>NC_137325.1:112450662-114850662 GCF_965287045.1 Carcharhinus amblyrhynchos | reverse complement strand
GATAGAGGTGGAGAGACTCTTCCTGCTCAGAAAGGACAGTAGGACTAGGGGGCACAGCCTCAGGATAAAGGGGGGGCAGTTTAGAACGGAGTTGAGGAGGAACTTCTTCACTCAAAGGGTGGTGAATCTCTGGAATTCTCTGCCCGTTGAGGTGGTGGAGGCTGCCTCGCTAAATATTTTTAAGACGCGGGTTGATGGGTTTTTGATAAGAGAGGGGATTAAGGGTTATGGGGAGAGGGCGGGAAAGTGGAACTGAGACACGACAGATCAGCCATGATCTTATTGAATGGCGGGGCAGGCTCGAAGGGCTAGATGGCCTACTCCTGCTCCTATTTCTTATGTTCTTATGTTCTTATCTCTTTTTCCCAAGTCGACATCATATACATTAAGACTGAAAACACTTGTACATTAAGGTAGCTGTGAAAACTATTCACACAAAAAATAAATCTCAATTCAAGAGTTTTAAGGATTTAAGAATTTAACATTTTAAGCATCCACATAATGTAGAAGTGGTTTTAACAGTCCTCCTGAATCTCTTGACATTACCTTCCTGAGAATTAAACTTATGACACAAAGAATGGACGGCTGGTTAACAGTGAGGCAGAGTGCTTGCGCTGCAAGAAGAAATGGACAGAATGGTCAAACGGGCAGATAATTGGCAGTGGATTGCCAACAAGACAACTATTTTTTCTTGACTGACAATTGTCACGTCCACTTCGGAACATTTGCGTTGAATCTTGGGTCTTCCTTGGCTGTGCAGTTTATTATTACATCGTGCTGTACTCTTAGCTGGAGTACTGTGTGCAGTTTTGGTCGCCACACCTGCGCAAGGATATTTTGGCCTTGGAGGGAGTGCAGAGGAGGTTCACTAGGCTGATATCGGAGTTGAGGGGGTTAAGCTATGAGGAGAGGCTGAATAAACTAGGCTTGTACTCATTAGAGTTTAGAAGGATGAGGGGAGATCTCATTGAGACGTACAAGATGATGAATGGGATGGATAGGATAGAGGTGGAGAGGTTCTTCCCGCTCAGAAAGGACAGCAGGACTAAGGGGCACAGCCTCAAGATAAGGGGGGGGGCAGTTTAGAACGGAGTTGAGGAGGAACTTCTTCACTCAAAGGGTGGTGAGTCTCTGGAATTCTCAGCCCGTTGAAGTAGTGGAGGCTGCCTCGCTAAATATATTTAAGACGCGGGTAGGTAGGTTTTTGGTAGGCAAGGGGATTAAGGGTTATGGGAAGAAAGCGGGAAAGTGGAACTGAGCCACTTCAGATCAGCCATGATCTTGTTGAATGGTGGGGCAGGCTCGAAGGGCTAGATGGCCTGCTCCTATTTCTTATGTTCTTATGTTCTAGCTGTTTGGGAAATCTGTTGCACTTATATTTTATTAAAATCTCTGATTTGGCAAGATTCCACAGAAGGATCCGTTTCAGTCTTGTTCCTTAATATTTTAAACTTACAGCAACACAATACCAGAAACACACCGGATTTAGTAGTGGTCTCCGCGGGCAATCCTTCCTCAGTGCTCAGGACAAAATTCAATTAATATTAATTATGTCACAACATTGTTTATTACAATACTCTGAAGAGAATATAGTTTTATAAGAAACCTGATTACAAGTGATGCAAATCATAATAATATTCATGCTTAAGTATCATGTTCAGCCAGTCCCAAACTAATATCGAATGCTTTCAATACTGTAATTATTATTGTAATTAGTTATAATTTTATAATCAACTTGAGCTTACTAGGTTTTCACTGGATATTTCTGGTAGTAGATTGATTAAGTATTAATTTATTTATTAGTGTCACACGTAGGCTTACGTTAACACTGCAATGAAATTACTCCGACGCCTGTTCAGGTACACTGAGGGAGAATTTAGCATGGCCAGTGAACCTAACCAACGCATCTTTCGGACTGTGGAAGGAAATTGGAGCACCCAGAGGAAACCCACGTAGACACAGGGAGAACATGCAAACTTCACACAGACCCAAGCAGGAGTTGAGCTTGTGTCCTTGGCACTGTGGGGCAGCAGCGCTAACCACTGTGCCACCATGCCACCCACAGTTAAACACAGTTCACTGTATTCCTTGTAATTACGAAAATGCCAATTAATCTAATTAAAATCAAATTACTTATTAGTCAAAGTCAAGGCTTTTCCAGAGAGCTTTTGAAACCATTGTGGGAATTCTTTTAATTTATAACGTGCGTCTCCAGCTTAACTGTGTTGACACTGTTACACCAAAATTAATATCAATAAAAATCCTTGACCATACCAGTCCCATCACCACTATGAGGAGGGCTTTCTAACAGCGGAAGTCACAGTTACACATCCGGCCAAACAGTCCAATTCATTGGCTTCAATGGAAAGGAAAACAGAGCAGATACCATAGGGGCAGTTCATTCACAATCATCTGTTCTACACTCCTGCCATAGTGAAAGTTAGCCTTCACAAATCACAACAATAGACTGGCAACAATGTGGCCAAAGGAGTCAAAAGTGAGGAAAGAAGTTGAGAGAGGCAAGAAGATTGGGAAAGTTGGTAAGAAGGTGAAGTTGAGGGGAAGGTTGGAATTCAGAATTGGTTAGCAAAGTGAATGAAGGCTAAAAGGCATCTGGGACCTGAAAGACAATTGATAAGGAGGCTCTTAACAACAGGTGGGGACAAGAAGCAGAACTAGGGAAAACGATCAGCAATGGGAAAGAATGTAGAAGATCATGTGATTAGGCCAAAGCAGCACCCGGAGAAACAAATAATGTGGAAATTAAGCCATTTCCCATGTGTGCAGACTGGTGATTATAGGAAGAAGAGAATAGAAGTATAAAATCGTAGAATGATTCAGCATGTAAGGCTGTCATTCAGCCCATCCCAGCAGTGCTAGCGCTTTGATATGCTAAACAATTAAGTCAGGATTTTCGCTATCAAGTCAGGAGCACTGAGTTGGAAACCTGACCCATAAGAAAATGCTCCAGAAGGTGGGATTTTCTTCCCAGATTGCTGGGGTCAGGCCAGCTGACCCCAGAATCAGTGCGGAGGCTGGTGGGTGTGTAGGCAGGTTGGGTGGAAGGCCTACATTGGTACTTCAACACCGTAAAAAAAACTCCATAAAACAGCCATCCAGCCCTCACCCCCTCTGTTTTTCCACAAATCCAGTAAGAAGTCTGACAACACCAGGTTTAAGTCCAACCGATTTATTTGATAGCAAACTCACAAACATCATGTTCCACAAATCCCCATGCCCCATCTACTCTAACCCATACCCCATACCCACCCCATGGCCTCACATGCCCTCAATGCCATCTCATGCCCCCTATGGCCCCTCATACCTTCCATGCTAACCTATGCTCCTATACCCACCCACTGGCCCTTATAACTTACGCCAACCCATGCCTTCCATCCAGCACTCTTTACATCTTAGATCTACTGCATCAACTCACCCAGTATCCACCATGGTCATGCCTTTGAGATTAAATAAGATAAAGTTATGTGTCTATGGCAGACTTAATTTAAAAAGCACTTCCATTCATAAAAAATTCTTCAACTTCTTAATCACCTACGAGAACAAGTAGTTCATTCAAGTGCATAATTCCTAATAAAGACAAGCATTGGAATTCATAATCCTATAGTCTATAACCTCTTTTCAGTCAAACTGTGGAATTGCAGACAACCCACTGTGATAATAGAAAGGGGCAAGGTTGAGAAGGCAGGCCTTCATTAATGACCTCAGCTGGTACAGGAATTGGACCCCTGCTGATGGTGCCATTCTGCATCTCAAGCCAGCTGTACAGCCAACTGAGCTAACATACTTATGTCAACTGATTGTGAAATAACAAGCAATTAGTTTTTTTAAAAAAACACTTCATACATATTTTCAAAGATTTAAAAGGCAGGATATTTAAATGCCACTATACTTTGGACAATTTGCTTGACAGTTGCCCCAGACAATTGATTTTGTTCATTTGACCGTTCCAAGAACTTTACAGATAATAGAATCACATAATTGTTTCGGGGCAGAAGAAAACCTTTTGGTTCATCTGCACTGGCCCTCCAAAGACCATTTCACCTATTGTTATGTTCCTGCCTTCTCCCTGTAACCTTGTAGAGTGTTTCTTTTCAAATGATCATCTAATTCTCTCCTGAATGCCAATTGAGTTTATGCACTTTTTACACACGTTCATGCCTACTTTTAGATATTCCAAGAGGCACATTATCTCCCCTAAAGGGCACCTTACCTCCCACAAAATTCCTCCTTGGACCGTAACTAAAAGGAATATCCCACCTCTGCAAATGGCCCCACAAAATTCAGACTTGCTGCTAACAGGTCAAATCTGCACATATTGTGTTTCATAAAACTGGGTCACCGAAGTTAGACGTGATTGGAGGTACCTCTGATTTATATGAGCTGCTGCCTCTATAAAACATATATGAAATGTGATTTGCTCTCATTGTCACCCCTTAAAAAATGCAAAGTGCTATTTTCTGGGTCAGAACTTCCGTTTTTGCCGTCTTTCATTCCTCTCCTCCAGGGAGACTCTCCATCATTGCAAAACTCCAGACCTTACTTTTACTTTTCAAGTCTGTTTCCATTAGGCATATTTGGTGGAATTTTCTGGCCATTCCTGCTGGTGGGATCATCCGGTCTTGCCAATGGGCACCCACTGCCATGGGTTAATAGGAAACTTGGATGACAGCAGTGGGACCAGAAGGTCCTGTTGCTGACCAATGGCAGGTCACTTCCATAACATACGCCGTGGAGCAGGGTGGAATTCCATTATGTCCAATTCCTTTTTGAATGTTACTATTGAATCTGCTTGCACCGTTCTTTCAGTAGTGCATTCCAGATCACAATAACTCAATGGATTATAAAAAATCTCTCACTTTGCCTCTAGTTCTTTTGCCTATCATTCAAAATTGGTGTTCCCTGGTTACCAACTCCCCTACCACTGGAAACCATTTCTCCTTAATCGATCCATTAGAATTTTTATATCTCTCCAGAAATGGAACACTTGATTAGTTGAATTTAATCAAATCACTCTTAAAAAGATTGTAATCAAACTTCAGAAGTTTAAAATGTCTTCAACATAGCCATTAGCATAGTGCAAAGAAAATGGTCATAGAATCCTTACAGCGCAGAAGGAAGTCATTCGGCCCATTGAGCCTGCACCAACAGCAATCACACCTAACCCCATAATCTGTTTATCCTGTTATTTATCCTGTTAATCTCCCTGACACTAAGGGGCAATTTAGCATGGCCAATCAACTAACCTATACATCTTTGGAGTGTGGGAAGAAACTGGAGCACCTGAAGGAAATCAACATAGACATGGGGAGAATATGTAAACTCCGCACAGTCAGTCACCTGAGGCCACAATTGAACCAAGGTCTCTGGTGCTGTGAGGCAGCAGTGCTAACCACTGTGTCACTGCATTGCCTACGTCCACGCCTAATTTGATCCTGGGCTGGAAACGTGTTGAATACAAGAGGAGAGGTGGGAATAACAGCGTAGTATTTGACTGAGTGTAGGTCAAGAAGATGAAACAAAAGTAAGATTAATGAGCATCAAGGAGAAAGGCCTCCAATGTTTCGCATCAGAGCTGACAACAGGAAGATAGCTGTGGTTGTTGTAAACTAATCACCGCAGTTCCAGTACATTACTGCAGCAGTTTATCAGGGCAGCATCTAAATTTAACCGCCTCCTGCCGCTTCCTCAATTAACATATTTTTAAAAATACTTCACTTCTGTTGTCTACTTAGAGAAAAATGTCACTGAAGCAAAACTTTGCCACACAACGTTTTAATAATGTTCCTTCATTGATTCAGCATCCAAGATACTGAAACTCCGGAATATATCCAAATAGGCCAGAGGAGTGAATATGACTGCATCCCTCCACTGTAGGCCAATTCAGTCAGCAGACTGATGAGAAACAACGTGCATACTATGTGGCAAGGCAGTAGGAACATAGGAACGAGAGTACATTATAATGAGAACACGGAGACCTAGCTCCACATCCCTTCATACACTTAACAAAAGTCTATCAATTTCAGAATAAAAAAGGTCAATTGCCCAAACATCAGTTGTCTTTTGGGGAAGAGAATTTTAGGCCTTGGTCAAACCTTTGCATGTAGATATGTTTCCTAACTTGACTCCTGAAAAGTCTTGCCTCTGATTTACAAGCTACGTCCTCTAGTCCCCAACAAGCAGAAACATCATCTGGGCTTTTGTTTAGGAGGGCAGACTGGATAAGGGACTGTTTCTGGATCCTCAGTCCACCCCTGGGATGCAACAGTTACACTTTGGAATTTTGAAGAGGGTGTTCCCTGATTTAACATCTTTATGTCCTTAGGGTTTTTTGGTCCAGTGGCGTGTTACAGTCCACTTCTGATTGCAAGTAGTGTTCTGGAGCTATTTATAATGATGGTAGATTTCCATCATAAAGCTGACCAGGAAAGTCCCAACACACTTACTGCCTGTCATTGGCATGTTTTGGAAGGATTTGATGGTTATATTCAACCTACTTGATCATGTTATGAACATACCTTCCCTGGTGATCAAGCCCTGTTCAGAAGCAGAGGTATGACCCACTGCATTGCAAGACATAGGAACATAGAAACACAGAAACTAGAAGCAAGAATAGGTCATTCGGCCCTTTGAGCCTGTTCTGCCATTCATCTTAATCATGGTTGATCATAGAATTCAATATCCTGATTCCCCCCTTCCTCCCTTGATCCCTTTAGCCCAAGAGCAACATCTAATTTTTTCTTGAAATCAGACATTTTGGCCTCAACTACATTCTGTGGTAGTGAATTCCACACATCACCACCCTCTGGGTAAAGAAATTTCTCCTCACCTCAGTTCTAAAAGGTTTACCCCTTATCCTCAAATTGTGACCCTAGTTCTGGACTCCTTCACCAATGCGAACATTCTTTCTGAATGTACCCTGCCTAATCTTGTTAGAATTTTAGAATTTTCTATGAGATCTACTCTCACTCTTCTAAACTCTAGTGAATATAATCCTAACCAACTTAGTCTCTCCTCATATTGCAGACCTACAATTCCATGAATCAGCCTGGTAAAGTTTCGCTGTACTCCCTCTGTAGCAAGGACATCCTTCCTCTGATAAGGACACTAAAATTGCACACAATACTCCAGATGTGGCCTCATCAACACCCTATACAATTGCAGCAAAACACTCCTATCCCTCTACCTCAAATCCTCTCATTATGAAATCCAACATACCATTTGCCTTCTTTCCTGCCTGCTGTACCTGCATACTTATTTTCAACAATTGATGCACAAGGACTCCAAAGTCTTGTTGAGTCTCCACCTCTCCTAATTTACACTCATTCAAGTAATAATTTGTCTTCCTTTTATTGCTACCAAAGTAGATAACCTCACATTTATCCATATTATGCTGCATCTGCCATGCAAATGCCACACACTCAACCTGTCCAAATCATACTGAAGCATCTCCTCACAGCTCACCCTCCCACCCAATTTTGTAGCCTGCAAATTTGGAGCTAACACATTCAGTTCCCTCTTCCAAATCTTTAATATAAAATGTGAAGACTTGGAATCCTAGCACAGATCTGTGCAGAACCTCATTAGTCACTGACTGCCAATCAGTAAAAGACCCATTTATGCCAGGAAGTTTCACCTTGAGCACTGCAGGCCAATCTGATGGCTGGCAGCTCTAACAGGCATTACCAGGACTGCACTGAGATGCAGGAAAAAGAGCAATGGCCACTGGACACAGGTAAGAGCACGCCCCACTCCCACCAACCCTCTCCCCCCCACACCCACCCTTGCCTTCATCCTGCATTTCTTTTGAAAATAGCCTTCACACCCGGGTTCACCTGTTTCATCCAAGCATCCTATGGCAGTGGAGGTGGATTAAGATCCATCAAGGGCCAATTAATTGGGCAGTTAAGAGCTTTGATAGGCCAAAGGATGGGTGGCCTTGCGTGTAACTTACCTAGCTCCCAATTTATGGGAATGGGTTGGGCGTGGGTGGGAAGGAAGTAAGGACTAGGTATACTTTACAGGCGGAATTCTATGGCCATGCTTGTCCCTAAACCATAAAATTCTGCCCGAGGTCAACGAACCTCTCCATGGTCCATCCCTCCCCACTGTGATCCCTATGCTGGATGGAACGGGAAAATCTGCCCCGATGCGTTTTCCCCCTGTTAGAAACATGCTGGTGGGGTAAGGGTGGGGTTTGTAAGATCCAGCACCAATACTCTGCACCCAATTAGTGCAACAAAACGCAAATACTGCACATCATACCAAGCTAAACTATAGTTGTTTGATAATTGTTATGTGGAAAGACTGGAGAACATGGTAATTGTTCTCCTTAGAGCACAGAAGATTAAGAGGTGATTTGCTAGATGTGGTCGAAATCATGCAACCATTTTGATAGAGTAAAGGAGGAGAAATTGCTTCTGGCGGCAAGAAGCAACCAGAGGACACAAACTTAATGTGATTGTCAAGAGAACAAATGTGGCATGGAGCAACATTTAAAAAAAAGTGATCTATATTGCATTGTCTGAAAGGGTGGTAGAAGCAGAATCAATGGCAACATTCAAAGGACAGTTAAATATCTATTTGATGGGAACACAGTCACAGGGCTATGCAGAAGGTGGGAGTGGAGTTAATTGAAAAGTTCTACAAAACTATGCAATAAATTATTAAATCAAATACCCCATAAAGAGGGGCTCCGGCTTCTGCTGATCAGGTGCAACCCACCTCTGGGACAGTGACAAGCCTTCATGGTTTAGCAAAATATTTCTTGAACTTTATTCACAAGCTAACATATCCTCAGTTCCAAATGGTGACATTTTTAAATCAGATATTTGATGGGCTGGGTTAATTTACCATTGATGATAAATTGCATTGTGAAAAAGTGGTAAATGGGAATCTAACATACGGATGATAACAATGAATAATTGCCATGCAATTCATGCTAATAATCTTAATTTTTTGACTGTTGATAGCTCCAAGGAACTTAATTCTCCCTTGATCATCAATCTTTTTTTAAGATTTCAACACACACATTTTACAGAAATAAATAGGAGTGGCTTTGTGACTTATTAATCTAATCTGGCTAAATATTCTCATCTTTCATAATGTTAAATAATGCAAAAGGCTGCAAAATTCTGCTCAAAAGAACAAAGAAAATTACAGCACAGGAACAGGTCCTTCGACCCTCTAAGCCTGCACCAACCATGTTGCCCGGCTGAACTAAAACCCCCGATTCTTCCAGGGAACGTATTCCTCTATTCCCATCCTATTCATGTATTTGCCAAGACACCCTCTAAAAATCATGATTATTTACTCCATCAAAGTGTGGATGCTGAGTGGCATCCAGTTTTTTGATGCAATTATGACACAATCTTGTCTCCAAGATGGGTCATGACGAATGGAGGGGTGAAATCAAGACGTGCAAGACACCATTTGTGGCTTGTAGATCAGTCAGAAGTGTGGGACGAAAGCAAAATGGATTAGTGAAATAAAAATGAGGATACCACCATCTTCTTTGGTTTCAGCCACACCTTTCCCACAGCCTCACAGAGCTCCAATAAGGGCAAACCGCATCTCTCCCTAAGTTAGGACACTTGCAGACACACCTATATCCCACAGTTTAGGTGCTGCTGTCTCTGGTTGTGTGCCATCTTGTCCTGCAAGAGAGAGAGGACTGTCTCAATCAGTGTGGCATAATGTGTCTGGGTGACATGTCTGTCATGATTGAATAGTTGGCAATGTGCAAGCTGTGCAATGTGGATATAAGGCTTTCAGCAATGTTAGTTCTGTGACATTGAGGTAAAGCTATGAAAGTTATGCATGAGTTGTGATTGATAAGAAATTGTTGGTCAGTGAGTGATGTAGTGCATTGAGCAATGTGATGCAATCATGTTGTATGAAAATGAATTAATTTACCTGGACCATTTATGTGAGATTATTGAAGTTTTTGCAGCTCTGTATCCTGGTCCTCAGACCAGATTCCTGCCACTGCCTTAACAAGGTTTGAATGGATGTATCATAATCCTCTCTCTTCCTCTGCACCAACGCATGTAGCCCAGTGTCGGAGAACCTTAGGTCATGTCCTTGTCAATCTCTGGTGTTCTTCATGCTCACATTCTCTTCTACAACTGCTTCCAGCACCTGCTCCAGTCAGAATGCAAATCCCTCTTTAAGAGCTGTAGGCTGGCCTTAAGTGGTAGTGGTAAACTTTAGGTGGTGCTAGTTTCATAGAAATGTAGGCCCTGTATTGAAACATGCAGCTAAGCAGTCACTCATCCGCACCCTCAGTGCTGACTGTATGCTGCAACCATGCAATTCAGCTGGCAGCACTAAGTTTGCATGTTGCCTGTATTGGAAACAATGGATGTAGATTGATTACACATTGCCATGCCTGTACCCATCTAATTTTGCAACCTAAATCTTTAAATGTCTTATTTGTATTCTGTCTAACTTAATTTATTTCCCTATAGTCTCTCATCTTTCCATTCTTTCTTTCCTCAATGTTGTGGTGATTGTCCCTGGAAGGGCAACACAACAAAAGAGGTCACCTGGCTTGAGCGACAAATTAGCTTTGAAGGTAGGTAATCACCCCAAGAGGTGGAGTTCTCTCTTAGGCAGAAGACAGGCAGCAGACATATAGTAAATATCTAGAAGGCATGTAGTAGATGTGTAGAGACAGGGAAAACCGATAGGCTGTTCTGGAGAACTGCCAGACTACGTACGGTTAAATACCTTTTGCATTCCGAATAAAGTCTGTGACCATGCATCATAAAGTGGCAATGAGGATAAAATCGATTATTGATGACACTGCATGTGGCTCGATACCTGTGAGTATCCTATTTTAATCAGAGTCCAAAGAAAATAAATCCTCACCTGCGTGCCTGCATTTGGGTAAATGTACCTAGTTGGGATGTTGGGATATTGCCAGACCCAGAGGGATGGACATGGAGCAAGCCTGAAATGGCTGGTAAAGTCAGAAGTTGAGAAATGTACACAAAGAAATAAGAGAAAATAACCCTCAGAGCTGTGACTTTGAGTTTAAGGGAACTGAACCTTGGTTTGAGAAAAACCAAGAGTTGCTGCAAGTCTTTTTTAAAAGAAAAGAGAAAACAGAAAACAGTGTTTTGGATGGAGAAGAAGAAATGCCCCAGGGAACTTGCAGCTAGAACAGCTGTAGTTTCAAATTTAGGGGGAAGGAATTCAGATAAGAGGCAAAGAATTTTTTTAAAAATCCAATTCAATCCAATCAAGTCCAATTCAGAGGCCCAACAAGTTGGGACATTCCCGATCCAAGCTGACAAGACAGGGCTCTCACCTCCTGTCTTGAGCTTGATCTACATGATCCAAGCTGATGGGAGTTGGTGTAGCTCCTCCCCCAAAGCTTGATCTTATTTGCATCTTAGCCAAAAGGCCGAGATGCTACTTGAAAAAATCGCTTCAAATGAAGCTAAAATGTAACCTAATGACTTCAACCAAGTACAGCATGTCGATACTACATTTGATCTTAGCCAAAGCTGCAGTTGAACAGGTTTCGAAGCTTAAATAAATGGCTAGCACTGGAGAGTGGTGCTACAGTTTTAAGAACTGCAGAAAGAAACAGCCCAAGCAGGACATTCTGATCCTGTATTGATACATTTGTTGCAAAATGGAAACCAACTGTACTCTAGCAACACAGCTTCTGTGGGAGAGAAAAGATTACTAGACAGCCTTAAATTGGTAAGGCATTTAAAGAGCTAATGCATTTAAAGTGGTAATCATTAAATGTGGCCTTGCACTTAAAGTGGCAAACACAAGAAGAGACAAATGGCAATGGACAGGAAAATTGGAGAAGACCCCAGGTAAAGGCAACTCTCAAAAAGGTCCATAACCAACAAAAGGCAAGGCAAGACCTCAGAGGAGACAATAAAGGCATCAGGAAAGAGGCAATAGAAAGACCCCAGAAGGAGGGCACAGAAGACCCCAGAAGAGCAATGAAAGACCCAATAAGGAGGGCAATGAATGACAATGGGTGGGATTTTACAACTTCATTTGTATCAAAACCGTAAAATCCCACGCAAGGTCAACAGACCTTTCCGTGGTCTGCTCCAATTCCCGTGGCAGATGGCGTGGTAAAATTCTGGCCAATAAGTGACCCAAATGAAGAGCAACAAGAGAATTGCAGAAGAGAAATAAATTAGCACTTCATTGGAGCCAGAGCCAACCAATAGTGAAGCCAAAAAGGGTTTAGCTGAAGTTAATGCAAGTAAGATTCCATTTGTGAAATGTATATGACCAGTAAGAATTTGATGGATTCACCTCAGAAGAAACACCAAAATTAAAGACTTAAAAGTAACTAGGGACTTATTGAACATAAAGAGCAATCAGCAAAAAGAATTAAAGCTCTGGAGAAGATATTAAAAAATTGATGAAGTGACTGACAGCAAACTTGGAAAAACAGAGTTGCAAAAATTTACAAACTGAAGTCAAGTAGAAGGAGAACTCAACGAGACAATGTAAAATAAGTGAACCTCATGAAAAAACAACCAGAAAATCAGAATAAATCCAGTGAAAAATTGAAATCTGGAGAATAAAAGATGGAAGAAGGAATCTTAACAATGAGAAATTAATAGCAGGAGTAAAAACATTGAAATTGACAGCAGAATCAGCAATTCAGACAGAGAAAGAAACTGGGATCACATGCCAGAACATGATTGCTGAAATGGTCACACTAATAGAAAAGCAGAAGAACCAGCATCATAAAATGGTCGATGAAAAAGATGCCGAATTGAAATGCTGGAAAGAGAAGTAACTTTATCATACAACATAAGTACCAAAAACAAAATACTACGACCATTTCCTTCAAATGTAACAGGCCAAGAAAGAGAAGTAACTTTATCACACAACCTAAGTACCAAAAACAAAATACTATGACCATTTCCTTCAAATGTAACAGACCAAGATTGTAAAAGAACTGTCAAAATATAAGATTTTGTTGTATTGTGATGATATGTGTGTGCATGCAATATAATGTTGAGTGCTTGGCAGAGCAAGAGTGACTGTAGGACTGGTAAAAAGGCTATTTCATGTTTAGTGTATTTGTATACTTAATTTTATAGTAAGCCTTCTGTCTGGTTTTCTCTACATTCTTCATCATTACAGAGAGTTGTTTATAGACACGTGGTCAGAAAACAAGTGAGGACAGAGCTCAATAAGCAGCAAACCTGTATGGAAGAGCTCCATGCAAGATCATATTTGAAAATGTACATAGTTAAAGCCTTCCAGTAAAAGTGTTTATGTTTAGAAACTCAAGCCTCAAGATCTCACCAATAAGCCATCACCACAGCAACAATAAACATTCATATTGTCTGACATCGTTCATAATATGAAACGTTGATGCCGGATCAACTTAGATCCCTGGAATTATTGCCTGTGACAGGACTCCTGTTGTAACCAGCAGACGTGGAGGGATGGATCATTCACGTGGATCTCTGGAGAAGCAGAGAGATGGTCCAGCAGTCTATGTTGCTGTCAATAAATGTTTTTGAAGCTGTAAGCATTGATTGAACTGTTGTACACATAACTGATGTCCCCATGGAAGCAAGTAGTAATGAACTGCCCGGGCTACTCAAGGTACTGTTATTTGCCGCTCCTGTCAATGTTGATCCAGTGGAAGCATCTCAGTCTACAAAACTACAATGTTCTACAAGAAACACAAAAAACCCTCAAAGATTCCATTTGTAATTGTCCAACTCGTGGGTATAATGTTTAGTTCGAATTTAGAACTACTAAATTAGCTGTTAAAGATTTTATAGAAAAGTTAAAGGGGGAGTGATGTGGTGATTGTGTTGATTGTTCCTTTAAGGACAACAGAGTAGAAAAGGTTAACTTGGCTTGAGGGACCAACTAGGACTGAGAGTAAGTAATCACACCAGGAGGTAGAGTCCCACTTAGGCAGAAGTCAGGCAGAAGACATGGAGGGACTGAGGCAGCTGGTGGCCTGCTCTGGGGCACTGGGGGACTGCCGGCCTTTGTACAGCTTTTCCTCATTAATAAATACCTTTTTGCGCTCTTAAAATCTGTGAATGTGCATCATTACTAATGTTTATATTTTAACCTTTTTTTATTCATTGTATTTATTCAGTAAAAAGGCGACTTCATGTTTTGTGTATTCTTATACTTAATTTTATAATCAGCATTCTATCTGGTTTTCTCTACTTTCTCCATCATCATGTTTAACATTTGCTGACATTTGAATCAATCCCCACTGATTGAAAGTCAATATTGGAATTTGTGGTTCTTTAGCCTGAAAGCAGCTGAAATATCAAAATAAAATATAAAAATCTAAACTATAGATGTTGAAAATCTGAAGAAGTTTTTCTTAAGTTTATTTATTGGTGTCACAAGAAGACTTACACTATTTGTACAATTACAAGAAGGCTTAACACTGTGATGAAATTACTGTGAAAATCCCCTCGTTGCCAGTCTAGTTCCCATTTGGGCACACTGAGAGAGAATTTAGCATGGCCAATGCATCTAACCAGCACATCTTTCAAACAGTGGGAGGAGACTGAAGCACCCGGAGGAAACCCATGCAGACACAGGGAGAACATACAGACTCCGCACAGACAGTGACCCAAGCAGGGAGTCGAACCTGGGTCCCTGGCACTGTGAGGCAGCAGTGCTAACCACTGTGCCACATAGAAAATGCTGGCAGCACCTAGTAGGTTAGTCAACGTTTATATCCAAAACATTAACTCTTCTTTCCACATGTGCTGCCTGGCCTACTGGGTATTTCTAAGCATTTTCTGGTTTTGCATAATCTTCCCCCAAAAAAGCAAATCTCACAGATTGATCTGGTTATATTGCTGAAAGCTAGTAAAGCTTAATGATCAAGCCGTCATTTGACAGCTAAGTTGGTCTTAGCACCACACCAACAATGGCAGCAAAACAGAGCTGTAAATACTACCTAACTGAATCAGAAGCGATCATCGCAGAGAAAACAGTTGCAAATAACGTATCTGAACAAATTCAATGATATTCTTCCACAGCATGACTTTATGCATAGTTTTAAATGCACACCCCAAAATGAGGCAGTAAAACAACCTCAGAAATGCATGTACATTTATACATATATACTGTACCTGATATCATTTCAATTTATTATAGCTTGTTACAGTATTTCCAATTGTCCTTTGCATTACTGATTTTTTTTTCTATTTAACTGACTGAAAGAACTGCAGCCTGGACTCGAACACCTCTCAAGACCAACTATAATAGCAACACATGGCTGCCGACTCCTCCAATACAAATCAACCTGTGGTGGACATTTTAACAGCATCAATGGAGAAGATTCCAACTATAAAGTGATCTGGTATCGTTAAATGGTTAGAATACATAATCCTGCCACACAGATTAGATAGGGTAAAGAATCAACACTTCTGGTGAAATTCAATGAGCTCAGGAACACACGGATTTTGACACTGACTCAGCAGAAAATGTTAAGGTTACACAGAAACTCACAGTTTTCGCAGATCCTCATATTAACCGCATGAGCTATTCCTTCACAAAAACACACAAAACAAGTCAAAACATGCTGGTGTTATTTAGGGATGCCGATGTTGAGTTTGATCTGAGCTTATTGAATTATGCATTATTTGAGCCCAGTGGTAATCTAATATTATACAATTTGCTGAAATATTTAAACTTGCAATTAGTCTAATGGAGAGATCGGCATTGTGTCAAGATGCCAGCGACAGCCAGGAGTTAAGAAACAACTTTTGTCAATGCACCAGGCTGCACGGCCTGTGACACTAGTGCAAGGTACACAGCAACGTTCAGTCAATCAGAAGTGTTATACACAGCCAGATATCACTATTTAAGCATACTGAGAGAAGCAGATAGTGTAACAATGAAATATCCTCATGGCCAGTTGCTGATCTGCATTTAGACTAAAATAGTTCTGAAAGCTGTGAATCTGAATGCTCTTACAATTTACCACAGGGTTCTTTGTGTGCTGACAGCTCCACTGTTATTCAATATCAGAAACACTTCAGCCCTGGCTGCGAGGAGTAAATTACCCTTGACCTTGGCTCGGGATGATATTTTTAGAAGCAACTGATAAAAGAATCACAGAGGCATTGTCACTCACAATGAAAACAACATACAGAATGTACAATCACATCCAGAAATATGATCGACAAATAGAATACTGGTGTCAAGACCAGCTACATTTGTGTACATTCTGTCATGCATAGCATGAACATTGAATAAAAATATAAAGGGAATAATCTTTTACTCTGACCATGTTATACTTCAGGGTAGAAAAGCTATCATCTTCTCCTGTTGGTTTCTGGCTAGATGAGGTTTATTTGAACGAATGAACTCCATTGCAATTCAATATCTTGCTGAAACATATTCAATGGTTTGGAGGTGAAGGTGGAAAGCTTTATCGAGAAAGGTGAATTGCAGTTCAGATGTGTTTACCTCTGATGGATGGCTCTTCTGCATTTGTGGAATTCCTGTTTAGCACATTAATAGATGTGACTTTTGTCATTCTAAGGACCGAATTTTCCCATCCTGCCTGCCACGGGAATCGTAGCGAGCAGGACACAGACCATGCAAAGGTCCGTTGACCTCGGGTGGGATTTTCTGGCCTTGGAGTAAGCTCGGCTGGAGAATCATGCCCTAAATGTCAGTAGGTGAAAATTAATGCACTTTCAATAAAAACACTGTAAGTGCTGGCAATGCAACATTTGAAAGAGAAAGATAGGCTAATATTGCAGGCACTGAAAATTGCTAGATGAGCGCATTCTTCAAAGTTAGTTAAGCTAATTGTATACATAAGGCATTAACATATGTATAAGGCATATACATAACTAGCAAACTGTCTGTCAGTTCTTTTTCTGGATATGACCATTATATTTTCATGTTGTATACCTGTAAGTGAATTTTCATTTATGTCAGCATCCTTTCCTATTGGGTTACCATTGAGAATAATCTAAAATTCTACAATTGCTTGAAATATTTAAAGGTGTAAGTAGTCTGATAGAGACATAGGTCTTACGTTAATCTATCAGCCAGAGAAAGAAGGAAATGTTTTTTCAAGCATTTTCTTAAATGAGGCTGAAAGCTCAATCTAGAGCAGGTCTCTGGCCCCTGGGGTCATGTTAACACTTTCTGTGCACAAGGAAATGTACTGGAACCAATTTCTATCTTAATGGATCACCCTCAGTTTATATTTCAATTCTGTGTGACCATTGTGGAAAAATGCCATCTACGTGTAAGAAGAATCCTGTAGTAACCTATTATAACAGTTAACTTCTGCTAAATATTTGTGTGTATCCTTTGTTATGAATACTAGACTTTACCAAACTGTTGCTTCTTTTTAATGTTTCCTTCAACTTAAGCTTAAAACAAAATGTTCTGGACAGAGGAATGCATGGGGGAGAAAAGCCTATTTCTTTTCACAGAAGTTTAATGACATGTAGCTTGAGGGTGCCACAGTGGGACAGTGGCTAGCACTGCTGTCTCACAATGCCAGCGACCTGGGTTCAATTCCTGGCTTAGGTCACTAACTATGCAGAGTCTGCATGTTCTCCCCGTGTCTGCATGGGTTTCCTACAGGTGCCCCGGTTTTCTCCCACAGTCCAAAAGACATCCTGGTTAGGTGCATTGGCCATGCTAAGTTCGCTCCCTGTGTACCTGAACAGGCGCAGGAATATGGCGATGAGGGGATTTTCACAGTAACTATATTGCAGTGTTAATGTAAGCTTACTTGTGACAATAATAAATAAACTTAAACTTAACATAGCCATGTCAAAGTAGTGAAACATGGAGGAAGTGAACCCCTGACCCCAATCAGGATTGGGGTGCTCACAAATTAAGATATGCTGGGTATGATATTTATCAGATAAAACAACAAGGCAGACGTTTTCAGTGCCTAAGATATCATGAAGGGTGATTTCTAGCATGAGAATTACCTCTGTCAGTACAACTGTGAGCACAAAGTTAGGGTAATGTGATCACTGCACAGTCACAAGTCAATCACTCAGTAAAGAGAGCAGTAAGTGTTTCTGTTGGAGGGTTGGGTTGGCTTGTTTTCAATGGAAACAAAACTAGCTGTATTCGGCAGAACATTTTTGGAACCAGACTAAGCATGAATGGTTAACTCTCTCTGAGAGGAATAAATTGTCCTTAGTCACCTGAAATATGATATTCTGTAACAGTTTAATGATTTTCTGTGTGTGGGGCATTACTTATGAGAAGTTTATTAATAGATCAATGCCAGGCTTGGATGTTTCTTTGTTAATGGTCCTTGCAGTTAATGTCTAGCAGACACTGGCTGGCTGGCTGGCCGGCCAGCATTTATTGCCTTGGAGGGCAGTTGAGGTCAACCACATTGCTGTAGCTCTGGAGTCACATGTAGGCTAGACTGGGTAAGGATGGCAAGTTTCCTTCCCTGAAGGACATTAGTGAACCAGATGGGTTTTTACAATAATCGACAATGGTTTCACGGTCATCAGTAGATTCTTAATTCCAGGAATCTTTTTCTTATTGAATTCAAATTCCACCATCTGCCATGGTGGGATTCGAACCCCAGTCCCCAGAATATTAGCTGAGTTTTTGGAATCATAGTCTAGCAATAATACCACTGTAACATTACCTCCCTGTAATATAGACAGCTGATAAGTAACATTTTATGTCTGTTTTCCCCCCCATGGGATCCTCTTCATAATGCTATTGACCATGTATTAATTTTCCTAGACATGGCAAATACTCTTTATTTGGGTATTGTTATTGTCACAAACAGACACTCTTGCAGACACACACTTCTACCACTATTTAGTATCACAGAATCTACAGCTAACTTGCCTTATGTGGGTTCAGAGCCTGCATGATTTTCTGGACATAGTGTCCTGGAATTATTTTGCATTCCCGTCCAATTCAACCTCAAGCAATTGCTGTCCGTGGGGGTGATCTTGAGCCTATGCTTGCTATCCGTGGGAATACTGGTAGGGCTCAAGATTGGGAAATCACACTTCTAACCGGTGAGGTCGCGATTTTGGATCTTCCCTGCCCCTCACTGATGACATCATCAGTTTCACACACATAATAGGCGTGAGCCTGTTTTACATGGATTTGAACAGGTTTTAATATCATTAACCCATTCTCTCACCAGGTATTGACACCCCTCCTGACATCTATTGATACCACATCAATGTGACACCACATTGGCACTGTTTACAACAGTTTACAAACTTGGATTTGACTGGGCAATAAGAGCAACTGTACAATAGGCAAAGGAATGAGTGACACTGAAGTGACAGATGATCACATTAGCATCATAGCCTTGACTAACATTGGTCACTCTTGAGGTTGTTGAATCTTTGATTGCATTCAGTGGTAACTCTTGGACAATGGAGTTTTCACTGATTGTCTCCCCCGCCCAAAAAAACCTGCACTATTCTCCTTTTTTAATAGGTGGGTATCAAGTATCATGTACCCAGTGTCTGACAGAAGTTCCTTCTGGACCTTGGTTCTGCCAGCACCATTTTCATAGATGCATCAGAAAATCTGGGAGCCATTCCCATAGCTGAGAAGCTCATCCTAATTGCTTCTTCTGCCATCTTGCTTATTTACCCATCTGGTTCACTAATGTTCTTGAAGGAAGGAAATCTGCCGCTTTTACCTGGCCTGATCTACAGCAACGTGGTTGACCCCCAACTGCCCTTGGGTAACTTGGGATGGGCAATAAATGCTGACCAGCCAGCGATGTCCATGTCTTATGAATGAATAAATAAAAGTAATTGTTGCAGCTTTTAAATGATGTAACAGAATCGTATTACCCCGCTTCCCCTTCCTAGTGGGAAGTAAGGCAATGGAGTGTGGTCTTATGGCCCCTGAAATACACAGCGTGACTTAGAAAGAGTAAAGGACAAAGCTGGAAAGTGGTGAGCAGCATTTTTAGATTGGTGGACTTTAGATTGGTGGCTCCACTGGAAACACACCAAGAGGAGGCAAAATCATTAGAAGAAATTTTGCAGCCTTTTAACCATGTTCCGCAAAACCTGATGGTCGGTTTATTGATATCAGTGAATATGCCAATTAATGGAGATAACAGTGACTATTTCATTCCCCTCAACATGTCACTTCTTTCTTGCTTGGATCACTGAAACACATATTTCATATTCACTATTTTTTGATGCAACACAATGAGCTTTTGCACAGCTCCATTGTCGTCATTTAATGCTCCAGTTCCTGGCAATGTGTCAAAAAATTTGATAAACATTTCCCGGAATCACATAAAAGCATCAATCATTTTGGGGCTTCATCTATCATGCCAATGGTCATTAGAAAGAATTCTTAGTCAGTGGATTCACTATGTTGATTGGAACTTAATTTGGATCTGTCTCACTATCAAATAAGGAAATCAGGATTATTGTTACTTTTGTCTTCTTCTTAGGCAATCCGTCAGAATTGAGGATGATTTGCTATCACGTCAGTTCAGTGGGTTCTAATAAATCCAATGTGCAATCTGCACACTTTGCCTCATGCAAGTCGGGTGGTGCTCAAAAGGTTGAGTAGATGGGTTGTTTGGAGAATTGTGTGACCCCATTAACACCTCGATTTCACCTCTTGCACATTTCCAATAAAGTCTCTCAAAGTGTTCAGTGCCTCCTCGAAGGAGCCTTCTCCATTTTAATCAATAACAAGCCATGATCTCCCATAAGTTAGTGGGAACATTTGACCTAATCAAAAATCTTGCTGCTGCTGAGCTTCAAGTCGAGCAATTGCTTTTGGAGCCTTGGTGTCAGGCATACAAGTAACGTGTTTCTGCCTGTGGTTTGAGTGATTAATGCCTTGATGCTGGGCAAGTTGGCTTGGGTGAGAAGGCTGCCATTGGATGACCTTTCTTGGCACTTGATTTGATGGATCTTGAAGAGATGGCATGTCGCCAGTGATTTGCTGTACCTACTCTGGGTTGTCCAAGTCTCTGTAGCACATAGGAGTGAGGGGATCATTGCTGCCCGGAAAACCATGACCTTAGTCTTGGGTTTGAGATCCTGCTCCTCAAATATCTTTCACCTCAGTTAGTCAGAGTTTGATCTGGTATATTGGATGTTGTGTTTCTGAATACACCACAAGCAACCAGCTTTGACAAAGGGTCATCTACACTCAAAACATCAGCTCTTTTCTCTCCTTATAGATGCTGCCTGACTTGCTGTGAGTTTCCAGCATTTTCCCTTTTGGTTTCGGATTTCAGCATCTGCAGTCATTTTCTTTTATCCAGCAACGGAGTGCGACTTAGAACAAGAATGCTGGGAGTTGGACGATTGAGGGAATCTTAATCTCTTTTTGAATATCTAATCTTAAATTTAACATTCGTTTCCAGATTTAAGCAGGGATATACAAATTTTCCTCTGGAGAGCAGTTGAAGTTAGTTAATTAAGGAAATTAGCTTAAACATTTTTTTCTGTAGCTGGAATTCAGGAAACTCTAGTTTTGAAGCATATAAGTACAGTATTCTCAGTGCGACTTACCACTGGAGTGCCACTTTGAACAAAAGTGGTGGGAGTTGGGTGAGTGAGGGAGTTAGTGAAGGAAGTGTTTCTTTGCAATTCTAACATTTTTCACTCTGCAGGAATCGGTTCTTGCTTTACCACAGTGGAAGAAAATAGCTGTTGGATGAGTATCTAGTAAGGACTATTCTATTCCTGAGGTTTAAAATAATATACAAATTGGTGGTAAGGTTGATAAAATATATATTAAAAAAGGAAAATGATTAATCAAGTGAAATAATTAATTAAAATGTATTTTGGGAGGGCAGGAGAGGTGGGGTGCCATTGCTGCAGTGTGTCAGAGCTCCTGACACGCCATTGTGATCCAGCATAAATACGTCTGCAGTAAGTGTGCGACTTGAGGAGCTTTCCCTCAGCAACATTGAGCTGGAGGCTGAGCTGCAGACACTGCTGCACATCAGGGATGGGAGAGGTTGTCTGGTTTATTGTGTACCAGGAGGCACTCACACCTCTTATGATACAGTGTCCTGATTTGGTCAGATGACAGGGGCAGAAGAGTGTTACTCTGAGTGAGGCAGATATGGGGACCCATAGGACAGAAGCGCAGGAATCTCAGATTTTGCAAATGTTCAATACGTTTGAGGCTCTTTCAACTTACTTCAATGAGAGTGGAGTCTGCAGGGTGGATAAGGTGACTGTGACTTGGCGCTGTGGTAAGGGATGCCATTGAAGTGAGGGGAGCAAAAAGGAATGTAGTGGTAATAGGGGATGGCATAGTGAAACATTTTGATATTGCTGTCTTCAGCAAGAAGCAAGAGTCCGGAAGGCTGGATTGTCTGCCCTGTTCCTGGGGTGCTGGCATCAGTACTAGGTAAAACTGGAGCTGTACCATTATGACGGTTTATATCTGAATAATGCTGGGGCCAGTGTCATTTTGAACCGTATTGACAGATTAAAAAAGTACATAGTTGGGACAAGGGATCAAATTTGGGAAGGCGATTTAAAGGGAAGAGACAATGCAAGAGGAAATGCTAAACAAACCATGACAGGAATGGACAGAGACTACAAATCTAAGAATAATCCACAGATAAGGTGCGAGGTTACAAAAATAATGAAGGACAAAACTGAAGGCTCTGTATCTGAATGCACATAGTGGCCAAATAAAAACAGATGAACTGATGTAACTTTTCTAAGCCATCTTGGCCTCTTGGCTAAGATCAAGCATCAGATCAAGCCCAACATGGGGTGCAATCGTTGTGGGTGGAGATTAGGAACAGCAAAGGGAGGAAGACGCTGGTGGGTGTCGTCTATAGGCCCCCGAATAATGATCTGGAGGTGGGGCGGGCTGTTAACGCGCAAGTAAGTGCGGCGTGCAGGAATGGGACGGCCGTAGTTAAGGGGGATTTCAATCTGCGTATTGATTGGTCGACCCATGTTGGGCACGGTGGGCTCGAGGAGGAGTTCTTGGAATGCTGCCGGGATAATTTCCTTGAACAGTGTGTGTTGGAGCCGACGAGGGAGCGAGCTATCTTGGATCTGGTGCTATGTAATGAGGCGGGTAGAATTAGGGACCTTGCGGTGAAGGATCCTCTTGGAGAGAGTGATCATTGTATGGTGGAGTTTCTGGTGCAGATGGAGGAGGAGAAAGTGGGTTCCCGGACACGCGTCCTTTGTTTGAATAGAGGGGAGTACGGTAGGATGAGAGAAGAATTGGCGAATGTGGACTGGGGGAGTGCGTTGGAGGGAGGGTCTGCTGAGGAGCAGTGGAGGATCTTTAAGGAGATCTTTCTTGGTGCTCAGCAGAAATTTATTCCGATGGTCAAAAAGGACTGTAGGAGGAGAGGTAATAAGCCGTGGATAACGAAGGAGGTGAAGGAAAGTGTTAAATTAAAAGCGGAGGAATTTAGAGTAGCTAAGAGTAGTGGGCGAGAAGAGGATTGGGAGAGGTTTAAATGTCAACAAAGATTGACAAAGAAGTTGATAAAGGAGGGTAGGAGAAACTATGATGCTGGGCTAGCGCTTAATATAAAAAAGGATAGCAAGAGTTTTTATAAATATATAAAAAGGAAGAGGCTGGCTAGGGTGAACGTTGGTCCTTTAGAGGATGAGAAAGGGGACCTAGTGGTAGGGGATGGGGATATGGCTAAGGTCTTGAATAACTTTTTTGTTTCTGTCTTCACGGAGGAGGACGTGAATAATTTGCCGGGTGTTAGCGATGGAAAGGTGGTAGGACTGGAGGGTCTTAATGACATTACTGTTACTAGAGAGGCGGTGCTCGACAGACTGGAGGGGCTGATTGTGGACAAGTCCCCAGGACCGGATGGAATGCATCCGAGGGTTCTGAAAGAAATGGCGGAGGTTATAGTGGATGCATTGGTGGTTATTTTCCAGACGTCGCTGGATTCCGGGGAAGTGCCGGAAGATTGGAAAACGGCTAATGTTACGCCGTTGTTTAAGAAGGGTGCCAGGCAAAAGGCAGGGAATTATAGGCCGGTTAGTTTAACGTCTGTGGTAGGTAAAATGTTAGAATCCGTCATTAAGGAGGAAATTGCGAGGCATCTTGAAGGCAATTGCTTGATAGAGCAGACGCAGCACGGTTTCATTAAAGGGAAGTCGTGTCTGACAAATTTACTGGAGTTCTATGAGGATGTGTCTAGGGCGGTCGATAGAGGAGAGCCGGTGGATGTGGTCTTTCTGGATTTTCAGAAGGCATTTGACAAAATACCTCACAAGAGGTTATTGCAGAAGGTCGGGGGACATGGAGTTGGGGGTAGGGTGTTAGCGTGGATAGAGGATTGGTTGTCAAATAGGAGGCAGAGAGTGGGGGTCAACGGATGCTATTCGGATTGGCGGATGGTGACTAGTGGAGTGCCCCAGGGGTCGGTGCTGGGGCCTCAGCTTTTTACCATTTATATAGATGATCTGGAGGAGGGAACCGAGTGTAGGGTGTCGAAATTTGCGGATGACACCAAGATTGGGGGAACGGCAAATTGTGCGGAGGGTGTGGAGAGTCTGCAGAAGGATCTAGATAGGCTGGGCGAATGGGCCAGGAAATGGCAAATGGAATTTAATGTTGGCAAGTGTGAGGTGGTCCACTTTGGTAGGAAGAATGGTAGGAAGGACTATTACTTACGGGGCGAAAAACTGCAGCAGGCGACGGTGCAGAGGGACCTCGGGGTCCTTGTGCATGAGTCGCAAAAACCCAGCTTGCAGGTGCAGCAGGTGGTCAGGAAGGCGAATGGGATGCTGGCCTTCATAGCGAGGGGGATTGAATATAAAAGTAGGGAGGTCTTGTTGCAGCTGTATAGGGCATTGGTGAGGCCGCAGCTGGAGTACTGTGTGCAGTTTTGGGCGCCGCACCTGCGCAAAGATATTTTGGCCTTGGAGGGAGTGCAGAGGAGGTTTACTAGGCTGATACCGGAGTTGAGGGGGTTGAACTATGAGGAGAGGCTGAATAAACTAGGCTTGTACTCGTTGGAGTTTAGAAGAATGAGGGGAGATCTCATTGAGACGTATAAGATGATGAATGGGATGGATAGGATAGAGGTGGAGAGACTCTTCCCACTGAAAAAAGACAGTAGGACTAGGGGGCACAGCCTCAAGATAAAGGGGAGGCGGTTTAGAACGGAGTTGAGGAGGAACTTCTTCACTCAAAGGGTGGTGAATCTCTGGAATTCTCTACCCATTGAAGTGGTGGAGGCTGCCTCGCTAAATATTTTCAAGAAGCGGGTTGATGGGTTTTTGATAAGAGAGGGGATTAAGGGTTATGGGGAGAGGGCCGGAAAGTGGAACTGAGCCACGACAGATCAGCCATGATCTTATTGAATGGCGGGGCAGGCTCGAAGGGCCAGATGGCCTACTCCTGCTCCTATTTCTTATGTTCTTATGTTCTTATGCAATGCTTCATCTCGTCAGCTCAGATCTCATTTGTCCCATTTGTGGAGACCATGAATTGGATTTGATTTGAATTTGTTTTTTTTGGATGGAATAAAAAATTGTTTTAAAAATTCCAATGAATTTGTAATTGAATAAATCACACTTAGAACACAACCGCCTCTCCATGTGTACTTTTTTTTTTCCAGACCAAATATCCAGGCAAGGATTCCTTTCTCATTCATTATTCTAATTAAACAATTAGACCAGTGTTTCCATTTTCTGTCAGATATTTAAAGTGAACAGTTTGTAACAGATGAAGCACAACTCTCAAGTGGACTAGTTCAATTAATATATAAAGATGTAACACTCAAGTTAATTATGCAGCATAAACTAATTGCATTTTCTCATTATGGCCAATGTTACTTAGCTATTTTCTTTATATGCTCAGATTAATTTATTCTTGTGAGGTGTGTCATTTTAATTGTAAACTCCTGATAAGCGAATGGTGTTATGACTAAAAAATACACAATACCACAATTTCAGATAAATCCTGAAATGTGAAAATTAAACTCAGGAAGAATAAAGGATATTTTGAAAATTATGCAATTGCAACGTGAATTAGACGAGAAGTATTCGTGCGGCAAAGGATTTGAGGTCCTGATAACAATCAAACAAGGAGATCATTTATTTAACAATAATTGGCTGTATTGGAAGGAGGATAGCTTAGCAAAGTCCAGAGAGAAAAAATAATCTGTGTTCCAGACTTGCTGTTATGTAACAATTGTGCTTGCATGGATTTAAGTTAGCTTCAACAATTGAATTATCAGAATAATTCAATAAATGCTAATAATTCACTTTAACTGACAAGTCAATTCATGAGAGTCATAAGAACATAAGAACATAAGAAATAGGAGCAGGAGTAGGCCATCTAGCCCTTCGAGCCTGCCCCGCCATTCAATAAGATCATGGCTCATCTGTTGTGGCTCAGTTCCACTTTCCCGCCCTCTCCCCATAACCCTTAATCCCCTCTCTTATCAAAAACCCATCAACCCGCGTCTTAAAAATATTCAGCGAGGCAGCCTCCACCACTTCAACGGGCAGAGAATTCCAGAGATTCACCACCCTTTGAGTGAAGAAGTTCCTCCTCAACTCCGTTCTAAACCGCCCCCCCTTTATCTTGAGGCTGTGCCCCCTAGTCCTACTGTCTTTTTTGAGCGGGAAGAGTCTCTCCACCTCTATCCTATCCATCCCATTCATCATCTTATACGTCTCAATGAGATCTCCCCTCATTCTTCTAAACTCTAACGAGTACAAGCCTAGTTTATTCAGCCTCTCCTCATAGCTCAACCCTTTCAACTCCGGTATCAGCCTAGTAAACGTCCTCTGCACTCCCTCCAAGGCCAAAATATCTTTGCGCAGGTGCGGCGCCCAAAACTGCACACAGTACTCCAGCTGCGGCCTCACCAATGCCCTATACAGCTGCAGCAAGACCTCCCTACTTTTATATTCAATCCCCCTCGCTATGAAGGCCAGCATCCCATTCGCCTTCCTGACCACCTGCTGCACCTGCAAGCTGGGTTTTTGCGACTCATGCACAAGGACCCCGAGGTCCCTCTGCACCGTCGCCTGCTGCAGTTTTTCGCCACGTAAGTAATAGTCCTTCCTACCATTATTCCTACCAAAGTGGACCACCTCACACTTACCAACATTAAATTCCATTTGCCAGTTCCTGGCCCATTCGCCCAGCCTATCTAGATCCTTCTGCAGACTCTCCACACCCTCCGCACAATTTGCCGTTCCCCCAGTCTTGGTGTCATCAGCAAATTTCGACACCCTACACTCGGTTCCCTCCTCCAGATCATCTATATAAATGGTAAAAAGCTGAGGCCCCAGCACCGACCCCTGGGGCACTCCACTAGTCACCATCCGCCAATCCGAATAGCACCCGTTGACCCCCACTCTCTGCCTCCTATTTGACAACCAATCCTCTATCCACGCTAACACCCTACCCCCAACTCCATGTCCCCCGACCTTCTGCAACAACCTCTTGTGAGGTATTTTGTCAAATGCCTTCTGAAAATCCAGAAAGACCACATCCACCGGCTCTCCTCTATCGACCGCCCTAGACACATCCTCATAGAACTCCAGTAAATTTGTCAGACACGACTTCCCTTTAATGAAACCGTGCTGCGTCTGCTCTATCAAGCAATTGCCTTCAAGATGCCTCGCAATTTCCTCCTTAATGACGGATTCTAACGTTTTACTTACCACAGACGTTAAACTAACCGATGTCCAATGTTTTGATTATCGCTAAAAGAAACAGTTCATTAATACAATCCTATAGGCAGCCTGGCTGACTTCAAGGGTCTTTTGGTGAAATAATTGAGAATTATGAAATAGCAGTTCATTAACAAATTGAGTACTACTTTCTATTTCACAAGACTGAAGATATGACGCCTATTCTTTTTCCACAAATTGACAGGTCCTATAGAAATATTGGCCCAAGTTATCCTGAAGCAGGAAACAGATGCTGTGTTGCCTTCACTTACAGTAAGAAATCTCACAACACTAGGTTAACGTCCAGCAGGTTTATTTGGTAGCAAACACCACTACCAAATAAACCTGTTGGACTTTAACCTGGTGTTCTGAGACTTCTTACTGTGTTTACCCCAGTGCAATGCCGGCATCTCCACATCAGGCCTTCACTTATGCCAATGGATATTTCCTTGCGCCTTCAGTTCAAAACTATTTTGACCTGTACGTTACTGGAAGTGCACTGTGAGCAAGGGGCAGCAAGAGTCACTTTGGACACTAGGGAATGACAGGACCTGAAGTCATTCTCCTCAATTAATGAGATTTAAAGATCAAGAAAGAAACAGAGGAACAATGGTGGGGAGGGTGAATTAGACAAAGGAGTCCACCAGCAGAGATTAAAAAAAAGGAAAATGATATTGGATGAAGAGACGGAGAGAAAAAATAGAAAGAAAATGGAAGATTTTTTTTTAGATCTGTAGGTGCGTAAGAACTTTCTTAAAAAGTCTAATGACAGACTGGCTTCATCATTCTCTCTAGTAACTTTCAAAATACTCAAAAAGCATACATTCGCAATGTTATGGATAGTGAATAGGAGAATGTGACTAATTGCTAGCTCTTTCAAAGAGTCAGTATTAACATTATGGACTGAATGGCGTCCCGTACCATATGATTCTCTGCTTATCATTGACACACACAATTCCAGGGGTGGGATTCTCCCAAAAGAATTCTGAGTGTCGAATTCGGGGAAAACTGGAGTAAGTCCTACTGGTTTTATTCGGTGGGATTTTCATAATGAATCTCCCATACTCTGTGCTGCACAGAGTGAACAAGTGTGAATATAATTAAAAATCAGGGGAGGGGGCCTATCCCCGCTGGAGAGAACAACAGCGTAATGCTGAGTGGGCCACTGCTCATGCGCCAGTCTGTCAGCGGTGAGATCAGTGCATGTGCAGTAGCCTTGCACTGCCAACCTCAGGCCCTTGGCAAGATTCGAGCTCAGACAATTGAAAACCAAAGATGCAACAAGGCACATTAGCAGGTGTAAAAGGGCAGTTATACATTTTCTGAGAAACAAATCACCATTATATACTTGGGACTGACATGCATCAGTAAAACAAAATATTCAATACATATTAGAAGCTGAAACTAGACATCTAGCACACAAAGGGTCCACCCTTGAAACTCATTAACACCCACTGAAATTCATCAACAATGAGGTGAAGCTAATCAGACCTAAGCACTGAAAGGCCAAATTCTCAGAAGATTCCAGAAGGTAGCCAGACAGGTACAAGAAACCTATGCTTGCAGCATTCGAGAGAACCCACTTCTCCAGCTTCCCCCAGAAGCACGTCAAGACACGACAGCAACAAGAGCAGCTCACCTCCAGACCAGAGACGGAGAGACAGATTTGAGGGTTCAACGTACTGACAGGATCACAAGAATCCAGGGTAGTATATAAATTTTTAAATGATCGATTAACTAGAGAGAGGGAGAATTGTTAAAATTGTAAAACTTAAGTCTTTTACTGTTTGGAATAAATTTGTGACTTGGTTATTCATTATTTGTTCATGGGCGCAGTGGTATATATGCCTAATGTATACAGAGGTGTTTGAGTAAAATCCATCATACCCAGTGGTGGTTGAGTGAGTCAGCAGGATATGAGAAACACCCTAGACACAACAAGGCCTCTGCTCGAGTCTCCCAATCTGCTGCACTGCAAAAGCAGTGTAGCAGGCTGGGAGAATCACCCCCCAGATTTTTACATTCCTTTGTCATAGCTGTGGAGTGAAATGACCAGTGTCAAATTCCAAAAGAAGGCCCTTGCTGTTATCTTAATAACCCTAAGTTATGGTCTCCGATCCCTAGAACTCCATAAGTAATATAGAAAACTGATGAAGACAGTTCAATTAACATTTGCTTGATGACTGCAAGTTTACAAATGCAATACTCATTTACACAGATAAAAAATATACTAAGGATGGGCAGACTTGTTAGTTCAACACAAAGAAGCCCACAGTCAATTATCTTCTCACAAATGAAATGGTTTCATTTGAAAGTCAGGCATTGCTATTATCCGAACAAGCCTTGAGTCTATAGAACGTGGATGACTTACTGATTCGGTGATCTTTGACAACTTCCTCCTGGGCTGAAGTTCTAGGATTGCTGGTGACAAAGCCTCTTCTATCCACATCAGGACTGCTCTGTATCAAATGATTTGTACAGAGACCGGCTTTTTAAATGAATAATCCTGGCAAAAGAGTGAGCTCCAAAGTGCAGTCCTTTGCAGGTGACATTTCCCTGAGCACAGATCACCACAGCTAGAGCTCCGAATGCTAGTTGAGTGAATGCGTACACATTAGTATGGTAACAATAATGTGAAAGATACTGTCGACGAGTAAATTGCTTTCAATCAGCCAAGCTCAAAACAATCAAAACTGCCATGCAACCCTCGTTCTCAGATAAATATAGAAGCTCATCCTCTCCAGTATGAAAACTGACAAATAGATGACTCTTGAACAAAAACAGATAATACATTGGAGCATTGATGAAAAGCTAGGAACAGTACTATTGCTGATTGCTATGCAGCCCGCAACATTCACTCTTTAGTTTGTATACATTCACCAAAGATCCTTAGACAACACCTTCCAAACTCACAACCAGTTCCATCTAGAACGACAAAGGCAGCAGATACGTGGGAACACTACCATCTGACCAGCTACACAGATCACTGAAAGTGGCAATGCAGGTGGAGAAGATAGTCAAGAAGGCCTATGGCATGCTTGCCTTCATCGGCCGGGGATTGAGTTTAAAAATTGGCAAGCCATGTTGCAGCTTTATAGAACCTTAGTTAGGCTGCACTTGGAATACAGTGTTCAATTCTGGTCGCCACACTACTAGAAGGATGTGGAGGCTTTGGAGAGAGTACAGAAAAGATTTACCAGGTTGTTGCTTGGCATGGAGGGCATTAGCTATGAGGAGAGGTGGAGAAACTTGGTTTGTCCTCACTGAAACGACGGAGGTTGAGAAGCAACCTGATAGAAGTCTACAAGATTATGAGAGGCATGGACAGAGTGGATAGTCCTTTTTCCCAGGGTGGAAAAGTCAATTACTAGGGGGCATAGGTTTAAGGTGCGAGAGGCAAGGTTTAAAGGAGATGTACGAGGCAGATTTTTTTTACACAGAGGATGGTGGGTGTCTGAAACTCATTGCTGGGAGACATAGTGGAAACGATTACAGTAGTGACTTTTAAGGGGCATCTTGACAAATACATGAATAGGATGAGACTGGAAGGATATGGTCCCCAGAAGGGTAGGGGGTTTTAGTTAAGTTGGGCGGGATGGTCAGTGCAGGCTTGGAGGGCCTAAGAGCCTGTTCCTGTGCTGTCATTTTCTTTGTTCTTTGTTCACCTGCAAGTTCATAAGAACATAAGAACATAAGAAATAGGAGCAGGAGTAGGCCATCTAGCCCTTCGAGCCTGCCCCGCCATTCAATAAGATCATGGCTGATCTGTTGTGGCTCAGTTCCACTTTCCCGCCCTCTCCCCATAACCCTTAATCCCCTCTCTTATCAAGAACCCATCAACCCGCTTCTTAAAAATATTTAGCGAGGCAGCCTCCACCACTTCAACGGGCAGAGAATTCCAGAGATTCACCACCCTTTGAGTGAAGAAGTTCCTCCTCAACTCCGTTCTAAACTGCCTCCCCTTTATCTTGAGGCTGTGCCCCCTAGTCCTACTGTCTTTTTTGAGCGGGAAGAGTCTCTCCACCTCTATCCTATCCATCCCATTCATCATCTTATACGTCTCAATGAGATCTCCCCTCATTCTTCTAAACTCTAACGAGTACAAGCCTAGTTTATTCAGCCTCTCCTCATAGCTCAATCCCCTCAACTCCGGTATCAGCCTAGTAAACCTCCTCTGCACTCCCTCCAGGGCCAAAATATCCTTGCGCAGGTGCGGCGCCCAAAACTGCACACAGTACTCCAGCTGCGGCCTCACCAATGCCCTATACAGCTGCAGCAAGACCTCCCTACTTTTATATTCAATCCCCCTCGCTATGAAGGCCAGCATCCCATTCGCCTTCCTGACCACCTGCTGCACCTGCAAGCTGGGTTTTTGCGACTCATGCACAAGGACCCCGAGGTCCCTCTGCACCGTCGCCTGCTGCAGTTTTTCGCCACGTAAGTAAGTTCCCCTCCAAACTACTCACCATCCTGACTTGAAAATATATTGCCTTTCCTTCGCAGGGTCAACATCCTGGCATTCCCTCCCTAATGGCATTGTGGGTCAACCCACAGCATATGGACTGCAGCAATTCAAGTCAGCTCACCACCACCTTCTCAAGGGCAACTAGGAAAGGGCAACAAATGCTGGCCAGCCAGCGATGCCTGTGTCTCATGAATGAATAAAAAAACTCCTTTACAGGCCATGAAGAAACTTACCTAATGCCAGCAACGTGAAATGGCCTCCTAATGAACTGGAGCCAGTCCTTAATTTTCCTCCAACTTGAAAAATATCAGAGGATCACTACAGTGGGAGTCCTCCAAAAGATGTGGCCATTCCCTGGCAATGGCATTGCTGGTTCTCTATAACCATTGCCCCCTTGTTCACCCAATCCTTGATTCACCCAATCCAACATGCATGCATTCAAGAGTGCCCTGCCACTGAGATGTCCTCACCCTGGAATCTTAGAAGTGGCCACCACTAGCTGTGGCACTGCTGAGACTGCTGAAGCTGCCAGACCTTGATTCCTGGTAGTGGACTACATCCTAAGTTGGACAGTGGTCCTGGTGGATCCCTCTTATTTGGATACTGTTGGCAAAAGCCCTCTCTTACTCACATGTGGCTGAATACATTTTCAACAGCAGGCAGAACCTCCATCAATGAGAGGGATACTCGACTACTTTCAGTTTAATTGCCAGTTGGTTTTTAGTGGCTGTTTGTGCAATCTTTGGGTCTTTTGAGAATTCTTTAGAGTAGATAAAATCCACATGAAGTGCTGTGGCAGGACTTGGTACTAGTACAAAGATCATGCCAACCTAAAGTGCCAACCTGTACCAAGGGGCAGTGCCAGGCAGCTGTCTGAAATTAATTTGTATATGGTAGTGGTGGGCAGGAATGAATGGGGAAGCTGGAGATGCTGGCAATAGACGTTTGGGGGGGCAGTTGGGAGAGAGGTGGATGCAGTCTCCGACTGAGGTGGGAGGGTGGGGAAGGGTGGAAGGGCTGTTTGATTGGAGAAGGGAGGTGTGGGTTGCTGGCTCCAACTGTGCAGAGAGAGAGGGTATGTGGCCAATGATTGCAAGGGGGAGATGGGGCTGATGATGGTGCAAGTGGAGTCAGAGTGAAAACTGGCTCTGATGGGCTGGGGGTCTATGGTGGCAGGCTGGATCCCTTGAGACCTCCATGGTGGGCTGGGGTGGGGGTTCTCAGGTTCTAACTTTGGCACCCTTTAAAGATGGTAACCCATCTCTGTGCAACCGGGTTTTGCAGCTGTGTTGAGGCCCCGGCCCCCTGTATAATGGCGTGAAATAGGCCCCCTTGACTTTTTTTGGCAGAGTGTGGTAAGAAAACTGATCCATTGGCCATGATAAACTGACATTGAATACAGGCATTAGGACATCTTGTTGAAATTCTACAAGACATTGGTAAGGCCATACTTGGAATATTGTGTACAGTGCGCACACTTGGAACCAGCACACAGACCTCCCCATCTCCAAACCCTGTTATAGAAAGGATATTATTAAACTAGAAAGAGTGCACAAAAGACTTACTAGGATGCTACCCGGACTTGATGGTTTAAGTTATTAGGAGAGGCTGGATAGAACATAGAACATAGATCATAGAACATTACAGCGCGGAACAGGCCCTTCGGCCCACAATGTTGCGCCGACCAGTCTTATTTTTAAAAAAAAACATTGACCCACTAATCTAAACCAATCCCTTTTCGTCCATAAACCTATCCACCAATCTCTTAAACGCCCCCAAACTAGGCGCATTTACAACTGCAGCAGGCAGGGCATTCCAGTCCCTCACCACCCTCTGGGTAAAGAACCTGCCCCTGACATCCGTCCTATAACTACCCCCCCTTAATTTAAAGCCATGCCCCCTCGTGCTAGATTTCTCCATCTGAGGAAACAGGCTATCACTATCCACCCTATCTAAACCTCTAATCATCTTATATGTTTCTATTAGATCCCCTCTTAGCCGCCTTCTTTCCAGTGAAAACAACCCCAAATCCCTCAGTCTCTCCTCATAGGACCTCCCCTGCATACCAGGCAACATCCTGGTAAACCTCCTCTGCACCCTCTCCAAAGCCTCCACATCCTTCCTGTAATGTGGGGACCAGAACTGCACACAGTACTCCAAGTGCGGCCGCACCAGAGTTGTGTACAGTTGCAACATGACGCTGCGACTCCTAAATTCAATCCCCCTACCAATAAACGCCAAGACACCGTACGCCTTCTTAACAACCTTATCTACTTGATTCCCAACTTTCAGGGATCTATGTACACATACACCTAGATCCCTCTGCTCCTCCACTCTATTCAAAGTCCTCCCGTTAGCCCTATACTCAACACATCTGTTATTCCTACCGAAATGGATTACCTCACACTTCTCCGCATTAAACTCCATCCGCCACCTCGCGGCCCAGCTCTGCAACCTGTCCAAGTCACCCTGCAAACTTCGACACCCTTCCTCACAATCTACCACACCTCCGACTTTGGTGTCATCAGCAAACTTACTAATCCACCCAACTATACCCTCATCCAGATCATTAATAAAGATTACGAACAGCAGTGGCCCCAAAACAGATCCCTGAGGCACACCACTCGTAACCGAACTCCATGATGAATAATTACCATCAACCACCACCCTCTGTCTCCTATCTGCTAACCAATTCCTGATCCAAGTACCTAAATTACCACCAATCCCATACATCTGCATTTTCTGCAGAAGCATACCATGGTGAACCTTATCAAACGCCTTACTAAAATCCATATATACCACATCTACTGCCTTACCCCTATCCACCTCTTTGGTCACCTTCTCAAAGAACTCAATAAGGTTAGTAAGGCACGACCTTCCCGCTACAAAACCATGCTGACTATCTCTAATCAATTCATTACTCTCCAAATAACTATAAATCCTATCCCTAATAATTCTTTCTAAAACCTTGCCCACTACAGAAGTAAGACTCACTGGTCTATAATTCCCAGGGAAGTCTCTGCTCCCCTTCTTAAACAATGGGACAACATTCGCTGTCCTCCAATCTTCCGGTACTATACCAGAGACCAACGACGACCTGAAGATCAGAGCCAGTGGCTCTGCAATCACCTCTCTTGCCTCCCATAGAATCCTAGGGTAAATCCCGTCTGGACCAGGGGACTTATCTATTTTCAACCCATCTAGAATATCCAACACATCCTCTGTATCAACTACAATACTTTCTATTTTACACCCCTTCACCCCAGTGACCTCCTCAGCTACATTCATATCGTCCTGCGTGAACACCGAAGAGAAATAATGGTTCAATGCCTCTCCAATCTCTTCCAGTTCCACACACAACTTCCCCCTACTGTCTGTAACTGGCCCTAATCTTGCCCTGACCAACCTTCTATTCTTGACATACCTATAGAACGCCTTAGGATTCTCCTTAATCCTATCAGCCAAAGTCATCTCATGCCCTCTTCTAGCCCTTCTTAACTCCCTCTTCAACTCCCTCCTAGCCAATCTAAAGCTTTCTACTGCACTACCCGAGCCCTCAAGCCTCATCCGAACATAAGCCTCCTTCTTCTTCCTAACCAACAAATCAACTTTTTTTGTGCACCACGGTTCCCTAGCCCTACCAATTCCTCCTTGCCTGACAGGGACATACCTATCACAGACCCACAGTAGCTGCTCCTTGAAAAAACTCCACATTTCAGACGTTCCTAGTCCCTGTAATCTCCTAGTCCAACCAATGCTTCCTAATTCTCTCCTGATGGCCTCAATGCTTCCTAATTCTCTCCTAATGGCCTAATGGATAGACTAGAACTTCTTTCCCTGGAGGGTAGGAGGCTTAGGGGTGATCTTAGGGAGGTTAATGAAGTAATGAAGGGCATAAATAAGGTGGAGAGTCAACATCTTTTCCCAAAGGTAGAGGAGTCTAAAACTAGGGGCCATAGGTTTAAGGTGAGAAGAGAAAAATACGAAAGGGTCCAGAGAGGCAATTTTTTCACACAGAGGTCTGTGAGTGTCTGGAACAAGCTGCCAGAGGTAGTAGTAGAGGCGGGTCCAATTTTGTCTTTTAAAAAGCATTTAGACAGTTACATGGGTAAGATGGGTATAGAAGGAAATGGGCCAAATAAACAAAATAAATAAATATGGATAAACATATGGATGAAATTGGAATAGTGTAGGTTAGATGGGCTTTAGATTGGTTTCACAGGTCGGCACAACATCGAGGGCCGAAGGGCCTGTACTGCGCTGTAATGGTTTATGTTCTAAATGTGGGCAATTGGGACTAGCTTAGTGGTAAAAACTGGGCTGTAAAGACTGCCAAGTTTAAACCTCCTTGTAGCCTGGTTCTCTGGAGGATTCCTGCCATCGCTGTAGAGTGGACCAAATCTCTATATACCAACCTCATGTTGCTGCATCATCACCAACTTTAAAGGAATTCCACAATGCCTGCTTTCAGTTAGTTGAACCCGCCTGAGCCTGAACTCTTAAGTGGAGGAACCCTCACTGGACTCTGACTTTCACGTTAATTAATATCTACATCTTAGGGGTTTTCTTTAGCTATTCCCAGTTGTAAAGCTCTTGTCTTCCCTATCTCCTTGTGTGTGTGTCTATGTGTCATTGTGACAATCATCCCCTGGGGTTGAATGGATAAATAAACAATACTTCTGATTTACTATTGAAGAGAGTTTGCTTTGAGTCATTTTAACACTGACTCCACAGAGAGTGTGTTTGGTAAAACACAGTGCACCCTATTTCAGGAACATCTTTGCTTGCAGGCAGACAACGAGAACAGAAGGGACTTCAGCTTGCCTCTCCTATTGGTAACAGAGGGCTGACTGCAGTTGTCAGCAATGATAGAACACAGCAAGGCATCGGGAAAATGATGTCAAGGAAACCACCAGGGAGAAAATTGAATTCAACCAATTGACAATTAAACCCACTGGAAGAGAACCACAGGCAGGCAAGGGACTGGCTGCAACAGAAAAACACAGGTAGAAAAACAGGTGCCACAGCTGTTTAGCCGAGAAATTGTGGATGGCTTGTAGCAGCTGATACTGGAACTCTGACATTCAATAGCATCTTCTCTATACGCTTCATCCAAAAATAACTTCATCAGAACGTGGACAACAGTACTGACAATGTGCACTGTATCTCTCTACCAATATATAAAATGCTCATTCTGCGACACTACAGAACTAATGTATATTCTTCAGCTCCTGTAGGACTAATAAATCTCACTGTAATTCATACCATTAACCAGTGTTACTGGTCCATGCACCATGACAGAACCTGAGGCACCTGAACAAATAAATGACTATGATCCATCGCCAGCGAGGCTAACTTCGTATTTCCATTGCTTCAGAGGAAATTGTGAAGGGCTAGAACAATTAGAGTAGGAAATGAAAGAAAGGACGAGAAGTACAGCATAGGAACAGGCCCTTCAGCCATCCCAGCCTTTGCTGATCATGATGCCCTAACTAACCTAAAAGAAACCTTCTGCCCTTACTCAGTCTATATCTCTCTATTCCCTCCCTACTCATGTACCCATCCAGATACCTCTTAAATGTTGCCAATGTGCCTCCTTCCACCACCTTCTCTAGCAACATGTTCCAGGCACCCACCACTCCTGCATGAAAAACCTCCCCCGCACATCTCCCTTAAACTTTTCCCCTCTCACTTTTAACCTGTGCCCTCTTGTAATTGATGCTTCTCCCATGGGAAAATGCCTCTGACTATCCACCCTGCCTATGTCTCTCATAATTTTGTTAGACCTCTATCATGTCTCCCCTCAGCCTCTGTCTTTCCATTGAAAACAATCCTAGTTTATTCAACCTCTAAATCTCTAATGACATTGAAATCTGGATTTCCATATTGTAATCAGCCAATTTCCAGCATCAAACTGACTGCTCTGGAAATCTTCAGTTTAGAGACTTACGGAGGCACAGGTGCCCAGTGGGATGCCCACAAAGTGGGCTGGCCAGCGACCTAGAGGCCAGCAATGCATAGTGCATAAGCACCAATCTCTGCTCTGACAGATCGGTATATGCGCAGTTGCCCGCTCGGCTTTATCCTGTCGGTCTCTCAGGTGGGAATAGGCCCTGCCCTCTAATTTTCAGAGGGAATCTGCTCGGGCCCTCTGTGATGCACAGAGTGTGGGAGATTCAATCTGAAAATCACGCTAAAAAAAGTCGGTGTGAGTTACTCCCATTTTCATGCAAATTGAGGCCTTAGAATATTCTTGAGAGATTCCCAGTCCAATTTAATAGATTTTGCACCTTCGGGAAACTAGCCATGGCCCTGAAGCCCCCAGATCTCTTGACCCAACAGAATAATGATGACTTCATATAAAGGAGACATCCTTTAATGGATGGTGTTGGTCCTAACAAAAATCAGGAAGAATAAGCATTTCTTGAAACTCCCATGCAATTTGGCTCACACCATTTTGACATAGACTAATGGCTTTTGATACTTTGCCAGCAACTTCGAGGGGCATATTAATTTGTATGTCAAGTTACTCAGCCTAAAAAGTCTCACACTTTGGCTAACTCATTCTGCAAAGCAGTCTTCAGTAATCCAGATAGTAAATTTATTGTTTGAAAATCCACAGGGTGACACATCTGACCATAAGCACTGAATCACATTCATTACTTACTCTGGCTGATCTCATGGGCCAGGGAAGGTGCAATTATATGTCTAGTATTGCGTGCCTTGCTTCACTGACTATTCCAAATGAATCCCTCCATCTAAAGCAGCCTGATGTTCAACAAAGACTCCCGAACCTCAGAACTAAGAAATATGCTCGGAGAACCGTGATGATAAGCATCAGAGAATTGAAAGGATGTACTTCTAGAATTGAATAGATATACTTATGAAACTGAAAAGCTATACTTGTAGAACACAGAGAATCTCCTTATCAGAGTAGGCTGGAAAAGCAAAGACTCCGATCTCTACAAAACAGAAAGCTAAAGGATGACCCATTTGAGGTCTAAAAGTATGAAAAAGTAGACATAGTGGTAATGTGATGGAAATCAAAATGACGCACCCTAAGTATAAGAAAGTCATTAATAAATCCAAATAGGAATTCAGGAGAAACCTCTCAACCCAAAGAGTTGTAAGAAAGTATGTGGGCACTCCACCACTTGTAAATAGCATAGATACATTGAAAGGGATTAATGCATTGAAAGATAACACATGAGAGAAAAGAATAGAATGATACACTGAGAATATTAAACAAACAAAAATGGGAGGAGTTATTTGTAGAGTATAAATACCAGCAAAACTGGGCTAACTGGTTTGTTTCTGAGTTGTAGAGTTAATGCAATTGTACATATCTGCACAAGTGCTGGTCTTTTCACTGGAAGAAATCTGAATCTTTATCATACCTTCACATACTGCCTAGCATACAATGCCCAGAACTAATGAACATACAACATAGAACAGTACAGGCCCTTCGGCCCTTGATGTTGTGCCGAGCTATGACTGAACCAAGATCAAGCTATCCCACACTGGCATGTTCCACGTGCCTGATGCCGGAGTTGAGGGGGTTGAGCTATGAGGAGAGGCTGAATAAACTAGGCTTGTACTCGTTAGAGTTTAGAAGAATGAGGGGAGATCTCATTGAGACGTATAAGATGATGAATGGGATGGATAGGATAGAGGTGGAGAGGCTCTTCCTGCTCAGAAAGGACAGTAGGACTAGGGGGCACAGCCTCAAGATAAAGGGGGGGCGGTTTAGAACGGAGTTGAGGAGGAACTTCTTCACTCAAAGGGTGGTGAATCTCTGCCCGTTGAGGTGGTGGAGGCTGCCTCGCTAAATATTTTTAAGACGCGGGTTGATGGGTTTTTGATAAGAGAGGGGATTAAGGGTTATGGGGAGAGGGCGGGAATGTGGAACTGAGCCACGACAGATCAGCCATGATCTTATTGAATGGCGGGGCAGGCTCGAAGGGCCAGATGGCCTACTCCTGCTCCTATTTCTTATGCTCTTATGTTCTAACCACTTGAAAGTTCCTAAAGTGTCTGACTCCATTATCACAGCAGGAAGTGCATTCCATATCCCAACCACCCTTTGAGTACCTCGGACATCACTCCTATATCTTCCACCCTGAACCTTATAGTTATGCCCCCTTGTAACAGTTAGATCCACCCAAGGAAATAGTCTCTGAATGTCCACCCTATCAATCCCCCTCATCATCATACAAACTTCTACTAAGTCGCCTCTCATCCTCCTCCACTCTAAAGAGAAAAGCCCCAGCTCCCTCAACCTTTCCTCATAAGACCTATCCTCCAAACCAGGCAGCATCCTGATAAATCTCTTCTGCACACTCTTCAATGCTTCCACATCCTTCTTATAGTGAGGTTACTAGAACTGCACACAATATTCCAAATGTGGTCTCACCAAGGTCCTGTATAGTTGCAGCATAACCCAACAACTCTTAAACTCAAACCCCCTGTTAATAAACGCTAGCACACTATAAGCTTTCTTCACGGCTCTATGCACTTGAGTGGCAACCTTCAGAGATCTGTGGATATGAGCCCCAAGATCTCTCTGTTCATCCACATTCCTCAGAAACCTGCCGTTGACCCTGTAATCCACATTCAAGTTTGTCCTACCAAAATGAATCACTGTGCACTTATCAGGGTTAAACTCCATCTGCCACTTTTCTACCCAGATCTGCATCCTATCAGTGTCTCTTTGCAACCTACACCTCATCCACTACTCCCCCAATCTTGGTGCCATCAGCAAATTTACTAACCCACCCTTCAGCCCCCTCTTCCAAGTCATTGATAAAAATCACACATAGCAGAGGATTCACCACTGATCCCTATGGTACACCACTAATAACTGGCCTCCAGTCTGAAAATTTTTCCTCCACCACCACCTTCTGCCTTCTATGAGACAGCCAGTTACTTATCCAATCGGCTAAATTTCCTTCTATCCCTCACCTCCTGATCTTCTTCATGAGCCTACCATGGGGAACCTTATCAAACGCCTTACTAAAATCCATGTATTTGACATGAATTGCTCTACCTTTGTCTACACACTGAGTTACCTCCTCAAATAATTCAATCAGATTTGTAAGGCAAGACTCACCCCTCATGAAACTGTGCTGACTATTCCAGATTAAGCTGCATCTTTCCAAATGGTCATAAATTCTATCCCTCAGGTTCCTTTCCATTAACTTGGCCATGGAGGACGGTGGCCATGGAAGTTGGAGTCTGCTAAGGAGTGTGTAACAACTCACCTGCCGAAGCAACTAGCCCTGAAAATGGATGGCGCTGGAGCGTCGGGCCCATACCCGGCCGTCGCTGGCAATGCAATGCCCACGGGGGCTATGCCGCGATGAGTAGGAAGGCCGCTGAGGTGAGCACGGAAGCCTAGGGCACAGGCCCAGGTGGAGCCACTGCTGGTGCAGATGTTGGTGGCAGTAGCAAATATTTAAATGAGAACTTTGAAGGCCGAAGTGGAGAAGGGTTCCATGTGAACAGCAGTTGAACATGGGTCAGTCGGTCCTAAGAGATGGGCAAGTGCCGTTCCAAAGGGATGGGTGATTGCCTCCGTTGCTCTCAGCCGATTGAAAGGGAATTGGATTCAGATCCCTGAATCCGGAGCAGTTTTACCCGGTAAAGTGAATGACTGGAGACCGTGGGGCTGAAACGATCTCAACTTACCGACCAGCGAAGTAAGACTAACTGGCCTATAATTACCAGGGTCATTCCTATTTCCTTTCCTGAAGACAGGAACATTTGCCACTCTCCAGTCCTCAGGCACCATCCCTGGGGACAGTGAGGACCTAAAGATCAATGCTAAAAGCTCCGCAATCTCATCCCTTGCCTCCCAAAGTATCCTAGGATGTATCTCATCTGGCCCAGAGGACTTATTGACCCTCAGGTTTTTCAAAATTGCTAATACATCTCCCCTCAGAACATCTACCTCTTCCATTTTATCAGCCTGTATCACACACTCATCCTCAAAAACATAGCCTCTCTCCTTAGTGAACACTGAAGAAAAGTATTCATTCAATGCCTCACCTATTTCTTCTGACTCCACGCACAACTTCCCACTATTATCCTTGACCATCTCCAACCTCATCCTGTTCATTCTTTTATTTCTTCCATAAGACTAAAAAGCCTTGGGGCTTTCCTTGATCCGTACCACCAAGGATTTCTCATGCTCCCTCCTGGCTCTCCTAAGCCCTTTTTTTAACCTCATTCCTTGCTACCTTGTAACCCTCAAGTGACCCAACTGAACCTTGTTTTCTCATCCTTACATACTCTTCCTTTTTCCTCGTGACAAAACATTCAACCTCCTTTGTGAACCATGGTTTCCTCATTGGCCATTTCCTCCCTGCTTGACAGGGACATATCTATCAAGGACACACAGTATTTGTTCTTTGAACAAGCTCCACTTTTCATTTGTGCCTTTTATCTGACAGTTTCTTTTCCCATCTTATGCTCCCTAATTCTTGCCTAATCGCATCTTAATTACCCCAGCCCCTCCTTCTCTGTAATATTAATGCAGCAGCTCTTGTTGAATCCAAGTCAATGCTTTATATGGCTGCTGTTTGTAGCTGCTCCCATCAAGTGAACTGCTGTCATGGACGTAAAATTATCGAGTCATAGAGATTTACAGCATGGAAGCAGGCTCTTGGGCCCAACTTGTCCATGCCGTTCTTATATTTTACTGCAAACTAGCCCCAATTGCCTACATTTGGCCAATATTACTCTATACACATCTTACCCATGTAACGGTCTAAATGCTTTTTAAAATACAAAATTGTATTTACTTCTACTATTGCCTCTGGCAGCTCGTTCCAGATCTCACCACCCTCTTGTGAAAAAATTGTCCCACTGGACACTTTTGTATCTCTCCCTTCTCCAATTGGTTACCTCATTCTGGATCCTGTGAGATTGAATCTTATGCAACAACCTCCCATGCAGTACCTTGTCAAAGGCTTTGCTAAAGTTCATGTAGATAACATCAACTGCACTGCCCTCATCTACCTTCTTGGTTACCCCTTCAAAAAACAAAATCAAATTTATGAGATATTATTTTCCACTCACAATCCATACTGACTGTCCCTAATCAATCCTTGCCTCTCTAAATGCCTGCAGATCCTGTCTCTCGGAATACCTTCTAACAATTTACTCACTACAGATGTTAGGCCCACCAGTCCGTAGTTCCCAGGCTTTTCCCTGCAGTGTTTCTTAAACAAAGGCACAACATTTGTCACCCTCTAATCTTCAGGCATCTCACCTGTAGCTGTCAATGATTCACAATTCACAATTGCCTCCCACAATGTCCTGGGATACACTTCGTCAGTCCCAGGAATTTATTTACCTCAATGCACTTTAAGACTTCTAGCACCTCCTTCTCTGTAATATGCATACTCCCCAAGACATCATTATTTATTTCCCCCAAGTTCCTAACATCCAAGTCTTTCCTAATAGTAAATAATGAGAAATATTCATTTAGGATCTCACCCAGCTCTATGTAAGGATCTACACATAGATGACCTTGTTGATCCTTAAGAGGCCCTACTCTCTCCCTAGTTACTCTTTTGCCCTTTATGTATTTGTAGAACTCCTTGGATTCTCCTTTGCTTTATCTGCCAAAACAATCTTGTGTTTCCTTTTTGCCCTCCTGATTTCTCTCTTAATTCTACTCCTACAACCTCTATATTCTTCAATGGATCCACTTGATCCCAGCTGCTTATGCATGTCATATGCCTCCTTCTGCTTCTTGACCAGGGCCTCAATATCCCAGAGCCTCCAGGATTCCCTATTTCTACCAGCCTTGCCCTTCATTCTAAGAGGAACGTGTTTACCCTGAAACCTGGTTAATACTCTTTTGAAAGCCTCCCACTTACCAGATGTCCTTTTGCTTGCCAACAGGCTCCTTCAATCAACTTTTGAAAGTTCCCGTCGAATACCATGAAAATTGGCCTTGCCCTAATTTAGAATATTAATTTTTGAGCTAGACCTATCGTTCTCCATAGCTGTTTTAAAACTAATGGAATTATGGTTGCTGGTCCCAAACTGATCCCTCCCTAACACGTCTGTCACCTGCCCTTCCTTATTTCCCAAGAAAAGGTCAAGTTTTGCCCCCTCTCTAGTTGGGCCATCCACATACTGAATGACAAATTCCTTCTGAACACACTCAACAAATTTCTCTCCATCCAAACCCTTAATATTATAGCTTTCCCAGTCAATGTTGGGAAAGTTAAAATCTCTGACTATTACCACCCTATTTTCCTTGGAGTTATCTGTAATCTCCTTACATATTTGCTTCTCAATTTCCCACTGACTATACAACAATCCTATCAAAGTGATCTCCTTCTTCTTATTTTTCAATTCTACCCATATAGACTCAGAGGGGGAACCCTCAGAAATGTCCCCTCTCAGTACTGCTGTGAAGTTCTCCCTAATCAAATACATAACTCCCCCTCCTCTTTTACCTCCTGTTCTATCTTTCTTATAGCTTCCGTACCCTGGAACATTGAGCTGCCAGTCGTGCCCCTCCCTTAACCATGTTTCAATAATAGCTACAATATCCCAGTCCATGGACTCATCCAAGCCCTGAGTTCATCTGCCTTGCCCATCAGGCCTCTTGCGTTGAAATAAATGCAATTTAATCTGAACTTCCCTCGCTCGCTGCCCTGCTTTTGCCTGACCTGTCTAGTACTAGGATTACTGAGGCTGCCTTTACTATTTAATGTGCTCTCTTAAACTTCCATGCGGTCCTCAACCCTTCTCTTCTATCTCCCTATTGCTTTGGTCCCACCCCCCACCAAACAAGTTCAAACTCTCCCGAGTGCCTTTAGTAAATCTTCCGCCTAGGATATCAGGCCTCCTCCAGTTCAGCTGTAACCCGTCCCTCTCAGACAGGTCATCCCTGCCCCAGAAGAGATCCCAATGATCCAAAAATCTAGATCCTTGCCATCTGCACCAATTCTCAAGCCATGGATTCATCTGCCTAATCCTCCTATTCCTACTCTCACTAGTGCATGGCACCGGCAGTAGTCAGTAGTACCCTTGAGGTCCTACACTTTAGCCTTCTGCCTAACTGTCTATATTCACACTTCAAGACCTCATCCCTTTTCCTACCTATGTCATTGGTACCAATATGTACAACGACATCTGGCTGCGCACCGTCCTCCTTAAGAATGTCCTGCAATTGCTCAGAGACATCCTTGACCCTGGCAGCAGGGAGGCAACATACCATCCTGGAGTCTCACTCACAGCAACAGAAATGCCTGTTTGTGATCCTAACTAGCGAGTTCCCTATTGCTACTGCTCACTTGCTCTTTACCTGGCCCTGCTCTACAGCAGACCCAGTTGAGGTGCCACCTCCCAGATGCTGCCAATATCTCCCCCTGACAGGCTATCCCCCTCAACAGTATCCAAAACAGTATAACTGTTTGAAAGGGGACTAGGAGCCTCTTGTGCTACCTGCCTGCCTCTCCTGGTAGTCACCCATCTACCTGTCTGAACCTGTGGCGTGACCACCTTCCTGTAAGTAGTGTCTAGTTACAACGTGACTGGTCTGTCATGCTTGTCTGTCTGGGGAGATTCTTGATAAGCAAGGGGGAGAAAAGTTATCAGAGGTAGGCAAGAATGTGAAGTTGATGTTAAAATCAGATCATCCATGATCTTATTGAGTGATGGAGCAGGTTCCAGGGCCACAGTGGCTCACTCCTGCTCCTAATTCATATGTCCATATGCTCACACGGTGGCTAGCACTGCTGCCTCATAATGCCAGGAACTTGAGTTTGATTCTCGGCTTGGTCCACTGTCTGTGCAGAGTCTGCACATTGTTCCCATGTCGATATGGGTTTTCTCCGGATGCTCTGGTTTCCTCCCACAGTCTGAAACATGTGCTGGTTAGGTGCATTGGTCATGTTAAATTCTCCCTGAGAGTACCAGAACAGGTGCCGGGGTATGGTGACTATGGGATTTTCACAGTAACTTCATTGCAGTGTTAATGTAAGCCAACCTGTGACACGAATCAATAAACTTTAGATGGTCCTCTTTGGCAAAAATACCTCTGTCTTCCGCAATAGATTCTATGCTGAGGTTATGGTCTCACCTTCCTGCCCCTCATCCCTCTCCACTGGCCTCCTCATGTCTGGCATTGTTCTCCTGTTGCCAGCTGCTGCTGTGCTTGCTCTCAGGTGGACTCTCAGTTGAGGCCAGATTTCCGTCTCATAATTCTTCTTAATACTAAGCGGTGGCCTTTCACATTGCCCAAATGTGTACAGAACTCTCTTCCTGCAAGCTGTACATACCTGTTGGTATCTGTGCGCCAATGGCCAAGTGCAACTCACAACAGTTCTCACTTTTATAGGTCCACCTAGGCTGATAGTGCAGACATGACTGGCTCCCTGCTGTGTTGTCATCTCCATGTACTTGGTCAGTCCGTGAACCAGAGTGCATCCTGCATACCCTCAGCAATCCCTCAGAATGGCCCTCAATGACCTGTCAGTGAGGTCCTTAACTATTTCCGTTGGCCTCGGTGCAGAACAGAACCAGCGTCAATGGGGCCAAACTTCCTCTTTCCCCATCCTGTTGCAACTTGTCAGTGGCAGGAATGGTAATGGGAAAGTGGCATGTCAGTGTTATATTTAGCGCCTACATACCTCCATTCCTGCTAACAGTGGGAGCTCAAAATTCTGCCCTTAGTCTCATTCACAGAGCACTGGTGAAAGTGGCTGTCATAACAACTGGGGCATACATTTATGACTTTGCTCAATGATGATTACTTGTTATCATTTTGATAATTGATTGTTGAAGAGGTTCATCTTTACACTAATAGTCGCATCAATATAGGATGATGGAGCGAGCAAGTAGTCATAGGATATCATTCATGTTGATGAGAGGTGTGTAGACATGGAGGACGGCAAACATTAAAAATCACCAGTAAACTCCTGTGGTGCTGTTCTCTGACTGTTTCATTATTTGCGCCATTGGTTTATAAATGGTTGCTGTAGATTTTTACTGTTTAAAGGATTAACAAGTGAATAGCTGGAAAGAAATACCTGAAACTCCTAATAACTAATCAGGCAATTTTCTAAAAGGAGTGTGGTTGTTTGCCAGTGAGTTAGATAAAGAAAAGGATCAAAATAACCTACTCTTCACCCTCTTTTCAGGAACTAACTTTCATTTTAGTGCATGACACACAAAGAATTTTCTTTGCATTTAAAAGCCTAGTAACAAGCCAAGACACACCCGTTCAGGAAGAAATGTTTCTTCACACTATATTCTGCATCCTCTCCTTTCCTTCTCCTCTTTGTACTCTATGAATGGTATGTTTTGTCTGTATAGCAGGCAGGAAGCAGAATGTCGCGCTGCATCTCAATGTGTGACAATAATGAATCAAATCTTATCAAATCAAATACAAAATGAAATGACAAATTTACTTAAAATTTGAAGTTACTAGAATTATCCAAACAACGTAGAACCATCAGTCTTGAGGAATTGATCTGCAGTTGCTCCTATATATCAAGATCTGCCAGCGCTTTTGCAAACCGTTTCTCAAAACCCTTCTGCTAAAACCACAAGTTGTAGTGTATTAAGAAATTCCAGGACAATTGACGTATAGTGGGTGCCAGTTTCAGAGATCAATAACCCAAATAATGCCTCTTGGCAAATTCCTTTGGGAATAGTCCTGCTCAAATTCTGAAACAAGATGTGGAGTGAGGCCAGCAACAGGCCTGAGTTATCTAGTCTCCAGGGAAAGATGTCTTGCCTAGAAGGAGCTGTGGTCACTCAGGTCAGAGGTCTTCTGCCCTGCAGTGGCACAGAACAGGTGATTGCTGCTGCCAGAAGAAAGCCCACCCCCCAGAGGTCTAGCATCATGGAGCAACCCAGGACAAATGGATTCGATGTTAGGGCAATGGATTTTGCGGAGTGGGGGTCATGGGGAGCGGGGTGGAGGGGATACAGAAGCAAGAGCAGGAGATGGCTCTTGGCATCCACAACCCCCTCCCCAAAGCCCAGTCCCTCAGTCAGGCTTCGAATGCCTCTGGTCAAGGGAGAACACCTGCCTACCCCCAGAGGTGACACGTTATCCACAGGGTGGCAGCTGCACGGATATCACATCATGACAAGCCCACTGGAAACTCAGTTACTCTCAGCAATGGTGGGATGAGGCCCTCAAGTGGTCATTCACTGGCCACAAAGGGCCTCAAATGGCAATGAGATGGGAAAGCTGCCTGTCCAGACCTTAATTCTGGAGGAGGCAGGAAGGCAGCTGCGTTCAAGCGTATGCCCCCATCCCGCATAACTGCATTTTCTTCCCACTCCAAGCTCACTACTGGGGATGGCACAAGATTCCATCCAAACGCACAGCAGAAACTTGACTTTGCTTTTAAAAGGACACAACAGAGAACCAAATCATAAAAAACAAAGCAAACTTATCAAATGAAAGTATCATTCTGTACCCATGCACTCATACACTCCAGTCCCTGCTTTGCACATTGGTCGCATAAAGCCTCAACCCCACTGATGAACACTACATGCTGCTTCTTCACTCACGTGTGGCCAAGTCAGTGAAGAGAGGCAGTCCCACACTGGCTGTTTCATTTCTTTCACCATTATAAATGGTTTTGGTAACATTTTGCCATGGGAAGGATTAACAAAGTAAATGGCCTGTAAAAAAGAAATGAAACCCCTGGGGCCAGGGGAGTGGGGAATCAGCACATATTTCTCAACCGCACGTCCACACTAGAAAAATCATCGCAAACCAACCATCTTCAAATAAGATCACCACCCACATCAGAAATACACTAATGAGAGCGGACGCTGGAATAAGGTGAGTCTGGCAAATTAAAGCAAATCACCATGGATGCTGGGAACTGAAACAAGGACAGAAAATGCTGGAAAATCTCAGAAGGTCTCTGTCTTTGGAGAGAGACCAGAGCCAACGTTTTGAGTCAGGATGACCCTTCACCAGAGCTTAAGATAGGCCTGGGACGTTTGGGTGAGGAGGGATCAGGTATCTCGGGGAGGGGGTGGGGCAGCCTTGGTTTTGGAGGCCATGAGTGGGGCACATATGAGGTCAGCCAAATGCCAGCTCTGCTTCAAACTATCAGCAATGACAGAGCATACCACTACTCCGACACAAGTGCAAACGAGATATGAGAGGGTTAAAAGATTTTCTGATGACCTGAGCTTTTGCATTCAATGATCTGAAGGGGAGAGATGGGTAGTAAGAATGCAGTACCTTTAACATGTCTGAATAGTTTTAGTAGATAATAACAACTTACAGATAACCTGGAGAAAACTACAGAGACTTCTTTAAGACATACCTTTCTGTAGCAAACACTCTTGCAACAAAACCAGTCAGACAACTTTCCCAGAAAGTGCAATCATTTAGCACTGTGTCAGATAATATGTATCCCAGGCCTATAGATGACCATCATGGCCAGAATCAGCTGAGGACTCACAAGAAAGTCTTTCAACATCCGACTCAATAACAATTTAAGTGCAAGGTGATTCATTTTGGTAGGACAAACTTGAATGCAGATTACAGGGTCAACATTAGGGTTCTGAGGAATGCGGAGGAACAGAGAGATCTTGGGGTTCATATCCACAGATCTCTGAAGGTTGCCGCTCAAGTGGATAGAGCCGTAAAGAAGGCTTATAGTGTGTTAGCGTTTATTTACAGGGGGTTTGAGTTTAAGAGCCATGGCGTTATGCTGCAAATATACCGGACCTTGGTGAGACCACATTTGGAATATTGTGTGCCGTTCTAGTCACCTCACGATAAGAAGGTTATGGGAGCACTGGAGAGAGTGCAGAGGAGATTTACTGGGTTGCTGCCTGGTTTGGAGGGTATGTCTTATGAGGAAAGATTGAGGGAGCTAGGGCTTTTCTCTTTAGAGTGGAGGAGGATGAGAGGCGACTTAATGGAGGTTTATAAGATGATGAAGGGGATAGATAGTGGACGCGCAGAGACTACTTCCTCGGGTGGATGTAGTTGTTACTAGGGGGCATAACTATAAGGTTCAGTGTGGGAGATATAGGAGGGATGTCCAAAGTAGATTCTTCACTCAGAGAGTGGTTGGAGTGTGGAATACACTGCCTGCTGTGATAGTGGAGTCGGACACTTTAGGAACTTTCAAGTGGTTATTGGATAGGCACAAGGAGCACACTAGAATGATAGGGAGTGGGATAGCTTGACCTTGAGTTTGGACATAGCTCAGCACAACATTGAGGGCCGAAGGGCCTGTACTGTGCTGCACTGTTCTATGTTTCTATGTTTCTAACTTCTTCCTTGCTGTTGTCAGACTTTTGAATGGACTTACCTTGCATTAAGTTGATCTTTCTCTGCACCCTAGCTATGACTGTAATACTGCATTCTGCACTCTCTCCTTTCCTACTCTATGAATGGTATGTTTTATCTGTATACCACGCAAGAAAAAATACTTTCAACTGTATGTTAATACATGTACATAAATCAAATCAAATCACACATCTATTCCTGCAGTGGTGCTCAAAGATCAGGAGGGTGGAACTGAAGTTGGGCCAGAGGTGAGAAACTGTTTTCTTTTAGATAATGAAATACAAGGCTGCAACCACCACTCGCAGCGCAAAAGCAAAACACATAATTATCCCAGGCAGAAAAAGATAGAAGCAGCCTAGAGGCCAGTGAAGTGGCTTAAAAACCCTGTTTGATGTATGTATTTTGAGTAATGTTCTCCATCTTAAATCCCCTATGGTGCAGGGGAACATGGGCCAGTGTGTTACCTAGCTGTCCTCACCAGTGATTGAACTATTTCAGGCATGCTGTAGGATAAAGGAGGTGGCATTCAATGCACTGGCCACTTCCTCCCATATGACATAATGTAAAACACATTTTTTTTCCTACAGACATTCAAAAGTCTGCCTATATCTCTTTCTTCTCTGCTACAATTCATCCATTCGAATCTGTCCTTCTCTTCACATTTTTGTCCTTGTCTACCCCCTTCCAATTCCCTGCTCCCTTCTTTCAGATCCTCCACTTGACAAATTACTTGAACAGTATGACAGAATCAATCCCGAATAATCCCTTACACTTTGCTGACTGTCAACTCAGGTTCATAACTTACCTGTACCTTCTCCAAGTCTGCTGATTCAATCTTCAGCCATTCTGAGCTCTTTAAACGCATGCATTTGGGAAGTACTTGCATGTTAATGGCCATTGCAGTCTGCTGCTGGTGATTTATGGCAGGGTCAGTGATGGAAACGATTGTGAATCTGCTTCCAGGATAAGGTTCCCTGTGGATTTTCAAGGGCTAATTTGCTCTTCCTTAACACTGTCAAATTCGATACACATATATCCCAGTGCTGCAAATGGACATCTCGATTCATTTATTTCTAAATGCTATCATGTGTCATGAAGCCAGCAGACAAGAGGCGATGGCTTAGTGGTACTATTGCTAGTCTATTAATCCAGGCACTCAGCTAATGTTCTGGGGACCCAGGTTCAAAGCCCGCCATGGCAGATGGTGGAATTTGAATTCAATAAAAAAAATCTGGAATTAAGTCAACCGATGACTATGAAACTATTGTCAATGGTTGGAAAAAAACCATCTGGCTCACTAATGTCCTTGAGGGAAGGAAATCTGCCTTCTTTGCCTGGTCTGGCCTACATGTGACTCCAAAACCACAGCAATGTGGTTGATTACCAACTATCCTCAGGCAACCAGGGATGGGCAATGGCACCCATGTCCCACAAATGATGAAAAGAACAAGAAATGCACTGCGGCCCAACTGGCTTCCACGAGGGAAGAAATGTAATAATTGCCAATTGTAATCCGCTTGTTCCTGTTGAAACTAGGGAAAACATCAAGTTATCTGGCTCCCCTTGAATTCCTGTCATCCCTAAACAGGCCCAGTCCACTCCATCACCAATCTGAGTCTTTTTGTCTCCATTCTGCAGTCAAACAGGTCCTGTCTTTCAGGAAAGAGCTGCCATGCATCAAGGTACCAACCTATGCAGCACTGCCCATGCCAACAATGCCTGGCCATCTTCTGCAGCTTTGTAATAGACTGGCACAACATTCTGGAATATTCTTTCATTGTGTAAGCTGTCTTGATAACTCAATGCTTAAAGCCCCTGCCAAGCACTGCATGAACAAGCATAAAATGATGCAACCAGCCATATACTTACGCCAGTGTGAAAATAAGGAAAGCAATACATTGTCAACAATTTCATTAACATAGATTATACTGACATTTGGAGAACAAAAATGTAAAAGGCTGCACATAATGGTACATTTATTTTTGATTGACTTCTTTGCAGAAAGTGTGGCAATATTTCCAAATTTGTCCCCTCAAGCCTCACGACAACTGCTGCAGGTATGAATACTAATGGAGCATAACACTAGCAGATGTCATTAGCTTTCTCCCAGAATGGTGATGAAGACATTGAGGTCATATTCTCTTAGCACGTGCAACTGGCAACTGGCTCACAGCAAGATAAAAGTCTGTTGTGTTATTCATTTTTCTTTCAAACATCCTGAGGAACAGAATAAGACACATCTCCCAATAAATCCACTGATTGGAAAACGGCTAATGTTACGCCGTTGTTTAAGAAGGGTGGCAGGCAAAAGGCAGGGAATTATAGGCCGGTTAGTTTAACGTCTGTTGTAGGTAAAATGTTAGAATCCGTCATCAAGGAGGAAATAGCGAGGCATCTTGAGGGGAATTGCTTGATAGAGCAGACGCAGCACGGTTTCGTTAAGGGGAAGTCGTGTCTGACAAACTTATTGGAGTTCTATGAGGATGTGTCTAGGGCGGTGGATAGAGGAGAGCCGGTGGATGTGGTGTTTCTTGATTTTCAGAAGGCGTTTGACAAGGTACCTCACAAGAGGTTATTACAGAAGGTCAGGGGGCATGGAGTTGGGGGTAGGGTGTTAGCGTGGATAGAGGATTGGCTGTCAAATAGGAGGCAGAGAGTGGGGGTCAATGGGTGCTATTCGGATTGGCGGTCGGTGACTAGTGGAGTGCCCCAGGGGTCAGTGCTGGGGCCTCAGCTATTTACCATTTACATAGATGATCTGGAGGAGGGAACCGAGTGTATGGTATCGAAATTTGCTGATGACACCAAGATTGGTGGAACGGCAAATTGTGCGGAGGGTGTGGAGAGTCTGCAGAAGGATCTAGATAGGCTGGGCGAATGGGCCAGGAAATGGCAAACGGAATTTAATGTTGGCAAGTGCGAGGTGGTCCACTTTGGTAGGAATAATGGTAGGAAGGACTATTACTTACGTGGCGAAAAACTGCAGCATGCGACAGTGCAGAGGGACCTCGGGGTCCTCGTGCATGAGTCGCAAAAACTCAGCCTGCAGGTGCAGCAGGTGGTCAGGAAGGCGAATGGAATGCTGGCCTTCATAGCGAAGGGGATTGAATATAAAAGTAGGGAGGTCTTGCTGCAGCTGTATAGGGCATTGGTGAGGCCGCAGCTGGAGTACTGTGTGCAGTTTTGGTCGCCGCACTTACGCAAGGATATTTTGGCCTTGGAGGGAGTGCAGAGGAGGTTTACTAGGCTGATACCGGAGTTGAAGGGGTTGAGCTATAAGGAGAGGCTGAATAAACTAGGCTTGTACTCGTTAAGAGTTTAGAAGAATGAGGGGAGATCTCATTGAGATGTATAAGATGATGAATGGGATGGATAGGATAGAGGTGGAGAGACTCTTCCCGCTCAGAAAGGATAGTAGGACTAGGGGGCACAGCCTCAAGATAAAGGGGGAGCGGTTTAGAACGGAGTTGAGGAGGAACTTCTTCACTCAAAGGGTGGTGAATCTCTGGAATTCTCTGCCCGTTGAAGTGGTGGAGGCTGCCTCGCTGAATATTTTTAAGACGCGGGTTGATGGGTTTTTGATAAACGAGGGGATTAAGGGTTATGGGGAAAGGGCGGGAATGTGGAACTGAGCCACGACAGATCAGCCATGATCTTATTGAATGGCGGGGCAGGCTCGAAGGGCTAGATGACCTACTCCTGCTCCTATTTCTTTTGTTCTTACGTTCTTATGTAATGAATTGTGGCTAAAAGAACATTTATAGATGTCAGTTTGTGATGCATGCTGCATAAAGGGCACTCATGACAAGCATTCAAAGTATGGTAGAATAGTGTGAGGGAAAGGTAACCACCCAATTTCCATGCTTCACTCAGTTACTTTGTAATAAAAGAACAATTTATTTTTATGTAACACCTTAAACAACCTCGAGATGTCCCAAAGAAGTTTACAACCACTCAAGTGTTTTGAAGTGTAGCCGTGGTTGTTGACAAAGTGGCAGCCAATTTGTGCAAAGCATGATCCCATAAACGAAGATGTGATAATGATCAGATAATGTGTTTTTAAGTGATGTTGATAGAGGGCTAAGTATTTGCCTTAAGTTGGGAGCACCACTTCTTCAAAGCAGCCTCAAGGGATCATTCATGTCCACCTAAGACAGGACCTCAGTTTAATTGTGCATCCAAATGACTAATTTGTGGCAACAGTGGGAATACTACCTATGCAGACAAATATGTGATCGACATGAACCCTATGGATATTATCCACGAGTGTGTCTCAACTTGAAACACCGGTTTGTGGTGTATTAATTTGTTTTGGAATAGTGTGATGAGTCAAGTAAAACCCTCAGTGAGAGTAACTCTTCATTATATAACAAATACTATTCATTAAATGAAAGGAAAGACAAGTACAGATGACGAGGACTAAAACACTCTAAGGTAATTAAACATATGAACTACTAAATATACACACAGTTCATATGGAAATTACCCATTGTTCCAAAATATACAGATATCTATGATCCCTGAACTCCTTAAGATTTCCACCTTCCTAAATAACATACAAATCAAACAAATGTATATGTCAAATCCAGCTTATAGTTACCACACAATACAAGGCGGATGGTCAAGACTGGGAAATGTCTTTTCCTGGTCCGGTGAAGATATTTAAACTGCCTATATAAATGTTTCTGCACTATACTGACTCTAAGACTTCTTAGATGTTAAAATGGCCTCTCAGACTCAGCTGTAAAACTGGCCTCCCCAGCTCTTTGATATTACAATGCCTTCTTGGATATTAGATATTAAAGCGCCCACCAGCTGTGAGATGTTAAACTAGCCTGCCTGCTTCTGTAGATGCTGACAATTATACCCTAGTTCCTCTGTGATTTTCTCTTTTGTATATTTGGACTATCTGCAGTTCTCACATTCTGTGACTCTCGAAATTAGCATCCTTATATCTCCACTGATCTCTTGGTCATCTAGGTAAACTGTTTCCTGATGATAGCTATTTACATCTGAACCTGTCCGCTAATCTCGTTACTGGGAAAAGTTGTATCTCATCATCCTCTTTGAATGCTGTTGCTAGGCAGATTCACGACAGGCCCTGGAGTACTTTGTTGGATTTGTTTTTGTCCATTTGCCTTTATTGTGACCTCCTTAGATAATCCAGGCTGTGCAGCTCACCTGTGTTATTTTTATTTGACAAACAAAAGCACTTATTGTCATAATGTTTGTCCAGTTCCAATGCATAATGGAGTATAATTTCTTCCAGACATCAACTTATGAGCACAAAAAATAGGAGCGGATGGAGACCATACAGCCTCTCATATCTACTCTGCTAATCAATAAGAGCATGGCTAATCTTAGGCTTCAATTCCACGTTCTTACCCATTCCCCATATCGTTTGATTCCCTGAAACTCTGTCTATCTCAGCCTTAAATATATTCAAAGATAGAACATCCGCAATCCTCCGGGTAGAGAGTTTCAAAGAAGTGTAACCTTCTGAGTGAAGACATTTCAGTCCTAAGTGGTCAAACTCTTATCTCTTTCACTTGTTCACCACAATAAGACTTTTTCCAATTAAATTTTGTCAACAAAAAATTGACTTTTTTCTCTTTTAATTGCGGTGTACATTTTAGCTTGATGGGAATGGCAGTGAACCACCATTGACAGGTGTCATTCACGGTAATATTCTCACCTCTGACTCAGCCCAAGTCTCCAGACCTGAGCACAAAATAAAACCTAGACTGTTACTCTCGTGCAGCATTGAGAGAGTGTTGTTGCGTCTGAGGCACCATTTTTTGACTGAACCGGGGAGCCATGTTCCTATCTGTCCTCCTGAGGTGGGATAAAATAGCTCATGGTTTTTGACAAAGAGCAGGAAAGAACTTCCTGGTTTTCTGGTCAATATTGATCTCTCAATTTTTAAAAGATCCTTTCATGGAATGTGGGTGTCACTGGCAAGGCCAGCCCTAATTGCCTTTTGAACTGAGTGGCTTGTTTGGTCATTATAGAGAGCAGCTAAGAATCAAAGATCTGGAGTCACATGTAGGCCAGGCTGGGTAAGGATGGCAGTTTCCTTTCCTTAAAGGACATTAGTGAACTAGATGGTTTTTTATGATGATAGTTTCATGGTTATCATTCAGGCTTTCAATACCAGATTTGTATTGAATTCAAATTTGAACTCAGGTTCCCAGAGCATTATGCCACGTCTCTGGATTACTAGTCCAGTGATAGCATTACTACTCCATCGCCTCCCCAGAAAATTACATCATTAAAAGTGATTATCTGGTTGTTATCACATTATTGTTTGTGGGAGTTTGATGTTAACTACACTTCAAAAGTGCTTAATTTTCAGTAAAGCACTTTGGGACATCCTACTGAGGCACTATATAAATGGAAGTCTTTCTTTATGGATACTTAGGCTGAGTATAGTAACTTAGCCAGTTAAGGCAACCCTTTTCCAAACATAATAGTGTATCATCTAAAGGATGGACTCCCCATTACCATCTTCCTTCAGTTAGACAGGAAAATCTGGGCCTTTGATATCCCAGTTCTGATACTGGCTGAGGTTGTTTATGAAGGTCCCGCCTTCATAACCTTGTCCCTTGCCTGAGGTGTGGTCATCCCTCAGGTTAAATCATCACAAGCCAGCTCTCCCCCTCAAAGGAGAGAGCAGCCTATGGTCATCTAGGACTATAGGGGCTTTATCTTTATTAGATCAATTACAACATCAAATAACCTGGATGGTCTCTTTAGGGTCAGGGCAACCTGACCTGTTCTCAGCTAACCATTTCAAAAGAAGAAAACAATTTTCAGTTTAAAGCTTAGCAAAGCAATCCTCTACCTATATACAAGGAAAAATAAAAGGTGGAATACCACAGTCTTGATACTACAAGTGAAACATTTTCTTTAAATATTAGGCTTAAACTCATTCATTTGCTAACAACACAGAGCAGAATTTTACTCAACAACATTTTTACAACTATATTGAATGATTTTAAAATTAATCACTTAAAGTTTCCTCATTTTTCAGCCAAGTTTATGTAGTGGCAAGGCTGTCCTTTCTGATCTTAATTGTCATTTGGATAGGAATCATAGAAACCATAGAATGGCTATGGTGCAGAAGGAGGCCATTTGGCCCACTGAGTCTGCACCGACAACAATCCCACCCAGGCCCTATCCCCACAACCCCACATAGTTACCCCACTAATCCCTCTAACCTACACATTCCGGGATACTAAGGGGCAATTTAGCATGGCCAATCAATCCAAACCATATATCTTTGGACTGTGGGAGGAAACCAGACCACCTGGAGGAAACCCATGCAGACATGGGGAGAATGTGCACGCCCCACACAGACAGTGAGCCAAGTCAGGAATCAAACCCAGGTCCCTGAAGCTGCGAGGCAGCAGTGCTAACCACGGTGCCACCCCACATAGTGGTAAATTAATGCTGAGATATTGGTCACTTTTGAGGGCCACAACAGCCGAACTTCTGGCGAGCACGCTTACACTCAAATTTGGAAATTTGGTTTACTAAATGACCTCCAGGTGATCCCACACTGATTGTATTGTACTTATTCTAGTTTTCACCATTTTTGTTTAGGGCTGCACCTAAGCAGGTCTGATGCAGTCCTTTAAATCAGGAGTGTGAAAATCCTCGTACTTACAGCTGCGTTCCCCAGCCCCTTCCCACAGAAACTCTCCCCAACTTTCATCAGCTCAATGCCTTGATCCACTTCCCCCAGCTCCACTCCTAGATGCCCTGTTTCCCAACAGCACAGCCTCTACCACACCAGTGCCTCAGTCCCATTAATGTTGGGAAATACAGGTTGGGAACATCTATGGGGATGTGGCAGTGTGTCTGTGGATGATGCATGGTGTGTCTGTGGGTGTTATGGGGGGGGTTCTCTGTGGGGAATGTGGGGTGTCTGTGAGTGATGGGCAATGATATGGGGTTGCCAGACAATTGCTGGGGGGGGGGGGGTGGGGGGGATGTCTGTGGGGAGATGCGGGGTGATCTGTGGGGGATGTGATTATGTTGCGGTTAGTGAGGGTTGCTAGGGGTCTGCAGGGAATTGGGGGGGGGATCTGTGGGCGATTGAGTGGTCTGTGGAGGATGGGAGTCTGTGAGGCACATGAGGAGATTTATGAGGAAGGGGGAGAGGGTGTCTTTGGGGATGCAGAGGTTGATTAGGGATGTTGGGTTGGTCTGCACATGATGCCATGGTTGGGGCTTTGTCTGTTGAGTGTAGGGGATGTGGGGTGGGGGTTCTGTCTAGGATGCCTAGGCAAGATGCCATCTTAAGAAACACAATGTTTTAAGGGATTTCTTTGCTGGCGGCCACCTTCAGGTAGGTTAATTTCACTCTGACAACACTGTAGGGGTAGTAGTGGATTTCACCATTTTGAAGCAAGTGTCCTGAGTAATACACACCCCTTGACAAACTTCACTTACAAACAAATTAGTTGGTCATTATCACACTGCTGTTTGTGAGACCTTGCTGTGTACAAATTGACCGATACATTTCCTCCATATTACACAATGACTACACTTCAAAAAACCTCATTAACTGTAAAGCACTTCACAGCATGATGATATAGTGAAAAGTGCTTTGGAAATGCAAATTCCTCTTTCTTTGATGTTGATTATGTTTTCCTGTCACAAAGATTTTGGAACACATTGCAACTGAGGAGATACCCCCAAATCCTAGTACTCCACCAGAATTCAGGACCATGACAAGGGAGGAGTTTGGTTTCCTCTGGGGATTCTCTTTAGAAGGTTTAATGTCATGTTTCGACTGGCCTCAGTAACTATGGTAACTACTTACTTATCCAACTGCAGTGGTAAGAAAAAAATTGAGGTTTTCTGAGCCAAAACATTTGGAATTGAAATTGCCATTATTTCACTCTTGGGCCATCCAATACTGCCACGGTGGCACAGTGGTTAGCACTGCTGCCTCACAGCGCCAGCGACCTGAGTTCAATTCTGGCCTTGGGTAACTGTGTGGAGTTTGCACTTTCTTCCCATGTCTGCGTGTGTTTCCTCCAGATGCTCCAGTTTTCTCCTACAGTCCAAAGATGTGCAGATTAGGTTGATTGGCCATGCTAAATTGACCCTAGTATCAAGGGGATTAGCAGGGTAAATGGGGATTATGGGAATAGGGCCTGGGTGGGATTGTGATCAGTACACACATGATGGGCAGAAGCCTCTTCTGTATGTAGGGGCTCTATGATTTATGAATTCCATTGATGCCAGAGTTTCTGCGTTCTCCCTCTGTCTGCATAGGTTTCCACCAGGTGCTCTGGTTTCTTCCCCCAGTCCAAAGAAGTGCAGGTTAGGGGGATTAGCAGGGTAAATACATGGGGTTATGTGGATAGGGTCTGGTAAGATGCTCTGTCGGAGAGTCAGTACAGGCTCGTCGGGCCAAATGATTTCCACCTGCACTGTAGAGTTTCTGTGATTCTATGACACTAACACTCCATCACTCACCATCTCACTGCTGCTCAACCCCTGGAGCTCATCCCTTTCCCACTGCTGCAGAATGACAGCTACCCATCTGCAATTGGTACATTAACCCGACCCATCTTGTTATGCATCCTAGGTAAGAGGCAAATTAAATTCAGGAATAAAATTCACAGAATATAAGGAACAGTACAATTTTCCTTATTCAATTATCACAGGTCCTTAATATGCTATTAAGCAAACTATTCAGTCTGCAGATGAATCTGTGACAGAGGAATGCTCCCCGAGGGCACTATTAATGATCTTTAACAAGATCTCAACAAGGAAACATTAGCCTTTTTTTCATTTTTAACCAGCCATTTTTATTTTGCTTTTGTGGGGTTCGGAACATGGACGAGTTGTCTGTTGGCCCCTTTTCCGGATTTCATATCTGTCTTTCATCAGTCTTAATTAGATTTCCAACTACATTATTTAGATCTTTAGGAGGTTGGGTGTGGGGAGTTGAATTTCCATGGAGACATATTTTTCTGAAAAGTGAGTGTCCATGCTATGTTTCCAAATTTTCTGTGACCCTTCCATCACTAATGTTTTAGCAAACTGAGAACCCAAGGGGAAATGTAACACTGCAATGTTTCAGGACGCCACTCTTGAGGTGCATCAGATACCACACAATCAACAGTGCTTGCCCATCTGAAAATAAATGAGAATCTGCAACACCGATATCAGTCCTGTAATATGCCTGGAGTAGAATGGGAACTGCACAGGTCTAACAGTTCATTTTGCTTTGGGAAACGTTTTGCATGATTACAAATGAATGATTTACAGATTGACACACAGAAATCCATACTGACCGAAAACCACCCTTAAGTTCTAAAGTGGATTTTAAAATTCATTCAAAGGTGAAAATGAAATGGCATGCTGGTAAATGAAAAAACAGGTCTCTAATTATTTTGCCATGTTATTGAAAAAGAGCAGTGACTGACATTAAATAAATCTGCTGCAGAAAAATTATTGCTTCAGGAACATGTTCAGAACGTTGAATAGTGACTTGCTTTGCATAAGTGGATTTATCATAGAATCCTTACAGTGCAGAAGAATGCCATTCGGCCCATTGTGAATGCATTGACTTTGATAAGGCCTGGCTGAGATGCTCTATCTCCATAAACCAACATATTTACCCTGCTAATCCCCCTAACCTATATATGTTCAGACATTAAGGGGCAATTTAGTGTCACCAATCAATCTAACCTACAAATCTTTGTACTGTGAGAGGAAAGCGGACCATCTGGAGGAACCCCAAACTGACACAGGGAGAACATGCAAACTCCACACAGATTATCACCTAGGCCAGAATTGAACCCAGGTCCCTGGTGCTATGAAGCAGCTGTGCTAACCACTGTGCCACCCTTGTCAGTTTGGTGCCCTGGTTAGTTTGAGTCTTTATCACAAACTTCTTTGTTCCCTCCAGTTTTTTCCCCTGAATGACTTATTCAAGGTGGGGCACTGTTCTCTGGATAACGGTACTCTTTAGGACCTTAATTTAGTGACTATGTTTTACTTATAAGCTGAGAATATGATTATTGAGAGGCATGCAATTGTAAGGAAAATCATAGCTAAACCCACTCCAGGTTCTCATCCTAAAACCACACACATGCACTTTCTAGTGGGGATCACTGATGAAGGAGCAGCGCTCCAAAAGCTAGTGATTCCAAATAAACCTGTTGGACCTTAACCTGGTGTTGTGAGACGTCTTACTGTGTCACTAGGAGTGATCAGAATTGGGAATCCTGGTCGAGTGTTCATTTCTTTAGCCCAGAAGTGCTGAAACTAATTGTGTGTTTCCTACCACGGTTCAACAGAGATTAAGGTTCTCACCATATATCAAATATCAAAGCCTATTTTTCAGATCAGCATCGATCACAGTGGCAGCTAGCAACTGACTGAGTGATTCAGGAAACTTCATTAGCAATTTCTTTGCAACAGCCTTATCAGGCAGCAATCAAGTATACTGAATATCATATAGGATTTTACTAGTAGACACAAATTCAATTGGAAATCCTTGTTGCAATATGAAAGCCTGTGGTATCAGCATTTTATGGCAATTTTCAGCATTCCAAAAACCTCTTGAGAATACAATTTGATGTGAACGTATGTGCATTTCCACTTCACTAATAGAATATCAATTCCCAGTCATTTCTCCCTAATTTTTTCTTTTTCTAATAATGTCGACTTTTGCAAAAGCAGCATCTCATACGCATCATCAATCTTTCAGTACCTCATCCAAATGGCCATTATGCGACCCCAGGCATTGGTGATAAGTAAGTTATTTGATCGCAAGCAGACATCAAAGCTGAGATTACTGTCCCCTCAGCCGCTATTCACTGAAAAGCAGTCAAGAGCAAGCACATTGGTTTACCTTGCATCACCGCTGCCTGGGAACTCAAAGGTAAATTGCATCACCAGGCACATTACCCCAGCTGAAATGGGTTAACACAGACCGGAAATTTGGCTGATGGCTTTACAGCTACAGCTGAACAGAGTTTTCTCATTGAGCCATCAGGAAAGGCTTAGATACCCTTTATTCATGAGTGGCACCCTGTCACTGTGCACCGTCACTCTGTTTGAGACTTCTCAGGATGTTACATGTCAGCATTTCACATCCAATTAAACATAAAACAAGGTATTAGTTGATCTCCATTAATGAGTCATCAGCTTTGGTGTCTGTTCTGCCTCAACTAGATAGTAATTCTGCAGACATTATTTGTACTGGGGAATAGGCCATCTGAATAATTCTTCATTGTAGTTCTTTTTCCTCAAAAACTTATGAAAATTTAAGATATTTGTTACAGGTACATAAGTACCATGATGTCGAGTTACAGCTTGCTGTCAGGAAATGTGCAGTTTGTGGGAAGAGAAAGAAAAGCAGAATTTAACTGCAACCTGGAACTGGCACATACATTCCTACTTCTCCAACTCTAACACCGTACATGGCTTCCCTCTGCAGTGCTTCTTCCTTGTCGGAAGAGTGGAGGTTTTTATGGGGGAAGAGGGGTCAACACATATTGTCATTCTCTCTCTGCTCTTATGGGTTGTTTTACTCTTTAAACAACAATGTAGAAGTTAGAAATATCTCTAGTTACCACGTTGGCTATCAGCATCACAACACATTTACAGGGAAGTGGCGGCATAGCAATATTGTCACTATCACAGCAAACAAAAGTAGTCTTAAACAAGATCAAGTAAGAAGCCTCACAATACCAGACTAAAGTCCAACAGGTTTACTTGGTATCACACGCTTTTGGACTGCTGTTCCTTCATCATCCAAATAAGCCTGTTGGACATTAACCTGGTGTTGTGAAACTTCTTACTGCGCCCACCCCAGTCCAACACTGGTATCTCCACATCATAAGCAAGATCAAGGCTAGTTTAATACAAACAGGACTTTTGAAAGTTACTTCAGTAAAAGGGATGAAGTTATTAACTAAAATACAGATACAAAGATTAAAAGCAGATAAAGATTAAAAAAAATTTGAAGATGAGTTTTCAAATCAGTCTTTGTGAGATATCATTGTGGGCCCTTAGCTTGAGTTCCTTCTTTCTGAAGCGAAAGGGTTGAAACATGGGGTTTGTTTCAGCAGCTGCAATGACTTGTGCAGGTGACCATTTGCTGTTTGCCTTCCTCAAGTGCATTTAGGAGATCAGTAGATTTTCTGTTCCTCACTAATTCAGTCATTATGGCACTGGCAAATTGCCTGGGATTTTTCAGCAGAAACAGCAGATGATTTATTTTAAAAACTTCCTCTTTAAATACAGAAACGCAGAAAACAGGAGCAGGAGGAGAAGGCCATTCATCCTATTGAACCTGCTCTACCATTCATTACGACCATGGGTGATCATCCAACTCAATAGCCCGATCCCGCTTTCTCCCATCTCCTTTGACCCCTTTCGCCCCAAAACAATATCTAACTCCTTCTTGAAAACATACAGACCGGGATTCTCCCAAAAGAATTCTAAGTTCCCAATCTGCAGGAAAACGGGAATAAATCCTACTGGTAGCATAACTTTCAAAGCGAATCTCCGACACTCTGTGCATCACAAAGTGCCTAGTGTGATTCACTCTGAAAACCAGGGGTCAGGGCCCATTCCTGCCCATAGGCTGGCAGCAGAGTGCTGAGCGGGCCACTGCAGAAGCGCCAATCGGTCAGCACGGAGATTGGCACAAGCGCAATGGCCCCCTATCGTCGGCTTCCCCTGCAATCCCCCATCACTGGCCTCCCAACCACCAGCCCCACCCCGCCCGCCCACCTCGGGCCATCCCAATGCCCCGCAACAGTCCCGAGCCTCACCTGATGACCATCCTTTAATTATCTTAAATGGCTAAATTATATCAGCCTTTAATCATCTAAACTTTGGTGAATATTAAACTTGTCTTTGCAATCTGTGTTCATGATTTAGTCCATTAAGACCAGATAGCATTCTCACGACTCCGCAGCACGCCCCCAACTCTGTGATCAATGTAACCTTCCTGAGTTGCGGCGTTCAGGACTGAATGTTGTCATGATAAGGTTTGTAAAGAGTTATTTGCTGAAGTTAAGTCCAAATGTGAGAGGCTGGGTTGTGGCAGCATGTTAATTTATATCAGCGCTCTGACTAGCTGAAGCTGTTCTAGTAAAGGCTGGCTGATTGATTGACTATTCAAATATATATCTGTCAGTCAACACCTGCCATTCTTCTAATACTCAGAGTCAGTTATCACTCAGCAAAGCATTAGAGCTCTAGTTTCCACTTTTTTCCAAAAAGAGGGCCATTTTGTGTTAAATCACAATTTGGAAATCAAAATAGTGGGTGCCTACCGTGTTGCATTCGTAGCTTCCCCCAATTTGAATCTAATGATATTAATCAAATGATTACCATATCATGTTATTTCTATGCCTCCATTCCTAAGTTATTGGGCGGGACTTTCCTATGCCCACCACCCTCTCCCCATCAGGCTTAAATGATAGGTTGGATTAGGGAGGGGAGGATGCAGCTGGAGATCCAAATATTAGTTTTGCGCAGGTGTGCAATGATGGTGGGGTCATCTGCTTCTGCCTGCCCTACCAGAACACATTTGCCATCAGAGATGGGTGTGAAACCAATTTGCATCCTGCTAACACGATGCAGAAGAGGGCCTGACCTAATTGCCCTCCCACCTCTTCTGACTGTCCGTGATGGCAGCGGGAAATTATGCCAGCCCAAAAAACATCTGGATCAACTTGGCATTTAAAAAGACTCTGGGCAGCTTGTGGATATCCAAAGTGTTGTCAGTTTGAAAGTGCTTCTTTAAGAACTGATCACATGATTTGATGGCGATGTTATTAGGGTGTTGCAGGTTAATGTTTTATAAGAACATAAGAACATAAGAACATAAGAAATAGGAGCAGGAGTAGGCCATCTAGCCCTTCGAGCCTGCCCCGCCATTCAATAAGATCATGGCTGATCTGTTGTGGCTCAGTTCCACTTTCCCGCCCTCTCCCCATAACCCTTAATCCCCTCTCTTATCAAGAACCCATCAACCTGCTTCTTAAAAATATTTAGCGAGGCAGCCTCCACCACTTCAATGGGCAGAGAATTCCAGAGATTCACCACCCTTTGAGTGAAGAAGTTCCTCCTCAACTCCGTTCTAAACCGCCTCCCCTTTATCTTGAGGCTGTGCCCCCTAGTCCTACTGTCTTTTTTGAGCGGGAAGAGTCTCTCCACCTCTATCCTATCCATCCCATTCATCATCTTATACGTCTCAATGAGATCTCCCCTCATTCTTCTAAACTCTAACGAGTACAAGCCTAGTTTATTCAGCCTCTCCTCATAGCTCAATCCCCTCAACTCCGGTATCAGCCTAGTAAACCTCCTCTGCACTCCCTCCAGGGCCAAAATATCCTTGCGCAGGTGCGGCGCCCAAAACTGCACACAGTACTCCAGCTGCGGCCTCACCAATGCCCTATACAGCTGCAGCAAGACCTCCCTACTTTTATATTCAATCCCCCTCGCTATGAAGGCCGTTTTACTTTCAGTTTGTACTCTGCAGAGGCCAAGACCTCCTAAAAAACATCTATTGTGGTTTGTTTGAATCTACACATGCAAACAATATCATTTCTTTAAAACCCACAACCCTTATCATGGTTGGGACATTACAGAAAGAAAATTGGCAACAAGTCAAGACTTTGTTTCATCGAGAATATCAAGAAAAGATCGTTGGGGGGAAGGGGGAAGGAAGGAGGAGGGAGTCCCAATCATTTTCTGGGGAGGGGTGGGGGTAGGGAGGCCCGATCATTTTCTGGTCGGGGGGGGGAGGCCTGATCATTCTCTGGTTGAGGGGGAGGCCTGATCATTCTCTGGTGGGCAGGGGAGGGGAGGAGGAGGTCAGATGGATCTCTAGTGCAGTAGTGGAGGGGTAAATTGTTGGAAGGTATTTTGAGAATCAGGATCTACAGGCATTTAGAGATGCAAGGACTGATTAGGGACAGTCAGCATGGCTTTGTGAGTGGAAAATCATGTCTGACAAATTTGATTGAGTCTTTTGAAGGGGAAACAAGAAGGTAGATAATGGCTCAACCAAGGTATGTATATATCACAATTCATAAAGTCATTGCTAAAACTTAAAATCCTAGTTTCTGACTGTAAAAGTGAAGAAAGGGAATAATGATTATTCTGCCCACTCACTTTGAGAAGTGTTACATGCCATCTTGATAAGACACAGTGATGTCTCCTCGCTAACTTGGAGGTTTCATAAAATGCAGTAACGTTGGATACACCATTATGTCAACCCATCCAATCTTCATAAGACACAATGATAAGGGCACTTTAGTGGCACAATGGTTAGCACTGCTGCCTCACAGTGCCAGGGCCCCGGGTTCAATTCTGGGCTCAGGTCACTGTCTGTGTGGAGTTTGCACATTCTCTCCACATCTGCACATATTTCTTCCGGGTGATCTGGTTTCTTCCCACAGTCCAAAGATGTGCAGGTTAGGTGGATTGGCCATGTTAAATTGCCTCTTAGTGTCAGGGGGATTAGCAAGGTAAATATGTGCAGTTATAGGAATAGGGCCTGGGTGGCATTGTTGTTGGTGCCGGTTCAATAGGCCGAATGGTCTCCTTCTGTATTGTCGGGATTCTATGATATCTCCTTGTTAATTTTCTGTCACCTTGAATTTGGTTCTGATCTTGCCATTAGTGTTATAATGGAAAAAGTCTTTCAGGCATAAATAACGATCCCTCTCCTCTCCTTCCAACAATGCTAACTCTACCTCACCCATCTCCTTTTCCTATGCTGGCTTCTTTTTAATTGTTCTGTGCAGCTGGCTATCGACTTGATGTAAACTGTGTTTTGTAACGTCAGATTTTTTTTTGTTTGGATTGTCTATTGGTATATTCATGCCTTCATTTAAACATTTTCCTGTTCAAAAGTGTTTACGTCAATTATGCTATTCAGTTATAATTATCTTCTATTTAAGTGTTGTGATTAGATGTTGCAATAAGACATTTGTAACAGTCTGCAAAGTTTAATGAGAAACATTTATTAACAAAAATAATGTTCTTAACACAAAATTCTGACACCACATTAACATTTAACCTAATATTCAATGTAAGTATCTGCAGGGTGACAGAACCCTGGGATAAGAACTACCTCAACTTGTTCAAATTTTTGGCAATAAAATATATTTGTTTACTTTTCACTTTGGTCCTATTCATTTATTTTTGTAAATAGAGATGGAGAGAAGGGAATGATGGAGGGAGGGAATGGAGGGAGAGAATGAAATGAGGAAAGAGAGGGAGGGACGGAAGGGAGGAAAAGAAATGAGGGATGAAAGGAGGAAGGGAGTGAAAGGAATAAGGGAAGGAAGGAAGAGAAGAAGGAAGGAAGGAAGCAATGTTTGTTAATTTTAAATCAAGTTTTCAATCTGCACTGCACTCTGCAACGTCTATCAGAGAAATAGTTCATGTCAGCTGACAGGAGGCTTACATGTGTCATTTAAACCATTTGACTTTCCTAAAGCACTTAAAATAACCAAGTTGCATATTTCTCACAATAAATGCAGCACTCATTTCATCTTACATCAATACATAAGAGGTTTTTAAGGATCAACATTGTATCAGGTAGACTCTTAAAACCGGAATAAACAACTATACACCTATGACTGTGGGGCCAAATTCTCCACCAACTCAATTTTCAAGTTTGCTGACGACACCATCATGGTGGGTCGGATCTCAAACAATGATGAGACACAGTACAAGAATGAGATAGAGAATCTGGTAAATTGAGTGCAGCAACAATAATCTCTCCCCCAATGTCAACATTGTCATTGACTTCAGGAAGCGTAAAGGAGAACATGCCCCTGTCTACATCAATGGGGCCGAAATAGAAAGAGTCAAGAACTTCAAGTTTTTAAGATGTCCAGATCACCCGCCCTGGTCCCCCCATGATTTGGAGATGCTGAGATGTAAGCACAGTAAGAAGTCTCACAACACCAGGTGAAAGTCCAACAGGTTTATTTGGTAGCACAAGCTTTCAGAGCGTTGCTCCTTCTTCAAGGAGTGACTCTTACTCACCTAAAGAAGGAGTGACACTCTGAAAGCTTATGCTACCAAATAAACCTGTTGGACTTTAACCTGTGTTGTGAGACTTCTTACTGTGCTGGTCCTCCCATGCCAATGCTACTGTTAAGAAAGCCCACCAATGCCTCTACTTTCTCAGAAGATTAAGGAAATTTGGCATGTCAGCTACCACTCTCACCAACGTTTACATATGCACCATAGAAAGCATTCTTTCTGGTTGCATCACAGCTTGGGATGGCTTCTGCTCTGCCCAAGACCGCAAGGAACTACAAAAAGTCATGAATGTAGCCCAATCCATCACACAAACCAGCCTCCCAGCCATTGACTCTTGTCCACATTTCCTGTTGCCTCAGCAAAGCAGCCAGCATAATTAAGGACCCCACACACCCTGGACATTCTCTCTTCCACCTTCTTGAAGATAGAAAAGTCTGAGGTCACCTACCAACTGACTCAAGAACAGCTTCTTCCCTGCTGCTGTTAGACTTTTGAACGGGCCTTCCTTGCATTAACTTGGTCTTTCTCTACACCCTAGTATGACTGTGACGCTACATTCTGCACTCTCTTGTTTCCTTCTCTATGAATACTACGTTTTGCCTGTACAATCGCAAGAACTTTTCACTGTATGTTAATTCATATGACAATAATAATCAAATCAGATCAAACACTGTTTAAAATACATAGCAATACCCAAAAGAACTTTCGCTGAACGTTATTGCAGACACCTCAAACCCATTTTGTTACATATGAATGTACTTTTTAATGGAATTAACAACCGAATTCATGACAAAGTTGTAAAAAAAAACCTTTCCTTCACTTTCTGTGCATTACGTATATTTTAAACACACTTACAAAATGTTAGCCCACCTAAAGAATCTCTGATATGTCTGCTGTATCTCCTTGCTGCAGCTGGAGCAGAAAAAAACATGTAAACAAATAGATATAAATACTGCTCTATCATCAGAGCAAGTAAGCAAAATTAGCATTCTCTCATCACTTTACACTGAGGCACTTTAGCACAGCATTTCAATCTCAACAGTTTAAAAAAAACCCCAGAGATTTGAAAGTGTCACATTTTTTGGACACGTATCCATGTGTCAGGATTTCTGCATTGTCCTGATGTGCATCGGCAGCCTGCATCTGGAAATATCAGGGGGTTATGGGACTTGAGGCTACTTCACATTGATACAGAAGGAGCATACAAATATTCCAGACCTAACAGAACTTTCGCAGTATAAAGCAAATAATGTCACCTATGACACACCCTTACATGCTCAAGGTGTCTAACTATGTCTGCAAGTGATGCACCTTGGTCCTTCCCCCTTGCTAGTAGCGGCATTAGAGGCAGCCAGGTGACTTTGCTGTCATGGTGGCCATGATGACCTTGCCAGTTGTCTTCTGGCCATTGCGAGTCTGTGTTGGCTCCAACTGACACAGGGCATCCAGCCCAGGGTTGAACACTCCTCACTCATCACAGCATCAAGTAGAGCAGCAGAGAAGTGGCTGCACTCGCCTCGAGTGCCTTGAGAAAAGCTGGAGATGACAAGCAGTTTGCTCATCAGTGTGAGGTACATTTGTATGAACCAGTTCACCACTGCTGTATGAGTAGCTAGTAGAGAGACTAAGTGCCTCATCCATCTCTCACACAGCTGGAGTGCAGGCTTTAGGTATCCCTGGAGCTGCATCTCCACCAGAGTTGCCATTCTGTCAATGGTGAAGGTTGATGATCAGGGTCAACACAGTGCTCCTATTGCAAATGGACGCCGCATGACAGACCCTCATCGATCTCCACAACTTTGCTGAATCCTTGTTGATGGTGGGAAACTTCACCCACCAGCAAAGTATTGAAATGAACTGAGAGAAAACCATGGACCCCATACACACTATTTTCCAATATGCACTGTTAGCAAAAGATGATACCTTCATCAAACGATACTGAGAAATGGCTCCATGATCTCAAATCAATGCATTTTGTCTTGAATGTCTTTCTTTAATTGTTGAAATATTCCAGACATCCTTAAATCAGGAGAGGATGGTAATGGACATTTTCCAGTGGGTATCATTCCTCAGTCAAAACATTCTGATGACGAAAAGAAGCAGGGATCGTTCATGTGAAACAAACCAATCTGTTGCCATAACTCTAAGTATTGATGCAGCATCTTTAACAGCTGGTAATAGAGCAACAGCAGCATTCTGGACACTATTCCCAGACTAACTTAAGCAAATGGATATAATGAGATCCTCTGGGATGTTAATAGTTATAATGTTCAAACCAAATTATACCATCACTATTATTATCAACCTTAATGCTGTGGCTCGATAATTTCCTCTGCCTTTGTCAGTGACCTGCTACATTGAGCAGAGGTGTCTCTGTAAACTCTGCCTGCACTGTAATAGCTCACATCATACCCCATAATGTGTGGTTCGGCTAGTTGGCTGTGTTTGTCTCCATGACAACAGGTAGTTTGATCTCAGTCTTCAAATGTCTAAGCCCTGACTGGCTGCAGTGGTTAAAATGTAAAAGCGAGTTTGTGACACTGTCACAGTTCAGGGTTTTTAACGATTCTGTCTTGCACACAGAAGATTAGGAATGATTTATAATTAGGATTTGGCTTTTCGTAAAGTGAACTTACACCATTTAAAGAAACGCAAACTAGCAACACTGAGACAAATAATAGAATTACAGAACCCCTGCAGTGCAGAAGGAGGCCATTCAGCCCATTGAGTCTGCACCAACAACAATCCCACCCAGGCCCTATCCCTGTGACCACCCGTATTTACTCTGCTAATCCCCCTGATGCTAAGGGGCAATTATAATAGCCAATCAACCTACACATCTTTGTAACCCACACATCTTTGAGGGGATTTTCTAGCCTCTCCACTGTGTGCAGGTTTGTTTAAAGTTTAATCATTAGAGCCACAAGTAGGCTTACATTAACACTGCAATGAAGTTACTGTGAAAATCCCTGAGTCGCCACACTCCGACGCCTGTTTGGGTACACTGAGGGAGAATTTAGCATGGCCAATGCACTGAACCAACATGTCCTTCGGACTCAGGGAGGAAACTTGAGCACCAGGAGGAAACCCCACGCAGATATGGGAAGAACTTGCAGACTCTGCACAGACAGTCACCCAAGTCAGGAATCAAACCTGGGTCTCTAGCGCTGTGAGACGTCAGTGCTAACCATTGTGCCACTCTGGTGATTTTTGTGGTAGGACGTGGGCACGTGTTGGCTGACAGTGGGTCTTCTCAGGGAGAACAGATGAGATCATCCATTCTTTTTCAACACTGGAGAGCAGTCCTCTTCAAAGGGCTGTAGGCACTGACTGCCTTGCCTTACAGTTTCTTGCTGCAACTGTACAGGGCACTGGTGAGGCCGCAGCTGGAGTACTGTGTGCAGTTTTGGTCGCTGCACTTGCACAAGGATATTTTGGCCTTGGAGGGAGTGCAGAGGAGGTTCACTAGGCTGATACTGGAGATGAGGGGGTTGGACTATGATGAGAGATTAAATAGACTGGGTCTGTACTCGTTGGAGTTTAGAAGGATGAGGGGGGATCTTATAGAGACGTATAAGATAATGAAAGGGATGGATAGGGTAGAGGTAGAGAGATTCTTCCCGCTCAGAAAGGACAGCAGGACTAGAGGGCACAGCCTTAAGATAAGGGGGGGGGGCAGTTTAGAACAGAGTTGAGGAGGAACTTCTTTACTCAAAGGGTGGTGAATCTCTGGAATTCTCTGCCCATTGAAGTGGTGGAGGCTACCTCGCTAAATATATTTAAGACACGGGTAGATAGGTTTTTGGTAGACAAGGGAATTAAGGGTTATGGGGAGAGAGCGGGAAAGTGGAACTGAGCCACTTCACATCAGCCATGATCTTACTGAATGGAGGGGCAGGCTCAAAGGGCTAGATGGCCTACTCCTGCTCCTATTTCTTATATTCTTATGTTCTTATGCCTTGACAACCTCTGCCCATGCCTGGGTGGTGAGGTTGATGGACCTCAGACTCCTATCACAGTGGTAAAAGATCTCATGCTAGTTCTCGACAGCCTGGAGGAGTGTTGCATGGCATATATCACTGAACTTCAGTGCTAATGGCTGGTCTCTTCTGCGGGTCATTCTGGTGTTTTTCATGATAAGTCATGGGCTGCACAACTTGAACATGTGTGCAGCTGTCATTTAAATATGGCTCCTGGAAATCCCACCTGCTGAGGTTACAGAGAGATAGGATCACAGCCCACCCTGCTACGAGGTACAATACGCTTCTCGTTTATGCATTCATAATAAGGTGCAAAGCAGCTCATCTGGTGCAGCAACCCACTCTGTCAGCCAACGGGAAACATGCCAACTTTCCCACCTATCTTGTCTACTTTGTCTCCAGAATGGAACATTTCGTCCATTGAGGATCTGATGGAAGCTGGACAAGCCAGTCTGTGGAACTTGTAGGTTGAAGTCTGTTTAACACTGAGACAATGTGGTTTCTTTTTATTCATTTACAGGACATGGGTGTTGCTGGCTGGCCAGCATTTATTGCCCATCCCTTGTTGCCTGAGGGCAGTTGAGAGTCATCCACATTGCTGAAACTCTGGAGCCACATGTAAGCCAGGCCAGGTAAGGACAATAGATTTCCCTCCCTAAAGGACATTAGTGAACCAGATGGATTTTTCTGACAATTGGCAATGGTTTCATGAACATCAGCAGATTCTTAATTCCAGATTTTTTTTGATTCAAATTCGACCATGTGCCATGGCGGGATTCAAACCCGGATCCCCAGAACATTAGCTGAGTTTCTGGATTAATTGTCTCGTGATAATAGCAGTAGGCCATTGCCTTCCCGTGCTTTGTCCCAGGAAGACCTATTAATCCAGCATGGCCCAATCTATTCTGAGACAACAGATGCTTCACTTATAAGCATCTTTATTGGCACTATTAATATTGTAAGTTGTGACTTCACTACAAGGTACATGCCCTCATGAGATGGTAATCTTACACTCGCCTAACCCACACACGTATCACTTAGCAGTAATGACAAGGATCCAGTTGGTGAAGAATCAGGATGCAAGGCCATGGAATCCCAGCAGAGATCCACATCACTGATAACCTGTCCAAATCACATAGCCCTTCATCTTCTGGCCTTCAACATCGCTCAGAGTGATAGCAGGGTAGTTGTTATGGTGGACTTTAACTTTACAAATATCGATTGGAAAAGCTATAGTTCAAGCATGTTAGAGGGATCAGTTTTTGTCCAATGTGTGCAGGAAGGTTTCCTGACACAGTATGTAGATAGGCCAACAAGGGGTGAAGCTACTTTGGATTTGGTACTGGGTAATGAACCAGACCACGTGTTAGACTTGGGGGTAGGTGAGCACTTTGGTGATAGTGACCACAATTCGGTTACGTTTACCTTAGTGATAGAAAGGGACAGGTATATACCGAAGGGCAGAAGTTATAGCTGGGGGAAAGGTAATTATGAGGCTATGAGGTGAGATTTAGGATACGTAGGTTGGAGTAGGAAACTGCAGGGGCTGGGAACAACTGAAATGTGGACCTTATTCAAGGAGCAGCTACTGCGAGTCCTTGATAAATATGTACCTGTCAGGCAGGGAGGAAGTGGTCGAGCGAGGGAAACGTGGTGTACTAAAGAAGTTGAATCTCTAGTGAAGAGGAAGAAGGAGGCTTATGTAAAAATGAGACATGAAGGCTCAGTTAGGGCACTGGAGAGTTACAAATTTGCCAGGAAGGAGCTAAAGAGCGCATTAAGAAGAGCTAGAAGAGGACATAAGAAGACTTTGGTGGATAGGATCAAGGAGAACCCTAAAGCTTTCTATAGGTACGTCAAGAATAAAAAATTGGTTAGGGCAAGATTAGGGCCAGTCAGAGACAGTAGTGGGAAGTTGTGCATGGAGCCTGAAGAGATAGGAGAGGCACTAAATGAATATTTTTCGACAGTATTCATGCAGGAAAAAATCAATGTAGCCGAAGAGAATACTGAGATACAGTCTTTTAGACCAGATGGCACTGAAGTACTTAAGGAGGAGCCGGATGGGATTTACCCTAGGATTCTCTGGGAAGCAAGGGAGGAGATTGCAGAGCCTTTGGCTTTGATCTTCATGTCGTCATTGGCTACAGGTATTGTGCCGGAAGACTGGAGGATAGCAAATGTTGTCCCTTTGTTCAAGAAGGGGAGTAGAGACCATCGTGGAAATTATAGACCAGTAGGCTAATGCAGAAAATGCAGAAGCATGGGACTGAGGGTGATTTAGCAGTTTGGATCAGGAATTGGCTAGCTGATAGAAGACAGAGGGTGGTAGTTGATGGGAAATATTCAACCTGGAGTGCAGTTACAAGTGGTGTACCTCAAGGATCTGTTTTGGGGCCACTGCTGTTTCTCATTTTTATAAATGACCTAGATGAGGGTGTAGAAGGATGGATTAGTAAATTTGCTGACGACACCAAAGTTGGAGGAGCCGTAGACAGTGAGGATGGATGTTACAGTTTGCAGAGGGACATAGATAAGCTGTAGAGCTGGACCGAGAGGTGGCAGATGGAGTTTAATACGGAAAAGTGTGAGGTGATTCACTTTGGTAAGAATAACAGGAGTACAGAATATAGGGCTAATGGAAGGACTCTTAGTAGTGTTGACGAGCAGAGAGATCTCGGGGTACGTGTGCATAGCTCCCTGAAAGTTGGCACCCAGGTTGATAAGGTTGTTAAGAAGGCGTATGGTGTGTTAGCTTTTATTGGTAGAGGGATTGAATTCTGGAGCCGTGAGGTCATGTTACAACTGTACAAAACTCTGGTGCGGCCGCACTTGGAGTATCGCGTACAGTTCTGGTTGCCGCATTATAAGAAAGATTTGGAGGCATTGGAAAGGGTGCAGAGGAGGTTTACCAGGATGTTGCCTGGTATGGTGGGAAGGTCTTATGAGGAAAGGCTGAGGGCCTTGAGGTTATTTTCATTGGAAAGTAGAAGGTTACGAGGTGACCTGATTGAGGCATACAAGATGATCAAAGGATTAGATAGGGTGGACAGTGAGAGCCTTTTACCTCGGATGGTGATGGCTAACACAAGGGGACATAGCTTTAAATTAAGGGGTGGTAATTATAGGATGGATGTCAGAGGTAGGTTCTTTACTCAGAGGGTAGTAAGGTCGTGGAATGCCCTGCCTGCAGCAGTTGTGGACTCGCCAACTTTAAGGGCGTTCAAATGGTCAGTGGATTGGCATATGGATAACATTGGAATAGTTTAGGTTAGAGGGTCATTAGATTGGTCCCACTGGTCAGCGCAACATCAAGGGCCGAAGGGCCTGTACTGCGCTGTAATGTTCTATGTTCTATGTTCAGTGAGCCTTACTTCTGTTGTTGGCAAAGTTTTGGAAAGAATTATAAGGGTTAGGATTTATAATAATCTAGAGAGAAATAAATTGATTAGGGATAGTCAACATGGTTTTGTGAAGGGTAGGTTGTGCCTCACAAACCTTAGCGAGTTTTTTGAAAAGGTGACCAAAGAGGTGGATAAGGGTAAGGCAGTTGACGTGGTGTATATGGATTTTAGCAAAGTGTTTGATAAGGTTCCCCATGGTAGGCTACTGCAGAAAATGCAGATGCATGGGATTGAGGGTGATTTAGCAATTTGGATCAGGCATTGGCTAGCTGATAGAAGACAGAGGGTGGTGGTTGAGGGGAAATATTCAACCTGGATTTCAGTTACAAGTGGTGTACCTCAGAGATCTGTTCTGGGGCCACTGCCGTTTGTCATTTTTATAAATGACCTAGATGAGGGTGTAGAAGGATGGGTTAGTAAATTTGCTGACGACACCAAAGTCGGAGGAGTTGTAGACAATGAGGATGGATGTTACAGTTTGCAGAGGGACACAAATAAGCTGCAGAGCTGGGCCAAGAGGTGGCAAATGGAGTTTAATGCAGAAAAGTGTGAGGTGATTCACTTTGATAAGAGTAACAGGGGTACAGAATATAGGGCTAATGGAAGGACTCTTAGTAGTGTTGACAAGCAGAGAGATCTCGGTGTACACGTGCATAGACCCCTGAAAGTTGGCACCCAGGTTGATAAGGTTGTTAAGAAGGCGTACGGTGTGTTAGCTTTTATTGGTAGAGGGATTGAATTTCGGAGCCGTGAGATCATGTTGCAGCGGTACAAAACTCTGGTGCGGCCATACTTGGAGTATTGCGTACAGTTCTGGTCGCTGCATTATAAGAAGGATGTGGAGGCATTGGAAAGGGTGCAGAGGAGGTTTACCAGGATGTTGCCTGGTATGGTGGGAAGGTCTTATGAGGAAAGGCTGAGGGACTTGAGGTTGTTTTCGTTAGAAAGAAGAAGGTTGAGAGGTGACCTAATTGAGGGCATAAAAGATAATCAGAGGGTTAGATAGGGTGGATAGTGAGAGCCTTTTTCCTCAGATGGTGACAGCGAACATGAGGGGACATAGCTTTAAATTAAGGGGTGGTAATTATAAGATGGATGTCAGAGGTAGGTTCTTTACTCAGAGGGTAGTAAGGGCATGGAATGCCCTGCCTGCAGCAGTTGTGGACTTGCCAACTTTAAGGGCGTTCAGATGGTCAGTGGATAGGCATATGGATAACATTGGAATAGTTTAGGTGAGAGGGTCATTAGATTGGTTCCACTGGTCGGCGCAACATCGAGGGCCGAAGGGCCTGTACTGCGCTGGAATGTTCTATGTTCTATGAGTGATCTCATAGATTCTATGCAAGTGCTTCATTACAGTAGCTCAGCTTCAAGTTATCAGACATGGGACTATTACTTACGTGGCGAAAAACTGCAGCAGGCGACGGTGCAGAGGGACCTCGGGGTCCTTGTGCATGAGTCGCAAAAACCCAGCTTGCAGGTGCAGCAGGTGGTCAGGAAGGCGAATGGGATGCTGGCCTTCATAGCGAGGGGGATTGAATATAAAAGTAGGGAGGTCTTGTTGCAGCTGTATAGGGCATTGGTGAGGCCGCAGCTGGAGTACTGTGTGCAGTTTTGGGCGCCGCACCTGCGCAAGGATATTTTGGCCCTGGAGGGAGTGCAGAGGAGGTTTACTAGGCTGATGCCAGAGTTGAGGGGATTGAGCTATGAGGAGAGGCTGAATAAACTAGGCTTGTACTCGTTAGAGTTTAGAAGAATGAGGGGAGATCTCATTGAGACGTATAAGATGATGAATGGGATGGATAGGATAGAGGTGGAGAGACTCTTCCCGCTCAAAAAAGACAGTAGGACTAGGGGGCACAGCCTCAAGATAAAGGGGAGGCGGTTTAGAACGGAGTTGAGGAGGAACTTCTTCACTCAAAAGGTGGTGAATCTCTGGAATTCTCTGCCCGTTGAAGTGGTGGAGGCTGCCTCGCTAAATATTTTTAAGAAGCGGGTTGATGGGTTTTTGATAAGAGAGGGGATTAAGGGTTATGGGGAGAGGGCGGGAAAGTGGAACTGAGCCACAACAGATCAGCCATGATCTTATTGAATGGCGGGGCAGGCTCGAAGGGCTAGATGGCCTACTCCTGCTCCTATTTCTTATGTTCTTATGTTCTTATGTTCTTATGACAAGGGGCATTAAAATCCAAAATCTTCATAGCAGTATTGTGAACATTCAGGAGAAGCTCTTGTGCTGTGTGAATGATCTGTGTCACAATGAATTTCGATTCCTTTAGAGTTGCCACGCACCCCATCCTGAAATTCCAGCATTGTTTTCTATGTTTGGCACTGGGAAGGGGAAACTGCATAATTGTGCTACTTACGGCAGTCTGATCTACAGATGGCCTTCAACTAGGCACAGCCCTGTCTCTTGTAGTTGAAATTATCACTGCAGTGAACATTGATCCTTTTTTGTTTGATGAGTTGGATATCTCTACACTAATACTTCAACATTGTTTTACAAGTGCAACATAATTACTGTCTTTCCCGTGGAAAGGAAAGAAGAGTCTATAACATCACTTCAACAATTTATAATCTCATGGTCCTAACTGCTTCTCCTTGTTTCATGTGGCAGGTGTTCACCATTCTGCCATTCACATCTCCTCTAGAATACATTCTTTGCTTCTTCACTTGTTCCATTTCCATTGGCACTGCACCTTTCACCTACTGTTCTATTACAGACTTTCCCTTTTGTTCTTTTTCTACTCTCCAGCTTTTCATTTGCTTATAATCAATTACATTCTTAACGTTTCCCAGTTCTGATGAAAATAAGAGATGATTTTGTAGTGATATTTTGGGACGTTGGTATACTTCCCATCGACAATGATAAGAGGGTCACCATTCACTCTGCGTGTGGTTGTTCCACCATGGGCAATGGGAAGAATTGCAGAGGGCATGGGAACCAGGTAGCCACATCTTCTGCAATGAGATGAAATTCCTGTAAATGATCAACTTGTGGACTAGATTGCTGTAGAGGATTCTGAAGCTTCAGAAGTGCCAAATACCCTATCGCAGCTTCTGTGCTGATCTCCAACTCTGAAGAGAGGAAGTTTCAGGGACTGAAGTATGGGTGCAGAATGACTTTCGCCCCTGGAAGGTTCTGGTAGTATGACCCTCTATGTGTGATTCTGACTCAGGCATGGCATCCTCTCTGGAAGCTTCTTCATGGACAACAGAAGATAGGCTGTGCGATAGATCAGTAAATTCAATGGAACTCAGATCTGAATGTTGATCAGCCATGAAAAGCACAGCTGATTCTTCCAAAAAAAATATCAGAGGTGCTATAAGGTGTATCAATCAACAGATAAGATTAATCATTCCTGGGGCCCCAGTCTTCAGTATATCACTCCATAATGTGAAGGATTCTCCCCCATCACTCTCTAGGAAAAGCCAATTCAGATCCAGCAGGTCCTCTTGGGGATTGTCAGCATCTGCTGTAGTGCCCCCTGTACCTGCCACCTCTGGCCTTACTTTCTGAGCATCTGCGAGATTCATAATGTCCTTGTCTGCTCTGGGTCTGAGGGATCTTGTCTCTGTGAAAAGGATTTTATTGCTGAGTGTATATACTTTCTGAGGCACCCCCCACACACACTCTGCCTGCAAAACTATCAGCGAGCCGGAATTGCACTGCACAAGTCTGTGGGCGGGGCTTAACGCACTCAAAACACTGCAGCTCTGATCAGCACCTCCAACCGCGCATGCGTAGATAAAAAATGATAGAATGCTTCAAATTGGGAGTGTTTCAGATCCGACTTTTAGACCCGGTCTGAGGCGCCCCCATATACACTCAGCCTACAAAAGTATCAGTGAGTCGGAATTGTGCAGCACAATCCTGTGGGCACCCGAAACCTGCAGAGCCGATTGGCACTTCCAACTGTGCATGCACAGGTAAAACAATGATAGAGTGCTCCTCCCCTGCCAAATCCTCCCAGGCCAGATAATGCCTTCCCCGGCCCCCACAGGCATTGTCCCACATCCACAACATTACTGACCCCCTTATTCCCCCGCGACCCCACCACCCAAACTGATCGTGGGTCCCCCCTCCCCCCACCGATCTCAGGCAGTGATCCTTCTTCCCCCTTTCACCCCCACTGATCACAAGCAGAGTGGCAGCAGACTTCCTTTCCCCCTCACTGATCTGAGGCAGAGTGCCAGCCGACTCCCCCCTCCCCTTCCCCCCCACTGGTCTCAAGCAGTGTGTATGCTTGAGGCATACACACCACATCCCCCCACCAATCCTAGCAGAGTGGCAGTGGACCCCACTTCCATCCCCAGCGATCTCAAGCAGAGAATCATCAGAAACCAGGCATTTACCTCCTCACTAACCCTCACAGATGGAGTGCCTGAATCCGACTTTTGTGGAACATGTCTGTTTCACGCCAATTCCAGATAGGTGGTGATAAAGGGGGAAGTGCCGGTCAAGTTGGGCGTGCAGCCCATTAAGTCAACTTAAATGCATGCAAATACAATTAAATGGCTACCACACCCGTTCTGGTTGTGGTCCCAAATGTGGCCATTTTCGGGGTTGGTAAAGGAGGAACCAATGCGAAGGAGGGTGCGGATCGCACTACTCACCTCACGAGTAGCCAAGTTTTCGGGCCTGAAAACAGGTGCTATGCAATAGTAAAATTGGACCCTCAGAGTTTCTGTAGGTTGTTGAAGAGAAAGAGGCTGGCAAAGACAAATGTAGGTGCCCTACAGATAAAATCAAGGGAATGTATAATAGGGGACAAAGAAATGGCTGAGCAACTGACTGCATACTTTGGTTCTGTCTTTACAAAAGAGAACACAAATCAGATACCCAGGAAGTTGGAGAAAGCAAGATTTAGTGAGAGGGAAGAACTAAGGGAGATCAATATTAGTAGAGAAATGGTGCTGGGAAAATTGATGGGATTGAAGGTGGATAAATCTCCAAGGCCTAATAATCTACATCCCAGAGTATTTAAGGAAGTGGCTCTAGAAATAGTGGATGCATTGGTGGTCATCTTCCAGAATTCTGTAGATTCTGGAACAGTCCCTGCAGATTCTCCCATCAAGATCTATGTTCTATGTTCTTTGCTCTATGTTCTATTTATAGATAGGCCTGGTAGGATGGATATGATTGGCGCAACTTGTGGGCCGAAGGGCCTGTTTGTGCTGTAGTGTTCTATGTAAGATCCACAACTTTTCTGGTGGTGGGAGATGCATGTTGCCGGCCTTGTTCCGGGATTTGCGCATGTGCTGGGAATGCATGCCCATCTCCCACAGCCAGCGAACAATCATCGGGCAGATCATGCTGGAAGGTGGCAGGGAGGCAGGTAAGTCATTTAAATTTTTAAAAAGCGTATTTTAAATGTGTTTTCAATGTGATTATCAGGAACTTTCAGATCCTGATGGAATCTCCCGCCCCACCAGGAGTACTTTATTCATTGGGTTTAGACTAGCTCCCCACATTCGGGGAACTAGCAAGAGACCCTGCCAGAATGAAGGGGGCAATCGGGGCTCCCAGGGGGTCAGGTGGTGGGAATGGTGCCCCTTGCGCATGGGCTCTGAAAAGTGCCCATCAGGCACTGCCAAGGGGTAGCGCCTGGAGCAATCAGTGGGGGTAGGGGGACCCAATGCCACTCTGCAGACAGGATCAGTCTGGGATGGAGAGAGGGCAATGATTGGGGCAGGCTGGGGTGGGTGGTCTGCCAGGGTGAAGGGGATGGGGGGAAATTACCACTGCTAGGGGTGGGCTGTACATTGGGGCATTCCAAGGCGGGAGTGGGGGTCATGGCTGGCTGGGAATTGTTGTGGGGACCACAATCAGGCCGTGGGAGGCCTGGAGGGGCAGCACTGCGGGGTCCCGGGCTGGCCAGCAGATGGGGAGTCTGACAGATCGGGACCACTGCATGTGCGCAGAGTTCCAGAACTGTCAAATTCTGGTGTGAATAGGCCCAGCCCCCTGGGTTTTTAATGATATTCACAACTGGGACCTCTGCAGTGTACAGAGTGCGGAGATTCAGGTGAGAAGATGAACTGACAAAACAGTCAGGACCTAGAACTGTTTCCCTGCCAATTCAGTGCTTTTGGGAGAATTGCGGCCATAATATCTCAAAGTTTACAGATGACCCAAGTTGGGTGGGAGGGTGAACTGTGTCGAGGATGCAGAGATCCTTCAGCATGATCTGGACAGATTGGGTGAATAGGCTAATCAATGGCAGATGCAGTATAATTCAGATAAGTGTGAGGTTATTCACTTTGGAAGCAAAAACAAGAAGGTAGATTACTACCTGAATGTCTATAAATTGGGAGAAGGGAGTGTGCAGCGGGACCTGGGTGTCCTTGTGCACCAGTCACTGAAGGTAAGCATGCAGGTACAGCAGGCAGTAAAGAAGGCAAATGGCATGTTGGCCTTCATTGTGAGAGGTTTCAAGTACAGGAGCAGGGATGTGTTATTGCAATTATACATGGCCTTGGTGAGGCCATACCTAGAGTATTGAGTGCAGCTGTGGTCTCCTTTTCTGAGGAAGGATATCCTGGCTCTCAAGGGAGTGGAGCGAAGGTTTACTAGGCTGATTCCAGGGCTGGCAGGACTGATGTATGAGGAGAGATTGACTAGGTTGTAATGTTTTTGCTCGAGTTCAAATGAATGAGCGAAGACTTATAAAATTCTAACAGGACTAGGCAGGGTAGATGCAGGAGGATATTCTCAAAGGTAGGAGAGTCCAGACCAGGGGTCACAGTCTGAGGATTCGGGCTATATCATTTAGGACGGAGATGAGAAGACACTTCTTCACCCCAAGAGTGGTGAGCCAGTAGAATTTATTACGACAGGAAGGGGCTGATGCCAGAAAATTGAATGCATTCAAGAGGCAGCTAAATATAGCAGTTGGGGTGAATGGGATCGAAGGTTATGGAGAGAAAGCAGGATTAGACTACTGAGTTGGATGATCAGCCATGATTGTAATGAATGGTAAAGTAAGCTCGAAGGGCCAAATAGCTTCCTATCTTCTATGTTTCCATGTTATACACAGAGTTATTCAAATGCAAGCATCATCTGTTTGTTCCACAATTGTAGACGTGTGCCAACATCACCACTTGATAAGGATGTACATTGACTGAGAAGAACATAGAGACAGTCATCAAACCTTTACCCCAGCTAGGTAAGAAGAGCAATAATTCAGCCTTTGATTACTCTGTTTGGATCTTGTAATTTTACATTTGATGGATAAACAGCCATTGGCTGAAGCCAGTTGAGTTTATATATTAACATCTGCTCTGGTATCAATTCTAAAAGTAGCACCAAAGCCTTGAACTTGGACAGTAACTGACCAGTGGTCTGGATGAAGGCTATTAACTGTCCTAAGGAATGTTATAGATTCATCTTTTTCTTGACTTGCCATTTTTTGGAAGCAATGTGTTTCATAAATACATGCTGTTCTTCAATTTCAATCAAAATTATTGGATTTGCAGAGATGTTTGATATGTTCAGTTTTGCAATACTGGAATCATCCCCTGCCTCCTGCTAGGCAGTCTTGGTGTTCATGCTAGGCTTTAACACCACAATGCTAGAATTTCAAAAAGGTTACAGGCATCGAGTTTCTCACCCTTTCACTTGGCAGGTGTGGCTCCTGCTATTGGGACTGAAGGCATGGGACAGACTGTAGACATACTCTGATTTCTGTTTAACTCTTGCTTATTAGTATTAGATTTAAACTGGCTACAGAGTCAACAAGTTGCTCCTCAGTATGATTCCGACTACTCTTGTGCGAGAACAACACCGGAGTGACTGGCGTCAGTGGTCTATCGTCATCTATAGTATACATTAGCATATCCCATGTGTTGGCCCTTCAGGAGCCCCCATTAACTCCACCTATAAACTCAAGTTCTCCCTCCACAGATGTTGGCCAGAATTCTCCAGTGTTATATGCCCCACTACTGCTGCCAGAGAGAATGGAGAATTTGGTGGTCAGCCAATCACCATTCACTGCACCGGGACTCCAAAGGGTCCCAGCTGTGGGTGAGGTCAGAGAATTCTGCCATTGTTTCGCCTGCTGTGTTTTTCCAGCATTTTCTGATTTTTCTTGTCAGATTTCCAGCATATGCTGTGTTTAAGATTTTTCCCAGGTGGCTAAGTTTTCAAGAGCGCAAAGCATCATTGATATTACGCAACTTGTTAAGAGATCCAAACTTACTTTGTCATCAGGTAGAGGTCAGGAACTCCAAATCCCTTTTAAAGTTTTAAATTTTAAAGTTTATTTATTAGTGTCACAAGTTGGCTCAATGAAGTTACTGTGAAAATCCCCTAATCGCCACACTCTGGTGCCTGTTCCGGTACATGGAAGGAGCATTTAGTGTGCTCAATGCAGCTAACTGGCATAGCTTTTGGACTGTGGGAGGAATCCGGAGCAGCTGGAGGAAACCCGTGCAGACACAGGAAGAATATGCAGACTCCACACAGTGATCCAAGTTGGGAATCAAACCCGGGTCCCTGGCACTGTGAGGCAAAAATGTGTCACCATGAGTTTGCGTGTCTGCTCTGTCTCTCTTGGTTTCCTATTATAAATCAAATGTTCACTATTCTTTGGAACTGATTAAGGGATAATTCTGAGACAGAACTTCTGCTTTGATTACCAAACAAATCTTAAGTGGTTAAGAACGGGGTAATCAACCATTCTTCTCAGTCATTTCTTCACTATATATCTTAAAATTACTTGTCTTTTCTCATTCATCTCTAACATAATTAGATTGAAGTTTCTCTGGACTGTCATCTGTTCTCTCAGACAAGGTACCAGAGGACTTCTGGTTTCCTGGGCACTTCTCCCTGTGCCTTCAGGAGAGGCAGGGAGAAATGGGAGGAAAGCGGGAAAAGATTATAGTTGAAAACATTCAATTTGATGTGTTAGGATTTAATTTGAAGTTGCTAACTTGTCCCCAAATAAGGTGGCATAGTGTTTAATTTAGACTACTTCATGCAATGCAGAAAATTTATCATTCTGGTTAGCAGGGATCAAAAGCAGATAATCTTAGGTTTTTAACTTCATGGTAAATAAGGCTGGCTTTATAATAACTCACTTCTTCAGAACTTATTACGAATCATTGGATGAAATCAAACATGTACTTTTAAGGTCCAATATAGCAAGTAGCGACAGGTATTGATCCTGTAAGGTAATAATTTTTTCCACGTTGCTCACAAGAAGATGAAGATCGCTCATCTCTCCAGACACTTAGGAGAGGTTGCCACTGCCTATCATGGCAAATAGGGAGAAATAGTTTGTGCATTAGGCAGTGCTAGGGACATACATATTCCAGTCATTGTGAGTCAAGGGGAAACAGTAGTTACATTGTCGAATGTAATAAGGGGTATGCAGATATTGAAACTATGATGTGGAGATGCCAGCGTTGGACTGGGGTCATAAGAACATAAGAACATAAGAAATAGGAGCAGGAGTAGGCCATCTAGCCCTTCGAGCCTGCCCCGCCATTCAATAAGATCATGGCTGATCTGTTGTGGCTCAGTTCCACTTTCCCGCCCTCTCCCCATAACCCTTAATCCCCTCTCTTATCAAAAACCCATCAACCCGTGTCTTAAAAATATTTAGCGAGGCAGCCTCCACCACTTCAACGGGCAGAGAATTCCAGAGATTCACCACCCTTTGAGTGAAGAAGTTCCTCCTCAACTCCGTTCTAAACCGCCCCCCTTTTATCTTCAGGCTGTGCCCCCTAGTCCTACTGTCTTTTTTGAGCGGGAGGAGTCTTTCCACCTCTATCCTATCCATCCCGTTCATCATCTTATACGTCTCAATGAGATCTCCCCTCATTCTTCTAAACTCTAACGAGTTTAGAACTGGTCGGCACAGTAAGAAGTCTCACAATACCAGGTTAAAGTCCAACAGGTTTATTTGGTAGTACGAACTTTCGAAGCACTGCTCCTTCATCAGGTGATTGCTCATGCTACCAAATAAACATGTTGGATTTTAACCTGGTATTGTGATATTGAAACTACCCTTTCCTCCTCCACATAGTGTACCTATTCATTGTTGGTGTGCCACATTGAATATTTAGCAGCCTAACACTATGATTATTCATGACCTTTAACATTTGGGGTAATTCCAACATGTGGCAATCTAATGGAGCTGTGCAAGACCAGAGTGAAGGTTGAAGTGTCAGCTGTTTAGCCCTATTTTTTCATTTTGTTTCGTTAGTGAAAAATGATGGCTGTCTTTGATAAACATTTTGGAAAAGAAATCCAGCATATATTTCATAATATTATAGTCAATTAATAGAATTCATTCCACGGGAAACTGATTGAAAGTAAATATAAATAATAAACGTAGGATAGATTTAATATTTTGCAAGGTTAGCTACCAACACAAGTATTGCATTAAGCCTTTGTTTGAAGGATTTGAACCATACATTTATCTAAATTATCTTAGTAATATGACAGCATGATTGCTTTCTAATGGTCAGTAACAGTTTTGTGCGTGATTTTCCCAGTCATTAACTTCTAAGGATCAGTTCCAAAATATATTCAGATTGCCTCGTGCTTTGCATCAAAAATGCTCAATTTCGATTGAGTGTATTTATTCCCCATTGTATTTATATTCTAAGCCTATTTTCTAATATTAGGGAAACCAAAAGGGAATTACAATGGAGGGGTTGGTGAGCACTTAAATTGGCTAGCAAATTATATTCAGTGATGACATTGTGTGAACAGTTGACATTTTCAACTCTCTACTGTTTCAACAGATGCATTAACCTGCCGATGAAGCTATCATATTAAAACATTGTTCTCCGTAATGTCTGGTTATCATTAACAAAGACGCAAGTCAATAACATCTTCAAGTTGGGGAAGGCCTGCAAATAGTGCAAATCCCAAATCCTCATCTTGTCATGATGACAGGGTTTGCTGGCATCAGCCACCTGCCTGATCTAAGCATAAACTGCAGATTGCACAATGCCTCCAAAATGCCCAGCAGTAACTTATAAAGAGGCAAAGAGGTTCAGAGCTGCATGACCTTGACTGCCATGAATAGTTTGAAGTTTATTTATTAGTGTTACAAGTAGGCTTACATTAACACTGCAATGAAGTTACCTTGAAAATTCCCTAGTCGCCACACTCTGGCGCCTTTTCGGGTACACTGAGGGAAAATTTAGCATAGCCAATGCACCTAACCAGCACATCCTTCGGACTGCGGGCAGAAACCAGAACACCCGGAGCTCTGGTTTCTGCGGAGAAAAACACGGGGAGAACATGCAGACTCAGCACAGTGATCCAAGTTGGGAATCAAACCCGGGTCTCTGGCGTTGTGAGGCAGCAGTGCTAACCACTGCACTACAATGCCATCCTCATGGATAATGTTTAAAGTTTTAAAGTTTGTGCTAGCTGTGGTAATTGATTATAGGTCTTCTTCCCAAACACACCACAACTCTGTCACAGCATCTCCAGAGAATTAAAGCCTGAGGTGTTATTGCTCAGAATTGTCAATACATTGTCCTGGATGTATGAATTTTGCTGGGGATAAGAACATAAGAACATAAGAACATAAGAAATAGGAGCAGGAGTAGGCCATCTGGCCCTTCGAGCCTGCCCCGCCATTCAATAAGATCATGGCTGATCTGTCGTGGCTCAGTTCCACTTTCCCGCCCTCTCCCCATAACCCTTAATCCCCTCTCTTATCAAAAACCCATCAACCCGCTTCTTAAAAATATTTAGCGAGGCAGCCTCCACCACTTCAACGGGCAGAGAATTCCAGAGATTCACCACCCTTTGAGTGAAGAAGTTCCTCCTCAACTCCGTTCTGAACCGCCCCCCCTTTATCTTGAGGCTGTGCCCCCTAGTCCTACTGTCTTTTTTGAGCGGGAAGAGTCTTTCCACCTCTATCCTATCCATCCCATTCATCATCTTATACGTCTCAATGAGATCTCCCCTCATTCTTCTAAACTCTAACGAGTACAAGCCTAGTTTATTCAGCCTCTCCTCATAGCTCAACCCCCTCAACTCCGGTATCAGCCTAGTAAACCTCCTCTGCACTCCCTCCAAGGCCAAAATATCCTTGCGCAGGTGCGGCGCCCAAAACTGCACACAGTACTCCAGCTGCGGCCTCACCAGGATTCCTCTGAGCACACATTCCGAATTGTAGTTTTGTTTGCTATTTTACTCGTGCTTCTCCTCATCCTCCTCGTGTAATTCCTGGAAGAGGTTCCAGGCTTCAAGCAATAATGGAATCAGAGGAAAAGGGAGATAGAAAAAGAGCAAAGGGAAGTTCTGTAATCAGAAGGCAGGCAGGGAAGATTGACAAGGCGTATGATGGTGCAAGTGGAGCGGAAATGGTAATAAGACAATTAGGCATGGGCAATAAATGCTGGTGTAGCCACTGACACACATGAATGAATAAAAACAGAAAAACTGCTCTGTCCTAACAGAACACAAACTGCAGTGCCTGAGAAGCAGATAAAAAGAGCAAACCATACCTTTGTAAATCTTGAGGCTATTATACCTTAAAATTTTCCATGCCTAGTTCCTGAAACTTGACCTTCTGATAAGAAAATGACAAGTAACGTTTTTGAGAGCTGCTGGAGAGGCTTATCTCTTCAAGGGAATCCTGCAACAATCTATATATGATTCCAGCTATTGAAACCACCTAGACTACCCAATAGGAGTGAAAACGCCCTCTTCAACAGGCCTATAACAACTGTTTTCCCCAACATCCCAAACACAGGAACTGTGAACTAAATGCGCACAATTTTCTTTCATTGAAATTTCTCTTCATTGTCCGTGTGTGTTCATGTACATATGTGGAGGATTGCTCGGACTTTAGGAGCGAATACATGAATAAATAATCTTATTTCTTTATATCCACAAAAGCTTGCTGCTGATTATTTAAAAAATTGAACACACGTTTAGAGATTGGGAAACAAACATCATGGGCGGAATTTTACTGGTTCGTCCTGCCCACTGATGGGCGGAGTGAGCCGGTAACATCACGCAAGAACCGAGAAATCAGGATCACGTCCGATTCCTCAGCTCCCATGATCTTACCAGATTTCTGGTGTGGACAGCCTCTCACTGCAAATGGGTGAGAGGCTGAATAAATTGTTTAAATTTATTATAATGCCGATTTAAATGGAATAGTGAACCTGGTGCTCAATCATCCAGGCTAACACCTGCTCCTTATAAATGGGTAGTTGTTTTGGCATTCCTGTTAGAACTGGAACCCATTGAGGCTCTGCGAGGAGACCAGGGTTAAGGGGGGATGCCCCTTGGGCAGTGCCAGCTTGGCAGAGCCGGCCTGGCATCATGGCACTGCCAGCCTTGCACCTCAGTAATGCATACCAGGCAGTACCAGGGGACAGGGCCTATGGGGGCAGGGCCTATGGGAGACTGGCCCTATGGAGCAGGCCCTATGGGATGGGGCTTATTGAGGCAAGGTATATAAGAGTGGGGCCTGAGGGGGATGCAGCCTAAGGGGGGCCGGGCAGATAGGGGCATGACTTATGGGGGCTGCAGCATGAAGGGGCAGCCTGATCGTGGGAGGCGGACCACAGCACACTCTGCCTGCAATCGGTATGGGGGGGGGAGGGGGGACCTGCTGTTGCTCTGCATGGTGTTGCTCATGCATCAGTATGGTGAGGGAGGGGTGGCCTGCTCTGCATTGTGATCTTTGGATGGTGGGGGGAGGTAGTGGGAATTGATCTGGGCTGTGGGGTGGGTAGCGGGGACTACATTTTGGGCAATGCAGGTCTCGTGATCAGCTGCAGTCTCCTGCAATTATAATGGTTGAAGAATTTGTTTAGATTGCCTACAATGCTGCTATTGTGAATGTGCATAATCAGACGTCTGCACTTGCGCAATAGCTCCTTCTGTAGACTGGCTGGCGAATTAAGCCCAGCCCACTACTTGTAGCAATAGAAATGGTCTAGGCCATTTTTCCATGCACAATGGCGAGCGGTACGGTGGCACAGTGGTTAGCGCTGCTACCACAAAGCACCAGGAACCCAGGTTCAATTCTCAGCTTGGATCACTATCTTTGTGGAGTTTGCGCGTTCTCCCTGTGTCTGTGTAGGTTTCCTCTGGGTGTTCTGGTTTACTCCCAAAGTCCAAAGATGTGCAGGTTAGGTCCATTGGCCATGATAAATTGCCCCTTAGTATCAGGGGGATTAGTTAGGGCAAATACATGAAGTTATTGGGATAGGGCCTGGTTGGGATTGTAATCAATGTAGAATTGATGGGCTGAATGGCCTCTTGCTGCACTGTAGTATTTTATGATAATTGTGCACAAGATTGTGCATGAAAACTCATCCAAAAAAACGGATCTGCAACTCTCCCATTTTCACACTAGCTGGACACTTAGAATTATTCTCATAAACATCTGCCCAGTTTCTTTTTTAAAACAACACTGATTACAAACAGTAAGGGAAAGCACAAGGATTTCAGTTCTTTCCCATCCCCATCCATAACAACAAGCAAGTCATTGTTAGTCACCTTCACCTGGAAACCTGGAAGTTTTTTTTGGGCTGGGGCAGTGGGAATGGATGGGATAAAAGGGCCTGGGTCCTCAGATGAGACCTTGGTGGCAGTTAGCAAACAGCAGCAGGAGATGGAAGTGACACAGACTGAAAAAACATCAAAAATAAATGTATTTCTGCTACATGCCACTCTTAAAAGAACAGATTTGGCTTTATTGACCATTTGTTCTGGCTATTGATTTTTATTGTGAAGACCAAGAAATATATAAACTCAAGTAAACTTGAAACTAATTTGCATCTTTCCCATGGACTGCATATCTCTGCAATTGTACTATATATTTTGATATTATTTTGCTTAAATATATATAGTATATATACATATATTCAGGTGCTGTGTTCATAAATAATGTTTCAGTCTTTCTAAAATTTGATATTGTTTCTATGAATCATTACTCAGCTCTACAATAGTAGAAATGAAGAAAATAAATAAAGCAAGTACAAGCATTTTATAATATATTTCCAAATGTAAAGGCCCACTCAATTATTTTGATCCCATTCATTCATTCATTCATTTTCCTCTTCTCATGAATTTGTGCCTACCTTTCTTACTCTGCTTATTAACCATGGTTTCAGAGCATTAGCTGAAAGATAGCATGACATAATAGGCTAAATTTCCTCAGACCTTCTGCTGTTTACTCATATTGCACTCCCAATGAAGTTACATCAATGCAATAGCAGAAGGCCTGGGGAAATTCACGGCCATAATCTTAGCTTTCAGTTATCTCAGGAAAAGTTATCATAGAATCCCTGCAGTGCAGCAGGAGGCCATTCGGCCCAGCGAGTCTGCACTGACAAAAATCCCACCTAAGCTCTATCCCCTTAACTCCTCTTATTTACCCTTCTAATCCTCTGCTAATACCTTGCTAATAAGTTGAGGAGTTCAACTAGTTCAACTTGTTCACTATTCCTGAAACATTGCTTGTGCTTTGTGTTTTCATGCTTGGTGGTTTTTGATTGATTTACCCAGAGAGAACAAGAGCTGACTATTCCTGAGTGAATTTCCTGTCTTAATGTTGATTATATGAAAATCTTGGCAGTTGTAATGCACATGGGATGTTGTACTCCACTAGCTTGCTGAGTCTACTCTCTGGGGATATCCTCAAGTTAAAAGTTCAAGTTTCTCACACGGTTACAGAATTCTAGAAAAGATATTTTACCAATGTATGTAAGACATTTGCTTTGTTAATAAAATCAGGTATCCAGGCGGACATGGCTGTTCCATCAAAATGGCTGCAAATTTCATGGGGACACGGAAATTTGATGTCACTCAACACAGGGTTGTGACAGATATATGTGGTCTCACTAGCCTCAGCTCACTGAAGGGTGAGCCCACTTGGAGTGTGTAGACTAATATTAAGGTCTAATGATGAGGCAATGTGGAATGCTGTTTTGTTATATATTACACGGCCCCAGTTATAGCATGTCCTTGGGGAGGGGGATAAAATCCCCTTCCTCTTTCAGGGACAGGCAAAATCCATTGGAGCACATGTCCGATTTGCTTGCAAACTGACCACGGCACATTAGCCATTATGCCTCCCTGTTGATGGAGTTAGAACAGAGGCTGTCTGTGGTTCCATTGTCCAGTCATCTCATCTCCATATTGCCTCTCGCCAGCTAAATGATTATCAACCTCGGGGGAAATGGTAGATTAACAATGATTATCAATTAGATGGAAAGATTACTGACTATGGGAATACTACGTCATGGGTTGGAGTGTGAGGTGTCAGTGGATTCAGCCAATGGCTTCACAGAGGCAGGTTAGCTGAATAGTGCCCATCAGCAAGGTTATCTCTGTTAGTTAAGTGAGAGGCTGCAAGGACATTGGCCACATCAATCTTCTCCTCTCCCTAAGTATGCAGTGAAGTCTGCACTTCCCTGCTCCTTCATCTAGTCCTTTCTGCAGCATAACGTTGTGGAAAGCACAGCAGATCAGTGCTATTTTGGACAGTCTTTACTGGGTACATATTAAAGGCTGCCTCCAAATCTGCCAGCTATCTGACTCACATTTTCAGTAGGCTTGTTCCATGGTTGTTCCTGTGTTCACCTGGTTCCAGTTGCATCCTTCCTCTGCATCATTAATAGGACTTCTTATTGTTGTTAGCACTCTTTGCTTAGAGAATAGCCCTTATCTCCCAGGAACCAGCAGCTAACTGTTTGGAGATGTGAAGACTGGTGGAAGTATGAAGATGTGATGATGCACGGTAAAGGTATTATGGCAACCTCCAAGAAAATCTTCTTGTGGTCACATACCAGCTGAGCACTGATGGAGTGAGATCCCATCCATTCTACTGGTTTGATTTTTATGATGTGTAGGTAATATCTCATTATACCAACTAGTGCAGCAAATGTGAGAATCCTTGCATTCAAAGTACATGCACTTTGATACAAACGAGCTCTAGGTGGCCTTGGAAAACAAGGCATTGGTCACCTTGGAGATGCAGTTTTGGGCAGCAGAGTAAGAGATTCCAGAGATTTCACCAGCAGATCTCTGGAAAGAGGTGATGGCCAAGGAATTTAGAACTGTGGTGACCTTGGTGGCCGTGATGTGGAGATGCTGGCATTGGACAGGGGTAAACACAATAAGAAGTCTCACAACACTAGGTTAAACTCCACCAGGTTTATTTGTAGCAAACACCGCTAGCTTTCAGAACTGGCTGTTCTTTCGTCAGATGGGTGGGCGTTCTGGTCACAAACAGGGCATATGAAGACACAAACTCAATTTACATGAATAATGATTGGAATGGTGTTGTGAGACCTCTTACTGTGTTTACCCCAGTCCAACGCCAACATCTCCACATCATGGCTACCATTGTTACCGCAAACTGCCGGCTCCAAGTGGAGAGGATCTCCAAGAAGATCGCGCATATCGACACAGACATCAAATTTACTTGATTAGCTGTAAAGACTCACATTCCAATCATTATTCATGTAAATTGAGTTTGTGTCTTTATATGCTCTGTTTGTGATCAGAACTCCCACCATCTGACAAAAGAATAGCCAGTTCCGAAAGTTAGTGGTGTTTGCTACAAATAAATCTGTTGGAATTTAACCTGGTGTTGTGAGACTTCTTACCTTGGTGGCCTATCCACCTATTCCACTGGGAAGAAGGTCTTGTTCCAGGAGGCTACAAATGTCAGCAATGATTTGGTGAAAAAGTCTGAGCTTTCTGAGGCACCTTTGCTTAGTCATGTGAAGCAAGCCTATTCTCTGTTTGCACACTCTGTGTTGGGCCAAATGCCTCCTGAAAAGTGCAGCTGTGTGTTCATCTCTTCCATTCTGCAAGTTAGAACTTATGGATAAATAAGGGAAAGTGGAAAATGGAAAAATACATCTGAGGAAAATATAGACGTGACCTTGGATTGGATAAACACAGAATAAGCATAGGAACAGGCCCTTCAGCCCTCCAAGCCTATGCCAATCATGATGCCCTAACTGAACAAAAAAAAACCCTTCTGCCCTTAGTCATTCTGTATCCCTCTATTTCCTTCCTATTCATGTCCCCATCCAGATACCTCTTAAATGTTGCTAATGTGCCTGCTTCCACCATCTCCTCTGGCAGTGCATCCCAGGCACCCACTACTCTCTGTGGAAAAACTTCCCCCTCACATCTCCCTTAAACTTTTCCCCTCTTCACCTTGAACTTGGTGTCCCCTTGTAATTGACACTGCCACCCTTGGAAAAAGCCTCTGACTATCCATCCTGTCTAAACCTCTTATAACTTTGTTGGCCTCTATCTGGTCTCCCCTCAGCCTCCATCTTTTCAATGAAAACAATCCTAGTTTATTCAACCTCTCCTCATTGTCAACATCCTCGAGACCAGGCAACATCCTAGTGAATCTTTTTGCACTCGCTCCAAAACATCCACATCCTTCTGGTAGTGTGATGACCAGAACTTCATGCATAATTCCAAATGCGACCTCTCCAGGGTTTTATACAGCTGGATCATTATATTTTATAATTGTTTCTAAATGGGTGTCTGACTGCATTTCTCTTAATTAATTTTCTCAGGAATTAGAAATATATATAGATCTACGTATATAGGCAGGTATGTGGCAAATAAAGATGGATGCAAATTACTTTGAATCTTTAGTTGTTGTGTTGCAGCTCAGCAACCTCACAATATAGAGTGGCTTGTCCTCTGACTCATCATGAGCAGTGCCATAGGCGATGACTAGTATTGGTTTAATAGATGACTAATGCTAATTAAAACTGATTGCTGAAATCACGAAGGCATGCAGCTGCTTTGTACTTCCGTTCTGGCGACAAACCCACTGGCTGACAGGATCATCCCACATTCTGAAATGTAGTGTGCGTGTAAACTCAGAATAAATACTGTCTCAGATAAATGAACGGGGAGACAATATGGCATGGTTTGTTTTTGTATTTTTTTCCAACTATGCTAAGCATGAGGCTACTTCCTGGAACAGATGGCTACTATTTACTAGGGCCTTCTAGAGTGGGTCGCAAGGTTGGGTGGTGTGAGATAGTGACAGAAGATGTGGACAGATTTGTCCAGCATCTTCCGTACATGAGGACATAAAACCTAGGAGCTGGAATGTACTATTCAACCATTTGATAAGATAGTGGCTGACCTGATTGTGGTCTCAACTCTACTTTTCTATCTGCCTCAAATAACCTTGGACCCCCATGTCTGATGTGTGTGTTGTAATGCTATAAAGAACCAATCGCTCATCAGGGATTGTGAAACCACCCTGTGGGTTCATTTATTAATAATAGACACATTTTTAAAAAATTCATTCAAAGGATGTGGGTTTCGCTTTCTTGGCCAGTATTCACTGCCCATCCTTAATTGCTTGAGAAGGTGGCGGTACACTGTCTTCTTGAACAACTGCAGTCTATTTGGTGTAGGTATACCTATGCTGTTGTTGGGAGGGATTCTTCAAATTTGAGCCAGTGACAGTGAAGGAAGATTGAAGAATTTCCAAGTCAGGTTGGTGAATGATTTGGAGGGGAACTTCAACTCGATGGTGTTCTCATGTGTCCATTCCTTTCGTCCTTCTACAGGTTAGTGGTTGTGGCTTTGGAAGGTACTGCCTAAGGAGCCTTGGTGAGTTTCTGCAGTACATCTTGCAGATGGTACACATTGCTATTACTGTGTGATGGTAGTGGAGGGAGTGAATGTTTGTCAAAGGGATGCCAATCAAATGGGGTGCTTTATCCTGGATGATGTCAAGCTTGTGGAGTATTGTTGGAGCTGCACTCATCCAGGCAAGTGGAACATATGTGAACAGATATACATGGATAGAAAGCTTGAAGACACAAGAGCAACAGGGCTGTTTTCCATGTTCTACTGCAGGTCGAAGGGAAACTAAGACTGGATCATATGACAAACTTCTCTTGAAGTGAGAGCATGCTCCTATCCCTTACAAACGTATTAGCAAAGTCAATTTAAAATACACCCAACTTAGTCCATTGAATATATTCAATGGAGCAATCTCCACTGGCCTCTGGGGAAGAGAATTGCACTGACAGTGTGGAATTCTATTAGCAGCAGGGAAGGTGGAGGATTGGCCTTCCAGCCTAGGGGACAATTGCGGCCTTTAAATGACCAAACATAAGCAATAAGGGAGTATCAAAGCAACTTTAAGACAAATAGCTGTATATTGACAGTAAATATACAGGGTTCATTTTTGGTTGTAACATTTTAAAAAAGGGATTTTGTCCTTTAATAATTCATAATTTTTTTATTTTATCTCCTTAGATTTCTGATCTTTTTCATTTATGCTTCCTAAGAACGGTTAAAAACCTGTTACCAAAGTACTAAGCACAACATTTTATGATGGGACACAAAGACAAGTGTGAGAAGTTACTCAGCTGACCTGCTTTCCTTTTTTATGGCACAGACCTCAACTCAGCCCAGCAGCTCCTCTGAAAGTTAAACCATGGAAAGCTAACCATGGCCTGTGTTCACTCCAGGATAGGCAAAGTTGGGCAGAAAGACACAGATGGTCACCTAGCTGATTTCACCTACGTTTACCTGGCCAACTATAGGGAAACAAAAAGGTGTTCAGATGTAGCTCACTATATTGGTATCTAAAAATATGGGTGGATCCTCCAGCTGCATAGTAAGCTTCAAGGGAGAGAGGGTGGATCGCAATCATTGATGGCGTGATTCCCAGGCAGCCCCCATAGGTACCCCTGTATTCCTTATAGGCCCAAAAAATTAACTACAGACTTATCTTCACGAAGCCTATTCGCTTCCATTGCCTCTGACCAGCTCCTAAATAAATGACAATCTACTTGCATAATTTTCACAACAGAAGAGGATTATTACCTGGAACTACAATAGGCAACTACAATAGGCCACTTTAAAATTGGCTGTTATATATTCTACTTTCAGAGTTTGAAATAATTACGCTTTCAGACTCAAAATTACTGAAGCTTCATAGAATGCATTTCCTACAACTCTCCATGTGGCTGATGGACTGATATGTTGTTGTTTGACACCTGACTGCAGTGCATCCTGGTCCACATCTGCATAATAACTAGTTCTCAAATCTTGACAAACAATACAACAGCAGAACAATGACACCGGAGGAGGTACAGTTTTAGGGCAAGGGGCAGGCAATTCAGAGGAAATTTGAGAAACAAAAAACCTTTTCACTCAAGAGGGCAGTGGGAATCTGGAGTGCATTGCCTCAGAAGGTAGTGGAGGCCGGAAACTTTACAACCTTTAAAAAATATTTAAATGAGCACTTGAAATATTGTAACATTCAAGTATATGGGGTGAGTGCAGGAAAATGGGATTAGCCTGCCCTTAGTGGTAGGTATTGTTGGTGCAGACTTGATGGGCTGAAGGGTCTTTTCTGCACTCAATGGGCCCTATTTTACCATTTTGATTCCAAGTGCTGGGTGGACTGAAACTGGGACTGTTTCAGATCCAACTTTTAGACCCATTCTCAGGTGCCTCCATACACACTGTGCCTTAGAAAACATCAGTAATTCTGAATTGTACTTCAGAAGTTTGTGGACGGGGCTTAACGCACCCAAAATCCTGCAGCTCCGATCAGCATCTCCAATTGCGGATGCGCAGTAAAAAAAAGTGATAGAATGTGGCTCCCCTGTCACATTGCTCTCGGGCTGGAAAATGCCTCCCCCCCAGAGATTGCCCCCTTATCCTCCTACCCCCTGCACCCTTCCAGACCGATTGCAGGCCCCTCACCCCACACACGCCCACCCCCCGCACCCTCCACCCCACCAATCTCAGACAAAGTGGCAGCGGGCCCCCCTCACTGATCTCAGACAGAATGGCAGCGGAACCCCACTTCCCCTCTCTGATCACAGGTAGAGTGCCAGCTTTGCCCCCTTCCCTCCTTCTGATCTCAAGTAGAGAGGCGTCGGACCCACCTTCTCCATCCTCCCCTCCAATCTCAAGCCGAGAGCTGTTGGACGCTTGGCGCTTAATGTTACCTCGCTAACTGGAGCCACTGAATCAGAGTTTTGTGAAGCATGTCTGTTTCATGCTGATTATGGATAGGCAAACGCGGTGGTAAAGGGGGCGAGTCCTGGTAATGGGCGTGCAGCCCATTAAGTTAATTTAAATGCATGCAAATGCATTTAAATAGCCATCATGCCCAGTTCTAGCCCGGTCCCGATCGCCTTCATTTTCGGACCTTGGTAAAAAGGGAACCGGCGCAGAGGTGGGTATGGATTGCACTACTCGCCTCACTCCCAATTTTACCAAGTTTTAGCACCCGAAAACAGGTTCAACTTGATGGTAAAATTGGGCCCTTTGGCTCTATGGATGGTTAAACTGCCAACCTTATGTTATAGCTGTTGCCACCATAATCAGATCAGGCAAAAATAACTTAAAAACCATTCCAATATGTAAATCCTCCAAAGAGTATTGATGCAATCTGTGTTCTCTTACTGACACAAGTATAATCCTGACAAGGACTGACAGACTAGGGGCAACTGAAGCGAAAATGTCTTTAAGTAGGAAATCAAGTAGGCATCTTTTGTGATGGTGTGATCACATAAAAATGATAAATATGTCTGCATTACATTCTTCTGTGCCCTAATTTTAGAAAGGTGTTGACCCATTTAATATAAAAAAAATACGCTCAAAAGTCAGACATGTTGCCTTCAGAAAGAGCAGGCTGAGTTGGTCAAACCATACGTTCCAATTGTATAATCTACGTGTCGTAAATCTTCATTCATTATGTCCAGTTTCTTGAAGAGACTTGATTAGCATTAGGAGGGAAGCAGTGAGGAAAACAGTTATCAGAGCATGGGAGAAAGGGACACAGCATATAAGCATTCGAGTGCGGCAGCAGTTAAGGCTAGAGACTGCAAAAATAATAAGACAGAATCAAGGGCACTCTATGTGAATTCATGCAGCATTTGCAACAAGATAGATGAATTGATGGCACAAATAGAGATAAACAGATGTGACCTAATTACCATTAGAGACTTGACTGTAACATGACCAAGGGTATTCGGCATTTAGGAAGGATAGACAAAAAGAAAAAGGAGGTCATGCCACACTGTTTAATAAAGGATGGGATCAGTACATTAGTGGGAAAGAGGATCTTAGATCTGAAAATCAAGATGTGAAGTCAGTGTGGGTGTAGCTAAGAAATAGTAAGTTGTTTATATGTCACCACACAGTAGTGGTAATTTAGGACACAGTATGATTTGGGAAGTGAGAGGAGCATGTGACAAAGGTAACTCAGTAATTATGGGGACTTCTGCACATTTAAGTATCTCAATTGGTAAAAGTTATGCTAATTATTTTTGTTATATTCTAACTGTGTTCTTAAATATGTGTTTTGATGAAAGCTTCCTTGTACATCCATGGAATCATACCTGGAGTGAAACACCTTATGTTTACCCTAATGCCAAAAATCAAAAAAAGTTGTGGTCTTGACTAACTTCACAATATACCTTAGAGTTTCTGATCTGGTCCTTAACACTTGATGTAATTGAATGAAAACTTAGGGGTAGAGCATTGGATCATGCTCTTTCCATTCGTGCATGATAAGATCCCACAACAAGAAATACAATATTCATGTCATGTTGATTGAAGAATGATCTTTAGCCAGGACACTGTCCTGCACTTCAAGGTACTGTTGTGGGATTTCTTCCTTCTGCCTGTGAGGGCAGGAGGGGCCTCAGAGATGTCTCATCTGAAAGATGAATTTTTGCACATGCAGCAAACCCCAGTGTCATGCTGGAGTGCCAGCTTTGAGTTTATGTTCAAGCCTTGTAAGACTTGAACCCTTATACTTGACTCCAAGACAAGGGCACTAACTAAGCCACAACTGAAACCATTGCTTTCCAATTGACCTGGGAATGCACAAAACAGGAGTGCATTGAAGAAAATTATGTACAGGAATATTCAATGAAGGAATTCAATGTCTGTATCCAGCATGCTTTGAGAAGTATGCCAATTTGGACAGCAAAAGCTGATGGGAGTACTGACAATTAACAAGTACCAGCTGAAACCACAACAAACTAAAGAAAAAATGGGAAGATTAACATGTGATCTGCTTAAGGTCAGCTCAGTATATTGAACATCTTATGAAATGTTTGGAATTATAAATATCATTTTCCTGGTGATTGAGATCATTGAAATGTTTTGTACTTTCTGGAAGGGTGAGGTGTTTTAGTTCAGTCAGTCGGTCAGCGCAGGCTTGGAGGGCCAAAGGGCTTATTCCTGTGCTGTAATTTTCTTTGTTCTTTGTTCCCTTTATTTTTAAGAGAAGAACTAGGAGGAATATCCCTCTGACATAGAACTGCATATAGCTTCAAGGGCATGGATAATTTTACAAGACATAGAATTGTAGAATCATAGAATCCCTACAGTGTAGAAGGCGGTGATTTGGCGCACCGAGTCTGCACCAGCCCTCCAACAGAACATCCCACCCGAGCCCCATAACCCTATTTGCTTACCCCGCTAATCCCCCTAAACTACATCTCTCAGGACACTAAGGGGCAATGTAGCGTAGCCAATCCACCATGCAGAGAACAAAAATACTCTAAGGAAAGCCAAGCCCCTGGTTAGGTAGAGTTCTTGGGCAATTCATAGCACCAAGTGTCATTGATATCAGAAAGATTGATCACCTTTGCATCCTGGACACAGATATTGACATTGTACTCTTTATACCCATGTACGTTCTGTGTTTATGTTTTGGCCATTGCTTGTAATTGGCACTAACATTTATCTTTAAGTAGGCTAATAAATCTGTCTCAATTGAATCCGATGGCAGAACACTATTTAATCAATACTCAGTGGGCAAGTTAGATTAAACTGCCTTACAACAGAGCTGAATCATTTTAATCTATTGCTAGCCTTATCCTACAAGTTATCCAGTGAGCTCCCTCATCACGGCATGAGTGACTAAACAAATGTTCCCGGTGAATTCTGCTTCCATAGTTATTCCCATGTTCTAAAGCAAACAGATTTGCTTCGCTTATTTTATGAGCTCTATTTACATTGCAAGTTCTACTTCTTGACACTTGGATTGACTATGGCTGTCAGGCTTGAGATTCTCATCAGTTCCATGCACCAATCTGATATAAATGTCACGCTATTATCCATCTAGAAGAAAAATTCAGTCATTAGCAACTTGTTACACAAGAAAATGGGAAAACACGAAAACAAAAGATCCATTTGATCTATCAGGCCTGTTCCTTCATAGACAATGTGTAATTTTGCTATCATGGAGTTCATTTCACATAATTTAATTTCCCAAAGGAATGTGCTTAATAAAAACACTTGGATTTCTAGTCAAGAAAACTCCAGAATATTTATTCATTTTGAATAATTACCACCCAAAACCAATTAGAAGTAGTAGGATCACTGTGTTATAATATTTAAAATATTATTATATTTCAGATTGCAGCTTTAAATTTAGGATAAGTGGAGGGAGCCACGTGACTTGTAGTCTGACAATAAACTAGGATTGTTTGATAGAAATGAAGGAAAATTTAAATTATTTTGCAGGGCAAAAGTAGATGAAAAATATTGATTCTTGGAGACAATGGCAGCTGATTCCGAATTTACAATGAATAGATACGAAGGGGGTGAACTTAAAAATATTTTAAGTGCCAAATAAGCATGAAAACAGGAGAGAATCATGCCCATTTTTGGGTGAGTGCTCAGACATGATCTTCTACCACTTGGTGCAAAGTGTGATTCATGCCAGTAGGGGGAATGGATAGAGTCTACTCTTGCTGGGAAGCTAGAGGGCACCATTGCACTTGTGCAGATCTCCCAGTACGCTAACTGTTTGCAAGAACACACAGTTAATGCACTGGGAAATATCTCACTTCTCTCACCACTGACCCCGCACCTGATTGTGCCCCCCCACCCCCGCCCTAGCAACTAATTGCAATACATTACCATATAAAAATAATAATATTCTGAAGTAAAGATGTTGGGGGTGATTCTCCCATCCCGCTGTGCTACTTTCGCAGCGCAATGAGCCAGGAGACTCGAGCGGAGGCCATTTTGTGGGCTCCCCACTGGGCGCCTCGGCCTCCGTGAGTCTCTGGCAACCGGATTTCCTGTGCCATCAGTTCCATGCCAGAAATTGGTGCGGAGCTGAAAAAATTATGTGACTGTTAATTTAAGTCGATTTTACATTTCATTAGGGGGATGGGACTGAAATCTCTGGACTCACTAGCATCTCCCTCTCCCCCCCAAACCCGCCAGGAGTGTTTCACTCCAGCGGGGTTTAGTATAGTTCCCCTTTGTGGGGACCTGGTGGCCCAAACCCGCTGGAGTAAAGTAAGGGGAGGGGGCAATCAAAACCCCCCAGAAGGTTGGGCACTGGATGATGGCTCCTGGGCGTTGCCACTTTGGCAGTGCCAGACTGAGACCTCTGGCACTGCCCAAGGGGCAAAATACCAATACCCAGGGAGCACCTTGGCACTGCCCATCGGGCACTGAGCAGTGCCAAGGGGACAGGCTTAATGGGTACAGGATCTGATGAGGGTGATTCTAGGGGTGTTGGGGGGGGGGGGGTGGAGGGTCCTGTTACCACTCAGCTCTGGGCTAACAGAGTAACAGAGAGTGGGAGGGAAGCCAGCAATCTGGGCTGGCCATCGGTGGGGGAGAGGCGCAGGAGGTTAGGGTGCTGGGTGGGGGGTGGGGGCCGGGGCTGCGGGGGCGGGGGGGGGTGCGCGGTTGAGATTTTGCTGGGGGTGGCGGGGGGGAAGGGAGTCAAGGCTAGCCTGGACACGTTCGGGGGGCCAGCAATTGGGCCATGGGTGGGTGCGGGGGGGGGCCAGCGATATAGGGGTCATAGGTTTGGCCAGTGATTGGGAGGCTGACAGTGCGGGGCCATTGCACATGCACCGATCTCAGCACTGACAAATCAGGGCATGCTCAGTGGCCCGCTCAGCGCGATGCTGCCAACCTCTCGCGCATGAATAGGCCCCGCCCACAGATTTTCAGCGAGATTCAAGTTAGTGCATTCTGCAGTGCACAGAGCGTGGGACATTTAGTTTGAAAAATAAATAGGATTTACTCCAATTTTTACACAAATTTGACGCTTAGAATTTTTTTGGGGAGATTCGCTCCCGTTATCTATTTATAAATACAATATTCCATATTTACTAAATGAATAACTCATTGAATATATTTTTATTTGAAAATAACAGTTCTTGGCTTGCTAATAGCATTTACATTAGATTAAAATGCGGATTTAAATACTCACCCACCTCTCCGCCGATTTCTGTCATGGAGCAAGTGCTGCTGGAAATCTGGCACTGGGAGATGCTGTCACAGTAGGAATGCACACATGAATCTGGTGCATCACCCGCTGAAAGATTCGATTTCAAAAGATGTGCTAGAAAATTAGTAAGAAGTCTCACAACACCAGGTTAACATCCAACGTGTTGTGAGACTTCTTACTGTGTTTACCCCAGTCCAACACCAGCATCTCCACATCTAAAAAATTAGCACAATGGGATGGGAAATCATCCCCAGTGTTTCAATATCTATCCTGTTAGGCTCAAAAAACCATACATCTCAATGAGATCACCTCTCATTCTTCTAAACTCCTCCAAGACAAGTATATCCTCCTTTAGATAAGGAGACCAAAATCACGCACAGTAGAACATAGAACATTACTGACTGAATCAAACAGCATGTTCTTTCGGGCCTATGCACCTATGTACCTAGGGCCTGTGTACCTAGCATTACATTGGACTGAAGTTCATACACTGCTTAATTGTGCAGTAAGCAGTATTCTATTAGTGGAAAATGCACTCATCTAGCTACTATATTGCACCAACATGATACTGTTTGCTTAACCTTTTCAAATTTTTGATTTACTTTACCAATCAATCAAGCAATCTTGTAAATAAGGCCTTGACCATTTGCTCATCTTGCAAGGCTGATGTAGAAATAGAGCATAAATAGAGCATATGGGACAAGGGCTATCCTGATCAGAGCATTGTTCATATAATGCCTACTGTGCAGAAGGTAATGAGTTGGCCTATTGAGTCTGCACTGACTCTCTGACAGAGTGTCTTACCCAAATCCTCTTCCCTGCCTTATCCCTATAACCCTGTACATTGTTCCCTGTGCCTCATGCACATGGACCAAAGGTCATCACTTTCAGACCTGAAGCTCCCAATCTACCTCAAATTATCCTGAAAAGACAGAGTGTAGGTCACAGACAATGCCACAACAGTGATTTCAGAATTCATTGCTCATTGTTTCTGCAGCAAACATGACTGATAAAGGCAATTAACTGATCAGAGCCTGGCACTGGGAAATATCTGTCTTGCATGGATTTTCTTTCTATTTTTCAACACCTCTATGTCAAAATGAATTAAGTCAAAGGCTACTTGATGGCTTTGATTGGCAGATTGACACGATAATGTAAAGACTAGCAAATAGAATAATTAAATTACATCAACTAATGAATCATGATTTCTGCAGGGAGGCAATAATATCCTGACATCCCCTGCAATGTGTGAGTTCTCTGAGCTTTGTATGACGTTTTGAGGCTGTTTGGAAACTTCAAAGGCAGTTGAATGGTTTTACACGTTATAAATATATAGCTCTAGTCACTCTGTTACATTGTATTGGAAGACTGAAGTTTGGCAATTCACGTAAAGTGAAGATACCATATAGAATTAAGCCAAAACTTGATTGATCTCCAGTTTACATTGTCTTTTTGTCAATCATTTCCTTGAATACTGAATCGTGATGGTGTTATTGTTATCAGCCACGTTGCCAAGCAAGTTAACAAAGTAGTGCTGAGACATTAAGATTGCATCCAGTGATTCCCAATTACCTATTCAGTGTGTGAACTTATTTCTTGTAACATGACTCTGTTACTCGTAAGAGATGATGTGGAGATCCGGCGTTGGGCTGGAGTGGGCACAATAAGGAGTCTCACAACACCAGGTTAAAGTCCAACTGGTTGATTTGGAATCATGGGCTTTTGAAGCACTACTCCTTCATCAGGTGACTGATGACTGACTCACTCACCTGATGAAGGAGCAGCGCTCCAAAAGCTCGTGATTTCAAATAAACCTGTTGGACTTTAACCTGGTGTTGTGAGACTGCTTAAGTGTACTCCTAAGGGAAATATTCAACACAACTATGTTCTTTTTCTTATTCATTCATGGGATGTGGGTGTTGCTGGTTGGACCACTATTTATTGTCCATACATAATTGCCCTTGAACTGAGTGACTTGCTAGGCAAGCTATATTTCAGAGGGCATTTAAGAGTCAACCACATTGCTGTGGATCTGGAGTCACATGTAGGCCAGACTGAGTAAGGATGGCAGATTTCTTTTCCCAAAGAACATTAGTGAAGAATTAAAAATCTACTAATGACCACGAAACCATTGTCGATTGTCAGAAAAAAACCTAAGATAGGTTTTTTATCTCCTTTAGGGAAGGAAATCTGCCTCATCCAGTCTGGCTTACATGTTACTCCAGACCCACAGCAATGTGGCTGACTCTTAACTGACTGTCTATGTGGAGTTTGCACATTTTCCTCATGTCTGCATGGGTTTCCTCTGGGTTCTCCAGTTTCCTCCCACAGTCCAAAGATGTGTGGGTTAGGTTGATTGGCCATGCTAAAATTGCTCCTTAGCATGCTTAGGTTAGAGGGGTTAGCAGGTAAAATATGTAGGGATATGGGGGTAGGGCCTGGGTGGGATTGTGGTCGGTGCAGACTCGATGAGCCAAAGGGCCTCTTCCTGCACTGTAGAGTTCTATGATTCTATGATTAACTGTCCTCTGAAATTCAAGGGTAATTAGGGATGAGCAATAAATGTTGGCCAGCCATGTCTCTTGGAGGAATAATTTTAAAAAATGTCAGGTTCCCATCTGCCACCAATTGACAAAGTCTCCCACTATGGCCAGGGAGAGAAATCATGTATCCTGCTGCTTCTCCTATTTCCTGCTTATTCTCCCTCCCCACCTTACCCTTCCCTCTCAGTTATCCACCTTCAAAATTCACCAATCAATTCACCAAAACAATCACAGGATGCTCCTCACAAAATGATAATGCCCATTGTTGGTATCTGGTTATAAATATTGTCAAGATATATACTGTCATTAATATTAAGAGCAGCAATGATCCAATACAATGTTAGTTTGTGTGCACACTGTAGGTAATGCCTCTGCGACCATTAAACCAAAGATTACAAATTTTATGTTAGCAACATAGTGCAATATTATTAAGGGTGACCAGTGGTTAGCACTGTTGCCTCACAGCTCCAGAGACCTGGGTTCGATTCCAGGCTTGGGTCACTGTCTGTGTAGAGTTTGCACTTTATCCCCGGTCTACATTGGTTTCGTCCGGGTGCTCTGGTTTCCTCCCGGTGCTCTGGTTTCCTCCCACAGTCCAAAGATGTGCGTGTTAGGTGGATTGACCATGCTAAATTGATCTAGTGTCAGGGAGACTAGCTAGGGTAAATGCATGCGGTTATGGGGATAGAATCTGGCTGGGATTGTGGTCAGTGCAGACTTGATGGACCAAATGGCCTCTTCCTGCATTGGAGCCCTCAGATGTGTCTATGCAACAGAACTTTTAGGCAGTCAGAAAACAAAATGGAATGGTTTACAATTATATCTGTGTTGTCTTGATGAACAATTCTGAAGATTCTGCTGATTACTGCTTCTCAGTACAATCTATTTCCAATATTCTCTATGTAACTCATTTTCATGATGGTATTTCAAAACCTCAGAAAACTCATAAAAAGCACCAAGACACAGTGTGATAACCGGTAAGTAGATGAAAAGACAAGATCAAAGTCAATGAAAAAGACTCTTGAGAATCATGTGCAGTGTATAACTGGTTACACATTCAGAATGAACCCATTATGCACTCCTGTCTTAGCAATCTCACCCCTAAAATCCCGCTCACAGTAAACTTTCATTAGCAATAAACAGAACTCCAGCCATAATTGCACATTCTGTTCACAAGGTAATTATGGATGACAAGAGCTAGTTCATCTCATCCTTCCCAGAATGGCATACAAACCTATGTATTAGCAATAGAAGTAGGCCATTCAGCCCATCAAACCTACTCTATCATTTGACAACATTGCCTACATTATAAAAATGATTACAACTCCAAAGTACTTAACTGGCTGTAAAATGATTTGGGATTTTGTGAAAAATATTGTTTAAATGGGGGTTTTGTCTTTCTTCCATGACACAGGCAGCAGGCAGAGTGACTGCAACAATGGCAATATTGGAGATCTAATGCTGAATCTCTAAGAGTAATTAAACACAAAGCAATCAACTGATGTTAGGAAAGTGGCTGCAATGAAATCATGGCATTTAAAAAAACAATTCAAATCTCTAGCTCTAGCTGCTGAGTGTGAACGTCAAAAAACTGTTGAAAACATTGTGTAAGTGACCCCCCCCTCCAGAACCCAGGACCCAGTATTCGGCACTGTCTGCACATCCCTCTCCCGGGCCCTTCATCCCAATTAATTTCCAGAGGCCTGGTAAAATTCAGCCCATTATCTTCTTAAAAAGGAAAACTTTTCAGAATGAACTGGAAAATATGACTAATTGATAACGATTTCAGACAGCTAGCTAGCTAGCACAGTCATAATAGGCCAGATAACCATGCACTGGGCTCTGGGATTCTGTAAATATGAAACAGCAGCAAATGTGCAATGGATGACAGCCAACAATTTGTGACATATAAACTTGAGCCATGTATGTTGGTGGGTACCTACATCATGTTTTATAGGCCCACTATCTTATTCCATGTCTGCTGTCATACTGGGGAGGCACTGAAGACAAATTGAGATCTGGGCTTTTTGCATAGCTGATCACTATCTAATCATAGAATAGAATTCCCTATAGTGCAGAAGAGGCCATTTGGCCCATCAGATCTGCACTGATTGTCTGACAGGCTATTTTACCCAGGCCCTCTCTCCGGTCTTATCCCTGTAATCCCATTTATTTACCACGGCTAATCCATTTACCTAGACATCTTTGGGACAATTTAGCATAGTCAATCCACTTAATCTGCACATCTTTGGACTGTGGGAGGAAACCAACATAGACACAGGAAGAACATGCAAACTCCACAGACAGTTACCCCAGGCTGGAATTGAACCTGGGTCCCTAATGCTCTGGGGTAGCATTGCCAACCACTGCGCCACCGTGTCACCCTAATGTTTCCTAGAAATGGTGAACAGGGCAACCAGCTCATGTAGCAGCCCCTCCACTTCCTCATTTGTATGTCATAAAGTGTATTGGCAGCCATCTGCCCTATCTTCCCCTATGCTCAGCTTGTTCGATCAGAGTTCGCTTTCTGTGGGTTGCTTCCCTTTTAATAACTGCAGAAAATGTCACTTGTCACCAGCATGTGATCAAGAGGCAGCATCACTGCACGGGCAAGTGCTCGTGCTGAATAGATAATGAGGGCCACGTTTAGGTGCAAACAGCTACACACGATGGGCAGACTCCCTGCCTCTGCTGCTACAGTCTGGTTAATACTGCTTCCAGAATACTTCCCCAACAAGAGCTAAAAAAAACCCCAGTTCCTTGATTGGTTTCACAAGTCATTGGGTTCTTACGGGATGCTGTAAGCTTTTTCTTTGCATAAAATATTGTATAATGTAATCTGTCACGAATGAGAATGTATGATATTGCTGTAAATATTGCATTGGAACTGGTGTAATTATAAGTGAAAGGGAGGCTCTATTATTAGCCAGTGCTGCACATTAAGGGTGGATAAATGGAATTGGTTGCAATAAGTTCAATCTAAATCTGACTGAAAAGCAAGTTTACCTCATGCAATGTTTTTCAAATGTTTTCCATGCATGAAGATCAATGCCCAACATGCTTCATTTCTCAAAGGTTCCTCTCAGATCATAATCTGCAGCCTTCAAATTGCCGCACAATTATTTCTTTGGCTCCAGAGTCTGATCAACAGGTGCGAGCTGATGAACCCGGCGCTGATGCAGTCCATCTGTTCACTGCTGATAACAATTTTCTGCGCGTGGCTGTGTAATGTCTTTACCAGCTTTGGAATTCAAAGCGTAATGTATTCTGTGAAAAGACCCTGAAGCCTGCGCTTCTCCCCAATAAGCCTCGGCAGGCAGTGCACGCAGGCAGTCAATAGCTTCCCAGCTGTGTCTGAGTCACCTGCCTCACATGTTTTCTTTTCAGTTCGTAGAATACAAATTGCTCTTTTCCATTTGAGATGAGGTTGACCCCCAGGTCAAATCATATTCCGCACAATTTTGTAAAGATGCAAATTACATTGCAGTCAAGTTTAAAAAAAACGCCAGTATTTTGTCCATTTGACTTTTCAAATTGAAAATGACTTGAGATATTTGTAACTCTGAAATGTGGCATTTCAACCCAGATAAATGAAGACTTACAATCAGTCTTCCATGATAACACAGTAGCCATTTGAACAAGGGGTGCCGAATGATATTTGCAAAATGTTAGATTATCTTTTCTAAAGGGGAGTTGTGTTAGATATAGCCTACCTTATATCACAGTATAGGGGTCAGTTTTAACTGAAGCTCAGAATTGGAGCGGTATGTGTGGTGAGCTGTCTGGCAGCCTGGTGTGTGAGATACCAAATGTTAATTCTCTCTTGTTTGAATTCCTCAAAATGTTGTTCTGCTTTAAATCGTCTGGAATAATGTCAGTGCCAGTGGGTGAGAGTGGAACAGTCACAAAGGATCAAGGTTCGCTCAGAAACCCAAAGCAATGGCCCTCAGCAAGGTGAATGTGGGTGGTGGTGGTGGTGGTGGGGGTGGGGGTGGGGGTGGGGGCGGTGCGAGTAAAGTGGTGGGGGTGGGTGGCAAGCATGATTTGTTGTTTGTAATGATCATGGGCATGGGCAAGGGATCACGATGACGGAGGATGGTATCAGAGTGCATGTGAAGACTGAACCCAATTTTACAATTTTTGGTTCTAAGTTCTGGGCGGACTTGAAACTGCCCTTAGTATCCTGAGATGTGTGGGTTAAAGGGATTAGTGGGTAAATATGTAGGGATATGGGGGTAGGGCCTGGGTGGGATTGTGGTTGGTGCAGACTCGATAGGCCGAATGGCCTCTTTCTGTAACGTAGGGATTCTATGACAATTGGGCCTGTGTTCACTGGAGTTTTGAAGAATGAGAGGGGATCTCATTGAAATATATAAAATTCTGACATGGTTGGATAGACAGGATGCAGGAATAGCATTTCCTCTAGCTGGGGGGTTTAGAACAAAGGATCACAGTGACTGGGTATGGGGTGGATCATTTCGGACAGAGATGAGGACAAATCTCCTCAGTCTCCTCAGAATAGTGAACCTGTGAATTCTCTACCACAGTAGGCTACGGAGGCCAAATCACTGAATATATTTCAGAAGAAAATAGATTGATTTTTAGACTCCAGAAGTGTTAAGGGGCGTGGAAAGAGTGTGTTGAGATAAAGGATCAGCCATGATCATGTTGAATGATGGAACAGGCTCAAAAGGGTTGAATGGCCTACTCCTATTTTCTGTGCATCTATGCACTGCTGCACAGTGAGGATGTTTCACAGGTGCCATCAATAAGTTCCAGACAGTTCTTGTTACCCAGATCCAGCTGTTAACCTGGAGGCCGCAAAAAGCTCTGGAACCAGTGGATTGTACAAAATGGAGGAATGGTGAAAGCTTCCTGGGAAGTAAGCAGAGGGGATTTACAAGGACGTTGCCTGGATTGGGTGGCATACCTTATGAGGATAGATTGTGGGAGCTCGGTCTCTAGAGATTCTACGATGATAATCATTGAAAAATGTCTGATAATGAAACTCCAGTGATGTACGTGGTGTGGCTTTCACCTTTCTTGGTGCTAATTTTGCTTGGACACCATTTCTCAGAAATCACTGCCATCCAATATCAGTGATATCATCCAGCAAGCTTAAATAGCCAATCACATTGATGAATTCTCACAGACGGGAAATCAGCAAGTAAAAAGCACTGATTATTTTTCATTTTTACATTTTATAGGGAACAAAACAAAGTATGGGATATATATGTATAATTAAAGTAGACATTAGGATATCATAATTGGAGCCAAAATGTCATATGATTTCAGGAATAAATTAGATTTAGCTTTTGGGGATCAAGTGATCAAGGGATATGGGAGGAACACAGGTTCATAATATTGAATGTGATGATTGGCCATGATCAAAATGAATGGGGGAACAGGCCCGAAGGGTCAAATGACTTATTCCCGCTTTTATTCTCTATGTTTAAACATTTACAAAAACTATAGATTTTCTTAATCATAAATGAGAAATTAGAAATTTCAGAAATATCAGTTTTTCTGGGCCAGAGCAAGATTATTCAGCAGTAAAAGCAGAGTGGAAGTACGATAGAGAGGAGCAGAATGTTGTGGGATGTTTGCATAGACAAAAGGGCCAGGATAGCTTTTACACGTTTTTTGAGGAGAAGTTTATTGATGACAGAAAATCGAGGATGAGGAGAACTGGAAAGTGTTCTAGATGTTTAATATTGTTTTACCACTGGTGCTGCTGTGGGAGCCTCTACTTTTACTGGAAAATCTGAATGAAGAAAAGTGATAACAGTAATCCAACATCCAATCACTTGGCATCAGTCAGTAAAACTGTATCCCACTAAGAGGGAAAGATCCTAAGAGAGGGATAAAACAACCATGGCTAACCAAGGAAGTTGAGGAGAATATTGAAGGAAATAGCATGTAAGGAGGCAAAAGTCAGTGATAGCCCTGGAGACCAATTTAAATTCTGAATCCAGCTAAAAAGATAACTGAGAGAGAAAATAAACTGAGGGGGCAAACTAGTGAGGAATATAAAAATGGACAATAAGATATTTAAACATATAAAAAGGAAGATAGTAGTCAAAGTGAACATACTGTGATGATACTGTGCCTTTAAGAAATGCATTTATGTCATGTTTCTTGTGCAGGATTTGTTTTAGCAGTCAGTTCTATTATCGGTGTTGCTCTGTCTGTACCCGGCAGCTCCTGTTGTTACTGCAACAGCATCATTATTCTTAATTGCTACAATGTTTGTTTTAATCTGGGCTAATGCTGTTCTGTTATTTTAAAGTTCTCCCCTGGGATTTTCCAGACTAGGGATTGATTAGGTTGATTGACAAGAAAATCATGTAACTGGGCAGGACTAAGCTCACAGAGAGAAAATAAGCTCAGTTGTGCTTGGGATCTGTAGAGAAAAGTAATTCATCCTGTCTCTCTAAAGATTGGAGACTTGGATCTGCCAGAAAGTAGGCCTCATTCTCTGAAGTTCTGCTGTTTGAATTTAGATCTTTCTCTGGAGACTGATGTTTTTTTTTAAAGTTTTTTATTTGTTAGTTACAAGTAGGTTTATCCTAACACTGCAATGAAGTTACTGTGAAAATCCCTTAGTTGCCACACTCCGGTGCCTGTTTGGGTGCACTGAGGTCAATCTACCTAACCAGCATGTCTTTCAGACTGTGGGAGGAAACCGGAGCACCTGAAAGAAACCCATGCAGACATGGGAAGAATGTGCAAACTCCATACAGACAATGACCCAAGTTGGGAATCAAACCCAGATTCCTGAAGCTGCGATGCAGCAGTGCTAACCACTATGCCACAATGGCACCCCAGCTATCTGTCTGAATCTCTGTCCAGAGGGGTTAAAAGGCTGGAAATTTAACATCCACATGAGCATATCTATGTTTGCACTAATTGATTCTGAAGAAGGATTGATGTCTTAGGGGACATTGCTTAAATTGGAACTATAGAGATAGATAGCTGTTAAGATGTCATGTTTAAGTACTTAAAATTGGTAAAAGTTAGGCTAATTCATTTTGTTCTATTTTAACTGTGTTGTCAAATAAAGTTTGTTTTAATGAAAGCTTTCTTGTCGGTCAATAGAACCATACCATAAATTGGGAGAGGGGAGTAATCAGTGGGTGTCTTTGTACACCAGTCACTGAAGGTAAGCTTGCAGGTACGGCAGGCGGTAAAGAAGGCAAATAGTATGTTGGCCTTCATAGCAAGAGATTTTGAGTATAGGAGTAGGGATACGTTGTTTGCAATTATATAGGGCCTTGGTGAGGCCACACCCAGAATATTGTGTACAGTTTTGGTCTCCTTTTCTGAGGAAGAATGTTCTTGCTCTCGAGGGAGTGCCAAGAAGGTTTATCAGGCTGATTCCAGGGATGGCGGGACTGAAGTATGAGGAGAGACAGACTAGCTAGGATTGCTTTCGCTGGAGTTCAGACGAATAAGGAGGGATCTCATAAATACTTATAAAAATCTAACAGGACTAGACAGGATAGATGCAAGCAGAACATTTCCAATGGTGGATTGAGTCCAGAACCAGGACATCACAGTCTGAGAATTTGGGGTATACCATTTAGGACGGAGGTGAGGAGACATTTCTTCACCCGAAGAGTAGTGAACCTGTGGAATTCACTACCACAGGAAGTAGTTGATGCCAAAACATTGAATATATTCAAGAGGTGGCTGGATATAGCAGTTGGGGTGAAAGGGATCAAAGGTTATGGGGAGAAAGTAGGATTAGGCTATTGAGTTGGAGTCAGCCATGATCATAATGAATGGCAGAGCAGCCTCGAAGGGCCAAATAGCCTCCACCTGCTTCTATCTTCTATGTGTCTATGTTTCATACCTGGAGCAAAACACCTTATGTTCATACTAATGCCAAAATCAAAAAAAGTTGAGGTCTAGGTTAACTTCAAGATATACTTTGGAGTTTCTGCTCTGGTCTCTAACAGTAGTGCCCTTATAAAATGAACCTGGGGAGATATGAGGAGCAAGGAAATGGCAGAGGAATTAAGCAGATATTTTGCATCAGTCTTTATGGTGGAAGATACTTTGAACATCCCATTAATACTGAAAAACATGGTGGAGGAATTAAGAACTATCACCATCACTGGAGATATAGTATTAGAAAAACTAATGGGGCTAAAGGCAGATAAGTCCACAAAACCTGATGGCTTCATCCTAGAATCTTGATAGAAGTAGCTACAGAGATGCAATGATTGTCATTTTCCAAAGCTCCTTGGATTCCGGAGAAGTGCAGGAGGATTGGAAAACTGCCAATGTGACACCCCTAGTCAAAAGGGGAGGGGGGCAAAAAGCAAGTAATTATAGGCTGATTAGCCTATATCTATTGTTGGAAAAATGTTAGAATCAATTATTAAGGAAGTAATAGCAGCACATTTGGAAAATCAATATAATCATGCAGAGTCAGTGTGGTTTCATGAAAGGGAAATCATGTCTGACTAATTTGTTAGAGTTTTTTGAGGAAGTCTCAACTAGGGTGGTTGGAGGGGAACCATGTTCTATTTGGACTTAGAATCATAGAAACCCTACAGTGCAGAAAGAGGCCATTTGGCCCATCGTGTTTGCACCAACCACAATCCCAACCAGGGCCTACCCCCATATCCCTACATATTTGCCCACTAATTTCCCTAACCTACATATTTCAGGACACTAAGGGGAAATTTTAGCATGGCCAATCAACCTAACCTGCACATCTTTGAACTGTGGGAGGAAACCGGAGCACTGGAGGAAACCCACACAGACATGAGGAGAATGTGCAAACTCCACATAAACAGTCACCCAAGCCAGGAATCGAACCCAGATCCCTGGAGCTGTGAAGCAGTAGTGCTAACCACTGTGCTACCGTGCCACCCTCCAGGAACTTCCAGAGTGCATTCAACAAGGTACCTCACAAAAAGTTAAGTTTGCACCCATGTTTTTGGAGGTAGTATACTGGCATGGATAGAGAATTGGCTAATGGGCAAATAGTAGCGAGTGGGGATAAGGAGTTATTTTTCAGGTTGATGAACTGTAACCAGTGAGTTCCACAGAGATCAGTGCTGGAACCACAACCTTTTACAATATATATTAATGATTTGGAGGAAGGAAACAAATGTACTGTAGCCAAATTTGCAGACAACACAAAAACTGATGGAAAGGCAAATTGCAAGCGGATACAAACTTACTAAAAGATATTGATAGGTTATATAAATGGACAAAAAGTTGGCAAATGGAACACAATTGAGAAAATGTGAAGTTATTCACTTTGGAAAGGAGAACTAAAGAAGAATATCATTTAAATTGAGAAAAACTGCAGAAAGCTGGAACACAAAGGAAGCTGTGGGTACTTGTGCAAGAAACACAGCAAGCTAGCACACGGGTGCAGCAGGTAATCAGGAGGGCTAATGGAATGATGGCCCCTATTTCAAGGGGACTGGAGTATAACAATAGGGAAGTCTTGCTGCAACTGTACTGGTACTGCAAGATACTGCTGAAACCACATCTGGAGTACTGTGATCAGAATTGGTCCCCTTATTTGAAGAAAGATATAATTTCATTGGAGGCAGTTGACAGAAGATTCACTAGGATGGTTCCTGGGATTGTCTTGTGAGGAAAGATTAAAATGTTTGGGATTCTACTCATTGGAATTTAGAAGAATGGGAGGTGATCTCTTGGATTCTTAAGGGCCTTGACAGGGTAGAACAAAGAACAAAATCAGCCCGGGAAACAGGCCCTTCAGCCCAACGTAAATGCTGAGAGGATGTTTCCCCTCATGGGAGACTCTAAGACCATAGGGCATTTTCTTTGAATAAAGGAGTGCCAAATTAAGACAGATGAGGAGGATTTTTTTCTCTCAGAGGGTTATGAGTCTTTGAGACTCCTTACCACAGAGAGCTGTGAGGGCAGAGTCCTTGTGTATATTCAAGGCTGAGATAGATTTTTGATCAGTAAGGGAATCAAGAGTTATGGAGAAATGACAGGAAAGTGGACGCGAGGAATGTTGGATCAGACATGATCCTATTGAATGGTGGAGTAGTCAAGAGCCTGAACAATTTACTCATGTTCCTAATTCTTATGGCCTTATGGTCATAGTATCATCAAGTTACATTGAAACGCTCAAGTCACCTCACAGCCCTCTTCATCTAAACGTTTCAGCACATTCTTCTTTACTCTCCCATGTGTTTATCTCGTTTCATTTTAAATGCATACTTGTGGTAAAGCATTCTCACTACTCTTCAGGATCAGTGGTTACTCCTGAATTATCAGTAATTCTCCTATATTTATGGCCTCTAGTTTTTGAAACACCTACAAGTAGAAATGTCTCCTCAGTGGTTACCCGGATGGACACTTTATTTGTTGCACAACCTCCGTCAGGTTGCCCCTCGATTTTCTCTTCTGTGGGGATAATAACTCCAGCGTGTTCAGTCTTTCTTTGTAGGTATAACATCAACGTTCTCGTATCATCCTCACAAATTAGAAACAGATCGGTGAATATGTGGCATCAGACGTGTGTGACCACACTGTTCCTGTGGCCACAGTCATTTGGTAGCACTTGATAAACCTTATGCTTTTGTTAATTAAGGTGGTTACAAAACAAACTTTAGGTATTAAACTTTGTGAATCAAAATGCAACATTAATGGTTGTACACTCCAATGCCCTTTTTATTGCTCACAGAAACACAACCAGGTTTAATATTGGCTGTCCAGCCATCTGTCCAAGCTTGCAATGAATTTCTCAAGCACTAGCTGGAGAATGCAACAGCCCCAATTTAAAATTAAAGTTAATTTATTAGTCACAAGTAAGGCTTACATTAGCACTGCATTGAAGTTACTATGAAATTCCCGTAGTCGGCACAACCCAGTGCCTATTTGGGTCAATGCACCTAACCAGCACATCCTTCAAAATGTGGGAGAAAACCAGAGCACCAGACATGGGGAGAACGTGCAAACTTCACAAAGTGAACCAAGACAGGAATCGAACCAGATCCCTGATGCTGTCAGGCAGCAATGCTAACCACCATGCCGCCCTATTGTGGATACAATGGATACAATAACAAGTAAATGAACTTTATAATGAGTTGAAACTATTAACTTTCTTTAAGTTGTATTAAAGTTGTATCGCTGAGTCCCATATTTGCTTTTACATGTTGGCCTGTGAAAAAGAATTATTATACTGCTTATAGGTTCATTAAATTAGCCATCATCTGTTATTTATACTAAAATAAACACTTGACTAACGACATTATAGATATAAACTAAATTGATATTTTAATCACTCTCCCTTGCAACACTAGCAATTTTAAAACTGTAAAAACAATTATGGGATATCATTTCTTCCAGTCATCCATCACTGCCTGATGAATGTTGCCAGGATGATTACATTTCTTTCTTATTTTCAGAATGAGTGAGTTAAAGCGAATGGGCTTATTTAACTTCTCGAGAGTCACTGCTGATGAGGCAAGCGACCTGAACATGAATTCTTGGCACATGGCCACAATTATGGTAGATGAGGCCTTAGGGCTCGATCCTCAGTCCTCAAACTCCTTGAGTTGCTCTCTGTACTCATTTGCCTTTTTGAAACTGGCCCAACACAGAGTCATCTCCGGAGCTGGTTGCAGCTATGAGGCTACAAGCCTCTGTATAGCTTTAACCTGTAAGTACATGAGCATCTTTACAATATTTGTGCAATATCACTGCTGTGCAGGAAATACAGATAAAAAATGCTTGATTGTGGCTTGAGCTCTTTGTTGGTCCTTTAGCTTATTCCTTGACATTTCACTTTAATATTAATCCCTGTCTGAAGTGACCTCCTGAAGTTTTGAAAACACTATCAGAAAGCTTGTTGTCAAACAAAAAGCCTAAAGGAATGCAACATACCATTTCCTGCACAGAATATTGCGAGATTTCTTTCTACAATTTCATAGCACACGATTATAAAAAGTCACCTTGTTATATATGTACGTGTAAAAATGTCAAATAAAAATCTTGCCCTTAGAAACATTTTGTTCATTACAGTGATTGTTTTCGTGAACCATATCCCCAAGTTGGATGAAACAGTACTGTGGCAACACAAGCTTATTTCAAAAACATTTCCTCAGGGCAAACTTTCAAACAATATTCTAAATTAGTTCTGCTTTCCGAAAGGTTAAAACTTAACAGTCTATGTTTCAATTGGTTTCTAAATCAAGCTGTTAAGAAGAATTGTTCTTCTAGTTTCATGGAACATTTCATCCACATTTTGGAAAGTAATTTTCATTTTAAGCCAAGGGATGTCATTGTTGGGCTGATAAATGCAGAAATATTTGTTTTTTTTAATCTGCTGATAACTACGTCCAGGCAAGGAGGAGCGATCCCATGTTAGATGGAACACATAGACACCAAGCATCACCATTTAGAAACATGATTATCATAATATGCTGATTGTCCCTTTAAGGGCAACACAACAGAGGAAGAGACACCTGGCTTGGATGATCGATAGAGAGTCAGAATAGGGAATCACCTCGTGGTGAGTAAGGCTTCTAGGCAGGGTCATTCTGGGAGCAAGCTACAGCTCAGGTAGCTGATATACAATTCTTCATTAGTGAACCTTTTGTGTTCACTAGTGAAGTCTGTGAAAGTGCAATCGTTACATCTGGCAACGAGGATAAATTATCCTGACACTGCCTATGGCCTGACACCTGTGAGTATCCTGTATTATTGAAAGTCTAAAAAAAAAATTCACCAGAATGCCTTTCTGTGGGCGAATAGGCCCATTTGAGATATTGAAATATTGCTAGACCTGGAGTAATAGAGAACCAGAAAAGGTGGGCAGTTACAAGCTGGGTGGGAAATGAAGAGAACACAGCAAAACCCCTGGGTCAGAATCCACAAGAAGGGTGAATGAAAAGAGAAATGTGACTCTACATACATTGTAGATTAGGTGTAGTCTGGGGGCATCAGTGCATTAAATAAGCAGATGTGGAGCAAAGAGCTGTGGCTTTAGGTTTGAAAAAAAGCAATTAAAGCAAAATAAAAGAATTGCTGCTGTTCAGAAGAAATAGAAGCATGGTTGCTTTAAAAAAAAGTTTCAAGGTTTACAAAGAATGGCTGACAATAGAAAGCAGCGATGCAGTTCTAACTTAAAAAAATAAATGGCCAAAGTGAACTGCGGCAAGGTGTCTCACAGCACGGGGAAAAATCAGGAAGCTGAACCTGACAACCTCCCGATGTGTAAGATTGGAGCAGAGCCTGTGGGGTTTCCATGACAACAATCACTCCACTGATGGGCTTCAAGAAAAAGAAGAGAAGTTTTTAACCTTTTTTAAAAGAGAAGGCAAGTCGACAAGTTTCAAAGAGCATGGCTCCATCAGACCTCGAACATGTCAGGTCTCCGAATTCATATGAGATAGACAAAAACCAATGCGTCGAAAAAATAACAGCAATAAAGAAATGTGCTCTGCAATTGGCCAGAAGAAAGAAAAACCTCCGGAGATCATTGAAATGATGTCCCCTTAGAAAAGGTTTAAAAATTCAAAAGTCAAGTAGCCAGGTTTGTGTCAAAACACTGAAAGCACAGGGAAAAAAAAACTGAGAAATCTGACAGCTAACCGAATGAAAAGAAAAGGATGGTGTTAAAAAATGTAATAGAAACATAGAAACAAGAAGATAGGAGCAGGAGGAGGCCATTTGGCCCTTCAAGCCTGCTCCGCCATTCATCATAATCATGGCTGAAAGCCCAACTCAATAGCCTAATCCTGCTTTCTCCTCATAATCTTTGATCCCATTTGCCCCAAGTGCTATGTCTAGCTGCCTCTATAATACATCCCATCTTTTGGATCAACTACTTCCTGTGATAATGAATTCCATGGGCTCACCACTCCTTGGGTGAAGAAATACATTTAATACATTTGAAGAGGTAAAAGCATTGCCATTGGCAACAAAACGATCAATTCAAATGCAGAAAGAAACCGAGATTGTGTGCCTGAAGACGATTACTGAAATGGTCTTTGCTAATGGAAAAGCACAAGAACCAACATGATAAAATGGCTAATGGAAAAGATGCCGAATTGAAATGTTTATCTTTATCACACAACCCAAATACCAGAAACAGATCATTCTATCACAAGAGATAGATCAAAACTGTGAAACAGCTGTCAAAACCACACGGTATCTTGGCACTACCTACAGGGCACAATGCATTATTAAGGGGGTGGAATCTGATGGGGTGGGGCCTGATGGGGGTAGTCCTGCTGCCTCTGCAGCTGGGATCAGTGGGGGAGGGAAGCCAGCAACTGAAGCTGGACATTGTTGGGGGGTGTGGGGGGCAGCCTGCTGGGGGGATCAGGGCTGCAAGGGATGGGTTCGCACTGCGTGGGGGGCGGGGGGGGGGGGGTCAGAACTGCTGGTTGAGGGGGGGGGAATTGGGGGTAGGGTGGGGGGAAATCGGGGCTGCGGTGGATGTGTGAGGAGTCAAGACTGAGTCCGGGCATGCTCGGGGTGTCCAGAGATCGGTGGGGGGGGGACGTGGTGCCGCATGGCTGGTGTTGCGGGGATCATGCGGCTAGCCAGCAATCGGGAAGCGGGCAGACAGGACTACTGCACATGGGCCAATCTCTGCTCTGACAGATCGCACATGTGCAGTGGCCTGCTCAGCACTATGCTGCCGATCTCCTGGGCAGGAATAGGCCCCGCCCCTTGATTTCTCTGTGCTTTACGTTGGTGCGCTCAGCAGTGCACAGAACGTGGGAGATTCTTCTTTGAAATCCCACTGAAAAATCGACTGCACTTACTCTAGTTTTGACACTTAGAATTTTTTGGGAAAATTCCACCCATATTTGGAACTGTACCTGATTAAAGCTTAACCAAGGAAGTGTCTAGGCAGAATTTTCCCATCATGTCTCCAGTAGGAATCATAGGAAATGGACCATGCAAAGATCCATTGACCTTGAGTGAGATTTTCTGGTCTTGGGGCGAGCGCGGCCAGAAGACCTTGTCCTTTATGTGTAAACACACAAGCCTCGTGATCTCATCAATGAGCCATCACCACTGCAACATCAAAAACCATATTAAGCATATAATATAAAATTTTGGTAGAACTCTGATATTATTGTCTCTGAGACCAGACTCGTGTCTTACCAAATGGGCCTGGAGAGACGGATCGTCCATAAACATGTGGATCACTTGAGGAGTAGAGAGACAGTCCAGCAATCAGTGTTGCCAACTGTTTTTCAACTATAAGCACCAAAGTACCTGATCATCCTGTTATTGACATAACTGATGTCTCTGAGGAAGCAAGTAGTAATGAACTGTCCATACCAGAGGAGGAACCCATTATTGCAGTTCCTGTTAATATCGATCCTGTGGAAGCATCTCAGACGACAAAATTACACCACTCTACAAGAAACAGAAAAAAGACTCAATTTATTATTGTCCAACTCATGTATATAATGTTTACCGAGAATTTAGGACTGAGTAAATTAGTTATCGAAAATTGTATAAAGGAATTAAAGAGGGAGGGATGTGGTGATTATCCCTTTAAGGGCAACACAGCAGAGTAAGTGCCGCCTGGCCTGGGTGACCAATGGGGACTTAGAATGGGGAATCACCCTAGGGGTGAAGTCACCCTAGGAAAGGAAGCATTTTGGAGTTAGCTGCAGCCAGGCTGTTGCTATACAATTCTCATTAATAAATACTGTTTGTGTTCAAGGCTATGGGTCAAGTGCTGGTCAATGGGATTAGGTAGGTAGGTAGGTCAGGTGTTGGTGCAGTTTTGATGGGCCAAAGGGCCTTTTCTGCACTGTGTCATTCTATGATTCATTAATGAAGTCTGTGAAACTGCATCATTACACGTGGAATGGGAGGAGAGGGAAAATCTGTTTGCTAATCTGGACGTTTGAAGTTAAAAGTAATAATACTGTCCACCACCCAATGCCCAGAAGCCGACAGTGGTGAGTGATTGTTGTGTCTCCAGGAAGCAGGTAAAAAGACCAATGTGGTAATAAAAGATGCCATTGAATTTTCCCAGCTGTCGTAGACATTGTTATTGATGGGACAAAATGATGGAGGCTCCACTGAAGCTACACTGAATCTGCAACATTTGAGCGGGGATCAAAGTTGAAAATTGTCCAAATGCCACTCCACTAGCCCCATTCCAATCTATGTTGTTATGTGCCATTTATAGCAAGTACCTGAGATGGAGGCAAAAATGCCATGTTGTTTGTTCAGTCAAGAGTTGCTCCAACATGGGAGAAATGAATAACAGCAGAGCAGTTAATTGCATAAACTCAGATATTACTCAAAAAGAAAATCATTACAGTCCAGACTGGAGGTTGCTGCGTATGCTGTTCTGCGTCAACACTCAAATACTTTGGGCCTGCCCCAGGCTGATCACCCACCTACATTATTCAAAGTCAACTCATCTGAAATTTTGACCAGCATCTGAGGCAGAAAGTAACTTCTACCAATGTGGAATGGGTCAGATTCTACTGGATTGGGTTTCCCTGACAGCCAGCTACTGAGAGAGAAAGAACCGTAGAATGGTAAGATTGTTATCCCACAGAAAGCCATTCGGCCCATCATGTCCGTACTGCCCATCCAAATGAGCAATTATTTTAGTGCCACTTAGTGCTTCTCCGCATAACCCTGCATATTATTCCTTTTCACATAAATATCTAATTCCCTTTTTGAATGGCTCAGTTGAACCTACCTCCACCATGTTGCCTGGCAGTGAATTCCGGATCCTAACTCATCATTGTGTGAAAAAGTTTCTCCTCTTGTCACTTTTGCTTCTTTTACCAATTACCTTCAAATCTGTGCCCTTTCATTCTCGATCCTTTCACAAGTGAAAAAAGTGTGATGGAGAAGGTGAATGAAGCACTAAGAATGGGACACAACATGCATGTGCTTCTTTGACTTGGTGACTCTTGCGAGGGCTTTGGGCTGGTAGATTTTACATGGGCTCTCTCTGCAATCTTTCTTGTGACCAGCTGCACCCTTTTCTCCATAGCATGTCTACCATGGCTCAGTCAGTAACAGCCTCACCTCTAAATGAGTTGGCTTCACATCCCACTTTCAAAACTTATGCACATGGACCATGCTGATATTATTAGGTGCAGCACTGAGGGAGTGTCGCATAGCTAGAGATGCTGTCTGTTAGGTGAGATTGAGGCTGCATTCCCCTTCTCATGGCATATAAAAGATCCCCTGACACTATCTGAAGAAGGCTTACAACACCAGGTTAAAGTCCAACAGGTTTATTTGATAGTAAACCCACAAGCTTTCAGGTTTGCCCCTTTGTCAGGTGAGTGGAGAGTTCTGGTCTCAAACAGAGCATATAAAGGCACACACAGTTTACAGATTACTGATTAGAATGAACTTGTTGGGCTTTAACCTGGTGTGGTGAGACTTTTTACTGTGTTTACCCCAGTCCAATGCCGGCATCTCCACATCATTACTATTTGAAGAAGCACAAAGATGTTGACCCCAGTTTCTGAGCCACTGAGGGTGATTTTCCCTGCTGCTGCACTGCCCTAGCAGCCTCCGCATGTCTCCGGGCCCCTGATTTCCGGTGGCATTAGCACAGCGCCGATTTCCACGTGGAACCGATTAAAATGTTTAAATTTGTATTGTAATATCATTAGTGGGTCTGGGGCTGTAGTCTCCGGGCCCGCTAGCCTCCTCCCACCACCCAACTCTACCAGGAATGATTCACTCCAGCAGGGTTTAGAGCAGCTCCCCACTGAAGGGGGAGTGGGGACTGTGTGGGGGGTCTCAGGACCACAGAGGGGCAGGGGAACAGGGACGTGAGGGGATGTCAGGACTGCCGGTGGGTAGGGAGGGGTAGATCAGGAGATAGGATCTGCTGGGGCTGGGCGGGAGAGAGATAAAGGCGGGCTGGAGTGGGGCATGGGGAGGAACATCAGGGGTGGCCCAAGGACATTTGGGAGGCCAGTGATTGCAGGGATGGGTGGGAGGGGGGTGGTCTAAGGGGCAGCGAAGTAGGTTCACGGTGCTGGCCAACGATCGATCTGGCCAGCGACCGGGAGGCCGGCAGTGCGGGGCCACTATGTATGTGCTGATCTTGGCACTGACAGTGGCCCGCTCAGTGCTACCAGCCTCTCCAGCTCTATTAGGCAGGCCCCACCTCCTGATTTTTATCGTGATTCACGCTAGTGCACTCTGCAGTGCGCAGAGTGTAGGAGATTCATTTTAAAAATCCTGCTGAAAAAAACAGCAGCAATTTTTGCAAAATTCGGCACTTAGAATTTTTTGGGAGAATCCCAGCCAATATTTATCCCTCAAGGAAAGCAATTGAAACAGGCTATCTGATCATCATCACATTGTTATTAATGCCTGTATATTGACCACAACTTAGTTGCCTGTTTGCTACAACGCAACAGTGACGACACTTCAAAAATGGATCATTATATGTAAACCCCCTTGGATATTCTGAACTGGTGAAATACATAATATAAGTACAACCTTGTACTTCCTTATGGTACCTCCTGCCCATCAGATACTCCTTCCTGGCCCTATTTTGCAAGTCTCATCTATCTAGAAGTATTATTTTGGTAAAGCATTTGACAAGGTACCTCATGGCAGGCTGGTGCGAAAGGTGATCTCATGGGATCAAAGGTGAACTAGATAGATGGGTACAGAACTGGCTTGGCCATAGAAGACAGAGGGTAGTAGTGAAGGGGTCTTTTTCTGACTGGAGGTCTGTGGACTAGTGGTCTGTACTGGGACCTCTGCTGTTTGTGATTTATATAAATTATTTGGAAGAAGATGTAGCTGGTCTGATTAGTAAGTTTATGGATGACACAAAGATTACTGGAGTTGCGGATAGTGATGAACACTGTCAGAGATTATAGCAGGATATAGATAGGCTGGAAAATTGGGCAGAGAAATGGCAGATGGAATTTAATCCAGATAAATGCAAAGTGATGCATTTTAGTAGATCTAATGCAGGGGGGAGCTGTACAATAAGTGGCAGAACCATCAGGAGAATAGACACACAGAGGGACCTGAGTGTGCAAGTCCACAGATCCTTAAAGTGGCAGCACAGGTGGAAAAGGTGATGAAGAAGGCATATAGCATGCTTGCCTTTATTGGATGTGGCAGAGAGTACAAAAGTTGGCATATGATGTTGCAGTTATATAGAACATTGGTTAGGCCACGTTTGGAATACTGCGTCCAGTTCTGGTCACCACACTGCCAGAAGGACTTGGGGGCTTTGGAGAGAGTACAGAAAAGTTTACCAGGATGTTGCCTGGTATGGAGGGTCTTAGCTATGAGGTGAGATTGAGTAAACTAGGGTTGTTCCTTCTGGAAAGATGGAAGTTGAGGGGCAACCTAATAGAAGTTTATAAAATTATGAAGGGCATAGATAGGGTGAACAGTTGGAAGCTTTTTCCCGGATCAGAAATAACAAACACAAGGGGTCACAAGTTCAAGGTAAGAGGGGCAAGGTTCAATACAGATATGCGGAGGACGTTTTTTACACAGAGGGTGGTGGGGGCCTGGAATGCGCTATCAAGCAAGGTGGTTGAGGCAGACATGCTAGGATCATTTAAGACTTATCTAGATAGCCACATGAACAGACTGGGAATAGAGGGATACAAACAGATAGTCTAGTTAGGAACACATGATCGGTGCAGGCTTGGAGGGCCGAAGGGCCTGTTCCTGTGCTATATCATTCTTTGTTCTTTATTTGCAAATTATTGGGAAGATAGACTGTTCCTGTGAGATGGCCTGAGTCCATTGCTCCTTCTGCCTTGTTGCTGCGAGTTATGTCCATCTTTTACTGGCTGCTGTCTTTAAAATGCTGCATTTGCAGGAATCAGTGTTGGGTTTTCTAGTGTTCTAAGCCTGGTTAATGAAAGGCTGGAAGGATGTTGCAGTGGTTTCCCTTTGACAGGCATTGTACACCATCGCGCTGGAGGCTAGTACTTTAAGTAAGCGAGTCAAGTTCTTGGGTGGGATTTTACGCCAACATGATTTTTCAGTACTGCTGACTTCAATTGACTTTTGAACAGCTTGCTGCATTTTACAGCCCTGCCCCATCACAATGGGCCTGTAAAATTCCACTCCTTGTTGCTAAAACAAAGGACCATGAAGAAGGCTGATAGTGTGTTAGCATAACAGGGGGCTTGAGTTTAAGAGCTGTGGGGTTATGCTGCAACTATACCGAACCTTGGTGAGACCACATTTGGAATATCATGTGCAGTTCTGGTCACCTCACTATAAGAAGGATGTAGAAGCATTGGAGAGAGTGCAGAGGAGATTTACCAGGATGTTGCCTGGTTTAGAGGGTAGGCCTTATGAGGAAAGGTTGAGGGAGCTGGGGCTTTTCTCTTTAGAGTGGAGGAGGATGAGAGGCAACTTAATAGAGGTTTATAAGATGATGAGGGGGATAGATAGAGTGGATGTGCAGAGATTATTTCCTCGGGTGGATGTGGCTGTTATTAGGGGACACAACTATAAGGTTCATGGTCGGAGATATAACAGGGATGTCCAAGGTAGGTTCTTTACTCAGAGAATAGTTGGGGTGTGAGATGCACTGCCTGCTGTGATAGTGGAGTCGGACACTTTAGGAACTTTCAAGTGGTTATTGGTAGGCACATGGAGCACATCAGAATGATAGGGATTGGGATAGCTTGATCTTGGGTTTGGACATAGCTTGGCAAACATCGAGGGCCAAAGGGCCTGTACAGTGCTGTGCTGTTCTATGCTCCATGTTCTAAAACAGAGGCCAAAGTGGACGAAATGCCCTGGATTCAATTTGATTGACAGGTTTTTTACTGAAACAGTAAATATGATGAATGAATTTGTGTGCATCATGCATATTTCATTATTGATTATAATACATGCTGAGCACAGGAGCTCAATAAATATTAATGTTAACCAAATATTCATCAGGGGAAATCATAATGCATATGGCTATACAACAGTTATTTTAAAACAAAACTGAAACTTAATACTGCAATGAAGTTCCTAGAATAATTCAGTTAAAATTATGCCAATAAAGATTCCTTTGAAGCTGAGACAATATTAAACTTTAGGTTTACTATAAAATGAAAATATTCCTTAGTGTCTAGTAAAAAAGTTTGTGTGTGTGTGTGCATATGTGTCTGTGAGTGTGCGTGCATACGTTGTGTGTGTGTGTGTGTGTGCAGGTCCGTGTCTACGTGTATGTGTGAGTGCATATGTGTGTATGTATCTATATTCTTTCTGTACGTATCTGTGAGTGCTTGTGTGTACATGTGTGTGTATGTATCTATATTCTTCCTGTATGTGCTTGTGTGTACATGTGTGTTTATGTAGAATCCATAGAATCATAGAATCCTCACAGTACAGAAGCAGGTCATTTGGCCTATCAAGTCCCTACCAACCATAAGCCCACACAGGCCTTATTCCCGTAACCCCACACATTTACCCTGCTAATCCCCTGACACTGGGGTCAATTTAGCATGGCCAATCAACCTAACCCGCACATCTTTGGACTGTGGGAAGAAATTGGAGCACCCGGAAGAAATCCACTCAGACATGGGGAGAAAATGCAAACTCCACACAGACAGCGACCCGAGGCCAGAATTGAATCTAGGTCCCTGGTGCTATGAGGCTGCTATGCTAACCACTGTGCCACCGTGTGTGTGTGTGTGTGTGTGTGTGTGTGTGTGAGAAAATGTGTATAACCTGCCTGTCTGTGCCTAGGTGAATTTTTGATCAAGATACAACATATTATACAGTTTGAGGGAAGTAATCTATTAAATAACAGAACACTTTCCTAACCCTGAGACCCCCCAACTCTACACTGTGATCCACCAATATCATTCTTTCATCAACTTGTATTATTCTCAAACCACAAACGTCATTTTCTAATGGTGACCAGCCCATCAGTGAAGTGGAAAGTAGGCTTAGGCATTAAAATCAGCAAGATCTCAAGACACTAGTGCCATGGGGACTCTTTCTGCCCATTTTGCACCTGAAGTTAAAGTTGGGACTTTCATTTCTTTATTTCTTCACAACATATGCTTACTACATCTCAAGCATTATAGACTCCCCTGCCAAAATGACTGGATCTGAGATGGAATAGCAATTTTTACTAATGAAGATTAATGTGAAAAATCTATCAAACATCTGTCACTTCTTTGTGAGTGGACATCAATGTTAAACAGTGTGCATGATAAGAAGTAATTCTCTATTTCAGATATTTTAATGTTACACTGCCAACAATAATCTGGCATCATATCGCTGAAAGCAGGAACTATGCAATAGATTTTTGGTAATGATCACAGATGGTGTCAGAACATTCTGGTATGTACTAGGTGTATTGCGCAAATGATGTGATCCTGACCCCAATAAATCATCTGACATTAGGTTTAATCGTATATTGAAAGCAGCTCCTGGCAGTTCATTCACCAGGTTACTTCAGATTCCTGGAATATCTGGTTGCACTTACAGCCATGTTTCAAATGCAGGCCAATAATTCTAGCCAAATCTTGGGAAGAAGACTGATTATTCATTTGCAACACTAGCACGGTTGAACATTGAGGTTTTCTGATACTACCATAAAATTTATTTTCCTACGAAAGGGTGATAAAATATTACTTTCCTATTTGGCACTTCTGTCTTTTAGTGTATGACATCTTGCTGCATTACAAATCCACACTCCAAATTGGACAGCCAAGTCACAACACTATGTGTTGTCAGGTGGATTGCCTTGAATCCTGTTGCAGATTTTCACAGGCCACATCATTCACATCGATTTGGGAGAGCATTGCTGCACATTAGTTATGAGGATAGACTGGTGATGTTGGGACTGTTCTCCTTGGAGAGAAATCCAGTCTCCTTGACATTCAGGGAATCAAATACAGATTAGGTGGTCACTTTTCAGGACACTTACACTCAATTCACAAGGCTGGCCTTGTTGCTTACCATTTCAATTCACTATCTTGGCCATTTCTTACAGGAAGCAGGTATGGAATCAACCAGGAAATAAATCTCTTTCTCTGAATTTCTGCTGTTTAAGGGTGGTGTTTCTTTGGAAGTTGCTGTATGAGAACTAGAAGACAGACATCTGCCTGCATTACTCTCCAGCAGTGTCAAAAGACTAGAAATCTAGTACCGACATAGGCAACTTTCATTTCTGTGTTAACTGGTTCTAAAGAAAGCATTTTTATCTATGGGGTATATTGCTAAATTGGAACAACAGAGACAGCTAGCTGTTAAGAATTATACTTTGTCATGTTTAAGTATTTAAATTTGTAAAAAGTTATACTAATTCTTTTTGCTTTATTCTAACTTTGTTCCGAAATAAAGTTTATTTGATAAAAGCTTCCTTTTGGGTCATTGAATCAGACCTAGAGTGAAAGACCTTATGCTCATCCTAATGCCAGTGTAAGGGTCAGGGTCTAGGCTAACTTTATAAAATACATTGTGGTTTTTGATCCACTTCTTAGCAACAAACTTCACCTGGGCTGTAGAGTGGTTACTTGGTGGGAAGTTGTGGAAAGTATCTATTTGGTATCCACCACAAGGAGAGACTGGTGTGATTTAGGGAAAGTTTATAGACCTAAAGAAGTTAGTCAAGGTATGATGATTGCCAGTGTCTGGGATCAAGTACATTTCACAAAATTTTTCCTTTCACCAGTTACACCTGCAAAACACTTCTACTACTTTTGAGCCCTTTGAATATTCACCATACTGTAAAGATGCTGTGGCACGGTAATAATTTGTCACAGGATGACAGGTATTTTTCAAGGATTTTGCACAAAAGTCCTTTTGACAAAACTTAGTAGGATGATACAAGTTCCTCACAGCACAGTCACTCAGGAAAATTTGTATTTGTCCCTGACACTTTTACCATCTCGACGTTTTTCTACGTGCTAGAGAAAACAACATGTAATAGAAAGGAGCAGACAAAAATTGAAGGAATGTAATAAAACATCTAGATCTTTAATTTCTTCAAGGAGGCTACCTTGTAAATCTTTGCAATTGAGTACAAAGAGGAAATCAACAAGGTATAGGTGAAAGTCAACCCCAACTGAGAGCTGGTACAATCATTCTCATGTTCTCTTGACTTAGCCTATTCTTGCATGGGCAGTATACTCAAGTAGTCCACCATCTCATGTAATATGCCATCACATAAGAAATAATTGAAGAAAAATAACTTGCATTTATAAAGTACCATTAAAGTAGAATCTATCCCCTGCTTGAAGCTGGCACGAGACAAAATATATCATTAAGCCAGCATTCCCACAAAAATACCAGAACAATCCAGTTCCTTTGAAGAAATCAGCATCTCATAGGATCAACCATTACTCATTCAACCAGTCAATGGCACAAATACAGATATTTGTGGTCTCAGGAGATTTTCTGGATTAGAATTACAAACTTAATGATGACGTGTTGGGAAGCACATTGAGTGGGATTTTACAGTCTTGCTCATCCCAAAGCCATAAAATCCCACCTGATTCCCACCTCAGGTCATTGTCTCCCCCTCACCCACTGGCAGGCAGGGCAGTAAAATTCCTACCACTGAACACAAATAAATAGGGTGCAGTGGAAAGGCATCCCTCTTTAAGTACAAAACAGTACTTACCAAACAGTGTTACTATTTGAGTAAAGTTATCATGCAGAGTGACTTGAGGCTGGCCAAGGTATCCTGCAACAATTGGCAGACTTTGGAGGAATTCCCAAGTCATTTCTGTGTCACCATGTAGGAAGATTAATTGTTATTGCAGACCATGATTAATCATGGCATATCGCTGTCAGCATCTGCCTCACCCAGTGACAGAGTAATTGCATCTTGTGTATGTTTTGTCTGGTAGCTTTGAACCTCAACGAAAAACAGATTTTCTTCTCTGGTTCCCACATGATGGTAAATTAGACGGAAACAGCCATTGTTATTTTTTATTCATGCATGGGATGTGGGCTTCACTGGCAAGGCCAACACTTACTGTCCTTCCCCAATGCCCTCAAGAGCAAACATAAGAACATAAGAAATAGGAGCAGGAGTAGGCCAAGTAGCCCTTCGAGCCTGCCCAGCCATTCAATAAGATCATGGCTGATCTGTCGTGGCTCAGTTCCACATTCCCACCCTCTCCCCATAACCCTTAATCCCCTCTCTCATCAAAAACCCATCAACCCGCGTCTTAAAAATATTTAGCGAGGCAGCCTCCACCACTTCAACGGGCAGAGAATTCCAGAGACTCACCACCCTTTGAGTGATGAAGTTCCTCCTCAACTCTGTTCTAAACTGCTCCCCCCTTTATCTTGAGGCTATGCCCCCTAGTACAGCACAGGAACAGGCCCTTTGGCCCTCCAAGCCTGTGCCAACCATGATGCACTAATTAAATATAAAAAAACCTTCTGCTCTTACTCGGTCCTTACCCCTCTATTCCCTTCCTACTTATGTACCATCCAGATGCCTCTCAAATGTTGCTAATGTGCCTGCTTCCAGCACCTTCTCTGGCACCCACCACCCTACATGAAAAACTTCCCCCGCACATCTCTCTTAAACTTTCCCTCCCTCACTTTGAACCTGTCTCCCCTTGTAATTGACACTTCCACCCTTGAAAAAAGCCAATGACCATCAACCCTGTCTATGCCTCTCATAATTTTGTAGACATCTTTCATGTCTCCCCTCAGCCTCTATCTTTCCAGTGAAAATAATCCTAGTTTATTTAACCTCTCCTCATAGCCAACACCCTCGAGATCAGGTAACATCCTAGTGAACCTTCTTTGCACGCTCTCCAAAGCTTCCATATCCTTCTGGCAGTGTGGTAATCAGAATTACATGCAATACTCCAAATACAGCTGAGAAGTTGGTAGCGAGCTGTCTTCTTGAACTGTTGTAGTCGATATAGAACAAAGAACAAAGAACAAAGAACAACACAGCACGGGAAACAGGCCCTTCGGCCCAACGAGCCCGCGCCGCCGTCCTACTATCTGTGACCTATTCATGATTTTAGTCTACGCCTAACGTGCGAGGATCAGGGAGGTCCAATTTAGGGACAATTTTAGTACCCAATCAATCAGCCTAAAAGCACATCTTTGGGGGATGTGGGAGGAAACCGGAGCACCCGGAGGAAACCCACGCAACCACGGGGAGAACGTGCAAACTCCCACAGACACAGGCCCAAATCCATGTGTCCGCACAGCAACAGAGATAGTCTCTGAGCTGTCATGTTGCCCTCGAGATGGTCCAGTTTAAGCACACTAACGACATGAAGCAATAGGCAACTCCCGAAGCAACATCCAAGAGCAGCCCACTACAACCTGCCGCCTGCATGCCCCTTGCTGGACTTAAATGCCTGTGGAGACAAAAAAATTCATTATTAAACAGGCAAAGACTAACATTCCTGAGGCAAAACATATTCCCAAGCCTACAATGTTCAGTAAGGCCTACTATATCCCCCTATATGTAGCCCGCTCATATGGCTGTCTAAGTGACTCTTAAACAACCCTAGCGTGCCTGCTTCCACCACCTTACTTGGCAGTGCATTCCACACCCCCACTACCCTTTGCGTGAAAAACTGCCCTCTAATATTTGTCTTATACCTAGCCCCCCTCACCCTAAGCCCGTGACCCCTCGTTCTATCCATTTCTTGTAGCGGAAAAAGCTTACCACCATTTACTCTATCTATCCCCTTCATAATCTTATAAACCTCTATTAGATCCCCCCTCAGCCGACGTCTCTCAAGGGAAAACAGCCCAAGTTCATCCAATCTTTCCTCGTAAGACAGCCCTTCCATACCAGGCAACATCCTGGTAAATCTCCTCTGCACTCTCTCCAGGATCTCTACATCCTTCCGGTAGTACGGCGACCAGAACTGGACGCAGTACTCCAAGTGAGGCCTAACCAACGTTCTATACAACTGCAACATCAGACTCCTACTCTTATATTCTATACCTCTTCCTATGAAGGCTAACATACCATACGCTTTCCTCATCACATTCTGCACCTGTACCGACACCTTCAGGGACTTATGCACTTGCACCCCCAGGTCTCTCTGCGTATCTATACTCCGGATAGTTCTACCTTTTATCGTATAACTCCCCTCCACATTATTCCGGCCAAGGTGCATCACCTCGCATTTCTCCGGATTAAATTCCATTTGCCATCTATCTGCCCAATCTACCAGCCTGTCTATGTCCTGTTGCATTGCCAGGCACTGCTCCTCAGTACCTGCCAATCCAACCATCTTGGTGTCATCAGCAAATTTGCTGATCACACCACCTACCCCCTCTTCCAAGTCATTAATATATACCACAAATAGAAGAGGTCCAAGTACCGAGCCCTGCGGCACACCACTGGTGACAGGCCTCCAATTGGAAAAGGAGCCTTCCACTACTACTCGCTGTCTCCTCCTCCCAAGCCAGTTCTCCACCCATCTACATACCTGGCCTTGTATCCCATGAGCCTTCACCTTTTCTATCAGCCTACCATGAGGGACCTTGTCAAACGCCTTACTGAAATCCATATAGACAACATCAACGGCTTGTCCTTCGTCAACCGTTTTTGTCACCTCTTCAAAAAATTCCACTAGATTCGTAAGGCATGACCTCCCTGTAACGAAGCCATGCTGCGTATCCCTGATCAGATTGCAGCGCTCCAGATGTTCATACATCCTATCCTTGAGGATCCTCTCCATTAGCTTGCCTATAACTGAAGTCAAGCTCACCGGCCTATAATTCCCTGGGTTATCCCTCTGACCCTTCTTAAACAACGGTACTACATTTGCAATGCGCCAATCCTCTGGGACCTCACCTGTGTCCAAAGAAGAGACAAAGATTTGCGTCAGAGGCCCAGCAATTTCATCCCTCACCTCCCTTAACAGCCTGGGATAGATGCCATCAGGCCCCGGAGATTTATCCGTCTTTATACTGTCTAAAAGTCCCAACACCTCTTCCCTCGTGATGACTATATCCCTCAACGGATCCTCAAACTCCTCAAGCACAGCACCAGACATCAGGCCCCTCTCCTGCGTGAATACCGACGCAAAGTATTCATTCAGGATCTCCCCCATTCCCCCAGGCTCCAAGCATAGTTCCCCTCCTCTGTCCCTGAGAGGACCAATCTTCCCTCTAACCATCCTTTTATTTCTAACATAGGAGTAAAATGCCTTAGGATTTTCTTTAATCCTACCCGCCAAAGCCATTTCATGGCCCCTTTTTGCCTTTCTGATGCCCCTTTTAAGTTCTCTCCTACATTCTCTGTATTCTTCTAACGCTATCTCTGTCCTCAAATGCCTAGATCTAATGTACGCCTCCCTCTTCCTCCTGACCAGGTCCTCAATATCCCTAGTTACCCACGGCTCTCTAATCCTACCCTTCCCATCCTTCCTCTTGACTGGCACGTGCCTTTCCTGCAAAGATTTTAGTTTTCCCTTGAGAGACTCCCACATACCCAGCGTCGACCTGCCATCAAGCAGCTTACCCCAGTCCGTATCTTTAAGATCCTGCCTAATCCGGTTGTATCTAGCCCTCCCCCAGTTTAACACCCTCCCCTTAGGACAGGCTTCATCTTTATCCATTAATATCTTAAACCAGACAGAGTTGTGGTCACTGTTAGCCACCTGCTCTCCTACTTCAACGTCAACCACCTGCCCAGGCTCATTCCCCAGAACCAAGTCCAGTATAGCCCCCTCCCTGGTCGGGCTATCCACATACTGCTCCAGGGATCCTTCCATTACACACTGTACAAATTCCTCCCCGTCAGCACCCTCTGATCTCGGCACCTTCCAGTCTACCCCGGGGAGATTAAAATCTCCCACTACCACCACCCTATTCTTCCTGCACTTATCTAGAATGTCCCTGCTTATCCCTTCTTCCACAGCCCTCGGGCTGTTGGGCGGCCTGTAGTACACACCCAACATAGTAACATCTCCCTTCCTATTCCTCAACTCCACCCATAGCGACTCGATTCCTATATCCTCTATTCCTCCCTCCCTCTGCACTGCTATGATGCAATCCTTAACTAACAACGCCACTCCCCCACCTCTCTGCGACCCTCCCCTATCACGCCTGAAGCACTTATACCCGGGAACATTCAACTGCCAGTCCTGCCCTTCCTTTAACCAAGTCTCTGTCACCGCCACCACTTCCAACTTCCTTTCAAACATTATTGCCTTCAGTTCATCTGTTTTGCCAGTCACACTCCTAGCATTGAAACACATGCACCGAAGACACTCAGAAACAATCCGATCCTTCTTCCTACCCTCCGGGCTTACCCTATCCCCAATCCCAGTTCCGTCCACATCCCCACCCCCCCTCCATATTAGTTTAAATACTGCCGAAACACTCCAGCTAACCTTCCAGCTAAGATATTCACACCCTTCCCAGTTAACTGTACCCCATCCCTCTTATATATTTGCCCCTCTTTCATAAAGACTTCCCAATGGTCTACGAATCTAAAACCCTCTGCCCTACACCAATCCTTCAACCACGCATTGAGTTGGAGTATCTCATTATTTCTAGCCCTGCTAGCCCCAGGCACCGGCAGCAGCCCAGAGAACGCCACCCTGGAGGCCCTACATTTCAGCCTAGCCCCCAACTCCCTGAACTGCCTACGTATGTCCCCCCTGCACTTTGTTCCTACATCCTTCTCTCCTATGTGCACTATCACATCAGACTTGGTCCCTCCACCCTTCAAAATTCCCTCTACCCTTTCTGAAACATCCTGTACCCCTGCCCCAGGGAGGCAGACTACCATCCTGGATTCCCGCTTTTGCCCACAGAACCGCCTGTCAATCCCTTTGACTCTCCCATCCCCCACCACTATCTCACACCCTGCACTCTTCCCTTCCTCCGAGGTATTCTGATCTCCCTCCCTTGCCTTCTCTACCCCAGCTGTCACCCCACCCTTGATATTCCGGTGTAATTCCTCTGGGGCGGTCCTAGTGCCACGACTCCTTTTCTTTTTGCTCTTCCTAACTGTGACCCATCCGTCTCTCCTCCCAGGTCCTGGTATCTGCTCAGTGTTACTGTCCCTATCCATTATTTCCTCATTTTCCCTAACTAAAAACATATCCTCCAGCCTCAGTTCCAGCTGCCTCACCCGGGCCCTTAATCTCTGCACCTCTAGACATTTCCCGCATATGTGGGCTTTCGGGAGATGTGCTGTCTCCAGAAATGTCCACATATGACAACGAACACAGTGAACACGTGTAGCCCTAGACCCTGCCATTATGTTTGCCCCCTATTAAGTTGTCCTATTAATTCCTGTTACCAAGCCTACTCTCGCCCAAGCCCAGTGAGCTTAAGCCCTTTTACCTCTCACTCTGCTTCCCGCCTCACTCCGCTGCCCGCTCCCGACGCTGCCCGCTAGCTACCCTGGCCTTCTTTTTATACTCCCGCGCTCCCTTCCCAGCAGCCCCCGCGCCTATCTCCCGCTACGGAGCGCCAAAATAATCAAAAAACCCTCTCGAACTAGAATTAAGTCAAAATATAGTAATTACAATGCAGCACAGCTCCAGAGAACAGTGAGGTGGATCCTCGGGTGAGTGACTGTTTTATACTCCCGCGCTCCCTTCCCAGCAGCCCCCGCGCCTATCTCCCGCTACGGAGCGCCAAGATATGCTGTAGATACACCCACAGTGCTATTAGGAAGGGAGTTCCCAGATTTTTAGCCAGCATCAGTGAAGGAACAATATATTTCCAAATCAGGATGGTGGTGGAGGAGAACCTCCATGTGGTAGTGTCCCCATGTATCTGCAGCCCTTATCCTTCCAGATGGGACTAGTCATGGGTTTGTTAGGTGCATCTAAGAAGCTTTGGCGAGATCCTGCAGTGCATCGTATAGATGGCATATATAGCTGCTATTGTGTGTCAGCGGTGAAGGGGGTGAATGTTTAAGGATAGTGTGCCAATCGATCAGGCTGCTTTGACCTGGTTGGTGTCGAACTTCTTGAGTGTTGTTGGAGCTGCATTCACCCAAGCAAGGGAGGGGTATTCCGTTAAGAGTCCTGACTTGTGCCTTGTAGATGGTGGACAGGCTTTGGGAAATCAGGAGATGAGTTACTCACCACAAGGTTCCTAACCTCTGACCTACTCTGGTATCCACAGTATTTATATGATTATCCCAGTTCAGTTTCTGGTCAATGGCAGCTCCCAGCATATTGATAGTGGAGGATTAAGTGATGGTGGTGCCATTGAATGTCAAGGAGTGATGGTTAGATTCTCTCTTGTTGAGAGGTACTTGTGTGACATGAGTCTTGCTTGTAACTTGTCAGCCCAGGCCTGAAAATTGTCCAGGTCTTTCTGCATTTGGATATGAATTGCTTTGGTATCTGAGCAGTCATAAATAACACTGAATATTGTGTAGTCATCAATGAATAAATCACACTTCTGACCACATGATGAGGAAGGTCATCGATGAAACAACTGACATAGGGCATTACCCTGAGGAACTTGTGCAGTGATGTCCTGAAACTATGATGATTGATCCCCAAAAACCACAACCATCTTCTTTTGTGCCAGGTATGACTCCAATCAATGGAGGATATTCCTCACCAACCCCCTGCACCCCATCCCCTCCCCAATTCCCAATGATTCCAGTGTTGCTCAGAGTCCTAGGTACCACATTCAATCAAATGCATTCTTGATGCAAAGGGCTGTCACTCTCCCCTCGCCTCTGGAGTTCAGCTCTTTGTCCGTGTTTGAACTAAGGCTGTAAAGAGGTCAGGAGCTGAGTAACCTGGCAGAACTCCCTCACTCTGATTCAGAATCTTCACTGTGGGTGGTACACACCAGTAAGAGAACAGTGGAGTACGCCCAGATGAAACTGCCTCATTTGGCCCATCATACTCCTCTATCTCAAGTTACAGTAGACATGCCAGAATACAACCAGAACTTGGCAATCATTAATAGACAAGAATCAGGGCCACCTCATCACTTAATAGCAGATGATACAGGGTCATCTCAATTCTAAGAGAGTCCCACAAACACACCACAGCAGCTCCCACACTTCTTTCACTGAGGAAGGTATTAGAAGGGACAACTCGAATAGATTGTAGAAGATGAAAGCAGTACACAGTTATTAAAGGGAAGATGGAAACCTGAAATGCAGGTGCACACACCTTGTTTCGGAAAGAAAACTAGCTGTGCTTCAAAAACATTTCCTTTACTGCCTTCCCAGGGAGATCCTTTCCACACATACAAACTAGGCAGGAACTCATGTAGGTGAATTAAATTGCCTGGCCTTGGTTGATTATGTGGAGACAGACATTGTCACTCTGTGCAAAGACATGTTTTGTAATTTTGTATTGTTCTATTCTAGCCACACAGGCAATAAAATGATTAATATTGAAATGTTAGGATTCAAGCTGTTTCAATATCTCTTCACTCCAACTTCATAATTTTCACTACTGCGTTCTAATGTCAATAACGTTGGCAGACCCTACTCTTAACTTTAGTCTACTGTTAATGGCAAACACATTGTTCTGCCTGTGTTGATAACTTACCTCAGTTGCTTCTGTGGTTTCTCTTTAGTCAAACTCTCTCCACCTCAACTTCCTAAATCGGTAAGTGGGTGTTCCTTAGCTTAGATGGCTACAGTATTCTGCAGAATAATGCAAACAATATGGGTTCAATCCCCATAATCGCTGACGTTATTCTTCGGGCCTACCTCATCACATTTCCCCATAAAGATATCATGGCAAGAGCCACGATTAGCGACCTTCAGAACATGAGGATGCTACATAGACAGAGAGAGAGAGAGAAAGAAATCAATACAAAGAAAATTACAACACAGGAACAGTCCCTTCAGCCCTTCAAGCCTGCCTAAACTAAAACCGTATGCACTTATGGAGTCCATATGCTTCCATTCCCATCCTATTCATGTATTCGTCTGGATGCCACTTAAATGTCACTATCGTACCTGCTCCCATCACCTCCCCAGGCATCACCCGCTGTGTAAAAAAATTGAACATTCTTTCAAAGGATCAGATTATTGTATGTTCATGTGATACAAAACCAAAAAAATAGAAATGTTAAAAATATGAAATAAAATACTCGGAATCATCAGAAATGCACTACCAGCAACATCTCAACTATTTGAGATTTGAAGAAGGGAGACAGATTAGCCCATTGAATGTAACTTAACAAAACTGAGGATTATTTTAAAGGAATGCATAAACATATTGTGGCACTTCATAAGGGATTTACGTAGGTTGCTATCATTGACACATTATCATTGAATATAAATGCCAAACAGTAGAAGCAGCATGTTATAAACAGAGCTAAATGAAACCATAGGTCAAAGCTCTGCAGTCCTTCCAGATCCGGACATGGACGTGAATAATTAAACTCAACCAGAGGAGGAAATTCCATGAGCATCCCAAACCTCGGTGATGGAAGGGCCCCGCACGTGAGTGCAAAATACAAAGCTGTGGAATTTATAGCCAATAGTGTCGAGAAAATAATCCAGCTCAACCTCTTCTTGAGGTTAGGGGTAAGGCTTTCCATAGGTTGTTATCATACATAGTGCAAAAAAAGATGGTTGTGGTTGATGAATGCCAATTTTTCCGCTCCTGGAATATCGCCTAGATGCTCATCAAAGCAGTGTCATTGGCCCAACCATCTGAAGCTGATTCATTGATCACCTTCCCTCCTAAGGTCAGAAGTGGTGGTGTTTGCTGATCTTAGAATCATTGAATTCCTACAGTGCAGAAGGAGGCCATTCAGCCCATCAAGCCTGCACTAACAACAATTCCACCAAGGCCCTATCCCCGTAACCGCACATAATCCTCCAACACAGAAGTTTAATTTATCATGACCAACCAGCCTAACCCACACATCTTTGGAGTGTGGGAGGAAATTGGAACACCCAGAGGAAACCCACACAGGCATGGGTAGAATGTACAAGCTCCACACGGTGACCTGAGGCTGGAATTGTACCCAGGTCCCTGGTGCTGTGAGGCAGTAGTGTTAACTGATTGCATAGCATTAAATTCCATTCACAATTCCTCAGCTAAGGAAGCAAACCAAGCCAGGACAACAATGAGGCTTAGGTTTGGTTACTACAATCAAATCTCACATTACCAACATTTTAGGGATCATCATTGACTAGAAACTTAATTGGATCAGCCACATAATTATTGTGGCTACATGAGCAAGTCAGCAGCTGTGTATTCTGCAGTGACTGACTCCCTTCTTGACTCCCCAAAGCCTTTCTACCATCTGAAAGGCACAAGTCAGGAGTCTGACCCTCCACTTACCTGGATGACAGAAGCTGCAAAAACCTTCATGAAGCTCTAGGACAAGGTAACAGCAACCCATCCATCAGCTGATACTCATGTAAGGGTTTATCCATGGCTTTTTCAACTACATCTCCCAAACCTGCAACCATGACCATCTAGAAGGACAAAGGCAGCAGGCAAATGGGAACATCAAAAGTTAAAAAGTTTATTTATTAGTCGCAAGTAGGCTTACATTAACACTGCAATGAAGTTACTATGAAAATCCACTAGTCGTCATATTTTGGCACCTGTTTGCATGCATTGAGGGAGAATTTAGCCTGGCCAATGCACCTAACCAGCATGTCATTCAGACTGTGGGAGAAAACCAGAGGAAACCCACATATACAAAGGGAGAATGTGCAAACTCCACACAGACAGTGACCCAAGCTGAAAATTGAACCCAGGTCCCTGGAACTGCGAGGCAGCAGTGCTAACCACTGTGCCACCGTACCATCCATAAATCACAAATCTTTGTCACAATGACTGGAATATTTATCAACATTCCTCCTGCATCATTGCTGGATCAAAATCCTGGACTTCCCCTCCTAACAAAACTGTAGAACCTTCACCACACAAATGACAGTGGTTCAAGAAGGTAGCTCACCACCACCACTTTCTCTAGGGCATTTAGGGATGAACAGTAAATGTTAGCCCTACAAGCTGCACCATAGCCTATAAGTGAGAAAAGCAACCACAAACATTAGATGGTAATAGTCTTGGTCCGTATGCTACAATTTGCAGCACTGATTAAACAGTTCCAACATCAGTGCTCATGTGTCATTTAAAAATAATATTTGGAGCCAGTTAAAGTAATTCATCAAACATGTCTCCATTTTCATTAGTCCATTTATTTCTCCACTTCACAAAACCCAACCTTTTTTAAAACTTGCATCGATGTTTGCCTCTGTTAGGTTCAGGGGAACATTACATACAATGTGGTGTAATGATTGTAAACTGACTATCAGTGACAGTGGCTGAATGCATCTCATCTAAAAATCAATTATTAATTAAGAACTGAAATATAATGAATATCATTTACACTTTAGTTTAAAGATACATCAGTTGCTAAATAATTATTGATATTGGTCCTCTTTAAAAATACACGTATGAGGTGACACCGGGACCAATCCAACTGAGTGATTAGTATTAAATAAATCAATCAAGAAACTGTTGCTTAAATTACACAAAGTAAATTACAGAGCTACAGAAACAATGTAAATTCTATCATCTGGTTGAATTGAGGTTGTTTTATTGCCCCGGGGCAATAAAAAACTTTAATAAAAAACAACTTGTAAGTATCAACAACAAAACAATTTCCTATATCTAGTGATGTTTCTATATCTACTGATTTATATTTTTACCAGTGGGTGGGATTTTCCAGCCGCACACGCCCCAAGATCAGAAATTTCTACCTGAAGTCGATGGACCTTAAATAGTCCACCAAATTTTTGACCTCCCCCCCACCACCCCCAATAATTCCCACAGAGGAAATTTTCAACCATTAAGTGAAATGCTATAAAGCTGAATGGCAGTTTCTTGAAAGCTTCCCAGTATCAACCAGGGAGGGTTAATAACTCTGTTATTTCTCTAATAATATTATATTCTCCAATAATATTAATTATAATTATGAAGTAAATATTGGCTGAACTTTTGTCAAGGTTCAGAGACATGTTTCAGGGCAGAATTCTCCCGTCTGACACTGAGTGGAATTTTCCCATCCCGCCTGCCACGGAAATCTCAGCGGGCGGAAGACAGACCATGCAAAGAACGTTGACCTCTCAGCCGGGATTTTCCGGCTTTCAGGTGAATGCAGCCGAAGATCCCGCCCTCTGACTGTGATTTACCCAAATTGGCCCTCAGTGCCCATGCCAGGGGAAAATTGCAGTTCTTCAGCCTGGCGCCGGCAACGTCTGAAAGATGCAAATGAATGCATCCCAGGAATCATCCCCACCTTCCCCCCCACCATGCAGGCATGCGGGTAACCGGACCACCATCCCAGCCCCCCTCAGCTCCTCTCTCCCCTCAGATGCCACTCCCTGCTCAGACACCACTTCCTTCCGCTTCTCCCTCATTCCCCCTACCCCCTCAGATCCCCCTGCCTCCTCAGACACCCCCCACCCCCTCCTTCCCCCTCAGACCCACTCCCCCCTTGGAACTCCCCCTCAGATCTTTAGACCCCACTCTTTGGCAGGGTGACATGTCACCCTGGCACAACACATAGAAATAAAGATTTTCTGAGGGTTTCAAGGTATTTCTAAAGCTCTTAGCTTCCTATGAAGGCTTAGAAGCTTGAAATTAACGTGTGTGTAAACAATGGGGCTCAGTGAATAACTATGGAGTTGGGAATTGCCCCCTCATGAAAGTGACTGTTTTATAAAGTCAGGGGCCTTGAAGGGGATCTTCCCACATCTGCAGTTTCCCAGACAGGTAAAAGGGAAACCTTTCTGCTGAAAGAGAGACTTACAGAGAGAGATTGAATAGGTTAGGACTTTATTCCCTGGAGCGTAGAACAATGAGGGGAGATTTGATAGAGGTGTATATGATTTTGATGGGTATAGATAGAGTGAATGCAAGCAGGCTTTTTCCACTGAAGCTAGAGGAGAAAAAAACCAGAGGATATGGGTTAAGGGTGAAAGGAGAAAAGTTTAAAGGGAATATTAGGGGGGATTCTTCATGCAGAGAGTGGTGGGAGTGTGGAATGAGCTGCCGGATAAAGTGGTAAATGCGGGGTCACTTTTAACATTTAAGAAAAACTTGGACGGATTCATGGATGAGAGGGATGTGGAGGGATATGGTCCAAGTGCAGGTCAGTGGGACTAGGCAAAAAATGGTTCAGCACAGACAAGAAGGGCCAAAAGGCCTGTTTCTGAGTTGAAATTTCCTATGGTTCTATGAAAGGACTGCTGTAGTGATTTGGAAGCCTTCCAGCTGTCCAGGGGCACTGGCGATTTAAGTGACATAGAAGCTTGAATGGTTTTAGAGGACAGAGATACTAATGAATGTTTTACCCCAGGAAGGTGTCTAAATTCACCATCCTGAAACTGAGCAACAGCTTTCCCAGGGGCAAACCAGCCATGAAATCCCCAGCCCAGGGGAAAATTTTGAGGGCAACCCCTTGCCCCAGCCTGAGCCTGCCTATCCTCCAAAACCCTTTGGGCACTCTCCCTCTGGAGTCTGGCAGTGGCAGAGGGAATGATGTAGAGATGCCGGTGTTGGACTGGGGTAATCACAGTAAGAAGTCTCACAACACCTGGTTAAAGTCCAACCAGTTTATTTGATAGCAATTCCACAAGCTTTCGGAAATACTGTTCCTTTGTCAGGTGTCTGACGAACATACTGGAACAAGGAACACACCTGACGAAGGAACAGCGTTTCTGAAAGCTTGTGGAATTACTATCAAATAAATTGGTTGGACTTTAACCTGGTGCATGAGACTTCTTACAGTTGCAGAGGGGCACATGAGCATTGGACCTACCTCCTTTGCCACCCTTGGTGTCCAGCACATGCGATCCACATTGGTCATGACCAGCACCAAAGTCCGCCCACTGCAGATCCTGCTGGGAAGGTGGATGAATAGTGGGGCTGTCTACTGAATGAGCCATCTATCCCAGTAAGGGTATGTCAGTGAAGGGTCTGACATAATTATCAGGTTCCCACCCACTCTGGGCGGGAACCCTATCAGGGCGAGTGGGCAGACTGGGTCAATCCCAAATGCCTTCAAGCCCAGAGGGAATCCCGTTTATTGCTTCAATGTCAATTCAACGGGTATCCACCATCGGAGAACAGGGCTGATGAATCCCCCCCGGTCCAATGGTGGGACGGAGGCCAATAGGAGACCAAAACATGTCTTTCAGCCCCAACCTCATTAATTATGCATCCGGGGTATAGCGCCATATTCCATGATGGGATGGGTTTGATTGCACACATCCCGCCATCTTATCTGAGTGCCATATTTAAAAGCTGCCCAATATAACTGGCCTCCTGAAAAAGAAGTTGGATCTTCAGTAACATATTGAAGCTAGAAGATGGACCTCCTCGCAGATAGAAGATCCAACTCAAAGATGTCCGTTCATCCCTGCTCCTCCTCCCTGGACCCACTGCTGTGGTGTTTCAGGGTCCAGGGTTGCCAGGTAGCCCCCACCACAGGTAACCCCATTGTGCATGTGAGTTTCGACTTCTGCATGGCATGTTGTTGTTCCAGGCATGTTCTGGCCGATGAGTTTTCCCGCTGGCATAGCAGAAAGTTGGGTGTGAGGGAGAATTTTGATCGAGCCTCGATCTGCATCCCATTAGCGGGATAGAACTTGGTTTCACACCAGCCTTCTGCTGATTTCCTGATCCATCACAGTGGCCAGCAGCGCAAAAGTCATTGAAAATTCATGCCAGCATAAAACCAACTATTGGACTCTAACTAAATTTGTTCACATGCAGTGGAATGCTTTTCCAATTGAGGAAGCACAATAATGGAGTGCAAAATGCGTCAAAATTTTCTGTCAGTTTGTGCTATCATTTTTTCTGCAGTGATTTAAATCTGAGATGGCATAGATGATACACGGGAGATAGAAGTTACATTGGTGTCTCTGAAGGGGCTGCACGAATGATAGGTTTAGGGGGCCTTTAAACCCCATTGGCACCTAGGATACTGTGTTAAAGAATTGAAATGCCCTTTTAACCAGCCTGCCTTTGTATCTACATTCCTCCTGCACTGGTTCGTGGCTTGCAAACTGCTGTGAACCCAAACCCCAAGTGTAAAGATAAAAATAAGATGCAAAGTCACACATAGAAGCATAGAATCACTACAGTGCAGAAGGAGGCCATTTGGCCCATTGCATCTGCACTGACCACAATCCTACCCAGGCCCTATTCCCGCAACCCCACACATTTACCCTGCTAATCTCCCTGACACTAGGGTCAAGTTAGCATAGCCAATCAGCCTAACCTGCACATCTTTAAACATGTATCGTGAGTGCAGTTTTTGAGCTTGAGTTTTCTCAAGCCCAGCCGAAAATTCAGCCTGCTGTATCAAACAAAATTCAAAAAGAATGCAAAATATTACTGAGTGATAAATTTAATGGCTTAGCAAATCTATCCAGTCATATAAAATCAACGACTCGCATTTAGGTTGCATTTCATATGCATTTCAATGTAAACGTGTTGCAAAGGTTGAATATTCTGTATTTGGAAGATAATAAACTCCGCTGTAGCTTTTTAGCGACAGGACAGATCAATGGAAAATCATTATCTGTGCAACTCCTGTTGCCATGGAAATGCTGATGCAATGACTTCTAACTAAACCTCCTAAGCAGTTACCTTTACTATAGCCATATCTCCTCAGGGAGTGGTGTGTTATTACACAGTACCAAGTCACACACAAAAAAGCATGAACTCTTCTTCATGTTTCTTGCAATGGGGACTGAACACTATCAATTTTATATATATTTCTCCCAGCTCAGACAAAATGCAAGTAACAAGGTCCTTTGATGACAAATTCACATGGCAGGAACCTACTCTGGCTTTGATTTGATTTGATTTATTATTGTCATTGTGCTTTGCAATACAATGAAAAGTATTGTTTCATGCATGCTATGCAGACAGGTAGCTTAGCTTTGGTAAATTTACTCTTTAATGTTTCTGTGCCTTCACTTTTACCTCACCAGCAGTGAGATGGAAACCGCGCCCATGCATGTAAATAGAGCTTCCACTATATTTCTGCTAAAGCTACCAGCTCTGAGAAGGAGGACCTCCATTGACTTTTGGCAGTACTGGAAGATCTTGATGCTGGGCGGGACTGGAACATCCTGGTCATTGTCATCAAAGTCAATGGAGAGCCCTAGACCCTTGACTCATTGAGTCTTGGGTTAAACTTATTCAACATATTCCTAAAAGGAGTTGGGCAATTTTATGCTAAGTCAGTCACATTTTAGGACAATATTGTTTTTGCCTTGTTATCTGGTAGTTACATTACACATTAGATTATTTCATCTGTTGGTTAGATGAGGATGGAAATATTAATTGGAATTATTTTAAAAATCTCTTTTCAATTATTAGATTGGTTCAATTTTTGTTTTAGCTTTTATGGGATCCTTGAAAACACAATTCACTTATGCTCAGTTTAATAAGTGGCCAAGGATGTTTTGAAAATATTTTGAATGGTTCAGCTTGTATTTAGCTTTATTGATTGTTCTTAGCTGAAATTCTAAGCTGATGAGCTGTGATTTGTTGAATATAACATTTGAGTGAATAAAACAAATGTAGTTCTGAAGTGGGAACCAGTTGAAAAGCACAACATTCTTCATTTCCTGCTTTAGTTCAATCATACAATTCAAAAAGTTCATATAAACTTGGGAGATCAACATAACTGTCAGTGGGCTCAGCAGCCCCTCGCATCCCCCAAAGCAGGTACCACAACAGTGTAGCTGGAAATCCCAATCAACATTTCCACTCCATAGGCTTACTTTTATGCACACCACAGCACCATCAGAAGTGGATGCCATTGCCACATGGGCAATCTATAATCAGCCAACTGTGATCAACTAGCAATGGTCAATTAATGGCCCATCCCATGGATAAGGAGGACCCGGCCTCAATGTGCCAATCTTGGCATCACCTGACAGAATGGTGTTTTTGAAAGGCTGCCAGACCTGAATGTAGAGATGTCTTTTTCCTCAGAATCACCTCAGCAAGAACGATGAAGGTGCCTATGGCTACACTGAAGATCCCTGCATCCCAGTGGCTGAAAGTATGGACACAAGAAGTTCAGTAGATGGCTACCAATATACCAGAGGGAAAACATGGAATGGCCCCACAGTGTTTACTGGCTCCTCCCTGAAGGATCTCCTCCAGGTTACAAGGGAAATGTGGGAAGTCCTCCTTCTGGACAGAAAGAATAGACTGGTTTGCCCATTAAGCAATCTTGGACAGAAATTGCAGAGAGGAGACATCAGCATGTCTGCAGTGGTAATTTCACAGCAGAAATACCCAGAGGCTCAGACATATGTTCTGGAGACATGGGTTTAAATCCACAGGGTATCTGGTGGAATTTAAACTCACTGGGCAGGTTTTACCTGAAACTTTAAGATCTCATCTGAGGTCAATAGATCTATCCATGGTCCACCCCTCATCTGCTCCGATTCCCGTGGCGAGTGGGACGGTAGAATTCTGACCAATCAATTCAATTCATTAATTGGAAGCTAGTTTCAGTAATGATGCTATGAACCTTTTATAGATTGTGATAAAAAAAAATCTTGTCTGGTTTACTAATGTTCTGTGGAGAAGGAAATGTGCCATCCTTACTCAAGTCCAGACCAACAGCAATGTGCTAGCCACTGAATTGTCCCAAAAAGCTGCAGAAAAGCCAAAAAAAGAGTACTGGATGGACCACCAGGCATCAATGTAGGCACCAGAAATGACAAAGGCACACCACGCTCTACCAAACCTCAAATACCGAGATACCTCCTCACTAATATCTGGGCTGATAGCGAAATTGGGAAAACTATCCCACAGGTTTGTTAACCATCAGTCTGACATTGTCATACTCACGGGATACTTCCAGCCAATATCCCAGATTCCTCTATTGCCAACCCTAGGCACATTCTGTTTTGCCACCACATGGTATAGAGTCTGGAGGGAGTTGCCTTGGAGTTCTCAACATTGACTCCAACCCTCATGAAGTTTCATAACATCTGATCAAATATGGGCAAGGAACCCTCCTGTTGACTGCCAGCCACCACCTCCCTCAGCTGATGAATTAGTAACTTCTTCATACTGATTGGTGTAAGTATTGAGGGTGGCAAGGGTACAGAAGATACTCTAAGTGGGGAACTTCATTGTCCATCACCAAAAACGACTTTGTAGCATCACTATAGTCCAGGGGAGACCAAGTTGCCTGAAGGACACATCTGTCAGTCTGAGTCTGCAGTAGGTGACAAGGGGAGAGGGGGGAACTTGCTTGACCTTGTCCTCACCTGCAGATATACCCTCTGAAGACCAAGTCCCATCTTCACACTGAGGTTACCCTCTATCATGTTGTATGACATTATCACTGCAATAAATCAGATATATTCAAAACACATCTAGAAACTTAACACTAGGCATCTATGAGGCAGTGTTGGTCATCAGTAGCAGCAGAATTGTCTACAACCACCATCTGCAACCTGATGTCCTGGTACGTCACCTACTCTATCATTACCATCAAACCAGGAAATCAACCCTGGGTTCAATGAAGTGTGCAGGAGGGCATGCCAGGAGCAGCACCAGACATAGCATGGCCAATGCACCTGACCAGCACATCTTTTAGAATGTGGGAGGAAACTGGACGAAACCCATGCAGACACGTGGAGAACATGCAGACGCAGCACAGTGACCCAAGCCGGGAATCAAACTTGGCTCTCTGGCACTGTGAAGCAGCAGTGCTAACCACTGTGCCATTTGCAGTCCTGCCATATCCAACCTTGAATGGTGGTTGACAATTATAAACTAAACACAAAGGGCAACTCCACATATATTCCCATCCTCATTAATGGGTAAGCGCAGCATCTTAGTGCAAAAGACAAAAACTGAAGCATTTGCATCCATCTGCAGCCAGAAGTGTCAAGTGGATGTTCCCTCTTTCTTTCTGTCAACTGTGACATAGGAGCAGCAAATGCATCTTTACCTTGGACGTCAGATGAGGAAGATGAGGATCAGCAATGCCAACATCAACTCCCAACCATAACAGGAGCAATATTTACATGAGCACCAGTCATCTTCTCCACAGCACGTAGCACTCCAGAGGGCAGAGAGAATGTATTCCGAGATCCAGCTCAAAGGGCATGACACCCTCCCAACCATAGGGCCAACAGGCAGAGAAGAGCTTTCTTTACATTTGTGAGCACCAGCGACTTAAGTGGCTCAGACTTCAGTGCAGGCCACTGCCAACATCTACAGCTTCCTGGAACATATCCAGGAGGACAGACATCACCAAGAGCTGACAGGGTGGCTATCACTAGAGGTTCCCCCGCTATCTCCCATTCCCCTGCTCTACCGTTCTCTGCCTTTCACTGCAGTCTGTAACATCATCTCCTGCAAGGAAAGAAAACAGAGAGTAGGAGTGAGTGAAATGAATTGGGTGGGGAGGAGTGGCAGACAACAGTTGTACAGCATGACTCTGAGGCATGGGTATTGTGATGATGCTATGTCTTTAACAGATGTATCTGAGTCATGTTTCTATGCAGGATTTTTTTAATAGTCTGTTCTAACACTGGTGCCACATTGTCTGTAACTGGCAGCCGATGTTATTACTGCAGCAGCATAATTATTCTGAATGGCTAAAATATTTGTTTTAATCCGGGCTAATGCTATTCTCTTATTTTAGTCTTTCCCTGACTGACAGAAAACAAATCATGTGACGAGTTGGAGCAAGGCCTACACAGAAAATCATGCTCAAATACTGCTTGGGATTGTTAGAGAGCAGTGCCCCTCTTTCAGTGTCTGGATTTTGAGACTGGAATCTGCAAGGAAATAAGTCTCTTTCTCTGAGATTCTGGTGGTTGGGCTGGATCTTTCTTTGGAGGTTGCTGTATGAGAGTCAGAAGATGAGTGTCTGTCTGGATCTCTATCCGGGGGTGCTAAAAGGCTGGAAATCTAGCATCTATGTGGACATATCTGTTTTTTATGTTAATTGGTTCTTGAATGCATTTAGGTGTATGAAGATACTGCTTATATTGGAACTTAAGAGAGAGCTAGCTGTTGAGAATTATCCCTTGTCCCTTGTTTGAGTATTCCTAATTGGTAAAAGTTATGCTAATTCTTGTTGTTATATCTTAACTGTGTTGTTAAAAAAAAAGTTTGTTTTGCTAAAAGCTTCCTATGAGGTCAATTTGATCATACCTGGAGCAAAATCATAGAATCCCCACAGGAGTCCATTTGGCTATCGAGCCAACAATCCCACCCAGACCCTATCCAATGACCCCCTCATATCTATTCTGCTAATTCACCTGACACTAAGGGACAACTTAGCATCAACCTATAATTTGCACATCTTTGCATTATGGGAGGAAACTGGAGGGCTCAGAGGAAACAAACGCAGACATAGGGAGAACATGTAATCTCCACACAGACAGTCACCTGAGGCTGGAATTGAATCCTGGTGACTGGCACTGTGAAGCAGCAGTGCTAACACTGTGCCACAGTGCTGCCATTAAATACCTTATGGGGTATCAACACAGAAATAAAAATGGCAATTGTTTTGGCAGTAAGGGAATAATGTCAGTAGTCCATTTTTGTCGTGATGTATCATGGAATTCTCATTACAGCAATCCGTGGAAAAGGAAATGTTTGGGGCTTTAAAAGGCTTGCAGCTGTTGCCATCCAGTGAAAATTGACAGTGGTGTGTTTTACTTAAGGGGATCAGTCATTTTTTTTCTTTCTAGTAATGTTTACTTTCAATGTGATCAGTTGGCAGGAGATGGAACTTTATTATGAGTATAATATGAGTATTATAAAATATGAGTATTAATCTCCAAATGGCAACATAACCCTAGCATTGGGAATGGAATGTTGGTCAAGAGAGCTGCAGATAAATGTTCGTTCTTTCTGAGAGTTTTATTCTATAATTATCGAGATATTTTAATTACAGATTGGGGAATCAATTAGGGCTAAACGCCTGTGGCATCAATACTATTAGGAGCTATTAAAGGGTTTATTCACCTTATTGTACAATTTGCAAACAAATGATTTTTATGTATGTCATGTGATACAAGATTGAACTTTTATCTATTAATGGAGGCAGGTCTGGAGTTTGAAATGTGGAAAACTTAGAATTATTTGTAGTAATTCCAAATTTCCACTGCCTTCCTGACCCCACATTATTCTTGTATGGACCTTTCATGGGCTGGGAAGGACTTGGGTCCGTGACACCATCTGCTCCTCTTCTGAGGTTGGGGGTCACCATCGTGAGCCCGGTAGGAAGTTTGAATTTCCTCGCCCTCGCACTATTCTACACAAAAGCCCACAGGAATGTGGTTTCTGTAGAGTCAGCAGGGGCAGGACTGCTTCTCTGGCTCTACAAAACATTTATGAACAAATGTCAGCTCACACACAGTGCCCTATCCCTATCCCCTGCAAAATTAGCACCCACAGCTTGCTGGAATTATAAATGCATCATGGGAGAATTTGTGACCACTGATCATTTGTGCCTACTGAGGAGTTGAGAACATTCTGTTGTGGATAAGTGTTAAATGTTTTGACAACATCAAGTGTCATCACTGTATTGTAATATAAGTGTGTTTTATCTGCAGTCCTTTATTACAGGGCTCCATCTCCATAAGATAAATTGACTAATATATTGGCCAGTGTTGCTTAATTGTTAAGATGCATTTGAGTACATCCCTATTGAAGCAAATTGCATCTGTTGAAAAATGTGCATGGAAACTCTCTCTATCATGTTTTTGGCTGTGATTTCAAATGTCCAGAAATCTTCACTTTTGAAAACGCTCTTCCTTTGAAAATTAACTAAGTCTTAATAAACCTGCTCCACTTGATTGATTGATAAGCAATATGCTTTGAAATGGAAATGACAAGTGTAGATAGAAAAAAAAACACCTGTCTTTCAGTTTAATGGAATACATTGTTTACATTTCCAGGGATTTTACTTGATAGCAGGGGCTATTATGAATGCTTGGCTGATCTCACCAAGAGGTTGTGTTCACAGTTTTATTAACAGTTTTGAACATAAGAACATAAGAAATAGGAGCAGGAGGAGGCCATCCAGCCCTTCGAGCCTGCCCCGCCATTCAATAAGATCATGGCTGATCTGTCGCTGCTCAGTTCCACTTTCCCGCTTTCTCCCCATAACCCTTAATCCCCTCTCTTATCAAAAACCCATCAACCCGTGTCTTAAAAATATTTAGCGAGGCAGCCTCCACCACTTCAACGGGCAGAGAATTCCAGAGATTCACCACCCTTTGTGTGAAGAAGTTCCTCCTCAACTCCGTTCTAAACCGCCCCCCTTTTATCTTGAGGCTGTGCCCCCTAGTCCTACTGTCTTTTTTGAGCGGGAAGAGTCTCTCCACCTCTATCCTATCCATCCCATTCATCATCTTATACGTCTCAATGAGATCTCCCCTCATTCTTCTAAACTCTAACGAGTACAAGCCCAGTTTATTCAGCCTCTCCTCATAGCTCAACCCCCTCAACTCCGGTATCAGCCTAGTAAACCTCCTCTGCACTCCCTCCAAGGCCAAAATATCTTTGCGCAGGTGCGGCGCCCAAAAATGCACACAGTACTCCAGCTGCGGCCTCACCAATGCCCTATACAGCTGCAGCAAGACCTCCCTACTTTTATATTCAATCCCCCTCGCTATGAAGGCCAGCATCCCATTCGCCTTCCTGACCACCTGCTGCACCTGCAAGCTGGGTTTTTGCGACTCATGCACAAGGACCCCGAGGTCCCTCTGCACCGTCGCCTGCTGCAGTTTTTCGCCACGTAAGTAATAGTCCTTCCTACCATTCTTCCTACCAAAGTGGACCACCTCACACTTGCCAACATTAAATTCCATTTGCCATTTCCTGGCCCATTCGCCCAGCCTATCTAGATCCTTCTGCAGACTCTCCACACCCTCCGCACAATTTGCCGTTCCCCCAATCTTGGTGTCATCAGCAAATTTCGACACCCTACACTCGGTTCCCTCCTCCAGATCATCTATATAAATGGTAAAAAGCTGAGGCCCCAGCACCGACCCCTGGGGCACTCCACTAGTCACCATCCGCCAAACCGAATAGCACCCGTTGATCCCCACTCTCTGTCTCCTATTTGACAACCAATCCTCTATCCACGCTAACACCCTACCCCCAACTCCATGTCCCTCGACCTTCTGCAATAACCTCTTGTGAGGTACTTTGTCAAACGCCTTCTGAAAATCTAGAAAGACCACATCCACCGGCTCTCCTCTATCCACTGCCCTAGACACATCCTCATAGAACTCCAGTAAATTTGTCAGACACGACTTCCCTTTAATGAAACCGTGCTGCGTCTGCTCTATCAAGCAATTCCCTTCAAGATGCCTCGCAATTTCCTCCTTAATGACAGATTCTAACATTTTACCTACCACAGACGTTAAACTAACCGGCCTATAATTCCCTGCCTTTTGCCTGGCACCCTTCTTAAACAACGGCGTAACATTAGCCATTTTCCAATCATCCAGCACTTCCCCGGAATCCAGCGACGTCTGGAAAATAACCACCAAGGCATCCACTATCACCTCCGCCATTTCTTTCAGAACCCTCGGATGCATTCCATCCGGTCCTGGGGACTTGTCCACAATCAGACCCTCCAGTCTGTCAAGCACCGCCTCTCTAGTAACAGTAATGTCATTAAGACCCTCCAGTCCTACCACCTTTCCATCGCTAACACCTGGCAAATTATTCACGTCCTCCTCCGTGAAGACAGAAACAAAAAAGTTATTCAATACCTTAGCCATATCCTCAACCCTTACCACTAGGTCCCCTTTCTCATCCTCTAAAGGACCAACATTCACCCTAGCCAGCCTCTTCCTTTTTATATATTTATAAAAACTCTTGCTATCCTTTTTTATATTAAGCGCTAGCCCAGCTTCATAGTTTCTCCTACCCTTCTTTATCAACTTCTTTGTCAATCTTTGTTGACAGAGAGGTAATTAATGATAATATGTCTTTGATGTGGCATCTGAATAATTTTTTTTAGCAACAGATTGTCCATTTAAAGGGACTTAATTGCTTTGCATTGCTTTTTGGAATGAGTCAGTTTTCAGTATGAAGTTTTGTTGAATGACAGCTCTGTTAGATTGTTAGAAATTTATTCTTGCATTTTTCATTTCAAAAATATAGCTCCTGATGTCCACTCAGAATTGATACTGGGTGAGTGGCGATTCTGGATCAATGGAAGGCACAGACATGGCACAGGGTATACAAGGGAGCATGATAGTATGAGAATCATTGGAACTGTGGGGACATGATGGACATGGAAACTGTGAGAGGATGTAGAGGGGATAAGGGGAGCATGGGATCATGGAGGAAGAATGAGGGTGTCTGGGGCAGAGGGGATGATGGGTAAGGTTTTGGGGGAATAAGAAGGATGTTCAGTCTCGTTTGCTGTCTTCAGGAACCAGGGTCGGCCTAGTAATCAGCCCACCTCTGCCAGCATTACATCATGGCTTAAAAAACCCAACCCCTCACTACCCACATTTCCCAGTGTCAAAACTGAAATGGGGTATGGAAGCAACCTCGGATTTTAGAAGTTGGGAACAGGCCCAACTTGTGTTTGTTTCCCAAGCCTGAGATTAACTCTGGGCTGTAATCTCTAGCTAGTACATGCTAAAAAGGATTACATCAGCATGCTAGAAGGTGTTTCAAATTAGTGCTAGTCTTGTCATTATGCCATTTTGGGGTTTACATAAGTCCACTTAACAAGAGAGAGGACAGAAGGTGATTATGGACTAAACTTTATGTATCTCTAGTGGGTGTGTTTCCAAAATCTGCGGCCCACTCGCCATATTTAAATCAACAATAAAAGGTCAACCCAGCTTGTAATCAAGCCTACTTACCCTAATAATACACTGCCCATGCCAGAATGCATTTGGCATAGGTAGCAGAATGGGGACCCCCAACTTTAACCTGAAATGTTTAGAGGGTGGGAAGGGGAGTGCTGTTTGGTCTTTGGGGCTTTCCTTTGCTGATCGCAAGGTGGCTCCTCTTAGACCGAACAGCCCTTCCTTCCAACCCACTGTCTCCCTGCAACCCATCCCCTTCCTTCCACCACTACCTCTAGCCCTCATCCCACCAGCCCAAGACTCTGGTCTTACCTCTTCTGGAGATCCTAGTCCTTAGTCCTCATGCCTCACCTTTGGTCCCAGCAGTTGCCACTGTTTGCATTGGTCAGCAGCTCCAGACAGTGTGACTCCCTGATCAGTCTCTTATTTTTCTTTTCTAAACTTCTTTTCAAAACTAAAATCAATATACTCCTCACTTTAATTTCAACTGCACACCAAGTATTGCATAGAAATATATGTCATGTTTCTGTACATCAATTTCAATGTGACATTTGATTTTATTAAGTTATAAGGCAAAATGTAAGGACAGAAATTGTTTTTAATTTGACTCGCATAGAAATTATTAGACATTTGCACTTTGCAATCTTTTTGCCCATGAAGCAATAAATGTTTCAACTTTGTTTTCCTTGGATAAAATTATTTTATATATCTTTCAAAACATTCTATAATTGAACTTTAATTTGTTGCTCAGATACATACATGAGCAGATATTGGTCGCGATTTTCCCAAACAAAAACTAAGGGGACACTATCTTACAACCTTTTCTCACTCCTTGTTTGGTGAGGTGGTAAGATTGGGTGAAAACTGAAAAGTCAGGTTCATGCCTGGGTCCCAACCTCCCCCAATCTTACTAGTCCTGTTCTCCTGGCAAACTATATGTTTAACATGTTATTAGTGAATCCCAGACACTATTGTCTGAGCTCACTTGCGTTAACTCCATAATCAGTTGACCTTCCAACCAAGGAGAATCACAGCTGGATTCCATTGACAGTGACCGGAAGTGATGGCCTCGCCAGGCTATATCGGAGGCCATTGCAGCCCCTGGGTGGTTGGGGGCAAAGCTGGGCAGTGCCCAGATGGCAGTGCCAGCCTGGCAGTGCCCACTGGACACTCTGGTACTGCCCACTGGGCACCTTAATACTGCCCACTATGCACCATAACTGTGTCAGGGCCATGCCAAGGGGGGTGGGGTCTGAATGGGGGCAGCGGAGCCTGAGTTGGCATGGAGCCTGAGTTGGAGTGGAGCCTAAGGGGGAGGGGGGGGACAATGACAGGAGGGAGGCAGGCGGGCAGCTCCACGGAAGCGGGGAAGGGGCGGAGAGGAGGGATCTCTGCAGAGCGGTGATCAGGGAGGGAAGGGGAACTCTGACCTGGGGCGATCAGGGAGGGAAGGGGGAACTCTACAGATAAGGGTGATTGGGCGGGGATGAATTCCTGGCGCTGGGGGTGATCAGTGAGGGGGAGCTCTGTAGATGGGATGATTGGCAGTGCGGGGGTGGGGGGGGGGAGGAGAGCAGTGGCAGACCGGCACAGCAAGCGATGGGCGGTTGGGGAGACTGACAGCGGGAGCGATTGGCGGATGACCAGAAAGCGTGGTGGAAGCAGAGTCCATTGTAGCTTTGAAAAGGGAATTGGTTCAATATCGGAAGAGAAAGAATTTGCAGGACCACGGGGAAATGGCAGGGGGAGTAAGACTCGCTGAGCCAGCACCGACAACATGGGAAATGTTCTTACCATTCAATGCGCGTGCAATTGCAGACATTTGAAGCACTCATGGTCTGAGTGGATTTGCCCTCAGATCCAAAAGGCCAGGACACCACCCAGTTCTCTGTGGAAAGGATGCTAATTCTGCAGATTGGTGTAGCTCAGTTGGCAGGACAGCTTGTTAGAGATACAGAGGAACGCCAAACAGCGTGGGGTTCAATTTCCACCGGCTGAAGTTATTCATGAAGGTTTGTCTTCTCAACCTTTACCCTCACCTGATTTAACCTGACCATGGTGTGGTGACCCTCAGGTTAAATCACCTCTGGTCATCTGTGACTTTACCTTTTAATTATCTAGCATTGGCAGCTTTGATGACTGAGAAAATAATTCCAGGTGTAATAATAAGGAAAGTGAGAGGGAAACGTGACAAACTATTAAAATGTAGTATGGAAACAAAAAAGACAACACATTGGAATCTTGGACCAACTTGACGGTTTGTGAGTCAAAGTCTAAATTATATTCAAGAATATTTTCCATTCTCCATACATGGCCTGACAAAACTAACCGAACCACTCGGTTATGTCAGAAACAAAATTAGTGGAACTCTGCATTCAAATAAGGTATATTAATCGCCAGAGAAAGAACCTCGCTCTGCTCTTGTCTGCTAACCTTTCAAGCAGTGCAGACAGCTGCCGCTAAACTTGAAGCGAGTCAAAAGCAAAACAGAAAGACGAGGAGATTAATCATAACCGGCCCACATTTAATCACAGCTCTCAGCACAAGTAAGAAATATCATTTAAACCTGTCTAATTGTCGCTTTGGATTCAAGGCAAAAAGAAAATACACAGCCCACTTTGCCACGTCGGTGTCTAAAGTCTGCCTGCCCCTTCTCACTTCTGATGAAACATCGGCATGGCCCCAGTTATTAGGGTGAGTCACTCTGTCACTGAATCGTGCAGCTCACCGCTGCAGAACATCACTCCTGTCAGTCTCTCGTGGAATAGAAAAAGACCCACACTTTAATATTGCTGCGTTATTAGGGAAGCGTCCAAGCTCAACTCGTTGGCACGGGGAAAGAGAACGGGTGTGACAAATGAACTAAATCGCACTGCTCTGAATTCAGCACTGACCCTGATTCCCAGAGACAAATATGCAAATACTGACTTCCTGCAGTGTTCCTCACCGCTGACTTGCTGCGAGGACTGAGTAGCGGCCAGCGGCAGGAACAGTCTCACAGCTAATGCTTCATCTTTGATAATGCAAAAAAAAGCGGCGGCAATCAAGGGGACTATTTCAGCAGAGGATGGGATATAATTACATCTGTAATTATTATTTTCTTTCTAGGCAGCTGTGACCCAGTGTATGGTGACTTCTCCCCCCCTCCCCCCCCCCACACCAAGACATTTTATTTTCTTTGTATGGGCTGAGCTTGTTTCTTTTACATATATATGTATATATAATTCGGAGATTAACTTTTATTGCAACATTAAGTATTCCCATGTGAAATGTCTCGATTAAAAAAGAGAAAAAATATCGATGATGGGTTCTAAACAGCTATTAATTTAATTTGCTCAATACTTATTACACCAATTTTGCAATTCATGTGGCACATTTTTAGCGCACAAAGTAAGTTAGATAACATTAGTTTTAATAAGCTATTGCATTAAAATAATGTTTCCTAATGTTCAGTTGTCAATGAAATGATATTTAATTTGAATCATTTTATAGTGGATTGAACACAGAGGTATAAAATTCTTGAAGGATTTGACCAGGTAAATTTTGAAGAAATTCTCCTTGGTTCGGGAATCTAAAGCAGGGTAATTCAGGAGTTTTGTCCTTTAGGACTGACATGGGAAGTTTCTTCACTTAGAGAGTTGGGAATCTTTGGAATTCTCTATCCCAGACAGTTGTGGGTGGTTCAGTATATTCAAGACAGTGACCAACAGAATCTTGGGTACTGAGAACATGACAGAATAATGTGTGAAGGTGCAGTTGAGATAGAGGATAAGCCTTGCGCTTATTGAATGGCAGAGCAGCCACCTGAGGCTAAACAGTCTATTCCAGCCCCAATTTCTCATACTTCCCAATAACTTTTATTCCATGGACTAAAACCTGGTGTCGTCAGACTTTTTACATTGCTGGCTAGCCAGCATTTATTGCCCATCTCTAGTTGCCCTTGAATGACATGGCTTGCCAGGCCATTTCAGAGGACAGCTGAGAATCAACCAATTTGCTGTGGCTCCGGAATCATATGTCGGCCGGACCAAATAACATTAGTTGGCACATTTCCTTCCCTAAAGAACATTAGTGAACCAGGTGTTTTCTTTTCCTGACAATAGTGCTTCATGGTCATCAGCAGATTCTTAATTCCGGATACTTTCTATTGAATTCAAATTCCACCATCTGCCGTGGCAGGATTCGAACCTGGGTCCCTGGAACATTAGTTGAGTTTCTGGATTAATAGCCTAGCGATAATACCACTGGGCTATCATCCCCCCTCTGCCAAAAGAATCTTGTTGTTCTCTTATGGAATACTGTGCACCTACCTCTCTTTTACCCTCTATTCCAGTTAATCTGCCAGCCGCAGAAGTAAAATAAACACCAATATTCCAAATAAATGTTTGATTAAATGATACGAATGCTATTTACAGATTTTGGTTGTCATTCAGTTTTGAATAATTGAGGTTTGGTTTTGTTGATATTCCTAAAGCTTTTGAACTTCATCTTCAGGGAGTTACTGAAACGACTTATGAGCATTAACCCGAACTCAGTGGTTTATTATAATGTAAGTTATCCAAAACATCTTGTGGTAAGAATGCATTACAGTAACCAAACAGTTGATACAATGCTATTTAAAAATGATTCCTCCGTATGTTTATAGCTAGCAAGTGCTGATGATGAATTCCTCCTCCATCCTGGAGTTCTCAGCATATTTTCTTCGCTAATTGATATATTTACTCTCGTGGAGACAGTAGCTGAATGAACTCAAACATGATACTAAGTGCATGTCAGAGCTGTCACTCTTAGAATCAAACTTTCCAACAACCTTCACATCATCTCATAAATTTTCTGTCTCCTACCGCATCATGGTGTGGAAATGGGACTGATGGAGAGAAGGGAAGAAAGAACTTGCATTTTTACAGCACTTGCACAACCTAAGGGTGTCCCGAAATGTGTTACAGCTTATGACGTACTTTTGAAGTGTAGTCGCTGCTGTAATGAGGTCATCGGAGCCCTGCAGCTGAGCTGTCACTTTCCATTTCCTAGATGCATCAATGAATGCCTTCATTTTTTCTCAGAGAAAGATCTGTATTCCCATGTATTGGTTATGGTTCGCCAAAGGATCAGACAACTGAAGTGATATTCTCCATCTTGTTCTTTTCTTGACTGGGTTACGGTTCCAGGATAATTAGCTTCATTTAACAGTACTTCCCGATACTGGAAAACTTGAGACAGTCAGGACTGTGCCAACCATCATGACTTCCCAAGATGGAGCTAAAATCAATAATGATTCTAGACAATTCTTAGATTCTTTTCTAAAAAGTGGTGGCATCTGCTATTTAACTTTAACACTTAGGAGTACAATCTGAAGCAAAGCAAAGTGAATAGACCCTCAGATTGGGAAGCATATTCCTTGCATCATCTCTCAATGGCATACATTATTTTCTTCCCTTCTTTTCATCCTTTAGATTCCACAAAATAAAGAAATTAGGTTTACTGGCCATCCTAAATTGCCTTAGTGTCAGGGAGATTATCTGGGTAAAAATGTGGGTGTACGGGGAGAGGGTGGGTTGTTGGTACAGACTCAATGGGCTGAATGGCTTCCTTCTGCGCTGTAGGGATTCTATTGCCAGAACTTTACTGCCTTGCCCTGCTGAGACTTGTAAGACCCTGCCCGAAACAAATACAGAATTCCGTTCTGCGAGCCTCGCCCGCCCTGATTCCGGGACAGGTGTGCTGGTGAAATTCCGGCCTATGATTCTGTACAAAATGGATGAAGAACATACCAGAGCAACTGGAGACAAGGTTACAAATCTGATAGGAAGGTAGCATTTTACTGGTTTTGGTTGCACTGAGGTGAAATTATGCTGATGTTTTCACGCAAACGCTTGAACAGAAATTCAAACTTGAAATCTGCAATAAAGCTGCACAATCACTTTTTGACTAGACAGTGCATTCTTTGTCATCACTAAGAGAATTGGGATTGCCAGTAGAAGAGCAATTCTTCAACTGATTGATTTAATGCTCCTGGTCTTTATAGATGACCTCCTGCTAGCCTCCACTCGTTATAGGAATCATACCCAAAAATTGTTGCAAGTTATTGATGAAGTGGGGCTAAAGATCAATCCTGTAAAAGCACAATTCAGACAACCCACAGTCAGTTATTTGGGATATTTAATCTCCCAAAGAATTAAAGCCCTCCCAACCAACAGCTCTCCCAATTCCTCAGACAGTTCAGCGAGTGCAACAAATATTAGTTGTTTAATTATTGCTGTAACTTGACATTTCCTGTTGGAGAATTGATATACACAAATTAAACATGAGGTGTTATGTTAAGAACAAATTGTAAGTGGTAGTAAATTAGACTCGATAGCATGTATGAGCCTTTACATTGATTGGATATTATAATCAAGTGGACATGCCGATGTTGTGATTGGTTACTTCTTTTCATACCCTATGTATGATGTACACCTAATCGATGCTCATGATTGGACATAGACAACATGAGTGGCTTGTTGGCACAGTAGTTAGCACTGCCATCTCACAATGCCAAGGACCCAGGTTCGATTCAGGGTTTAAGTCACTGTCATGTGGAGCTTGCACATTCTCCCTGTGTTAGTGTGGGTTTCCTCTGAGTGCTCCGGTTTTCCTCCCACGGCCTGAAAGATGTGCTGGTTAGGGGCATTGACCATGCTAAATTCTCCCTCAGTGTACTTGAACAGAGTGTGGCGATTAGGGTTTTTTCACAGTAACTTCATTGCAGTGTTAATGTAAACATACTCTAACACTAATAAATAAACTTTAAATTTCCGTCAACAACAAATGTACATCTTTGATTGGTATGAGCTAATTTCTTGTAACTGAACCCAAAAGTATAACTGCCTGTGTAATCCTCTAGTGTGCCACCAGCTGGAGCACTGGAGCCTTTGCTACAGCACAAAATAAAGGCCTTCTTTAAATTCCAGAGCTTCGTCTGCTCTCTAGAGGGGAACGAAGAATGGAATAGCTTGCTAGCCATTTTTTCCCTGCAGCAGTCTTTTACAAGTCTGTATGTTGGCGCGACAAGCAGAAAGGGCACACTCCACGCGTGCACAAGTGCAATATCATTGCCTATAACATCAGCCTCAGTGATATCTCAGGGTGCAGACATGATATTGAGGATATTGACATGTGTAAAATTCATGCACATTCAGAACACAACTAGTTGCATTGTCGGGAGTTACATCGCATTGTAAATTGGTTTCAATTGACTGCCATTCTTCAATTAAATACTTTACGACAATAAAGCAGGATATACCAGTATGGCTTCAATTAACAGATGGTCATAACTATGATGAAGCAAGGATCAATCAATGGACTAGGTTATTTAACAAGATAAATTTAATAACTTATTTTAACTGGATTTAACGCAATAATGATGGAGTCACATGAACCTAGATGCTTAAGTTTTGGGATTTAAGCTACAGAAACACATCATTCTGACCTAGGAGCGGCTAGTTTTATGGTTGAAGATTGCTTGCACTGAGGAGTCTTTGAAACAATGTAAAAGACTGAAATTCAAGCATAAGGTGTTTATTTATTTTTCAATTAAGTTGTCTCAACCCAGTTGGTTGAATTTTCCAAGCTGTAGAAAACACACCTGGAACACCTCCACACTCCTTCTTTCATGCCACAGGATGTGCCGTCTCACCGCTTCCCTCTGACATAACTCAGTGTCCCACCTATCCTCCATTTAGGCTCTTTTTGAAACCAAACACCAATGAAGTAACAAATAAACTTATTCACTAATTGAAAACCTCTTAAAGGGACACTGAATCAAAAAAACCAAAACTTTCAAAGGAAATTTATCAAATTAAACTAAAATACTGTTCCTAGGGCTGATGATAGCATAAGGTGTTTGTTTATGTGAGCGAATCACTGAGGCTTAAAACTTTCTTTTAAACCATTTTAATTCATTCAATGCTATTATCTAGACAGAAATCATACAAAAACTCCATATCCTCAAATTAAGCATGAATATTACAGTTAAATTACTTTGCAGCGATGTTAAAACTTCAATAGTTTAAAAATGCTTACGTTTTCAGCTGAATCATTCCAAGTCCAATGGGAACATAGCAGAATGGCCAGACTGTAATTCGGGGGTGAATATGCTGGGGACCACTTGAGGAGATTTGCAGAGAGGTATTTTGCTTTTCTGTTTACCTTAAAACCCTTACAAACTGGGAGACTGTGAGGACCAAATCTGTTTCTGATGAGTCCATATCAACCATGGCCATCCCCAACCCCTCCAGCTTGGGATTCAGTGTGGCATTCTTGGCATCCCAGGGCACTGTGCCAATAGTGATACAGGTCAATGATTGAAGTGAGGTGCTTGCCTGCATACTATGTATTGGCAGCAGTGGAAATGCACAGAAGGCTAAAAAGGAGTGTAGCTCTCTTGGAGAGTTGTGAAGGTGAAGATGACAAAGATAAGGAGAGGCAAGGCCATGGAATGATTTGGATACATTGTTGAAAATTTTAAAATCAATGTGTTTGTTAATCATGTTACAAGGTCAGCGAGTTCAGGAGGGATTGGAGAACAGGACTGAACCCATTTACCTGCCTTTGAAGCATTGGATTCTGCCCTTTGTGTTAGTTTCTCCTGTGTTAGATTGAGTTCCCACTTTCTTTAGATGCAGCCTCTGATCTCCTGGCACGTTTGTTTAGTAACACTGATTGTTTAGAAATGTTTGGGTTATTTATGGACAGCCACCATTGATTTATTAAAAATCACAAAGTTAATTAATTCCTTTGAAGAGTTCATTGGATGATAAAGGGAATATAGTAAATATAGCTTAGTGTGAAATTTCTGAATAGATTAGCATGGCCAATATATTGGAAAATTTTAGGGATATGGTATAGGAAGAAATATTACTTCATGATCAACATTGGTTGATGGATAGGAAACTATAGGTAGCGTTCCTGCCCACCCCTACAGCATACATTTCAGTGGCAAGCCTGGCCCGTTCTTTGGCAGGTTGCCCTGCAGCTATTTAGTATTTGGAAGAGTATTAATTGAGGCAGGCTGAGACTTCCTCCCCCAAATGATTGGCAGCTCTCTTGTCTCTGCAGTGCCAGAGGAAGTGGTGGCCACTGTTGAGATTGGTGGTCAGTCCCCAGTGGTGATCTTCGCTGTAGCCAGATGGAAAGAAAAATTGAGGAGTTCTCAGCGTAGCCAAGATAGATGTTCAGCAAGTGGAGTGGGGGTCAGACGGAAGGGGAAATCAAAAAGAGGTGCCAGTCTTGGTGGAGAGGGCTGGGGGCTCACAAAAGCAGACTTCAAATGTGGTTCCAATCTCAGCCCAAAAATTGCAGTAGAGTGGGAATAGGCCTTTACTTTGCTGTCATGTGATGGGGGCAGGGTGGGTAGATGTCAGGAAATATGCCCATGCCATAACAAAACATTTTGCACCTCCTGCCTGCCTACCCACTCAGTCAGAGACAGCGTAAAATTCTGCCCTATAAGGTAGGAATTGGAGAAAAGTTGAAAGTGGAATACCCAGGAGTTCAGTGCAGGGTCCATTTTTGTTCTTGGTCCATCTAAATAATGTCGACTTTATTATAAGAACACAATGCCAACATTTGCAAGAAAAACAAAAATAGGGGTATTGCCAAACTAACAGGACGATAAAAAACTTTAGGGAAGTATGCACAGATGAGTGGATAGAGCAGATGGCAAAGTGAATTTAATGCTTATAAGTGTGAAGTAACACATTTTGGAGCAAGAAACAAGGACTGCAAGAATACTCTCAATGTGACAATGTTTAAGGCCATGCTTGTGCACCAGTCACTGAAGGTAAGCATGCAGGTGCAGCAGGCAGTAAAAAAGGCAAATGGTATATTGGCCTTCATAGCAAGGATTTGAGTACAGGAGCAGGGATGTCTTGATGCAATTATACAGGGCCTTGTGAGGCCACATCTGGAAGATTGTGTGTAGTTTTGAACTCCTTATCTGAAGAAGGATGTTTTTACTCCAGAGGGAGTGCGGAGAAGGTTTACCAGATTGATTCCTGGGATAGTGGAACTGACATATTGACCAGGTTAGGATTGTATTCACTGGAGTTCAGAAGAGTGAGGGGGGATTTCATAGAAACTTATAAGATTCTAACAGGACTAGAGAGGGTAGAATAGAATAGAATAGAATAGAAGGAGGCAATTCGGGCCATTAAGTCAGCACCAACCACAATCCCACCCAGACCCTATCCCCATAACCCCACATGTTTACCCTGCTAATCTGACACAAAGGTCAATTTAGCATGGCCAATCAACCTAAACTGCACAGCTTTGGACTGTCGGAAGAAACCGGAGCACATGGAGGAAACTCAGGCAGACACAAGAAGAATGAGCAAACTCCACATAGATAGTGACCGAAGCCAGGAATGCGAACCTGGGTCCCTGTGAGGCAGCAGAGCTAACCACTATACTACCATGCCTCACTAGGACAAAGATGAGGAGAAATTTCTTCACCCAGAGAGTGTTACCCCATGGAATTCACTATCACAGAAAGCACTAGAGGCTAAAACAAAGATGCAGTTGGATTTAGCACTTGAGGCAAAGGGGATCAAGGGATATGGGGGAAGCTGGGATTAGGCTTTTGAGCTGGATGATCATTCATAGTGAATGGGTGAGCAGGTTCGAAGGGCTGAATGGCTTCCCCTTGCTCCTGTGTTTCTATGTTTCTATGAATGAACATAGTTTTTCTAGTTGGCTGCAAGATGACCTGCCCTGTTACATATCAAAACTGAAAACACAGATTTGCCCAAGTCCTGTGTGAGTTATTTCAAAACGTAGAGGGGGATTTTTCTTCATTTCTGTGATGTGTTCTGTGGCTGCGGGAGGCAGTGTACCGCTCACTGCTGGCAGGGTCTTATGGTCCTACCATTGCCAACAAGGTTTCCTCTTGAATGCACCCCTCGCGCCAGGGGAGCCTGCGGCGCGGGAGTTCCGTTGGCAGGACCATAACATCTTGCCAACATGAATAGCAGCAACATTTTGGTGAAAGCCTGTGCTTTTAAATATTTGGTGCAGCATTATCTTTGACAATAAAAGCATTGGCATTCAGTGCATTGTTTAAATAGGATTGTAACTCTAATACTGCCCAGAAACAGAGCCAGTTTCTTAGTGAGACATCATAGATTCCCTGCAGAGCAGAAGAGGCCATTCAACCCATCAAGTCTGCATTAATATCTACAGTTAAAAGTGCAGCAATCATAACACACAGAAAAAGACAGTCTCTTAATGAAATGTGCCAAATTTCTATAAGTGTATTGTCAACCATTCCCTGTCAAGATTTAATATAAAGGCCCTCAGGCATGATATTTCACCAGATATGATTTTGTAGAAACTTGACATAATATTAGGTAGAAAGTAGCACGAATATAACAGCATAACGTTAACAAAACTGCTACACGCTGAAGAGGTAAGGCAATCTGAAAATAGACATGAGTTAGTTTTTGGAAATTAATGGATGGTTTATAAGAAAAATAAATTAAGCTGGCTGTTAATATCTGTTTGATTAGCAATTAATACCCTGAATAAAGATACTTATATAATTCACGTTGATGTACAAATCAAAGCTGAACTAATCTTTATCAGCCATTACAATTGAACAGTTTCATGTGAGTTTGATTACAGGGGAGACATTCCTAATATGTGCACAGACCTGGGATTCCTTTCACTTCAGGATGGAACAGGGTTTCATTAAACTCCATCTGCCATTCATCAGCCCACTGGCCCAATTGATCAAGATCCCGTTGCAATTGGAGATAACTTTCTTCACTGTCCACTATGTCACCAATCTTGGTGTCCACTTAACTTGCCACCAAACTTACTAACCATGCCTCCTATATTCTCATCCAAATCATTAATATAAATGACAAATAATACTGGGCCCAGCACGGATCTCTGAGGCACCCCGCTGGTCACAGGCATCCAGTTTGAAAAACAACCCTCTACAACTACCCTCTGAAGCCAATTTTGTATCCAATTAGATACCTCACCCTGGATCCCATGAGATTTAACTTTATGCAACAACTGAATGAGAGGGCCTTGATAAAATACTGAGTTGGCACAGGCCAAATGGCCTCTTCTGCACTGCAGGGATTCTATGAATATGTGATTCTGAACTGAGGTGTGATGCCTTTTGATGTACTGAAGAGGGATACAGATCTGTAACTACAATTCTCAACTGCGATAGTTTTTCTCCAACCAGGTCATTTTCTCCAGATCAAAGGAGGTTAAAGTTAGGGGCTAAGCTCTAGCCAATGGGTTAGAAAGCTCAGACAGTGAAAAGCTGCACCATACAGAGCAGGCAGGCCTGCAGCTTTATGTGGAGTTTGTTAATCTTTGGTACATCTGCTTCAGCTAAGTAATGGAAAGGAGCCAGCGTTCTCCGCTGGATTGCCACCCTCGCAATTTGAACGAGGACAGGATAAATCTTGATTGTGATGATCACATGTTCTAATGCGCTGTCGATCTTTGCTATCTATGTCCACTTACATGAGGTATTGCAAATCTACACAGATACGTATCCCATAGAAATGAATCAAGGTTGTCAAGAGAGAAGGAAGAAAATAGACAGGCAAAATCAATGAATAAGGAGAGCTGGTCTACATGATGGTCCACAAACTACAAAGGGTTGTGAATGTCCTGTTACTTAAGAAGGGTAACAAGGATAATCCGGGTAATTATAGGCCAGTGAGTTGACGTCAGTGATAATGAAATTGTTGGAGAAGATTCTCAGGAATTGGATATATATGCATTTGGAACTGAATGGTCTTGTTAGTGACAGACAGCATGGTTTTGTACGAGAGAGGTCACATCTCACTAATTTAATTGAGTTTTCTGAGGAGGTGACAAAAATGATTGACGAAGGAAGGTCTTTGGATGTTGTCTGTATGAACTTTAGTAAAGCATTCGACAACGTCCCTCATGGTAGCTGGTACAAAAGGTTAAATCTCATGGGTCAGGGGTGAACTAGCGAGATGGATTCAGAACTGGCTTGGTCATAAAAAATAGAGGGTAGCGGTGGAAGGGTATTTTTCTGAATGGTGGTCTGTAACTAGTGGTGTTGCTCAGGAATCAGTGCTGGGACCTCTGCTGTTTATAATATATACAAATGACTTGGAAGAAAACATAGCTGGTCTGATCAACAAGTTTGGTGGACTAAGATTGGTGGAGTTGCGGATAATGATGAAGATTGTCAGAGAATACAGCAGGGTATAGATGGGGTGGAAAACTGGGCGAAGAAATGGCAGATGGAATTCAATCTTGATAAATGCGAAGTGATGCATTTTGGTACATCTAATTCAGGTGGAAGCTATAAAGTAAATGGCAGAATCATCAGGAGCATAGACACATAGGGATATCTGGGAGTACAGGTTCACAGATCCTTAAAAATGGCAACGCAGGTGGAAAAGATGGTGAAGAAAGTTTATGGCATGCTTGCCTTCCTTGGCTAGGGCATCAAATATAAAAGTTGGCAAATTATGTTACAGTTGAATAAAACATTGGTTTGGCCACATTTGGAAAACTGTGTCCAATCCTGGTCACCACACTACCAGAAGGACGTACAGGCTTTGGAGAGAGTAGAGAAAAAGTTTACCAGGATGTTGCCTGGTATGGAGAGTATTAGCTATGAAGAGAGACTTGAATAAATTGGGATTGTTCTTCCTGGAAAGATGGAGGCTGAGGGGTGACCTGATAGAAGTTTATAAAATTATGAGAGGTATAGATAGGGTGAACTATTGGAAGTTTTTTCCCAGGGCAGAAATGACAATTACAAGGGGGCACAAGTTCAAAATAAGGGGGAAAAAGTTCAGTGGAGACGTGCGGGGGAAATTTTTTACACGGAGGGTGGTGGGCGCCTGGAATGCACTGCCAAGTGAAGTGGTTGAGGCAGACACATTAGCCACATTTAAGACTCATCTTGATATGAACAAATGGGGAATAGAGGGATATAAGTGATTGATCTAGATAGGACAATGTGATCGACGCAGGCTTGGAGAGCTGAAGGGCCGGTTCCTTTGCTGAACTGTTCTTTGCTCTTTGAAGTCTAGTCCAGCACACAAACAAGCCTCCCATCTATTGAATCTCCTTATACTTCCCATGGCGTCAGGAAAGCAGCCAGCATAATCAAGGAGCCTGTGCACTCCAGACATGCTTTGTTCCTCCTTCTTTCACTGGGAAAAAGATACAAAAGTCTGAGGTCATGTACCAACTGACTCAAGAACAGCTTCTTTCCTGCTGCCATCAGACTTCTGAATGGACCTAACTTATATTAAGTTGATCTTTCTCTACACCCTAGCCCTGACTCTAACACTACATTCTGCACCCTCTCCTTTCCTTCTCTGTGAATGGTATGCTTTCCCTGTATAGCACAAGAAACAATACTTTCCATTGCATACCAATACATGTGACAATAATAAATCAAGTCAAATAAAATCAAAATTATGCTCAGTAAATGAATCCAAAACTAGCTTGTTACAAAGGAGCATAGTGCAGTTTTGAAGATTAACTGCAAGATTCTACTGAAATTGTGACTTCTGCTAAATATCCATCACCGTATGATGTGACACTGACATAATTTTGCAACTGTTAAACAGAACATGGAATTCCAAATGACTCTATGAAGTGAATTTCCACACTATGCTGGTATGGGTGGAATGAGGTTGGATAAATATTCTCCACCATTTTACATCGATTCATTACATTAGAGTATGGCAGAGCACGGAATTTAAAAACAAGTCTATTAATCTCCACATTCAATTTCCGCTACATACCAGGACCCATGTTTGAATTCCATATTACCCATTTAATCTTTTGCAAGAATTATTCAACTCCCTGCTCCTAAAATAATTCCAATATTAATCTAACCTTATAACTGTAATCACTTGGATTTCTCAAATGCCTCATCTATCATTTCAGTAACTACTAATTTCAATGAAATATTTCTTACCTGTGGCTACTCTTCAGTGTGCACTCCAGTGTTTTGAGTGCCCAGTTAGTCCAGCCTTCCATTCATTGACACTGTCTACACTTCCTACTGCCTCGGAAGAGTAGCCAGCAAAATCTAGGACCCCACGTATCCCGGACATTCTCTCTTCCATCTTCTTCTATCGGGAGAAAGATACAAAAGTCTGAGGTCATATACATACTGACTCAAGAACAGCTTCTTCCCTGCTGCCATCAGACTTTTGAATGTACTTAGTGTGCATTAAGTTGATCTTTCTCTACACCCTAGCTATGATTGTAACATTACATTCTACAAGCTCTCCTTTCCATCTTTATGTACAGTATGCTTTTTCTGTATAGTGTGCAAGAAATAATACTTTCTACTGTATATTGATACATATGACAATAATAGATCAACTCAAAATCAAATTGAATCAAGTGAATGTTTGCTGACAAATGGAAGCATGTTGTGCATATTCCTTCTACTTCTTTAGTCTGGCACTAGTGGAGGGGGAGAGGGAGTGGAATCAAGGGAGGCAAATGGAGGGAGAGAACGAAAAGGAGACAATGTAAGGAAAGGGCTAGTGTGAAGAAAAGACAAAGAGATAAAGTAAATTTTATTTATTAATTACAAATAGGCTTACAGTCACACAGTAATGAAGTTACTATGAAAATCCCTAGTCACCGCACTCTGATGCTTGTTTGGGTACACTGAGGGAGGATCTAGCATGGGCGATGCATCTAACTTGCACATCTTTGGACAGTGGGAGGAAACTGGAGCACTCGGAAGAAACCCACACAGACACAGGAAGAACGTGCAAACTCCATACAGACAATGACCTAAGCCGGCAATTGAACCCAAGTCCCTGGCACTGTGAGGCAGCAGTGCTAACCACTGTGCTATCATGCTGCCCTTAATTTAACACTATTCATGCCCAGTTCCAAACTGGGGACCTTTCGCGTGTGAGGCAAACATGATAACCACTACATTACAGAAACAGATAACAAGGTGAGAGAGCTATCACATCATTTTTCTGAGGTGTTTACTCAGCTTCTGTCTAGTTTTGCTAATGTTTGCTAATTTTATACTGGTATCATATGTTTCTGCAAACAAAAGGCCAAGACAACTAACCACTCCAACCTAGGGGTCTGGATGGGCACCACAAATGCACAGACAATATTGCACCACGTTGATCCCAAATTGAAACTTTTCCTCACGTGTTCTAAATGATGTACTTTGAGGCGTGCCTCTAATTTTTGAATAGTTAATGATAATATTAATTAAATAGATAAAGAATGAATGAACTTGCATTGGTGTAGCTCTATTTACAATCTCAGGATATTCAGAAACCCTTCATCACCGATTCAGGGGGTAGTCATGTAATAAAACACATCAGCTCATTTACACCGAGTAAGGTTCCACTACAGCAATAGATAGATGACCGACAATGTGTTTTAGTGAGATTGTTTGAGAAATAAATATTGGTCAAGTCACCAGAGTTACTTCTATGTTACTTCCACTTGACGGGGGAGGTCAAAGTCTGAGTTCAATATCTGAACAGAAATTTAGCATCTCTGATCACGTAAAACTTCCATTAGTATCACACTGAAGTGCTTGCTTGGATTTTATGCTCACAACTCTGAATCAGAAAATCAGAGAATTGTTACAGTGCAGGAGGAGGCCGTTCAGCCCATCATGTATGTACCAGCTCTCCAAATGAGTGTCATGATTTAGCGTCATTCCCCTGCCTTTTCCCCATAGTGATGCACATTGTTTCTATTGATCAACTGATGCCTCCTTGAATATTTTGATTGGACCTGTTTCCAGCACACTGGCAGGCAGTGCATTCCAGACCTCAACCACTTGCTCTTTAAAAAAGTTTTTTCTCGTATCACATTTGTTTCTTTTGCAAATCATTTTAAGCCTGTGCTCCAGCTGAGGTCCCTCAAAGGTTGGTGATCTGGGTGTGACACACACCCCCCCCTCCTCAGTTTGTCACTGTCCAGCTGGGATACTTCAAATTGTCACAAACACAGGTGAAGAGGGCTGACTGGCTTCATGTCTTTATTCAACCCACCTTGTGCTAGCAGCAACAAAAGTTAAATTGAACAAGGCTTCATTTTCCTTGAATACTTTTACTGGACCCAATATACAAAGCAACCAATTTATCCCAATTTCCTTGAGTTGGGTTAGGATATAGATCAGTTGGAGACTTGGGTGGAAAGGTGGCAGATGGAGTTTATTCCGGATAAATGTGAGGTAATGCATTTTGGAAAGCCTAATACGATAGAAAGTAAATGACAGAACCCTTAAGAGTATTGATAGGCAAAGAGATCTGGGTGTACAGGTACACAAGTCATTGAAAGTAGCAATGCAGGTGGAGAAGTTGTCAAGAAGGCATACTGCATGCTTGCCTTCATCAGCCGGGGCATTGAGTTTAAAAACTGGCAAGTCATGTTGCAGCTTTGCAGAACCTTAGTGAGGCTGCACTTGGATTATAGTGTTCAATTCTGGTCACCACATTACTGGAAGGATGTGGAGGCTTTGGAGAGGGTACAGGAAAGACTTACCAGGATGTTGCCTGGTATGGAGGGCATTAGCTATGAGGAGAGGTTGGAGAAACTTGGTTTGTTCTCACTGGAGCAACGGAGGTTAAGGGGAGACCTGATAGAAAACTACAAGATTATGAGAGGCATGGACAGAGTGGATAGTCAGAAGTGTTTTCCCAGGGGGGAAGAGTCAATTACTAAGGGGCATAGGTTTAAGGTGCAAGGGGCAGGGTTTAAAGGAGATGTATGAGACATTTTTTACACAGAGAATAGTGGATGTCTGGAATTCGTTGCCAGGGGAGGTAGTGGAAGCGGATATGGTAGTGACTTTTAAGGGGCATCTTGACAAATACATGAATAGGATGGGAATAGAAGGATACAGTCCCCAGAAGGGTAGAAGGTTTTAGTTAAGTTGGGCAGCATGGTCAGGGCAGGCTTGGAGGGCCAAAGGGCCTGTTTCTGTGCTGTAATTTTCTTTGTCCTTTGTTCTTTAAGATAGAATAAGTTTATTAACTACTAAAAAGGTAAGGAGAAATGGCAAATCTGCATTAATACAGATTAGAAATAAGAATTGGGTGTAATAGTAACTAAAAATAAATAAAATGTCACACAGAACAGTCCTTAAGTTGCGAGGAGTTGATGATGAAGTTTGTGGCCAGTATGAATTGACATCAGTAAAGTTGATTTCTGCAGGCAGGTAGTTCATTCTTCAATTCAGGCATTCATTGGTTGACTTGAGATATTTCAGTTCAATGTTCCAGCTGTGATCCTATTTTACTGGCTAATTGACTTCCTCATTTGGAGAGAGAGTTTGTGCAGGCAATTTGCCTACACACACACACACACACACACACACATACACACACATGCCCACATGCACATACGCACACGCACACACAGACACAGACAGACACAGGTAGGCAGCAGCCAGGCAGGCAAGCAAGCTCTTCTAAACACCCTTCTTTCTGTATTCCAACTGGATTCGAAGTCAGCCAAGGGGATTACACCTGGATCTTTTAGATGGGATGGCTATTATGTTCTTTTGTCTTTACTAGAGATGGTAATTAGTCTTTGGATTGTTTTAGAAGTACCTTGTCTGGAAACACAGGGAGGGGCTCCATTGTTCCTTTGAGAAACACCTTGCAATCATTGCTGTCAGTGGCTAACTGTATATCCTCAGCCATCTTTGGTGTTTTTGTCCATTTTAAAATATAAAACTCAGGTCTTTTCAAAGTGTAGTATTGCTGTGCATGATTCAATGGCATGCTGTGCATAATTCATTAGGGTGGCACAGTGGTTAGTACTGCTGCCTCACAGCACCAGGACCTGGGTTCAATTCCTGGCTCGGGTCACTGTCTGTGTGGAGCTTGCAAGTTCTTCCTGTGTTCGAGTGGGTTTCCTCCGGATGCTCCAGTTTCCTGCCAGAGCCTGAAAGACATACTGCTTAGGTGCATTGGCCATGCTAAATTCTCCCTGAGTGTACCTGAACAGGTGCTGGAGTGTGACAACTGGGAGATTTTCACAGTAACTTCATTGCAGTGTTAATGTAAGCCGAATTCTTACACTAATAAATAAACTTGTTTTTTTCCCTCCATCATCATAATGTAGCCAACGCTGGAATGAATGCTGGTTTCAGTTGTTGCTATCTCCTACTTGGAAAAAGGCCAAATTAATTAAAAGATAAGAGTTTGTTGTGCAATGTTAAAACGGAAGCTGCTGCTAATTTCTACTTTGAGATCTTGAAGACTGCCATCATTGTTTAGGATTTCATATTACGCTGTGTAATAGTGAGTCGTTTAGTTAAGTTGCAAATCAGCACCAAATGACTGCTGCTAATGTGGGAAAACCACATTAGTTGTGATTACTAATCAGTCACATAAAGCCATTAAATTCCGTGTTAACTAAAACTTTATCGGAGTCACTCAGAGGTAAATGATTGAAGGGACTCAGTGTTGTGTTCAACAGGGCTACAAGGACATTGACTTGACAATTGCATGGCATCGGAACAAAGGACATTCGAACAATACCATCCATTATAAATACAATGATACTGACAGTGATGAAAGCGGGCGAACCGTAGTTATTTAGAGAGTGCGTCTGGATTTTTTTGCTACTGAGCTGGGTGCAGGGAAATAATCGACTTCTTCACCAACAGAAAAATACTTAGCATTCATATAGACTATTTGCTATGAGCTATAAGTAACCATACCATATTACAGAGCTCTTTGCTGTTCTGAGATTGTTTTCTTGTTTTTTTTGGAGATCTCACAATTACCAAGCCCTTCAATTTTCATTTCTCCTCTTGTGAAAGTAGTAGAAGATGTTTAACCAGTAAAGAATGAAAAGTGGAGCATTAGTCATTGGTTGCCATTTTGTGCAGAGGACAGGAAGCAGCAATGTATTGACACTGACATCCACACTTGTGTCAAGGTTGCATAGACAGGCTCTGGTGAAAACTGCATCCTTTTGTGTTGATGTTTGGTTTTGGTTTTGAAGATTCCTCTCCAGGATTTTGACAAAGCGAGGGTTAGCACTGCTGCCTCACAGCACCAGGGACCTGATTTCAATTCCTGGCTTGGGTCATTGTTATTGTGTGGAGTTTGTATGTTCTCCGTGTGTCTGAGTGGGTTTTCTCAAGGTGCCGCAGTTTCTTCCCACATTCTGATAGATGTGCTGGTTAGGTGCATTGACTGGAACAGGTGCTTGTGTGTGGCGACTTGGGGAATTTCACAGTAACTTCATTGTAGTGTTAATGCAAGTCTTACTTGTGATGAATAAAGAATCCTTTTTTAAAAAGTGACAATGTTTCTTTCATTTTAATTTATTCAAGAGACGTGGGTGTCGCTGGATGGGTCAGCATTTATTGCCTTAATTGCTAGGTTTGGTTGGACATTTCAGAGAGCACGTAAGAGTCAACCACATTGCTGTGGCTCTGGAGTCACATGCAGGCCAGCCCAGGTAAGGACGGCAGATTTCCTTCCCTGAAGGACGTTTGTGAACCAGATGGGTTTTTTTTTACAACAATTGACAATGGTTTTATGATCATCATTAGACTTTTAATTCCAGATTTTTACTGAACTTAAATTCCACCATTTGCCATGGTGGGGTTCAAACCCGGGAGTCCCCAAAAAACCCAGATGCACTATATAAATTATTGTCGTTCACCCTCTTCCATCACTGTGACTATCCTTGCATTTATAATAAATGGTATTATTCGTATTTCCTTTATTCCAATGTCACACAATTATCAAACCAGTATCCTTGTAGCCCTGGTTCTCCTGATTACTGGTCTATGACAATACTAGACTATTGTACTGCTCCTTTCATCTGTAATAAGGTGTATCATCAGTATGTTTCTGTTGATAAGACATTTCTCTTACATTTGTACTTTTTATGGTAGACAGCTGAGTTGCTCTAGTACTACTTGAGCCAGCACAGTGAATGTAAGAAAGGCTATTTGGTGATGAAGGCTATCAGGTGATGATATGACTGCTCATTCCAGTGCACAAGCCCCAAGTATGGTTTTGATTTGATTTGATTTATTATTGTCACATGTGTTAGCATAAGTGAAAAGTATTGTTTCTTGCATCCTATACAGACAACGCATACCATTCATTGAGAAGGAAAGGAGAGAGTACAGAATGTAGTGTCACAGCATAGCTAGGATGTAGGGAAAGATCAACTTAATGCATGGTAGGTCCATTCAAAAGTCTGACAGCAGCAGGGAAGAAGCTGTTCTTGAGTCGGTTGGTACATGACCTCTGACTTCTGCAACCTTTTCCCAACGAGGAAAGGTGGAAGAGTGCATTTCCGGGGTGCATGGAGCTCTTGATTAAGCTGGCTGCTTTTCCAAGGTAGCTGGTTTGTGTGATGGACTGGGCTACATTCATGACCTTTGTAGTTTCTTGCGGCTTTTGGCAGAGCAGGAGCCATACCAAGCTGTGATTCAACCAAAAAGAATGCTTTCTATGGTGCATCTTTAAAAGTTGGTGAGAGTTGTAGCAGACATGCCAATTTCCTTAGTCTTCTATATGTGTACAACATGCATGCAATAAGTGCCATATTGTTAAACAAAAGGTGATGGAGCAGACCATGCTGAAATGACACTTCCACTGCCTGAACTGCTCTCGTGTCATTTCACAACATTTATCAGAACATTGTCTAGGTTTGTGGTAGTCTGCTGCATGTTGCACAATCTCACCGTGGTAAGGAGCTTATCCTTGCCATCAGCTCCACAGTGAGCAGCTGAGAAGCAGGAACATGTGGGAGTAGTGGTGGAGGAAGAATAGAAAGAAACGGAAAGAAGGACACATTTCTGAAAGCATCTCCTTTCCTGGGCAGTCTGTGACGAACTCCCCTCAGTCTTTCAGCAGGGTCTTGGATTGCACCCACCCCCAGACATGTTGGGAGGATCTGTGTGGAATGCTGCCCTCCTGGGTTGCCACTGGATGACCCCTACCTTCTCCAGGGAGGTAAACTCCTCCTGTCATCTCAGGTAACCGGAGGCTGACTGGATATTCCCAGTTAACCATTTCTCAGTGCCATTGACAAATCTTTTTACTGAACCTAATTGATCGCCTGCCTCATGTGAGCGGGTATAAAGAAACCTTCAGCTCTGGGGACAGGGGTCACAAGATAGCCATCCAGTTCTGTTCCCAAGCTCAGCAAGGCCTGAAAGTTCTGCTCACAGTTGATGGCTTAATCATTCCATGATGTCCCCATGGTGCTGTATCTGCTCTTACTTCCTGCAAGTTACAATAAAATATATTTTCCAGCTGAAAGATACAGATGAAGGTCCACCAAGTGAAACCAGCCACAAGACTCTTTGCCTCAGCAATATCCAGCCCAATGTAATGGAGAATTCAGCTGAGTAATATACTTGTGTGATTGGAATGTATTGTGTGTTACAGAGGCTAACATATGAGTTGAATAACATACAAAGAAATTACCTGACTCTGAGTGCCACAATTTCATTTTATAGTTTCAGTAATAATATATTGTGAATTTTTTCATGCATTTAACCTTTTTGTGTCTTCTGACGAACTGGATAGACAAACTTGGACATACAAGTTGAGACGATGGCCTAGTGGGATTATTGTGAGGTTATTCATCCAGAAACTCAGCTAATGATCTGGGGATCTGGGTGGGACCTGGGTTCGAATCCTATCATGGCAGACAGTGGAATTTGAATTTAATTTTTAAAAAATTTGAAATTAAGAATCTACGGATGACCATGAAACCATTGTCGATTGTTGGAAAAACCCACCTAGTTCACTAATGTATTTTAAGGAAGGAAATCTGCTGTTCTTACCCGGTCTGGCCTGCATGTGACTCCAGAGCCACAGCAATGTGAATCATTCTCAACTGCTGGCTGGCCAGCCAGTGACACCCATGTCCCATGAATGAATAAAAAAAAATGCTAAACACTCAACCAGATCAACATCTGTAACATTAAAATTCGTGTTATATGGGCTATGGGCTACTCTTCCACCAATAGTCTCTGAGCTACGTGGGAGCATGTTCCTTGTTTATATGTTTTGTTCTAATTTAAACTGAGATTCTGCACGCTAAAATAATGCATCAAATACCTTGGTTATCATTTGCAAATAGTCTTTGGGACCTAAAGTGAAAGCATGCGGTGGCTGTGATGTTCTAAAAATCTATTCCTCCTCTCCACAGGAAAACACTTGCTCAAATGAAGGAGGCCTGAGAGAGTCAGCTACTCACTATCAAGTGAATGTGGATAGTGGCCAACAAAAGGAGCATGTAACTTGGACATCAATACAAGATTCCGGCCCCAAGAACAAGTGGGAGAAACAAGATGTCCCTCCAGGCTACAGGAGGTATTTGAAGTTTTTCCACAACTCCCTGCACCCCCACCCTTCTCCCCATCACTCTCCCCCTCTTCCCCACCTTCCCCAAACTCCCCCAACCTCTCCCAACTACTCATCTCATTGGGAAAGTGATAAGGAAAGCAGGATGCCAAGAGGAGAGCGCACCTCTGCACCAGAAAATTGAGAGCCTGGAGAAAGAGCTGCCAGCACTGCCAGCACGGTGGCACAGTAATTAACACTGCTGCCTCACAGCGCCAGGATCCCAGGTTCAGTTCTGGCCTTGGGTGACTCTCTGTGTGGAGTTTGCACATTCTCCCCATGTCTGCATGGGTTTCCTGTCACAGTCCAGAAATGTGAGGGTTAGGTGGATTTGCCATGGTAAATTGCCACTTAGTGGAACGGCAAATTGTGCGGAGGGTGGGGAGAGTCTACAGAAGGATCTAGATAGGCTGGGCGAATGGGCCAGGAACTGGCAAATGGAATTTAATGTTGGCAAGTGCGAGGTGGTCCACTTTGGTAGGAATAATGGTAGGAAGGATTATTACTTACGTGGCGAAAAACTGCAGCAGGCGACGGTGCAGAGGGACCTCGGGGTCCTTGTGCATGAGTCGCAAAAACCCAGCTTGCAGGTGCAGCAGGTGGTCAGGAAGGCGAATGGGATGCTGGCCTTCATAGCGAGGGGGATTGAATATAAAAGTAGGGAGGTCTTGCTGCAGCTGTATAGGGCATTGGTGAGGCCGCAGCTGGAGTACTGTGTGCAGTTTTGGTCGCCGTACTTACGCAAGGATATTTTGGCCTTGGAGGGAGTGCAGAGGAGGTTTACTAGGCTGATGCCGGAGTTGAGGGGGTTGAGCTATGAGGAGAGGCTGAATAAACTAGGCTTGTACTCGTTAGAGTTTAGAAGAATGAGGGGAGATCTCATTGAGACGTATAAGATGATGAATGGGATGGATAGGATAGAGGTGGAGAGACTCTTCCCGCTCAGAAAGGATAGTAGGACTAGGGGGCACAGCCTCAAGATAAAGGGGGGGCGGTTTAGAACAGAGTTGAGGAGGAACTTCTTCACTCAAAGGGTGGTGAATCTCTGGAATTCTTTGCCCGTTGAAGTGGTGAGGCTACCTCGCTAAATATTTTTAAGACGCGGGTTGATGGGTTTTTGATAAGACAGGGGATTAAGGGTTATGGGGAGAGGGCGGGAAAGTGGAACTGAGCCACGACAGATCAGCCATGATCTTATTGAATGGTGGGGCAGGCTTGAAGGGCTAGATGGCCTACTCCTGCTCCTATTTCTTATGTTCTTATGTTCTTATGTTGGTGTCCAGCATGTACAGGCTGGAGGGATTAGTGGGATAAATGTGTGGGGTGATAGCAATAGGGCAGGGCAAGGGAAAGGGCCTGAGTAAGGTGCTCTGGCAGAGAGTTGGTGCAGGTTCGATGGGCCAAATGGCCTCCTGCTGCACTGTGGGGATTCTATGAAAAGGCTGGAGCTGCTGGGGGCGGCATCAAACGAGACTCAGATGAGTAAATTTGAGTTCAGCATTCTGCATTCTGGTGCATGAGGCCTTAACCAGAGCGGCGGATTCGACAACTTTTCAGAATTTGAGCTGCTTTTACAATCAGGGAAAAGCAGTAAGTGATGACTGTCTCCAACTGGAAGCAGCCGACCGCTCAGCCATCAGCACCAGCTGTTTCCAACTGGGAAAACCAACAATTTGGCAAATGGCACCAGCTATTTTTGACTTTTTAACAGGGTTGGCAGCTTTTCTGGCTGTTCCAGTTAAACTGTTAGTTGCTTCCTTCTGGGTTAAAGAAATTCAAGAAGCATCAAGCATTTCTTTAGTAGCTGTGGGCAAAATGTTTAACTTGCACTTGTCATTATTCTCAAATAATGTAATAATTTATATTTAATGTAATAATTTATTAATATGCCACATTTTCTATCCTCCATGGATTTGAGAGCGATATGGTGGAATAGGCCATGCTGCATTGCCACCTAATGGCATGGTAGCATATTACACATGAATCAGACTTTTATCGCCCTGCCCGCCAGGGGAATGGGAGCGGGTGAGGGGTGGGCAGTCCGTTGATCTCAGGCGAGAATTTATGGTTTTGGAATGAGCGAGGCCATAAAATCTCGCACGTAGAATCACATGAGAATGTGGGGTGGGTGGGGGGGAGGTTTCTAAGCTCACCAGTGAACCTGGCTGCTGAGCTTTAAGGTGCATTGCGCAGGTGCCCCAATCTCCCAGTGTGCTGGGCCCTGCTGCACCAACGCCTCCCCTCCCCCCACCCATTAGCCTATTGACCTCCAGCAGAAATCCCCTCCCCTCCCACCCTGGCAAAGTTTACCTCCCATCCCTGTGTCTCCTGGCACTGTTCCCACCCCCTCCCCCCCCCCCAACCCCCGTCATGGCTCTGCCCTCTGGTTCCACCTTGCCCCCATTCACCTTCTGCCCGAGCTTGCCTTGCCGAAGGTCGGGCACAACAAGGTTGAAAGATCTCACCCATTGTATTTCTTACTTTAAGAAGAATATGTTGCTTCTTCTCAGAAGCTACAACTTCTTAGTCTCCTGGGGTTGGCGTCCTACCTTTTTTATGATTGTACCTTCCACCACCTCTTTTAAAACACTGCTGAAAGTGCATTGTTAAACCTCATACTGCAGTTTGGTCACCTGATCATGAGGCTCCACTGACACTGATGTGGCAAGCTGCCCCATAGATCAGGAGACAGCTAGTGGCAATGTTGCATTACCAGTTTGTGACAAATAGTGCTCTGTATGAAAGAACCATTTTTAGAGATATCACTGGGGCCATAGCCTAAAAGATTCCACCCAGAGATATTTGGAGTTCCATTTTTAACTTTAGGAAGGAGCTGACAAACATGCGTCACTTGTATTTGAAGCCAGCCCACTGGGTGCTTGAGGGTGCTGCTTTGAGGAGTAATTTTCACTATTGCGTTCACTCCAGCAGGTATTGAGATGTTCCCATACTGGTCTGAGGGCCCACCAGAACTACACAAAAGACACTGGTAGTCCAATGGAGAGGTATCTTAGTGCTGGAATTCATATGCTGCCTCACTTGCTCAAACCATTGTAATGCAGTTCTCTGGACTTTTATCTTATCTGCAGCTCAGAAAGCAAGAAGGATTCACTTGATGCACAAAATCTACTCCAAAAACTGAGATACAGAAAAATGGTTCTGTCATTCAATCCATGTGACATACTGCTCTTTATCTTGATATTGGACAGTGAGAAGGTGCACTCCCAGCCACAGGGGGCAGACTAGTCACTGTTGAACTAATTATATTCTTTATCTGCAGCTCTCATCTGCTTCCCCCACCCACCCTGCCAGCTTTTCTGCCTATGCCACTGCAAGGAGTTGATGTTATTTTGGCATGCAATATTTTATCCTTCACATTTCCTCTTCCATCACGTCTAATACTCAACATTGGTTTAATTATGCCTGCTCTTCTGTAGACTCTCAGCAAGCTTCCTAATGTCCTGATCAATCTGCAGCGGACTGAGCCAAAAGAACTCAAATCTTGCTGGCGCACCCTTGTTTCAACTCTAACCATTGATTTGGGCAACGAATCTCTTTCTGTTCCTCCATTTTGTCCTAGCAGATATAAAGACGCACCTTTCCATTTGTTTGAGTACCTCAAGTGGAAAAAGTAATAAGTGTGAATAATACCTGTGGGGAGTGTGATTGCAAAGTGTACATTTGTGTACACTTGCTGCTGCTGCTGCTTTGAGACTAGCTCGTACCCATGCTTCATTAAGATCTCATTAAGGCCAAGTCGTGAGCAGCTCGTGGAGAATTATGCAGCGAGGAGAGGTGGGACATGAATGAAAAATGAGTGCCGAGTTTCACTTCAGCTGTTCGTGAGCTTAACCGATGGGGAGGTTTTCAAGTTTCAGCACAGCTGCAAATATAAACAGTTGGCCATTTGGTAAAACGAGATGAGATCAGTAAATTGCTTGTGTTCAGGGCTGGCACATAAAGAAACTTTGGAATTGTCCGTGAATGTAATTGCTGTGTTGTTATCACATGAAGCACACCTCAGGGAGAGTGGGTGACAGGAACTTGGATTGTGGCAGCTGATTTAAAGTTTCAAATTTATTTCTTATTGTCACAAGTAGGCTTACATTAACACTGCAATGAAGTTACTGTGAAAATCCCCTAGTTGCCATACTACAGCACCTGTTGAGGTACACCAAGGGAGAATTTAGCATGGCCAGTGCACCTAACCCGCATGTATTTTGGACTATGGGGGGAAACCAGAGTAGCCAGAGAAAACCCACACAGACACGGGGAGAACATGCAAACTCCACGCAGACAATGACCCAAGCTATGAATTGAACCTGAGTCCCTGACACTGTGAGGCAGCATTGCTAACCACTGTGCCACCGTGCTGGCCAGTGATTTAAATGGCCAGCTGTCCCAGTAAAATGCACACACACAAACTCCAGTACAGACCTGCTCTGCGCAAATAGAAAGTGTCATGTTCAGGAGGGTGGGGGGGGGGGTGGGGGAGGGGGGATTTCATGCTTCTGGACTCAGGTGTCATTTTCACTATGACGGAGAGACTGATGTTTCACAAACTGGAATGACCAAAATTAGATTGATATGGGCAGCTGCATTCGTGAAGTGTGCCTGTACGAAATGTGACCCACACCCATTCTTGTCCCTATGAAAATGGTGGGACCCATGTACAGGGGTCGACTTCTGATTTTTGGCTTCTTCTGCCAGCTCACAATGATGGAAGTGCCATTGTGAAAATCCAGGCCTTGGCCTTCGGCACATGATGATTTGGCAGCTCTGATTAGCAATAGGTGAAATCAGTTAAGACCCCCACTCTTGGTTAGTATTCATTGATTAATGTTGAAAAACATTGGCAATCACATCAGTCAAACATCAAGCTCTGACTCAAACAAGTAATTCACACTCCAGACATCAGATTAGCAGAGCTTTGAGAGAGCAATAACTCAGAGATTCACATGCAGAACTCATAAGCCTGGAAATGATTGGTGTTAGTACAATAATATCATTCCTTGAGCTTATTTGCTTTACGAGACACAAGGCACCAATTGCTCGTAAAGGATTGGATAAACGTGGGTTGATTTATTGGACTAAACACATAAGAACAGTTACGTATAAGTAGACTTAGAGACATCAAAGCAGTGTGCCTGTGCTCTGCTCAAAGCAAAAGTGAAAGTAAGACACATGACACATTTTTGTTCCACTGATGTCATGATATTATTCCTTATAGACAAAGCATAATACCAACTACACTTTAGTTAAATCTTTGGAGGCAAAAGTTCTATAAGGACAAATTTATATTTCCAATGCTGAATTATACTGAATAGAAGCAGGGCTCTAGTTTTGCCCATCTCAGATCTGCATCCACTTTGACTGTAGTCCCCTACTGAGAGCACTGGGTCACTGAATTTATCTACTTTTCTTAAGATGACAAAAATTCTGTTTTTATCCACTTCTTGATATTCTTTGCATGTTTCAGTCTGTTGCCTAAATGTATACACCAGGCATTCTGTTTCAGTCATTTTCAAATATTGGCTGCAATTCTCCCAAAAGTGCTGAATTGGTGGGAGAACTGTTCTAGATCCTGACTGTTTTGTCAGTTCAGTTTCTCACCTGAATCTCCCCACCCTGTGCACCTCAGAGACCCCAGTCGTGAATATCACTAAATGCTCAGACAAGTGGGGCCTATTTGCGCCAAAGAGCCTGAAATCGGTGGGATGGGCGTGAACCAGCACATGTGCACATCGCTGGGAGATCGCTGAAAAGACCTCCCAGCATCAAGATCACTGCCATCCAATCCCCACAGGCATTGATGGCCTCACCGCTGGCCTTGTCATTGCCCCCCCCCGGCCCCCGCCTTCCCTTCCCATCTCCCTTCACACACACACATGGCTACCTGCTCACCCCATGCCTCCATGGATCTGGGTAACGTGGGTAACCCATCCCTCCATCCCTTGAACATACTGTCCTAGCTGCTGCCCTGCAAAGAACTTGTGTTGTGCTGACATGCACAACCCCAGCTTGTGGTCATTCCCTCTCTTGAATGGGAGCCTTGAGTATTATACTGCCTTCCCCCACCCCCGGACACAGCAGCTTATTGAATGGCAACCAATCAGCACCGTGATGGATGCATGACACTCAACTGAATGCAGCCTTCAAGATTTCTCACAAGTAGTTGTTGCCAATGGGCCCTTGACTGGCCACACTCACTGTGTCTGCACTCCCCTGTGTATAAGCTGCAGGAATGGACACACAGCCAGTCACGCCACAAAGATGTCTGCACGCAAACCTGCACCCAGATTCACAGAAGCCATCCAGGAGCACCTGCTAGATGCCGTGGAGGAGAGGTGTGAATGGATCTTCCCCGGCCAAGACCCTCACTCAAGGGGTGCATTCGCCACGGCATTGTGGGAGGAGGTGGCAGAAGCGGTGAATGCCAGGAGCCTGGCACCACGTTCTGGCCAGCAGCATCGGAACAAAATGTATGACCTTCTTCAAGCAGCAAGGGTGAATAAACATCCCACATGCTTGGCATGGATCTCAAACCCTGCTTAGACACCTGAAGTACATGCAACAAGTGACCCTTCCCCAGGAACAGAATCTAACCCCTTCCCCTCACCTCTCAATGATCACCCTTCAGTGGTGACCGCTTCCTCCGAAACTGCCAGCACAATCTTCGAGACACAGGCACTCATTGTGCACCATGCACTGCAATATATCTGTGCTTGCTATCCACCTTATGTTACCACAGGAAAAGAACATTTACAATGCACGGGAGACGGCAGAGACTGGTGGTGATGTGCCTGACCTGCGGCAGCTGAGTGGCCTGGAGGAGCATGCGATGAAGCTGGTAGGAAGTGATGGGCCATACTGAATGGTCACCGACAGCCAGGTGAGCGTACAGCATGCAAGTGAGCAGAAGCACACCCTCAAAGTTGATCCTCCTCGAAATATGTGCAGAACTGGATGGAATGTTTTGCCTCTCTTCCCCTCTAATGTGTGTTCTTTTTTCCAGCTCTAGGCCCAGAAGAGCCCGGCCTTTCATGTGTTGCCACCACCCCTGCTGCTCTGGAACAAACTGCTCATGACCCCCGGATGACACCTCAGAGGGAGGCACTGAGGATTTCTCCGAGGGAAGCACCACTGAAGCAGTACCAGCGTTACCACGTAACCGTTCAACACAGAGTCTGTTACCATGGTGGGTACCTTTAGTGTTAAGGCTTCACGGTCATGAACTGGTGAGCACATCACAGACACTGATGCACATTGGGTGATGCAGGCACATCCGAGGGCTCGGGCACACGGAGCTCTGCTGGATTCAGCTGTCCCCAGGCCAACTGCTGGGTCTCTGGGTTTGTTCCTCCCAAAGCTGGTGGAGATGCATCAGGAAACCTGGGGAGTTGTGGAAAGGCCATCAGCAACCATGCTGCAACTACAAGGCTGTTTAGGGGAGTCAAACAGAGTGCTGTTCATAAAGGTTTACAGCATGGAAACAGGCCCTTTGGCCCAACTTGTCCATGCCATCCTTTTTTTTAAACCCTTAAGCTAATCCCAATAGTCCACATTTGGCCCATATCCCTCTATACCCATCTTACCCAAGTAACTGTCTAAATGCTTTTTAAAAAACAAAAATATACCCGCCTCTACTACTACTTCTGGCAGCTTGTTCCAGATACTCACCACTGTCTGTGTGAAAAAATTGTGCCTCTGGACCCCTTTGTATCTCTCCGCTCTCACCTTAAACCCATGCCCACTAGTTTAGACTCCCCTACTTTTGGGAAAAGATATTGACAATCTAACTGATTATGCCCCTCATTTTTTTATAGACCTCTATAAGATCACCCTTCAGCCTTCTACGCTGCAGAGAAGAATTCCCAGTCTATCCAACCTCTCCTTATAACTCAAACCATCAAGTCCCGGTAACTATTGCAGGAGGTGGTGCCGACACAGCGTGAAATCCAGGCCAACGTTGCAAGGGTGGAAAGTTTGGCTCAGGGGTCTGTCCTCATGGGTGATAGTGTCCAGGCCATCCTGGAGACACTATGGGCCATTGACGAGCGTTTTGCCGGCATCCAGGAGGCTCAGCGTTCAATGGCCATGGGTGTCGGGAGACACTGCTGGCTATGGCTGGGAATCTTGCTGGCATTCTGGAGATACAGCAGGTCATGGATGTGAGCCTCAACAACGTAGCCCAGGCTCAGAGGGTTATTGCTGAGGGGCTCCAGAACATGGCTCACTCACAGAATGCAATAGCAGAGGAGCTCCAGAGCTTGGTCCAGTCGTAGAGAGACAGGGCTGACTCAAGGTGTCCCTCGCTGCTCCTCCCTGCTGGACACCTGCCATCACTACCCACCATCTTTGCTCCTGCTCTTCATATGGTGGGGCGCCCGCCTCGCCGCCTCACTCCTCCTCCTCCTGCTCCAACTGGTCTCCCCACTCCCCACCACCCCCTGAGCTGCCGTCTCTTCCTCCTCTGCCCCTGCTGCTACCAATATGGCCAGCTCCAGGTCAACCAGTCTGAGATCCATCTGCACAGTGCACTTGGAAAGAACAGAGAATGATGGATTATTCTCATTGGTTGCGTGGACCCTCACTTGGGCCAGTACCCTTACTTGTGGGAGCTGGCAATGTTGTGTGGCTCGATTAGGATTGTGTGAGATTCCCATCATGGCAAATGCTGGCACAGGTTATGCAGGTCAGTGTGCAGCCATGGGAAAAGCGCACCCTTGAGCCATTGCTATGTGTGCAACTACAGCATCCATTACAGGCATGTGTTGCTGGTCCGTGTCGCACCAGATGTGTTGCCCAGTGACAGCAGATTCCATGCAGTCCATGTCTGAACCTCTGCACCCCAACCTGGAGCAGCAGCTGCTTCATCCGGTTAGACCTCAGTCAGCACATGGTGCACTCCTCCTCCACCCCAGAACACCAGCACTCAATCAAATCCCTAACCACATCCCGTGGCAAGACAATGCCACTTCACAGAGCCCTGGAGGGGAAAGGTGAGCGGGAGCCCTGGAGGCTGCTTTCCACAGTCTGCTTCAGCGCTGCCCAAGAGAGGAGGGAGGCGGGGGAGCAGGAACCCTCGAGGCTGCTTCCAACAGTGCATTTCAGTGCTGACTATGAGTGGTAGAGGGGAGGGGGGAAGCGGGAGCCTTCAAGGCTGCTTCCAACAGTGCATTTCAGCACTGCCCAGGAGGATGGGGAGCAGGGCTACCTGACAGAACCTCACCCAGAAAGCTGTGAGGAAGTAGAAGCCCCCCCCCCCCCCCCCCACCCCCAACAGATACCACTGGTCCATGCGACAACACCTGAAGGCAGCAGGAGGAAGGCCACCAGGCATCTCCAGAGCCTGCCTGCCACATTTCCTGCACTTGGCCAGCAGCACATGCCTCAGTTCAACATGCCAGTTCAAGGCTGCTTCACCAGGTTGCGACTTTTAAATACCTATTCTGATTTGCGCCAAAATTACATCATGCCAAAGAGGTGGGAGATGCAGACATGGGCGCAGATCCTAATAATGGCATGTAAAGATATGTAAACTCCTGCTAATCAGTGGTCCCCCGGTTTTCTGCGGGTTCCGCGCCATTTTTCTCCGGCTGGGAGATGCGTGCGGGTCGTAAAAGCTCACGGGGAATCCACGAAATGGAGACACACACATCTCCCAGCCCGATCCACCAGAAAAGTTGTGGGTCATGATGAGAGAATTGTGGCCAATATTTCAATTTGGAAAGCTGAAAAATTTGAAAAATGTGTATAACAAGAACGTTGTATCATCATCCTTTATTTAGATAAGTGAATAGAGTTGCCTAGGTTGGAATGTACTAGTTATGAAGAGAGGCTGGTTCAGCTGGGGCTATTTTCCTCAAAGCAGAGAGGGCTGGTGGGGGGGAACCTGATCGAAGTCTACAAAATTATGAGGGGCATAGGTAGGGCAGATAGAAATGAACTTTTCTCCTTAGTCAAGGGATCAATAGCCAGAGGGCATAGATTTAAGATAAGGGGCGGGAGAATTAGAGGGGATTTGAGAAATTATTTTTAACCCAGTTGGTGGTGAGAATCTGGGCAGCACGGTAGCACAGTGGTTAGCAATGCTGCTTCACAGCTCCAGGGTCCTGGGTTCGATTCTTGGCTCAGGTCACTGTGAGGAGTTTGCACATTCTCCTCGTGTCTTTGTGGGTTTCCTCCAGGTACTCCGGTTTCTTCCCACAGTCCAAAGATGTGCGGGTTAGGTTGATTGGCCATGTTAAGAAATTGCCCCTTAGTGTCCAGGGTAGCGGAAGTTAGAGGGATTAATGGGTATAGTGTATAGGGACATGGGGGTAGGGCCTGGTGGGATTGTGTTCGGTGCAGACTTGATGGGCCAAAGGGCCTCTTTCTGCACTATAGGGTTCTATGATTCACTATCTTAAAGGATGGTAGAGATGGGATCCCTCACAATATTTAAGAAGCATTTAGATGAACGTTTGAAATGCCACTGAATACAAGGCTGTGAACCAAGTGCTGGAAAATGGGATGAAAATAGATGTTTGATGGTGGGTGTAGACAGAATGGGTCGAAAGGGTAGGCTGTGAGTTTAGCTGTCTATAATTGATCGAGTATATACATTGAACACTGTCATCAACACTGGATCTTCACCCTCAACCATCCCCCTGCCCCACTTTGTCAAATTGGCTGCCACACTGAACAGATGTCCATGATCACACAGTTCTTAATCATTCCATCCACTAGAGTGCCAAGAATTGTGCAGAACACTTTCCTGCACAGAGTTAGCTTTCATTGTCTCAGTACTATGGAAAAGAGATTTATTTATTGCAAAGATAGACACCACCAGACTAGATTACCAAGTTGGGGTTTGGAGCAGGGTGTCCATATCAAACTAGCAACCGAATCTTTCTTCTTAAAGGAAAAAAAAGAAGAAATTGTCTAAGCGCACTCATTATTAAAGCACCTCCCCTCACAGAGAATAAGCAGCACAGGTTCAATCCAGGGCCTGTGCTATGTTTAAAGGAGCCAATTTTGCAAATTTATAGATTGAATTGAATTACTTTCGATGTGAAAATCTCATCATCTCATGGGTTTTATTTAATACAGTGGCAATCCGTCTTCAGATAGAGCTTATCAGATATTTATCCAATTTATATTGTATAATGGTTTGCATTTATCTAATACTGAAAGCATTTACTGGTTACAATCTCTCCTTCTGCCTCCTGTCAAACCTGAAAGAGTGTCTTGTCCAGTTGCTCGTACACGTATCAATTTATCACTTCCCTGACCGTACTTTTTAACCTCTGATGTCTTCTGCCAGCATTTGTCATGGGAAATCCTTCTCTATGCCAGGCCAGATCTTTCTGTTTTTAACATTGCCTCCTCCTTTCATATTCGGCACACATATTACATTCAATTGAAAGAAAAACTGAACAGTCAAAATCTGAAACAAAAATAAAAATGCATAGCTCCAGGCTTCCAGTTTGTATTGTATATCTCACTTTTGACCCCTCTGTCAACCTCTCCACCAGGACGTAGGAGCATCACAATGCTCCATTCAACAAATTCAAGGATCTGCTGTCCGCCCTCCAATGTTACAATATGTTACAATACTTTGACCTCCAAGTACCTGCACTCATGTCAGTAGATGTATCCCAGCACGGACTTGGAGCAGTATAAGCCAGAATGGCAGGCCAGTGACATTGCATCAAGGGTTCTCACTGACAAGGAAACTCTTTATTCCCAGATTGAGAAGGAATTCCGCACCCTATTCATTGCATGTCAGGAATTCCACGATTTCATTTATGGCAGTCACAGCCGCTCCTTAGAAAGCCCCTCCAAGCTGCATCACCATGTCGGGTCATTCTCAGGCTTCAACACTACAACCTCAGTCTGATCTATAAGCATGCTAAGAAACTATACCTTGCCAATGCCCTCTCCAGAGCTTACTTAACCACCACGAGCATACAGATTATGAGGAGGACATTGATGTTACAACAATTCAAGTGCTATTGTCTCTCAGAATTAAGGAACTTCAAGCTGCCCTGCAAGTGGATACACATACAGTCAGTTTTACGCCTGGTGCCAACCAGTTTGCAATCCTCCTGGCTCCTTTCTAATGACATCATTGTGAAAGGATGTTCTGTGATTCTTTCTCATGACCTCTGCACTTGCTAAACCACATGAGAAGTGTAAGACAGTCTGATCTGCATGGTCAGAGGTTCATCATCTCAGCTCACTGCAGAGATACAACACCCAGAGTCTCCACCAAGGACACCCGGGGGGAGGTGGAAGCAACTAAGTGTAGGACAAACCAAACAATACACTACCCCTCAATCTATGGTGACATAGAGACCGAAGTGTCCAGATATGCACAGTGTAATGGACTCGGCTGTCATTAAACCAAAGAACCACTGCATCTTCCTGAGATCTCAGGCCTTCCATGGACACTCACCGCAGCAGCTGTATTGTAGTGGAATGGGAGACAACATCTGGTCCTTATTGATTCATTCTCAGGCTGGTAGGAAGTTGCTTCCTTGCCCAAAATGAAGAACACCGCAGTAATTGGAAAGCTGAAGAGATACTTTGCTGCACATGGCATTCCACAAACACTAATGACAGACAACATGCAACAGTTTGCCTCCAGGGAATTCAAGGGCTATGCTTATAATGGGACTTTGAACATATTACAAGCAGCCCCCTATAGCCAGGATCGAATGGCTTGGCAGACTGTGTAGTACATTCAGCAAGCACCTCCTCATAAAATGCCTCTATGAGAACACAGACCTCTATGCCTCACTACCCAGCCTGTGTAATCTGCCCAGAGAGGGTCAGCTCTCGGAAGCACAGAGAATGTTCTGCAGACGCACCAGAAACATAACCCCAAGGTCCTGTTGTGACCCAGAGTGGAAATGAACATGAAGGAAGCCCTCGTGAAACAGTGATAAATTTGGAAAAGATACAATGGGGGTGATTTTCCCACCTTGCCACGCCAGGCACGGATCACGCTGTTCAGGAAAATAGTGTGCTGGCCTAAAAGTCAGTTTTACGTCTGCCGCCAACCAGTTTGCAATCCTCCTGGCTCCTTTCTAATGGCATGAACTAGATCACACATAAAAAAGGCGTGAGGCTGGTTAGCACAGTTAAGAAGTCTTACAACACCAGGTTAAAGTCCAACAGGTTTATTTGGAATCACGAGCTTTCAGAGTGCTGCTCTTTCATCAGGCCTTTAACCTGGTGTTGTGAGACCTTTTACTGTGCCCACCCCAGTCCAACGCCAGCATCTCCACTTCATTGCATATTTAAAGTAGTATTTAAATATGCATAGCCCATTCAACTCCCAGCACACAGAATCTTCCCAGCCTTCAGGTGTGGCGTGATAATGGGAAGAATCGCGATTGGTCTCCACTAGCAGAAACCTGGCATGATAGTTACATGAGTTCTTCTCCTCTCACTGTTTTAAACTGAAGCTCTCAGCTTCAGGTAGGCTCCATCCCACATGAATGCATCTGTATGTAACTTAACATTTATACAAATGCATTCAATATCAACAACAATTGATATAATTATTGAATTGTTCATTTTTCAATATCTCACCGCTGGCCAAACCCACTGCTCCTTTTCAAATGTTCCAGAACAGTGGAATGTCTATTCTTAACTGCATTTCATTCTCCTTTCTCAATTAGTAAAGATTTGTTATGTTTCCTTTATTATTTGTGTTGCTCTGGTGATGCATTACCATAGGTACAAAACCAGAATTTAGTAATTCACTACTTCCTGTTATTCAGCAGGGTAAATCTCCAGCAGTAACCCTCTGGACATTTGGGCATCACCTTTGATCCCCTTTCATCTGCACTTATGTTGTCAAAGATTATTTTCAACATGGCAAATAAATAGGATTCCATTTTATTGCAGTAAATACTTCAGAAAGCAAATCTTGGATGTATAAATGCTGTCACATGTGGGCAGCATGGTGGCACAGTGGTTAGCACTGCTGCCTCACTGCACCAGGGTCACGGGTTTGGTTCCTGGCTTGGGTAACTGCCTCTGTGATGTTTGCATGTTCTCCCCATGTCTGGTTTCCTCCCATAGTCTGAAAGACATGCTGGTTAGGTGCATTGGCCATGCTAAATTCTCTCTCAGTGTACCCAAACAGGCACAGGAGTGTGGCAACTAGGGGTTTTTCACAGTAACTTCACTGTAGTATTAATGTAAACCTACCTGTGACTAATAAATAAATAAGCTTATAAACTTATAATATGGAACAATAAAGATTAGATTTATTAACAGTGAAAAGGGAACTTAGCTGTCTATCTGTTAAACAGTGATCTCCAGAAAGCTAGTATGAAAGTTTAAGAGCTTAACATGTTAAGAAATTGGAGCAGTGGTAAGCCATTCGCTTCTATGATTTTCCTCCACTATTCAGTAAGATTTTAACGAGGTATGATTAACTCCAAGTGCCCAGCCAATCACTAAATCCATTGATACCCTTAAATCCCAAAAATCTATCATATCCAGCCTTAAATATAGTCAACAATTGAGCATCTCACAGCCTTCTGGAATTCCAAAGCTCACAAACATCTGCGTGAAGATATTTCTTCCCGTCCCAGTGTTAAATGGCTGTGCCTTAGCCTAAGACTGTGCCCCCTGCATCTGGACTGTCCAGTGAAGGGAAACAGCCTCTCAGCAGTCACCTTGTTCAGACTTCTCTTCCCAGAAACCAATCTAGTGGTGCTTTTGTTGTACTGCGCTGAAGGCTAGTTTGTCCTCTCTGAGATAGAAAGACTAAAACTGGACACAGTATACCCAGGGTAGATCTTAGATGATTGAATTTTAAAGCTTCGCTCATTCTAAAAAGGCTAGGTGGACATCTGCTGCTTGATTCTGGTAGTGTTCTCACTTTCTCTGTTATTTAGTATTCTCGTAAATTAATTTTGGGATGGTATCTTGTTAGTTGTACATTTCAAACTACTGAATTGATGGGTGCTACTACATCTGCTCTCTGTCACACTCTGTCTGTCATGTTCTCTCCCCCTCTCTCTCCACCCACTGCTCTCTCTTCCCCTTGCCCTCTCTCCCCCTCACTCTCTCTCTGCCCCTCTCAACCTCTAACCCTCTTTCTTCAGGTATCATGTCCTAAGAGGCCGTTGGCAACCACGGATCTCCATGCTGATCTTGCTCTAGACTCATGGAGTATCTTTGTTAGTGGTACCTTCAAGCAGCCAGCATAATTAAGGACCCCACGCACATTCTCTCTTCCACCTTCTTCCATCAGAAAAAAGAAACAAAAGTCTGAAGTCATGTACCAACCGACTCAAGACAGCTTCTACCCTACTGCCATCAGATTTTTGAATGGACCTACCTCATATTTGGTTGATCTTTCTCTACACCCTCACTATGACTGTAACACTATATTCTGCACTTTCTTGTTTCCTTCTCCCCTATATACACTATGAATGGTATGCTTTGTATAGCACGCAAGAAACAATACTTTTCACTATATCTCAATACATGTGACAATAATAAATCAAATCAAATCAAAAGTTTACCAGGTTCTTTATTGAATCATCCTTTCTCTACCTCGACATCTTTTATCATTGACCTTTCCCATCAGCAGCAGACTTCTAAGTCATGATTGCTTATCACGTGTTCAAGAAATTCTAGCTGTCTCTTCCTGATCTTGGTCAGCAAAGATCTTTTGGTCTCAGATTTTACCAGCGCCTCTTCATTGGCAGTGCATCTTGTCCAGGATATTTTCATTATTTGCCTCAAAAACCAGGACTCTGCAGCCTCAGCTCAGGAGACATGGTGATTAGCACTGCTGCCTCACAACACCAGGAACCTGGATTCGATTCCCAGCTTGGGTCACTGTCTGTGTGGAGTCTGCATGTTCTCCTTGTGTCTGCATGGGTTTCCTCCGGGTGCTCCAGTCTCCTCTTACAGACTGAAAGACGTGCTGGTTAGGTGCATTGGCCATGCAAAATTCTCCCTCAGTGTACCCGAAGAGGTGCCAGAGAGTGATGACTACAGGATTTTCACAGTAACTTCATTGCAGTGCTAATGTAAACCTACCTGTGACACTAATTAACAAATTTGAATTTCAGTGGCTGCAGATCCACTTTGCCTCTTGCAAGGATAGAATCACTTGAAACTTTCCAGTCATTTCCCAATCCCAGCAAGTGGATGCTTTTTATAAATACACACATTTCATGCAGTTCTTTCTGTCGTTTGTACACTGTCTCCTTTGATTATGTGAATCTTGTACTGTCTACAGATGGGATGTTTCATTGAATTTCTGAATCCATGCCATTGATAAGAATTGGAAACACTTGTGCTGCTTTTCCCAACAATGCAGTCTGGGATACTCTGCTGCCAACTCAATGTGACTCAAAGAGCAAAGAACAAACATAAGTACAGCAGAGGAACAGGCCCTCATCCCTCCAAGCCTGTGCTGGTTACAATGCCCTAGCCAAAAAAAAACCCTTCTGCTTTTACTCAGTCTATATCTGTTTGTTTCTTCCCTATTCATGTACCCATCCAGATGCCTCTTAAATGTTGCTAATGTGCCTGATTCCACTACCTCCTCTGGCAGCGCATTCCAGGCATCCACCACTCTTTGCGTACATTTCCCTTAAACTTCCTCCCTCTCAACTCCTCTAATAAGGATCCATTGTTCACTGCCCTTCAATCAATTGTTATTGTAATAAGTCCAGAAGTCAGCTGTAAAGGAACAGTGCTTTAGTCCGCAAAGAAAAGCAAAGCTACAAGCCTATGGTGAACACAAACAGGTCCCAACCAGGACAGTACAACAATAGACATGCTCAGGGGCCTGCTTTACAAAGGGCTCTGTATAAAATTCCACCTGCTGAGGTAATTACCAATCCCCAGGGAGCTTGTATTCTACAAGTCCAACAGAGATGTGAATCAGGGATTCCCCATCCCTCTCCTGGGAGTTATCATAGTTATCTATCCTCAGATTTATCCTGGATCCTCAGATTCTTTCTTGTCAGTTGACCTTTGGAAGCTGAGGTAACCCCACTTCATTGTCACAATTCACAAGCTTCTTCATGGAATTTGTGATGGGGCAAGAAAGATCTTTCCCTTTTGAAGCCATGTTGACTATTGCTGTGTGCAGATAATCCTCATGTTTATGCTTGATGATTAATTCCATTATCTTGCATGTACTTGAAGTAAAACAAATGGGAATTTGCAGCTTGTAGTTGAGTTGTCACTCGTTCTAAATAAAGGCTTCAGATAAAACCCCTTCCAATCTGCGGGTGCCTCTCCACATTCCGTTGTTCCCCATAATGATGATCAGATCTCCTCCTTAGTATTAATTGTCGGGAATAGATATGACATATAGAGCTCAGAAAATTACCAATCCTTTTCAGCTCTCTGGGACTTTATGTTAAATGCTGCTTTGATTATCTCTGGTCAGAAAGGGCATGTTGCTCATGCCTTCTCTAATGAACATTAAGAGGAAGTAATCATTTATGCTAATTCAGTTCCACTTCCATGTGCCCCATCACCAGCACTGGTACATTGACTCCTGAAAATAGCCACTGAAATCAGAGCCCCGTGAGCTATTCACGATGCATTCTGATAACATTACAGCTAATTTGCTAAAGTTCACCTTTAGACACATCCAATTAATTCCTTTCCATGCCTGAATGCAGATGCCTAATAATGAATTCTGTAAAATGGTTGCCACGTTATTTATTCTATTGCAACTTATACCTTGCAACCTATCAAATAACAGTGGTAATTGCATTAAATATTCATGATATAGGGAGCACACTTTGATGAATGTGAAACACTTAAACAATTATCCTCTGTAAGTACAAACACTTCCAAAGGGGAGACTGACACCTTTATGTTCAATACAACAGAATGAACAACTGCATGTCGAGTTACTCAGCAAGTGCTTTGGTTTGATCTGCTGTTGCTTAGTGCCATCTAGAGGTGATGATGACAATATCTACAGTCCGGAAGTCACTTGATTGTTCAATTATTGATGAACAAACGCTGATGATTCTGTTCTGTCCCCCAGAGTTTGTGGTCTCAGGAATGACAGGTTTGTCATATGAGGAGCAGTTGAGGAGCCTAGATCTGTACTTGATGAAGTTTAGAAGGATGAAGAGAGATCGATTTGAAACTTACAGAATACTGAGAGGCCTGGATAGACTGAACGTAGAGAGGACGTTTCCACTAGTGGGAGAGACTAGTACTCAAGGGCACAACCTCAGAGTGAAGAGAGGCTCCTTTAAAACTGAGATGAGGAGGAATTTCTTCAGCCTGAGGGTGGTGAATCTGTGGAACCTTTTGCCACAAAGGACTGTGGAGGCCAGGTCATTGAGTGTCTTTAATCCAGGGATAGATAGATTCTTAATCAAGGGTTTACGGGGAGGAGGCAGGAGAATGGGGATAAGAATTATGATATGGAGACGCCGGAGTTGGGTGAGGATAAGTTCCTGGGAATTGGGCTGATGGTGAACCCCTAACCTGAGTGCAGAATTTTTATTCATTCCGAGACTTGGGCGTCATTGGCTGGCCAGCATTTATTGCCCATCCCTGTTGCCTGAGGGCAGTTGAGAGTCAATCACATTGCTGTGGCTCTGGAGTCACATGTAGGCCAGGCCAGGTAAGGATGGCAGATTTCCTTCCCAAAAGGATATTAGTGAACCAGATGGGTTTTTTCAACAATGGCTTCATGGTCATCAGTAGATTCTTAATTCCAGATTTTATTTATTGAATTCAAATTCCACCATCTGCTGTAGTGGGATTCGAACAGGGCTTCCCAGTACATTAGCATCTAATGTATTCAAACAGAAGTGGGAAAATGGAACTTTTGGTGATGGTACAGAATAAGTGACATCAGATTGGCTGTGAGTTTCCTTTCCTGAAATAAATCACCGTGCAAAGCATTAGCTGGAATTTTCCAGAAATTCATGCCCCTCTTAGCCAAATCTCCATTCACTGCAGCAGGAACAGAGAATGGCGTGAATGGCTGGAAAAGTCTGGCTGCAGCATATCTGACATACAGGGAAAAATATCTTTTGACTTTGGATATGTGAAAACTATCAATCAGTTCCACCCAAATATTATGCACAGGAACTGGAATTTGATTGTTCGGTTTTACCAATTCATTTTGAAGAAAGGTTTACTCTATTTTTACATAAAGGAGGTAAATCTATTTTTAAAGATAACTGTTCAAAGTGGCCACCCATCAGTATTGGATATCATGAGAATGTCAGTAAATTGAAAGTGATTGGTAAAGGGATCAAAGGCAAAATCAGGGAAAACTTCTTTGCAAAGGGAGTGATGGAGGCAGATTCAACTGAAGCTTTCAAAGAGGAATTGGATAAACACCTGAAGGGAAAAAGAATTTGTATGCATAGAGGGCAAGTCAGGGGAATGGAACTAGTGAAATGACATTGGCAGTGAATGACCTCCTGTTATGTTGTGACTATTCTATGATTCTGTCCTACGATTCAAAGAGCAATTCAATGATTCAGACTCACTCCTGTTGTGCGGCATTCTAAAATTAGTTGTGAATATTTATAGTTGTAACTGGATAACTAAAGGTTTTGCATCTATTGAATATTCATAGATTTTCAAAGGCATCTCAAATCAAATCAAAACATCTGAGGCCATCATACCTCCAGGCTGTGAATACCTGCAGCGCATGACAATTAGATGGAAAGTCCCGAGGAGTTAAAGCACAAATTATGTGTGTTTCTCTACGTGTCTCTGCACCTGTGTGTATCTCTGTGTCTGTGTGTGTCTGTGTGTGTGTGTGTGTTTGTCTCTGTGTGTATATCTGTGACTGTGTGTCTCTGTGTCTATATTTCTGTGTGTGTCTATGTATGTGTATACCTCTGTCTGTGTGGGTGTGTCTCTATGTGTGTCTGTGTGTGTGTATATGTGTTTGTGTGTATGTCTCTGTGTGTATGTCTGTGACTGTGTGTTTCTGTGTCTATATATGTTTGTGTATCTATGTATGTGTATGCCTCTGTATCTGTGTGGGTGTGTCTCTATGTGTGTCTGTGTGTGTGTGTGTGTGTGTGTGTGTGTATCTCTATGTGTGTTTGCAGTGTGTGTGGGTGCAAATGTGTTGTCATGTGTGTGTGTACATGGGTGTTTTGTCATGTGTGTGTAACTGCCACATGGTGAGTACACTGTGACAACAGCATAAATGTACAGCTTCCAATTATGAGCGATGGGAAATAAGAAAAAAAACTTGTTTTGAATATTGCACTGTTTAAGATGTTAAGGAAAATATAGTTGGCTCACTAATACCCTGTGTAGAATAAAGGGTTAACTCCAGTTATAGCTACAGAGTATGTGTATGAAGAGCTATGTCACAGTGATATCACTCATTGAGAGAAGATGACTTAGAAGCAACTTAAAGAGAGCTCCAGCCATGTCTTAGTTTAACATAACCTGTGTAAATAGTATTTTAATAAATGTGTTTTCAATACATTGTCTCCAGCAAGATTCTAGAGCGAGAAGCTAATGAACCCCGAGATAAACCCATGAGAGCAGGTAGTGGCAACAATGACTATACCCATGGATAAAGTTCCACGGGCACATTATGCAAGCATCTGGGATTACTGCACACCCACAGAAAATAAAGGGATTTCCATCAATTAGTAATGCAAAGGTTTATGGGCATGGTCAAGTGACTAGGCAAATTCCAACCTTACCTACCCAGTTAAATGAACCCCTCAGATATATTTTACAATACAAATAGGTTTGGTGCAGGGCTAAACATCAATAGCAATCATTTGAATAAATCAAAATGATGCTAACATCCCCAGAGGCCCTAACCCACTACAATCTCTTCAGGGGCACTTGTGACTTTTAAGGGTGTTGTAGTGGAGAATTTCTTGTTTCCCGAGCTGTGATATTAAAACTTAATGAAGTTTGCTTAGAAAAAAAAACTAGCCTTTATTATCACAAAACTGCATGCAGTGTATGGCAGAATCTTGGAAACAGAGCAGTCCGCGCAAACTGCTGATTCTATCCCAAGACCGCGCCCAGTACAAGAATCAGTTCAGTATTTATACATAATCATTATCAGTTTGCATGACCCGATTATTCAGGAAGTTGATCAAATAGTGTCATAAGCAATGTCATAAATCACGGTTCAACCTGCTGACCTCCTAAAACTCTTTGTCTCATCATTCATACCTTTATCTTGTCCTTTTGATAGAACAGAAGAAGGCCGATGACTTCGTCATTTCTGACCTTATCTCGCCTCACTCATCCAGCCCTAAGTTATGTGGAGTCAGTCTTATCAGGTCTTAACCTTCTCTGGTCTTATTCATGTCTTAGGTTATGCGGAGTCAGCTTTACTTATGTTGTACCAAATACTTGACCAATTTTCCCATCATGCCACTACATCATTCGTACAACTTCACAAGGGGCATCTTGACAAATACATGAATTGAATGGCAACAGAGAGATATGGTCCCTGGAAGGGTAGGAGGCTTTAGTTCAGACAGGTGGTGTGGTTGGTGCAGACGTGGAGGGCCTGTTCCTGTGCTGTAATTTTATTTGTTCTTTGTTCTAACCCAGATCTTCCCATGAATATTGCAGCTGACAGTTGGGAGCAGTGCTATTCCAGGTCCAAAGTGATGGCAAAAGAAAATCTGTCAACTTTACATCCAGATCATTCACAGACACCGAATATCATTATGTTTACTCGAAAAAGAAGCCCTCATAGTGATCTGGGCATGTGAGAAATTGTCTAATTATGCATTGGGCCCACACTTTAAGATCAAGACATTAGTAACATTGTTGAACGCAAAGCAAATCACAAAGACGCCACCCAGGATTCAGCGATTCCGACTTCAACTCATATCATGCAATGCTATGACAAAGTATGAACTTGGTAAATATCAAACTGCAGCCAATACATTATCCAGGATAATTACCTAGAACAGAAAGATAAAACCTTCAGAGCAGAATCTGGACTCTTTACAGCCTTGACTACTAAATACCTAGCAGCAACAAATCAGATGTTGTGCACATTTTAGTATGGCCCGAAGACAAGATGAAGAGTGCATCCCTATTGCCGGGAGAGATGGCCACATTACATTGTTATCGGACAACAAATTTTATGAAATTGGGCACACAATATGGAAGCAGACTAAAATTACACTCAGAGCCTCTCCACTAAAAATCACAAAGGAACAGACACAGATTAGCAGGCAAGAGCATGCTTTTAGAATGCAAATGAGGGCTAGCACACATGGGAAGCTGGACAGGATGGCACCTACAGGAGCTAAATTAAAAAACACATCCCCACACCACCAAATCAGCACTTCTAAACCAGTCAAACAACCTATGGAGACACCTAAAGATTAGCATAGCTAAGGAGGCATCCCTGGCCCCTCAAATTTCCTGAGAATAATCACACACCCATTGTTCAAACCCCAGAGATTCTAGACCATTAATAACTAATCAGACAAAAACGATTAATACACACTTGAAACAATCATCCCAACACTTGAAAACATTGAGACAGGATGGCTAAAGTCGAATACTGTAAATAAAGTATTAGCATTTGAATCGCATACTACACCGAAGTTCAGGTATAACTGTAGCCCATTGTGGCGGGTCTTTAGAGTGCTTTCAGGACTGTTCGATTGTATGTCCTGACTGCACCTCCATCGACGTAAAAGAAAATAAAGCTGTGCCGTTATTGAACTACACCCTGGGTCCGTAGTGGTTGTTTTGCCCACTCGCGCTAATAACATCCTAAACATCCTGCCTTGAGGCCACATTTACCATGGTAACATTTACCATGGTACCATTTTCATATCACAGATAACCGCCTGGCATACAATGCAAGGCTGATGATGCTGTGAGCTTTGGAAGTCCTCCAGAAGACCCATCGAGGACATCTTGGCATTGCCAAGGACTAAGCAGTCTATAGAATGGCTATGGATTTTACATTCCATTGAACAGATATTCCCCAACTGCATTATCCGCACTATCCACAGGCAGGAGCAGAAAGAGCCATGTCGGCCCTCCTCTTTCCCATTAGAGCCTTGGGAACGTTTTGGCTTGGACCCCTTTGACTATAATGATAAAATATTTCTTATAGTAGTAAACTATTATTCTCATTGAATAGAGGTGCAAAAGCTATATAACCTCACCTCTCAAACCACTAATACCTCCTTGAAGAAAGTGTTCTCTACACATAGCATTCTGCACACTGTCACCTTAGATAATGGACCACAATTCAGAAATAAATCCATTAAATCCTTTACAAAATCATATAACTTTGTGGGTAAGCAGTGGTGTGGCAGTGTATTGCCAGTGGTTCAAATCCCACCATGGCAGATGGTGAAATTTGGATTCAATGAAAATCTGGAATTAAAAGTCTAATGATGACCATGAAACTATTGTCGCTTGTCAGAGAAAACCATCTGGTTCAATGATGTCCCTTAAGGAGGGAAATCTGCCACCCTTATTTGGTCTGGTCTACATATGATTCCAGATCCACATCAAAATGCTTGACTCTTAAATGCCCTGAGGGCTAGGCAACTAATGCTGGCCCAGCTAGCGATGCTCATGTCCCATGAACAAATAAATAAAATAAAATGCCACAAGCTCCCTGGAATACCCACAATTGAATGGAGAAGATGAGCATAGTCACTGACCTCTTGAAGGAGAATGGCAATGTTGACTTTGCTCTATTTAGTTATCTTTGCAAATATGTATGTCAATGTGTGTGGGGGGAATGGTAGCAGAGAATGGGATACAAGGGGTTGGCGACAAGAGTGTGGATGTCTCTAAACAGAAAACCCAAACTTCTGTCTCCCTGATCTCCAGTCCCACAATACTGGAAAGCAAAAAACTCAAATAGTTATCATTCAACACCATTAGATAATAGGTTTGCCTCATGTGAGCTTCTGATGGGCTGCAAGCTAAAGACACAACTTACTTTCCTACCCAACACCTTACTACTCAATGTCACAAGGGAGACAATTCTCAAGCTAGGAAGAAGCCTGTGGAGTGAGACAAGCTTGTACATTTAGAGGCATAGGGCTCATTACTGTACAATTCCTAGAAGGGGAAAAGGGTTATGGATCAGGAATCAAAACTGATCAGGAATGTTAATAATTATTATGTTCATTTTTTGCGAGACTCTTCCACCCTTGATACAAAGACAAACACCAACCACTGTCCGATTCAAAAGTTCTTTATTCTTCTTACATATGCAAGCTGGCAAACCTTTACTATGTAACTTCCACCCAGTGCTGGGAATCAGGTAGCAAAGGTGCGCTGAACAGTGGGACAGTCCTCCTTTATGTAGCTTTTACAAACCTTCAGATCACATGCAATCTGATGCAATGTAGCTAATCACAACACACCTTTTGTTCTAGTCTAGATGTTAATCACATCAAAGGTCGTAATATCATTATGTTGAAAGAAAGAGAACGGTTAAAGGGTAAATTAGTTAATGACAGATGTCTTAACCTTGTCATTTTGAAATCAACTCAAAAGTTCTTAGTTGCATGCAATGTTAATCCTTTAATATCTCATAAGAAGCTACAGCAACTGAGACCGTATCTGGTCAAGGCACAGTTTGGGATCATTCAAAGGAACAGATCTGTCCTAATCTCAATGGACAGAACATCATGAACGGCATTGGAAGAGTACCCTGAACCTCAAGACAGTGTCACCAGTGTGACCTTAGAGCAACAGGATTTCAATATACCTCAGAAGGAGTTTGAAATAGCTCCTCAGAGGCTGGTATCACATTACCAGATTCCCTTTATTTACCAACTCAATTCCACTCCAAAGATTGCTTCATGTTCTAACTCAGCATCCTGAGTGTTAGAAGGCCTGACAGTCCCATATTTATATATAGGTGAGACTGAATGCGCATCAGTCAGGCTCATATTTTAGCATTCGCTTAGGCAACAGCAACCTAAAGGCACTCAGTCAACTCTTTATACAAATGGTGCTGGGCGCCATGCATCCAATGCAAGGTCTTTAATTATTTGTGCACAAGGAGAACTCTCCATGGCCAAATCGGATTGACCGGAGCAGTTCTGAGGTTCCAGAGAAACAGCTCAGCAGTTATAGTCAATTACAGCAAATCAGGAACAAGCGATTTTTCACATACATATTTGCCAATAAAACCCAGCCTTTCGCCCTTTCTCGCTTGATAAAAACTTGATTTTTTGCTAATCCTTCATTTGCATAGCATATCCTCATATCTTGCCTTCGGTATTTGTTATGGGAATATCTGGTCTTGTTCACCCTCTGGTGAAGGCTGAGAAAGAAAAATGTTATGGGGGCTTGTGACGAAATAGCTGAGACTGATTCTTTTCGAAGGTCAGTAAGCTGATAAACATTTTCCACCACTGTATGGAGAAAGTGTGACCTTCAAAAATTTGAACACTTCCAGAGGTTTTCCTTTTCAGAGAAGAGACTTTATGGGGAGATTTGTAGAATGGCAGGGAATAAAGAGTCAGAGAGAAGTGGCAATGTAAATTACAGGGTTAATTCTTATAATGTGCGTAAGGAACTGTTGTCACTCATAACTGAGAATCATCTTACAGAATAGTTCTAGTTGTGTCTTGATTTTAACATTTGTAAATAGTTAAAATGTAAATAAACGTGTTTTCAACACATTTCTCCCAAAAAGATTCTAAGGGCCGAATTTTACCATTGCGTCATGCCCAACTTTAGGTGCAAAAACTTGGTAAAGTTGGACATGAGGCAATTAGTGTGATCTGCACCCGTGTCCTCGCAGATGCCCATTTTATCAAGGCATGAAAATGGCCACGATTGGAACTGCACCTGGAATGGGCGCTACGTCAATTTAAATGTATTTGCATGTATATAAATTGACTTAATGAGCTGGGTGCCCAATCGTACCTGCATTTCCCTTTCTACCATTGCATTCGCCTGTCCAGATTTGGCGCAAAACAGACATGGAGTCATAGCGTCAGTGAGGTTTACAGCATGGAAACAGGCCCTTAGGCCCAACTTGCTGCCCTTTTTTTTAAACCCTTAAACTAATCTCAATTGTCCCCATTTGGCCCATATCCCTCTATACCCATCTTATCCATGTAACTATCTAAATGCTTTTTAAAAGACAAAATTGTACTCGCCTCTACTACTACCTTTGGCAGCTTATTCCAGACACTCACCACTGTCACCATTGTTCCTGAGGAGCAGTATCGAGAGGCAGCGATTTTTGAGCGTGTGAGGAGGCAGCAAAAAAGGTACATTTTTCTGTTTATATTGGTTAACTTTTTATTTCTAGTTTAAAGTCGCAAGTTTCGGCGGTTTTTTTTAAAATTAGTTAGAAACCCGAAGTTGTCACTAGGACGCTTACCGGTAGTTGTTTTTTTTTTCTCGGGTTTATAAGCACCTACCTCCGTGTATCGGCCTCATTGTTCCTGAGGAGCAGCAGCGAGAGGCAGCGATTTTTGGGCGTGTGAGGAGGCAGCAAAAAAGGTACATTTTTCTGTTTATATTGTTTAACTTTTTATTTCTAGTTTAAAGTCGCGAGTTTCGGCGGTTTTTTTAAAATTAGTTAGAAACCGGAAATCGTCACTAGGACGCTTACCGGTAGTTGTAGTTTTTTTTTTCTCGGGCCCCTAACCCTATAAATTAGCGCAGAGAGGATACCCGATCCTCTGCACTGGTAGAGGATCCTACCCTCCCACCTCCTCTAACCTAATTATAAGTGTGGGGGAAGTTTTTTTTAATATTTTTATTTTTATTTTTCTGCTGGTAATTGTTTCAGGGATGGCAGTTCAGGCAGTAAGCTGCATCTTCTGTGGGATGTATGTGGTGAGGGACTCCAGTAGTGTTTCAGGTGATTTTACTTGTAGGAAGTATGTTCGATTGCAGCTTCTGGAGGAGCGTGTAAAGGAGCTGGAGGTGGAATTAGAGGAACTCTGCATAATTTGGGAGGCGGAGGCGGACATCGATAGGAGTTATAAGGAGATAGTCACTCCTAGAAATGAGTCTTGGGTCACTGCCAGGAAGAGGGGAAAGAAGCAAGTGGGGGGACAATCCCCTGGGGCTGTTCCCCTCCAAAATAGGTTTTCGGTCCTGGAGGCTACAGTTGAGGAGGAATCAACTGGGGATAGCCAAAGGGAGCAGGTCTCTGGGGGTGAGCCTACTGTAAAAGCTCAGGTGGTTAGGGGATATAAAAGATTGGGCCTCGTGATTGGGGACTCCACAGTTAAGGGGACGGATAGGAGAGTCGGAAGTAATGGTAGGGACTCAGGGCTGGTGTGTTGCCTACCAGGGGCTGGGGTCCGGGATGTATCGGAAAGGGTATTCAGGACTCTTAGGGGAGAGGGAGATCAACCCCAAGTTATAGTTCATGTGGGGACGCATGACATAGGGAGGTTAAGGGAAGGGGATATTAAGCAGAGATTTATAGAGTTGGGGTGGAAACTAAAGGCCAAGTCAGACAGAGTGGTTATCTCCGGACTCTTGCCTGTGCCACGGGATAGTTTAGAGAGGAATAGAGAGAGGGAAAGTTTGAACTCGTGGCTGAGGGGATAGTGCAGGAGGGAGGGGTTCAGGTACTTGAGCAATTGGGGCTCATTCTGGGGAAGGTGGGACCTCTATAAGAGTGATGGTCTACACCTGAATCAGAGGGGAACCAATATCCTGGGGGGTAAATTTGCAAAGGCTATGCAGGGAGGTTTAAACTGATTCGGAGGGGGGGTGGGATCCTGAGTAGAGGGGGTGAAAGTGAGGGGGGCATAGATGGGGACTGCAATGCACGGCATCGTGGGGGTGGGGCGGAGCAGGGTTTGAAATGCGTATACTTTAATGCGAGGAGTATTCGCAATAAAGTGGATGAACTTGCAGCGTGGATCAGTACCTGGGACTTTGATGTTGTGGCCATTTCAGAGACATGGATAGAGCAGGGTCAGGAATGGTTGTTGCAGGTCCCGGGGTTCAAATGCTTTAGTCAGAGTAGAGAAGGAGGTAGAAGGGGGGGAGGGGTAGCATTATTAGTCAAGGACTGTATCACAGTGTCAGAGAGGAAGTTTGATGATGACTTGTCTGTTGAGGTAGTATGGGCAGAGATTAGAAATAGGAGAGGAAAGGTCACCCTGTTGGGAGTCTTTTATAGACCTCCTAAAAGTTCTAGAGAGGTTGAGGAAAGGATTGCGGAGACGATCCTGGTTAGGAGTGAAAGTAATAGGGTAATTGTTATGGGGGACTTTAACTTTACTAATATTGATTGGAATTGCTATAGCTCTAGCTCGTTAGAGGGGTCAGTTTTTGTACAAAGCATGCAGGAAGGTTTTTTGACTCAGTATGTAGATAGGCCAACTAGAGGTGAGGCTATATTGGATTTGGTGCTGGGAAATGAGCCAGACCAGGTGCTAGACTTGGAAGTTGGTGTGCATTTTGGTGATAGTGACCACAATTCAGTTACGTTCACCTTAGTGATGGAAAGGGAAAGGCATGAACCTCGGGTCAGTAGTTTTAGCTGGGGGAAGGGTAATTATGAGGCTATTAGGAGAGAATTAGGAAGCACAGGTTGGACTAGGAGATTACAGGGACTGGGAACGTCCGAAATGTGGAGTTTTTTCAAGGAGCAGCTACTGCGAGTCCGTGATAGGTATGTCCCTGTCAGGCAAGGAGGAATTGGTAGGGCTAGGGAACCGTGGTGCACTAAAAAAGTTGATTCATTGGTTAAAAAGAAAAAGGAGGCTTATGTTCGGATGAGACTTGAAGGCTCAGGTAGTGCACTAGAAAGCTTTAGATTGGCTAGGAGGGAGTTGAAGAGTGAGTTAAGAAGGGCTAAAAGAGGACATGAGAAGACTTTGGCTGATAGGATTAAGGAGAATCCTAAGGCGTTCTATAGGTATGTCAAGAACAGAAGGTTGGTTAGGGCAAGATTAGGGCCAGTTACAGACAGCAGAGGGAAGTTGTGTGTGGAACCGGAAGTGATTGGAGAGGCATTGAACCAATATTTCTCTTCGGTGTTCACGCAGGGGGACATGAATATAGCTGAGGAGGACACTGGGTTGCAGGGGTGTAAAATAGACAGTATTGCAGTTGATAAGGGGGATGTGCTGGATATTCTTGAGGGTTTGAAAATAGATAAGTCCCCTGGTCCGGATGGGATTTACCCTAGGATTCTCTGGGAGGCAAGAGAGGTGATTGCAGAGCCTCTGGCTCTGATCTTCAGGTCGTCGTTGGTCTCTGGTATAGTACCGGAAGATTGGAGGATAGCGAATGTTGTCCCATTGTTTAAGAAGGGGAACAGAGACTTCCCCGGGAATTATAGACCGGTGAGTCTTACTTCTGCTGTGGGCAAGGTTTTAGAAAAAATTATTAGGGATAGGATTTATAGTTATTTGGAGAGTAATGAATTGATTGGAGATAGTCAGCATCGTTTTATAGCGGGTAGGCTTACTAACCTTATTGAGTTTTTTGAGAAAGTGACCAAAGAGGTGGATGGGGGTAAGGCAGTTGATGTGGTATATATGGATTTTAGTAAAGCATTTGATAAGGTTCACCATGGTAGGCTTCTGCAGAAAACGCAGATGTATGGGATTGAGAGTAGTCTAGGAAATTGGATCAGGAATTGGCTAGCAGATAGATCATCAGCCACTTCAGGTCTTGAACAGCAGGTTAGGTGTAAGGATTCGCATTTTAATCAGTAATCTCTAAACTGTCTGTGCTTTATATGCTCTGTCTGAGGCCAGAACTCTCCATTCACCTGACGAAGGGGGTAACCCCGAAAGCTAGTGAGTATATTATCAAATAAATAGGTTGGACTAAAACCTGGTGTTGTCAGACTTTTTACTGTGTTTACGCCAGTCCAACGCCGGCATACCCACATCATAGCAGATAGGAGACAGAGGGTGGTGGTTGATGGTAAATATTCGTCATGGAGTTCGGTTACGAGTGGTGTGCCTCAGGGATCTGTTTTGGGGCCACTGCTGTTTGTAATTTTTATTAATGATCTGGATGAGGGTATAGTTGGGTGGATTAGTAAATTTGCTGATGACACCAAAGTCGGAGGTGTGGTAGATTGTGAGGAAGGGTGTCATAGTTTGCAGGGAGACTTAGACAGGTTGCAGAGCTGGGCCGAGAGGTGGCGGATGGAGTTTAATGCGGAGAAGTGTGAGGTAATTCACTTTGGTAGGAATAACAGATGTGTAGAGTATAGGGCTAACGGGAGGACTTTGAATAGTGTGGATGAACAGAGGGATCTAGGTGTATGTGTACATAGATCCCTGAAAGTTGGGAATCAAGTAGATAAGGTTGTTAAGAAGGCATACGGTGTCTTGGCGTTTATTGGTAGGGGGATTGAATTTAGGAGTCGCAGCGTCATGTTGCAACTGTACACAACTCTGGTGCGGCCGCACTTGGAGTACTGTGCGCAGTTCTGGTCCCCACATTACAGGGAGGATGTGGAGGCTTTGGAGAGGGTGCAGAGGAGGTTTACCAGGATGTTGCCTGGTATGGAGGGGAGGTCCTATGAGGAGAGACTGAGGGATTTGGGGTTGTTTTCGCTAGAAAGAAGGCGGCTAAGAGGGGATCTTATTGAAACATATAAGATGATTAGAGGTTTAGATAGTGTGGATAGTGATAGCCTTTTTCCTCAGATGGAGAAAGCTAGCACGAGGGGACATGGCTTTAAATTAAGGGGGGGTAGTTATAGGACGGATGTCAGGGGTAGGTTCTTTACCCAGAGGGTGGTGAGGGATTGGAATGCCCTGCCTGTTGCAGTTGTAAATGCGCCTAGTTTGGGGGCGTTTAAGAGATCCGTGGATAGGTTTATGGACGAAAAGGGATTGGTTTAGGTTAGAGGGTCATTGTTTTTAACTGGTCGGCGCAACATCATGGGCCGAAGGGCCTGTTCTGCGCTGTAATGTTCTATGTTCTATGTTCTATGTCTGTGTGAAAAAAATTTCCCCTGTGGAAAATTTTGTATCTGTCCGCTCTCACCTTAAAACATGCTCTGAAGAGGTAAGTTCAGAGCTTCCAATGGCTCTCTAACTCAGATTGGTGGTGGCGGGGAAAGGAAGGCGGGCCAAATCATTCCCTGATGGGGGTTGGAGAAGAGAGGCCAGGTCATTCTCTGGTGATGGAGGGAGGAGGGAGGCCCAATCATTCTCTGGTGGGTGGGAGGAGGGGGGGGTGGGGGGAGGCAGCGGAGAGAGACCAAATGATTCTCTGGCTGGGGGTGAAGCGGGGGGTGGGAGGCCAAATGATTCTCTGGTGCGGGGGTGGGGGGGGTGCGCGGAAGGAGGGCAGATGGTTCTCTGGTGGGGGGGAAGGAGGAGGAGGAGACCAGATCATTCTTTGGTGAGGGAGGGGAAGGGAGGAGGAGGGAGGCTAGATTGTTTTCTGGGGGGAGACAGGGAAGAGGAGGAGGAGGTGGAGGAGGGAGGTGGGTCAGATCGTTCTGTGGTGGTGAGGTGGGGGGGTAGGGGCGGGTGGGGGTTCTGCTGCCACTTTGCGGGTGATTGGTGGGGGGGGTAAAGGGAGCAGGGGATCACGATCAGTTGGGTAGCTGAGGCGTGGGTGGATAAAGGGACAGTTATGTTATGGGGATGGCTCCTTCGGCAGTGCTAGAGGACCAGGCTGGCATTGCCAAGTGGCAATGTCCAGGGGACACCTCCCCTTACTCCTGACCCCTTTTCGCTCCAGTGTGGAGGTATTGTAAATCCTGCTGGAGTGAAATACTGGAACAGTTGGCAGGGGGTGGGTGGGTTGCATGGGGCAAAGGGTGAAGTTTCCAGACCCACTAATTATATTAAAATGATTATTTAAATAATTTCTGCAGCTCTACACCGATGTCTCACAAGAGCTGATGATGGTTATTAAAGCAGTGTAGTGGGCTGGAAGAATCGCCCCCAAAATCACTGCCTGTAGCGAGATCTCTCCTGGTGTAAGAAGCTAACAATTCTGTGCTAAAATCACAGTAACAGAGGTTGTGGTTTTAAGCCCCATTCAAGAAGCTTGAAGACAGAAGCTAGCCTGAGACTCAGTGCTGTGCCCTCGGAGATGCCATCTTTCAGACAAAGATTATAATTGATGTCACTCTCAGGTGGCTGTGAAATATTGCACGCACTATCCAAAGAAGGGAGTGCAATGCTTTTGGTATTCTGGCCAACAATCTCCCCAGCTGACATTTAAATCAGATTATAAAATCATTAGATTTAGCGATTGCCTTCTCTGCTTTTGATATCTTGAATATTTCCCTCCTCAGGCCCCATCTAAAGCCTAAGGCTTGAGTTCTGCATATCTTAGAGATTCTGTTATCTTGTGTAGATTTGGAGACTGCGGAGAGCGACAGACCACCATGTAACAAAGAACTAATTCAAGGATGCCACCTTCTGTACAAACAACTTATAAACAGGAAATTGTGACAGACATTGTGAATGCAAACAGAACTCTGATGTCTTAAATGGGTGTGCTGATCTCCTGATGAGTGAAAAATCTCTCAGTCAAATTACTGCCATGAAAGTCCCGAGTGGGAAGATTGCATGGGGTATCTCGCTGAATAAACCGGAGTGAAGCGCTCTAGTTTTCAGACTTTTCTGATTTTTTTGGGGGGTAAGATTAAGCCCGTTGTGTTTAAAATGGAGGATGCAGTCATGGTTAGAATTTTAGCAGCAGGATCAGCGTGGGCGGCTGGTAAAATCATGGAGAGAACAGGACCAAACACCTATGTTGTGAAGATAGAAGCTTGTTGGCTCAGGAAACACATAGACCATCTAAGGTGGAGATCAGTAATGGACACAGGGGATCCATAGGTGACCCCTGCAGATAGTTTTAAGATGCCAGAGCTTGTCACTGAGATTTCAGTTGAGAATGTGGGATCGGAATTGTGGAGACTGAGGAGCAGGAGCTGCTAAAGAGCCACTGGATTAATGAGCCTGCCGTTTCTATCTGTCCTGTCTGGTCCTGTGAATTTAGAAGAGCCTGTCACAGAACTCTACTGGAGCTCAAAGGTCCCTGGACTGATTAAACCTTTGATTCATTTTTCCAGACTTTTTTCTGTTTCCCTTTATTTAATGTCAACGATGTGCCTTTTGTTCCTCCATAGGTGCATTTTGGAGTTAAGGAGAAAGGATTGATGTAGCGTGGTCCTTTAAGGTTGGGGGTGAAGTATTTCCTGGGGACTATGTGATCGGGCCGGGCCTTATGGATTGTTTGGCTGGAAGCTCAACCGTTATGTATTAATCTTATTATGGCAAATAAAGCCTTTGTTGATTGAAGCCACATCAAGTTGCCCTCAATCTATTACCACCAGTCTTATAAAAGACTGAGGGGCCGATCTTATTGGTTCATCATGCTGGCTGATCAGCATGGCAAGTTGGTAAGTTCGCAAGAGAGGCAAAAATATTTGCCTGTATCCATTTCAATTCACCTATCACTGCCACACGTCCACAGCAGATTCTATCTCCTTCGCCCTGCACTCACCCCTGCAGCACACAGATAACAAAGACACCTATGTTAGACTCCTATTCATTGACTACAGCTCAGCCTTCAACGCCATTATTCCAACAAAACTCAACTCTAAACACCATGGCCTGGGGCTCTGCTCTTCCCTCTGCGACTGGATCCTGAACTTCCTAACCCACAGACTGCACTCATTAAGGAGAGGCAACAACACCTCCTCCACAATCAACCTCAACACCAATGCCCCACAAGGCTGTTTCCTCACCCCATTCTACACTCCTTATACGCCTATGACTGTGTGACCATAGTCCCCTCCACCTCAATTTTCAAGTTTGCTAATGACACTACCATAGTGGGTCAGATCTCAACAATGATGAGATGGATTACAGGAAAGTGATGGAGAACCTGGTGAACTGAGCAATGACAATAATCTCCCCCTCAATGTCAACAATACGAAAGAGATAGTCATCGACCTCAAGAAGCACAGTGGAGAACATGCCCCTACATAATGGGGACGAAGTAGAAATGGTCGAGAACTTCAAGTTTTTCGATGTCCAGATCACCAACAACCTGTCTTAGTCCCTCCACACAGATGCTATAGTTAAGAAAGCCCACAAACATCTCTACTTTCACAGGAAGCTAAGGAAATTTGGCCTGTCCATCATGACTCTCATCAATTTTTACAGATATACTATAGAAAACATCCTTTCCAGATGTACCACAGCTTGGCGTGTCTCCTGCTCTGCCCAAGATCACAAAAAATTACCAAGAGTCAAGAATGGATCCCGATCCGTCACGCAAACCAGCCTTCCCTCCATTGACATTGTCTATACTCCCTGCTGCCTCGGTAAAGTAAACAGCATAATCAAGGACCGCATGCACCCCAGAAATATTCTCTTCTACCTTCTTCAATCGGGAAAAAGGTACAAAAGAAAAGCTTCTTCCCTGCTGCTGTCAGACTTTTGAATGAAACTATCAAATATTAAGTTGACCTTTCTCTACACCCTGGCTATGACTGTAACACCACATTCTGCACTTTCTCCTTTCCTTCTCCATGAACGGTATGCTTTGTCTGTATAGCGTGCAAGAAACAATACTTCTCACTGTATACTAATACATGTGACAATAATAAATCAAATCAAATCAAAAAGCAGGTTCACGCCTTATTTCTTGCTTTCTTAACTGCACTAGAATACAGGTGTGATCAGCAGGGAATGGCGCGAGGCTGATTTGAATATGTATGAGCTGATTTTGACGTTATTAGTGAGCCTGGGACACAATCATCTGGGGTCACTTGCCTTAACAGGCTCACTGGTGGAAGTTCTCACCAACAAGGATCATGTATCATCCCCATCAACAGCACGGAGGCCAGTGCAATCCGCTAGGTGGTCAGAGAGTGGGGGGGTAGGGGTTCATGTCCTTTAAGCAGTCACAGTCTGGTACTGGAAGTCTGGAACCCTGACAGAGCCAGCCTGGCACTGCCCACTGATAAGTCCCTGTGGGTACTCCCTAGATCAGGTAGGGCCTAAGGGAAGTGGGTAGGACCATGTTTGGGTCTCAATACTTGATGGGCCAAAGGAGAAGTGGGTGGGGGGGAGCTGCACACTCTGTAATTGGGGATCAGCCAGCATGGGGTTAGGGGCATGCATGAGGAGGTGGGGATCTGCTGGGGGGCAGGGGTATCGGGGCAGTGATTGTCTGGAGGTGGGAGATATCTGTAAGGGTGAGGTTGGGGTGATTGGCCAGGGAGGTCAGTGATTGAGTGAGGGGAAGGGGGAATGGGATGGTGGGCGATATCCAGGGGTGCTATAAAGCTGAGTTAGCGAGATTTTTGATAGCCAAGGGCAATGGAGGGCAGACAGGAAAGTGGAGCTGACACTATCATCAGATTACCTATGATCTTACAGTATAGTACAGTGGGCTCGAAGGGCCAAATGGCCTATGCTTGTTCCTATGTTCCTAACAGAGTCTAAACAAATATCAGCACAACTGATGGCATGTGGATTATCCAGTAAGCTCACAAATAGTGTCGAGGGTTGTCTGTTTAACCCCTGAAAATACCACCTGTAACTAGCTATTGGACCAATAAACCTTATTTGAGAAAGGATGTCCTTGCGAAAGAGGGAGTACAGTGAAGGTTTATCAAGCTGATTGCTGGGACAACAGGTCTGTCACATGAGGCGAGATTAAATTGAATAGGATTATATTCACTGGAATACAGAAGAGCGAGAAGGGATCTCATAGAAACTTATAACATTCTAACAGGGTTAGACAGGGTAGATTCAGAAAGAATGTTACCAATGGTGGGGGAGTCCAGAACTAGGGGTCATAGTTTGAGGATAAGAGGTAAACCTTTTAGAATTGAGGTGAGGGGAAATGGTGATTATGTGGAAATCACTACCACAAAAAGTAGTTGAGGCCAAAATGTTGTCTGATTTCAAGAAGAAATTAGATATACTCTTGGGGCTAAAGGGGCCAAGGGATATGAAGGAAGGGGGGATCAGGATATTGAATTCAATGATCAGCCATGATCAAAATGAATGGTGGAGCAAACTCGATGGGCCAAATGGCTTACTCCTGCTTCCAGTTTCTATGTTTCTAAACACACACCTGGTCATAGGAAGCATGGCCTTGAATGAGAGACTCAGTCATGATACTGAGCTCAAGAAAACGCACCTAATGTTAGTACCTGAAAATGTAACAAGCACTACTTACTTGACTGAGCAATATGAGGTGAGCAGTACAACATGAAATGAAATAGGTGTTTAACTCAGGCTAACTCCTGTGGTGTAACAGCACCATTTGTGTATAACTGTGTCATTTCTGCTAGCTAGTTTGCTTCCCGGTGGGTTATTCATCACTTTCTGACTGCCTTTGCCTGAAAGAAGTTTAAACTTCAATATGATTTATGTGCACAGTTAATTGTGCACTATTTCTAATGGAAAATGCACGCAACTAATGCTCTGCATTACTTTCAGTTGACCACCATTGGAACAAAATTCTGATATATTGAAAGAGAGAGTGCAGCCTACTAATTGAAAATTTCCATATTTTAACTGCAAATCAGAACCAATGCTAGAAGGCAATTTATCAAATACATTTTCTCCTGCTCAAGTCTGCAATAACTAACACATTCCAATAGAGGGCTCCATTGTACTCTGATACACACTTAAAATATCAATAAAATTGTTTTCTTGCTACTTTCTGAATCGACTCTCACCTATGCCGTACACACTGCAGTGGTTTAAGAAGGCAGCTCACCACCACCTTCTCAAGGGTGATTAGGGATGGGTAATGAATGCTGGCCTAACTCGCGATGCCCACCTCCTGCAAAAAATTAAAAAAAACAACCGATGCCAATTTTGTTTGCCTAAATTTCCTTTTAGACGGGGGTTCGTAATAGTGTCAAAATTAAATCAGAAGACTTTGCATCTCGTCAAGTCTAACTATTGGACCTGATACTTTCAGGAAGGTCTTTTGTCAAAATGCCTGACCTCATCAATATATAACGTGAATAGGTGGGGTCCTAGCACAGATCCTGCCAATTTGTGAAGACCCATGTATGCCAACTCTTTGCTTCCTATCTGCTGACCAGCTTTTTATCCATCTCAAGTCACTGCCGCAATCCACAACTCACCCTTCAATCACCATCATGCAACCCTTAGGGAATTCCTAAATCTGATCCCAAGGATGACAATGACTCTAAAAACCCAATTTATTCAAGACAATCAATTGTTAGGTTTATTTAACAATATAATACGCAGTGCTGCAAAGAATGCCCCACGTAGGTTTCTACTATAGAATTGCAGCTCAATATCTCTGTTGTTGCCCAGAAAAGCTTATGCCGCAATCCCCTGTAAGCAGCATTGATTACAATCTCCAGGTAGCTGACTAGGCTGCCCTTACCTTTACTTGGCAACAGCTGTGAACACCCGAGAGAGGTGTCTTTTCATTCTCTTAGCACAAGTCAAAAGTTCAATTGTCACAGTTCAATGCAGGATGTTGCTAGTCTGAAATCTGTCGCTTTGGCCCAGAAATCTAGTTCCCCAGTGAGGGGTACCTCCATTGTACCCCATCAGATGCACTGGGGAAGCTGGGGGCCCCTTGCAATTCCTCAGGCAAGAACTACATGGGAATTTGCTGGGAAGTTTAAATCTCTGCCAGGCAATTACCCTGCATCAGGAACCATCTGATTCTCTGATTTAGATCTGAGACCTCGGACATTTCTGACTCTCTTAGCGGAATAGTTACAGGAATGGTTAGAAGGATTAGACCAGCTTCTAACCCCTGGGCAGTATTGGCACTGAGGGCCCTCCCACTTGACCGTCCCTACCCCTATCACCCCTCAACCCCTGCCATTTCTTTTAATTGCCCCTTTCCCAATCACACTCCCCTTACCGGTTATCCTTTTCCTGATCACGTTTACTTGATCTCTAAGGGGTATTTCTCAAGGAGTGCAACCCAAAATTCGCAGGTTCTTCACCAGTGAGCTGAGAATGCCAGCAGTTGTGCACCGCCCCTGGGTTAGTGCACCTCAGGCTTACCTGTTCAGGTGCAGGGATCTCTGCATCCAGTTCCCATCTGCAGTTAAGTGCCACTGAGTCTAGGGAAGCTAGGGAGGAGATTGCAGAGCCTTTGGCTTTGATTTTTAGATCATCATTGTCCACAGGAATAGTGCCAGAAGACTGGAGGATAGCAAATGTTGTCCCTTTGTTCAAGAAGGGGAGTAGAGACTACACTAGCAATTATAGACCAATGAGCCTTATTTCTGTTGTGGGCAAAGTTTTGGAAATGTTATAAGATTATAAGAGATAGGATTTATAATCATCTAGAAAGGAATAATTTGATTTGGGATTGTCAACATGGTTTTGTGAAGGATGGCTCATGCCTCACAAACCTTACTGAGTTCTTTGAGAAGGTGACCAAAGAGGTGGATAGGGTAAAGCAGTTGATGTGGTGTACATGGATTTCTGTAAAGTGTTTGATAAGGTTCTCCCCGGTAAGCTTTTGCAGAAGATATGAAGGCACGGGATTGAAGGTGACTTAGCGGTTTGGATCAGGAATTGGCTAGCTGTAAGAAGACAGAGGGTGATGGTTGATAGGAAATGTTCATCCTGGAGTTCAGTTACTAGTGGTGTACCGCAAGGATCTGTTTTGGGGCCACTGCTGTTTGTCATTTATATAAATGACCTGGATGAGGACATAGAAGGACGGTTAGTAAATTTATGGATGACACTAAAGTCGGTGGAGTTGTAGACAGTGTGGAAGGATGTTGCAGGTTACAAAGGAACATAGATAAGCTTCAGAGCTGGGCTAAGAGGTGGCAAATGGAGTTTAATGCGGAAAAGTATGAAGTGATTCACTTTGGAAGGAGTAACAGGAGTACAGAGTACTGGGCTAATGGTAAGTTACTTGGTAGTGTGGATGAGCAGAGATCTCGGTGCCCATGTGCATAGATCCCTGAAAGTTGGCACCCAGGTTGATAGGGTTGTTAAGAAAGGATATGGTGTGTTAGCTTTTATTGGTAGAGGGATTGCGTTCCGGAGCCACGAGGTCATGTTGCAGCTGTACAAAACCCTGGTGCGGTCACACTTGGAGTATTGTATACAGTTCTAGTACAGTTCTAGTCACCGCGTTATAGGAAGGATGTGGAAGCATTGGAAAGGGTGCAGAGGAGATTTACCAGGATGTTGCCTGGTATGGTGCGAAGGTCTTATGAGGATAGGCTGAGGGACTTGAGGCTGTTATCGTTAGATAGAAGAAGGTTAAGAGATGACTTAATAGAGACATATAAGATGATCAGTGGATTAGATAGAGTTGACAGTGAGAGCCTTTTCCTCAGATGGAGATGGCTAGCATGAGAGGACATAGCTTTAAATTGAGGGGTGATAGATATAGGACAGATGTCAGAGGTAGGTTTTTACTCAGAGAGTAGTAAGGGCGTGGAATGCTGTGCCTGCAACAATTGTGGACTTGCCAACATTAAGGGCATTTAAATGGTCATTGGATAAACGTATGGATGATATTGGAATAGTGTAGATTATATGGGCTTTAGATTGGTTTCATAGGTCAGCACAACATCAAGGGCCGAAGGGTCTGTACTGTGCTGTAATGTTCTATGTTCTATGAGTATCTCTGTCTGTGATGATGTGTAGTTGCCGGCATTGCACTGGGGTGGGCACAGTAAGAAGTCTCACAACACCAGGTTAAAGTCCAGCAGGTTTATTTGATAGCATGAGCTTTCAGAGCACTGCCCTTTCACCAGGTGAGTGAGGAAGGAGCAACACTCTGAAAGACCGTCCTACCAAATAAACCTGTTGGACTTTAACCTGGTATTGTGAGACTACTCACTCTGTCTGTGATGCTTGTATCTGAGTGATCAGAAGGCCTTGATTTATTTTATCAGCAGAATGAAAAACTTGCAATAAGCCTGTTTTGTATATGGTACCTTTGAATTAGATGAGATCTCAGAGGCAAGCATATCACTAGGCTGAAGAGTACATCTAAAATTAGCATCACAACCATGGAAGGAGAGCTCCTTTTAAATGTGTTAGACAGAGCTTCAAAGCATACAGTTTGCTAATGTGATCGATGAAATTAGACTTTAGAAACTTATGTTATTTCCACTGATTTACGCAGTAGCTAAACTAGTTAATTATGATACAATTGAATGAATGCCATCTGCCTACAAGCCAAAGGTCAGTCTGATTTAAGAATTAGGGTGCTAAATAGGAACGTTTTTGTAGTCTCCAGTACAGCTTTAGACATTGAGCAAGGTCATTTTTTTTTAGCTCTGTTCCATCATATTGTGTGCACGGTATCTTTGGTAAACATCGTGCAAAATCCTATATGGATCAGCCAGGGTAGATGCTCACTGATAGATGATCTGGATCTAACAAATTGGACTGCATGTTTATCAGTAGCCTGAGGCAACACCTACACAAGTGGTAGATTTTAACCCTAAGTGACTATAAAGCTATGAGCACTCACTTAGGATTCATCCCTTATGCAAGAGAACAAGCGCGTGGGAAATCAGTGATGTAAGGTTATTAGCCTTTATTTATTGTACAAATGAAATACCTTCCAATTGTACAGCAGTATGAGCACTCATGGATATTCAAAACTCCTTTCAAATCCTTATTGGATTAACTGAACAACATAAATTGCATTGCATTTGAAATAATCCTATAAATCTGATCCAAATAAGATATTGCAATGTGTTCCACAGGATAAGATCTGCATTTGACAGCTTCCTTGATCGCCCACAAAGATTATTTATGTCATGCTCTGGATTGAACAATCATCTTGTCAAATGGCTTGCCTGGAAGTTTTGAAATGGCCAAAGGCCTCTGCATATATTTTGTGCTAACGTAGATGTTCATTTATGTGAAAACATTCTGCATGACGCAGTTAGACATGTCAGTGTAGGCCTCGAGTATTGGATTAGAAATGTCTTCTGCTGGGGTGCACCACTGGGCTACAAATAGCTGCATTTAGCTTCATATTCAATGAATATTATGCAGTGGTGTGTGTGGCCAATTTCGTGACTTACTCTCCAAATGTCTTTGCTCGTTTCCTGAAGCAAAGAGCTGTGCCACATGCCTCACTGTGGGGGTGGTCATGTGGAGGGGAAGCTGGGCAATTTACATTGAATTGTATTCAAAAACATTCAATTGTGTTTCTTGCCCTTTGTGGACGTGAACCTCGTGACATCACCAGCGAGGGGCGGGGACAATTGGGAAACCCAATCTCGACAATGAGCAAAATGTTTCCCAATTCCCTCTGTATTTTTCTGCCTGTTTTGCCGTTCTCTCTGACGGTGAATGCAGGCTGAAACTAGCCCTGATTAACTCCGTTCCTCTCTTCACAGATGCTATCAGGCCTTTGGGTGGCATGGTAACACAGTGGTTAGCACTGTTGCTTCACAGCTCCCAGGTCCTGGGTTCGATTCCTGGCTCGGGTCACTGTCTGTGTGGAGTTTGCACATTCTCCTTGTGTCTGTGTGGGTTTCCTCTGGGTACTCCAGTTTTCTCCCACAGTCCAAAGATGTGCGGGTTAGGTTAATTGGCCGTGCTAAGAAATTGCCCCTTAGTATCCAGGGATGTGTAGGTTAGAGGGATTAGTGGGTATAATATGTAGAGATATGGGGGTAGGGCCTGGGTGGGATTGTGGTCAGTGCAGACTTAATGGGCCGAAAGGCCTCCTTCTGCACTGTAGGGTTCTATGACCTGCTGAATATTTCCAGCATTTTCTGTTTTGTACTTCATGCTTCCAAAAACTGCAGAATTGTGCTTTTTATTCAGCCACTAAGTGACCTGTTCAAGCTGACTGAATAAATGAAATGAATATAAAATGAATCAATCACCAGTAACCAATTCATGGATATCCAAATTACATCCCGTCTTTGAAAAACTTCTTTCCTTGGGGGCTTGCTCCATCCTAGTAGGCGGTTAGCTGATTCATGATGCAGCCACAACAGGGGTTCAATTCCTGTACTAGCAGAGGTAATGTCTGCTTCTCACCCCATTAGTCAGTCCCCATGCGATGCTATCTATTGAGTATTGGTAATCGATCAGGCCATGAAGGGTATCACACACACACCTAATCCTTCATCACTCAGTTCCTCCGTGCTTGTTATTCTAGATTTGACTATTCTACACTGATTCTGACTGCTCTCCCATTTTCTACCCCCCGCCAATAAATTTAAGCTCATCCAAAGCTCTGCTGCCAGCATTTTAACTTGCACCAAGTTCTGTTCACCTCCAAAGATCAGTGCACGCACAGTAGCCTCCACACTACCACCCTCTAGATCGCTGGCCACCCCGCGACCCCACATCGCTGGCCCTCTCACTCCCCCACAGCCTGATCGCTGGCCCCCCCAAACATGTCCAACCAGCCTCAATCCGCCCCGTCCCAACCCTAATCTGCCTTTATAGCCCCCCAACCCTAGCATCCCCAATCTCCCAATTTCCTCCACTCACTGGAATTCTGACCCCACACCCTCTTGTACCCTATCACTTACCTAACCAATGCCAATCACTGATCTCCCTCTCTCTGTCACTCAGCCCATGTGCAGAGTGGCAGCAAGACACCCTGCTCTCGTTGATCTTCCCCCAGAGGGCCTTCCCCCATTAGGCCCCACACCCTGGCACTGTCTAATGCCTGATGGGCAGTGCCAAGGTGCCCCTGGGCAATGCCACTTTGCCCCTTGGGCAGTGCCAGGGGCCCACTCTGGCAATACCAAGCTGGCAATGCCAAGGGGGCAACCCCCCCTTACCCTGGCCATCCGTGCCCTCTAGAGACCCTTTGTTGCCCCACCCTTCACTCCAGCAGGGTGGGGCGCTATTGTAAACCTCGCTAGTGTGAAGCACTCCTGGCGGGAGAGGGGGGACGTGAGATTCTAGCAGGTCCAAAGGCCTCAACCTATGGCCCACTAATGATATGTAAAACACATTGAAATTGGGATTTGCATAAATTATTTCAATCTTTTTCTTGAAAACCGTGCATTGATTGTTCATTTTCAGAGAATTACAAAGCATCTTATACCATTACTGAATCTTCCTTGCTCTCTTTCTCTCTCTCTCTCTCTCACTCTCTCTCTTTCTCACTCTCTAAGGTCTTGACATCCTTCCTAAAGCTAATACCCAGAATAAGACACAATTAGGACTTCACTAAAGGTCGTTTGAAAGGCCCATTTCTAATTATTTTTATCCACATAACAGAGCCTACTTTACTTACTTTTAATATTCAAAGCTGCAATCCATGCTCAGTTTGATCAGTTTATTCATTATCATCTCCCTTTATATCCAAAAGTCATTGGGGGCGATTTTCCTAAAATAATTCTAAATGTTCAACAGGCAGGAAAGCGGGAGGTTACTGCGTCCCCCTCACTCCCTCCCATTCTGTTGGTGAGCTGAGTCTCAGTAATTTATGGCCTTCAGAGGTGTCAGGTGATCCAGTGGGCGTGGCAGGTGAATCTAAACCCGCGAGAGGCCAGCAGAAGAGTGCACAGGAAGCCATTGCGTATGTGCTCAATCTCCCAGTATATTGAGAGAATGAATGAATCCCTCCTTCCCCGCCGCTCCCAAGAGCCTGGTCTCATTCTCCCCCCATGGGAATGGTGCCCATCCCTCCTGAGACATCATCGGCCTGCTGATCACACCCCCATCGCCAGCCTCCCAATTGATAGTCTCCCGATCGCCAGCCCGAACTACCGCCTCCTGATAGCTGGCCTCCTGATCACCAGCTCCAAGCCCCGATTGCCAGCATCACCTACCACCAAGTCCCCCCTTCCCTCCCCTCCTATCTCCCCCTGTTTGGCTCCACTCCATCTGGCCCCACTCCTTGTGAGACTCCTTCCCCTCAGGCCCTGCTCCCTTGGCACTGCCTAGTGCCTGATGGGCTCTGCCAGTGTGCCAGGCTGGCAGTGCCACAAGTACCCAGTGGACAGTGCCAGGTGCCAGGCTGGCACTGTCAGGTTCCTGGGCTGGCAGTGCCAAGGGATACTGCCCACCTGCCCTGACTTTCTGGGGGCCTCAATGGTCTCTGGTCCCACTGGCAAGGCCATCATTTCTGGTCCCCATTGCGAGGGACCACCTGTGATTCCTGCTGTGTGGACATCCACTGGTGAGTTTGGAAAGCTGAGGGAGCCCTGAGTGACTTGGAAGGGAACTTCTAGCTGGTTCCCCTGTGTTCCCAGGCATCAGCTGTTCTTGTCCTTCTATGTGGTAGAGGTCATGGGTTTGGAAGGTGATGTTGAAGGCATAAGCTTGGTAGAAGCTGTCCCTTGGTAGAAATTTCTGGAAAGCCCATGGAAACATAAAAGGAGATGAGGCAAATTGTTATAATGATCCTTTTTCTGAATCTTGATGTCTAGAAAGTTGGACTCATTCTCCCCCCCCCATGGGGGGGGAGCTCGCTAAACATATTGAAATGAATATTCCAACCAGCCTCCTGCCATTCCTCAGTGTGAGACTAATTACATTCAAATAATGGCCAGAAGAAGCAAAACCTTCCGGATGCTGGGTACAGATCCAATTGTTTGGGTCACACTGAAATTTCACACCCCACTATCCTGGTCTAGAAGTGTAGTGGTGCAGGAAAATTATGTGCATGATGTCTATTTTGATCCCTTGTTCACCCTATTACACTCCCTGGTACTTACTTATACAAAGTGATTGGCATCCTTTTAGCCATGAGAGTTAATATCTCAGAACTTTAGTGAGGACAAGTGAGATTATCTGCTGCTCTTCCTTTGATGGTTGAACAAGCTGACTGTGGAAATGCACAAATGCTGCACATCAAGTTATCCCTTGCCAGTAGGGTGAGATGATCTCTGCTGAAACAGAACATCAGTGGAAAATATGTAAAAGGGTCAATAGAGTTCAGGAGACCAAAGCTCTGATAAGACACACAAAAACAAAAAGAGCTAGCATCTGCTTTGGAGCTTCTGAAATCATGAGCAGAATTTCACCTTCACTTGCCTGCTGGCTTGTAAGATGGCTGTACATTTTTTGGAGAGCCTCCCCATTGGTCTCCATCTACCCCAACCTTGCAGCAACTGTATTCTGGGGTGGACGAGGTTGAGGCTGGCCTGAGAATGGAAATGAGCAAAAAATGTAAAAACTTTGACAAATGTGTAAAATTAAGCATTGGTCCCTTTGAGGTAGTTAAATGGTACAAAAAAAGCTAAGGGGAAAAGTCATTCCCTGGTTCATTCCCTAGGGCAATGCCTTGACCAATCAATGTTGACCTGCCTGGTATTTGAACAAAACCAGGCAATTAACTGTTGCATGTAACTTTCTCCATGGCAACACCTCCACCAATCAGCATCCATTTGCCAACTGATTCGCATGCTCTTCTCAAAAAGTATAAATTGTTGTTCTCCTTTTACAGCTGGTAATTTCTTGTGAGCTGGTCTGATGAGGGCAATCTTTGATAGCTGTTCTCTTTTTCAGCAAAATCTCCAAACATGTAATTTTCTGGTTCCTCTTTGGTCTCCCAATTATTTTTTAAACATTTTACTGAACATCTTTGTGTTCTCTTTGTCCTGTTTTATGTGGTCTATATGTTTGGAATGTAGCTTTTTCTTTGGTTTCAATTTTATTGTTTCTCTTTATTCATTCCATTTATTCTCTTTACCTCTATTTATTTACCCTTGTGTTTCTTTTTGTTTTTATGTGTCTTATCAGAGTTTTGGTCTCCTGAACTCTATTGACACTTTTACATATTTTCCACTGTTGTTCTATTTCTGTCTGACAATTTTTATTCCAGTCTCTATTTCTCGTCTCTATTACCTCAGAATTAATCTTTTTCCAATCTATTGCTTTAGATTTTGTCTTTCTCAGTCATTCATTTTAAATCTTATTGTGTGGTGATCTATTATATAAATGTTCCTGTATGCTTAATTATCTTATCTGCTCTCATTTATTTTCTATTACAGCATGCAGCATTGGTTCCTCTCATGTTGGGTTTCTTATGTAGCGAGTAAGAACAGACAGCAAAAACATCATTCCCTTTCTTCCTTAATTCCTCTGGCTATTTTATTGAGCTGTCATTAAACTCTTCCACGCTTCTTACTCCATGCCTTTTACTCATTTCATAGATTTATTTCCACATTTCTTCCTCCATCTTCCTTCCACGATGACTGGTTTATTGGATGGACTGTTCAGGGGGTTTGGACACTTCTTGGGCGGAATTTTTCCATTCCACCCACCACGGGAATCGTAGTGCGCGGGATCGGACCATGCAAAGGTCCATTGACCTCAGGTAGTAATTTCCAGCTTAGGAGCAAGTGTGACTGGAAAATCCAGCTCTTTATCCTTCCCTTTAGATCCTGCGCCGACCTTAATGTTAGTTATAGCCTCTTTTCCTACTGCCATTATGGTATTGCTAACCATAGTAAAGCTACCCCAACATCCTCCTTCTGCTGATTGCAACAACAGTGTATCTCATTAACTGAGGTGATGAAATTATTATTATAGATAATATGGACAATTTTCTTGACTTTTACCTTTCATGAATGCCAACTTTCTAGACATCAAGGTTCAGAAAAAGGATCATTATCACAATTTGCCACGTCTCCTTTTAGGTTTCCATGGGCTTTCCAGAAATTTCTCCCAAGGGACAGAGCTTATGCCTTCAACATCACCTTCCAAACCCTTGACCTCTACCACATAGAAGGACAAGAACAGCCGATGCCTGGGAACACAGGGGAACCAGCTAGAAGTTCCCTTCCAAGTCACTCACCATCCTGACCTGGAAATACATTGCCGTCCCTTCACTGTCGCTGGGTCAAAATCCTGGAATACCCTCCCTAAAGGCGCTGTGCTGAACCTACACCATAGAGACAGCTGCATTTCATGAAAGCAGGTCACCACCACCTTCTCAAGGGCAATTAGGGATGGGCAATAAATGCTGGCCAGCCAGCAATGCCAACATCCCATGAAAAAATTTTAGAACAGGTGTAGCCCCACTGTTCCTGCACTGATGGAAAGGGAAATTCTGATATCCCGCCCAATTTCCTGTAGTTACATCCATGGGACTCCATTGTTTAGACTAGGTTTCCCAGCCCCATTGTGATGGAACCCATTGTGGGCCATGCAATGGCTAAGCTAAACGTCCATTGACTTTCACTGGAAATGGATGATCCCGGGGCTGGGCAGGGCACAAAAATCCTGTCTTTGGTGTTATTCATGGAGTTGGTAGATGAATTTGTGTTGAGACTCCCTGCCAATCAGAATGTCAGATGGGGGATGACAAAGAGAAACCCCAAGGCAGGTGGGCAGCAAGGTATCACAGTGGTTAGCACTGCTGCCTCACAGCACCAGGATCTGGAATCAATTCCGGCCTTGGGTGACTCCCTTGTGGAGTTTGCATGTTCTCCCCGTGTCTGCGTGGATTTCTTCCAGGTGCTCCAGCTTCCTCCCACAGTCCAAAGATATGTGGGTTAGGTGGATTGGCCATGCTAAATTGCCTCTTAGTGTCAGGGGACAAATATGTGGGTTATGGCAATAGGGCCATGGTGGGATTGTTATTGGTGCAGGTTCGATGGCCCGTGTGGTCTCTTTCTGCACTCCAGGGATTCCATGATTCTAAATCTTTTCCTGTCAGCTCCCACCTGAGACAGGTTCTTGTGGCTGATATTATCTGCCAGACCTTTAGTTGTATTTTTCCGTGTTTTCCAGTGCGAGGCCTGCTTGGGGCTGGGATTTGCTATGGATAAAGGTTGTCTATGCTGGGGAAGTGACTGGATATGTCAACGTAGCCTAGCGCTAAACTTGGCTATAGGTCAGTCTGGACAGGTGAGGCAAGTTTCCGTAAGCTGGAAACTAGCTGTCATACACAGGGGAGGCCTGAAATATCCTGTAGCCCTCAAAGCCTTTCACTGAGATTCTTATGTCTCCAAGCCATTTTAGTAAATATAAATCTACTTGTGACTCAAAACTGAACTTTAGTTTTTTACTATTTGGATTCTACACAGGTTGCAAGCCATTACCAAAGTACCACTCTGCAAAAAGCATGAGTTAACTCTTCTGACAACCTGGCTGCTGCATCAAAATGTATCTGTCATATTATACTTGTTTTTTCTGCTTGTGATTAACAACCTTATTAATGAAAACGTCGATGTGTGGGAAAGTAATTTACCCCACACAGTGATGGTGTCAAATTAACTGTCTTCCAAAGCAGGTCTCTGGATAGCTGTCCCACTAATTACTGAAGAAAATGTCAAATTTCGATGTGATATATGATGCCAGCGGACTGACTAACTCCCCCATGCAGATCATTGGCCTCCAATGTATTCACTTTCATCCACAAACATAGCAGGCTGTTAGCTTGGTATAAAAGTTCTTAATTAAAATTAAAGTGATACTTTATAACAGTTTACAAAGGTGGGCACTCCAGTACTGGAATAGAGTCAAGCTGCCGTGCAGAGCATAGTGTGAAGCTTTATTTCCTGATTTTCTGTTTTTGCTTTCACCAAGCTTATCCTAATCCAGTTTCGGCCATAGGGACTAGCAACACCCCATCCAAGAGATGTGAGTCCACAATCGAAGAGTGGATCCCCTATTCATTCAACTAGAAGGATCAACAATGATGAGTCCAATCCTGCTGGAACCCAGTATCCATATTGGGATTAGCGAGCAATGATCATACATTAATCTTAAGAACAGTGTTGATCATTTTATTGCCTAGTTTGGCCTAAAGGCTTGATTGCTTGTTCTTTCATTTCTCTTCCCACATCTAATGGTGCACAAGGCAGACTTCTTTGATTCCATTGAGATGTTTTCTCCTGGAACAGGTTGCTAATCTGTTGCCAGAGGCAGATAGCTCGAGGGGCAGCACTCTGCATCAAGCATGGATGACCAGGAATCTCTCCCACTCTTAATGCCAGCCATTGGAAGTTGGAAAGATTTTGCAGGTTAGAACTCAACCTGTTTGGCCACATTATAAACGCATCTTCTGTTGCCATCAAGCCCTGGAATGGAATTCTGACCTGAAGCCTTTGGAGTTATTTTGAAGAAGGTGCCACAGACCCAAGAAGAGAGAATCGCAGGATTAACTCATCCAGACACCAGCTATAGGTCTTATGCTATGTTAATGAGGGAGCTGATACTGTGATATCCACAGAGCTACAAGTCCTCTGGACTTACCTGAGTGGCTCTTAATTACCTACCCAAACAAAATCAAGAATTAATCCTTGGACCTACTTTGTTTGGTCAGGAAACTGGTTAAAGAATGCTGTGCTTAGTGGATGCATTTGGACTAAAGAAATGTAAAGATTGATAGCCAGGAAATTAATGCAGGGACCATTCTCATCTCAATTTATATAAATAATGTGGACTTGGATAAGGGAACAAAATATCTAGGACAAAGGACCCTGAATCTTTTCTTTTAAATTCTTAATAGTTGAACATTAATAATCAAGAATCCAAACAGAGGGATACACAGCCTTTGTTAAAGCCAAAATGGGAGTCATGTCAAGTGACCTTCTCTCCTCCCCGGCCCCAGCTAGCCAGAGGAGCCAGTCACCCTGTCTTGCTCACTGCCAATCAGTCTGTCAGCTTCCATCTGGCAAGCAGCAGCTCAGTACAAGGGCTTGGGCTAGGTAAGTGTCTGGCTCCTGTCTACATTGTTTCTACTGGAATTTCTGAACTCCTGCACCAACACCTACATGGCTAATTCATCTCTATGTGCCTAACCCATCTTGGAAGTCACCTGTAAAGGAAAAGTGAATTATCCAGCCTCAGTCTTCAACCTATGATCCCTGAAAGAATACATAATCAGACTCCAATTCAGGGTTCTAGAATCACGTGAAACAATTGGCAGAATTTTACGAGAATGATTCTAAGTATCCAGCTAGCATGAAAATGGGAGAGTTCCTGAACCATTTTTTGGGTGAGTTTTCATGCCCAATCTTATGTACATAATGATTTAAAAAATGGTGTAGACTATTTCTAGCTGCTACAGTTGGTGAGCTTGATGCAGACCTTTGATACTGCACATGCTCAATTTCAGCAACAAGGATCTGAAAGACAGTGAGGGAGCTGTCAGGCCCCTGCTGCTGAAGCCACCCTGAACCAACTCATCACCTCCATCTGCAATCGCAAGGGTCCATGGCCAATTGCAAGCCCCAGAACGCAGGGGCATCCAGCCCCTGTTTTCCCCGCTTGCCCAGATCGAATGCACCCCTTCTCTGATCCGATCCCATTGCAGAGTGGCAGCAAGGCTCCTGATTGGGCTGTCCCTTCATGTCCCATCCTTTCATGCCCCCTTCAGACCTCACCCACTTCTGGCCCCACTCAATCTTGTCCCACCCCCTTTGGGCCCCACCCCTCTGGCTCCACCCCAGTGGTCAGTGCCAAGGAGCCCGTTGGGCATTGCCAAGGTGCCAGGCTGGCAGTACTTAGGTGCTAGGTGACATTGCTAGGATGGCACTGCCCAATGGGCAACTCCACCAGCCCCCAGCCTCCCTAGGGGTGCTCAGTAGTCTCCAGTTCCACTGGCGAGGCCAACACAACTGTTCCCTGTTCATGGGGAGCAGATGTCTTCCTTGCAAGAGAGAATCTTCACCGGTGAGGCCATGAGGGCACATGGGCCCAGACAACTGAGGGCTGGATCACTATATAGATGGATATTGTCATTTAAATATATTTAAGTAACTTATTCAGCCGCTTGCCCATTTCCAGCAAGATACTGACCTTGCCAGAAATCTGTTCTTGTAAGATTGTGAGAGCCAAGAAATTGGCCATGACCCTGATTTCCCAGATCTCACATAATTTTATTGGCTCACTCCACGCATCAATGGGTGGAGTGAGCTAGTAAAATTACACCCAATATGTTTTTGCTCTGTGGCCTTTTCCCTGTAACACTTTCTTTCTCTACCTCTCTTTTATTCTATGAATGCACTGGGGGAATGGGCCTGCTCCAACAAAAGTTTTACAACAAGGGGAAATCTTTAGGAAAATGATCACAACATAGAACTCAACAGTTTCATATGCTGCAGTATTGAAGACGTACATCATTTTCTGATAAGAAAATACAGATATTGTATTGCAAAAAACAAACGGACTCAATCAAATGCAGCACATTAAAATGTCAGAGATTAGAGGCTTAACTTATTTCCAAGACAACAAAAACAGATTTTAAATGCACTTTCATTAAAAGGAATTAACTTAGCAACTCTACAATTTCCCACATGTAGTATTTGATACAGTGTTCAATAAACACTGGAACTAATTAGCAGCCCAGAAGTGGGTGCACATTTGGGATCTAATAATAAGTGCACAGTTAGTTTTGGCACATACAAAAGGAGAAAGCCAAAAAGAACAGTACAACAATGCATAACCTCAGCATCAATCAAAAGACATTGGGCGGGATTTTCCATCTGCACTTGCCTCAAGGTCGGAAAATCCCGCCAGAGGTCAACAAACCTTTACAAGGTCCATGTCTCACCCTTTATGATTCCTGTGGCAGGCGGGATGGGAAAATTCTGCCTGTTTTCTAAAAATGGGGCTTAGTAGCTTTCACTGGAAGGATTTATTTACAGTAAGAGTATCACCATCATGGAAATACCTAAAATATAGAGCTCAACCAAAGGTCATTCAACCCAACTGGTCCATCCTATCACCTTAAGTTATTTTATGACAGGAAGAAGGATAATTATGAGGAAAACTTAGTGTAACATGATATTTTGGGGAAATTGCTATATGTGGACAGGACAAACATTTATTTTTAAATGCATGATTTTTTACTCTATTACATTTTGCCTTTGAATAGATTCACAACCCTTTGTGTGAAGAAGTTCCAGTATGGGCCCTTCCCTAGTTGGACTATCTACATCTGTTTCAAGAAGCCCTCCTGGCTGTTTCTTACAAACTCTGCCAATACATCCTTTCTCAAGTAAAGAGACCAAAACTGTACACAGTGCTCCAGTTGTGGCCTCAGTAGCACTTTATACAGCTGCATAGCGGTTAGCACTGCTACCTCACAGCTCCAGGGACTTGTGTTCAATTCCCGGCTTGGGTCACTGTCTGTGCGGAGTTTGCATGTTCTCCCCATGTCTGCATGGGTTTCCTCCAGGTGCTCTGGTTTTCTCCAACACTGCAAAGATGTGCGGGTTAGGTTGATTGGCCATTCTAAGTAGCATCTTAGTGTCCCGGGATGTGTAGATTAGAGGGATTAAAGGGGTAAAGTGTGGGGTGATGTGGATATGCCTAGATGGGATTGTTGTCAGTGAGGGACTCAATGGGCTGAATGGCCTCCTTCTGCACTGTAGGGTTTCTATGATGATTTCTATGAACATAACTTCCCTGTTTTTAAACTCCATCCCTCTAGCGATGAGGACAAAATTCCATTTGCCTTCTTAATTACCTGCTGCACCTGCAAACCAACTTTTTGCGATTCATGCACAAGGATACCTAGGTTCCTTTGCCATCAGCATGCTGTAATTTTTTACCATTTAAGTAACAGTCCATTTTGCTGTTATTCCTATCAAAATGGATTCGCTCACATTTACCAGCATTATACTCATCTGCCAGACCCTTGCCCACTAACTTAAACTATCTATATCCCTCTGCAGTCTTTCAGTGCCATCTCCACACTTTGCTCTACCGCTCTTTGTGTCATCTGTGAAATTTGGCACACCACACTTGGTCCCCAACTCCAAATCATCTATGTAAACTGTAAACAATTGCGGTCCCATCACTGCTCCCTGAGGCACACCACCTCAGGATTGCTGACCAGAAGAACATCCATTCATCCCCACTCTTTGCTTTCTGTTAGTTAACTAATCCTCTATCCAGACATAAATTAATACATTATCAATAACGCCAGGCACATTTATCTGATGCAGCAGCCTTTTTGAGTGGCACTTTGTCGAATGCTTTCTGGAAATCTAGGTAAACCACATCCACCAGTTCCCTGTTGTCCATCGTGCTCGTAATGTCCTCATGAATTCAAGTAAATTAGTTAAGTATGACCTGCCTTTCATGAGCCCACACTGTGTCTTCCCAGCAGGACAATTTCTATCGATGTGTCCCACTATTCCTTCCTCGGTGATAGATTGAAGCAGTTCCCTCACTACAAAAGTTAAATAACTGACCTATAGTTACCCGCGTTGTGTCTATCTCCTGGGATGTTGATGTCCACATTCCAGGAACAAATACATTAAACAAATGAACAGCAGTAGGTTGTGCAGTCCCTCAAACCTGCTCTGCCAAAATCTAACAATCATGAGAAGAGCAGAGAAGAGAAAAACGGTTACTGCTCATCCATTCTTAAAATAGCAACAATGGTTAAAGATTTAACAGCAACAAATATCAAATGACCATGGATCAAAAATCCAACTAACAAGATCAGTTTGGATTCATTCCAGAATCAAGCTTCATTAAAAACTGGAAGTCATGGAGAATGGAATTTTTAAACTATTGGAGTGCATCAGGTTGAAACATAAATTCTGAAGAAGTGCAGATTAATACCTTTTTATACTAATTTGGTGAACTTGCTGACAAAGTAATCCTGGTGCAGTGCATTGATGAGTTATCAGCCAGCTTCAATGAAATATTAAATATCTTTGTCAAATATTTTAGTCTTCAAGTGGAGTAGTTTGCAGAGTAAAAATGCAGCTTTGAAAAGCTCCATTGGAGCGATGAGAAAGAAAAGGCGGTATGCAGACAGACCATGCAAGGGCACTAAGATGCAAAAAAACTGTCCAGAAATCCTACAGGAATACTATTTTGAAAACCCAGACATGTTTCCAGACCTGTGCTAGAAACCGGTAGTGAGCAAATCTCTTGTGGGCATCAACAAGAAAAGTGAATTCAGGTATTCATCTTTGTTATTGCAACTTCTGCAAGGTGGGGATAACTATGGTGGATCTGTTCATTAATTTCTTGAATTTCATAAAAGATGATGTTTCATAAGAGATGATGTAAATTGACCTGGCCTTTTCTTGAATTTACAAGAGGCCTGATTACCCTTCTATATTCATCATTTTGTTGAAGAAGCGGTAGGTTCTGTTGTTTTTGATTCTCCCCGTTGGGTTGGACATTGGACTGGTATTTGGGTATGATTCCATTCTTGTTTTTCCATTCCTCTGTGTTGAATGGCATTTGGTTGGTTCCGCAATTACATTGCTTAGCAACTAGCTACTATTCTAAATCATTTCCTGTGGGGTGGACAAACATTGTGCTTATTTCTTAGCCACTTATTTCCCTTCTTCCTTCCACATGCAGGTTGCTTCAATGAACATGCACATTCATGTTTCAACAATGGAACTTTCATTTGCAACTGTCTCACAATCTTAACCAAATTACTGATTGCTTTCTTCTTTTCCTGTTGTTGTTCAAGCTTGTAAGTCTTTTCATTTAGCATTTTCCCAATCAATGATGAAAGGTTAACTTGCTCATAGTTTCCTGTTTTGTTTTTCCTTCTTTTCTTGAATAGAAATTCAATCTGCTGGCACCTTGGCAGTGTCTAGGGAATTTTGAAAGATTCCAACCAATTTGGGGGTATCACGGCAGCACAGTGGTTAGCATTGCTGGCCCACAGTGCTAGGGACCTGGGTTCACTTCCAGCCTTGGGTCACTCTCTTATGGAATTTGCACATTCTTCCTGTGTATGCATGGGTTTCCTCCGGATGCTCCGGTTTCCTCCCACAGTCCAAAGATGCACAGGTTAGGCTGATTGGTCAGGCTAAATTGACTCGAGTGTCAGGGGCTTAGCAAAGTAAATATGTGGGGTTACCGGAATAGGGCCTGATGGGATTGTGGTCGGTACAGACTCAATGGGCCAAATGGCATCCTTTTGCACTACAGGGATTCTATGATTCAATGAACACACAGGGTAAGATCTTACCAGTCGTTCATGCCCCATTGCTGCTGCAGTGAGGTCAGAGAACTTGGCACATAACTTTCCAATCAAATCTTTGCAGCCACTCTGTTAAATCACTGGGATGCAGGCCATTGGATTGAGGGGACTTATTAGGTTTTAGTCCCATTAGTTGCCCTAATATTTTCTTTCTATTCATAATGATTGTTTTAAGTTCCTTCTTTCCTTCTTTTGATGCTTTTTTGCCATTATTGGAATGACTTTAATAACTTCTATTGTGACAACAGACACAAAATATGTGTTCAAAGTCTCTGCCATTTCCTTGCTTCCCATTATTAATTCCCCAATCTCATTCACTAAGGGGATCTATGTTTACTTTAGCAACCCTCTTCCATGTCATATTCTTGTGGAAGCTCTTACAATTTGTTATATTTCTTGCTAATTTACATAAGAACATAAGAACATAAGAAATAGGAGCAGGAGTAGGCCATCTAGCCCTTCGAGCCTGCCCAGCCATTCAATAAGATCATGGCTGATCTGTCGTGGCTCAGTTCCACATTCCCGCCCTCTCCCCATAACCCTTAATCCCCTCTCTTATCAAAAACCCATCAACCCGCATCTTAAAAATATTTAGCGAGGTAGCCTCCACCACTTCAACGGGCAGAGAATTCCAGAGATTCACCACCCTTTGAGTGAAGAAGTTCCTCCTCAACTCCATTCTAAACCGCCCCCCCCCTTTATCTTGAGGCTGTGCCCCCTAGTCCTACTATCCTTTCTGAGCGGGAAGAGTCTCTCCACCTCTATCCTATCCATCCCATTCATCATCTTATACGTCTCAATGAGATCTCCCCTCATTCTTCTAAACTCTAACGAGTACAAGCCTAGTTTATTCAGCATCTCCTCATAGCTCAACCCCCTCAACTCCGGCATCAGCCTCGTAAACCTCCTCTGCACTCCCTCCAAGGCCAAAATACTCTCAGAATCTATTCCCCTCCCCCTTTTATTACTTTTAAGATGTCCTTTGCTGCTTTGTAAAATTTTACCAATCTTTTGGCGTATCCACTAATCTCCACAACATGCCTTTTCTTTCAATTTAACCCTACCTCTAAACAAAAACAAAGTACTGCAGATCCTGGGACTTAAAAAAAAGTTGCTCACCCCCCTTGTATACAGTATATAATCCAACACATTTCTCTGTCTTTTTAACTCTGAAGAAGAGTCATGTGGAGTTGAAACACTCACTCTGTTTTCTCTCCTTACTGCCAGATATTGCCAGACCTGCTGAATTTTTCAAGTATTTTCTGATTTTGTAACAATATCCCTAACTTCTTTTGTGTTCATCATTCTTATTGAGGATTTCTTTCTGAACTTATATGCCTTTGTTGAGAATTATGAAATATCTCTTCAAATATCAGCCACAGTTTATTTACCATCTCTCAACCTACTTCAGCCAACTCCGTCATCTTATCTTTGAAATTGCCTTTGTTTCTGTTTAGGAAATTAGTTTCTCACCCTACATATTATGATCACTCTTTCCTAGTGTATTCTTTACAATGAGGTCATTAATTGATCCTGACTTATTACACATTACCAAACCTGAGATATACAGTGACATTGTTGGTTCCATAATGTACTTAATTATTCTAGTATTCCTTCTAATATTCTGTTGGATATTTTATACCCTATTGAAGTAAAAGCAATGTCTATAATTTCCTATATCTGGTTTTCACCCTTTTTTTCATGAGTGCTGATTGATTGCTTCACAGAAGTTATTTAGTGAAAGAAGAACAATATGCTTGTCATAATCAGTGATAAGACAGAGTCATTGTTGTGTAACTCAAGGGAAAAAGGTTTATAAATTGTCATCTCCATTGCCTGATTTTGCATATAGCATCTGACAAGACATTTAGCCTGATAGCACTTCATTCTTCGGCATTAAGTGATTCTCTGACATTTTAAATAGACTGTTATGGGCTTTACTGAATAAAACATGACAGCAGTGGAGGATTCTTAATTTTTATTTCTGTTAGGTTTGTTTTAGGTCAGCATATCTGTATCCATGTGATAGAAGTTATTGGGTTGAAGACAATGTGGGTGCAGATTTGCGATAATATATTCATTAGTTATTGATTGCAAAATACCTTGGAATGTCTGAAAGGTGCTTCATAGATACAAATTCTTTTATTATCTTCACCTATTAGCTATTTGGAAACTCTGAAGACCTCTTTCCCAGATGAAAATTTGGACAATATAATTCTGAACAGTTAGTTTGTTTGTTTAATTATTAGTGTCATAAGTAGGCTTAAATTAACACGCCAAGAAGTTACTGTGAAAACCCCTTTGTCGCCACACTGTGGCCCCTGTTCAGGTACACTGAAGGAGAATTTAGTCTGGCCAATCAGCTAACCAATACATCTTTTGGACTGTAGGAGGAAACTGGAGCACCCGGAGGTAGCCCATGGAGACACAGGGAGAATGTACAAACTCCGCACAAGCAGTGACCAAAGTCACGAATCGAACCTGAGTCCCTGGCGCTGTGAGGCAACAATGCTAACCACTGTGCCACCCCAAAAGTATTATGTTTATTATTGTTTCCATTCCCAATCACTGTCCACCAAATTCCCCTTCTCCTCATCTTTCCCGTCTCTCCAGCCCCTCTTAAGGCATTGACTTCTTGTCGGAGGAAGTTTCAGTTGTTTGTATCCTCAAAGGCCAGTGAATTTCACAGCCCTGAATTTTAGTAAGGTTTTCATGGGAACATTGGAAAGTAGGAGCAGTAGGAGTCCAGTCAGCCCATTGAGCCTGCTACACCATTCAATTAGTTCATTGCTGATCATTTACCTTAATGCCACTTTTCTGCACTATCCCCATAATCCCATGATATCATTAATGTCCAAAAGTATATCGATATCTAGTTTGAATATGTTCAGTGATTGAGCTTCCACAGACTCTGAGGCGGAGAATTCCAAAGGTTCACATCTCTGAGTGAAGAAGTTCATCCGCAGTCTTAAGTGGCCTGCTCCTTATTCTGACACTGTGTTGCTTGGTTCTAGACTCACCGTAAGAAGTCTCACAACACCATCTTAAAGTCTGACAGGGCAGCACAGTGGTTAGCCCTGCTGCTGCACCGTTCCAGGATCCTGCGTCAATTCCCAGCTCGAGTTACTGTCTGTGTGGAGCTTGCACATTCTCCTTGTGTCTGCGTGGGTTTTCTCCAGGTACTCCGGTTTCCTCCAACAGTCCAAAGATGTGGGGGTTATGTTGATTGGCCATGCTAAGAAATTGCCCCTTAGTGTCCAAGGATGTGTAGGTTAGTGGGATTAATGGGTATAATATGAAGGGATAGGGGGGTAGGGCCTGGGTGGGATTGTGTTCAGTGCAGAGTTGTTGGGCCGAAGGGCCTCTTTCTGCACTATAGGATTCAATGATTTTATGATAGGTTTATTTGTAGCAAACGCCATTAGCTTTCAGAACTGGAAGTTCCTTCATCAGGTTCCCAGGGGAAACATCCATTCTGCATCAATCCTGTCAGAGTCTGAAAGAATTTTGTAAATTTGAGTGAGCTCACTTCTCATTCTTCAAAACTCTAGAGAATATAGGCCCACTTTCAATTTTTCCTCATAAGACAATCCTGCCATCCCAGGGATTACTCTGATGAACATTCATACCACTCCCTCTATATCAAGTGTATCCTTACTTAGATAAGGAGACCAAAATTGTACATAGTGTGCCAGGTCGATCATCAATGCTGTATACAATTGCAACATGACATTGGTACTCCTGTACTCAAATTCCTTTGTGATAAAGGCCAACATACCTTTTTCCTTCCTAATTGCTTGCTGCACATGCATGCTAGCTTTTAGTGATTCATTAACAAGGACATCAACACTCCCTAACCTCTCCCCATTTAAGAAATTCTCTGCCTTTTTGTTTTATCTGCCAAAGTGAATAACTTCATGCTTATTTACATTATATTCCTTCAGTCACACTCTTGACCATTCACTTAGCCTACCCAAATCCTGTTCAAGCCTGTGCATTCTCCTCATAATTTAAATTTCCGTCTAGTTTTATGTCAGCAACAAATTTGGAAATATTACATTTTGTCCCCATATCCTAATCATTTATATATTATTAACAACTATGGCCCCAGTATTGAGCCTTGTAGCACCCCATCAGTTGTAGCATGTCATCCTGAGATTAGCTCATTTATTCTTATCCTCTGTTTTATGTCTGTTAACCAATTCTCAATCCACAACAGTATATTACCCCAAATCCTATGTGTTCTAATTTTGTTAACTGATCTCTTGATGGGATTTTCTGTTCCTGCCCAACTCGATGGAATTTTGAATGGCTTGCTGCATTATATGGCCCTGCCCTCTGCTGCGACAGACGGTAAAATTCCACTCCTTGTCTGGGACTTTATCTAAAGCCTTCTGAATATCCAAATACACCACATCCACTGGTTCTCCTTTATCTGTGCTGCAAGTAACATCCTGGAAAAAATCCAACAGGTTTGTCAAACATGATTTTCCATTTATTAATCAGTGTTGATTTTGCCCAGTCGTATCATTATTTTCCAAGTATTTAGTTATCACATCCTTTGTACTAGAATCTAATGTTTTCGTTAATACTGATGTCACACTAGCAGGCCCTTTGTTCTCTGTTTCCCCTCTCCCTTCCTTAAAAATTGGGGTTATAGTTTCTACTTTCCAGCCTCAGGAACCTTGCCAGAATCTATAGAACATTGAAAGATAACCACCAATGCATCCATTAACTCTAAAATCACCTCCTGGGATGTAGCTCATCAGGTCCAGGGGATTTATCAACCTTCACTCCAGCTAATTGTTTGAGTGCTATGTCTTTATTAATATTAAATTCTTTCAGTTCCTCATTTTAACAAGAACTTTGGTTCCCTGGTATTTCTGGAAGACTTTCTGCATTTTCTTCCATTCAGCCAGACATAGTTTCTCTGATATTTTCCTATTCTCCATTATAACTTCTCTCCACCTATAATAGTCCCACATCTGTTCTTGTTAATCTTTTCTTTTTCAAATACCCAAAAAATCTTTCCAGTCTGTCTTTATGTTGCTCACCACCTTATATTCTCTTTGCCCTTTCTTTGTCAGTTTCTTGGTCCTCCTTTGCCGCATTCTAAATTGCTCCGAATCTTTATGATTACTTTTCTGGTAACCTTATAAGCCACTTCCTTTGATCTAATACAATCTTTAGCTTCTTTTATTAGCCACAGTTGATTCACTTTTCCTGTTGGGTTTTTGTGCTGTAGTTATGTTGTTGGAGACCATGTAATACTTCTTTAAATACTAGCCATTATGTACCTACCATCAAACACCATAGCCATTGTGCCACCACCCCCCCAAACCTTCATAATTTCTTTCATTCAGATTGAAGACCTGAGTTTCCAAATGGACTATGCCACTTTCAAATGCAATGTAAAATTCTATCATATTATGGCCACTATTTCCTAAAGTTTCCTTCACGCCATGGTTATTAATTAACCGTTTTTCATTACATAATACTGAATCAAATATAGCCCAATCCAGAGATGGTTCTTCAGTGTACTGCTTCAGTAACTCACAATGAATAAAGTTTCAGGAATTCATCTTCCACAGAATTAGTGATAATTACCCAGTCTATGCGGAAACTGAAGCCAGCCATTATTGCCATGTTACCCAGTTTACATGCAGCTTTAATTCCTTGAATTACACCATGCCCAGCATTTCATAAACATCTTGCCATAAATTCAATAGCGAAGCCTTGGAAACCCTTGAAATGGCATTAATGGTCGGAAACATACATTTATATTCCTTTTTCAAAGGGTTTCACCAATCCCTTGCAAATGCATGGCAGCAGATCACAGCAATTGCCTTTGAGTTGTTATTATCTCTAATTCACTCCTTGAAATAGCTTTGAAAACAATTTTTGGAAAGGAGTTGGATAAACACCGAAAGGGAAAACTTGCAGGGCAATGGAAAACCATAGAATCATACAGTGCAGAAGAGGCCCTTCAGTCCATTGAGTTGCACTAAACACCTGACCTCCCACCTAATCCCAATTACCAGCCCTTGATCCATAGCCTTGAATGTTATAACATGCCAATAGCTCATCCACGTACTTTTTAAAGGATGTGAGGAGACTCACTTCCACTTCTGCTCCTTATTCACTCTGTCCATGCTCCTCTTATTCTTGTACACCTCTATCAAATCACCCCTCAGTCTTCTCTACTCTAATGAAAACAACCCAAGCCTATATAATCTCTCTTCATAAAGCAAATGCTCCATACTAAACAGCATACCGGTGAATCTCCTTCGCGCTCTCTCCAGTGCAATCACATCCTTCCCATTATGTGGTGACCAGAACTGCACCCAGTATTCTAGCTGTGGCCTCACCAAATTTCTATACAACTCCAACAAACTTCCCTGCTTTTGTAATCTGTGCCTTGATTGATAAAGCACGTGTCCAATATGCCTTTTTCACCGCCCTACTAACATGTCCTTCCACCTTTGGAGATCTGTGGACAAACACGCTAAGGTCCCTTTGTTCCACAGAACTTTCTAGTGTCTTACCATTAATTAAATACTTAACATAGAACATAGAACATTACAGCGCAGAACAGGCCCTTCGGCCCACGATGTTGCGCCGACCAGTTACAAAACAATGACCCACTAACCTAAACCAATCCCTTTTCGTCCATAAACCTATCCACGGATCTCTTAAACGCCCCCAAACTAGGCGCATTTACAACTGCAGCAGGCAGGGCATTCCAATCCCTCACCACCCTCTGGGTAAAGAACCTACCCCTGACATCCGTCCTATAACTACCCCCCCTTAATTTAAAGCCATGCCCCCTCGTGCTAGATTTCTCCATCAGAGGAAAAAGGCTATCACTATCCACCCTATCTAAACCTCTAATCATCTTATATGTTTCAATAAGATCCCCTCTTAGCCGCCTTCTTTCCAGCGAAAACAACCCCAGATCCCTCAGCCTCTCCTCATAGGACCTCCCCTCCATACCAGGCAACATCCTGGTAAACCTCCTCTGCACCCTCTCCAAAGCCTCCACATCCTTCCTGTAATGTGGGGACCAGAACTGCACACAGTACTCCAAGTGCGGCCGCACCAGAGTTGTGTACAGTTGCAACATAACGCTGCGACTCCTAAATTCAATCCCCCTACTAATAAACGCCAAGACACCGTATGCCTTCTTAACAACCTTATCTACTTGATTCCCAACTTTCAGGGATCTATGTACACATACACCTAGATCCCTCTGCTCATCCACACTATTCAAAGTCGTCCCGTTAGCCCTATACTCGACACATCTGTTATTCCTACCAAAGTGAATTACCTCACACTTCTCCGCATTAAACTCCATCCGCCACCTCTCGGCCCAGCTCTGGAACCTGTCTAAGTCTTCCTGCAAACTATGACACCCTTCCTCACTATCTACCACACCTCCGACTTTGGTGTCATCAGCAAATTTACTAATCCACCCAACTATACCCTCATCCAGATCATTAAATACTTCCTTGTCAAATTACTCCTTCTAAAGTGTATCACTTCATACCTTTCAGGGTTAAATTCCATCTGCCACTTATCTGTCCATTTGACCATTCTGTCTATGCCTTCTTATAGTCCGAGACACTCAACATCACTCTTAGACACCTGGCCAATCTATGTGTCATCTGTAAATGTACTAATTCTATCCCCCACATAGTCATCTATGTCATTTATATAAATGATGAATAACATGGGACCTAGCACAGATCCCTGCAGGATGCCAGTGGACACTGACTTCCAGTCACTGAAGCAGCATTCTATCTTCACCCTCTACCTTCAACAATTGAGCCAATTTTAAATCCTCTTTTTCAAATTATCCTGTATCACATGTGCATTTACCTTTTTTGTAAGGGTCCCATGTGGCTTTGCTGAAATCCATATAAACTACATTGGCTGCACTACTCTCATGTACACACCTGGTCATTTCTTAAAAAAATTTCAATTGAATTTGCTAAGCATGACCTCCTTCTGACGAAGACATGCTGACTATCCCTGATCAAGCCTTGTCTCTCCAAGAGAGACAAGATATTCTCCTTCAGAATTGTCTTCAAAAGTTTCCTTGCCACAGACATGAGGCTCACTGGTTGGTAGTTCCCTGGCTTATCTCTACAACCATTCTAAAATAGCTGAACTCCACTGGCTGCTCTCCAGTCGTCTGGCACCTCCTCGTGGCCAGAAAAATGGCATGGGAATAGGATCAATTGGATAGCATTTTCAAAGAGCCACCATTGCCATGAAGTACCAGATGGCCTGTTTCTATGCTTTTATCATTCCATAGTTCCATGAATTCAAGATTTATGTTTCTTGGTACTGCTTGATAAATTATATTCCTTTTCCTGTAATTCCAAAACAAGCATATGTTATTGCTAAGACACTTTAATGTGCAATAGTAGGCATTCAAGTTTGCAAATGTAAATATTGGTGGATGCCATGGTACTATTTAATTGAGGGCTGTGCTTCTTTGGCTTACTGAAGTTAAAGCTCAAAATAATCATTTGAATTTCAGGTCACACATTTTTTTATTTAAGAAGCCTAAAATCCACAGATAGAGTTGAGAGCTTTAACAAAAAGTCTTCCTGTTTGAAGCAAACGGCTCAGAGGGCATTGTGTTGATTTGCCTGCTTACATACTCATTTTGAAGGACAAAGGCAATTTATCTTTGGAGTGCACATCCTTCAAACTGGTGATCAACCTATACTGATACACATTCTCTCCGCCATTGCTTTCTCTGGTTATTGACAGTGAGACCAATCTCTTAGTCATCTTGAAAGTTATGTCTCTCTGCAATTAGGTTCACTCTGTACTCCAGTAATTGTCCAATTTTGTTGAATTTCAAGATTGCATTCTTTTTAACTTTAGTTGGGTCAGGAAATCCTGACTAACAAAAACATAGGCTTCAATGCTAACTCTTGTCTGATTTTGTTGGACATTTTCAATCTACATTCTCCTCGTGTCTGCGTGAGTTTCCACCAGATGCTCCGGTTTCCTCCCAGAGTCCAAAGATATGTGGGTTAGGTTGATTGGCCATGCTAAATTGACCCTAGTGTCAGGGAATTAGCAGGGTAAATATGTGGGGTTATAGGAATAGGCCCTTGGTGGGATTGTGGTCAGTGCAGGCTTAATGGGCTGAATGGTCTCCTTCTGCATTGTAGGGATCCTATGTTTTGACACCTGTTCAAAACTTATCAAATGCAGACAAAACCAGACATGGAATATTTTAATTCAAGGGCTTCATAATAATCTAACTAGGAAATCAACCTACTTCCCCAATTCAATTTCTGCATGCCATCCAGAGGCCTGTTGACATAAATAATGTACCTCTTAGAAAACTGGTCTTCTTGTCTACAGTGTTTTGCTATTATCAGATGCAGGACCTTCAACCACAACACCATTAGGGGAGATGATGTCCATGTGGTATTATCGCTACACTATTAATATAGAAATTCAACTCATGTTCTGGTGACCCCAGTTCGAATCCCACCATGGCAGCTGGTGAAATTTAAATTCAATAAAAAGTATCTGGAAGTAAAAATCCACTGATGACCATGAAACCATTGCTAATTGTTAGAAAAACCCATTTGTTTCATTAATATCCTTTAGGGAAGGAAATCTGCTGTCCTTACTTAGTCTGGTCTACATGTGGCTCCAGAGCCATTGCAATGTGGGTGACTCTCTGAATTGTCCTCAAGCAACTAGGGATGGTAATAAATTCTGGCCAGCCAGTGACGCCCATGTACACAAACGAATAAAAAGAAACTAAATTGAGTATAGAAAACATCCTGAAGAGTAGCAAGTGTGAGTACAGCTCTTCAGTTCTCTACATCTTGCCAATGACATGTATCAACAGTGCTTCTATCCTCTGCAATCACTCAAAGCAAGTCCCTCTGAAAGTTGGTACTTCAGGCCTTCCGCAATTTTTATGGATTTTGAACAGTTTTGCTTGTTGACGTGGATCCACCAACGCAGAGGTGTCATGAACATGAGCCATGAGTGAACCATAGTTTGGTGTAAGTGATTTTATGAAAGATAAGTTCAAAGGATGTTTTCAACTTCACAAGGCGCAATAAGTTGCTATATCATAAGTTGTTTGTATTCTAATAGTGGTTGATGATAGAGTTTTGTTTTAAAAGGATAAATGATCATTAAATCATGTGTATGCCACATTGTTATATCTGACATCTGACAAGCTATCATGGCAATAAACAGCATTGCAAAAGTCTTCAGATACATTGTTCACTGGACGAATTATGGCCAGGATTCTCCCAAAAAAAAGTCTAAGCATTGAATTTGCATGAAAACTGGAGTAAATCATGTTTTTTCAGTAGGAGTTCAGAAATGAATCTCCCACACTCTGTTCATTGCAGAGTGCACTAGAATTTGGGAGCAGGTATATCTTCACCCAGGAGGCCGACAGCACAGTGCTGAGTGGGCCACTACACATGAGACGATCTGTCAGCACCATGATCGGCGCATGCACAGTGGCCCCTGTCTACCTTGATCGCTGGCCAACCCCCTGTCCCCCGCAATGCCAGCCCTCTACACCCTCATGGCCCAATTGCTCTCCCCCCAGGCATGTCCAGACCGAGCCCTGACCCCCTCTTCCCAGCCCGCCTCGATCACTACTCCCATCATAGCCCCACTCTCCTCCCCCCTCCACTGGCATCCTCTCCCTTCCAGCAACCCCAACTCACCCTCCCCAGCCGCACCCCGATGACTAGTTCCAATCGCTGGCCTCCTTCCCCCTGTTTGATCCCAAAGTGCAGAATGACAATGAGACCCTCCACCTCTACTGATACTCCCATCAGACCTCGGCCCTATTAGGCTCTGCTCCCTCTGGGGGGGCCCCGATTGCCCCCTTCACTCCAGCGGAGTTGGGCCACCAGCTCCCTGAAAGTGGGGGAATTAATGTAAACCCTGCTGGAGTGAAATGCTCCTGTCAGGGGTGGAGGGTGAGGGAGGGGGGAGCAGAGATGCTAGTGGGTCCAGAGATTTCAGTTCTGAGCCCGCTAATGGGATTTAAGTTATAAGAAAATCTCTACATGAATTATGCAGCTCCGCGGCTATTTTTAGCGCAGAGCTGATGCCGCCAGAAATCTGGCTCTGGGGGATGTGCATAGGCCAGAAGTCTAGTGCAGCTCCCGCAAATCGGGTGCTGCTTGAATCTCCTGGCAGTTGCTAAACAAATTAGGGCAGGAGGATCATGGGAATCAGCTGATCATGGGAATCAGCTCCCATTACTGTGCATCACACAAATTGAAATTCAGATTTAATTGCACGGAATGTCCCTTTTGATTTCATGTTCATCTTAGAGTTCAACTCAGACAACTGATTGTTTTAAATTTTGACAGATGGCTGAACCCTTTTCATTTTTGAAGTTCGGATTAGCTCTAACAATTGACAGAGCTTCTGTCTGTCTTCAAAAGTTTTAATATATTCAGCTCAAGAGACTTTGTTGACACAGTTGTTTAATGGAATATCATTATGAATGATTGATTGATCTCCAGACTGTGTAATCTGCACAGCAGGAGGCATTCTCACAGATATCAAGCGGAACATGAGCTTGATTGTTTTGACAGATTTACTCAACAATTAAGAGGAGTTGATTTTCGAGTACAGTTTATTTATTTTGACACTTCTATCTGCTTCCAAAGAGGATTTTTTAAAAAGTGGACTTCAAATGTTATCCACTCATTTTATCAGGATTCTGAGTTCCTCAGACACTTCCCAATGTTAATATAGAGCACATGAATTTTGTACACAGAGGATAATTGGTGAATTGGCTGGGGGTATAAGAGTTATTCGCTCATGGGGGATAATGGGGGTGAGTGGAAATGGGGGCTTGGGATGAGGGTTAGAGGGCTTTACATGCTGGAACTAGATTGATGTCTCAGAGAAGAGAGGTGGACAGTTTAGTTTAGCCACCTTGACGCTAGTCTGCCTCTGTCTCCACCTCAGCTCTCTGATGGAGGTGGCAGGGCTGACATGCAGACATTTGGGTGGCACAGTGGTCAGCACTGCTATCTCACAGCGCCAAAGACCTGGGTTCAATTCTGGCTTCGGGTCACTGTCTGTATTGGTTTCCACTGGGTGCTCCGGTTTCTTCCCGCAGTCGGAATATGTGCAGGTTAAATTGATTGCCATGCTAAATTGCTCTTTAGTGTCAAAGGGATTAGCAGGGTAAATATGTGGGGTTAAGGGATTAGAGCCTGGGTGAGATTGTTTTCCATGCAGGTTCGATGGGTCAAATGGCTTCTTCTGCACAGGGATTCTAAAAAAAATATGAAAAGCTATAGGACAAGCTTGGACGCTGTTCTGGGACAAATTTAGAACAGAGAGGTCGGTGATCATTTTTGACAAATGTGAATGTCATTTTCTAGATTATGTCCGTCCCTTACTCAACTTGACTATTGATTGCAGCCAAGTCTAACACAAGAGGCCACTGGCAATCCCTGAAGGAATTGGTGCCCTTCAACCTGGAAGCACTGCCACATCAGTCTTGGAGATGAAGTTCAGTTACAAACTCTTAGATTGACTGGATAGTCAATAGTAAAAGGAAGGGAAACCTTCGGGTGAAAGTGAGGTAGGCATTGGAATAACTGTTTGTGCACAATTTGTTTTGTGGATCATGACCAGGACCATAGTCACTTTGGAACTTGACTATGGATTGTGTGAGAACCTGCCTTGGTAACCTGAATCTTTTTCTGTTTATATGACCATGAACTAGGCTAGGTGCCTTCATTTGTGTTAATTAATAAATTGTTTATTGATTGGACTTGGTTTTCTGGTTGCCTACATTTTGTCTCTAAACTTCCACCTATATCACTGCCCAACTCCTTTCTACATCACATTAGCACGTGATCTATTTCTAATTCTCTCAATCATTTCCACCTCCAAACATTTATCCTGGTGTATTTTTTTCCATTTAAACTTCAATAGCCCCCTTTAATAAACTGTTGCAGTTTATGTGTGAAAAAAAACTGTCTGACTTCTCATTTTAACTAGGTATTCTTCAGACTTTAAACTCTTCTGCAATTCCCTCCCGCCATATTTAAAATTCAGGATGAGGAGCAGGCAAACTCTAACCCTTTGTTGAGAGTGAAAGAATCTGTGTTTAGGCTGCTAGCTGTGTGATTCTGTGGTGATGGGCAGGTTGGCCAACCTCCTCCGTCTCCAATCCTTCCTCAGGGATGTTCTTCATCTCTGCCTGGTGCCTTTGCAAACATCCCTGGCTGGAAGCGTGACAAGAGTGTGCCATCGCATCAACCTAATACTCCGCTGAGGGGATGCAAAATATCTCTTGACTTACGTTTCGCATAAAATGAAATGTATCCATGTGGTGTACTGTAACTGATTATCTGATGTTTTATCACCATAGGAATAACTGACACAATTACTCACACAAGTTTTTCAGCACACCCTGTTTTTTCATTAGAAATATGACTTTGTCAGAAAAAGTCCGTGAAATAATTCAGCTCATATATTTTGACTCTTAAAGAACGCTTAGTTACATGGATAAGCTGGATCTAGAGGGGTTTGGGCCAAATGTGGGCAATTGGGACTAGCTTAGGGGTTAAAAAAGGGGCAGCATGGGTCAAGTTGGGCCAAGGGACCTGTTTCCATGCTGTAAACTTCTATGACTCTACCTGATATTCAATGGAATAGAAGACACTTTTATTTCAATACTTCAAGATAATTTTCAAAGTTGACAAAGACAGAATTAACCTCTTGTAGATAATGGATGGGGTGCCATGCAATGGATTTGGGAGGAAATGGGAGAGATGTAGGAATTTGATGGTGAGGGGGTACCCAGGTAGGGCAGACCCTGGGGAAGGGGGCACCCAATCTAGAAAGGAGCCAAGAAGGAAGTGTCTCCACCTCTTCCCCATCTGGCTCAATTCCCCCACCAGAGGCCCAAGCAGGTTTACCTGCCAGGCCTCTCCACCCCTTCCTGAATTCACAAATTTGAGGCTGGAATGGAAATGCAATTGATTAATAATTCATCATATTTTCTGAGATTGAGTGGTGAAATCTAGTAGTCCAGTTGGGCCCCTGAGCAAGACTCTGTACAATTGAGGCACGGTAAGAAGTCTCTCAACACCAGTTTAAAGCCCAACAGGTTTATTTGGAATCACTTGATGAAGGAGCAGCACTCCGAAAGCTGTTGGATGAATCTGTTGGACTTTAAACTGGTGTTGAGAGACTTCTTATTGTGCCCATCGCAGTCCAACACTGGCATCTCCACACAACTGAGGCATGACATGCTCACTTTTGAATTCCTAACTGCCTGAGATAAAGGCCAACATTCCAATCACCTTTGTGATGATTTTCTCCACCTGTACCAGCTTTCCATGAGTTGTATACACGTACCCCGATATCCCTTACCCTCTCACCAATAAGAAATATTCTCGGTTGCATTTCTCCAATCTAAAGGCAATGATCTCAAGCTGCCTTACGTTAAATTCCATCTGCTCTAATTTTGGCACTCATTTATTCTGTACTAATCTTTTTTGTAATTCCCTCACAAATTCTGTTTAGGTCCCTTCGTACACAGCTTACTCCTAACACTGTTATCAGCAACTCGACTAAATAACTCTCTATTCCTTCACCTAAGTCTTTCACATAGATGGTGAGGCTCCAGTAAAATTCTTGGGGAACACAACTTGGCATATTTCACCAATCAGAGAAGGAGTCCTTTATCCCAATTCTCAGGTGAAACAATGGTTAATGTCCATGATCCATTTATGAATTGTGAAGCGGTTCCATTCTTTATGTCTCCAGTAGGGAACTGGAATAATGCTGTAGCATGAAAATTCAAAAGTTCCGTGGTTCTTTCAGAATGTTATACCCACATCCTCACTCGCACAAAGATACACAACTCTGCTGCCAACATCTTGTCAAGTTTCTCTGACTCTCTGCAACAGTCATTGGGCCTCAAAATTCTTGCACTACTTTTCAAATTCATCTGTGGTTGTTCCTCCTTCTCATCTCTGATCTTACATTAACTTATTGTTCTCTACCTCTACTTTCAACCAATGGCTGTTCTTTCCACCACTGCATCCTGCCCTCTGATTCCTTCCCAATTCCCTTGGCTTTGTCACATCCATTCCAACAGTTGAAACCACTTCAGAAATCTTTTGCTGTATCTTCCCCTTACTGTAACTTTCCCCACGGTCAAGTGCCCACTTCACAGAGACTGGCAGCCAGTTGGTTGGTTCAGGGCCCAATTAAGGGCGATTTTGTGGCCTCGGAGATATTTTTCAAATTGATACATCACCCCTTCCTGCCCCACTGCACCCCCCCCGACTTTCCGCCCTCCCCTCATCACAGAGACCGCTTACTTAATGGAGGCAACCTCGCTGTGACTGAGGGAATGATCAAAAGCCAAATGTTCCATGACTCATTGCCGGCACCACAAGTATTAAGGCACACGCAAGCAAGCTATGAAGATGGTGAACCTCGATACTGCCAAGTGGGAGACAGTCACTATAATTCTGGAGGCTGACTATTTGGAAGGAGATTAGAAGAAGGGAACAGAAATAAAAAAGCTCAGCTGGCCGAGATGAGAGTTCAGAGAAAGCAGGGGCCAGAGAGCTGTGTGTGCCTTCTCAGCCCACTGTCTGCCTCTGCAGTGAATGCAGCAGAGACTGCCAAGCCAGAGTGGGACTCCTGAGCCACGCTGAGCAATACTTAGCACAGAATCGCCCACCACGGCATAAATTTTGATGAAATGGGAAGTTGCCACCATGAATGGACAATCTATCAGCTTTTGAGTATGCTAATGGGGATATCTTGTCAGCTGAAAACCTCTCGAAAGGTGCTGCAAAGTAATGATTTTTAACTTTTAATTTAAAATGTGCCGTTACAGCAATTGTCACATTGCAAATATTTTCCTGAGTTCTGTTCTTTTATGATGATTTTGCAGTGACACGATTTATTTAATCCTTTGACGAAACACCAATGAAGATCCCTTTGATCAGCTTCCATCGTTGTATTTCAATTGTGACATTTCAAGCCCCGTGACAGCGTTGTTGCCCCATCCCATTGTCTTGCGAAATCATGAAGAAGCACGTGTAAAGTTTTGTATAATATAAATGTAATTTTTATTGCGATAAGGTACCTTATTTACGTGCTGCCACAAACCATAAAAGAGATCTATCAAATACTCCCTGGTGGATGCCAGAGCTTGTCAGTAGATAGAACAAGCACAGAATACAGTGTACAGGATACAGCCTCACTCACAATACAATTCAGTACAATCCAAATGCTAAAGGTCAGAGGTTTAGCAAGATGTCAGTCCTACCAGCCATTTTGCATGCAGAACAAAGAAGCAAATATATGAGGTCACAGATTTGATCCTTTTAGGTGCTACACACTGCAAACGCTAAAGATAGTTGAAATTTATGATAATGGGTTATTGTTTAGAGCTGTAACACCTTTAAATAAAGTTGCACAAATAGGTTGATTGAAGAAGTGCAAACCAAGGATTGTCATGTAATACAGCAAATCTTCATATTCAGGGACAGGGAGTGGGGAAAGAATCAGCTAATAATAAGTAAGCTGAAGCTGGTTATATTTCACTAAGCTAGGTAGGACCACGGATTCCACTATTAAACAGTGGCTATGTGCACGAGGGATAATCTTTGTGGGCGGGAGAGAAAATAAACCACAGGAACCTACTGCTTCATATATCAAAAAATCTCCAACAGCTATCGATACCAAACTATAATTCTCAGGGAGTACATAAGAATCTGTAAACACCAGTTAAAACAAAAGGTCCACAATATAAACCACACTGAATACAATAGTATTTCAAAAAAGTTTATGGCTTGTGAGCCAAGTCATAGCCCACTGTTGTCATGGTTACTGGTTAATAAACAGAAAGAAAATGGCCCCCATTCATTCGAACAGGTGCTTCAGGTTGGTGTAACAGTACATGACCATTGCATAAATTAGAGTGGTTCTGTCGTACAAGTGTTTCTAAATACTAGAACATTCCGGAATGCATGTACACCTGACAGAATATGTCCTTGTTAGAATTGTATGCAGATGAAAGAAAAATGAGGAAATGAAGGCTGTAATACAAATTAACTTGAATCCTGCTTTCACTGTTTCTATTTGTTCTTTTAATAAAGTACATGTTATTGATATGGAATTCTCAGTTTCATGGTATGAAAACTTTCACTTTCGGAGCAAATTGAAGAGATTTATTGTCACACATCCTTTCCCGATGTTTGACCGTCAAAATCCCAAGGACAGATTGAGGCCATTTTTGATGTACCTTCATCAGCGCCGTGTGAATTTTTACTGTCCTTAGCTGCAGCTGTGCTTCCTTCCATCACCTGTTGACTGGGGCCGCTTTCCTCGGAATCCCAAGGACATACTTCGGCACGTTTACCTCTTTCCTTTCCCGATCCATCGTTGCTTATGTTTTTGCTCTTTCCCGTCGCAGAACCAGGGGTTATTTTAACATCCCGAGGACAGCTTTCCGCCGCACTAGATTTCTCCACTGGGTTTTCATCCTTCATGTCCTTTTCCTTGTACTTTCCCTTCACTTTTGCCTTGTCGTCTTTTTTCTCTTTTGCTTTCTCTGCCTCCTTGCCTTTCCCGGTAGATACCAAGGTTTTCACGGATATCCCAAACCCTTTTATCATTGACTTTTTCTGGGGAATGCTGCTCAGTAGAGAGGCTGAGGCAGCTGAAGCTGGACTCTTCTCCGACTCTGCTGACTCTGATGGTGCAAACTCCCAAGGACAAACATTTGCTCTATTAACAGAATCTTGTTGTAGGTTACTGCTTGACACTTGGGTCACTGGCATGGTCTCCTTGTCCTTTCCATCTCCCCTTTCTCCTTTATTCCCATCCCCTTTCAGGATCTGACTTTTCTCCGATGCCTTGCTTGGCATTTCCTTGAGGTCACAAGGGTGAAGCTCAGACACCTTGGCTACACTATTTGAATCCATATCTTTCACAATGGGAATGGTTTCAGGCTGCTGAGACATAGTTTTCTTACCCTCCGGCAGGGCTGATGGTGGCTCCTCGAAATCCCACGGGCACACTTCTGATTTCTCAAGGTTGCCTTGTGTTCCTTGTTTTTGCTTAGCAATGTTTTCCCCAGATTTGTGTTTGTTGGTGCTCTGAACCTTCACATTTGAATGCGAATGTTGGATATTTTGTGATTCCACAGGTGCAATAGATACATGTTTTTGAACTCTAGATTCTGAAGGAGTAGGTGACTGATCCTGTAACTCCCATGGACAGACCTCAGCTTTGTCAAATGGATCACTCAGTCGAGTGTTTGCTGTATCAGGGCTAATGACAGATTGATTATTGACATGTTGCTTCATTATTCCAGCTTTTGGAGCTCTCCTTGCCTCCTCAGAAATCGAAGTGTGGCTCAAGGAGTTTTTAGGTTGGGGTGCTTCCATGTCATTGCTTTCTGCTGAGGGATGACTTTTGTTAGCATCTTTACCTCTTTGCTGTCCTTTATAATGTTTGGTATGTTCGTCCATGCTTTGTGCTTTGCTGGTCATTCCCAAAGTCTTTTCCTTTGCACTGGCAATGACGCTGAGGGATTTCTGCAACATGTATGTTCTTGGATGCAAGGGTTTTTTGTCTAGACTTAAGTTATGTGCACTCGCGGATTTGCATACCAGAGGAACGGATTCGGCAGAGATGCTGTCTGCCCTCTCGTGCACCTTTTTGGCTAACTTTGGTGGATCTATGAGTCCAGCCTCCAAGCTGGAAACTTCCATTTTGTCTGTCGTGGAAATGTTGGAATCTTCACCTTGATCTCTCACGTGGTCATAGCTGCTGAGAGATTTTTGCAGTAGTAATGCTTTATTTTTCATAAAGTCTTCTTTTGTTTTCACGCTCGAGCCAGTGGGATCAAATGGGTTCCTCCTAGCAATACTGATGCTGTTCCTGGCTATAGAAAACTCTGAATGTTCCTTGTCCTCTTTGCTGCACTGCCTACTCACTGTCTCTGGGATTTCAGTGATGCGCCTCATGATCGATCGTCCCAAACCCTTCTTCGAGCTCCTCTTCTTCTGCAGGTGTGGATTATTAGCTGTCATCTTTTTCCTTTTATAGATCTCCAGTTGTGCGTACAGTTTCTTCAGCTCATCCTGCAAGGAGAAAACAGTAAATGCTTACATCCGAGTATAATTTGCAACCGGACTCTTTTTATCACGTAACACATAATCAACACAAAGTTATACATCAGCTTCCAGGAAAACAAAGATTGTTAATTCAGCAATAAAATCCATGATAATAAAAGCCAAGTATGGAAGATGTTGGAAATTGGGAATAAAAAAAAGAGAATGTTTGAAAAACTCAGCAAGTCTGGCAGCATCTGTGGAGAGAGAAATAGCGTTAACGTTTTGAACCTAATATGGCTCTTCTTCAGGCAGAAGCTGTTTCACCAGGATGTTGCCTGGTCTCAAAGGTGTTGGCTGTGAGGAAACATTGAATAAACTAGGATTGGTTTCCCTGGAAAGACGGAGGCTGAAGGGAGACCTGATAGAGGTCTATAAAATTATGAGAGTTATAGAATGGCTGGATAATCAGAGGCTTTTTTCCCAGGATGAAAGCATCAATTCAAGGGGGCAAAGGTTCAGGGTGAGAGGGGGAAAGTTTAAGGGAGATATGTGGGGGAAGTTTTTTATGGAGAGAGTGGTGGGTGAGATGGAAGAATTTTGGCCTTCCCTCTCCTCCCTGATGCTGCAAGATGCTGAGTAGTTCCAGCACCCTGGAGTAGAGTTTTGGTCTCCTTACTTGAGAAAGGATATACTGGCACTGGAGGGGATGCAGAGGAGATTTGCTAGGTTGATTCTGGAGTTGAGAGAGTTCGCTTATGAAGAGAGAGTGAATAGACTGGAACCCATACTCACTGGAATTCAGAAGAATGAGGGGAGATCTGATAGAAACATATAAGATTATGAAGGGAGTAGATAAGATAGAAATAGGTGGCTTGTTTCCACTGGCGGGTGAAACTAGAACTAGGGGGTGTAGCCTCAAAATAAAGAGGAACAGATTTAGGACTGAGTTGAGAAGGAACTTCTTTACCCAAAGGGTGGTAAGTCTGTGCAATTCCCTGCCCAGTGAAGCAGTTAAGGCTACCTCATTGAATGTCTTTATGGCAAAGATAAATTTTTGAACAGTAAAGGAATTAAGGGTTATGGTGAGTGGGCAGATAAGTGGAGCTGAGTCCATGAAAAGATCAGCCATGATCTTATTGAATGGCGAAGCAAGCTTGAGGGGCCAGATGGTCTACTCCTGCTCCTAGTTCTTGTGTTCTTTCATCTGTTCTTTTTTCATATTTTAGATTTGCAGCATACACAGTATTTTGCTTTTGTGTGAGCATAGCTTGGTGTTTACAGGGAGAAATAAATCTTTCTTTCACAGTCAATTAAGAAATAAAATTAATTGCTGAACTTGGCAACAGGAAAAGTTAATTGCTTTTTTTACCCGAATGTCGTCTGGATCGAGGCTGTGCTCACTCCATGCTGAGGTGATACTGCTGTTTAAGTATGAACCTGATCTGCCCATGTCTAGTTCATCTTCATAGGCCTCTGTTGCTATGTCGTCTCTGGGGTTGATGCCTGCTTGAAGATACTGGAAGAAAAGAAAAATAAAATAATCACATGTGGACCTTATTTGGTTGAAAACAGAAATTTGAGTCTTCCCAACACAGGATTGTTTCAACCAACCAGCTCTGTTACATTTGAATTGTAAGAAGTCTCACAACCCAGGTTAAAGTCCAACAGGCTTATTTGTTGCAAACGCCACTAACAACCTGACGAAGGAACAGCCATTCTGAAAGCTAGTGGCGTTTGCTACAGATAAACTTGTTGGACTTTAACCTGGTGCTGTGAGACTTCTTACCGTGTTTACCCCAGTCCAACGCCGGCACCTCCACATCATGACATTTGAACTGTTACAGGCCACTTAATTTCAGCTTCAAATGCTCTAAAGCTGATAAAGATTTGAGCCAGTGGCTTATTTCTAATCATTACATATCCTTACGTAAACCTTGAATGAGCAGAGATGTATGCTTAGATAGTTAATGCAGTTCACCTCTAGGCATCAAACAGGAGACTTGGGGAATGCCACTGATTTTAGGAATAGATTCATTATTGGACAGTCAAAAATTAGATGTCTCTTTTCCTTTTATGATTTCAGGAATGACTTGATAATTCATCATCTATCCCCAATGGCAAGCTTGTGGTGCAGCGGACAGTATCCGTGTCTTTGAGTCAGAAGCTCTGGGTTCGAGTTTTGGGTGGCACGATGGCATAGTGGTTAGCACTGCTGCCTCACATTGCCAGGGACCCAGGTTCGATTCCCGGCCTTGTGTCACTGTCTGTGTGGAGTTTGCACATTGTCCCTGTGTCTGTGTGGATTTCCTCCGGGTGCTCCAGTTTCCTCCCACAGTCCAAAGATGTGCAGGTTCAGTGAATTGGTGATGCTAAATTGCCCCTTCGTGTCAGGGGGACTAGCGAGGGTCAGGGGGATAGGTCTGGGTTGAATTGTGTTCAGTGCAGACTTGATGGTCTGAATGGCCTCCTTCCCGCCTGTATGGTTCTATGATTCTATGAATCCTAGCCAAGGAAGCTGTGTTCATAACATAGCCAAAAGGTTGAGTATCAACCTGCAAAACTCTTCCAACACGTGCCAATGGCAACTGGTAAGAGTGGGAGAGACTGCTGGTCAACCATGCTTGATGCTGAATGGCGCCCCTCGAACAATAAGCCTCAGGTGACAGGCTAGTGACCTGTTCAGGGATAAACTAGTTATGGAAACAGATGAAAGTCTGCCTTGTGCGCCATCATGTGCCGGAAGATAACCAAATACATCCATCCCCAACAAGGGCAGTGGAAAAGTGAATATATTTCAACCTTTGTTTTCCAGTCTCTTATCATGTCAACCAATAGTCACCAACTTCCATGAGTTTCCTCATCCTTTACCAATATTCATGACCTCACCATTGTCTCTGATTGCAAATATGCTACATCTCCTCATTACAAAAGCTGCTTGAGAGACATTTAGGGAAGAAACTTAACCCTCCACCATTGTAAATTCAAGGATTCCAATCAGATGAAAACAACATCCTGGCCTGAGTTTGCTCCATTTCCACCCACCACCATTTTCTCTTTGCCAACTTTCATATAACCGTTACAGTGCAGAAGGAGGCCATTCAGCCCATCAATTTTGCACCAACAGCAATCCAACCCAGGCACGATCCCCACAACCTCACACATTTACCCTACTAATCTCTCAAACCTACATATCCTGGGACACTAGGGGGAATTTAGCATCACCAATCAACCTGGGGCAACACGGTGGCACAGTGATTAGCACTGCTGCCTCAAGCACCTGAGATCAGGGTTCAATTCCGGCTTTGGGTCACTGTGTGCAGAATCTGCACCTCCTCCTTGCGTCTGCGTGGGTTTTCTCCAGTTGCCTCCCACAGTTCAAAGGTGTGCAGGTTAGGTGGATTGGCCATGCTAAATTGCCCCTTAGTGTCAGGGAGACTAGCTAGGGTAAATACATCGGATTTTGGGGTTAGGGCTGGGAGAGATTGTGGCTGGTGCATACTCGATGGGCCAAATGGTCTCCTTCTGAACTGCAGAATTCTATGATGCTATAACTTTTGAGTCAATGGAAGCCCTTGCTATATGTAGATGTCACCAGTGCTGCGACATTACTCTGCTTAAACCATTGGCCAAACTGACTGGGAAATCAGCAGAACAGTCAGGAGAGTTCAAGGTATGCTTCAGGAGGATCCCTTGAGAGGCAGATGGAACAGCAGTGTATCTGCGAGGTTCAGATAGAATTTTATTGAGTCTCCGCTGGCCTCCTCTTCCTCCTCCTTCCTTTCTCTCTCTCTCTCTCTCTCTCTCCTCATATTTTTTGGGCAACCCTAACCCCAGAACCTAGCTGACGCTGGGCACCATTCTTTTAACTGAGGAAGTTGTCCTGCACCCACCTGCCAGCCTTGACATCATTCCTGCTGGCTTCATGCAAGTAGGTGACAGATGTCAAATATTAAAGTGAGGGCTGACAGTGAAAACCAGCCAGGTTTCACTCTGTCCTCTCCTTCTGGATACACTGCCTGCGTTGGGCCTCCCATTCAGCAATCCTGCTTCGAGTTAAAATTGCTCTTTTTGCTTCTTTTTTAAACTGCAGCAACTATTAACTTTCCATAAAGCTCAAGATTTCCTCCCACACTCCAAAGATGTGTGGGTTAGGTTGATTGGCCATGGTAAATTGTTTTTAGTGTTAGGGGATTAACAAGAGTAAATGCATGGGGTTACAGGAATAGGGCCTGGGTGGGATTGTTGTCAGTGCAGGCTCAATGGGCTATGAATGCCCTCCTTCTGCACTGCAGGAATTCTATGATAATCCAAGACTTGAATCTTTGAATCTCTTGAAATCTTGAACAAGATACAGAAAAATGCTTCCCATCTCAAAGGTGGTTGTTCCAAATTTCATTTGCACTCCTGATATTCCCTTGGGATTAATGTAAGTTTTGTCCGTAACTTTATTCTGCGTCACTGATGCTCAAGAGCCTCCCTTTACTGCTCAGTATCTAATCATATGCTTGCACAACAGACAAACCATGTCAACAAAGTATCTTCCATAAAACTGAAAGCTATAACCTCATATGCAGTCTTCTCCAACCTTGCAAAAGGAAGACTGATTAATGTGCTTGCCAAATATAAATCAACAAATTGCTTTATTTTACGATTGTTAATAATTTACAATTTCAGTCAGCCTTCTACCTTCACACCTTCGAGCAAAGAAATGAATACAAGTGTCATGTTACCCCAGTCAGCGGATGAAATATTATGTTTCTAGACGTCTTCTCCTTTAACCCTGTCTAACTCTATCTTAAGAAGTTGCTCATCCATCTTCTCAACAGAGTTTTCACGCATAACTTTAGACCCTATTCTTTGTTCTTTGGTTAGTCACAAAACCAAAGGATGTGGAATATATCTGGATAAGATGTGGAAAGTGTGCTGAGAGCGGGTCCAATCTTTCTGTCTCTCCCTATCTGTGGATTGATCCTGAAAGCTGCAAATGAAATTGTCTTCTCTCTACCTCGGGGTGGTAGCTTCCCCTGAAGCACCCCTTGCTGGGTTCAGGGACAGAAGGACATTTGAATGTCGTCAACCAAATGTTGTCCATGCTGTGCCCACATAGCCTTGTCCAGCAGGTGGTGGTTCTGGAAAATTCAGGGATGTTCACCATTGTGGATCGAAAATCTTGGGCTATGGGCCAGCAATATCCATGTTTCCACTCCTCATAGAATCTCTACAGTGCAGAAGGAGGCCATTCAGCCTATTGAGTCTGTACCGACCATACTTGCACCCAGGCCCTATCCCCTTAACCCATGCATTTACTCCAGCTAGTCCCCTGACACTAAGTGACAATTTAGCATGGCCAATCCACCTAACCTGCACATCTTTGGACTGTTGGAGGAAACTGAAGCACCCGGAGGAAACCCTCCCATGCAGACGCGGGGAGAATACATGGGTGAGGCTCAATTAAGGTAGCACTCATTTGGTTGGGAAAATCATCCCTCAATTGTATAATTTATTTAAAGTTATGGAATTTTTTTTATTCATTTGTGGGAAATTGGCTGGCCAGCAAAAAGCTGGAAAGTGCCACCGTCAAAGGATAGCATCAGAAACTAAAAGAGTTCTTATAAGGTGGGTGGATGAAACACAGAGTGATGAAGCTTGGTCAAAGATCTGAAAGAAAAGAGACACTGTTGAGCCAGAGGAGAGGGAGAGGTGTTCGCCTCTCGGCAATCTTCCACTGGAAGGGGATTCAGCATCAGAAAATTTACTGGCATTCTGCCAGGAATTACCACCACTCCTCTCTTATTAGTTCCAGAGGATGGCAGCATCAAAGTAAAGTTTATTTATTAGTCACAAGTAAGGCTTACATTAACACTGCAATGAAATGAAATTCCCCTAGTCGCCACAATCTAGCACCTGTTCAGGTCAATTCTCCGAACCAGCACATCTTTCTGAATGTGGGAGGAAACTGGAGCACCCAGAGGAAACATAAGCAAGCACAGGGAGAACGAGCAAACTCCACACAGACAGCGGCCCAAGCCAGAATTGAACCCGGGCCCCTGGTACTGTGAAGCAGTGGTGCTAATCACTGTGCTAATGTGCCACCCAATACAGGAGGAAAGCGAAATCAGGTGGGTTGCTAGACTTTGTGTCCTTGCCATGATAAACATACAATGTAGTAGACAAGGCTGCCTTCTGACCAGTGCAGGTCTTGTGCAACAATGGGCCTCCCCTTCATCATTTTCTGTCACTAGACAGCCCTATTTCAGAGGCAACAACAGCCAATTGCTTAAATGTTGGCCTCTGCAGAACTCAATTTAACTACTGAATCCTTGGCCTGAATTTTCAGGTTGGCGAGTGCTTGGCGCCTGTCATCCTGTGAGTCAGCGGTCATGCCTCTCAGGCATTTAATGCTCAAATGTGTCTTTGTTGGCAGCAGGGGGGACTTCTGTCTACTCTTAGATGGAAGCCCACCTTGGACAGCTGTAAGCCAATCAGGTTGGTGCTGTTGTGGCCAGAAGTGGTGCTGCAGTGCAGTGCCTGAGCCTAAGCCGCAGGCCCATAATCCAGATAAGCATCAGGGGTTCCAGGGCGGGAGAGGCCTGAACTTGGTGTCAAGGGGTAGGCTGAGGGTAAGGGGCGCCAAAACTCCCACATTCCTGACAGGAAGGTGCTCCAAATCTGAAGAACTGGAGATGTCAGGGGTAAGTTTTTCACTCAGAGGGTGGTGGGTGAGTGGAATTGGCTGCCGTCGGTGGTGGTGGAGGCGAACTCGTTGGGGTCTTTTAAGAGACTTCTGGGTGAGTACATGGGATTTAATGGGATTGAGGTTATAGATAGGCCTAGTAGGTAGGGATGTGATCGGCGCAACTTGTGGGCCGAAGAGCCTGTTTATGCTGTAGTGTCCTATGTTCTAACTTTCAACACGAGACCCCACACCCTTACTTCCTGACCGAGATCAAGAAAGTTCACTTTTTCGATTTAGCACCCTGATCCAACCGGCACCTGCCAGCCTAAATATTCACACCGGGTGGGAAAACACCCACAAGTGGCCATGAAAGGGCATTAATAAGAACATGTCTGATGCCTTGTGTGCTCTACTGTGAAATTACCTCTGGGTCAGGGCGGGTGGAATCGTGTCCATACAATTTTACGCTTCGCGCAACCATCACCTCACCCTCCCCCCCCCTATTCATTGGAACCTCCCTGGGGGTGGGGGAGGTATTAAATTCTGGCTCATATTTGTTAAAAATTATTTTGGATCTTTTCCTGCCTCCCACAACCCCTCATAAATATCTAACTGTCTTTCAAAGACAATAGGGGGGGTTGTGTTGCAATCTTACAGTTTGCCTGTGAAAAGTGTTTTGTTGCTTCACCCTCCCACACATGGGTCTAATTTAAACCTGAAAGTTGCAGTTTGTTGAGGTTTTTGAGTGCCGCGATGTGATTTTAATGAAGACCCATGGGAGGCCTGAAAGACGTCAACACGCCAGAGGAACCTTGAAGGATTATTTGGGATGTTAGGAAGGGCAAGATTACTTCTTCAGCCCCTAGAAGGAATCTTTGGGCCTCCCCTGACCCAAGCCTCCCTAAACCGCCATCTTGCTGGGAGTTCAGACCCAGCCTGAGCAGTTGGTTTAAGACCAGAACTGTTACTTTGCATTCATTCTGACCATGGGGTGGGGGTGTGCCGTCGGCAGGGCCAGAAGATCCCACAGGCGTGAAGAGTCGGAAGATCATGCCCACTGCCTCAAATCACCTCTCAAATGTCTCCAACTTAAGCATCCCATTGTTGCTGGGTGGGTGGAATTATGTCCAGAGAGATTGTGCAGAGGCACCAATACATCAAGCAACTGACATGCGCTGGAGTGCGAATCTGCTGTTTGCCCTCCTTCTAACCTGCCTTTACTTCCCTGCTGAAACCCAGACCTCAGTATCTTCATTCTTGAGCTTTAACTGTATGTAGCAGTGCGCTGAGCAGCCCATTACTTCATTGACCTAATCTTTAAACCAACACAGGGCATTCTTCCAAGAAGCTATCAGTATTCAACAAAGGGCTCAAATTCAGCGTGCCTGCTTTTTGTCACAGATACTTCCTGTGTAAAACAGAAAATGCTGGAAAATCTCAGCAGGTCTGACAGCATCTGTGAAGAGAGAAACAACAAAGATTCACGTCTTCGCTCTGACCAAGTCTGATTTAGACTTGAACGTTGGCTGTAATCTCACTTTCGAGTCTAAATGACCCTTTGTCAGAGTGAAGACTTGAGCTTCTCTCTCCACAGATACTGTCGGACCTGCTGAAATTTTCCAGCACTTTCTGTTTTTGTTTCAGATTCCAGCATCCAGAGTATTTTGCTTTTATGATTGTACCACACCTGGGTGGGTGGGGGCAATACCTGGATATCACTCTGAATACTTCCATTTACCCTTCAGTCCTATCAACTCTAGATGGTGCTGTTGCTCCTTCATGCTTCACCTCCCTGATCTGTGTCTCTAGGTGGCATTACAAGTAAAGCTTTATTGAGATTTCTGCAGAGTTTCATTCCATGGGCTAAATAAATAGGCCTCATAATTCAGCTGGTTGTCAGTTTCCTGTCACCAAGCACCCTTTATTATACGCCAGGAATGAGACTGCCCTCACAGCTCACAGCTAGGTAAGTTGACATCTCACGATCTAAACAATGGTCCAGGTGAAGTGACAGTTTTAAAAGTCCCTGCTGTATGCTTCCTATTGGGCTCTAAGGATGCTCTATTCCATGAATAGGGAGACCTAACGAACATCCCCCATGGCCTTTATGGCCATTATAATCTCTCTCCTGCCTTGGGTCCAGGTCTCTCCCAGCACCTCCATTGATTCCCTTACTGATAAAAAAATCTATCTGCCTCACCCTTAAATATATACAAGGACTCTGCCCCCACAGCTGTCTGTGGCAAGGAGTTCCAAAGACTCACAACCGTCTGAGAGAAGAAATTGCCCCTCATCTCAGTCGTAAATTGGTGCCCTTTGATTCTGAGACTAGTCCTGTGGTCCCAGACTCTTCCATGAGAGGAAACATCCTCTCAGCATTTACCCTGTCAAGCCCCTTAAGAATCCTATAGATCACCTCTCATTCTTCTAAACTCCAATGAGTAGAGTCCCAACCTGTTTAACCTTTCCTCATAAGACAATCCCTCCACACCGGGGATCAGTCTAGTGAACCTCTGAACTGCTTCCAATGAAATAATATCTTTCCTTAAATAATGGGACTAAAACTCAGAGTGCTCCAGATGTGATCTCAGTTCCTGGTATAGTTTGGGATAAACTTTCTGGAATACTTACTAACTTCAAGGATTTCAGCTCCATATTCTCTAGGGGTTGGTGCTTCCTTGATAGCCTTTACCTTATCTTCTACTGGATATAACCCCTTGCCACCTACTCAGTAACCTAAATTGTTTACTTCAGCTGCTTGGAAAACATATTTCTTCAAGCAAATTCCTGCTCTGGAAAATCTCTGCAAGACTTCCTCTAAGTTGGCCAAATATTCCTATTTTGATGACCCAATGATGAAGATGCCATCTAAGGATACTGTGAAGTTGAGTGGCCCTTAGAGAATGTTCTCCATAACTCCTTGTAAAATGGCACATGCTGACGAGACTTTAAAAAGTGGGTATTACCATAAAGTATGTTGATTGTCACATATTTCCAGGAGGACTCATCTAATTCAAGCTGAAGATAGGCGTGGCTCATGTCCAACTTGGAGAATGTCTTGCTGTCTGTGAACTTAGCATACAAATCTGTGATCTGGGGCATACAGTACCTATTGAGTTTGGAGACTTGATTAATCATTAGGTTATAGCCCCCACAGAGATGAACTGATTTATTGGGCTTAAGAACAGGGACTACAGGGGCAGCCCAATCAGCCTTAGTATATCTAGACATCCAAGGCATCCTAGTTCAGTTCTCAACTTCTCCAGCATGGAGTATGGGGCTGGTCTTGTCCTGAGATACCTAGGTGCAGTGTGGGGTCAACATAGCTCTTGACCTTGGCTCCTTTTATTTTTCCCAAGCCTTCTTTGAGAACTCCAGGATATCTACTAATAACTATGTACAGCACCCACCCCCCCCACGCCTAACCTGACGATCTCCAACCAGTTCAACCCAATTTGCTGCAGCCAATCTCTCCCTATCCTGTGGCTTGAGAGGGAGGTGAGCTGACTGCTACTAAGTAAGTTACTGGTGCCATTGTGGTGCTTTTTATCTGTAAATGTTCCCCATGTAGGTGGCTAGTCTGGCTTTCATAACTTCCAACCTCAAGAATTGGATGCCAAATTAGAGATGCTTATATATGGACAGTCAGAGGCTTTTTCAAAGGGTGGAAGTGTCAATTACAAAGGGTCTTTGTTAAAGCTGAGAGGGGAAATGTTTAAGAGAGATGTGCGGGGCAAGTTTTCCACACAGGGATGATGGGTGCCTGGAATGTGCTGCCAAGTGTCGAAGCAGGCACATTAGCAGCAGAGTTCAGAAAAGAGGCTCAGGAACTGCAGGGAGCATCAGGCAGTAACTCGGGGGATGGACTCCTTGTAATCTGTTCTCAATGGAGACTGATTGTGTAAACCAGGTGTTAAAGGGCTCTTGTCAACATAGGAACCAGTGTCACCACCTGCCAGTCAAGGAAAGGTAGTGACGACCCTAAAAATATTAGAGAACATATCCAGAAAGGTGCAGTTGCCAGACAACCGATTATTGCAAGCACTGCCAAAGGGCACAGCTGAGGCGAAGATTCAAGAACTGGTGCAGCCTTGTAAAGAAGCCAATGCCAGTATCTGACCCTACCATGCAACATTTAAGAGGCATCTGGATGGGTACATGAATAGGAGGGAATAGAGAGGGAATACAGAGGGACTGAATAAGGGCAGAAGGTTTTTTTTAGTTTAGTTAGGGCATCATGATTGGCACAGGCTTAGAGGGCAGAAGGGCCTGTACTTTTCTTTGTTGTTTGTGGGCAATAATGTCTCACGAATAAATAAAAAAAAATCTTCAAGGAATGGCCATTCACTAGTAATTCTACAATTTTGGGGGTAACTTTTGTTGTAATAATATGATTTACTTGTGGTGTCCCTGTCTCTGGAAGAGAGGATACCTGCATGGTAGGGTCAGATACTGGCATTGGCTTCTTTACAAGGCTGCACCAGTTCTTGAATCTTCGCCTCAGCTGTGCCCTTTGGCAGTGCTTGCAATAATCAGTTGTCTGGCAACTGCACCTTTCTGGATATGTTCTCTAATATTTTTAGGGTCGTCACTACCTTTCCTTGACTGGCAGGTGGTGACACTGGTTCCTATGTTGACAAGAGCCCTTTAACACCTGGTTTACACAATCAGTCTCCATTGAGAACAGATTACAAGGAGTCCATCCCCCGAGTTACTGCCTGATGCTCCCTGCAGTTCCTGAGCCTCTTTTCTGAACTCTGAAATGATGAGGCTATTTCAATGGCTTCCTTTCAATCCAAATTGTGTTCTGCCAACAGCTTCTTTTGGATGGTTAGGTCATTTATGCCATACACCAATCGCTCTCATAACAGTTCATTAAGAGACAGCCCAGATTTGCAATTTTCAGTCCATTTTTGCAACTCAGCCAAAAACCCAGTGACAGGTTCCCCAAGAGTCCTCCCAGCCATGTTGAAGTAGTATCTTTGGAGGATTAAAGGGGGCTTTGTGTCGTAGTGGTTTTGTTATCAGGTCGACCAGCACATTAAACGTTTTTGAATCAGGTGCATCCGGATAGGTCAGACATTTTGTCACACTGAAAGTTGGAGCCCCGCAAACCATCCACAATATCACCTTATGTTTTTGTCTCCTTCAGTGTTGTTAGCATGGAAGAAGTATACTGGGTCAGTGCTTGGTATACTGGGTCCAGTCTTCACCATTGGTGCCGCAGGGTTCACGTTTCTCAAAAAGAAGCATGATGGCTTTTTCAGACAAGATTCTTGATTTATGAAGATAGGAAAAAGAAAATTTTTTTTTCTCATCGCTAATGTAATAATTCACCTGAATGCCAGTTTCCTGTCACAAAGCACCCTTTATTGTGTACCAAGAAAGAAACTGCTCCTGCAGCTCATAGCTGGGTAGGTTAACACCTTGGGGCCTACAACACTGGTCTGGGTAAAGTAATAGTTTTAAAAGCCCCTGCTGAAAGCAACCTATTGGGCAAGCCTCTGTCTGCCCCATAAGGGAGCTCATACTTCATAAAGGCCTCAGGAAGATCTATCAATGATCCCCTGTGGCCTTTCTGGCCACCAGAACACCTGAGATGTTTAAATTGAACCCATTTCTACCCCATCAATCCCCACTCTTCAGGCCTTGAATCTCTGAGCTAAATTACAGAGAAATTTATAAGTGAGGTTAAGGAGAGAGGAGATGGGCTGAGGAATGAGTCAAGGAAATGGGTGGGGATCAGGATGGTGATGGAAAGGAAGGCGATGGAAGGGAGGGAGAGCAGCATTGAAGAAGGTGGAAGGGAGAAAGCACAAGGCAACGATCATGTGTATCCTCTGTGACTCTGCTGGTCGCAGTCTCATCTCTGAGTCATAAGGTTCTGGGTTCTAATCTCCATTCAGGACAAAGAAATCCAAGTTAACACTTCAGTGCATTACTGAGGGTATGCTGTGCTGTCAGAGGTGCTGCTTTTTTGGACATGCTAACCCACGTCCTGATCTGTCTGCTCTAGTGGGTAAAAAATCCCAAGCTGCTATTTTGCAGAGAAGTCAGGGAATTCTCCCCGGTGCCCTGGTCAATGTTTATTCCTCAATCCATACCAGAAAAATGAATCATCCTTTTGTGGTTGCACTCCAGACAAACATTGATGAAATAGAAGCTCTTTCAGTTGTCTGATGTTCCTGAGTGATTTAGTCATGTTTTGATTGCTGCATGCCTGCAGTCAAAGACACCTTGTTCCTTTGGGAAGCCAGATAGAGCCATAAACAAAGCACCCACTCATACTGACTAGCACAGGATTGCCTGGCAAACATTGCATCAGTCACCTGCATGTGTTATCAACCATAAGATCTCACAGAGTCTCCCAGCGGATCCCTGGATGGAGTTGGGGGAAAGAAGTTGAGGATGGTGGGGTCTCTGACAGCCACTGGTAAAGAAAAGCCGCTAGTTAAATTCGGTATGAGTTCTTCCAGTGTGCTGCAAATAACTGCCATCTCCTGATGTAAGGCTCCGCGCCTCCCTAAACCCTAATCTTCCAACAATGTCCAAGAAGCTGATACTCTGTCAGTACACCCTGTGTAGAGATTGGATGTACAAACTTCCAGAGTGGTCAAAGTGTGGAAATGAGCATTGCTGAACAGGTAATGTGAGGAAAAAGCCTTTCACATAAGAGTTTAACTGTGCTACTTCAGGGAATTTTTGGTCGCCATTTCTCCAACTCCCTCACCATCAGTGTCTTTCCTTCTTTACTTTCACTGGTGAATTCCAGACAGCCAAGGAAATCCATACAGCCACAGTTCAACCCAGGTTAAAATTGCTTTACATGGTAGACTGAAATTACTGGGCTGTCTTTCCTGATGGAATCATCTCAATGGAGGACAAGGCACAGCAGTGAAATTGGTGGGTAACAAATCAGTAGGTTGTGGCTGGCTACCAGGTGACTCCTCCTGCCTTCCCCCTATGTTCCCAAATCTACTCATTCCTGCAAGTTCTAACTCCCCTTTTTTTGTAACCACGGTTTCTATAATCTAAGTAAATAATGGTTGCATGCAGGATTGGACATCCTTGAATTAGTGATAGCAGAGCCTGTCCTGTGAATCAAGTGAAAAGTAACTTGCTCTCTTGTGCTTTACGTAAAGGCCTTTTAGCTTCGCTACAATTATGCCTTGCACTCTGTCTGACCTCGATACAGCAAAACATATGACAGGAATACACCTAAACTCGACACACACATATTACACGAGTTGACAAGTCTCATTAAGGGCTGTCCTCTTCCATTTAATTATTGCCAATAAACTAAAATATTATTATCAATGGATGAGCCCTGCCCCAGCATGCACAGAATTTAAAATATATTTTTCCATCCTGACAAATTAAGACGGGTTGTGCACAGGTTACACTCAGATAATGCAAAACAGCCGTGCTTCAATGGATTGCAAACACAGGTTAAGCCTTTTCATGTTTTAATTTGAAAAAGCTACAAAAAGCCACAGCACCGGTCTGAAGATCATGTGATGAGTGTGCCCATGTGATCTGACAGACCATTGAGAGGCCCAGGCCTGTAATGCAGCAGATGTTGGCTTCATAACCTCATGCATAATTTCATACATGTCTGAAAGTCAAGCTCCAGGAGTTTGCCTCATTATGCCATGAGCCAATTACAAAGCCAACCATTCACGCACAGAAAAGTGCACTTCATTAAAATGCATGATATGAAAATACCACTGCAAAAAAAAGGACGCAAAAATAGATTTTTGTGTTGCCCGCACTGTAGCGGTCGGACTATTTGGAAACCTGTGCTAGCTGAGATTGTGCTTGACTGACCTTGCTGGACTTAGTGATGTTGACCTGATTAATTATACACAAGATGCTCCCGGGCCAGAGTGGGGTTGTTGTCAAGAGCCGGTTGCCATTGCGATGTGGGATTATGTGTGTGTCTGCAGCAGCTGCTGCTGTTTGAAGGGACTGTGTCAATCTGGCTGTGTAGAAAGCTGGGAATGGCAGGGGTATGCAGAAGATAAAGCTTCATTTCTTGATGAAGCTTTGCAAGTGTAGCTACAAGAGGCCAAGCAAAGGAGCAGCATCCTGAATGGGACTTTAATGCGTCCTCTCTGCATCCAGAAAATGTTTTGCATCTTCATTCAATCATGTGTAAGCTACCATGCAGAGGGGACATTTTTAGTGGCAGTGTTTACAAGCTTTAAACTTTTATAGAATTACATAGAATTTTATAGCACAGAAACTGACTATGTGATCCAACTGGTCTGTGCCAACATTTAAGCCCCATATGAGCCCTATTATCTGCCCTATTAGCATAACCTTCTATCTCTCCCCCACATCCCCACCCCCCTATTTAACTAGTTTCTCTTTAAATTCATATATATTAACCTTAACCATTCCACAGAGAAATAAACCTGTTGGACTTTAACCTGGTGTTGTGAGGCTTCTTACTGTGCCTACTCCAGTCCAACGCCAGCATCTCCACATCACAGAGAAATGAGATTCATATTCTTACAACTTGGTATCACTTCACATTTCTCTGCATTAAATTCCATCCAACATCTGTCATTTTTCTAAGCTTTCATGGGATCTGGGTGTTGCCGGAGAGGCCAGCATTTGTTGCCCACCCTCAATTGCCCATGAACTGTGTAGCTTGTTTGAGATGGCAGTTAAGAGTTAACCACGTTGCTGTGGATTTAGAGTCACACACCAGGGAGCGATAGCAGATTGCTTTCCCTCCTGGGCTTCAGTGAACCAGGTGGGTTTTTACAACTAAACAAAAAGATAGTTTCATGGTCACTGAAACTAGTTTTATATTCCAAATTTTTTATTAATTGAATTCAAATTCCACCGGCTGCCATAGGGTATTTGAACATGTGTCTTTAGGACATTAGCCAGGTCTCTGGATTCGTAGTCCAGTGACACTACCACTAAACCACTTCTCCCTGCCTACACTAAAGCATCCATATGCTCTTGAAGCTGCTTGTAACCTTCATAATTAATCATAGAAAAATCATAGATCATAGAATTCCTACAGTGCAGAAGGAGGTCATTTGGTCCATCGAGTCTGCACCAACAACAATTCCACACAGGCCCTAACCCCATAACCCCATGTATTTATCCAGCTAGTGCCCCTGACACTAATGGAGAATTTAGCATGGCCAGTCAACCTAACCTGCAAATCTTTGGCAATTGGGAAGAAACTGGGGCACCCGGAGGAAACCCACACAGACATGGGGAGAATGTGCAAACTCCATACTGACAGTCACCTGAGGCCGGAATTGAACCCAGATCCCTGATGCTGAGGTAGCAGTACTAACCACTGTGCCGCCCAAAATTCTCTTCAATCATTCTCTTTATTTCTGTGTCATTTGCAATATTTAACATTGTGCCTCTAAACCCAAGTCCAGATCATTATGTTTTGAGTAAGAGCAAAATGCCCCAACAGTGACTCCTGCACCACCATGCTCACATTCATGCAGTCTGAAAAAGATGAATTGCTTATAACCAATTTCCTATCCAGCAGATTTTGAAGATTCTAATGAGGCTGAATTCTCCACATCCCCTGTTCTGTCCCAACATCTGGAAAGCTGCTTCCAGATGTTCATACTGAATCATAGAAAGCCTACAGTGCAGGAGGCCATTCGGCCCATCAAGTCTGCACTGATAACAATCCCATCTAGGCCCTATCCCACATACTTACCCCATTAATTCCTCTAACCTACATGTCCAGGGACACTAAGGGCAATTTAGCATGGCCAAAGTGCCTAACCCACACATCTTCGGAGTGTGGGTGGAAACCGGAGCACCTGAAGGAAACCCATGCGAACAAGGGGAGAACTTGCAGACTCCACACAAGCAGTGACCCAAACCAGGAATCGGACCCAGGATCCTGGAATTATGAGACAGAAATGCTAACCACTGTACTGCCATGCTGCCCTAACTCAAATCAGTTGTGGCAGTGATGTGATTCGAAGCCAAGTCTCCGCAGAGACTGAAGCTTCAATCCAGTGACTTAGGCTGCTCGGTCACGTGACCTTGTTACCATGGATGTGACAGTTAGAACATAAGAACGTAAGAACCGGGAGCAGGAGTAGGCCATTTGGCCCCTCGAGTCTGCTCTGCCATTCAATAAGATCATGGCTGATCTTTTTCTGGACTCAGCTCCACTAACCTGCCTTAAAAACATTCAGTGAGGTAGCCTCAACTCTTCACTGGGCATGGAATTCCACACATTCACAACTCTTTGTATGAAGAAGTTTCTCCTCAACTCAGTCCTAAATCTGCTTCCCCTTATTTTGAGGCTATGCCCCCTAGTTCTAGTTTCACCACCAGTGGAAACAACTTCCCTGCTTCTATCTTATCTATTCCCTTCATTATCTTATATGTTTCTATAAGATCTCCCCTCATTCTTTTGAATTCCAATGAGTTAGCCCCAGTCTACTCAGTCTCTCCTCAAAAGCCAACCCTCTCAACTCCAGAATCAATCTAATGAATCTCCTCTGCACCTCCTCCAGTGCCAGTATATCCCTTCTCAAGTAAGGAGACCAAAACTGTACACAGTATTCCAGGTGTGGCCTCACCAGCACCTTATACAGCTGCAACATAACCTCTCTGTTTTTAAACTCTATCCCTCTAGCGATGAGGACAAAATTCCATTTGCCATCTAAATTACCTGCTGCGCCTGCAAAACAACTCTTATGATTCTTGCATAAGGACACCCAGGCCCCTCTGCACAGCAGCATGCTGCAATTTTTTACTATTTAAGTAATAGTCTATTTTGCTGTTATTCCTACCAAAATGGATGGCCTCACATTTACCAACATGTAACTCCATCTGCCAGACCCTTGCCCACTCGCTTAGACTGTCTATATCCCTTTGCAGTCTTTCAGCATCCTCTGCACACTTTGCTCTTCCACCCATCTTATTGTCATCTGCAAATTTTGACATGCTACACTTGGTCCCCAACTCCAAATCATTTATGTAAATTGTAAACAATTGCAGTCCCAACACTGAGCCCTGAGGCACACCACTAATCACTGATCGCCAGCTAGAAAAACACTCATTTATCGCCACTCTTTGCTTTCTGTTAGTAAACTAATCCTCTATCCATGCTAATACATTACCCGTAACACTGTGCACTTTTATGTAGCAGTCTTTGGTGCAGCACCTTGACAAATGCCTTTTGGAAATCCAGATACACCACATCCACAGGTTCCCCATTGTCCACTGCGCATGTAATGTTCTCAAAGAATTCCACCAAATTAGTCCTGTTGGATACTTGCATCTTTTTATTTTTGCTCCGGCATTGTTCATATCTCACTCAGTGATATGATGAGCCAGAATCTTGATCCCCAGGAGCTTCTCTGCCATTTTCAAATAGTTCTATACCAATTATCTTAAAATGAAGACTATGAGAGAACTGAGTGATCTACCTGCAGGATCCTGTGTTTCTAGTCCCTGACCATGCACTCCGTTCAATATGCAGATGTGGAGCTAAATTGAGCACAAGTTTCAAATTTATTTCTTGATTATCTAAAACATTTCAGTAATTTGTCTCCTCCAGTGATTTGCTAAAGTTTTCCCAATGGTCAGAAAGCTCAGCAGCGCTGGTTAAAACTTTCAAATCCTTCACAAAGCTGATGTTTTCCACTAATTGAAAAAATTGGAACGAATCAGCACATGGGGAAATAGACAAGAAAAACTGAAGGAGGCTTTTGAAAGAAATTTATTTGAGTATCGACCTGCTGTTCCTCCACTGTGCCAGGATGTTGTACAGTGAAGAACCCCCTCAAGGTTAACACTCATACTATGATGTTCACACAATGCATGCTATCCCACTATCCAAATGTTACCTAGGCGCGAAGGTCTGGCACAGAACTGCCTACACAACAAGTAATGTAGGTGATCTGAGGATTTGATGTTTGAATGGGATTGACTCATTTGCTTCAGTCTGAATCTGCACTGTAATGAGTGACCAGTTTCATGTATTACCATTGAGTAAGTAGCAAGAAGCTATGGGACAAATGCTGGTAAATGGGATTAGGCAAGAGGTCAGATGTTTCACGTGTGGGTGTAGATTCGATGGGCTGAAGGGCCTTTCCTGCACTGTATGATTCTATGATTCTGACTCCTGTGGTATTTGCAATGGAGCCCTCAGTGGTGTAGACCTTTGGCACAGTTGGAGAACTTGTCATGAATGCTCACATTGTTGCAATAGAGACTAACCTTTCATATCCATATCAAGGATTGAGTAGGAGCCAAGTAAAACCTTGGATTAGAAATCATCGGATTGCTTGTTTATATGGTATCTCAATACAGCTGCTGATTATGGAAACCTCGAGAGAAGACCAAGCACTATGAACACCCTGGGCTGAACTTTCCCATTCTGCCCACCATGGGAATCGTAGCAGGCGAAACATGGACTACGCAAAGGTTCATTGACACTGAGCGGGATTTTTGGTCTGGGGGAGAGCATGGCTGGAAAATCCCGACCTCAGTGTCTCTGGGTCACCAGGGGTTGCTAGGTTGGTAGCGAGGTGCTGGCTGAAAGGACTCCCACGCCAGGGTCATTGAGTGCCTCCAGGTTCATTTTCCAGTTTTCTGTCACTGCATTGATGTTGATCCCAGATTAGATGGTGGTCCATCCCTCCAGCTGTCACAGGTTCCTGGCATGGTGCAGGTGATAACGCATGTGCTTGAGGTCCCTCATTTGGACAATGATGTGGTTGAGCAGGTGCCAGTGCTTGCAGCAAGGGTGTTAGCGTGACACCTTATATTCGTGTCTCTGACAGAATGAGTTGCTGGTATTGACAAGGCCAGTCATTTTGTCAGAAGTAGAATACAGCTGGTGTTCTCTACCTCTCTCAGCTAATTATACATCCCCAGGCATCTGTGTCCTTTCCAACTCCGGCGTCCAAGTCATCAAGGAGGATCAGCTTGTCTTCCATTGGGACTCTGGGCCAAGGATTGTTTGAGGCTGGAGCAAAGCTCCTCTTTGGGCTACTCTTCTGTAGCTTCTGGGGCATATATGTTGAGGACTGTAGCATGCTGGTTCTGGACTAGGGTGAGTTGAAGAGTCATGAAGTGTTTGTTTCCCCTGCAAGGGGAGTCTCTAAGATGGCCAACTGGTTTATTTTTAATGGTGAAGCCAACCCAGTGTGGGTAGCGAGCTTCTTCTGGTTTATCTTTTTAGAAGGTGTAACCACCACCTTGCTCCTTGAGCTGGCCTTCCCATGCCTGTTAGCTTTTGTGAAATGTCAATATGGAAATATCTGAACTCCTGCGCAGCGACTGCAGGACATCAAAGAACAGAGAAAATTACAGCACGGGAACAGGCCCTTCAGCCCTCCAAGCCTGCACCGAACATACTGCCCGACTTTACTAAAACCCCCTTCCCTTCCAGGGACCATATCCCTCTATTCCCACCCTATTAATGTATTTGTCAAGGTGCCCCTTAAAAGTCACTACCTTATCTGCTTCCACTACCTCCTGCCTAGCAACGAGTTCTAGGTACCCACTTTGTGTAAAAAATCTGCCTCGTACATCTCCTTTAAACCTTGCCCCTCACATCTTAAACCTTGGCCCGTAGTAATTGACTTTACCACCTGGGAAAAAGTTTCTGACTATCCACTCTGTCCATGCCTCTTATAATCTTGTAGACTTCTATCAGGTCGCCCCTCAACCTCCATTGTTCCAGTGAGAACAAACCAAGTTTCTCTAACCTCTCCTCATAGCTAATGCTCTCCATACCAGGCAACTTCCTGGTAAATCTTTTCTGTGCCTTCCCAAAGCCTCCACATCCTTCTGCTAGTGTAGCGATCAGAGTTGGACAGTATATTCAAGTGTAGCCTAACTAAGGTTCTATAAAGCTGCAACATGACTTGCGAATTTTTAAACTCAATACCCCAGCCGATAAATGCAAGCATGCCGTATGCCTTCTTGACTACTTTCTCCACCTGCATCAGTGACCTGTGTACCTGTACACTCAGATCCCTTTGTCTATCAATACTCTTAAGGGTTCTGTCATTTACTGTATATTTCCTATATGTATTAAACCTTCCAAAATGCATTATCTTACACTTATCCGGATTAAACTCCATCTGCCATCTTTCCACCCAAGTCTCCAACTGATCTATATCCTGCTGTGTCTTCTGATGGTCCTCATCGCTATCCGCAAATCCACCAAGCTTTGTGTCATCTGCAAACTTACTACCGGTAACATTTTCCTCCAAATCATTTATATATATTACAAACAGTAAAGGTCCCAGCACTGATCCCTGAGGAGCGCTATTTGTCACAGCCCTCCATTCAGAAATGTACCCTTCCACTACTACCCTCTTTCTTCTTTGACCGAGCCAGTTTTGTCTCCACTTACCATCTCACCTCTGATCCCATGTGACTTCACCTTCTGCACCAATCTGCCATGAGGGACCTTGTCAAAGGCCTTACTGAAGTCCATTTAGACAACATCCACTGCCCTACCCTCATCAATCACCTCCGTCACTTCCTCGAAAAACTCGGTCAAATTCCTGAGACACAACCTCCCCTTCACAAAACCATGTTGCCTCCCATAATGCGTGAAAACCAATCCATTCTGTTGTTTGACCTGATTTAATTTGATTTATTATTGTTCAGAGAGAAGGAAACGAGAGAGTGTAGAGAAAGATCAACTTAATGCAAGGAAAGTCCATTCAAAAGCCTGACAGCAGCAGGGAAGAATCTGTTTTTGAGTCAGTTGGTACATGTCCTCAGACTTTTGTATCTTTTTCCTGATGGAAGAAGGTGGAAGAGAGAATGACCAGGGTGTCTGGGATCCTTAACTGTGCTGGCTGCTTTGCCAAGGTGCAGGAAGTGTAGACAGAGTCAATAGGTGAGAGGCTGGTTTGTGTGATGGATTGGTCTACAGTGATGGCCCCATGAGGGAGGCACTGGCTTGTGAATCCATTTGGAAAAATTTGATTTCGTTCAGCATGTGGTGGCCCAAGCACTGCATTTGACTGGGTTCATTGCTCTCCTCCTGCGCTGCTTCACCCTGGTTCACCGCTCTCCTCCTGCTGCTCCATACTGGGCTCACTGTTCTCTTCACATCCTGCTTCATATTGGGTTCATCATTATCCTCCTGCACTGCTCCAAGCAGCTTCTATCCTCTGCTCTTCTCGCTGACACTCAGAATGAACCCTTACTCTTGCTCACTGTGTTTATATCGCCTGCTGTCCTCAGCATGAAGATATGCTTGAGGGTTATCATTACTGGATTAGTGCTGCATGACTGATTTCACAACTTTCCTTATCATAGTAGGTGCCTGCCATTTCAGTTTGATTGATAGCTGCAAGTGGTTCTAGACTCTTTGAATTGGGACTATGACTTCCAATATTTATTTTTATAAGGATTTAAGCACTTGAATGAAATTATTGTTTCCATAAAGGAATACAAACGTAGTGAATGAGCAAAGATGGTGGATCGGAGGGATTGTTTTTCACTAAATTGGCATGGGGCTATAAAGGGTGGGTAGAGTGGCATAGGTTGGAGGAGGAGTTATGGAAGTGGGTCCATGGCATGGGGGTGATATGGATGAAGCATGAGGAGTGTGTGCGAGTGAATGAGATGGTGTGAGGGTTGTTTCACATTTCATCGCTTTTTAAGAATTTTTGGACAAAGTTCTGATATACCGAAATAGGCTGCCTGTCCAATCTGCCTCCACAACTGGCAGCTCTCACATTATTTCCAATATTGCCAGCCATGATTGCCATTTTCACCCACCCCACCAATCCAAAGTTCCAGAGAACTTCCTCCTGGATTGGGTGTGTGGAGCCAAGAATTGTCCCAACTCTGCAGTCTTTGTGCCACGGTGGCACAGTGGTTAGCACTGCCATCTCACAGTGCCAGGGACCCAGGATCGATTCCCAGCCTTGGGTCATTGTGGAATTTGTACATTCTCCCTGTGTCTGCATGGGTTTCCTCCGGGTACTCCGGTTTCCTCCTACAGTCAAAAGATGTGCGGGTTAGATGCATTGGCCATGCTAAATTGATGCTTAGTGTCAGGGGGACAAACTAGAGTAATGCATGGAGTTATGGGGATAGGGCATGGGTGGGATTGTGGTCAGTGCAGACTCAATGGGCCGAATGGCCTCCTTCTGCACTGTAGCATGCTATAATGCTATGTCCTGACCTGGGGGTGAAAATTTTGGCCCAAAACTGGAATGAGTCAAGATGTCAGTGAAATGAATGGTTTGTGCCTTTTATCTTTTATCCTGGAAGCCAGTCACATCAGCAATGATGAAGTTAATAAAGTTGAATTAATTTTCTGTTTTCATTAAACAACATAATAATCCAATTACAGGCACTAAATTGAGTTTCACAGTGGCACTAAACAACCAGATGAATCAGGATAAAACTGAAGATGAAACAGAAGGTTATTAGGTCTGATCTGCAGTGAAATGCTTCAGTTATCCAGTCTATCCACGCCTTGGATATGTTAGTAGATGTTTACTGAAAATGTGCGTATAATTCTATCCCACTACAAACTACTTCAGGAACACATGAACCCTCAATCATTTGCCTGGGTAGTTTTGGGAAACGTGCTTTATCACTCGGGTCGCATGGTGACACAATGGTAAGCAAGGCTGCCTCCCAGGCCAGGGACCCGGGTTCAATTCCAGCCTCGGGTGACCATCTGTGTGGAGTTTGCACGTCCTGGCCGTGTTTGTGTGGGTTCCTTCTGGTTTTCTTTCACAGTTTGAAATATGTGCTGGTTAGGTTGAATGGCCATAGAGGGAGGTAAATATTTATTCATTTATTTTATCTGTGTCACAAGTAGACTTACATTGCAATGAAGTTACTGTGAAAATCCCCTTTTTGCCACACTTCTGAGCCTGTTCAGGTGCTCCAAGGAAGAGCTTTGCATGGCCAGTGCACCTAATCAGCACGCCTTTTGGACCGTGGGAGGAAACCAGAATACCCAAAGGAAACCCACACAGACACAGGGAGAACATGCAAACGCCACACAGACAGTGGTCTAATCTGGGTTTCAAATCCAGGTCCCTGGAGTTGTGAGGCAGTGGTGCTAACCACTGTGCCAGCATGCTACCCTGGGTGGTGGCACATGGGTTTGTGAGAATACAGCCTAGGTGGGATTGTTATCAGTGCAGGCTTGATGGGCTGAATGTCCTCCTTCTACACTGTAGGGATTCTATGATTCTATGATCTGCAGAGCGTAGTATTCAAAGTATTGCTTTGAATTGCTTTATTTTGCTCTAACTGTAATTAGTCCACAAAGAACAATGTGAAAATTACAAAGCAGCAGTTCGGACACACACATATCTGCTGCTAATTTACATTTTGAATTGATGTGCCAATAGGATCTGCTATCTCATGTCTGAGTCAAGCAACCTGAAAGTATTAACTACTCTGATTCTGATCTGATTACCATGATGTGATTTATGAAGCAAGTAATCTGTCATCAGTCTAAACCACATGATAATGAATATTGTATTTGAAAGGTGTTTCGGTGGCAGAGATTGAGGAACACTGACAGTACCTTAGGGATCAGAAGCAAGCCCAGAGTGACAGTCATGGTCAGATGGGTGTGAGCAAAGAACAGCATGAGCATCCAATCACTGTGAAGGCTTGAAGCCAGCGTAAACCTGTAAAAAGAAATATCATTTTATAATTAAAAGTCTTTCAGATTGATTACTCTTATTCCAATCTAAAGAAGTTCATATATAATTTCATGTGATGATTGCACAGCTCTGTAGCATATTTCTAAACCATCAGATATTGTCTTGTATGTTGGCAATTAATCATAGGACAACGTCGAAAAGATTGTAAACAGGCTAGTTAACAAATCAACTCTGTTGGAATGCTTATGCGTAGCTTTGTGTGCTCATCACTTTATTTTACAGGTTTTTTTTCCATATTAATGAATGGATTGTGGCCTTACAAGTATAGAATCATCACAATGCAACTAGGACCATCGAGCCTAGACCTACAACAATCCAACTCAGGCCCTCTCCTCGTAACCCCACATATTTACTCTGTTAATCCCCCTGACACAGAATGGCAATTTAGCATGGCCAATTAATCTGCACACCTTTGGACTGTGGGAGGAAACCGGAGCACCCGGAGGAAACACGTGCAGATGTGGGGAAAACATGGAAACTCCACACAGACAGTGACCCCAGGCTGGAATTGAACCTAGGCCTCTGGTGCTGTGAGGTAGCAGTGCTAAGCACTGTGCCACCGTGTCACCCATGTCTGCCTATCTTTCTGACAATTGCATTTTTGCACCTGCCACAGGACTGAAATGGTGTCCTCTGTGACAGTCACTGCGTTGTGTTATTATTTCCTTCTTATCATGGGCTCAGCTTACACATGTACACTGATGATGCTCAGGCCTAATTCTCCAGCTCCTCTCTGAACACCTCCACTGCCTCTGTGTTGTCAAACGGCTTGTCCCAAGAGTTGTGATGAATGTGGGGAAGCCAGAAACCACCACATGTTCTGTAATGCTTAACACTCATCTCATCTCATTGTCTGGCCACTTCTCCCTGAAACACTGCAGTATGTCAGTTATGAATAAGAATCGGACAAGGTGAAAGGGAATCTATAATGGATATACTCTAGCAGGTTGTTGACAAGGTAGTAAAGTTGGAAATCTACTATTTAAAAAAACATTATTTATTAGTGTCACAAGTAGGCTTACATTAACACTACAATGAAGTAACAATGAAAACCCCCCCAAACTCCAGCGCCTGTTCGGCTACACTGAGGGAGAATTTAGCACGGCCTATGCATCTAACCAGCATGTCTTTTGGACTGTGGAAGGAAACTGGAAGAAACCCATACAGACACAGGAAGAATGTGCAAACTCCACATGGACAGAGACCCAAGCTGGGAACCGAACCTGGGTCCCTGACAATGTGAGGCAGCAGTGCTAACCACTGTGCCACCATGCTGCCCTATGTACTGAGTGGTGTACTGGGTGGCGGTGCAGGTATAGAGATGGGTATCAAACAAAGGCTGATTACATGGGGTTGGAGGTGATGGGTGCAGATGTTAAATCTGAAACATTGATTGGGTTTAGAAGTGGATGCTTGACTTAAAAGACAAAATTAGGAATTATTAGGAAGCTGGCAGCAACCTGAGAACTTTCACCTTTAGCCTCAATTGGTTACAAATGGGATACCACCCGCCGCTCCCCCCACTGGCCCACTCAACTGGAGTGGCGAGTTGCACGTGTAGCCATTAGCAGCTGTTGTAACTGCGTGGGCACAGGTTTCTGATGTTCTGTAGAACTCGTCAATAATCTCAGGACCTGATCTGAGAATGTACTTTTATTGCTTTGGAGTTGATTTCCACTACTTTGAAGTTAATGCACTGATTCACGCTTTGCCTTTAAATTAAAAGATGCTGGAAATCAGAAATGAAACAGAAAATGCTGGATAAACTCAGCAGGTCTGGCAGCATCTGCGGAGAGAGAAACACAGTTAATGTTTCAAGTCCATTTAACAACTGTTAGCTCTGTTCTCTCTCCACGTGTGCTGCAAGACCTGTTCAGTTTATCCAGCATTTTCTGTTTTTATTTCAGGCTTTCAGCATTTAAATCAGCATGAGAGCTGCGTTACCTTGGATCTCATTTGAGGAATCAGATAAGCAGCATGAGCATCAGTCTTTTTCTTACCTGCTCGCAGCTCCACAGGGGACAGAAGATGAACACAAATGTCTCAAGAGCAGGAGCTCAGACTCCAGACACTGTGTCTACAGGGAGTGTTGAGGCTTCCTGGACATGATGCAGCTGCATCAGCATCATTTGCAGCCATTTGGAAGAAGTGGACCAAGTGGCACAGTGGTTAGCACTGCTGTCTTAGTTAGTAGTGCTGTCTTAGTGCTAGGGAACCCGGCTTCGATTCTGGCCCTGCATCACTCTCTGTGTGGAATTTGTAAGCTGTGTGTGCCCTGGGAAAAAGCCTCTGACTATCCACTCGATCAATACAAATTTTCTTCTTGACATATGTCCATAAACAGAAGGTGTTTTTTTTTTAAAAGGGAATGTGTGACATTCTTGGAACTGAAAATCATTATGTTCTGGGGCCTGCTGGGGGTAACTCCTAGACAGAGGGATCAACCATCTTAATTGTCTTCTTTTAGCATGAAAACCCAATCTAAAAATAGGAATTTGCATTTCTTTTAAATTTACTGCCGAATTTCTGTTTTGTGTCAAAGGAACACAAGCTGCTAGATGGGAGGCTACTTAATGATTACCCTGGGCTGCTCTGCATAGTGGGACCGTTCATATTTCCCAGCATTGGCCAGGGTCTCCACTGGCACTGCACGAGCAGCCGGCCATCCAGTTGGTAGGCAGATCTCTAAGGTGGGATTTCCTCCAGAGATAAAGGTGCAAATCTTGCCTTAAATCAAATAATACTGCTTTAATGATTTTCTAGCCAGAGTAGGCCAGTCCGCAGCCTCTTGTAAAATCCAGCCTTTTGCATTTTTTTATTCATTCGTGGGACATAGATGTCGCTGACTGGCCAGAATTTATTGCGAATCCCTAGTTGTCCTTGTTCAGAGGGCAGTTGAGATTCAACCACTTGGCTATGGCTCTAGAATCACATGTAGGCCAGACCAGGTAAGGACGGCAGATTTCCTTCCCTCAAAGACATTAATGAACCAGATAGGTTTTCCCAATAATTGACAATTATTTCATGGTCATCATTCGATTCTTAATTCCAGATATTTTTTGCTGAGGTCAAATTCCACCACCTGCCATGGCGGGATTTGAACTCTGGTCCCAGAACATGAGTTGAGTTTCTCGCGATAATACAATGAAACCATCACCTCAGAGCATCCAAAAACATTGCAACCGATTAGCAATCTTTAGTGTGGCTGATGGCACACAGGGCTAGGAACTGAGGAGGCAAAATTGAAGTTAAGGGAAACACAGGGTGCAGGCTTAAGTCCGCAGGGAAATGGCAGAACTGCTGCCATTTCACTTTCTGTTTGTAGCTGCTGAAATGGAGGTGGCGCTGCAAGAGATGGTTGCGTGCCTCTCCTTACTGCCATCAAACCATGGCTGACCATCCTGTCACTGGCTGTGCTGGCCTTATGCTGCATCATAGCTGTAGGTGCTCTTGTGGCAGATGGAGTGATTCTGCATCTGTCTCTTTGCTGACCCAGAAGACAACTCCCTACAGTCACTGTCAGGTAAGTGTGCCAGGGCTGGCAGATATGGTTAGTGTCACCTTGTGATTGTGGCCGATCTGAATAATAGTTATCCCTTCTTTCGTGCAATGCCCCTAAAATGTCTCTGGCACACTCTGACTGAACTTCCCTCACACGGCAATCTGAACACTTCAAACAATGGGGGAGAAGGGACACTTTGCAGCCACAAGCAAAAGGAAGGGGTAAAAAAAGGAGAAAGTGAAAAGAGAAGGAATAAAAATGAACAAATAAGCAGAGTGAGAAAAAGTAAATGAAGTCGAAGGAGAAGTAAAGAAGAACATGTATAAAGAGGGTGGTGTCGGGTGATCCTGATGGGCTAGGAAAAATACAATGGGAGATTCACTAATTATTATAAAGACTATGACTACACTTGTTATATGGGGTTAGAGTACAATTTGGTTCATTCAGCAGAAGAATAGCTGGTATTTTAAGTGATAATAGTTTATCTATATTTTTCATTGTTATTAATATCAAACATTTATATTATCGCTACCGCATCTCCCCAAATCAGTTCATTTAATTCAAAGGTTCAGGGGTGATTCTCCAGGGGCCGGGAGACTTAAGCAGAGGCTGTTTTGGTGGGCTTCCTATTGTGCACCACCACCTCCACACCTATCCAGCTTCCGGATTTCCACGCTGCCTGCTGCGGAGCTGAATAAATTATGTAAATGGGGATTTCCATCTCACCAGCGGGCCCAGGAGCATCCAAAGGGAACTCACACAGACATGGTGAGGACATGAATTCAGCACAGATAGTAACCCAAGCTGGGAATCGAACCTGGCCGCTGGCGCTTTGAGGCAGCAGTACTAACCAGTGTGCCACCGTGCCGTCCCCTATCTGCGATACAGGCACATTCATCATTGTGTATTTGTTCCTGGTGGTTCTGTTGGAGTTTACTTGTGGTCACTGGCTGGTGTCTCCTTGTCAATTGGGAGCTCCAGTTGTTCAATGAGATTGATGTCCGGTTATGTCGGAAGGCCAACTGTGGTCTGGAAAATGTGACTTCCATTGTTTGGTTTTACCTTGGGCATATACCAACTTGATGTGAGCTTCATGAGGTGCAGGCAAAACCTATGGTTTTGAGGAGGTATCTTATCTAGCTGCTTCCCATCCGCTAAGGAGACCAACAACTTATGGTCCACTTTGATTGTAACCTTGAAGTCGATGATGTATCCTGAAAACTTTGTGCACGCCCATGTCCCTGTCAGGGCTTCCTTTGCTATGATGGTGTACCTCGTCTCTGTGTCCAATAGCCTTCTGGCTGTATAGTCCACAAGTTGGCGACTTCCATCCAATTGTCCCTGGATTAGACCTGTGGATGAAGCATCTGCAGCTATAGTGCTGGACAGGGATGGTTCAGTGTATGCCAAAATAGCCATGGACAGCAGATTCAGATTGCTGTAAATGGCTGCCCCAGTACCATGCTTGATCTTTCTTAAGTAGATGCTCAACATTCTTTGATCTGTGCCAAATCCCAAATAAGGATTGGCTTTTAGTGAAGGGCTTTTTCAAACTGCACTTCTGACTCTGAACTATCTATGTGTTTCTCAGAACTTGCTACAGTCTGGAGTTTAATAAGATTTAGCTCATCCCTGCTACGTCTCCAGAATTTGAAGCAGGCCTTCCAAAGGAAATTTCAATGGAGTCTCCAGCTGCAATAAGATATTTTAAACTTCTGCTTTCAGTTTCCATGCCTTTCTTTGGAGCTTTCTTCTGGTAGATGTTCCTCTGCACCTCTGCTTCTGGATCAGCTTTTCATGCCAGGCTGCTCAGTCTCCCACCATTTTCTGTAAGGTTTTTCCACTACTGGATTGCATTTTTTTGAGGACAGAAGGACCAAGAGTTGAGTAGACCTGTATTCACTGCAGTCTAGAAGAATGAGAGCGGATCTCATTGAAATGTATAAAGTTTTGACAGGACTGGACAGACTGGATGCAAGGATGATGTTCTTCCTGACTGGGGGGAATCTAAAACAAGAGTGTCCCTGTCTCAGGTTACAGAGATAGGTATTTAGGGTTCAGATGAGGAGAAATTTCATCACTCAGAGGGTAATGAAACTGAAGATTGTGGAGGACAAATCATTGAATATATTTAAGAAGGAAATAGAAACATTTCCAGGCACTAAAGGCATTAAAGGTACATACAAGGTAACGTTAGTGCACCCTTTAAAACGTTTTTTTTAAATCATGATTTCTGTAGCTCTCGCAGATTCAATGATGTCATTATATTGCCAGTTTGATAGGAAATGTCCTTTTATAGCTACTTAAGTGGCTTAAATGGGGTTGCATTTACTCTGGGATTAGTTTTACGATCTGCATTGTTAGGAAGATAGTCGTGTGTTTTTGGACAGTTTTTTTTCAGTGAGTTTAAGGTTTCATTTTCTGTTTGGCTGCAGTTAGAGTTTAGTTTTAGAAGAGACAGCAAGCGAAAAAGACGTGTTTTCCATCTCTCCCGGTTGTTTTGAAACTTCTGCTGGTTATCTGAAAGAAAGGTCATAAATTCCTGCAGTAAAGATTCTGCATTTGGTAGCTTGACTAAAGAGTTGTTCCCTAGGGTTCTGAGAAGCTTTTTTGTCTTCAGCTTGTCTGAATGACTCTAGAGGACGACAGACTTCAACCAGTCCTTCTCATGACCCCTTCTGGCTCTCCTAATTTCCTTCTTAAGTTCCTTCCTACAAGTCATATACTCCTCTAGATCCCTAACATTACCTCGCTCCCTGAACCTTTTGTATATTACAGAACATTTTTGTACGCTATAGAACATATCGACTATCTAGCTGATCTGTGCCCCTCATTATTTAATAGACCTGTATAAGATCACCCCTCAGCCTCCTACGCTCCAGAGAAAAAAGTCCCAGTCCATCCAGCCTCTCCTTATAACTCAATCTATCAAGTCCCAGTAGCAGCCTAGTAAATCTTTTCTGTATTCTTTCTAGTTTAATAATATCCTTTCAGAATTGCACACTGTATTCCAAGTGTGGCCTTATCAATGTCTTGTTCAACTTCAACAAGACATTCCAATTCCAGAGTAAGAATAATCAATGGGGTAAGAACAAATTGAGTCAAAGCCAGAAAAATGGTAGCTGAACAATGGGCTACCTGCAAAGAAGAGATAATTTGGATACAGTAACGGTATATGCCCTCTAAAGGGAAATTCAAATGAAAAGCAAAGAGGCAGTATGAAACAAAACTGGCAGCTAGTATAAAAGATAACCTCAAAATATTTTATGGGTATATAATTAATAAAAGGATGTTAAGAGGAGGAGTAGTGCTGATTAGGGATCAAATAAAATGATTTATACATGGAGGCAGAAGGTAGAGTTGAGGTATTAAATGAATTCCTTGTATGTGTCTTTGCCATGAAGAAGCTACTACCCATGAAAGTGGAGTATTTCTGACACTATCAGAGTTTTAAATTGTTAAAGACGTTGGCTATCTGCACTTAAAGTTGAAAAGGGATCAGTACCCGAATGAGATGCATCCAAGGATAAAGGTGAGTGAGAGTGAAAATTGCACAGGAACTGATCATAATTTTTCTATCTTCCTTAGGCTCAAGGGTGGTGACTGGCGAATTGCAAATGTTATATCCATGATCAAAAAATGGTGTATCCAAACATTTACAAGCCAGTCAGTTTGATTTGGGTGGTGGGGAAAGTTTTGGAAATAATAATTCTAGGCAAAATGAAGAAATCACATGGAGAAATGTGGGTTAATTAAGGAATGCCAGCATGGGTTTCTTAAGGGAAAATCATGTTTAGCTAACTTGCTGGAGTTTTTTGAAGAGATGACAGGGAGTTGACAGAAACAAAGCTGTTGATGTGGTGTACATGGACATAAGGCATTTGGTACAGTGCCATGCAACAGACTTGTGAGCAAGGTTGGAGCTCACAGAAAGAAAGGACAAATTGCAACATGGATGTGAAATTGGCCAAATGACAGAAATTAAAAAGTAATGGTTAATGGATGGTTTTCAGACTGGAAGAAAGTTTGTGTGGAGTTCCTCAGCGATCAGTGTTGGGACCCTTGCTTTTCCTGATATATATTAATGTCCTAGACATTGGTATACAGGGCACAACTTCAAAATTTATGGATGATTAAAATTTGGAAATATTGTAAACTTTGAGGAGGATAATGTGGAACTTCAAAGGATATAGATAAGTTGGTGGAATGGTTGAACAGATGAAGTTCAATGTGGGGAAATGTGAAGTTATTTATTTTGTTAGGGGAAACATGGAGGGACAATATAAGATAATTTATACAACTCAAAAGGGGGTGGAGGGGCAAAAGGATCTGGTTGTAAATGTGCCCAAGTCCAGGAAGGTGGCAGGACAGTACCTGAGGCTTTATTAACAGTGGCATAGAAAACAAGAGAAAGGGGATTATGTTGAACTTGTATGAGACACTAATTTGGCCTAAGTTGGAATACTGTGTACGATTTTGGGCACCATACTTCAGGAAAGATGTGAAGGCATTGAAGAGAATGCAGGGACGAGAAACTTGAGTAATGCAGACAGATTGGAGAAGTTGAGTCTGTTTTCCTTGGAGGAAAGAAAGGTGTGAGGAGATTTGATAGAAGTATTCTAAATCTTGAAGGGTCTGAACTGAGTAGAGGGTGAGAAACTGTCCCCACCTGTAAAGAGGCACACACTTCATGCAATTAGCTGAAGAAGCAATAGTGATGTGAGAAAAAAATGTGAGTTGTTAAAGTCTTGAATGCACCGTCTGAGTGTGATGATGGTAAGTTCAATTGAGACATTCAAAAGGAATTAGACCGTAAAGGAAGAATATACAGGGTTATTGGGGGAGAGGGGGTGCAGAAGAAGGAAGAATTGCACTAAGTCAATTGCATATTTGAAGAGCCGGTGCAGACATGGTGGGCCAAATGGTCTCCTTCTGCACTGTAACTATTCTGTGTTTTTCCACGATTAAGCCTCTTAGTGTTAGATGATATTGTCACCTCTGTTTCTTAATCATCTGCAAGTTTTCATTTAAGCAATTTACAGATCATTCTATTTCTTTTCCTTTCTTGGTGCAGTCTGAAAGAGTCTTGTCATTCTCAGTTGAACTCAGTCATTAGCGAATACACCAGTTGGCATTCATCCCACTATAGCTCTGCTCAAAGAGTGTGGCAGATGGTGTTATCACAGCTGAATAGAAAGGATATGGGATGTAGCAAATGATATTATTTTGATCGTCTGCAGTTAATGAGCTAAAGATGCACACCAAAATTACAAGTATACATTGAACACGTAACTGCTATACAGAGTTACAAGTACAGATTGTAATTAAAATAGCAGACAGTTAATATGAATGATAATGCAATATGTTTCATAATTGACTTGTTACAATTCAACTGTTATGACTTATCTTATATTAACTACTGAAGTCTGATTTAGAGTTATGGAACTTCATGAATCACAATCAAACTATGGCAGGAAATATAATGTAGTTTTGAGACTGATTTGTACAACTGTCATGAAACTGTCCTCTGAAGGTCATTTTAGCCTACTTAAAATCTCCGATTTCACAGGGTAGCCAGGGATATAAAGCAAAGTGATCCAATTGACTTGCTTTCCAGTCAGAGCTGCACAAATCAGCATTATTGCCGTCACTGGGACAAATTTTTATTATTCTTTAATGGGATGTGGGCATTGCTGCCAACATCAGGACTTGTTGCCCATCAGTGATTGCTATTGAATGGAGTAGCTTGCTTAACCATTTCAGAGGGCAGTTAAGGGTCAACCGCATTGTTGGAAATGTGGAGTCACATGTGGGCCAGACCAAGTAAGGATAGCAGATTTCCTTCCCTAAAGGGAACATTGGTGAACCAGATCAGTTTTTATGACAATAGTTTCATATGAATATAAAAACACATGAAATAAGAGCAGAAATATAGAAACATAGAAGATAGGAGCAGGAGGAGCCCATGTGGCCCTTCGAGCCCATCTGCCATTCATTACGATCATGACTGATCATCCAACTCATTAGTCTTAATCTGTTTTTTCCATAACTTATAGAAACATAGAAGATACCAATACAAACATATAACATCAGAAGTAGACCATTCAGCCCCTTGAACCTGTTCCACCATCCAATAAGGTGATGTCTGATCTGTTTGTATTGAGTTCTGCATTCCCCATTTATCCCTGATAACTCTGATTCCCTTGTCTACCAAGTATCTAACTATCTCCATCTTAAAAAACTCAGTGACCCCACTTCCACTGCTTTCTGTGGTAGAGAGTTCCAAAATCACACAATCTTCTGAAAGAAAAGACTCTTATCAGTATCTTATTACACAGAATAAAGCAGTGGCCCTTATTTTTGGACTCATCCACAAGAGGAGACATCTCTTCCATGTCTACCTTGTCAAGATTGTTCAGGATCTAATGTACTTCAATCAAGTCACTCTTCACTCTTCTAACCTCTAATGGAAACAAGCCTAGTCTTTGCAACCTATCCTCATAAGACAACTCACTCATTCCAGGTATCAATCTAGTAAACCTCCTCTGAAGTGCCTTCGTTGAGTTACATCCTTCCTTAAATAAAGAGACCAAACTTGCATGTAGTTTTTGAAATGCGGTCCCACTAATGCTCTGTATAATTGAAGAGTAACACTCTTACTTTTATGTTCAATTCCTCTCATAATAAAGGATTCCATTAACCTTCTTGATTACTTGCTTTACCTGCATTCTAATCTTTTGTGACTCATGCACAAGAACACCTAGATCCCTCTGCACCTCAGCATTTCACAGTTCTCCACACATTATGCTCCATCTGCCAGATTTTTGTCCACCCACTCAACCTATCTGTAGCCATCTGCAAACTCTGGAAGTCTCCTTCACAACATACTTTCCTACCTATCTTGGTATCAGCTACAAATTTGGCTACTTTGCTTTTACTCCACTCATCTAAGTCATTGATGTAAATTGTAAAAAGTTGAGGCTCCAGCACAGATTCCTGTGGGACTCCATTCATCACAACTTGCCAATCAGACAAAGACCCATTTGTGTATATTCTTTGTTTTCTGCTAGCCAGCCAATATTCAGCCCAGGCAAATATGTTACCCTGCACACTATGTGCTGTAATTTTTTTTTTGTAATTACCTTTGATGCGGCACCTAATCAGATATTTCCTGGTTCCTATAACTAAGACTAGCTTTATATGTTAATAGAAGTTAAATTCCTCCAGCTGCCACAGTGGAATTTGAACTCATGTACCCAGATTATTAGCTTGATCCTCTAGAACACTAGTCCAGTGATATTACCACTGCATGAACAATTCCTCCGCGTACAGTAAAAGAAAGTCGGCTGTCCACTTGAGCCAATTAATAAATCCCTAAATAAATATGATTTGGAGATGCCAGCGTTGGACTGGTGTGGGCACAGTAAGAAGTCTCATAACACCAGGTTGAAGTCCAACAGGTTTATTTGCTAGCATATGCTTTTGGAGCACTGCTCCTTCATTAGGTGAGTGGCAAGTTGGGTTCACAAACAGGGCATATACAGACACAGACTCAATTGCAAGACAATGGTTGGAATGCGAGCTTTAACAGGTAATCAAGTCTTTACAGATACAAACAATGCAAGTGGAGAGAGGGTTAAGCACAGGTTAAAGAGCATTTTCGCTTTTGGTTTCAGATAGATCTGCTTGGATTTTCTAGCATTTTCTCTTTTGGTTTCAGATCTTATAGATGCTGCCAGACCTGCTGAGATTTTCCAGCATTTTCTCTTTTGATTTCAGATTCCAGCATCCGCAGTAATTTGCTTTTATTAAAGAGGTGTGAATTATCTCAGGACAGTTTGTAGGATTTTGCAAGTCCAGGCAAGTCGTGGGAGTTGCAAATAGTGTGACATGAACCCAAGATCCCAGTTGAGGCCATCCTCAAGTGTGCGGAACTTGGCATTCAGTTTCTGCTCAGTGATTCTGCATTGTCATTTGTCTTGAAGGCCATCTTGGAGAACGCTTAGTCCGACAAGTTGACAGTGGACTTCCTTGCAATGGTACTGCTTTCTAGTATGGTACCTGGGGAGACTTGGCTGATACTGGTGGTGATGCCGAGTTTCTCAAGTTTCCTGTTCTTGGTGTGCATCGTAGATGTTGTCATACAGGATTTCAGGACGTGGGGAAGTCCATTGTCAATTTGTTGGATTATACCCTTCAACCAGATGAAATCGAAGTTCTCAGCCGAAGGCTCGATTTCTGTCCTACCATCAAAATGGACTCCATCAGTCTCGCAGTGGACACAGAGGAATTCATCAGGCGAATGAGGCTGTGGGAGTTCTTCCACAAACTCCAAGAGGCCAACAGCGGACCCAATGAGACAGCCAATGAATCAGAACAGTTGACAGACAGAACCACAGTGCAGCAACTGAAGGGGAAAGAATCAAATTGGACTCTTCCAGAAGGCCGCTGCCCTCAACTTGACATTATGCCCAAGCCGTCAGGAGGTACGTCAATGCCAGATTCATCAGCCGCACTCACAAAACAGCCCCGAACATCACCCAAGAACAATGCAACACCATCTGTGCTCTCAAGACCAACTGCAACATTGTCATCAAACCAGCAGACAAAGGAGGGGTCACGGTCATACTAAAAAGAATGGATTACTGCAAAGAAGTGTACCAACAACTGAACAACGAGGAACAATATAGTTACCCGCAAATCCGACCAAAGAACAAACCCGTCAAATCAACACTCTGATCAAGACCCTTGATCCGGATCTTCAGAGCACCCTCTGTGCTCTCATCCCATGTACTCCCCATGTCGGAGATCCCTACTGCCTCCCGAAGATACAAAAGATTGTCCCACCTGTGTGAGAACCTCTCTGGCTACATTGAGGGCATCCTGAAACCCATTGTACAAGGAATCTTCAACTTCTGTCGTGACACTATGGACTTCTTATAGAAACTCAGCACCCATGGAGCAGTTGAACCAGGAACCTGGTTTCTCGTCACAATGGATGTCTTGGCACTGTACACCAGCATACCCCACAATGACAGTGTTGCTGCAACTGCCTCAGTATTCAATGCCAACAATTGCCGATCTCCAGGTGCAATTCTAAACTCATCTGCTTCATCCTGGACCACAAATCTTCATCTTCAACAACCAGTTCTTCGTCCAGACACACAGAACAGCCATGGGGACCAAATTTGCACCTCAATATGCCAACATCTTCATGCACAGGTTCAAACAAGACCTCTTCACCACACAGGACCTTCAACTGATGCTGTACACTAGAGATATTGATGACATTTTCTTCCTTTGGACTCACGGTGAAGAATCACTGAAACAACTATATGATGACATCAACAAGTTCCATTCCACCATCAGACTCACCATGGACTATTCTCTGGAATCAGTTGCATTCTTGGACACACTCATATCCATCAAGGATGGTCACCTCAGCACTTCATTGTACCGCAAGCCCACGGCGGACAGAGTACCCTTCATTGCCCAGTATTTCCCCGGAGCAGAGAAGCTATGACATCTTCTTTGGAGCCTTCAACATGTCATAGATGAAGACGAACATCTCGCTAAGGCCATCCCCGTACCCTCACTACTTGCCCTTAAACAACTGCGCAACCTCAAACAGACCATTGTTTGCAGCAAACTACCCAGCCTTCAGGAGAACAGTGACCATGACATCACATAACAAATCTTCTGGAATTCTTTGAGTAGAGTGGAGTATGGTGAACCAGTAGATGGTGTGTATCTGGACTTTCAAAAGGTTCCACACAAGAGATTAGTGAGCAAAACTAAGCTCATTGTATTGGTGGTGATGCATTGATGGGGATAAAAAACTGGTTGGTAGACAGAAAGCAGAGAATAGGAATAAACGGGTATTTTTTCAGAGTGGCAGGCAGTGACTATTGGGGTACCTCAGGGTTCAGTGCTGGGACTCCACTCACAATATACATTAATGATTTGGATGAAGGAATTGAATGCAATATCTCCAAATTTGCAGACTACACTAAGCTGTGTCATCTGTGTGAGCTGTGAGGATAATGCTAAGATGCTGCAGGGTGACTTGGACAGGCTGACTGAGTGGGCAAATACTTGGAAAATGCAATGTAGTGTGGATAAATGTGAGGCTATCCACTTTGGTGGCAAAAACAGGAAGGGAGATTATTATCTGAATGGTGGCAGTTTAGGAAAAGGGGAAGTGCAATGTTACCTGGGTGTCGTGGTGGAACAGTCACTGAAGATTGGCATGCAGGTAGAGCAGGCAGAGAGGATAGCTAATAGCCTGCTGGCATTCATAGCAAAAGGATTTGAGTATAGGCGTAAAGATGTCTAGCTGAAGTTTAACAGGGTCTTGATGAGGCCACACCTTGAGTACTGTCTGCAGTTTGGTCTCCTAGACTGAGGAAAGATATTCTTGCTATTTAGGGAGTCCAGCGAAGGTTCATCAGCCTGATTCCTGGAATGACTGGACTGACACATGAAGAGAGACTGGATCGACTGGGCTTGTACTCACTGCAATTTACTAGAATGAGAGGGGATCTCATAGAAACATATACAATCCTGATGGGACTGGACAGGCTAGATGTGAGATGAAGGTTCCCAATTTTGGAGAAGTTCAGAACTAAGTGCCACAGTCTAAGAATAAGGGTGAGCTATTCAGGACTGAGATGAGGAAGAACTTCTTCACTCAGAGTTATGAACCTGTAGAAGTCTCTACTACAGGAGGTTGTTGGGGCCAGTTTGTTAGATATGTTCAAGAGGGAGCTGAACATGGCCCTTGTGGCTAAAGGGATCAAGGGATCTGGAGAGAAAGTGGGAGTGGAATACTGAAAGTGCATTGACCAAATGGCCTATCCTGCACCTATTTTCTCTGTTTCCATTATTCATTGCCTGCCAACTTGAAAAAAGCCCAATTTATACACACACTCCACTTTTCATCCATTAACTAAACCTCCTGGCATGCTAATATATTACCTCCAACATCAAGAACCCTGATTTTGCCTTTTAACCTTTGTATGGCATCTTACCAAATGTCTTCTGTAAATCCAAGCATATTACATTTACTGGTTCCCCTAAACTACCCTCTTAGTTTCAACCTTGAAAAACTCTAATTACTTTGTCAAACAGGATTTCCCTTCAGTAAGACTATTTTAACTTGTTCTTAACATTCAATACTTCTCTAAGTGCATCATTAGGACTTCCTTAATAATGGATATCAGCATTTTCCCACCAACTGATGTTAAGCTAATTGGCCTGTACTTCATGGTTTTCTTTCTTGAAGAAAGGTGTAAAACTTGCCAACCTCAAATCTAATGAGACAGTTCACAAATCTGAGGAATTTTAGAAAACTGTAGCTGGAGTATCCACCATCTCTGCAGCTATCTCTTTTAAAATCCTACAGTGTAAGTTATCAAGTCTTGTGGATTTGTTGGATTTTAGTCCCTTAAGTTTCTTCAATACATTTTCTATGCTGATGTTATTATTCTTACTGTTTTTATCTCCAAGGTTACTGTCTATTTCTCGCATTACATTTGTGTCTTGAACTGTATAAACAGACACAAAATAATGGTACAATGCCATATCCTTATTCCCCATGATAATAACTCTTGTCTCTGCTTCTAAGGGATCAACATTTACTTTAGCTACTCTCATCCTTTTTAGAGATTTTTAAAAGCTCTTACAACTTGTTTTTATATTTCTGGCTAGTTTACTCTCATTCTATTTTTCCCATCTTTGTCAACTTTATGGTGTCCCTTTGTTGTTTTCTGAAATATTCCCAATCCTTAAACTTGCTGGGACTTTTTTGCACTTTGTAAGTCTCTTCTTGTCATCCAAGACTATCCTTAACTTTGGGCCCGATTTTACCAATCGGAGGCTAAGGGCCGGATCCAGGTGTAAAACGGATCTGAGCCCGGAATCTTCGTTCCAGCGCGCCCATACGCTTTTTGCCGGCTCTGATCAAGTCTGCGCTGTGGGTGGAGCTTAGCACTGCCGGAGCTATTGTAGCTCTGAACTGCACACGCACGGTTCGAAAAAAATCGGAAACAGCGCGCCCAGGAGCGAAAGACAAAAGCAGCAGAGACAGCCAGTGGGGGGGGGGGGGGGGGGGAGGGTCGGGGGAATGGGGGAAGGATGAGCCCGATCAGACGTCTCTGGGAGGCAGCGCCCCCCCCCCCCCCCCCAACCTCGATCAGACCCCCCCTGGGAGGCAGCGCCCCCCTCAATCAGATCCCTTCTGGGAGGCAGCCCCCCTGTTTGACCCCACCCCCCCCCTGGGAGGGAGCCCCCCCCCCCCAGCGATTGGACACCCCTGGGAGGCAAGCTCCCCCCCTCAGTAGAGCACACCTCCAACATACCTTGATCACTGCTCTCCCTCCACCATCCTTCTGACCTGCACTAGTTGAACAGCCTGCAGCACCTTCCTGGCCTTCCGTAGGCGTGTGCCGAAGGAGGGGGGCAGGCTCAGATTGATCTCTGGTTGGGGTGGGGTGGTGGAGAAGCCCATCCATGCATTCTTTATGCTCACTCCACCACCCCTTCTCCACCCGCTGCCTCAGAATCCACCTGGAGGGGGGCATGAAATTCTGCCCCAAATCTGTGAAAGGATAGAGAGTTTGGAGGGTGCTGGCTTACCCACAATGCATCATCCTTTCTTTTGTTTCTTTGTCCATTCTCACTCAGTAACTTGGAGATCTCAATGCACATCAGTAGAGACAGATAGGGAATCTGGTGAACTGGTGTGACGACAATAATCTCTCCCTCAATAAAATGAAGGAAATAGGAGATTGACTTCAGGAAGTGTAGTGGAGAACATGCCCCTTTCTACATCAACAGGGACAAAGTGGAAATGGTCGAGAGCTTCAAGTTTTAGATATCCAGATCATCAACAACCTGTCCTGGTCCCTGCATGCTGACACTACAGTGAAGGGTCTAACTCCTGGGCAGGTGATCCATTTGTCCAGCCAACATTTCATCAAGGAGTTAATGTATCTCTTTTATTTGACATACAGGCAGCCTTCCACTTCACAGTGTGAATGGCATTTACAATATTTATAAACTGGCATCCTGTTTGAACTTACTATGCTGGTTTTGACTTTACAACGCCACACCAGTGAACAAGTTCATACGTGTGCACTGATGTTCTGCGGCATCCATCTTTTATATTTTTTATCATATGCTGAATGAGCCTGAGGAATTGGAGAAACCTGCCTCCAAATTCCAGATCTCAAAACCGTTGCACCGCTACTCGGCAGAACTATACCTCAGAAACTGGGGAATATTTTTCAGCGAATAATCCTGGCCCCCCGGATCCAAACACTTCACTGCATGGAGGGTGCTAGCTGGCCTCAGCTGATGTCGACCAGCCGCAAAGCAAGTCAGCTTCCAGCAGGGCTCCTAATACATTGGGACCAAGGCCCAAGAGCTGTGGGAAATGAGATCATGATTTCCTAGTAGAAATTATAGCTTTCCCACCTTTCTGGTTTTATCAGCTTGGTATGGCTCCTGCTCTTCCCAAGACAGCAAGAAACTGTAAAGGCTTGTGAATGAAGCCCAGTCCATCACTCAAACTGGCCTCCCGTCCATTGACTCTGTCTATACTTCCTGCTGCCTTGGCAAAGCAGCCAGCATAATCAAAGACCCCATGCATTCTCTTCTCCACCTTCTTCCAATGGGAAAAAGATACAAAAGTCTGAGCTCACGTACCAATCAACGCACAAACAGTTTCTTCCCTGCTGCCATCAGACTTTTGAATGGACCTACCTCGCATTAAGTTGATCTTTCTCTACACCGTAGCTACGACTGTAACATTAAATTCTGCACTCTCTCCCTTCCTTCCCTATGAATGGTTTACTTTGTCTGTATATTGCGCAAGAAACAATACTTTTCACTGTATACCAATATATGTGACAATAATAAATCAAATCAAATCAAATTCAATGGGATTCTGGGGCCTGTGGTCTGGCCTATTGCTATGGAACCACATGTCTGATTCCAGTCAGCTATCGCATAGTTGGATCCCAAAAAAAACTTACAAAGCTCTGCACCGACTGCCCACTCTGCCTGTACCCTTAATTCGAGGACTAAGCTCAAAAATACCTCTTATCACTCTAAAACTGGTTCAAAAGTGTTAAATCAGTAATCAAAATATTGAACATGAACTCCTGAGACCTAACTGGGAAGGGGAAATGAATGCCTAGTAAATAGCATATCAGGCCCCCAACTATAGCATTGTGGGAAAATCGGTTCCCACTTTCGACATTTTAAGACATGGCTTTCAGGAACCAATTATTTCGTAAGTCTGAGTATTCTTATGTCCGTATTCTTACGTTGCTCCTTTAGTTTATCAAAGCCTTTATCATAAGCCAGTGCCTACAGTTTGGTGAAATATAGAACAAAAATAATCAACACTCTTGTATCAATTCCTGCTGATATTTGTGCTGGATTAATTCTGAAGTATGGATTTTAATGAGATTGACATGATGGGCTCCGACCCTTTCTTATTTAACATGCCATTATGTTCTTGTTCCTAATTGATTCTGTGGTTAATGTTCCTGATGGGCTTCTTCCTGATTCCTTTTATTCAGTTCATTTAACTGGAAATTACGGAGACAATGTAAAATTTAATCGCATGACCCAATTAACTTCTTTTCATTTATTGCTCTAGTTGCCTTTCAAATTAAGTAAATGTCATTTCAGATTTATTAAACAACAAAAAGTTTGCCCTATTTGCTGTAAAAATAATGGAATGCAGGTTCACTTTGTAGGATACTTTGTTAGTGCTTCAGGGTGACTACATGCATGAAGTGATTAGTGACAGATGAATGAGGGATGGTGAGGCACAATTTGGCATTATGTTGACAGAACATGTGCTTTATAGCAGGAATCAAATGTTTAAAGTTATTTATTAGCGTCACAAGTAGGCTTACAATTAACACTGCAATGAAGCTATTGTGAAAATCGCCTCGTTGCCACACGCCAGCGCTAGTTTGGGTACACTGAGGGAGAATTTAGCTTGGCCAATGCACCGAACTAGCACATCTTTCAGAGGAAACTGGAGTACCTGTAGGAAACTCACGCAGACACGGGAGAACAGGCAGACTCCGCACAGTCATTGACCCAAGCCAGGAATCGAACTCAGGTCCCTGGCGCAGTGAGGCAGCAGTGCTAACCGCTGTGCCACCAGATATGTGAAAGGTTCAGGCATGACACTGCTGAAATGAGCTTTCTCCGTGGCCTCACTAACAAGTGTGACACATCTGAATACAGGTGGTAACGGTATGGGAAGATTTCCAATTGCACAGTTTGAAGCAAAGAAATAGAACATTTAGCTAATTTTGACTCGGTCGAGAAAGGAAGGATATTCAATAGGTTTTGAATTAATTTATGAATATATCACCTTGATGTGCCATAACAGGATCGGCACTGGGCTGTGGGCCTTGTTCAGTTACATAGTGCGGGCAGAAAGCAAGGCCATGGAATTAATTTTGGTTAGCGGCAACATAGAATCAACACAGACCCAACAGAGTGGATGGACCCCTTATCTGCTGTCAACCTGTGTGGTTACACTTTTGCGGTTGACATGAGATTTAGAATTCAAACCATGAATGTTATACCCAATTACACTGAGAAGAGTACAGGCACATATGTGAAGCAGAGTCCAAAATAAGTACAATGGCATGCTATTTTACACGATAGAAAGGAACATTTTGCCTTAGTCACTAATGTCTAGAAGTAACCAATGAACAGGCCACGTCTAATATTTACTCAATACACCTGCATCAGGTGACTTCAACATGCAGGGTTGTAAAACATTGGCCCCTGATCTACCAGTCTCTGGATAGTTAGTGGCTGGATGTAACCTTCAAAGTGTGCACAATAGAAGCCCTCAGAAGTCCCAGTGTGCTGAATGGGTGGAAATTGCCCAGGAAATTTGAATTTCCAATGACCAATTCCTCCACTCACTGGGATCCTCTGAAAAACTCCCAACTCGAGTTAAGAGTCAGACAATTTGGTTGGTTCTGACTTATTTACCTGGAGTGGTATCCAGAAAAGGTTAAACTGAAGAATCTGAGTCTTAGCTCCTGTGTACCTACAGAACATACAACCCTCTGATCTGAACGACCTAGCCTGAGTAGCCCCCATCATCAGATTATCCCTGACCCAACCTAATCATCTGACCCCCTTTGACCCAACCTGACCTCAACACTGCCCTCCCCCTCCCCACCCCAGCACAACCTGAACTGACCACCTGCCACCCTAACTTGTCTTGCTCCTTCCCCACTTTCCTCATTCACCTTATTCTCTTACAGACTTACATTTTCTTGGTGGCTTTACAAATAAACTTTGAGACATTTAAACTCCAGGACTTACAGAGTATGGCAACTAGTGCTAAAAAAGAGGGAACTCCTTCCAATGGGATTGGAATTTGGGGATTGAATTTAGGAGCCGCAGCGTCATGTTGCAACTGTACAAAACTCTGGTGCGGCCGCACTTGGAGTATTGTGTGCAGTTCTGGTCCCCACATTATAGGAAGGATGTGGAGGCTTTGGAGACGGTGCAGAGGAGGTTTACCAGGATGTTGCCTGGTATGGAGGGGAGGTCCTATGAGGAGAGACTGAGGGATTTGAGGTTGTTTTTGTTAGAAAGAAGGCGGCTAAGAGGGGACCTTATTGAAACATATAAGATGATTAGAGGTTTAGATAGGGTGGACAGTGATAGCCTTTTTCCTCGGATGGAGAAAGCTAGCACAAGGGGGCATAGCTTTAAATTAAGGGGTGGTAGTTATAGGACGGATGTCAGAGGTAGGTTCTTTACCCAGAGGGTGGTGAGGGATTGGAATGCCCTGCCTGCTGCAGTTGTAAATGCGCCTAGTTTGGGGGCGTTTAAGAGATCCGTGGATAGGTTTATGGATGGAAAGGGATTGGTTTAGGTTAGAGGGTCATTGTTTTTTAACTGGTCGGCGCAACATCGTGGGCCGAAGGGCCTGTTCTGCGCTGTAGTGTTCTATGTTCTATGTTCTAATGTTCCCTGTGCTTGAGTCAGTCTGGAAGACTCCTCTATCGGACGATTGCCCAGATAAATTGGAGGAAAGTAAGTGAGGATGATTTTTGTCTGATCAAAATAGGCGTTCCAATCCTGATCAGGAGATTTGAGCTATTGTATCTATCATGGGCGTGATCCATAACTGTTTGTATTGTGGTAATGTTTCCGTTCAGATCTGAGTGGTATTGGGCAAAGCTTGCAGAAGAAGCCAGCAGTCACAAGCACTCCCTGCCAGCCAAGTTAACTGGCATCTATAAATGTGACAGTGATGAGTTTAATAAAATCTGTGCACCCACTGTTTATAGAATCAGTAGTGTAAAGGGAGGCCATTCAGCCCATCAATTCTGCACCAACCACAATTCCACACAGCCCCTATCCCCTTAACACCACATAATTGCCCCTCTAATCTCTCTAGCCTATGCATCCGGGGACACTAAGGGGCAATTCAGCATGGCCAATCAATCTAACTCACACACCTTTGGACTGTAGGAGGAAACTGGAGCACCTGGAAGAAACCCATGCAGATGTGGGGAGAATGTGCAAACTCCACACAGACAGTGACCCAAGCTGGGAATCGTGAGGCAGCAGTGCTAACCACTGTGCGATCATGCCACCTTTTTTCGATTCAACGGCACTGGCTGCCAACTAACTGCACACGTTTGAAGAGATGTCCTTGGGGGGATAATTGTAGAGCTTCTCTGCATTTTAGATAACATAAAGTTGATTTGATTGACCATTAGTGGTAAGCTACAGAAGTAACACTTAAGGCTGCAGTTTTTGATATGGCTATAATTTATTGCTAAGTGGAAATAAGTGCAAAGCTGTGCAGCATGAAGTGGGTTAATTGCACATAATATTTGGCAGTCAGCTTATTATCATACTTTCCTATATCTCCCAGCTACAGATTCAGAGATGTGTTGGGCATTGGATACGTAAAATTGCAATATATTACCAGAATTACCAATATGTGTGTCAGGCTTACAGACATGGCTGATGCTATCTCAGCTTTGCTGTCTCCTAATAACACTACATTTTTATATGCATTATTTACCACTGATGATATAATCTATTATGACTGGGGTGTTTTGACTGAACAATTTTGCAATGCAGTTAGATATAAACAGGCATTTAGATATCTAATTTATGCCATTGGGTTTTCAGTCCCAGATTCCCTTTAGAAATGTGAGAGGCGGTTCTCCAAAAAAAATTCTAAGTGCCAAATTCATTAAAAACTGTAGTAAGTAACACTGCTTTTTTTCAGAGAGAGTTTCAAATTGAATCTCTCACAGTCTGCGCACTGCAGAGTGCACCAGCGTAAATCAAACCAAAAAGCTGGGGCAGGGCCTATTCCTGCTGAGGAGGCTGGCAGCATAGCACCAATCTGACAGTGCTGAAATTGGCACATGCACAGTGGCCCTGGGTGGGTTTCCTCTGGATGCTCCAGATTCCTCCCATAGTTGAAAGATGTGCTGGTTAGGTACATTAGCCATGCTAAACTCTCCTTCAGTGTACCTGAACAGGTGGCAGAGTGTGTCGACTTGGGATTTTTACAGTAACTGCATTGCCTACTTGTGACATAAATAAACATAAACTTAAAATAATTTAGCCACTTTTCCCATCTTTTTACCCACCATACAGGAACGAACAATTGTTGCAGTTCACCCATGTGCTCTTTGAATGTTTGTCATTGCCTATCTACCATCATTTCTTTAAGTGATATTTCCTAATCCATCTCAGCCAACTCACACCTCATATCATCACAGCTTCCTTTACTTAGATTCTGGACACCAATCTCAGGATCAACTACCTCATCCTCCACCTTGATGACCAATTCTATCATATTATACTCACTCACCCCAAAAGGCCTCACACAACTAGATTGCCAATTATTTCTTTCTCATTACACAATACCCTAGGATAGGCTCTTCTCTGTTTGGTTCCTCAATGTATTGCTTTAGAAAACCATCCCATATACACTCCAGGAATTCCTCCTCTATGGGCATTGTTACTAATTTGATTTGCTTACTTTATATGTAAGTTAAAGTCATCCATAATTACAAATGTTGCTTTATCACATGCATCTTTAATTGCCTGTTTAATGGAATTCCCAAAATCACCACTACAGTTTGGGGGTTTACATATAACCCCAATAATTTTTTTTGCCTCTTGGTGTTTCTCAGCTCTACCCATACAGATTCCACTTTGTTGGAGCTACTATCCTTCCTCACAGTAATGCAACCCCATCATCTTTACCTTTTTGTCTGCCTTCCTAAATGCTGAGTGATCAGTTCCTATCCCTGGTCACTCTGCAGCCATGAGTCTGTAATCCCAACTATGTCATACCCATTTACATTTATTTGCGATTACTTCAACCGCTTTATTGAGAATGTTATGTGTATTAAGGCACAAAGCCTTAAATTTCTCTTCTAAGAATTTAATACTCTTTGTCCCATTCCTGTTATTTTTCAGTATGGCCCTGTTTGATTCTGGCCATTGTTTTCTCTGCCAATCTCTTTCCTTATTGCCCTTTCTGTCTTGTGTTCTTGTCCATGTTTCCCCCACCCCTGCCACCCCCTTGCATACATCCCCATCCCCCTGCCATTTTATGGAATATCTATCTATTCCCCTTACAATTGAATTCACTGTAACTATTGCTTTCCCACACTTTTTACTCCTCCCCTGTGCAGCAATGTCAACTGGTGTAATGAATTTGACTATTGCCGCTTTCCCCTGAAAGGACATTTGCCTCGGTAGTATCCAAGATAGTATATCTGTTTTGCAGAGGAATGGCTACAGGAGATTCCTTTACTGGCTCCCTAATGCTTTTGCTCTTCCTGGTGGTCACCCATTCTCTTCCTGACTGTGGGGTCTTAGCCTATGTTGACGACCTCTTTATACACGCTATTCGTGATATTCTCCGCTTCGCGGATGCTCCAAAGTATCTCCAGTCACCACTCCAGCTCCGAAACCTGGACTTCCAGGAGCTGCAGCCAGAGATAATTCCTGCACACAAGACCCCAGACACTGAAAATGTTCCTGGCTTCCCACATGGAGGAGGAGGAGCACACCACAGCTTTGCACTCTTTTGCCATGACCTGTTTTTAAACCTTTTGAAAGATACTTAAAGTCAAATAATTTTCTTCTTGTCACTACAAACTATAAAACTTAAAATAAAAACCTTTCAAATCATAAGCAATAAAGTCGTAAATCCTTACCCTACCATAAACACACAATCAGTTGCTTCCATTTGCCCTGATCATTTTTAAATCCTGACATCACCTCAGGATCTCCAAAGTCCAAGCTGGCATTCCATTTTCAATCCCACTCTTACATCCTCCCAGTTCCATTCTCAGCCTGGTTCTTCTATCATCCTGGCGTTGGCTCCAGTCTCTCTCTTTGTCTTGCTCTTTTATCCTCCTGGCTTTGCTCTTTCTGAAGTTCTCTTTTTCTCCTCAGCGCTGTCTGCCAACTTCATCTTATTTTGTTTACTTTATTACCTTAATTCACTTTGCTTGATTTAACTTTACTTCCCTATTGCTAGTGTTCCTTATTGAAATTCAAGGAGCTACTTTTTTATGAATGATCCATTTCTCTAGTTTAAGCTAATTGACTAAAATCCTGAACAGCAGTTTCTTGCCAATCAATGAATTTACCATTTTCCTCTGACATTGCTGCTGGATTTCAGTTTCAAACTCAGCCTGCTGCCCCCGTAGAGCTTTTCCTTACAGGTCCAGCTGTCTCCTCTCCCAGTAGGCAGATGAAGGCCCCGAGCCTCACTCCGTACTTAACAACTATCCCAGTGTAAGTGTCCCTTGTGGGTTTAGCTGTCTCCTCTCCCAGAAGGTAGGTGAAGGCCCAAAACCTCACTCCGTCTTTATCAACCCAGTAGAGGTGCCCCTCACAGTTCCCCTCCCAGAAGGTAAGTAAAATTAGACAGGAAAGGTAAGAGAGAAATGGATCTTTAACTAGGTGACCAGAACCAAGCTCATTCTCCTATTCTGTTTGACTGGTAAGCCATAATTTGGCCATCTTTCCCTTTTCTTTCTGCCAGACAGGAATGAACAATTGTTGCAGTTCACCCATGTGTTCTTTGAATGTTTGTCATTGCCTATCCACCATCATCCTTTTAAATAATGTTTGCCAATCCATTATCACAGTCAACTCGCACCTCATACCATCATAGTTTCCTTAATTTAGGTTCAGGACACTAATCTCAGGATCAACTGCATCACCCTCTATCTTGATGACCCATCCTATCATATTATGGCCACTCATCCCCAGGGGCTTCGCACAACTAAATTGCCAATTATTCCTTTCTCATTACACAATACTCCAGGATAGCCTCTTCTCCGTTTGGGTCCTCAACACTTTGGTTTAGAAAACCATCCCATATACACTCCAGGAATTCCTTCTCTATGGCATTGTTACTAATTTGATCTGCTTAATTTATATGTAAATTAAAGTCACCCATAATTACAGATGTTGCTAAATCACATGCATCTTTACCTGTTTAGTGGAATTCCCAACATCGCCACTATAGTTTGGGGGTTTATATAAAACCCCAATAATGGGATGCTGGCCTTCATAGCGAGGGGGATTGAATATAAAAGTAGGGAGGTCTTGCTGCAGCTGTATAGGGCATTGGTGAGGCCGCAGCTGGAGTACTGTGTGCAATTTTGGTCTCCATACTTACGCAAGGATATTTTGGCCTTGGAGGGAGTGCAGAGGAGGTTTACTAGGCTGACACCGGAGTTGAGGGGGTTGAGCTACGAAGAGAGGCTGAATAAACTAGGCTTGTACTCGTTAGAGTTTAGAAGAATGAGGGGAGATCTCATTGAGACGTATAAGATGATGAATGGGATGGATAGGATAGAGGTGGAGAGGCTCTTCCTGCTCAGAAAGGACAGTAGGACTAGGGGGCACAGCCTCAAGATAAAGGGGGGACGGTTTAGAACGGAGTTGAGGAGGAACTTCTTCACTCAAAGGGTAGTGAATCTCTGGAATTCTCTGCCCGTTGAGGTAGTGGAGGCTGCCTCGCTAAATATTTTTAAGACGTGGGTTGATAGGTTTTTGATAAGAGAGGGGATTAAGGGTTATGGGGAGAGGGCGGGAATGTGGAACTGAGCCACGACAGATCAGCCATGATCTTATTGAATGGTGGGGCAGGCTCGAAGGGCTAGATGGCCTACTCCTGCTCCTATTTCTTATGTTCTTATGTTCAATAATGATTTTTTGCCCCATGGTGTTTCTCAGCTCTACCTTTGCAGCTGATATCCTCCCACATTATTATGTTAATTTCCTCGTAAATCAGCAATGCAACCCCATTCCTTTTTCCTTTTTGTTTGTCCTTCCAAAATATTGAATACCCTTGGATGGTAATAGAGTCACAGTTAAAGAGATTTACAGCATGGAAACAGGCCCTTTGGCCCAACTTGTCTGTGCCACCCTAAGTTTTTACTCTTAAGCTAATCCCAATTGCCTGCATTTAGCCCACACCCCTCTATACCCATCTTAGCCATGTATCTAAATGTTTTTTAAAAGACATAATTGTACCCGCCTCTATTACTGCCTCTGGCAGCTCGTTCCAGACACTCACCACCCTCTATGTGAAATAAGTGCCCCTTTGGAGACATTTGTATCTCTCCTCCTCACCTTAAAATATGGGTTTATCAATTCCCATCTTTGGTCATCCTGCAGCCATGTATCTGTAATCCCAACCATATCATACCCCTTTACATCTATTTGCACGATTAATTCATCCACCTTATTGCAAATGCTCTACACATTAAGGCACAGAGCCTCAAGGCTTGTCATTTTAACATTCTTTGCCCCATTCTCATTATTTTTCACCATGACCCTGTTTGATTCTGGCTCTTGATTTCTCTGCCAATCACTTTTCTTATTGCGCTTTCTGTCTTTTGTTCTTGTCCTTGATTTTGTCTCTTCTGACCCCTTGCATGCATTCACATCCCCTTGCTATTTTACTATAAACTGTTCCCAACCACTCTAGCAAATACTCCCCCAAGAACATCAGTCCCGGTTCCGCCTGTGTGTAACCAGTCCAGTTTGTACCGGTCCCTCCTCCCCCAGGACTGGTCAGTGGCTTAAAAGCTCTCCAGCTGGATGTCCTGCCTGGAGATACCTTGATGGGCGCAACGTTCTCTTCATAACGCTCAATGTCTGGCATTCCTGCAGGCTGGCTGCCAATTGGCCAGCCGATAGCTGACCCTTTGTTCTGAAAAGCGGCCCAGAAGGAAAAACAGTTCAGACCTATGTTCTCATTTCCCCATTTTATTGATGTTCCATTTTAAAGTATACAAGACCATTTTGAACGAGTACTCTTATTTTCCGGTTTAACAGTTTTTTTCCTTGGTGGGAAAGAGGGAGCAAGTGGACTGTGCAATTCCCGTCCTGCTGGAAAGTATAAAAGCCAACCCAAGCTTTGAGCGACATGGTGGCACAGTGGTTAGCACTGCTGTCTCACAGCGCCAGGGACCTGGGTTCAATTCCAGCTCGGGTAACTGTTTGTGTGGAGTTTGCACATTCTCCTCATGTTTGTGTGGGTTTCTTCTGGGTGCTCCAGTTTCCTCCCATAGTCCAAAAATGTGCTGGTTAGGTTCATTGGCCATGCCAAATTGCCCCTTAGTGTTATGGGGTTAGCAGGGTAAATAGGTGGGCTTTAGGGGAATTAGGCCTGGGTGGAATTGTGGTCAGTCCACACTTGATAGGCCAAATGGCCTCCTTTTGCACTGTAGAGATTCTATAGTTCTTAATAGTGAGGACTAAACCTAGTAACAGTACTGGCAACTGGACCAGAGCTGATATGTAAGCCTTTGACTTTCAGGTACTAACTTACATAAGTTGAAAACAAAGACAGCACTAAAAACCTGAAAGCAACACAGACATTCAGAATAGTTCAGGAACAACGTTGTAACAGATCTGGCTGTATCTCAAAAAAACGCTTTGTATTTCTCAAACCTCCATCCATTGGAGGGAAAGAAGAGAAGCTGGCAACATTTTTCAAACATGTTTTTAAAAGTACGATGATAACAATGGCATTTGGCTTCAGGTCATTTTGGTGGTTGGAAGAGTGAGGTTGCTGGAGGAGAGATGAGCTTTTATGTCAACAAAGACATTAGGTTTTATTTGTGAGCAGATTTTGATGCTTCTGTGCACAGTACATGGAGAAAAATCTTACCCTGTTGTGTACATTTAAATAATTGGGATCTGTAGGGCAACTGAGGGTCGTTTTCATGGTGCACAATTCATTGAGTGGGCAGTAGGCGAATCCCCTCCCTTTCCTACTGATGAAACTGACCAGTTGCTGATGCTAACTGCTGTGATGCAGTATTGGATCGGCAGAAATAGAACAGAATTGATTAGTTGCCTATGATATAATGTGTGTGTTGACAAACAAATTGCCAAACTGGACCTGGGGAAGGAAATCTAATTGAACATGCATGGAGCTGAAACAATAGTTCTTCCTTTTAAAAGGGGAGGACCACACATTGAGAACCAGCAGGCAACAATGTTTGCAATCCAGACAGTCAATATACTGCAAAGAACATAATAATAGTGTTACTTACTATATTTTCAGAGAATGCAATCCAGCAAAGCTTATTCCAGTTTTCTTGATTTTACTGTTAATTGATTTTAAATCACATTGGAAATATCTTTGCATGAATTTATGCCATAGTTGTTCAACAATCTTACTGCTCAATGTAGTTTACGGGATATGGATAATTCAAATACAAAAACCTAGGTGAAGGGCAAGTCCCTCCACGCAAGACATCACCAACATTGAGAGCAATGCAGAGACGAGGCCAGTGAGGAAATGGTGACACATCGAGCTTTTCTAAAGAGACAGGATTGCAGAATAAAAACAACAAAGAACGAGAAGGCTATGGATTAGGGGTAGGCTGGAGTCGTGGAATGGCAAAGGTAAAAATGAAGGAAAAGGAAGCCTCAAGTGAAAATTACCTACCTTAGAAATTGGGGGTGCTCAAATCCATGGTGGACATTCACCCAGCACATGGGACAGTCTGTGCCAAATTTTGGAAACATCTCTCTGCCTCTCGTTCTTCCTTTTAGAACTTCCTTCAAACTAACATCTATTACAAACCTTTCATAATGTCTCCCCCGCCTTTGCTTCAGTGTCTTTTATTTCTGTCTATTTATGCCCTTGCCATGTTCTTTGGGATATTCTTCCACATTTAAAGACACTTTTTAACTGTAAGATGCTGACGGCATTTTTCAGCCATGCTCCACAACTTTGACATTTTAATCTTGTACTTAGATTCAGCTCTAATCATTTATAAAACCTGCACCAGACTCAAACAAAAATGATGAAGAGTAGTAAATTCCCTATGCCGGCTCCTCACTGGTAGAATTCTGTGGGGGTAGAACCGCTTAGATTTTACATACACAGTGAGTTATAAAAGTAAATGCATTTCAGATGAGGCAATATTATTTTGTTCAATTATTAAGGTATATCAACAAGCCCCTGAACAGGAATTTAAACAGCCAGTGAAAACATATATTTGGATACATTCGGAAGAACCAATATGTGTGTATATATTCTTCCGGCTGTTGAAAAGTTGACACATCTCCGATCCTGCAAATTGTCAACAGAGCTAAAAGCTTTTTTTGGTTTTGCATCAGTGGGCTCTCTGCAGTGCAGAAACATGCACAAATTGGCATGGATTATACAAGCAGCTCACGTACACACAATGGAAGATGGCGTTGGGGGCCATGCACATATGCTATGCTGTGACATGGTGGCTCATTACAGCAGCAACAGTGGCATGCGGTTTGACCTAGATTACCCAAGCTTGTAATGGTAATTACAGAATCTGAAAACCTAGAAAAAGGATTAAGCACCTTGTGTTTATACATCTGGCTATTCCTATTTTACACAAGTAACTGTTCACATGAAGGATTCCAGTACTCAATTAAATGTGCAACACAGACAAATGATGCATTGGCAATGACAGGGATTCACTGCAGTCAGGTACAATTGAATGCTGAGTAAAATTTAAGAGGAACAATGTTAAGATAAACCAAGGTGGTACTATATCATTCCCAGTAGTGTACAGAACCTTACATATGACTGGGACACTTCATAATTTTGCCTCTAACAAGCTTGCAGTGTGATCCAGCTTCATTTCCAACTGAGAAGTGAATTTTGGTTCCTCTATAAATGTGAACCCATGGAAACAAAAGCTGCATTTGACAGGAACTACTTCAGGCAAATAACATCTATCACCACTGCTTCCACCAGAGGCAATAGCACCATGAAACAGGACCAGCACATTTAAAGTAAGTTTATTTATTAGTTACAAGTTGGCTTACATTAACAGTGCAATGAAGTTACTGTGATAATTCCCTATTCACCACACTCTGGCCCTTGTTCAGATACATTGAAGGAGAACTTAGCTTGGCCAATGCACCTAACCAGCACATTTTTGGACTGTGGGGGGAAACTGGAGCACCCGGAGGAAACCCACGCAGACATGGGGAGAATGTGACAGTATACAGACAGTGACCTAAGCCGGGAATCAAACCTGGGTCCTTGTCGCTGTGAGGCAGCAGTGCTGACCACTGTGCTGCCATGCCACCCATTTCACTGTGAGTGCTGCTATTAACTTTGTGCAGTCCTCAGTGAGATTGGACAGCAGAGGAAAAACTGAAAAACAGGCGGTGACTGAAATGACATGAAATGAAGTGATGGTGTCAAAATTAAATTCCTCAGTTGGCTATTTTGTTAATGGGCTCAATGCATTGGAAATGGCCAGGTTAATGACTTCACAAAATGAGTGGGTAAAAGAACTTGCATTCAAATGTACAGGCTCCTCCCCAGTATCACAGAATGTACGTATGATGAGTAGCCTGATAAGCATGGTGCAGAGATACCATCATTGGACTGGGGTGGGCACAGTAAGAAGTCTCACAACACCAAGCTAAAGTCCAACAGGTTTATTTGGTATCACAAGCTTTCGGAGCGCTGTCCTTCATCAGGTAAGTGTGGATAATCAAGTTGAAAAATGGTGACAGTGGGGGAAGGATTGTTCAGGCTGCTGCACATTTATTTTGTCCATTTCATGATGTTGCTGTACATCGCAGCCAGTGCAATAAAAATCCCCCACTCTCACCAATTAACCATAAGCCACAATTAAAATCAACATGGTCATCAGTTAAAGGGGATCTGGGTATGCATGGTCAACTGTTTGTTATATACATACAGGAAACATTCATAAGGCACAGACCATCTGCTACAAGATGGCACAGTGGTTAGCACTGCTGCCTCACAGCGCCAGGGACCCGGGTTCGATTCCCGGTTTGCGTAACTGTCTGTGCGGAGTTTGCACATTCTCCCCATGTCTGTGTGGGTTTCCTCCTGCTGTCCCGATTTCCTCCTACAGTCCAAAAGACTGTTAGGTGCATTGGTCATGCTAAATTCTCCCTCAGTATATCCGAACGGGCGCCGGAGTGCGGCGACTAGGGCATTTTCACAGTAACTTAATTGCAGTGTTAATGTAAACCTACTTGTGACACTAATGAATGAATAAATAAAATAAATGAATAAAGATGGTGCTCTGGAGGTTCTCAGTACCCTAAATTGTGGTCACCACTGTGTGGTGTAAGGTCTCACTATAGTACCTCTCATACTCCAAGTCTCCAGTGGTGGTCCGGGAGATATGTTATATTAATGTGAAGAGATCACTGTTTATCAGTTGACTGCACTACAGTAATTCTTGCGTGAGGAAGGTTAGTCAAATAGAAAAGGGACTGACGAAAAATAGACACTGCAGCCAAAGCATTTGTGCGGCATGAATTGAATAAACACGTGAATTATTTTTCAAAGAATCCTCCTCTTGCTCCAATTACTTTGAAAAGTAGAGAATAAAAAGGCATCCCCCACCATCCCAGCTTTTAGTTAATTAGGTTTAAGAGCCAACAGTCATCTTACCTGAAGGTATGGAATACAGCAGATAAAATGAGTTCATTATGGACAGCTACAGCCATGTAGCGTGGTTCATGAAATGTTGATGGTACTGTCCGTACTGCATAGCAGAGATATACCCCCCAGAGCAGGAAGAGAAATTCAGCTGCAGAGGAAAAAGCAGAGAAGGAATGGGGTGACTTTGAGCGTCGTGCGCCATCTGAACTTTCTTTAGAAAGGCCAACCTTCTGCATTTCAACAAAAGAAATTTCAATTAGGGTCTGCAAAACCCGACCCTTTTTCCACATGCCACTTAACTAGAAGCTACTTTTGGTTTGGAAATCCAGTTGCCTACAGTGCTTGGGGATAGGATGACATGACATGGTGAGGTCAAATCCACTCTTGCATTACACTTCTTAGCAACTCTTCAAGGGACTAAGGAGTTAACTGATTTTCTTTTGAGCCAAATATTTCACAGCACAGTGGCAAAGTCCCAGTGATGTAATCCTTCCCAGCTTAGGGCAAGTGGTCTGAAGCAAAATAGATGTGCTAACCATGAGCAAGTGAAGACAGAATAGTGGAGAGAAAACAAATTCTCAGAGCAACCATTTGACTTGGGGGATTAAGATGGACATCTTCAATAGTGAGCTGGATTGACGTGTTTGGAGTAGATGACTTACAGAAATATTAACCATACTGTCTAATTTTTATTTGCAGAGGAATTGGGGAAGAAGCTTAATTTTGCATAGAGGAGGAGGATAGTCAATAGGGGGGAGTGTATATGATTGAACAATCCATTGTGTAAGGAAACTGGACTTTCTAATGAATTAACTTCAAAAGATTAAATAATGGCATCTTCCCTAAAATGACATAGTTAGATAATGAACCATGTTATTCCATATGGCAGCATCGCAGAGCTTGGAAATAGAACAGTTGACAGCTTGGTTTGTTTCTCTTCATCACTAGCGTTGATTTTCTTTGAAGATGATATATGCTGTAAATTGCAGGTGGCCAACATTCTAATTGACAAGTTGGCTATGTTGCAGATTTTCGTAGAAGCGGAAAGCTTTAGATTGCCCTAGTAGTCATTCCCACTGAAACTACATGGGAAATGAATTGACAATGTCCACAAAAATGTTTCTAAGATCTTATTTTAAATGGAAAATGGGTGTTCTTTTTAATCAAATATGTACTGCTTGGACAACTGAATGTAGATTTTTTTCGGAAAGAGAACAGAGCCAATGTTTCGAACAGGATGACCCTTTGTCAGAGCTCAGAACTGTGTCAAAAGCTTCGTCTGACAAAGGATCATTCACGCTTAAAACATTGGCTCTATTCTCCCTCCACAGATGCTGTCAGACCTGCTGAAATTTTCCAGCATTTTCTGTCTTTGTTTCAGATTCCAGCATCCACAGTATTTTGTCTTTATCTACATTTTTCTTCATTTAGTGTTCTTGTAACATTGGATTGAACCCACGTATTTTAGATAGGTTAATGCCAAACAACACCCCCAATTGTAAACTCAACTCCACTCTCTCTCTGTCCTCCATAACTCCGGTACCTTTGTCTTTCAAAAATTATCTAACTCAGCCTTGAATGAATTCATTGACCCAGCCTCCACTGCTCTCTGGGGAAGAATAATCAAACATTATTAAACTAGAAAGACTGCAGAACAGATTTACTAGGATGCTACTGGGACTTGATGGTTTGAGTTATAAGGGGATGCTGGATAGACTGGGACATTTTTCTCTGGACTATAGGAGGCTGAGGGGTGATCTTATAGAGGTCAGTTAGATAGTCAACATCTTTCCCCAAAGGTAGGGGAGTTTAAAACTAGAGGGCATAGGTTTAAGGTGAGAGGGGAGAGATACAAAAGGGTCCAGAGGAGCAATTTTTTCACACAGAGGGTGCAGAGTGTCTGTAACCAGCTGCCAGAGGTAGTAGTAGAGGTGGATACAATTTTGTCTTTTAAAAAGCATTTAGACAGTTACATGATAAGATGGGTATAGAGGGATATGGGCCAAATGTGGGCAATTGGGGCTAGCATTGTGGTTTAAAAAAAAAGGAGGCATGAAAAACTTGGGTTGAAGGGTCTGTTCCCATGCTGTAAACCTCTATGACTCAAAGAGAATTCCATGTACCACTAACTTTTTGAAAGAAATAATTTATTCTCATTTCCACCTGAAACAGTAGACCTCTTATTCATAAACTATGTCCCCTGGTTCTAGTTGCTCCCACAAGTAAAACCATCCTCCACGTAATGGCATTATCAAATTTCTACTCGAGTTTATGCTTCAATTTAAGTTCATCGCTGATTCTTCAGAAGTCCAATTAGTGTAGGCCCAACCTGTTCAACCTTTCTTTGTAAGAGAGAGAGAGAGACTCACTGCCAAGATCCATGCTCTTGATCATGCACAGATTAGTGCAGATTGAGTAACTGTAGCCCCTGTCACAGCTGACTTGCAGCTTGCATGGTTTTACTAGCCAGACAGGCTGCATGTTGGCAGGCTTGCCTGAAGCTGGAGAAATGGCAATGGAGGTGGGAATAGGCCATCAAGTGCTTGTTAGTTGGCCACTTAAGGAACTCAAATGGAGGCAGGGCAGGAAGGTTGACCATGGTCTTTCCTTTCCAGAACTTGCGTCCAATGGACGTGTGATGGTGACGGGCATCATTCTTCATCAACCTCCCAAATTCTCAGGGGGAAATTTACCTCCTTGATTTCCATAGAATAACATTCTGATCTCAGATTCACAGGCATGGGGAGGCTCAGACTGGAGTTAGCTGTTCCTATGCAGGAAGAAGGAAGACATTTGGAGGGAAAATAACTCCAAAGTTCCCTCATAAATTGCAAGAAAGAAAGAACAAAAGTTGTGGATCAACACTAACTTTGAATTAGCTCATCTCCACGACACGAATCCATGCAGATTATGAAGAGAGCAAAGAAGGGAAATATATATATATATAAAAGTTCTTAAAAGCATTGATTCATTATGAACTTTGTAAAAATGAATGGAAGGGTTAACACTGAGGAATTCTTGCATACTTGAAGAGCAGGACATTTTGGGGTGGAATTGTCTGGCCCTTCCTGTCAGTGGGATGTTCCTGTCCTGCCGAAGTTATTCTCACTGTGGCATGGGAGAGAAATGTAAATTGTCATCAACTTTGGCAGGACTGGAAGATCCTGACAGTGGCCGATGATGAGTTGTGGGAAAACTCGCCATAGTGGGGCTGGAGAATTCCACCCTTGATCTTCCTTGGGGTGAAAGAGGACTGTAGACAGGGCTTTAAACTAATTAGGGGGGGGGGGGAGGGTGCGAGGTAGGTGACGTTACGAGGTCTAAAGTTAAGGATAGGGTACAGGTAAGGGAAGAGGCCGAGGATGTCCCAATTGGTGGCGTTACGGCAAATAGGGTCCAGAAGAAGGCTGGGATGAAAGCGCTTTATCTGAATGCACGAAGCATTCGGAATAAAGTGGATGAGCTGGTGGCGCAGATCAACACAAATGGATACGATCTGGTGGCCATTACAGAGACGTGGCTGCAAGGTGACAGGGACTGGGAGATGAATGTACAGGGCTATCAAGTCTTTAGGAAGGATAGGCAGGAGGAAAGAGGGGGTGGCGTAGCTCTGCTGATTAAGGATAGTATCAAGGTGGTAGCAAGGGATGATATCGGAGCCAAAGAGCAGAAAGTGGAATCGTTGTGGGTGGAGATTAGGAACAGCAAAGGGAGGAAGACGCTGGTGGGTGTCGTCTATAGGCCCCCGAATAATGATCTGGAGGTGGGGCGGGCTGTTAACGCGCAAATAAGTGCGGCGTGCAGGAATGGGATGGCAGTAGTTATGGGGGATTTCAATCTGCATATTGATTGGTCGACCCATGTTGGACGAGGTGGGCTCGAGGAGGAGTTCTTGGAATGCTGCCGGGATAATTTCCTTGAACAGTGTGTGTTGGAGCCGACGAGGGAGCGAGCTATCTTGGATCTGGTGCTATGTAATGAGGCGGGTAGAATTAGGGACCTTGCGGTGAAGGATCCTCTTGGAGAGAGTGATCATCGTATGGTGGAGTTTCTGTTGCAGATGGAGGAGGAGAAAGTGGGTTCCCGGACACGTGTCCTTTGTTTGAATAGAGGGGAGTATGGTAGGATGAGAGAAGAATTGGCGAATGTGGACTGGGGGAGCGCGTTGGAAGGTAGGTCTGCTGAGGAGCAGTGGAGGATCTTTAAGGAGATCTTTCTTGGTGCTCAGCAGAAATTTATTCCGATGGTCAAAAAGGACCGTAGGAGGAGAGGTAATAAGCCGTGGATAACGAAGGAGGTGAAGGAAAGTGTTAAATTAAAAGCGGAGGAATTTAGAGTAGCTAAGAGCAGTGGGCGAGAAGAGGATTGGGAAAGGTTTAAATGTCAACAAAGATTGACAAAGAAGTTGATAAAGGAGGGTAGGAGAAGCTATGAAGCTGGGCTAGCACTTAATATAAAAAAGGATAGCAAGAGTTTTTATAAATATATAAAAAGGAAGAGGATGGCTAGGGTGAACGTTGGTCCTTTAGAGGATGAGAAAGGGGACCTAGTGGTAGGGGATGGGGATATGGCTAAGGTCTTGAATAACTTTTTTGTTTCTGTCTTCACGGAGGAGGACGTGAATAATTTGCCGGGTGTTAGCGATGGAAAGGTGGTAGGACTGGAGGGTCTTAATGACATTACTGTTACTAGAGAGGTGGTGCTCGACAGACTGGAGGGGCTGATTGTGGACAAGTCCCCAGGACCGGATGGAATGCATCCGAGGGTTCTGAAAGAAATGGCGGAGGTTATAGTGGATGCCTTGGTGGTTATTTTCCAGACGTCGCTGGATTCCGGGGAAGTGCCGGAAGATTGGAAAACGGCTAATGTTACGCCGTTGTTTAAGAAGGGTGCCAGGCAAAAGGCGGGGAATTATAGGCCGGTTAGTTTAACGTCTGTGGTAGGTAAAATGTTAGAATCCGTCATTAAGGAGGAAATTGCGAGGCATCTTGAAGGGAATTGCTTGATAGGGCAGACGCAACACGGTTTCATTAAAGGGAAGTCGTGTCTGACAAATTTACTGGAGTTCTATGAGGATGTGTCTAGGGCAGTGGATAGAGGAGAGCCGGTGGATGTGGTCTTTCTGCATTTTCAGGAGGCGTTTGACAAGGTACCTCACAAGAGGTTATTGCAGAAGGTCAGGGGACATGGAGTTGGGGGTAGGGTGTTAGCGTGGATAGAGGATTGATTGTCAAATAGGAGGCAGAGAGTGGGGGTCAATGGGTGCTATTCGGATTGGCGGTTGGTGACTAGTGGGGTGCCCCAGGGGTCGGTGCTGGGGCCTCAGCTATTTACCATTTATATAGATGATCTGGAGGAGGGAACCGAGTGTAGGGTGTCGAAATTTGCTGATGACACCAAGATTGGGGGAAAGGCAAATTGTGCGGAGGGTGTGGAGAGTCTGCAGAAGGATCTAGATAGGCTGGGCGAATGGGCCAGGAAATGGCAAATGGAATTTAATGTTGGCAAGTGTGAGGTGGTCCACTTTGGTAGGAAGAATGGTAGGAAGGACTATTACTTACGGGGCGAAAAACTGCAGCAGGCGACGGTGCAGAGGACCTCGGGGTCCTTGTGCATGAGTCGCAAAAACCCAGCTTGCAGGTGCAGCAGGTGGTCAGGAAGGCGAATGGGATGCTGGCCTTCATAGCGAGGGGGATTGAATATAAAAGTAGGGAGGTCTTGCTGCAGCTGTATAGGGCATTGGTGAGGCCGCAGCTGGAGTACTGTGTGCAGTTTTGGGCGCCGCACCTGCGCAAAGATATTTTGGCCTTGGAGGGAGTGCAGAGGAGGTTTACTAGGCTGATACCAGAGTTGAGGGGGTTGAGTTATGAGGAGAGGCTGAATAAACTAGGCTTGTACTCGTTAGAGTTTAGAAGAATGAGGGGAGATCTCATTGAGACGTATAAGATGATGAATGGGATGGATAGGATAGAGGTGGAGAGACTCTTCCCGCTCAAAAAAGACAGTAGGACTAGGGGGCACAGCCTCAAGATAAAGGGGAGGCGGTTTAGAACGGAGTTGAGGAGGAACTTCTTCATTCAAAGAGTGGTGAATCTCTGGAATTCTCTGCCCGTTGAAGTGGTGGAGGCTGCCTCGCTAAATATTTTTAAGAAGCGGGTTGATGGGTTCTTGATAAGAGAGGGGATTAAGAGTTATGGGGAGAGGGCGGGAAAGTGGAACTGAGCCACGACAGATCAGCCATGATCTTATTGAATGGCGGGGCAGGCTCGAAGGGCTAGATGGCCTACTCCTGCTCCTATTTCTTATGTTCTTATGTGTGAAGGGATGAACAGATAGATTGAATTACATTAAAGTTACCTTGGTTTAACATGGGGTGGTTCACATCGAATTGGGCTAGCTTATGCATTGATTGAATAAATGTTTGGCCATTAGATCATAAGAAATAGGAGTAGGAGTAAGTCATTCATTCCTTCTAGTCTATTCTGATAGTCAATAAAATCACGGCTGATCGCTATGTGACCTTAACACCACTTTCCTACCAACATCGATATCCCTCAAATACCTAGTAGATCAGAAATATGTCTAACTTAATGTTGAATATATTCAATGACCTAGACTCCACTGTTCCCTCTTAAATGGGAACCCCCTATTTTCAACTCTGCCCTCCATTCTAGATTCCTGCACAAGTGCAAACATTCTCTCAGCATCTACCAAGTCATAAAATCTTTTGTTTCAGTAACAGCACCTCTCATTCTTCTAAACCTTTCTTCTAAATTAGTTAAGTAATTCTTCCCTGAAATGCTTCCAATACAAATATATCCCTCCTTAAATAAGATGACTAAAACGGTGTACAGTGCCCTACATGAGGTCTCTCCATTGCTCTATACAGTTTGATCTGCCTTAATAGCCCATCCCTTTTACAACAAAGTTCAACACACTACTTGCCTTCCGAAGCATTCACTGTATCTGCAAACTCACCTTTTTGTGATTACTATGCACGGGTACTTAGATGCCCCTTTACTGCAGTACGTTTCAATCTCTTTCCATTTAATTTTTTTTTATTCTTCCTGCCAAAGTGGATAGCCTCACATTCTTTTACATTATGCTCCATTTGCCAACTTTCTGCCTGCTCACTTAACCTATTTTCCTTTGCAGATTCTTTGTATCCTCCTCACAACTTGCTTTCTTACTTATCTTTGCATCATCAGTATCATTTACATAGTTTGTAGAGGGCTGGTAGATCGTTATTTATTAATTAGTTATCACCTTTTTTAGATTATTTGTCTTTCTTGTTTCAAAAGTGAGTAAAGTTTTGAATTGCAACATCAAACAGAATGACAATGCTTCACATAATCTGTCTGAACTAATTACAGAACTGGTTTAATCTTCAAGTATCACAATTAGAGAGATAATGTTAACATTTTGGAATGGTTTAACTCCAATAACTTCTAAATCACCTGTCACAGAATGAGATGAAAGGAGAGATTAAATAACTGGATATTAAATAACTGGATTCAGATCAAACCTTTTTGGGAGGTCTCATAAATTACCTCCTTAAATCTGGACCAGAAGCTCTGGGTTCAAGTCCCACTCTTGGGGTGGGACTTTATGATTCCACCCACCCTGAGACCAAAAATTCCTGCCCAAGCTCAACAAACGTTTCAATGGTTTGAAAATTTTTCTGCTCTGGCTACAATGGCTCCCACAGAGGGCAGGACTGGAAAATTTACCCCTTGGGCTTGATATCACAGGGGATGTGCTCATAATGTGCCAAATGTGATTCCTTAGAGCTCTGAGGTACAGAAGGATCTGGGTGTCCTTGTGCATGAATCACAAAAGGCTGGTATGAAGGCAGAGCAAATAATTAGGAAGACTGCTAGAATGTGACTGAACACATTGATGAAGGAAGAGCAGTGGACATGGTTTACATGGACTTCAGCAAGGCGTTTGATAAGGTCCCCCATACAAGACTTCTTGAGAAGGTGAGAGGGCCTTGTGGATCCAGAACTGGCTTGCCTGCAGAAGGCAGAGAGTGGTTGTGGATGGGTCTTTTTCTGCATGGAGGTCAGTCACCGATGGAGTGCCCCAGGGATCTGTTCTAGGACCCTTGCTGTTTGTCATTTTCATACATGACCTGGATGAGGAAGTGGAGGGATGGGTTAGTAAGTTCGCCGGCGATACGAAGGTTGGTGGTGCTGTGGCTAGTCTGGAGGGATGTCAGAAGTTGCAGCGTGACATAGATAGGATGCAAGACTGGGCGGAGAGGTGGCAGATGGGCTTCAACGTGGATAAATGTGTAGTGGTCCATTTTGGCAGGACCAATGGGATGCAGGAGTACAATATCAAGGGTATCTTAGCTGTGTTGAAGAGCAGAAGGATCTTGGGGTCTGGGTCCATAGGACTCTTAAATCGGCCTTGCGGGTGGAGGATGTGGTCAAGAAGGCGTATGGTGTATTGGCCTTCATTAATCGAGGGATTGGTTTAGGAGTCGGGAGGTAATGCTGCAACTTTATAGGACCCTTGTCAGACCCCACTTGGAGTACTGTGTGCAGTTCTGGTTGCCTCACTACAGGAAGCTATTGAGAGGGTGCAGAGGAGATTTACAAGGATGTTGCCTGGATTGGGAGGCATGCCTTATGAAGATAGATTGAGGGAGCTAGGTCTCTTCTCCCTGGAGAGACGAAGGTTGAGAGGTGACCTGATAGAGGTTTATAAAATGTTGAGAGGAATAGACAGGGTGGTGGATTCTCGGAGGGTATTTCCCAGGGCTGAAATGGTCGTTACAAGAGGACACAGGTTAAGGTGCTGGGAAGCAAGTACAGAGGAGATGTTAGGGGAAAGTTTTTCACTCAGAGGGTGGTGAGTGAGTGGAATCGGCTGCCGTTGGTGGTGGTAGAGGCGAACTCGCTGGAGTCTTTTAAACGACTTCTGGATGAGTATATGGGATCTAATGGCATTGGGAGTTACAGATAATTCTATGGCTTGGTAGGTATAGATGTAATCGGCGCAACTTGTGGGCCGAAGAGCCTGTTTGTGCTAAAGTGTTTCTGTGTTCTATGTAATGTTTATTGCGACGGGAATTGATTACAAAAGTAGGGAGGTTATGCTTCAGTTATATAGACCATTGATGAGAATACATCTGGAGGACTGTGTGCAATATTGGTCTCCTTATTTAAGAAAATATGTAAATGTATTAGAAGCAGTTTAAAGAAAGTTTCCTAGGCTAATACCAAGAATAAGCAGGTTATCTTATGGGGAAAAGCTGGAGAGGTTAGATCTGTATCCACTAGAGTTTAGAAAAGTAAGAGGTGACTTGATTGAAACATTTAAGATCCTAATGGTTATTGACAGGATGGATCTGGAGAGGATGTTTCCAATGGCCTACTCTCACTCCTCATTCATCTGTTCATATGCATGTACATAGATTCCCAATTTTCCCGTGCAGTCTGCTCATGCTTCTGTTCACAGGATTTGTCAAATACTTCAAGATAATGAATCTAGAAAGGAACACAAAGTAGAAAAGGGGCTTGGGAAACCATCAAGGATCATTTCAGCTGTTTAGAAAATACTGTCCCCATGACACTGAGGAAAAATGTTCAATTGGCCCTGCCTCAACAAATTTCAATCTGTGCAAAGACAACAACAAAGATTAAAACCAAAGAATATCCAAAATTTAAACGGTATGCAGCATAATATTTTAAGCAACATCATATTAACAATTCAACAACACAGAAGTATAACGATACAACTTTTATAAATAGGTGAGTGTGTGTTGGCAAGAGAGGCAGTCACCAGCTGGAAGTCACACAAAAGCACAAATTCAATTTTAGCAATCAATTGGCTCATTGGTGTTGATGATTGTTTTGCTAAATTCTCCTGTTCACACCTCTGGGGAAATGCTTTTCTTTCATTAGCAAAGCATTGAGCAGTAAATCCCGTGGGATTGTGGAGCACTTTGTAACCTTGCTCTATAGCCCTGCTAACTGGGGCCTATGCTCAGATGGAAGATAGCCCTGTAGAGAAAATAGAAGAGGAAATTTTGGCCTTGACCGTCCCGGTGAAATCTGGGTAGCAGGTCAGGTTAAAATAGGCTGGATGACTTACCGACTTGGTGTTCTGCTCCCGCACTCTTCAATTTTAACCTGTCATTCTGAGCAGAGAATGTAACGGTTGACTGAGCTTTGAAAAGGTGGGGGACTAGAAATTGTATCATTGTCGGTGTGCGTCACGCCCTCAGATGTGGCATTTCACTGAGGAACCAAGGGTGGCGACGTGGCGGCATAGTGGTTAGTGCTGCTGCCTCACAGTGCCAGGGACCTGAGTTCAATCCTGGCCTTGGGTGTGACGTCTGCACATTCTCCCCATGTCTGTGTGGTTTTCCTCCAGGTACTCCAGTTTCCTCCCACACTTCAAAGATGTGCAAGTTAGATGGATTGGCCATGCTAACTGGCCCTTTAGAGTTCAAAGATGTGTAGGTTAGGGGAATTAGTGGGATAAATGTCTGGGATTACATGTATAGGGCAAGGGGTGGGTCTGGGTAAGATGCTCTGTTGGAGATTTGAAACTGACTTGATGGGCTGAATGGCCTCCTTCTGCACTGTGAGAATTTATTTAAACATGCATGCTGTTAAAATGGTTAACCTTGCAGGTCATGAACCCCAGGTTCATCACCTGTGAACACCCTCATAGACCACGGGCTGAATATTACGCTGAGCGCGTATTCCTGACCCCAGATTAAATATCGGGGGCGAGCTCACCTCTGCTCATCTAGCTCACAGCCCCTCTAAGCTTTCAGCCAAGACTCTTAAATTAGTACAAAGCAGGGTTCCATCCATCTGCAGGACATCCCACTTCTCAGAGCTAATGACCAATGCGAAAGTGGCAGCACCATGCAGGAGTACTGGCCACTGTTGGTACTGCAGGTAGACTATGGTGGTTCCATTCAGCTACGGACCTGGGCATTCGGCTATGTCTGGGATCTCATTGGAGCCAGGCTGACAGGCCCAATCCAGCAAGGGGGCAGTGGGCTTGGGTTTGGGTGTAGGCTGGACAGGGCAGGTGAGGAGGGCTGACATAGGGTGGCAAAACTGTGTGAGGGGCCTCCAACTAGCACAGTGGGCTAGAGATGGAGGCATCCCAACCCCTCTTTTACTGACCAACAGCCCACAGGATCTGCTGGGCTATATGGTGAGTGCAGGCCTCTCTCACCTCCCATTACATTGGAGTGGCAGTGGGATTAGGCCATTAATTGCATTTTAAGTGTTCACTTTAAGGCCTCAATTGGACCACGAGCGAGTAATGCACCTGACAGCTCCCTGGCCAGCCATAAAATCATGGAGGGGGAGAGGCAGGTGCACCAGCAGTGGGTATGTCAAGGCAAGGCCCTTTCATTGGTATGGCACAGTGTCCTAATTTACAGGTCTACCATGTTTGTTCTCCCACCCACAGGGTGCAGGGGCTCTGTGTTTCTGTCTCCAGATTGGGGACATTCCATCAACAAATTCCTTCCAGCCTATCCTAATGACTAAAGGTTTAAAAGAGAAAGTGGCAGGAATATGAGGAAAGAGGGGAGGCGAGACGAACTGGGCTGCACTTCGAAAGAACTGGCACTGGCTCAATGGGCTGAATGGCCTCCTTCTGCGCTGTGCTATTCTACAATTCTATAATTGAGCAGCGCCTTCAGTGAACAAACTGACAGGGAGATTGAGTGGAGCCCTAAGCATGGCACAAAAGCAATTTCCCCTCTGTTATTATTTTGGAAGGCCCGTCTTAAGCTGTTATCTTGCTGCTTTCAGAATCAGAAAAAGAAAAACCAGAAACAAAACACAGACTAGCCAACTAATCCCTGGCTTTGACTAAACACCGTGTACCAGTTTATTGGCCCACATGTCACAAGCAATTCCTAATTAACAATATAAATAGAAAAATAGCTGCCTGTGAGGCAATTTATTTTTCCCTGCCATTTACCATCCTTCACATTATAACCTGTGGTAGCTGTGCCTGACAAGTTTGTCCTTTTTATTCGGTTTGCTGGTTCACCTCTAAATCGAGCAATACCTGTCAAAATGAATTCAGCTGCAGTCTTGAAAATTTATACTGTTATCCATTAAGCTGGAGGCTGCCTCCTGGTCACTTTGTATTTCTGAATATCCGTCCCTTCAGTCAACTGATTTTTATCTCTTCAATGCCACAGCAGAAATGTGATCATTTCAGTTCTAACAGCCACAATTGAGAAAACAACTGTATGATTAAAATAAAACGTGCAGCATCTTTTGCTGAGGAGATGTAAGGCACGTACGCAATTTTTTTAAAAACAAAACATGCCCTGCCTTTACAACTGCCCGAAAAAACGTTTGCAGAATGAAGAAGCATCAATGAAGAAATGAAAAATCATTTATCTGCCAAAAAAGCTCCTCAAAATTTGAGCAGAAGCATCTTAATGGACAACACTATTGTTCAAGCTCAGCCCAGGTTGAGATGCAGATATATTTAAAACTGATTTTGCCTGGTGCTTGTTTGTAGCGAGAGATGACATCATGTGGCGTGGTAGCAGAGATGATAAAGTAGCTCCGCTTGAACCTAATTGTTGTGAGATTGCACGCCTTGGGCTGTCTGTCACACGGCCACTGTTGAGTGAGCGTTTTGATGGGTTTTGGGCAGTTCACTGGAGAGAGCAGCTTGCTGCTGGGAAACAGTTCACCTTTCGGGTGGGTGAATCACTGACAGTGTTAACTCATCATTCTATCACCCCACGAGCTGTCATGACAACCACGGAGTGAGGTGAAAGGTAGTTGTGGAGACCATTGTTTGGGAATGTACAGAGAACGGCCTGTGAGGGCAATTAATGTCTGGTGATGACTAATGAGTCAGTCCTACTGGTTATCCTCCAGTCACTGGGAGGCAGGCACAGAGAGACCAAGGCCCAGATATTCACTGAGGAGAAGTCATGTATTTCATGTGGCAGCCATGTCAGCAAACATAAGTAATTGTAACTGGGTGAGATGTATTTGCAAAGAGTATTTAAGGGGCATTAGAAAGGAGGACCATTCTGGGTCTTCATCCAAGTGTTCTAACTACTGGTCAATTCTTTGCCACTTGGGGCCTGCCTGCGGGGGCAATGGGCCTAAATCCAGCCCATTCCCACCTTGTTGACATGAAAGTAGAACAGAGATGAGATTGCGAGGTAAGGAAAAGCCCTGACTCCCGATGAAAATCCAGCCCTTACTTTTAACTAAGCTCTGGTACTTTTTTGTAACTTTACTTTCCCGGCCACAATCTGAAAGATTGTGACCAAGAAGGCAAGTTAACCCATTTATCCATTTCCCCCTACCTACCCAACAGTGGCCCAGAGTCTTTCCCTCCTGATTGCCTGGGACCATGACAATGGACTTCCTGCTGTTAATCGCTGCTTGCCCTATCATTCAGGTAACCATTCTGTCTTGACGCTTCATGGGATTTGGTAGTGATTCATTTAAACAAGGCCCTATATTTCACCCACAACAACAGAAAATGTAGACTCCAGAAGCCCATTCCTCATTGAAGTTAGAGATAGCATAAAGATACTGCTGTTATATAAATATAACATGAATCAGTCCTAACTCTGATAGTTTTTACCTAAAGCCTAGGGACATAAAACTCTGTAAGATGAAGCACTTAAACTTGGTCTCATCATTCATTAAAAGCCACTTTAACATGGCCCTTGCATTCTGTGACTTTTTGAACTCCTTTCCTTGACTTGATCTTGTTCTTGTGTAAAATCCAAGATAGATTGAAAACTGTAGTATAGCTAATTGAAATGGTTAAAGGGTAATGCTGTCTGCTGTTAGACAAAATATAAAAGCTTTTCTTGAATGATCAGTCACATGTGTGGTTAAGGTTAAAGTTTATTAGTGTAACAAGTAGGTTTACATTAACACTGTAGTGAAGTTACTGTGAAAATCCTCTAGTCGCCACACACGCCTGTTTGGGTACACTGAGGGAGAATTTAGCATGGCCAACGCACCTAACCAGCACATCTTTCAGACTGTGGGAGGAAACTGGACACCCGGAGGAAACCCACACAGACACGGGGAGAATGTGCAGATTCCACACAGACAGTGACTCAAGCCGGGAATCCAACCCGGGTCCCTAGCACTGTGAGGCAGCAGAGCTAACCGCTGTGTCACCATGCTGCCCAGACATGTGGAACACATCCCAAATTGGTCAGGCAATGAGAACCACAACAACACTAAATAAATACAAAGGATAGATGCTGTGCTCGCCACAATTATTGACAATATTTATTAATGACTTGGATGAGGGAAATGGATGCACTATTGTCAAGTTTGTGGCTAACTTAAAAATAGGTGGGAGGGAAACTAGCGAGGATGACACAGAGTCTTCAGAGGGGTATGGGCAGGTTAAGTGAGCGGGCAAAAACTTGGCAGATGATATATAATGCAGGAAAATGTGAAGTTGATAGAAACGAAAAGGAGCTGAATATTATTTAAATGGAGAAAGACTGCAGAAAGCTGCAGCAGAGAGTGAGAGGCAATCTTAGTGAGAAATATAGGATTATCAGGAGGCTTGACAAGGTAGATGCTGAGAGGGTGTTTCCCACGTTGAAGACACTAGGACCACAGGGCATAATCTCAGAGCAAGGAGTTGCCCATTTAAGAAAGAGATGACGAAAAATTTCTTCTCCCAGAGGGTTGTGAATCTGTACAATTCTTTACCACACAGAGAGATCCAGAAGTGTTGTTGCTAAATATGTCCAAAGCTGAGATAGACAGATTTTTAACCAGTAAGGGAATCAAGGGTTATGGAGATGGGTGATATGGTGGCACAGTGGATAGAACTGCTGCCTCACAGTGCCAAGGACCTGGGTTCAATTCCCAGCTCAGGTCACTGTCTGTGTAGAATTTGCACATTCTCCCTGTGTCTGTGTGGGTTTTCTCTGGGTGCTCCGGTTTCCTCCCACAGTCTAAAGATGGGCAGGTTAGGTGGATTGGCTCCCTCCGTGTACCTGAACAAGCACCTGAGTGTGACAACTAAGGGCTTTTCACAGTAACTTCATTGCAGTGTTAATGTAAACCTACTTATGACTAATAAATAAACTTTTAACTTTAAATAAGGCAGGAAAGTGGAATTGAGGATTGTCATATCAGATCAGTCATGATCTCTTTGACTGGTGGAGCAGACTCAATGTGCCAACTGGCCGACTTCTGCTCCTATGTTTTATAGTCTTATGATAATCCAGACGTTATTACTTTTCAGGTTCAGCCTTTTAATTTAGCTCCTAGCTGCTCGTACTCTCTTAGTAGGATACCCTTCCTAGCTCCACCTATGTCATTGGTACCTATGAGGATCACAACCATAGGATCCTCCCCCCCCCCCCCCACTGCAAGTTTCTCTCCAGCCCAGAGCAGTCTAAATTCTGGCACTTGGCAGGCAACCATCTTCTGGCCTCTTGCTCTTGGCTGCAGAGAACTGTATCAATCTCCTTGACTGTCTGTTCCCTACCACTACCACATTCCTTTTAGCTCCCGTCGTTGTTCCATGGTACCATGATCAGTTTGTGCATCCTCTTTGTAGTCCCCAGTCTGGTTCGTAAAAGTTGCAAGCACCTCAACCTGGATAATTGCAAGTGCTGAGGCTTCTCTACTTTTACCTTTTCAATTCCCTCATCTGCCTCACTTGTGGCCACACCATCCCACCCCTGACGACTGACCACAACAGAAGTTAAATTAATTTATTAGTCACAAGTAAGGCTTACATTAACATCACAATGAGGTTACCGTGAAATTCCCCTAGTTGACACAGTCCGGCGCCTGTTCGGATGAATGCACATAACCAGCACATTTTTCAGAATGTGGGAGGAAACAGGATGAAACCCACACAGACACGGGGAGAATGTGCAAACTCCACACAGACAACGACCTAACCAGGAATCAAACCCAGGTTGCTGGTGCTGTGAGGCAGCAGTGCTAACCGCTGTGCCACTGTGCCGCCCCCATTCTAGAAGACTCCATTCTAAGGAATGTGACCATATCCTGGAACAAAGTGTCCCGGTAACATTCCTCATTCCTGGTGTATCACAGTGTCTGCAGCTCAGCCTCCAGTTCAATGACTCTGAGTTGAAGCTCCTCAAACCACAGACACAAACAACAGATACATTTTCCCTGGATTGCACTGACATCCAAGAACTCCCACATCCTGTAGCCACAGCACAGCACCTGCCCTGACATCTTAATTGTACTTAAATTAAGTAACTAATTAATCATTCCTTAATTCACTTTGAAGTCAATTAATACCTCCATTCATCCACTTGCTGTACTAATTTAAACTTGATAATCTAATAAATGCTATCAGTTAAGAAAAGAACAAAATAATGGACTCGTGGGTTTTTACATTTCATGCTGCTAGTGTCTGTAAATTAATTTAACTTAGATATGTTAGAATTATTTAAAAGTTTATATTTTATAAAATTCTAACTCTATGCAACAGTCCCGAACAACACTTACTTACCAATCTATTGACTTGCAGCTTTCCTGTGAGGCCACTAAGTTATTTTCTCTCACATTCAGCGTATGCTGGACGCTGAAGCTGTGTTTGTCTGCAGGTCACAAACAGGTCCCCATCTCTGTCACTGCTTCTTCTGAATCAGTGAACCCCCATGATGTGACTAATGTGACTCCAGACCCAGAGCAACATTGTTGACTTTGAATTACCCTCTGCAATGGCTCAGCAAGTCACTTAGTTCAAGTGATCAGCAACAAACGCTGGCCTTGCCAGCGATGCAAACATCCCAAGAAAGAATAAATTAAATATATATAAAATAAAGGATACAATTCTACAGGGGTGCAGGGATACACTGGGTGTACATAATTTATTGCAGACAGCAGAGCAGGTTATGAGCACAGTTAGTAAAGCGTGCAGTAGCCTGCGCTTTATTACTAGGGACATGGAGTACAAGAACAAGGAGGTTATGTTAAACTTGTATAAAACACTGGTTCGACCTCAACAGATGTATTGCATTCAGTTCAGGAAGCCACAATTTAGAAAGAATGTGTAGGCATTGGAGTGAGTACAGAAAAGGTTCATGAGAATGGCTCCAGGGATGGGGAGCTTCAGTTACACAGATGAATCGGAAAAGTTGGGACTGGCAGTATGGTGGCACAGTGGTTAGCACTGCTCCTTCACAACACCAGGGACCCGGGTTCGATTCACAGCTTGGGTCACTGTCTGTGGAGTTTTCTCGCTCTCCCCGTGTCTGCGTGAGTTTATCCGGGTGCTCTGGTTTCCTCCCACAGTCTGAAAGACATGCTGGTGAGCTGCATTGATCCGGACTGTGGCATCTAGGGGAATTTCACAGTAACTTCATTTCAGTGTTAATGTAAGCCTTACGTGTGGCTAATAAATAAACTTTTAAGCTTTATTTTCCTTGGAGAAGAGAAAATTGAGAGGAAATTTGATAGAAGATCTCAAACTCATGAAGGGCTGGGACAGAGTAGATTGGGAGAAACTGGAAGGATTGAGATCAAGGTTTGAGGTAATTGACTAAAAAAGCAATGGAAAGATAAGGAGAAACTTTTTTCTCACAGCACGTGGTTAGGGTTTGGAATGTGCTGTCTGAGGGCGTGGCGGAGGCAGGTTCAATCAAGGCATTTAAGAGTGAATTGGATTACTATCTTTAAAGGAAGAATGTGCAGAGTTGTGGGGAGAGATGGGCGAATGGCAGTAGGGGAATTCCCCTTTCAGAGAGCTACTGTAGAGATGATGGGCCAAAACTACCAATTCTATGTTTCTGAGATTTGTGGACCAATTTTAATTGATTCAGATTGACACCAATTAAAATGAAACCACTGACATGACCTCTCCTCTGCATGTTGCAGGTCAAAACTGCAACAGATAAGGCCCTTGGACAGCAAGGTGGCTAGCACTGCTGCCTCACAGCACCAGAGACCCATGTTCAATTCCGGCTTCGGGTCATTGTCTGTGTGGAATTTGCACATTCTCCTCGTGTCTGCATGGGTTTCCTCTGCGTGTTCCGGTTTCCTCCCATCATCCAAAGATGTGTGGGTTAGGTTGATTGGCCATGCTAAATTGCCCCGAGTGTCAGGGACATTAGCGGGGTAAATATGTGGGATTATGGGAATAGGGCCTAGGTGGTATGGTGGTCGGTGCAGACTCGATGGGCCGAATGGCCTCCTTCTGCTCTTTAGGGATTTTATGGATTCTATGATTCTCAACATTGCTTGTGTTTGTGAGGAAGCCACATCTATGATGTATTGATTTGAAAATTGGAATTGCAAATCCAAAATTGTCATTTGGCTTTGAACTCCCCCTAGTGATAATCAACTCACACCACCCTCAATTCAATACACTTTATCCGGATCATCTGTGGATCACAGAAAACTCATTCTCGTGTTTGTTACATGACAATAAGGCAGCTTGAAACGAAACAGCTCCAACAGACCCCTAGTTCTGATTAAAACAAATCACCCACACACAAGCACATGAATCGTTGCTTCAGACAGAGATCAGACGATTGAAATGTTTATTTGGCTCGAGCAGAGAGGAAAACTCAGAATATCCTCATGTATAATGACAGCTGTCGGTGAGATCATGCAGGTAGCGTTCAAATGGCGTTCTTGTGGCTTAGTTGCCAAGGGTTCAGGAAGCCTTGGTTATGCCTGGTAATGGTCATTCCTTGGAAATGACACCTCCCAGCACTGCTTAAATCACTCTGGAGTCTGAATATGATTATGTTGAAAGACTTTGAGAAATGAAAGCAGAATCATTAAACAAGGACATGTTTTGATCTAATGTCTGATTGATGTAAAATGCAAATCTAATTTCACAATAGAAGATTTGTGGCTTTTCTCACAGTCAGTTGGCCAGTAAGCAAACTGATCACATTAGAGAATATTACTGCAGAACATGGTATAAACCAACAAGAACGCCACCTACTAAAAGTGCAACCATTTCTTTGATTTGAAATGATGAACGATTTAGTTTGATGGAGGAAACTGTGGCGTGATTCTCAAAAATCAAAACAGACAGCCATAGAATCATCGAGGTATAAACACAGAAAAAGGCCTTTTGGCCCATTGTGTCTGCGCTGATCAAAGATAAACTGCCTAACTATTCTAGTCCCATTTCCCAGCATTTGGCCTATTGTCTTGTATGCCTTGGGCATCGCAAGTGCACATCGGAATATTTCTTGAGGGTCTCTGCCTACACCATCCTTTCAGGCAGTGAGATCCAGATTCCCACCACCCTCTGGGTGAGAAGATATTTCCTCACATCCCCTGTAACTCAAAATATCCTCATGTATAATGTCAGCTGTCGGTCAGGTCACTCTGGTGGCGTTCAAATAAACTTTTGTGGCTTAGCTGCCAAGGGTTCAGGAAGCCTCCTGCTCCTGGCTTTAAATCTATGACCTCTGGTCATTGATCCCTCCATCAAGGGGAAATGTTTCTTCTTGTCAATTCTATGACCCTCATAATTTTATACATCTCAGTCATTCCACCCCCCTTGGTCTCCTCTGTTCTAAAGAAAACTGTGATGATATTATGCATTTAAGAAATGTAATTATATCATTGTTTTTGTGGAGGCTATGTTTAAGAGCCTCTATTTATAGGGTGCCAACTCATCTGCAGCAGGCAACTCACATGCTGAGAATGCAGAAGAATAATTAATCCTAGATAATGGAGAGTTAGTTTTAATCTGAGCTTCTGAGGATATTAACTTCAGAAGTTCAAGAAGAGAGCATCAATGTCCAAATATTTTTAGTTGCTTCTGCAATGACTTTCCCTCCATCATCAAGTCAGAACTGCAGTCGTTGGCTGGCAATTGCGCAGAAGTTATCACAATTCACAATTCTTGGTAACAAAGCAGCCCAGTTGTCTGAGAAGGAAGGAATATATTTCTGTTGCCTGGGGAGTCCAGGACTTGGACTCGGTGGGGGGGAGGGGGGGTGGGGTGCGTGAGCTGGACTAGCAACTAGAGACAGACATTTGAAGGGTGAAATTAGGAAACAGTTTGACAGATAAAAGATTGGTAGATGCTTGGAACTCTCTTCCGCAAAAATGCCAATTGATACTGGATCAGTTGTTAATATTGACCTGAGGTTAATAGATTTCTGTTAAGTAAAGGTATTAAGGCAAAAGGTGGGACATATGAAATTAGGTCGTAAATTAGCCATGAGTTCGCTGAATGCTGGAACAGGCTCATCTTGTTGAATGACCTACTCCTGTTTCTATGTAAAACAGGATCTGGACAATGGCTTGTACTGAAAAGTGCAAGGTACAAAGAACAAATAAAATTACAGCACAGGAACAGCCCTTTGGCCCTCCAAGCCTCCACTGACCATGCTGCCCGACTGAACTAAAACGCCCTACTCTTCCAGGGACTATATCCCTGTATTCCCATCCTATTCATGTATTTGTCCAGAGGCTCCTTAACAGTGACTTTCATATCTGCTACCACAACCTCTCCCGGTTATCAAGTTCCAGGCACCCACACACTCTGTGTAAGAACTTACCTCATACATCTCTTTTAAACCTTGCCCCTCACACCTTAAACCTATGCCCCTGAGTAATATCCTTTCTGTCAAGGTGACAGGTAATGACAATTCAGAAACAAGAGACAGCTGAGCCACTTCTCCACCACAATGAATTTTAACAGCACTATAGCAACTGACCCTCTACCATCAATGCCTTGATAGATCAACATGGGCCAGAAGCGTAATTGGAGTAGCTTTTGGCTGCAAGAACAGGATAAAGGTTGGCAATCTGAGTACTCCTACTTGTATCTACAACGTTTAAGTCAGGAATATGAAATATATCTTCCTGGAAGGATTCAACATGGTAACAGTAAAGAGGTTTAATAGCCAAGAAGGCAAAGCAGAATCCCAACCACAGGCCTGAACATCAATCCACTTTACCACCACTTGTCTGTGACTATATACGTACCATATTGCCTAGGACTGCAGCAACTCCGTGACATTATCAACATTTCCAAGGGTAATCTACAAATACTGTTACAGGCAATAGATATTTTACATAGTGCCACATGGTGGCACAGTGATTAGCACTTCTGCCTTACAGAGCCATTGGACCCGCGTTCAACTCCAGCCTCAGGTGACTGTCTGTTTGTATGTTTTCCCTATATCTGCATCAGTTTCCTGCGGGTGCTCCAGTTTCCTCTCACACTACAAAGATGTGCAGGTTAGGTGGATTGGCCATGTGAAATTGCCCCTTAGTGTCACAATACATGTAGGTTAGTGGGATTACATGTACAAATACCACACAGACAGGAACCTGGGCTGGAATTGAACCCAGATCCCTGGAGCTGTGAGGCAGCAGTGTCACCGCTCTGCATACCGAATACATTATTCGAGTCATGTTGATTAACTCTTGGAACAATGAAAAATGAAAGACAGAAAGAATAGGGTGAACAGAAATGCTTACAGCCTCTGCCAAATATCATGGTCCATGCACTGCTCAAAGCATTGATGAATCATCTGTGTAATGCGACTGTTCAGAATTGATTAGCATGGCTCCTCAGATTGACTTGGAGTTACGCTCAATTACATTTTGTCGTCAGGTACAAATTTCAGAGAGATTTATTTTTCTGAAGGGTCAGTTGTGGTTGGCTGCCTTTCTCAGGGGGTTGAGGGAGTCCACTTTCGGATAAATTGGGTGTGGCCCATAAAAAGATTAACCATTTTTGGCCAAATTATAATTTCATCTTTAATATATTATTTGGCTGCAATGTTTTTTAACTTACAACCTACTGCTAAATTTAAAATAAGTTTATGTTCATTCAAGTCTAGCAATCTGTCAAAGAGTTTTTGTCAGTGCTACTGAATTTATTGTGCATTTGCAATAGAAATTAGAACCATAGAAACCCCACAGTGCAGAAGAATGCCATTCAGCCCATCGACTCTGCACTGACTCTCCGGGACCAACAACCCCTCCACCCACTGCATCCATCGCCCTTTCCCCATAACCCTGTGCATTTACATAATCCACCTAACATGTATATAATTGGACACTAATGGACAATTTAGCATGGCCAATCTACCTAACCTGCACATCGTAGAATCATAGAACCCTACAGTGCAGAAGGAGGCCATTTGATCCATCGAGTCTGTCCTGACGACAATCCCACCCAAGCCCTATTCCCCCATAACCCCACACATTTACCCTGCTAATTCCCCTGACACTAGGGTCAATTTAGCACGGCCAATCAAACCAACCCACACATCTTCGGAATGTGAAACCGGAGCACCCACAGGAAACCCACACAGACACGGGGAAATAGTGCAAACTCCACACAAACAGTGACTCGAGGCCAGAACTGAATCTAGGTCCCTGGTGCTGTGAGGCAACAGTGCTAACCACTGTGCCACCGTGCCACCATCTTTAAACTGTGGGAGGAAACCGGAGCACTTAGATCTATTTCCTAGAGGAAATAGGGAGAATGTGCAGATTCCACACAATCACCCAAAACCAGAACTGAACCTGGGTCCCTGGCACTATGCAGCATCAAGTTGAATGAGTGCTTTCCCAGGAAATGACAGAATAATTGAAGGATACAATTCAGGAGGAGGTTACTTGGCTCGGCTCACTGGCTGGAATTTTACCATTCTGCTCGCCTTAGGAATCGGTGCGGGAAGGGGTGGACCATGGAAAGAACTGCTGTCCTCGGGATTTTATGGTTTCAGGATGAGCGAGGCTGTAAAATCCCACCCATGGTATCTGTGGCAGGTCTTTGGTAGATATCCAATTAATCTTACTCCTATTCTCAATCGTCAAAATCCTATATATTTTTAAAGTATTTATTCAATACTCTTTGAAAATTACCATTGAACCTGCATCAACTATCAGGCAGTGACTTCCAGATCACAACAATGCGCTGTGCGGAAATATTAATACTGCCTCCGGATTTTTGCCAATCACTGTAAATCTTTGGCCTCTGGTCACAATTTCAGCGACTGAAAATCATTTCTCTTCACTTACTTCTATGAAACCAGTTCATGATTTTGAATAACTTCAACAACAACGTACATTTACGTAGCACATCAAACATAATGAAACATCCGATGGTTCTTCATGGGACCGTTATAAAACAAATAATAACACTGATCCACCTGCGGAGAAGTTAGGTCAGATGAACAAAAGCTTGGTTAAAGCCATAGATGTTAAGGAATGTCTTTGAGTAGGAAAGTGATATTGAGAGGAGGAGAGGTATAGGGGAGGAAGTTTCAGAGCTTGGGGCCTGGCCAACCAAAGACACAGTCACCAATGGGGATGTATAAGAGCGCAGAATTACAGGGGTGCAGATGTTTCAGTGAGTCGTGGGGCTGGATGGGATCCTTCTACAGGGATAGAGTAGCGAGGCCAGAAAAGAATTTGAAAGCAAGGTGCAGATTTTAAAGTCAAGACATTGCTTCAGTGTCGGTCAGTGAGTACAGGGGTGATGGTGGAATGGGACTTGCTGAGAGTTACGATACCACAGCTTTTTGGACGACTTCAAGTTTATAGAGAGCAGAATGTGGGAGATCATCCAGGAGTGCATTGAGGCTAGAGGTAACAAAGACATGAATGAGGGTTTCAGCAGCAGATGAACCAGGACAGAGGTGAAGTCAGGTGATGTTATGGAGGTGGTAATAGGCGGTCTCAGGGATGGCATGAATATGTGGTCAGAAGCTCAACTTTATGATCAAATGTGACACCAAAGTTGCAAAAAGACTGACTTAACCTCAAAGTGTTGCCAGGGGTGGGGAGGAGTTGGCAGCTCAGGAACTGTATCTGGAGTGAGGACTGGAAACAATGTCTTCCCAATATTTAATTCGAGGAAATTTGTGCTCATGAGTGCTGGATGTCTGATAATTGAGCAAAATTGGAGGAATTGAGAGAGATGGTGGTGAAGGAGAGTCGAGTGCCATCAGTGTCCATGTGAAAATGAATGCTGTACCTTCAAATAATGTTGTTAAGAGGGGCAAAGTTAATCCTTGGCAGACATCAAAGGTAGCGATTTTGTAACATCTCTGTCAAATATCCCATCAGCCTTCTCTCCTCAAAAGAGAACAATCTCCAGACTTTCTAAATGAATGAAGTCCCTCATCCCTGATGCTTAACAAGTAAATTTCTTGGGCACTTTCTCCAACACTTTGATGTGTTCCTTAACATGGCCAAAATGGAACAGGTTTGGGGAGGGGTGGGTTGTTTTTACTTCCCTGACCTACAGGGAACAGGTCAGTCAGAGCCTTCGACTGGGGATTCCACCACATTTTGTGGAGTTTTAACTGTGGTTCCTTATGCAGAGTTCAGCCTGAAAGTAAAGCTGGGCCACAGGCCGAGTGGGGAGCTGGTCAGTGAAGGTCACAATAGCAGCTAAATCTACACTGGGGACATGGGCTGGGGGAATGGGGGAGGAGGGAAACTGCAGGCTGAAGGATTGGATCGGAAGCTTTGTAGTGGGAGATGGGGCGCGGGGGGGGAGGTGGGGCGCGGCGGGGGGGGAGGGAGGAGGCAGCGGAGGGTGGGTCGGAGATCAGGCAGAAGCAAATTAATTTCCAATAACCTTTACTATACCTTAGCAAAAGAATAATTTATTTCTCATCTTCCATTGATTGTTAGTATAGATATAGTGTGTATATCCTTCATGTATTTCTTGAGTAAGGTCTATGAGCTTTAAGCAGCCCTTTATATTGTGCACTAACATAACATTAAACTAATTAGGCACCGCAGATCAGTGAGCTGCAAATCACAGCACTAACCTGAAGTGAACCCTTTCTTCACTGTTGGAATTAATACTCATGAGTGAGTTCCAGTGATTCCTATCTTGTTACAAGTCAGTGCGTTCGCTTGATGTTTGAGTCAAAACTTGCAGGCACAGCTCAAATTATCCTGGGGTGAAGGGGCTGCAATTCTGCTGGGGTTCCCTGAGCTTACACTGCAGGTTTGGCAGCTTACGTGGTTTTTCCAGTTTGTAGGATTCCCCAGCTGAGGCTACTTACAGCAGATGAGTGGACAAACACCCAGGGAAATTCATCCCTTATTAAAGTGAAACTGGAACAAGGCTCAAGAAGGAGAAGCATTTTGAAACCTGTGAGCATCAGCTGTTGATGTTCTCTGGACTTTGGAACCCTGACATAAAGACCAAATGGATATTCAAGCCCATCCTTCTGAGCAGCGAGATCAGTAGTGCAATATTCCTGGAGGCATGTAGCCTCCTACCTGGCTGTCCCCAATCTCACTGTCTGGCTTCTCAATGCTGCCAGAGAGCTGGGCGCTCTGGATCCTCGGCAGTCCCAACTGGAGAGGCCTCTGCTGTTGAGGCAGGCTGAGGACTATGAAGGTACCTCAGAGCTATAAAATTACATTCATAATGCAGAGCCGGGAAGGCATTAAGACTTGTGGAATAGAGGGGAAAGTGCTTCCGTAATACTTGTTGGGCAGCTGGGATAGTCTTCCCTTCCTGCGACCCAGTCAAAGGGGCATGGAGCCTGCAGTCCGTGTGAGACAGGCTGCCTCCATTGAGCTGTTAGCCTCACCATGTGATGAGGGGCAATTCTGTTGGTGACCCAATGTCAGTGGGCCTAAAAAACTCCCCTAAGACCTTAAGGCTGAGATTTTCGCCACATTGGAAAAGCTCTCTGTTGTGCTGTGAACAACGCCATACAGCCACAGAATCCCCGCCATGCAGAAGGAGGCCATTCAGCTTACTGAGTCTGCAACAAGTCTATAACTTACCCAGGCCAACCCCTTGCCCTAATCCTGTAACCCTACACATTTACAATGGCCAATCCACCTAATCTGCACATCTTTGGACTGTGGGAGGAAATCGAAGCACCTGAAGGAAACCTACGCAGACACGGGGAGAATGTGCAAACTCCACACAGTCACCCCAAGGCCAGAATCGAACCTGGGTCTCTGGCGCCGTGAGGCAGCCATGCTCACCATTGTGCTGCATTGCTGCCCATAGTGGAAATAGTAGAATTGGCTGAAAATCCTAAATTCAGCTCCTGAACACGCACTTCCTATTTTCAAGGGGGTGGTAGTGCAGTCAGGACACTGTTTGCATATACATGTTTTACAGGGGAAGTTGGCCATTTAAACCATCGGCTGCCTCCACTGAAATGGGATTGTGGTCGGGGAAGTTGGCAGAGAGGGAGTAAGGGAAAAGAGTGGTGGATGGGGGTGGGCATGGGTTGGCATGAGTTGGCACTAAGTGAATGTCGTGACAACAAAGGTTCATGGGGACCTAGGGGGAGTATGAAAGGCCAGGAACGATGTGTAGAGGGGCATAGGTTGCTATGGATTGGGCTTGAGGAGTGCGTGGGGATGAGGGTTGAATAGTTGTTTGTTGTTTTAATCATTTTTTAGAAAGTAAGTTCAACAAAGTAATTCCAGAGCTCAGAGCACCCAGCCAGCCCCTCCTCCTGGCAAACTCCACACTCATTCCTCAGGCAACAGACCCCAATCTCTAATCCAGCCCATGCTCCACAACGGAAGATGGAACTGCTGGCCGCCATTTTTGAAAGATTGGGTTTGTGGAGCCGGGGAATTCTGCACACCTGACCCAGGAATGAGAAACTAGGCCTATGTATCTTAATTGGCTGTCCGCTCCTAAGCTTGGAAGCAGCTGATCCGCATCCTGGCTTGCCACTGGGAAACTTCCTCAGGGGCAGGAATATGGGGGGAGGCGGGAGGCCTCACTTCTATTTTCTTGCCCTGCGCTCACCACCCCCCCAACCCCCATCAGGTTGGGGTAAGTGAGCCCCTGACATTTGGCATTCGGTTAACGGGCCTACTCAGTGAAGCCAAAGCCTAGGCTGGAAACCAAATGAACCCCCTATCCCCTGAATTCTGGCGAAGGATCATCTAGACTCAAAATGTTGACTCGATTCTCTCCTCACGGACGCTGTCAGACCGGGTTGAGATCTTGCAGCATTTTCTGTTTTTGTTTTAAAAGCCCTGTCTTCTTGTCCAAGTGCAAGGACAAATTCAGTTAAAGAGTTTAGTTCATTTAGAGTACGCATCGGGTCGCAGATGGAAGCATTACTATAATAATGGAAATTTGTGCGGTAAAGAGAAATATCATTTAAATGCAATGGAGACTAATGTGATCAAATATCATACATCTCCAGTCAAAGAGTCTCCATTCTATTCTTGATGGATATTTATGATCTTGAGATCACTGCTGAGATCACTGAAAGCTCTGCTGTAGCAAGTAATTTTTAAAATTAAGTAATGAAACTGAATTTCTTATTACTGGGATAATTTCCACCAAAAGGACAAATTTACTGACGCACACACACGTGCATCTGTGCACACATACACATGTGCACACACACAGACACCATACACACACACACAGACACACACATTATACACACACATACATTATACACATACACACACGCACATTATGCACACACTATACACACACACACACACACACACACACTATATGCACACCCACAATTATACGCACACATACACATATACTATACACACACATAATACATATACATACAGATTATATATATTATATATACACACATACACGCTATACACATACACACATAGTACACACACACTATATGCACATACAATTATACACACACACATACAATATACACACACAGACTATATACACAAACACATACACACACACACAGACGAACACAGATACACACACATTATGCACACAAACCAGAGATTAAGTGGTTATACAGCATGCTTTCTGGGTACTTTGTCACCAGGTTCATACCTACCAATGGCCATCATGTAGTCCCAGCGATCCAGCAGACACATATTAAACTTCAGGCCATCTGCAGTTTGTCCCTGGACAATCAGTGAAACATTCCTGTCCAAATTCTCGCACACAGCAGATGTCCACGAGATTAGGAACCAGCAGACTATCAGCAGAATGATTCCCAACATCCTCACCACTCTCCAGCTGGTCATGTAAGGTACGCGTTGTGCAGTTCGAGAAAGGAAAACCTTCAAAACCCTGCAATGCAAGAATGGAGAGAATCAGCACTCATTCTGATCCACATTAGCTCACTTAACAAATCCCATTAGCAGTCAGGTCAGATTCATAAAAGAGGATGAAAATAGTGAAAGAAATCTCTCCACATCAAATCAGCTCAATTTAACTGATTTTACTTTTTCTCCAATTATGTAGCATTCCAGTGTGATTCTGCTCTTTATCCCAAATGAGCCGTGAGTGTACTGCCTCTCTCACAAAAATAAAACAGTTGTCACAATTCATGTTTCCATTTGCCTGAACATGTTGAATTAATTTAATAAAAAGCTTAGCTGCAGGAGTCAGTGCAACATTTTCAATTATGAGCAGAATCTTGTATGTTCCCTCGTGGAGTTTTTCGACTTGGGGGAGAGGCATTTAATTGGGCAGGGGGATGGCAGGTGGGGGGGGACACTCAGACATCTTCCTGCCTCCACTCTGATTCACTCCAGGGTGGGAAGGCCCACCCGGATGGCTATGGTACTGACAGTGACCACCAACTCCCTGGTGGCGCTGCTGATGTGGAGATGCCGGCATTGGATTGGGGTAAATATAGTAAGAAGTCTCACAACACCAGGTGTTGTGAGACTTCTTTTGGCGCTGCTGAGTACAAAAGAGCCACTGGCCTCTGATTGTCAGGCATCTTTCAACAGGCAGGAATTCCACACCTAGGGTCCATGATGCTGGGGGAAGGCCTGTCAAGTGTCTGAGAGCACAGGATTCGTCAGGTCTTCCCCTGTGCTGCCTCTTTTTAGGGTATGCCAGTGGCCAAAACCTCCGACATCATCTGTACACATCTCTGCCCTATGTCTGAGAAAGATGCAGCCAAATTCTCAACCTGAGAAAAGTAGAGGAAGTAATGAAATCAATCAAAGTGAGGCAAATGTGCTCAGAATTCATTTTGTTCGCATATGCAGTAAATTTTCAGTTTCACACCCAAAACACAGTGGTTAGCACTGCTGTCTCACAGCGCCAGGGACCTGGGTTCAGTTCCAGCCCCATGTCACTGTCTGTACGGAGTCTGAACATTCTCCCCCTGTCTGCATGGGTTTCCTCCGGGTGCTCAGGTTCCCTTCCACCGTCTGAAAGATGCGCTGGTTGGGTGCATTGGCCATGCCAAATTCACCCTCGGTGTACCCGAACAGGCGCCAAAGTGTGGCGACCAAGGGATTTTCAAAATAACTTCATTGCAGTGTTAACGTAAGCCTACTTGTGACACAAATAAATAGGAGTCAATTCTTCCAAAAAAAATTTTGAGTGCTGAATTTGTGTAAAAACTGGATTAAATATCGCTGTTTTCTTTTTCAGCGGAAGTTTCAGAAGGAATCCCCCACTGTCTGTGTACAGCAGAGTGAATCAAACCAAAGATCAGTGGGTTAGGCCTATTCCTACTGCGCTGAGGGATAGTGCTGAGTGGGCCACCGCACATGCACCAATCTGTCATAGTGCATATCGGCACACGTGCAGTGGCCCCCACTACTGGCCTCCCGATCGCTGGCGGCTCGATTGCTGGCCAGCCCCACGACCCTCACATCAACGGCCATGCAACACCACCCCCCCCCCACAACAGCCTGATCACTAGACCCCCATACATGCCCGGGCTTGCTTCATTCTAACTCCCCGCAACCCTGATCTCCTCTTACTCCCCTCGACCTCCTGGCAGGCCCCTCCCACAATACCCCCTCAGCTTGCTGACCCACCCCACCCCAATGGCCAGCCCTGATCGCTGGCTTTCCTCTCGCTATCACTCAGGCCAAATGCGGAGTGGCAGCGGGATCTCCCACCCCCACTGGTTGCCCCTCAGGCCCTGCCCTGATCAGATCCTATCCCATTAGGCTCTGCCCCCTTGGCACTGCCCTGTGCCCAGTAGACAATGCCACTTTGCCCCTTTGGCAGCGCCGGGGGCCCAGGCTGGCACTGCCAAGGTTGAAATGCCGGGAGGCAACCCCACTAGCATCTCTGGGGGGGCCTTGATTAACCCCCCCTTCACTCAGCAGGGTAGGGCTGCCAGCAGTAGGGAGCTGTACTGAAGCCTGCTGGAATGAAACACCCCTGGCCAGTGGGGTGGGGTGGGCGGTGGGGGTGGGGGGGGGGGGGGGGGGGGGCGGGGGGGGGCAGGGGGGAGGTGGGGGGAGAGACTAGCAGGCCCGGAGACTTCAGTCCCAGGCCCATTAATGATATTTAAATTGTATGGGAATGCATTTAACAATAATTTATGCAGCTTTTCACCAATTTCAGAGGCCGTGGTGCCCAGTGGGGAGCCCCTGAAATGGCCTCCAAAGGTAGTGCAGTGGGATGGGAAAATTGCACCCCCCCCCAATGATCTTTCCAAAACTTTAAATGTTTCCTGCTCTGTGAATTCCCAATCTCAATCATTCGGCTGTACCGCAGCACAAAGTGGATGCTGACCTTGCAATGGGCAAGGAGAAATCGGAGAACCTTCCATCCCAAGCCGCTTCACTCAGACCAACTTCCCAGAGGCCCAGAATCAATACTGGTGTTTGTTCTCTTGGCCAGTGAGGCTGGAAGGAATGAATAATCAAGCTACTTCCAAAAAAGATCCAAAACCTGAGGCAACCGGGAGTCGCACTGTATTTAAAATCTTCACTAAGTCAGGAAGAAAGATCCAAACGGAAGTCAAACAATTGACTGTGATTAATCCTGACTTTGACGCTCTCTTTATTTCATCAGAGGGGTAGCTTGTACTGTTCAAACAGAGAGCGACTGATAGAATTATACTCCTCCTGGGTGGCACCGTAACACAGTGGTTAGCACTGATGTTTCATAGCTCCAAGGATGTGGGTTCAATTCCAGGCTTGAGGCACTGGCTGTGTGGAGTTTACACATTCTCCCTGTATCTGTGTGGGTTTCCTCCCACAGTCCAAAGATGTGCGGGTTAGGTTAATCGGCCATGCTCAATTGATCCTTAGTGTCCTGGGATGTATCGGTTAGAGGGATTAGTGGGATAAATGTGTGGTGTAGTGGGGGTAAGGCCGAGGTGGGATTGTGGTTGGTGCAGACGCAATGGGCCGAATGGCCTCCCTCTGCATTTTGGGTTTCTATGAACGTCGCACAAGGACGTATAACAGTGTTAAATCCAATTTCACAAAAGATAGCTCCACCGTGCTGAAGATCATTATTCTTGTTTTAATCTGCAGACCCCTTGCCCTGCTGCACCCTGAAAGAATTGCTGTTCGCTCAATTTCTAACCTTGAAAACTATTTTCGAAATCATTGAAAGACAACAACAAATAAATGCTTGCATAGTAAAATGTTAAGCACGGGATCAGCGTGTCACAGTTAAAACATCACGTTTTGGGATGTGCCTAGAGTTAGCTCAGCTAAGTTAGCTTAGCTCAGCTAACTCTGTCTTTTGCATGCAGAACCCTTCAATATCTTCAATAAACAAAGAGAACACTCAGTGTAATGACAGGGCTGTGTGGGAATTGTAACCCTGTTTTATTTTAGCAGCAAATGAAGATAAAAGCAACCATCATGATTCGATTCACTTACATCAAACACTATAGTGTATCATTTGCGCCAATTATACAAAACATGCTATTCACACAACAATGAGTCACCCACACTGACTTAAATCAAATAACTCCCTACAGCCATCCCTCTGGCCAAAGCTCTAACTCAAATCCTGTTGAATAATCAGACTGACTTTGTAGCCCGTGCGGCACATGAATTACTGTGACCCAGGCCCTGATTTTCACTGAGTCCTCACAACGCAAGAGCTTTTTAAAAATGGCGAGATTCCCATCCCTGTTACCAAAGAACAAAGAAAATTACAGCACAGGAATAGGACCTTTGGCCCTCTAAGCCTGCACTGACCACATTGTCCGACTTAACTAAAACCCCTTACCCTTCCGGGACCATATCTCTTCATTCCCATCCTATTCATGTATTTGTCCTCCATACACCTATCTTGGCATCATCCTTTCCCAAGCAGTGACTACTGATACAGAAGTTAACAGCAGAACAGCAAAGGCAAGTTCTGCTTTAGGTAGACTGCGCTCCACTGTATGGGAACGTCAAGGAATCAGCTCAGAACAAAACTGAAAGTCTACAGTGCCATGGTACTCACTACCCTCTTGTATGCCTGCGAAACGTGGACTGTGTATCGAAGGCATGCAAGACAGCTCAATCATTTCCACATGACTTGTCTTCACAAGGTATTACGCCTCAGATGGCAAAATGAAGTACCAGACACTGAAATTCTCTCTAGAGCAAGTCTACCATCGAAAGGACAAGACCCGGTGGGCAGGTCATGTCATCCGTATGCCAGACGAGTGCATACCCAAGCAGCTCCTTTTTGGGGAACTCTCTGCTGGAAGATGCTCGCATGGAGGGCAGAAGAAACATTTCAAAGACACACTCAAGGCCTCCCTGAGGTTGTTTGACATAGACACGATCACCTGGGAAACGCTGGCACAAAACCACCCTACCAGGCCTGCCTCATCCACAAAGGCTGTCAAGCTTATGAAGCAAGGTGTATTGCTGAGGCACAACTTAAGCGCGAGCTGCGCAAGTCCAGAGCCACCAGCACAACAACTACAGTGTCTACACAAGTCTGTCCAATATGTGCCAGGACATTCCATGCCTGAATTGGCCTGATCTGTCATCTTCAGACACACCGCATACAGCCTCAAAATAACTAATGGTGTTGAGGTCTTTATTGATGATGATGGACAAACAACAACATGTATTTGTCCAGATGCCCCTTAAAAGTCACTACCGTATCCGCTTCCACTACCTCCCCCGGCAACAAGTTCCAGGCACCCACCACCCTCTGTGTAAAAATCTTGCCTTGTACATCTTCTTTAAATCTTGCCCCTCACACCTTAAACCTGTGCCCCCTCGGAATTGACTGTTTCACCCTGGGAAAAAGCTTCTGAATATCCACTCTGTCCATGCCCCTCTTAATCTTGTAGACTTCTCTCAGGTTGCCTCAACCTCTGTTGTTCCAGCAGCTTCACCAATTATCACCAGTGCTGAATAAAGATTTGGTTAGTGAACCCATACCCTGAACACCTGATCTGTCCGACTCCATTACTGAGTCGTGCCAGCTCCTCCCACAATCGTGGTTCACAAGCCTCAGAAGAAACATGGGGCAGGGTTTTCCAGCCACGTATGCCTCAAGATTGGGGCCTGAGGTCAACGGACCTTTAAACAATCAGTCAAATTTTCTGTTCCGCCCTCTGTAGAGTGGGGGGTGTTGCTGGGTAAAATGCTCTGTCGGACAGTAGGTACAGACTCGATGAGCTTAATGGCCTCCTTCTGCACTGTAAGGATTCAATGGTTACTTGCTGTACTTTATTTTTTTTTGTTCCATATATAACGATTCTCAGATCTGTGCTGCAGTGTTCTGTAATTTCTCAATTTAAATTATATTGTGTACTTGCATTCTTCCAACTTCACATTTTGTCATATTGCATTCCTTTTGCCAAATTTATCCATACTCCCTTAACCTATCCCTTTGCAGATTTTGGTCTGCATTTTCGTCAGGAAGTTGAGTGCACGGAATCTTTAAAATTGGATCTTTCTATTTTCCTTCCGCTTTGCCGGGTTAGATTAGAAGTTGGGACGGGCGACCCTGAGAGCAGTGAGAGGTCAGGGCCGGACCTGGTGGGGATTGGACATCTTAGGCACAGATTCAAAGGGAGGTCTTCCAAAAGACCCATTCGAAAGGTTGGCTATCGATGGTAAAACGTCCTGATTCTGGAGGAAATATCCCCATCTCGTCAGGCAAGTGTCAAAGCTGGAGATATAGTCCAGTTATTCAATGAAGAAAATGGAGAAAAGGGTTGTTGCAATGACCCAGTCTTGTTCGATCCCAGCTGACATTGAAACATGGTTTGTGGTGGCTCTGTTGGCGATGGTCATAACTTATATATTGCAGTGGAATAGGTGGAGGATGGTAGGAAGGAGGGCAGCTAAGTTTGAAGAAGATAATCCAGATGTTTTGCAGTTGACAGAGTCAGAAGCTTCTGTTAAGTCAAAAAAGGCTGTGTGCCGTGGTTACTGGTGCTGGCTCTCTTCCTGAATTTGCCGTGCAGTAAAGTTCATGGATTGCATTTTACAGGGGAATGGGGATCAAGAGGAAGAGAGATGGTGGTGGTGAGGGCTGCTGGGAATCAGAGCTTCGCTGAGACCCCCAGCATGTTCCCTTTTTCCCAGATGAGGGATATGAGTTTGTGCAGCCGTGCCAGGAGTGTTTCCTTAAAACATCTCCACCCCTTATCCAACATTTAAATCTATTCCGGCTCACTTTAACCCACTCTGATTTCATGCATTTGTAATTGCTTTTATTGAAATTTTAAGTCACCCATTCTGACACAAGATTTTTATTTGCTAACTGAAGGTGAAGTTTCATCATGTTGTGATTATTCTTTCCCACAGGATCCTTTAAGTATGAGGTCATTCATTAATCCTATGTCATTACATATCTAAAATGATCTGTTGTCTCACTGGTGTTACAGAATCTTATTGTGGTATTGAAGATTAGCTCATTAGCTTATCTCCAAAGAGTCATTTACATTTTTAAAAATAGGTGTGAATGTACACCATGGGCCCTATTTTACCATTTTCACTCTAAATGCTGGGTGGACTTGAACCTGGGAGTGTTTCAGATCTGACTTTTAGACACAGTTTCAGGCATCCCAATACACACCCTGCCTGAAAAACTATCAGCAATTCTGAATCGCACTGCCTTTAACTTACTGTCTATTTATTTATTAATGTCACAAGTAGGCTTACATTAACACTGCAGTGACGTTACTGTGAAAATCCCTAGTCACCACACTCTGTGCCTGTTCAGGTACACTGAGGGAGAATTTAGTATGGCCAATGCACCTAATGTGCACATCTTTGGACTGTGGGAGGAAACCGGAGCACCCGGAGAAACCCACACAGATACGGGGAGAATGTGTGGACTCTGCACAGACAGTGACCCAAGCCGGGAATCGAACCTGGGTCCTTGGCACTGTGAGGCAGCAGCATTTAAGAGAATATTCAAAGATAAACCAGGTGATAGTAAGAGCTGATGTGAATGACTGGGCTCTACTTTATGTGCCCTGTAGTAGGTTATTGAAACAATGGCAGAAATCAGTTCAAAGTTTCCTGATTGTAATGGGGTGAAATTGGCTTCAGACGGCAGTGTAAAACAAGCTGCTCATTTTGAGACACAAACACTGATTGAATTTACAGAAGATAACGGGGTCTGACACATTGCTATCACTGAGTTTCCATTGCAGCCTGAGACTAATTTCACCTACTCAGTGTTTACAAAGAGACAACGTAGGATCTTGAAATCTGTTGCATTGTCGTCACGGTTCTTTAATTTCACCAATGAGTAGTTAGTAATCTGAGGTCTATAGTTTGTCAGATTCTTGCTTATTTTTAAAGCTCAGGACAGTACAAGGTAGCATTGCAATGAATTGATTAATATCATAAAGAGGTTGTTGTTCACCAAAAAAAAGATTATTTTGTTAGTGTCACAAGTAGGCTTACATTAACACTGCAATGAAGTTACTGTGAAAATCCCTGAGTCGCCACACTCTCGCACTGTTCGGATACACTGGGGGAGAATTTAGCATGGCCAATGTACCGATCAACACATCTTTCAGACTGTGGGAGGAAACTGGAGCACCCAGAGAAACATACTATTCACATAACAATGAGTCACCTATATTGACTTAAATCAAGTAACTCCCGACTGGACCATCAGGAGGAAACCCATGCAGACATGGGGAGAATGTGCAGAATCCGCACAGACAGTGACCCAAGCCAGGAATCGAACTATGAAGTTGCAATGCTAATCACTGTGCTGCCCTTTATCCAAATATTGGCAGGATTTTTCCTTAAGAGGGTGGGGGAGACAAAAGTTGGGACTGTTGGAAAGAACCCAAACAACAAACATCACCCCCTACGCCCCCATGCATCCCCTCCCCACCTCCGCTCAGCAAGTAGTCAGAGGCCCCGATTCTTCCAAAGGCAGCAAATTGAATAAAGGGTGGGGTTTCCATCCAATTATAGACAGCAGGCAGGCTCTCAAAGCTCGGGGGAGCCAATAAGTGGTGCTCTGGCTTGATAGGAACGTAAGGGAGAGGGCAATTCAAAATAGAGGCACCTTCTCTCAAATCTCATTAAATCTGAATCAAAATGTAGCTTTGGCAGACAGGCCACTCTGGGAGGGTGGGTGGGAGAGGAACTCTAGAGGGTGACCCTGTGGCTGCTCCTGCATCCAGGCAAACAGGGAGGGCCCATTGAAGTTAATGAAAATGAAACTTGGGCAATGCAGTCCAGGCAGCTTCTCCGATTTCTCCTGTTTCACCCTTTTATCTAAAGTCAAAATTACCCACATTGTTCTAACTCCAATAACCCTGCTGCTGGCAGAAGTAGAAGTTAAATTTGTGCTCTGCTTCAGTGGAGGAGAAGGGTGATGAGAAGGCTGATTCCCAGTGTTAGGGCAGTGCTAATAGCCTACCCTGTATCCTGAGACTGTGACCCCTTGCTCTAGACCTCCCCAGCCAGAGAAAACAACATCCCTGCATCCAGTTTGTCCAATCCTGTCAGAAATTTATACATTTCAATTAGATGCTTTCTCATTCTTCTAAAATCCAGTAAATACAGGCTGGCTCAATCTCATACGACAATGAACAAAGCACACTCAAAGCAATTGTCAGTGAACTAACAGCTCGATCTTGTTAAAAACCTGTCTGAAGCTCATGGTAAAAAGTCTGACAACACCAGGTTTAAGTCCAACCGATTTATTTTGGACTTAAACCTGGTGTTGTCTGACTTTTTACAGTGTTTACCCCAGTCCAACGCCGGCATATCCAGATCACGAAGCTCATGGTGTCACTTTGGCCTCAGGTTGTGTTGGTTTAAACGTGATGTCTCACTGTGTTGGGGCCCCTGTCAGCTTCCCCTCTCCCTGAGGACAAGGCTGCAACCTTTCTTGCATCCGGAGTAATGGAACTTCCCATTAACCGGCAGTTTTGTTAACCGACATTCCCAGAGCACGCCAAATAATAAAAATGTTGTAGTATATAGTACTGACTTATTACAAAATCATAGGCATGGCATAAAGACACCTAGAATCATAGAACCCTACAGTGCAGAAAGAGGCCCTTTGGCCCATCGAGTCTGCACCGACCACAATCCCACCCAGGCCCTATCGCCATATCCCTACATATTTTCCCCACTAAACCCTCTAACCTAAGCATCCTAGTACATTAAGGGGCAATTTTAGCATGGCCAATCAACCTAACCTGCACATCTTTGGACTGTGGGAGGAAACCGGAACACCCGGAGGAAACCCACGCAGACACGAGGAGAACGTGTAAACTCCACACAGATAGTGACCCGAGCCGGAAATCGAACCCAAGTTCCTGGAGCTATGAAGCAGCAGTGCTAAGACTGTGCTACCGTGCTGCCCCCAAATTGATTTAGAAGGGTGAATGTTACATTTGCAAACTCCTGGGTGGAGAGCCTCATCTGTAGAAATGCATATTGTGAACTTGCCTACACTTAGCCTATAATTTCCTTAACATTATGGGGAGCAATTTCTCGGGCTGCATGAGGGAAATTTTGCCAAATTTTTCTTCTGGTTGGAAATGTTTGCACCAAGACTACATAAATGGAAAGAGCATATAATGCAGAGCAGCAAACAATCTTTAACAACAGTAATTTTGATGAATTCATTTCTTAACCTGCATACTACTCTGCAAAGCAATACCTGGTACAGAAAGGGCACCTGTGAAGGAGACTGAGAAAATAGGGAGATGATACCTGTACAGCTTGAGAGTTACAGTTCCGTAAACAATCGCAAAGCCAAGCAGACGAACCCATCGAAGAAGGATACATCTGAATATGCTTGGCTCAAAGTAGAGTATAACAACCTGCAGGAAGAAAACAAAGGCAATTATTTCTGCATCAGTTTGGGAGAATGTAACACTTGGTGCGTGCAGCGTCCACTTAAAGGTATTAGTGGGTCGTTAGCATCGGGAAGAATGCAAAGTAAATCTTTCTTGAATCTGATCCCTCTTAACCTCATTCAAAATGTTCCTTGAAGTACTATCTAAACCAATGGTGTCTCTGGGACTACTCATTTCATGCTATTTTGTTTAAAGGGGATATCTTTGAATATTGTTGAATAGAATCATACAATCCCTACAGTGCAGCAAGAAGCTATTCTGCCCACAGGTTTGCACTGACAACAATCCTGCCCAGGCCCTATCCCATTAACGTCACATTTTCACCCCGCTAATCCCAATTACCTACACATCCTGAGACACCAAAAGGCAATTTAGCATGGCCAATGCACCTAACCTGCACATTTTTGGACCGTGAGAGGAAACTGGAGCACCTGGAAGAAACCCACATAGACATGGGGAGAACATGCAAACCCCACACGGATGGTGAATCGAACCCAGGTCCTTAGAGGTGTGAAGCAACAGTGCTAACCACTGTGCCATTGGGCTGTCCATTTTTCTTTACAGCCATTGCCAGCATCCCCTGCTTCTCTATTGCTCCCAGCCACCACTGCACACAAATGAATCCCCTTCACTCATCCACGAGGCTCCCACTGGTGTCCGCCAAGGTTTCCATGACCATGGTGTTGACCTGGCAGTGCCAACCTGCGCCAAGGGCCAGGGCCACGAGGCATTGTCAAGCCACTGCTGTATCATATATTTAGAACACACCCCTTATATTCTTCATGATCTTGAGCATTATTCTGCTGTTCTATTATCAAGATTTATGTAAATGTTCACCATGCATTTTAAAAAATATATCCATTTATGAAACTAGAAAACATGCAATAAGCATAGATATATTTCATGTTCTCCTATTATTTGTACTGCCATATGTTTCCTGAAGAATATTTTGCAAACCAGCTGTCCAGAAGTTGTAAATGGCAGTTGAATGTATTTTCTAAAATGCCCAAAGTTTTATGAATGCAGTGTTTCCAGAGTTTTATAAGTTGAACATATTTAAAGGTGATGAGATCTTGCGAATTTAACTTTAACTCTTTGATGATTGCAATGACAAATAATTCAGAAAAATCCACAGCAGAAAATGAAACATTTGTGATGGAGTTGAAAGTGTGGCATAGGCACATTTGTCAATCAATGTAGTAGATCAGGTTTAATCAGAACAGTTAATCTGTCCATGAATCAGATTATAGCTCTGATGCAATGCTGCTGTATCGGACAAAGATATTGGACCTGTTGGATACAAGTGTCAGTGGTCATGTCCTACTAAAACAAGAAAGGAAATCTTTGAGTTGACATTTTAGGCTTTCTGCAGCCAATTTGCTGCAGGAAACAGCATGTAATACAAAAGTACCATCTCCCACCTAATACTAAAGTCATATTAAAAAAAACTCCACTGTGATTTACTTGAGGGATATTTACATTTTTGCTGAAGGATCCAAGCATTCCAACTGTAATGCATTTTGTGACTAAACTGTGACAAATAAGGAAGTAGATGTAGAATATTCAAATATATCCCTCTCAATAGGATAAAAAATCTTCAGACCTGACATCACCCCCCCTTCAGTTTTGCTCCACAACAGTTAATCTTTTAATTTCAAGTGCATAGGGACATAAGACTTAACAGGAGGAGACCATTCAGCCATCCGTGCCTGCTCCACCATTCAATAAGATCATGGCTGATTTGATAATGGTCTCAACTCCACTTTCCTGCCTGTTGTCCATGACTTTTGACTCCCTTGTCAATCAAATATGTGTCCACTTGGGCCTCAGGTAAATTCAGTGACCCAGCCTCCACTGCTTTCTGATGAAGCAAATTCCAAATACTAATGACCCTCAGAGAAAGTAAATCACTATCTCCTTAGAAGAGAGACACCTAATTCTTAAATGGTGTCTCCTAATTTTATTCTCCCCCACAAACCTCCTTCCAGGAGCCACCTGAACAAGCTCCCTCAGGATCTTATGTGGTTCAATAAGATCGACTCTCACTCTTTGAAACTCCAACCTGCTCAACCTTTCTTCAGAAGATAAGCTCTGTATTCCAGGAATGAGTAAAGTGAACACTCTCTGAACTGCTTCACACACAATTATATCCTTTTTCAAATAACCAAAACTGTACAAAGTACTCCTGTCACTCTGATTGATCAACAGAAATTAGGCTTCTATGAAACTAAAAGATGTTATAGGAGAGTCATTTTGACAATAAACGCCGTATTCCCCATTCAGTTATAGTCGTCTTTGCAGCAGAAAGTGTAGGAGTCCTTTCACTTATATTTGTCGAAAGTATATCTCTGCAAAATCAGAAAGTACAACAATAACAAGCAAAGCAGGAAGCAATAAAAGTTAAAATTATATCCTTGCGTCAGCCAGGTACAAACAGATATATTTTGATTTGCCAACTCCTTAGGGATGTTGAATGTGGGACCGGTAGTCTGGATAGAGCTATTAGAGTGGAGGTGAATTTACCCAGGATTTGGGAATCCAGAAATAATGCACTGTCCCTATTGAAATGAAGGTTTAATGGCCTCATATCTCCAAAGATAAGACACCTTCCCAGCAGAAGGTGAGACAATCAATTCAATCCACCCCAGCTCATAATGATGAGATTGCATAAATTAAAGGAATGTTGTTCTCTCCAAGCCCACGGACTTCAATCTATTCAGCAAAATGGCACTCTTATTAACCAGCTATTTAAGGATCTAATCTTAAATAAATCTCGCCAATTTATATCAATCTCACTGATGGCAATTACAACATTATAATCAACAAATAATCAAGGCTGAATCTCTGTGACATAGCCTGTTAACCCATATTATGAAAATCCCTTAGTTGCCCCACTCCGGCACCTGTGGGAGAAATTAGCATGGCCAATGGACCCGACCAACACATCTTTCGGACTGTGGGAGGAAACCGGAGCACCTAGAGGAAACTCACGCAGACACCAGGAGAATGTGCAGACTCTGCACAGTGACGCATGCCAGGAATCAAACCCGGGTCCCTGACGCTGTGAGGCAGAGTGCTAACCACTGTACCACCATGCCACCCACTTATTCTTATATTCGGGTGAGAAGATGTATAAAGGATTAAGAACTGTGGAGGATGGAAAAGACAAAGTATTTCATTGAAGAAGGAATTGGTCAATGTTATGAAGGATATGGACCTTGTATTTGACTAACTACTATCTGTATCACTCAAAAGGAATGTTCCAGCATGTCCCACTGAAGGTATGAAACCCCTGAGTACAAGAATGATTGGTGCTAGCCCTTATGGTCAACAGGAAGAAGATTATGGAGAAGACAGAAGCAATTGTCTGACGACATTTGAAACTTACAGGATACTGCGAGGCCTGGATAGAGTGGACGTGGAAAGGATGTTTCCACTAATAGGAAAAGCTAGAACCAGAGGGCATAACATCAGGCCAAAGGGACTATCCTTTAAAACAGAGATGAGGAGGAATTTCTTCAGCCAGAGAATGGCAAATCTGTGGAACTCTTTGTCACAGAAGGTTGTGGAGGCCAGGTCATTGAATGTCTTTAAGACAGAGATAGATATCCTCTTGATTGATAAGGGGATTAGGGGTTATGAAGAAAAGATAGGAGAATGAGGTTGAGAAAAAATTAGCCATGGTTGAATGGTACAGCATACTTGATGGGTCAAATGGCCTAATTCTGTATCTTGTGGTCTTATAGTCTATATTCAACTATGGACTGTTCATCTGCAGAATGAATAAACATTCAGCCACAAAGCTATTCTTCCTTTATCTGGAAAACAAAGTTTAAATAAAAAAATGGTATTCAGAATAGAATAGAATGGCATGGTGGCACACTGGTTAGCACTACTGTCTCACAGAGCCAGTTTTTACTACTAAGCTAGTCCCAATTGCCTGCATTTGGCCCATCTCCCTCTATACCCATCTTACCCATGTAACTGTCGAAATGCTTTTTAAAGCATTGGGTTTAATTCCAACCTTGGGGTCTGTGTGCCCATGTCTGAGTGCACTAGTTTCCTCCCACAGTCCAAAGATGTGCACATTAAGTAGATTAGTCATGGTAAATATGTAGGGTTGCCAGGACAGTGTGGAGGGGTGGGCCTGGGTGGGATGCTCTTGCAGAGTGTCAGTGCAGAATTGATGGGCCAGCTGGTCTCTTCCTGCACTATAGAGATACCATGGTTCTAAATCATCCAGAATCATAGTTAATTTTGTAATCCTAGAGTTGAAGAACTTGTAAAACAACTGGGCATATATTTACCCTACAGTTTTTGCAGATCTTGATGGAGGTTGGTAGTGTAAATATATTCCTATGGCTGGAACCTTCTGGCTGTTTGTGGGGGCAGGGTCTTCTGTTCCCGCTGATGGCGCTGCCCCCCTGTGGGTGGTGAGGAGAGCATTCAACGGGAAACTCTATTGACAACAACGAGACCAGAAGATCCTGTCACCAGGCAATGGCAGGTCATCTCCTGTCACCGCTGAACATGTGGCAGATTGTGTGGTAAATCTCGCCCCGCCTTAAGTTCAGTGAGCTAAATTTAGGCATGATTAACTCTTCGGAAGAGACCGAATGATCCTATAGAAAACCAGAATAAGCTCAGAACTCTCCTGCTGCTTCCATTTAAAACTAATTAGATTCTTATTTGGTATCAGTGGGTGCTATTCTGATTGGCGGTTGGTGACTAGTGGAGTGCCGCAAGGATCGGTGCTGGGCCTCAGCTATTTACCATTTATATAGATGATCTGGAAGAGGGGGTTGAGTGTAGGGTGACGAAATTTGCTGATGACACAAAGATGAGTGGAAAGGCAAATTGTGCAGAGGGTGTGGAAAGTCTGCAGAGGGATCTGGATAGGCTGAGCAAATGGGCGAGGACCTGGCAGATGGAGTACAATGTTAGCAAGTGTGAGGTTATCCACTTTGGTAGGAATAATAGTAGGAGGGATTACTATTTAAAGGCGAAAAGCTGCAGCATGCTACGGTGCAGAGGGACCTGGGGGTCCTTGTGCATGAGTCGCAAAAACCCAGTCTGCAGGTGCAGCAGGTGATCAAGAAGGCGAATGGAATGTTGGCCTTTATAGCGAGGGGGATAGAATATAAAAGCAGGGAGGTCTTGCTGCAACTGTACAGGGCATTGGTGAGGCCACAGCTGGAGTACTGTGTGCAGTTTTGGTCACCGCACTTGCGCAAGGATATTTTGGCCTTGGAGGGAGTGCAGAGGAGGTTCACTTGGCTGATACCGGAGATGAGGGGGTTAGACTATGAAGAGAGACTGAATAGACTGGGTCTGTACTCGTTGGAGTTTAGAAGGATGAGGGGGGATCTTATAGAGACGTATAAGATAATGAAAGGGATGGATAGGGTAGAGGTAGAGAGATTCTTCCCACTCAGAAAGGACAGCAGGACTAGAGGGCACAGCCTCAAGATAAGGGTGGGGCAGTTTAGAACAGAGTTGAGGAGGAACTTCTTCACTCAAAGGGCGGTGAATCTCTGGAATTTTCTGCCCGTTGAAGTGGTGGAGGCTACCTCGCTAAATATATTTAAGACACGGGTAGATAGGTTTTTGGCAGGCAAGGGAATTAAGGGTTATGGGGAAAAAGTGGGAAAGTGGAACTGAGCCACGACAGATCAGCCATGATCTTATTGAATGGCAGGGCAGGCTCGAGGGGCAAGATGGCCTACTCCTGCTCCTATTTCTTATGTTCTTATGTTATTTTTGACTATTTGTTCCTGATCCTCATAAATATCCAATGTTGAAATAGTTGGCTCCATAAAGCACACACTGGCATTAACACCCACAGGCAGATGCCCACGTACTGTGAACCTTCTACAAGGGTGTTTTTCAGGCTTCATCATCAGCTCCCTACTTAATCTAAAAATATTTCAGACTCCATTACGGGATGAACATGTAGCCTAGGCCTGGGCTTCATTGAGAAGGTGAAATAGCTCCCAACTTCACCAATTGATGCTTGCATACCATCTAGATGTGTATCCTTAGGCCAGGCGTGTAACTTTTAAGTTGTTTGGATTATTAACTGTTTGTACTAAGATACTGAAAATGATCCCCTCCATAGTTTGTCAGTAGCTTAGTGTAACTATTTCATGACATGGCCATCACTTGCAGGACAAAAGGTTCAGTTCTGACATTGTTTTTAACCCAAGGAATTCTAACATTGCCATCTTTGATAATTGGCCTGGATTTGCACTCCCAAGACAGGCCACACTTGCCTTGGGAAAAAGTGCCCTAATGGTGGAATCTTCATTCCAGACGGGTGCAGGATGGAGTTGGACCTGCCAATACCTGGTGCCAATTACAGGGGCTGTGGAGTGCCAAGGCAGATTGTTTAAAAGGCCCACACAATTCTCTGGGACTTCTGACTGGTTGTTTTCTTCACCATTTAAATCCTCTAACCCTCAACCCTCATACCACTCCCCATGCTACCATACATCAACTCATATCCTCCACCCACCACCCTTTGCCCTTACATCCTTCATGGCAACTCAACTAGTATCCACCATGGACAGGCTTCAGAGTCATGCTTGGATTAAATAAAATAAAGTTCTAAATATTGCAGATTACTGCATAAAAAACACTCTCAGTAATGTATATTCAGTATATTTAAATCCCTGCAAGTATGTAATCCCTTACATTTGTATCCATGACCTCCTCAAAGTCAGCTAATCATTTAATAACTGCTTTGAGCTCTCACTGAAACCATGAACTTACACCCCCAAGATAATGATAGGTTGTAGAAATCAGTCAAGCATTAGTAATTCCATAATGATATAGATATTATGAAAGGTCATCCAGAGTTGAAACATTGGCTCTATTCTCTCTCCACAGATGCTGTCAGACTTGCTGAGATTTTCTAGCATTTTTTGTTTCTGTAGCAGTAAGAATATGTAGGTTGATGATGGAGATCACAGAATGGTCACAGATGGGATACAGCGGATGTGTGAACATGGTTCAAAGCTGGCGAGTGTGACATGCCATGATAGCAGATCTCCTGGTAGGAACAGCTACGAGCAACACAGGAGAGGAGGTACTAGTTACAAATTGCTTCTAAATAAACTGTGCTTTATAAAAGAGACCCAGTACACGATGACAACACTCAATTTAAGCCATTTCCTCAGTTTAATGCATCAAGTTTAAGAGTGATCAATAAAGGAAGTATCAGCAAGATTGCCTCATTGATGCAAAAATGATTTGCACTCGAAAGAAAAGCCTCAGCGTTCTTACTTTCATCAATCACAGGCTGATAAAATTATTTGTGATCAATGATCTCTACTTCACAAGTGTGATAATAGACTCTAAAATGTGAAAGTCTTTGTTGGAGTCAGCAGGAATGGAGGGACAGGAGTGAAGCCTCACAGTGTCGTGATGTTATGTAATAATTGATCAGCACTCACCATTATTTGTAAATAAGGAATATTTCCATCTCTGATGGAGGGACCTGGGTGGGGGACATGGATCAAGACTTAATTCAAACACCAATTTGCCTTTTTCTCTATAGTTCTAAATTCCTTTGTATATTTGTATGAAGTTCACCTGCTGTTCAGTACTTAATGCTGAATAGGAGCTTTGGGATTAAGGATTTCTTACATTTCAATTCACATTGGCAAAGTTGTGTATTAGCCACAAAGCCAAAATCCTTAAAATGGGTCGGATTTGTTAAAATCCGTTCTGTGCCTCACAGAGATAGGTTCATTCACCAACAAAATCAACAGATGAGGAAAACAACATACAAAAAATGATAGTTGTCTACTTAAAAAAAAATTTAGAAAGGCAACAGCACTTATATCATGTTTTTAATGGAGAAAAATGTCTCAAGGTGCTTCATGAATCTTTTAACAATCAAAATTTGGTTCAGAGCCAGTGATGGTGATGTCAGGACAGACAATGAAAAGATTGGCCAAAGAGGTAGGTTTTAAGGAATGCCTTGATGGAGGAAAGAGAGGCAGAGATTCAGGAGGTTTCTCTAAGTTATTCCAGAGCTTTGAGCCAAGACAGCTGTAGGAACCAAAGATAAAGGAATTAAATTCAGAGCTGCATAAAAGGTCAGATTTGGGGGACCCATAAATATCTTATAGGGCTGGAGGAGGTTTCAGAGATAGAGAGGGATTTGAAAACAAGGATTAGAATTTTAAAATGTAGCATTGTCTGACTGGGGGCCAATATCAGTGGGAATTGGGTATATGGAACTTGGTGTGAGGTCAGACTCGGGAAACAATGTTCTGGATGAACCGAGGTTCAAGGAGGGTGAAAGAGGGAAGCATTGGAATAGTCAAGTTTAAGGTAACAAATGTAATACTAAGGGTTTCAGCAGCTGATCAGCTGGAGCAGGGTCAGACTTAGGCAACGTTACAGAGACAGTCATGTTAATGGAGCAGTTATGTGGTCTGAAGCTCATCTAACGATCAAATATGAATCCAGGTTGTGAAAGTTCTGGTTCAGTCTCAGATACAGTGCACACATTTTTTAAATTTATTTTTGGGACATGGGCGTCGCTGACTGGCCAGCATTTATTGCCATCCTTTATTGCCCTTGTTCAGAGGGCAGTTGAGAGTCAACCACATTGCTGTGGCTTTGCAGTCATGTAAGCCAGACCAGGTAAGAATGGTAGATTTCCTTCCCTAAAGGACATTAGTGAACCAGATGGGTTTTTCCGACAATCAACAATGGTTTCACGGTCATCAGTAGATTCTTAATTCCAGATATTTTTTATTGAATCCAAATTCCACCATCTGCCGTGGCAGGATTCAAACCTGGATCCCCAGAACATTAGTTGACTTTCTGGATTAATAGTCTAACAATAATACCACAAGTCCATCACTTTCCCTCTGCCACATAGGTGTATTGCTTCGTCTGCCTGAAAGAAAAGAGCAGAGATCAGAGAAGGCAGTGGCGCGGTGATATTGTCGGTGGACTAGTAATCCAGAGACTGAGGGTACTGCTATAGGAATCTAGGTTCGAATCCCACCGTGGTGAAATTTGAATTCAACAAAAAAATCTGGAATTAAAAGTCTAATAATCACCATGAAACCATCATTGATTGTTGTAAAAATTGATCTGATTCAGGGAAGGAAATCTGCTGCCCTTAGCCGTCTGACATACATTTGACTCCTGACCCACAGAAATGTGGTTGACTGTTAATGGACAATTAGGAATGGGCAACAAATATTGGCCCAGATAGCAATGCCCACATCCCCTGAAGAATGAAAAAAATCAAATCAGAGGCCTGTGACTTGTCAAAGCTATGGGCAGGCAGAAAACATGGCTCTGGTATCTGCACGTAGCAATTCATTAGTAGGGAAGAGGGCATGAAGTCCCAGTGAAGACATACAACATGAGAGACTAGGTGGCTAGGAGACGGAAATAGTCAGCCAATATTTGGAGAAACTGAGGGATGGAAGAATTAGAAGTGGCAGGTTGGGTTGTCAGGCCTTGGAGATATGGAGGCCTCAAGAAAACGTAACACAATGTTATTTTGTTGCTGCAACATAAAAATCTCAATTATAACTAACTAGTCTACGCAGGTGTACTTAAAGATGACAAGTAAGTGTGACCTTCAGGCACGAGGGACCTGCTCAAGAGAAAAATTAAAGAAAATGTAAAGTATTATGGGATGTTCACATGGTGTGTATGCCAAATGGAAGATTTTAAAGTTACTGTATGTGTATACATAATTTATATTTAACTTTTCCATTACAGTATTTAAAATAGAAAGCTTTAGACTTTTGACCTGATTAGTTGAAATTCCATCTTTATGAAACAGCAACAACTGGATGGTTAGGGAGCTTAACATTGAGGAAGCAGCAAAATACTTATTTAAAAAGAGCTCCTTTTGTTTTACATTTTTTTGCTACTTCGATATTATTAAGCAGCATATTAAGTTCCTGAACCGTCCAGTTTTGTTCTGTGGTGGAAATGAGGTCGCATAGGTGGAAATGGAGCCTCTGCTTAACTCCATAGTGTAACAGCAATTACTCCTGGGACTGATCAATCACACAACCAGGCAGTGGGCGATTAAGAGATTTGTCCGGCTCGACTGTCTGCTCCTCTACCACGGCTATATTTGCAGCCGGGTGTCCCTGGAAAGGGTGCATGCACTATCTGTTGGCACCCTCGAGCCTTTCCATGCCTGGTGGACACCATGCAATCTGGGGGGCTTTACTGACCCCTTTAATCACGTTTTGGTTTAATGTATTAAATTTCCTTTCTGATTTGTTTATTCTGATATCCAATATCACTTTGAGGGATTGCTCTTTTAGTTTGTCCCTTGATTTGTTTAATTCAGTTAGTTGGTTAACTTGTTGTGCTCCAAAGCATTTTCTTCGTTGACAGCAATTATTCTTAATTGGTGTCCTGAAACAGCCAGATTCAGTTCCACAGTGGAAGCAAAATATTGAAAGGTGCACTGCATGTTGTGACACTTCTACCATTATTAAACAACAAATTCTCGAATTTGACATAAGCAATGCTCTTGGAAATCCACTTGTACATGAAGAATCAGAGAATCCCTACTGTGCAGAAAGAAGCCATTCAGCCCAGCAAGTCTGCACCGACAACAATCCCACCCAGGCCCTATCCCCGTACACCACATATTTACCCTGCTAATCCCCTGACACTAGAGTCAATTTAGCATCACCGATCACTCTAATCCATACATCTTTAAAGTGAAACATGTAGTCAACAATCAAGCACAATTCAATTTCACATTTCAGTTCCTGCTTCAAAAATGTTTTAAATTCCTTCAGCGGGACAAGGGAGCCACGCAAGATGCCACAGACATCAGTGGGAATATTCCACTGACTTGATTTGATTTATTACTGTCACATGTATTGGTATACATTGAAAAGTGTTGTTTCTTGCGTGCCATACAGATAAAGCAAACTGTTCACAGGGTAGGATTTTCCATTGACGCTCGTCCCAAGATAAGAAAATCCTGCCTGAGATCAACGGGATCGTTGCATGGTCTGTGTCCCACCTGCTATGATTCACATGGCGTGTGGATGGGAAAATTCCACCCAATATTGAGTACATAGGGGAGAAGGAAAGGGTGCAGAAGGGCCATAGGCAACCAATGGTGAAAGGTCTACATCGCAGGAAAACATGAGACACGCCATGTGAGTGGGTTTCTAATTCAGCACAGTAACTGTGATAAATCATCTTCAACTAATATCACAAAGACTTGGATTTTACTTGATAATGAAACCAATGATGGTGTTCGCCCATCGCTACCACACTGAAATTGACAATTATTTTTGAAGTTTTCACACATTCAGACACCGAGATCCAGATGTTCAATGATTTTCCTCTTCTCTAGCAGGTGCACTATTGAGACCCTCACAGACTGCAAACAAATCAAAATTATTGAACTGATGAGTACTTGCCTTTTTATTTTGTTTCTATTCGTTCATTGGATGTGTGTTCACAGTTCATTGGGTGTCACTGGCTAGGCCAGCATTCATTGCCCATTCCTAGTTGCCCTTGAGAATGTAGTGGTGAGTAGCTGTTTGAATCTCTGCAGTCTCTATGGTGTAGGTACACCCACCATACTGTTAGGAAGGGAATTCCAGGATCTTGATCCAGCCACAGTGAAGGAATGGTGATGTGTTTCAAAGTCAGGATGGTGAGTGACTTGAGGAAACCTTCAGGTGGTGGTGTTTCTGAGGGTCTGTTGCCCTTGTCCTTCTGGATGGAAGTGGGTTTGAAGGTATTGTCTAAGGAGACTTGGTGTTAGTCCTGCTGTAAGTAAGTCTTGTAAAAAGTTACACTCTTTTGAATGAGGTGGAACTGGGTTTTTGATGGTCTACTAACTGTATAATACTTATAAAAGTACCACAAGGAGTGTTCTTGACAGATTTCACTACCTCACTTCATAAATGACATGGAGGAAGTTAAGGGATATGTGAACACTCTACTACCAGTCATTCTCTTACAATGAATTTCCTGAGACAGGCACCACATGTGATTCTACATGATGTGAACCAGACTATTGTTGTCCGTTTACTTGCCTGCATGTGCAGAATTACAAATATTAGAAGTGTAATATGTGACCTGTAGGCCGGACCATGCAAGGACAGCAGATTTATTTCCTAACTGACATTAGTAAAGCAGGTAGGTTTTTACAACAATGGTTTCGTGGTCATTATTGGACTTTTAATTCCAGATTTTTATTGAATTCAGATTTCACCATCTGCCATGATTGGGATTTGAACCCAGGTCCCCAGAGCAGTACTGTGGATCTCTTGATTACTAGTCCAGCGGGGAAATACCATTATGCCACCACTTCCCCATGAACTTTAACTTTTGGACTTCATTAGTATGCTATCATAGCACTTCCCATCCATTCTGGGCAGAGAAAGCAGTGGAAGGTTGTCTGGCCTAGAGGCTGCCCACTGACAGAAACACCCCTCAAACATGGGCGCCATGTTTATGCAGTAAGACGAGTGTGGGCCAGGAAAGTCTGAGTTATTCCCATGGGACCTGCAGGAGCACAAAGGAATGATAAACATTTCTGGGTCAGGAAGGAGCAGAGTTTTTCCCCATAGGCCAGTTAAAAATATTGGCACAGAGTTTCTGCTAATGGTGGGATCAGAAAAATGTGGCGAAGGCAGTGTTGGTTTTGCCAAGCTGAAAATATGTCCAGGTTTCCAAACAAATTCATAACCATGTGCAGAAAAGAATATAAACAAAGAGAATGTTTTGAGGGCAAAAGCAAAACTGGAGGCTATCAAGATGAAATAGTCAGCAAGAAATCAAAACAGGAATTCTGAAGAAAGCTATTTACCCAGAGAATGGTGAAAATGTGGGACTCACTACCACATGGAATAGTTAAAATCTTTTAACACCCACACTGTGTTTTTCCCCTTTAGAGAATAGTGGAAAAGTGGTGGATAGATTCCAGAGCTGATGATCAATCTGTTTAACTGCACTGAACACTCCTTCCATGACCATCAAGTCCTGACCCTGGACTCGAATCTGGAGCTTCTGGGCCAGCTGTAGGGATGCTATCACAAGGCCTAGAGTTCAGGTGAATAGAATAGACACATTTAATGAGAGAGTAGATAAGCATATGAGGGAGAAGGGAATGGAAGGTCATGCTGGGAGAGTTAGATGAAAAAGGACAGTTGGAGTCTCAAGAGCAGTTTCAAAGCCAGCGTGGACGGAAAGGTTTGTTTCTGTGCTGTTTATCCAATGTAATCTGTGAATCATGCAGTCAGACAGCAGAATCATTTATAATCAATTCCTGACTGAAACAGGTCATTGTCCAGCATCACAAAGACAAGCGAGATTGACAGGTTTTCCACCGCTCTTGGTCAAACTGTTTAATTTCCCTTAATTGACTGTTCAGATCTGCCCTTGGTACATGTAGACCTGTGACCAGCAGTCAATTGAGGCCACATAGGTGTTTCCTGTAATGTACTGAGCTTGGGCTAATTTGAACTGAATTTTTAAAAGTAATTTAAAGTAATTACAGCAGGGAGAGAAGGAACACAATGGGATCAGATTTAACTAGGTGCTGGTCACTGCTGGAACAAGTCAGTAAGGCTGCATTCACATAGCCATGAGTGCCTGAGAATCCAGTCACTGTGCCGGCTCTAACTCGCACCTTTTCATTTTAACTACAGGAATGATCATTACAATAATTATCCCAGACTATTTGAATTCAGGATTTGGTTATTATTTGGTTGCTTATTATTTTACTTGATTGATGGTGCAGTCCTGCCAGGCTCTTCCTCCTTTTAGTTAACCCTTTATTTGTTCTTGCGTTTTGGTAGGTCTCACAAGTACACAGCTATATATTAAGATAAACTCAACCAGCCCAAGCTGCTCAGAGCATATTACAAAGTACCAACATTCAGAAAACTGGTCTACCTAGTGTAACTAGATGCAGGAAGAATTCTCCTGCTTTGCTTTTTGTAGAAAATGATAGATACATTTTTTATACATAGAATTATAGAGTTCCCTGCAGTGCAGGAGGAAGCCATTCAGCTCATTGGATCTGCACTAATTTTCCGACAGATCCAGGCCCACCACCCCTTGCCCTAACCCCGTAACCCCATGTACTGAGCCCGCAAGTTCCCATAACCTATACATTTTGAGACACTAGGGGGCAATTTAGCATGGCCAATCCACCTAATCTGCACATCTTTGGACTGGGGAAGGAAACTGGAGCATTCGGAGGAAACCCACGACACAAGAAGAACATGTAAACTCCACATGGACAGCTACCCAAGGCTGGAATCGAACCCTCCTGGCACTGTGAGGCAGTGGTGCAAACCACTGTGCCACCATGCTGCCCACAACTTTATGAATTTACTTTGCCAAGGCAGCAGGAAGGGTAGGCAGAATCAATGGATGGGAGGCTGGCTTGCATGATGGGTTAGGCTACATTCATGACCTTTTGCAGTTCCTTGCGGTCTTGGGCAGGAGCCATACCAAGCTATGATACAACCAGAAAGAATGCTTTCTGTGGTGCATTTGGCAAAGTTGACGAGAGTCATAGCTGACATGCCAAATTTTCTTAGTCTTCTGAGAGAGTAGAAACCTTGGTGGGCTCTCTTAACTATCGTGTCAGCATGGGGGGACCAGGACAGGTTGTTGGTGATCTGGACACCTAAAAACTTGAAGCTTTCGACCCTTTCTACTTCATCCCCATTGATGTAGACAGGACAAACTGGCCATTGTTTGTACTCTACTTCAATGACTTGCATTCAGAATGGCACAGTGTTTACCACTGCTGCCTCACAGCGCCAGGGACCAGAGTTCGATTCCTGGCTTGGGTCACTGTCTGTGCAGAGTCTGCACATTCTCCCTGTGTCTGCATGGGTTTCCTCCAGTTTTGTCCCACAGCCCGAAAGACATGCTGGTTAAGTGAATTGGCCATGCTAAATTCTCCCTCAGTGTACTCTAACAGGTGCTGGAGCTTGGCAATTATGGGATTTTCACAGTAACTTCATTGCAGTGCTAATGTAATTCCACTTGTGACACTAATAAATAAATAGAAGTACAGTGCAAGCTGGGCAGATATTCAGACCACAAAATCTGAGTGAGCAAAGAAACTGAGTAGGGGAAAGGCACCCAAGGGGCAATCCAAAGCCCAAAATAAAATTTACAGGTGGGGAGAACTACAGCAGGTAAAATGCAATGTGGGTAAATGAAAGCTCTTTCACACTGAAATAAAAGCAAATCGGCGATATGTTCAATCACAATATTAAATCAATCCACCAACTTATACATCCATTCCCTCCACCACCAGAGTACAAGGGCTGCAGGGTGTTCTACAAAATTTCTTTAGCAACACTCCCATGGGGATGGGGGGGTAGTGGCAAGCGTGGTGTGGGAGAATGCTCATTAGTCACAGAGCAAATCCCTAGGCTTTCCCATTATTACCCATCCTGTAGGCCAGGGTGCTTACTTGTCTCTGGCTGCCATGATCTTCTTTGTGAGTCTCTTTTGCAGTCCCGAGCAACATCCACTGAGTTCTGATGCTGCTGGAGCTGCTAGAGGTGTTTGCCATCTGATGGGGGGGTGGTGGGTTTGGGGCAGCGGTTTGCTATTGAAGGACCCACCCTGATAGTTGGCCACTACCACACCAACACCCTTATAAAATCCAGCCTCATAAGGACTGAGGATTTTATTACTTATCAGTAACATTTCTTTGTTCATCACTGTAACTTTGCTTATGCTAATTTGGGTAATAAATCAACACATCCACTATTTTCATCATTTTCAAGAGTGTTCATTGCTCTTGATCACTCTCGTTTTCCTTGTGCAATTACAAAAGGACTGTGTTGTTTTTGATAGTTCTCAACCGTTTCGATGTTCTTGTTAAAACTGGAAAACCCAGCCAGGTTTGGGAATGCAGGAATCGGAATAAGCCTGCCACTTTTAGGATAGGGTTGACCTGTGGCCTCCTGAAATGTGTAAAAAAAACTCCCCAAAAAAATGGCAAATGACAATTATTTTAATAACTGAAGAGTGGATTAATGTTTCTACAATCTTGCGATCACTTTGATTTAACCGTGTGTATCATATGTAACAATAACATTTTTGTGACATTTCCACAAAAGTACTTCAAAGGTAATTGAAAACAAATCCAGATTAAACTGTACAAATAAATGTAATTTTACAAAAACAAAGAGTTCTCCTTCTTAATCTATACCAAAACCGCATGAAACAAGATTATAGTTCATGTTTGTGTCTAACCGTACAAGCTTAGGTTGTTATATCTAAAGGTTTAACACCATTTGATATTCTGTGTTCCTTCTGGAGAAAAATAGAACATATTTTCTGTGTTCCAGTAACTGCCCCTCTCCAACTCTTTGGAGGTTATTTGGAGGAAAAGGTGAAAACAAGTATTCAATGGGTGCTCTGCTAATAAAACTTGCCTGGTTAAAATTATGGGTGGCATGATTTCACAGTGGTTAGTACTGCTGCCTCACAGTGCCAGAGACCTGGGTTCAATTCAGGCCTTGGGTTACTGTCTGTGTAGAGTTTACATGTTTTCCCCATGTCAGCGTGGGTTTCCTTTGGTTGCTCCGGTTTCCTCCCACACTCTAAAGATGTGAGGGTTAGCTTGATTGGCAATGCTCAATCACCCTCAGTGTCAGGGGAGTTGGCAGTGTTGATGCGTGGGTTAGGGAATAGGAAATAGGTGGGATGATTGCCAGTGCAGGTTTGACGGGCTGAAAGGCCTCCTTCTGCACTGTGAGATTCCATGATTCCATGAAAAGTCTGGTTTTAGTCTGCAATTTTAGAGCTGATTTGTGATTACAATGGTTTAAACAGGTCTGGAGGTACTACAGTGGCTACCTGTATGTTTTGTACTAACCTCCATTCATTCATTTTTACTTCACATATGGAATGCACTAATTGTTTGGCTCTGAAACTCAGGAAGAGGGAGCATTGGTTCTAGGACACAGCACTGAAAATCCTGGAGAAGTGGGATCTTCTATACTTAGAGGAAGGTAGGAGCCCTTGGCTCTCCCATCCTTGCAGGTCCGAGTAATTCCATGGATGGGAAAGAACCAAGCCAAGCATCCAGCCCCTCCCATTATCCACAACTACTGGTTGTGCCAAGTGGTGAGAGGTAACGGCAAGGGTTTGCCATCGGAAGACCCCAGCCTGGTGTTGGCCACTCCCACACATCGCCCTGCCCCACCTTCCGAACTCCACATCCTGATTCTTCTCCGTTCCAGGCCTGTCCACCCCACCTCCTCACTGCTAGGATCTTCTGGCCTGTGTCAGTGATACAGCCCCTTATGTAGCTTTCACCCCAACTCCAGCTCCTCAACATTAGGGACTGCTGTCACTTCCAGTATTGCCCACACTCCTGGTGGTGCTGCTGGGGGTTGAAATCTGCTGGCCATTTGAATACATTGTTCCTGGAAGTGTGAGTAATGCCAGTTAAACACAAAAAAAAAGTGGGTTTTGGATTTGGTAAGTAGCATAATTAAAGTGTACGAGCAACCAAACTATACTAACTTTGTGCTTTAACCTTCAAAAACAGAAAGGACATTAAAAGCATTTTGAGCATACAGCATACATAGCACCATGAATGACAATCTATAGTTACGGGTTACAACCTCAATGGCGGCCACTACAAGGACTACTGAGTCTCAGTGCCAGGACCACATGGGGGAAAGGGTTTGGCAGAGGTGGGCTCCCATGTGGTGAGCTCTGCGTTGGGTAGTGATGAGAGTAAGGGATTCAGCAAATGTTGCATAATCATAGCATCTAACAGTAGGTTTTATCATTCATTCCAGTGATGGCTGATCAAATCAGAGAGCATGTTACTCTGGTTGTTCATGGTATGCAGAGTGCAGACCGTATCAACCAGCTCATACTCACAACCCAAAACAAAACATCTACTGTTAGATATGATTCTGTGATTGGGCAGCACTTTTTGAACAATCCTGTGAGCACTAATAGCCACAGTAACAATTTAAGATGATCAGTCAAGTTTGTATTGTGGCTCATTTACACTTGTCAGATGTGATATATATGTATATATTCATACACAGAAACCTGTTCTCCGTAAACAAGTGAAAAGTATTGCTTCTTGCATGCTAAACAGACAAAGCATATCTTACATAGGAAAGAAAAGGAGATTGCAGAACATAGTGTTACAGTCATCACTAGGATGTAGAGAAAGATCAACTTAATACTCAAGAGTCTGATGGTAGCAGAGAAGAAGTTGTTCTTGAGTCACTTGGTAGAAGACCTCAGACTTGTGTATCTTTTTCAACAGAAGAAGATGGAAGCGAGAATGTCCAGAGTGTGTGGAGTCCTTGATTATGCTGACTGCTTTGCCGAGGCAGCAGGAAGTGTAGACAGAGTCAATGGATGGGAGACTGGTTTGAGTGATGAGGAAAATGAGGAATGAGGAAAATGTTCACTTTATCCTAATTTCCTATTTTTTTCAGCCACATCTGTATCCTCTGTTCATAAATACACCAACCCTCTTTCTTAGGTTTCAATTCTTAGGTCTCAGATATACCTTCAGTGACATTTTTTTCAATGATGTACGTGTGCTGAGTCAATATGTGCCTGAATATGATGTGCACATGGAGGAATCTTTCAAAATCAACGTTAGAAGTTCCAAAGAGGTGTGTCAAAATGTCCTTCGGTCCTAAATTTCTCAGGTGAAATGTAAAAAAGAGTTCTATCCCAGTCTCATCATTATCTTTCTGTGGTGTATTGCACTGAGTAAGACGAACAGATACTCAACCCAGGCAGCCATGACTGTATTGATGTGATTTACACCATACCAACAGAGAGGGCAGCAGAGAGGGCAACATAACAAAATGCTCTCATTTTGTTATGGTTACAGTGGTTACAGCTAGGAAGTCTGCAGCAGGTAACTCACCTTCTGACTCCAAAATACTTATATACCATTCGCAGTACATGTCAGGAACCATGTTTCTTCGTTTGTTTTATTCTCTTTTCCTCATTGGCTGCCTGTTCCATTCACTGGTCGTAATGATCAGCTACTGTAGAGACTGGAAAATCTCAATGCAACATATGTCATTTTTACTGAGCAATTATTTTACCCCCTTGCACTGCAGGCCTGGAGGTAATACCTGAAAGGGTCCAATACAATGGTGAATTCAGTTCACCGCATTCTGACTGAGCAATTCCTTCTTATACCCTCCTACAGAAATCACCAGGGTAATGCAGCATTTAATGCTGGCTGATTTCACTCCTCCTTTCATATTTACTGATCTTTTTAATTTTAAAAGATCACTTTGCGAAGATTTGATGCTCCCTATGTAGGCCGTGATCATCTGGTCTAAGAGAGGTCACTGCAGTGAAAAGTTCTGAACTGGAAACAGTGCAGCAACACTACAGATTGCCAATGACAATAATCACAAGCTCATGCAATCCTGACATTGATTCACATACTCACTCTGACCTTTATTCAATAGGCTTTGACTACATCCACTCTGTCATAAAATCAACAACCCAGTAATATCTTTGGTTCACAAGATACAAAAGTCTGAAGTCACGTACCAACCGACTCTTCCCTGCTGCCTTTCAGACTTTTGAATGGACCTATCTCATATAAGTTGATCTTTCTTTACACCCTAGCTATGAATATAACACCACATTCTGCATCCACTTCTTTCCCACTCCCCTATGTACTCTATGAATGGTATGCTTTGTTTGTATAGTGCATAAGAAACAATGCTTTTCACTGTATCACAATACATGTGAGAATAATAAGTCACAACAAATCACTCTCACGTGGGACTCATTTCTACTGAGGCTCGGCTTCACTTGGCTGTGCTGAATGTCCATGGATCAAATCTTTCTCTGTGCGCACTTGCTGATGTTATTGGGATTTTATTAGCATATATTAGTGCTTGGAGGACCCTTCAGTGGCAAGTACAATGAGGATCAGAGAAAAACTAATCAATGAAATGCTGTCATCTATTTAACAGAATCTTCCTTTGTCACCACCATCATGAAATCCTTCTCTTAAACTTCCAAATAAAGGACACCTCTTTTAATCCAGTACCAATCCTACAATGTATCAGGCCTCTGATCTAACTATTGATTAATCATCGGATGGATTCATCAATTCAAAATAGACCTATTATTTCCTGGATGCATATAATCTTTGTATAAACAACACAGTGGAATGTAAGTGTAGCTTTATCTTTTGTATAAGGAATTCAATAGGCCAATCTATTCCTTCCTCATAAAATAGGTGGAATTTAATTTCTCCTCTCCTAGGAGTGGGCTGGGAGGTGGAGCTCTGTGTGACCATATAGTTGGGTTAGAGGCACAGGGTGGAGTGCCCATCATCTTCCCAATTCCTCCCCCCCCCATTAAGTCCGTGACAGGGAAGGTTGAGAGCAGCTTCCTCACTTGGAGGCCAATTGAGGCACTAAATGGCACTTAAGTGCCTCATCCTGTCACTACAGGTATACAGATATCTGCGAGAGGGGAATGCTATAGGGCAAAATGCTGTAGGTAAAATGTTAGAATCCGTCATCAAGGAGGAAATAGCGAGGCATCTTGAGGGGAATTGCTTGATAGAACAGACGCAGCACGGTTTCGTTAAAGGGAAGTCGTGTCTGACAAATTTACTGGAGTTCTATGAGGATGTGTCTAGGGCGGTGGATAAAGGAGAGCCGGTGGATGTGGTCTTGATTTTCAGAAGGCGTTTGACAAGGTACCTCACAAGAGGTTATTGCAGAAGGTCAGGGGACATGGAGTTGGGGGTAGGGTGTTAGCGTGGATAGAGGATTGGTTGTCAAATAGGAGGCAGAGAGTGGGGGTCAACGGGTGCTATTCGGATTGGCGGTTGGTGACTAGTGGAGTGCCTCAGGGGTCGGTGCTGGGGCCTCAGCTATTTACCATTTATATAGATGATCTGGAGGAGGGAACCGAGTGTATGGTGTCGAAATTTGCTGATGACACCAAGATTGGTGGAAAGGCAAATTGTGCAGAGGGTGTGGAGAGTCTGCAGTAGGATCTAGATAGGCTGGGCGAATGGGCCAGGAACTGGCAAATAGAATTTAATGTTGGCAAGTGCGAGGTGGTCCACTTCGGTAGGAATAATGGTAGGAAGGATTATTACTTACGCGGCGAAAAACTGCAGCAGGCGACGGTGCAGAGGGACCTCGGGGTCCTTGTGCATGAGTCGCAAAAACCCAGCTTGCAGGTGCAGCAGGTGGTCAGGAAGGCAAATGGGACGCTGGCCTTCATAGTGAGGGGGATTGAATATAAAAGTAGGGAGGTCTTGCTGCGGCTGTATAGGGCATTGGTGAGGCCGCAGCTGGGGTACTGTGTGCAGTTTTGGGCGCTGTAGTTACGCAAGGATATTTTGGCCTTGGAGGGAGTGCAGAGGAGGTTTACTAGGCTGATGCCGGAGTTGAGGGGGTTAAGCTATGAGGAGAGGCTGAATAAACTAGGCTTGTACTCGTTAGAGTTTAGAAGAATGAGGGGAGATCTCATTGAGACGTATAAGATGATGAATGGGATGGATAGGATAGAGGCGGAGAGGCTCTTCCCGCTCAGAAAGGACAGTAGGACTAGGGGGCACAGCCTCAAGATAAAGGGGGGGCGGTTTAGAACGGAGTTGAGGAGGAACTTCTTCACTCAAAGGGTGGTGAATCTCTGGAATTCTCTGCCCGTTGAAGTGGTGGAGGCTACCTCGTTAAATATTTTTAAGACACGGGTTGATGGGTTTTTGATAAGGGAGGGGATTAAGGGTTATGGGGAGAGGGCGGGAATGTGGAACTGAGCCACGACAGATCAGCCATGATCTTATTGAATGGCGGGGTAGGCTCGAAGGGCTAGATGGCCTACTCCTGCTCCTATTTCTTATGTTCTTATGTTTAAGACGCCTGTGGAATGGGGCATCCTCAATGAAAGAGCCCGTGCTGCCCTCCACAATGATCCTCCCCCAAACCTTGATGGAGTTGGCCTAACCAGCTCCAGACAGACCGCCCCACTCACCCGTCTTTTGAGGCCTAATTCCTGGCTGCTGTTTCGGAGCCCGCTGTGGTTCAACTAGTGCCGCTGAGACTGGAGAGATGCTGCCCTGCTTGACCAGTGGTTTCTGGAGGCACATTCTATTGGTACATGTCTTTGAGGGATTGCAGCATGACATAACCAGACGGAAGTGTGTCATGAGATCCAGTTTTAGTTTCACTTTTGTTTTAATACAGAACGCTCATTGACAGCTCTGATGCTGGTGTCTTCAAGCTTTCTACTCAGGTGCACCTGTTTTTATGTGCCTAATATTCATAAATAATATACAACTGTTCAACCGCTCCCTAGTGTAAAATTCTGGCCTAGTACCTTAAACTGAAATAACAGTAATTATGAGGGCATGAAGGAAGAGCCAGATAAAACAAACTGAAAAATGAGGTTTAAGTATAGGTGCATAGAGATGCAGTGGAAGACATTTAAAGGGATATTTCAGAATACACAGAATAGACACATTCCAATAACAAAGAAAAATATCCAAGGGAAGGACCTGCTATCCACGGTTAAATAAAAAAAATCTGAAGAGAGGAAACTTAAAGAAAAAACTTGTAATTGCACAAAGATAGGTAGCGGATCAGAAGACTGGACATAATATAAAGAACAGCAAAGAATGACAAAAAAATTAATAAGGGAAAAAGTACAATCTGAGTGAAAGTGTGCTGGACATATAAAGATGGATGGTAAGAGTTCCTATAGATATTTAAATAAGAAAAGAGTTAACAAAGTGAGTGTTGGTCCGATAGAAAATTAGCCTGGAGAATTAATAATGGAAAGTAAGGAAATGGCTGATAATTTAACAGGCATTTTTCACAGGTCTTCATTATCGGGGATGCAGGTAACATCTCAAAAACAACTGTAAATCAGGAAAACGGAAGGGAAGAACTCAGGAAAATTACAATCACCAAAGAGGTATTACTGAGCAAATTGTTGGAACTGCAGATTGTCAAATTCCTGGATCCTGGTGAACAGTCTTAGAACATGCTACATTGCGTGAGATAACCTATGACATTCTGCTCTAGAGCAAAGACTGATGCGGTTACAAAGTGCTGTGCATTGATCCAAAAGGACTGCACACAATGGGTACCTACAAACAGTATGTGTAACCATCCGGCATCCTGACTGAAACATGTACATGATGTTACTGACAAACCAGAAAATGAGAATGACATACACGATGAGACGAAAAGCAGTAAGCACATGCTTCATAGCATCAATTTTGTCAAAAACACAGATATCGTCACGCAATCTGAAGTGCTTGCCAAGATTAAAATTATTTGTCTGATGAAAGTTGGCAACTATTCATTACTGGCTAGGATTAACTCAGGGACAAGTGGCAACCTCTGCAAATTCTATAAGACATGTATCCACAGACATAGAGGGCCATGGCAGACTATACTATAAGGAAACAATGGGAATGATAAAACAAGTGACATCAAGGGTAGAGAAAGTTGGGGCAAGATTATACAGCCCTGAGCGGCTATATCCTCAATATCGTCTTCAACACTATTATCCACTTCAATGTCATCACCTTCCATGAAGACAACTGTTTCTTTCTCCTAGCTGCACGTCCAAATCATCTTCCTCCTCTTTGTCATATTCTTGACCCACATCCCTATTATAGTGATAAATCTGCAGGACAGCCCATTTGGGTTTAAGGGGGATGTGGAAACTTTGTGATGTGTCTTCTACTTCACAGTGACCCAACGGGGATTATAGGTGTGCAGTAACTAACCTACCACCTGTATTGTTCTGCCCAGTTCACTATTTCCACAAACTGTATTACCCTACTAGTCCCCCTGACACTAAGGGTCAATTTAGTATGGCCAATCAACCCATCCCACACATCTTTGGACTGTGGGAGAAAACTGGAGCACCTGGAAGAAACCCATGCCGACACGAGGAGAACATGCAAATTCCACATTCACAGTGACCCAAAGTGAGAATCGAACTGGGGTCCCTGGTGCTGTGAGAAGCAGTGCTAACACTGTGCCACTGTATTCTCCTGCCCATTTCACCATCCCCACAGAGAGAAATGAGTGCCTGCACAGCTAGTGCATTACCTCATCAGCCATTAGCTCACTACATTATGCACATGTTTCTTCTGTGACAAGATGGAGTAAATTTTGTGAGGGCTAGCATTTGACAGAAAACTCCTAAGTATCAGCAGGCTGCTTGTGTAATCAATCCTTCTGATACCCTGTTGAAATGGACCAAGGAGTTCTATGGTTTTGAATGACAATAATTTGAAGGTATGGTGACACTTTAATATCCTGAGTTAATGATTCTCTAAACTATAAACCAGATCAAACTACTTGTTCTGCAGTTACTAGTTTGAGAAGATGCACTGTAGAATTGGGGTTCATGGTGCCCAAGGAGAAAAGGTGAGGCAGCTGGTGTGATACCTTATTTGTTAATGGCATATCGTTGAATTTTTACTGGTGCTGGCCTGAAGTTGTGGGATGACATTAATGCCAAACAGTGCTACTAGTCAGTTCCCCATATATATTGCATGGAATTGTTTTTCTAAAGTTTCCTTTCAGTGGGCACACAGCAGTCCTTTGCTCTTTTGCCTGTGTTTGACTTAAAGGCATCTGAAGAAAAGGCTCAAGCAAATTATGCACTTGTCTGCCTCCTTATCAAATCCTGCTCCCTACAAAATTAGGCTCCCATTTTGGGCACCTTTGTTCAGTCCTCTACTGGAAGACATGCTTTAAAAGTGCCACAAAATCACAGGACTGAAGCATTACAGCAACCTGGCAGTCAATTGATTGCGCTTAATATTTTTATACCTTCTAATGTGCTTTATGGCTTAGCTTTGAAGAGATTTGGTTGGTGAACCCTAAGGTCCTGCAGTGATAAATGGACATTTTGAATCTTAGGGAAGACTATGTTATTTCCCCAGAGGGAAGGTTTCCTCAGGGTGATATCTATAACAATTAGAAAACAGCCACAGTCAGTTTTGCTGTACATAGTGCATGAGGGAAACCTTTTATTATCCATGAACATTAATTGGAGATCTATACTGCGGAATTCTAAACAGAAGTTATGGCACATGGTGGGGTGGGGGTGACACATTCCATGGAACAATCAGAACGAGTAGATAATCTTTTCTCACTTTGCACTTCCTTATGACTATATCATGTCTAAAAATTGTAGGTAAATGAATTTCCAACTCTAGAAATTGTTTTATAAAAATATATCATCCGTCTTGTGTTAAACAAACATAGAACATAGAACAGTACAGCATGGTACAGACCCTTCAGCCCTCGATGTTGTGCCAAGCTTTGTCCGAAACTAAGATCAAGCTATTCCACTCCCTGTCATTCTGGTGTGCTCCATGTGCCTATCCAGTAACTGCTTGGAAGCTCCTAAAGTGTCCGACTCCACTATCACAACAGGCAGTCCATTCCATACCTCAACCATTCTCTAGCACTTTTCTATTGTATTATGTTTCTGATCCTTCGGCATGCAATATATTAAGGTTATGATTGACAGGCTGCAGCATGAACAGAACAGAAGGAAAGGGTGATGGTTTTCAATTATTCATCAAACCTATTTTAATCATACTCCTTAACTCTTTCTTCAGGAGCTATTCAATTTGGTATTATAAATTTTGAGGAAATATAAGAATTGAGTTGGGGGTGAGATAATAATGGTCTTGCAACTTTAAACATATTGGTTGGAATTCTCTGGCTGTTCACGTCAGCAGGATTTTCAATTCTGCCAGCAGTGCACCCCCACACGCGGGTTTCCCGCTGCCAAAAAATTGCCATGTACTTCCAACAAGCAAGGTAGCTCGGCTCGCAAATCACAGCCTGTTCAAGTAGCTGGTGCAACAATACTCTTAGCAAAGAAGACGCTTAGCACATGTTCTGTTATTTCCTCCAAGGCAACAGTGTTAATTTTACATCTAAATATATGCATCTTTCTGCAAGATTAGTTTTCCTTAAGGGAACTGCTGCAATAGTTCATTTTTAAAATCTAAATTCAATTTAGTTTATTTGCTTTCAAAAGCTGAAGATGATGTGGATTTAAGATGTCATCATTAAAATGTTAAGCAATTCCCCAGGGTCTTTATGTTAAATCTATTTTTCTTCAGGAATAAGTCACAGATACAGGCCTGCAAGCAAAGGGAATGAGAAAACACAGTTCAGATCCTTAAGGTGAGTGTCATTGCTGGGTACACGGATAGCTAGATGACAGAAAGCTAATGGTAAGGGTAAATGGATATTTCTTGGATTATGGATTCTCATGTACCCTGGATCCTGTCCTTGGACCACTTTCAAATCAATTTACATAGACCATAACCCACTCAAAGGAAGACACAGTGGACTGAGGAAGAATACATGAGGGTATAAGTAGGTTAGTGAAGACGAGTCGTCCGGACTCGAAATATTAACTCTGTTTCTCTCTCTACAGATGCAGTCAAAGTTGTTGAGTTTTTTCAGCATTTTGTGTTTTTATTTCAGGTTTTCAACACTTGCAGTATTCTGTTTTGGTTTTAGTGAAGTGGGAAGGTGGATGATAAATGTAGTTTAAAGATAAGAAATGTAAAGCAGCAGGCTTTGGGGAAACGATCAGTGAAATACATTACATCCTCGTATTACAATGTTTAACAAAGCAGATTAGCTAGGGATGTATATGTTTGGAACTGGTTAAACTCTCTGGCCAGCGTTTAAAGATAAGCCTGGGTCCCAGCCCCACCCACCCCCAATTTAAATGGCTGGGATGAATTTTCCACTGCTTTGCTGGCTGGCCATGGACATTTAACAGACAGGGAGCTGTTCATTATCTTGAGGCAGTGGCATGATGGTAATTTCACCGGACTGGAAATTGAGAGGTCCAGGCTAATGCTTCAGAGACACAAGTTGGAACTCTAACATGGCAGTTGGCAGAATTTAAATTCAATTAATAAATCAGGAATTTAAAAGCTTGTCTCAGTAACAGTGAAGATGAAACCGTTGTTGATTGTCATAACAACCCATATGGTTCATTAATCTCCTTCAGAGAAAGAAATCTACTGTCCTTACCTGGTCTGGCCTACATGTGACTCCAGAGCCACAGCAATGTGGTTGACTTATAAATAACCTCTGAAATGGTCCAGCAAACTGAGGTACTGGAAATAACAAAAGCAAACCCAGCCTTGTCAACTCTGAAAAGCCCTCCTTACTAAAATCTGGGGGCTTCTGCCAAATTTGGGAGACCTCGCTGATAGACTAGTCAAGCAACAACCTAGAATCCCTCTAGTGAAGAAGGAAGCCATGCAGCCCATCGAGTCTGCATCGACTACATCCAGGCCCTGTCCCTTTAACCCCACATATTTACCCTGAGACTAGGGTCAATTCAGCATGGCCAATCAACCTAACCCATGCACCTTTGGACTATGGAAAGAAACCAGAGCACCCGGAAGAAACTCACGCAGACATAGGGAGAACGTACAAACTCCACACAGACAGTGACCCGAGCCCAGAATTGAACCCTGGTCCTTGGTGTTGTGAGGCAGCACTGCTAACCACGGTGCTCCGGTGCTGCCCTAGAATCATAGAATATAGTGTAGAAAGAGGCCATTTAGTGCACCAAGTCTGCATCAACCCACCAACAGAGCATTCTACCCATTTCTTATTCCTGTAACACCCTTGATCCCCTAACCCACACATCCTGGGACACCAGGGGGCAATTTAGCATGGCCAATCAATCTAACCTTGGGAAAACATCGGAGCACCCAAAGGAAACCCACACAGGCACAGACTGAATTATCAAAAGCCTCTTGAAAGTTCATGTACACCACATCAACAGCATTCCTCATCAACCTTTTCGGTTATCTTTTCAAAAAAAGTCACCAAGTTGTATTCAAAGATAAGAAGTATTGCATACTCTGGGATTGTTTCTGACCAAGACCACAAGGAACTTGAAAGGGTTGTGAATGTAACCCAGTCCATCATGCAAACCAGCCTCCCAGCCATTGACTCCGTGTATGCTTCCTGTTGCTTTGGAAAAGCAGCCAGCATAATCAAGCATCCTGCTTTCTCCCACCTTCTAGATACAGAAGTCTGAGATCATGTACCAACCGACTCAAGAACAGCTTCTTCCCAGCTGCCATTAAACTTTTGAATGGACCTACCATATATCTTTCTCTACACCCTAACTATGCATCTTGAGGGGAATTGCTTGATAGAGCAGACGCAGCATGGTTTCGTTAAGGGGAAGTTGTGTCTGACAAATTTATTGGAGTTCTATGAGGATGTGTCTAGGGCGGTGGATAGAGGAGAGCCAGTGGATGTGGTCTTTCTTGATTTTCAGAAGGCGTTTGACAAGGTACCTCACAAGACGTTATTGCAAAAGGTAAGGGGGCATGGAGTTGGGGGTAGGGTGTTAGCGTGGATAGAGGATTAGTTGTCAAATAGGAGACAGAGTGTGGGGGTTAATGGGTGCTATTCGGATTGGCGGTTGGTGACTAGTGGAGTGCCCCAGGGTTTGGTGCTGGGACTCAGCTATTTACCATTTATATAGATGATCTGGAGGAGGGAACCGAGTGTATGGTGTCGAAATTTGCTGATGACACCAAGATTGGTGGAACGGCAAATTGCGCGGAGGGTGTGGAGAGTCTGCAGAAGGATCTAGATAGGCTGGGCGAATGGGCCAGGAACGTTGGCAAGTGCGAGGTGGTCCACTTTGGTAGGAAGGACAATTACTTACGTGGCGAAAAACTGCAGCAGGCGACGGTGCAGAGGGACCTCGGGGTCCTTGAGCATGAGTCGCAAAAACCCAGCCTGCAGGTGCAGCAGGTGGTCAGGACGGCTAATGGGATGCTGGCCTTCATAGTGAGGGGGATTGAATATAAAAGTAGGGAGGTCTTGCTGCAGCTGTATAGGGCATTGGTGAGGCTGCAGCTGGAGTACTGTGTGCAATTTTGGTCGCCGCACTTACGCAAGGATATTTTGGCCTTGGAGGGAGTGCAGAGGAGGTTTACTAGGCTGATACCGGAGTTGAGGGGGTTGAGCTATGAGGAGAGGCTGAATAAACTAGGCTTGTACTCGTTAGAGTTTAGAAGAATGAGGGGAGATCTCATTGAGACGTATAAGATGATGAATGGGATGGATAGGATAGAGGTGGAGAGACTCTTCCCGCTCAGAAAGGACAGTAGGACTAGGGGGCACAGCCTCAAGATAAAGGGCGGGGGGGGTGGGGTTTAGAACGGAGTTGAGGAGGAACTTCTTCACTCAAAGGGTGGTGAATCTCTGGAATTCTCTGCCCGTTGAAGTGGTGGAGGCTGCCTCGCTAAATATTTTTAAGACGCGGGTTGATGGGTTTTTGATAAGCGAGGGGATTAAGGGTTATGGGAAGAGGGCGGGAATGTGGAACTGAGCCATGACAGATCAGCCATGATCTTATTGAATGGTGGGGCAGGCTCGAAGGGCTAGATGGCCTACTCCTGCTCCTATTTCTTATGTTCTTATGTTAATTGAACATGATTTTCCCTTGAGAAATCCATGTTACTTTCCTTCATAAACTCACATTTGTCCGTGTGACTATTATTTTTGCCCCAAAGCTCCCCCACCATTGAAGTTAAACCAATTGACCTGTGGTTGCATGGCTTGCCCTTACAGACTTTTTTTGAAAACAGGGTGTAATGTTTGCAGTTCTCCAGTCCCTGGCACCACTCTTGAGTCTAAAGAAAACCATAAAAATATGGCTACGCAGTATCTCTGCAATTTCCAATCTTAATTCTCTCAGTATCCATGGATGCATCTCATCCAGTCCTGTTGCCTTATTAACGTTAAATACAGCTGGCCTGTTCATGTCTTCCTCCTTATCAATTTTAAACCATTCAGGTGACTAGATTACTTCCTCATACACCATGGCCTGCTTAGTATCTTCCTCCTTGGTGAAGGCAGATACAAAGTATTCATTGAATACCTCAACTTGGACCTGTCCCAATATGTGTGAATCCCTTTTTGGTCTCTGGAATTCTCTGCCCGTTGAAGTGGTGGAGGCTGCCTCGCTAAATATTTTTAAGACGCTGGTTGATGGGTTTTTGATAAGAGAGGGGATTAAGGGTTATGGGGAGAGGGCGGGAAAGTGGAACTGAGCCACGACAGATCAGCCATGATCTTATTGAATGGCGGGGCAGGCTCGAAGGGCTAGATGGCCTACTCCTGCTCCTATTTCTTATGTTCTTATGTCCTGAATTGGCCTTTCTCCTCCTTTCACTATTTATATGCCTGTAGAAGACTTTGGGGTTTTATTTCATGTTGGCTGCCAGTCTTGTTTTCTTTAATTATTTTGTGGGATACGGGTGTTGCTGGCAGGGATAGTAGTCATTGCCCATCCCGGATTGCCCTTGAGCTGAATGGCTTGCTAGGCTATTTCTTTGGAACTGATGTTCAGCTAATTGAATGAGGCAATATATTAAAACAAGCATTTCCATTCTAACATTGTTAGAATGAAAGGTATATAAAGGAGGACATTAGAATAGTCATTTCAGAGTTCAAAAGGCTTGGCCATTCAATAGTTTGAACTCAAAACTTATGACACTGAATTCTCCAGTAACTTGTATTGTAAAGGTCTCAAATATATGTATCATTTACTATTAGTAATGGTTATCATTGCACATGTCTAATTTTTGGTCATAATCATTATTAGAATGAGCATGATTCTCATAAGACCATAAGACCATAAAACATAGGAGCAGATTTAGGTCACTTGGCCCATCTGCTCTGCCATTCAATCATGGCTGTTTTTTTTCTCATGAAAGTTATTAAGTGTTTTGAACCCCATTATCTTGTGGGATAGTTGTAAACTTATGAATATCCATTTCTTAACTCAAATACATATAAAGGTGGGAGTTTAAATCAATAAACACTGATCTTATACATCGGTACATTAATTTAAAAGCAAGCATATATAGGTAATATTATGTTGAAAAAATGTTGGTTAGGCATGTTGGTGCATTAATAGATAAAGATTTGGGAACGGTATGACAGTGATTCCCTGGGATAATGACAAGAATGAAGATTAAAGTGATGAAGAAATGCTCAAAAGCGGAATTTCTTTCAATGTAACCTGGAAGTTTAGGGGAAAGGTAATTGAGTTTCATTAGATTATATAATTTCAGAGGGTAAACTATGAATGAATATTTTCGGATTATTACAGAATGGAATGTTTTACTGCAAGTTGCTCATGAGAGGGGGAGTTTGCAATCTCATTGGTAAGAGAACAGGATACGTACTTGGAAACGACAATCTTGAATTAATTTAGAAAAAGAGGATGGAGACTGGACAGTGGGTAAGTAATTCCTGCTGAAGTGGTAGATCTTGTACAGATACAACGAGCTGGCATTTTGCTTTTTCATTTTAAAGTTTCTTTATTAGTGTCACAAGTCAGCTTACGTAACATTGCAATGAACTTATTGTGAAAATCCTCTAGTCACCACACACCAGTGTTCGGGTACACTGAGGGAGAACTTAGCATGGCCAATGAACCTAACCAGCATGTCTTTTGGATGTGGGAGGAAACTGGAGCACCTGGAGGAAACCCACCCTGACACAGGGAGATAGCGCTGACTCTGCACAAACAGAGATCTAAGCCGGGAATTGAACCCGGGTTCCTGGCACTGTGGGGCAGCAGTGCCAACCACCAGGCCATCGTGCTTATAGCTCTATCATTTGGTTTGCTGGCTGTCACAAGATGTTTGATATTTTATTGAAACTTTATAATAGAAGAAAGATGAAATTAACATTTAACGGTCAAAATAATATACGTTTGTGAAAGATTGACCATGTCTAAAAGGATTCTTAGAACTCTCCATTGATATGAGTGATTTGGTTGTTGACAGTGATGTGATGGATACTGCCTCCAGACTTGCAAAAGCATTTGTGAGGTCACACAATAGTTAAGTAACAAATGCAAAATCTCTGACCTTCGTAGCTCTCAACCATTTGGGGATCATTCTTGTCAAGAACGATGTTCATAACCTGTGTCTCTCCTTCAGCTGTACATACTGGTAAAGGCACGTCTGAACAAAGCATCATAGAAGCAAAGAAGTCTCTGACCAACATGTGGGCTGGAAGTTTACCACCTCGCCTGCCCCAGAATTGGGGCGGACGAGGCTCTCAGGATGGCATTCTCCATTGGCCTCATACGGGATCTTACGAGCCTTGGTCAGGCAAGGTGGTAAAATTCCGGCAGTGATGTCAATCAAGTATTGTATTTTCTTACAAGGGAAATAAGCCTTTGTTTTCTTTGAATAAATAATTACAGTCTGACAAGTGAGTTTTGAAGGATTGCAAGTGAAAGCTATGGGGAGAGATTTTCTGCATCCCACCCCTACCCCGCCTCGTGCCGTGGCAGTGGGAAACAGCTCGCCATCAGACAGCTGCAGGATTTTCCCGCCTCTGTCAACGTGTTTCCTATTGTTAGCACCCATCAGCACCATCAGAAGATCGAATGGCCAGGAAATCCTGACCATTTGTGACAAAATTCTGTTGTTCTTAGTGCTTGAATACATATGTAGTACCTTTCAAATGAGAGAAATTCCAATGTGCTTCCCAATTTAGGTAACAGGTAGGCAGCGAGCTATAGGGTAGAAAGAATGACATGAGGAAAAGTGACTAGAAACATTGTCAAAGGTATGGACTCAATGGGCTGTAAGGCCTGTGCTATATTGACTCTAAGGGTAAAGGAATGGGTAATTTCTCCCTGGCTGATATACTCTGTTTTGGACTATACAGACACACTTGTAAAATTGAAATTAAAAATATAACACATCCTATGTTTTTTAATTTCTTTGAGGGGTGCGTTTTCAGATAATCTTGCCTCTAAATCTGTTAATACAATGAAGTTATGTGACTTGAAAAAATTTTTTTATTCAAATATCACCTGATTTGAAGTCAACTGTTAATAAAGTTATCATAATCCCAGATGGCCAAAGGCTGCTCTCCCCTCTGAGGGGAAGAGTTGACTGGTGATGATTTAACCTGAGGATCACCACACCTCAGGGTGGTGACAATGTTGAGAAGGCGAGTATTCATGAATAACCCAGCCAGTACGAGAATTGAACCCACACTATTGGTATCACTATATCACGAACCAGCTGTCCAGCTAACTGAGCTAAACTGATCCTAAACTGTGAGTATCAATTGGGAGATGGAAAGGGTGTCAGAAATGAAATCCTTCATTCCCACATTTTGAGAAGTACCAAGTCCATCAAACTGTGCAGGAATAAATCTGAAACTTCATTCCATCCCTTTTAACGTTTAATAGTTAAGCGAACGAACGCTGTGTCCCCTATTTTCCTGCCAACTTCAATTATTCTTTGACAATCACTTCACAATGAGGCGCGGCAATAATGAAATACAGTGATACATACATTGTCCTTTCAGGTGGACATAAAAGATCCTGCGGTACTTCTTCAGTGAAGAAGCAAGGGATGTTCTCCCCTGTGTCCGAGCCAATATTTATCCTTCAATAAAAATAGATTATCTGGTCATTATCTGTTTGTTGTTTCTCTGCTGAGTGCAAACTGATGACTATGTTTCCGACATCACAACAATGACAATACTTCAAAAGTTTTTAATTGGCTGTAAAGTGCTTTTGGGAATTCCTGAAGTCATAAAAGGCACTGTAGAGATTGAAATCTTTTGTTAATACCTTTCCAAAGATTGTTTTGGCAACAATGAATATGCTAACCAGCGAAAATATTAACAGCCTACTGTTCAATGGATTTATAGGACATCTCTATGTCTATAATGTAACAGAAATGGTGACCCACATACGTTCTGTTATGATCAATATGTGAGACCAATTATATTTTCTCTGTCACGGCAAAGGTGCGGCTGACCACCATGAACATGGAACGATTTTGTTGTCAACAACAGATTGATGCAGATAATTGAGTTGCCTATCGTGACTTTTGAGCATTTCATAGCTAAGAGGCATCTGGATGGGTACATAAATAGGGAGGGAATAGAGGGATACAAACCAAGTTTAAAATTTAGTTAGGACATCATGACTGGTACAACCTTGGAGGGCTGAAGGCCCTTGTTCCTGTGCTGTTCTTTTCTTTGTTCTTCATCTCCATCTAGCACTTGGTGGAGGTTTTATTACCATCATCTGTGCTTATCATAGAAACACAGAAACCCTACAGTGCAGAAAGAGGCCATTCAGCCCATTGAGTCTGCACTGACCACAATCCCACCCAGGTCCTAACCCATATCCCTACATTTTTTTACCCACTAATCCTCTAACCTAATGCATCTCAGGACAACAAGGACAATTTTAGCATGGCCAATCAAGCTAACCTGCACATCTTTGGAGTGTGGGAGGAAACCAGAGCACCCAGAGGAAGCCCACATAGACACGAGGAGAATGTACAAACTCCACAAGACAGTGACCTGAGGTGGGAATTGAACTCAGGTCCCTGGAGCTGTGAAGCAGCTGTGCTAACCACTGTGCTACTGTGCCACCCACGGGTCAATCTTGTGTGTCAACGCCAAAGGCAAAGGTCGCTTCTGCAACATTGTAGAAGATACTCTTGCAAGCACTCGTTGGTCTCTGACTCTCCATGTGATTAGCCACTCTTGCCATACAGATTTCCCTGCTGTGCCTATGACCTACTCCTGCTCCTAATTCAGATATTTATACTTGAAGCTGTCATAGAAACATAGAATCCCTACAGTGCAGAAGGAGGCCGACCGGCCCAACGAGTCTGCACCGACCACAATCCCACCCAGGCCCTATCCCTATAACTCCATAGATTTACCCTGTTAGTCCCCCAGACACTAAGGAGCAATTTAGCATGGCCAATCCACCTGACCAACAGGCCTTTTGGACTGTGGGAGGAAACCAGACCACCCAATGGAAACCCACGCAAACACAGGGAGAATGTGCAAACTTCACACAGACAGTGACCCAAGCCGGGAATCGAACCTGGGTCCCTGGCACTGTGAGGCAGCAGTGCTAACCACTGTGCCACCGTGAGACCAGGAAACCTGGCCAGCAAGGATTTAACCTGGAAGAAAGATAAAAGCTGGTAAAAGACGGATAAAAACTCATTATAATCTTTAGACAACCAAGCTACCTCCTGAAAGTGCTTTTCCTCCCCCTGATTCTCCATAGAATTGGAAGTAGGTGGTTTGTGGGCAGGTTGGACTTCGGACTGAGATTTTCTTTTCAAATTTCAATGTCCTCCTGACCCAAATACAATGTGACAGCGTGGGGAGGGACGTGAAAATTTCCCCCAAAGAGACATTCTATCATAATGAGAAAATTATGTGAAAAGAAGAGATGGATCAAGAGACAGAAAACATCAGATAATGAAGCAAAGAAAGAAAGAATAACAAAACAAAATGGAAAGAATCAGATTGCTAATTATAGCAAGAACAGAACATTTTTTTCCTTTTTGTCTGCAAGTAACAATACAGGAACCAAATTAGTTAGAATAACTTAATATTTCTCCTGTTTATCATTCTGGATATTCTCAGGGAGTTGTGTTTTTTCTATTATGAGAATGTCTTCTTGATAATTAACTTGAATTATAGTACATATGAAAATAACTTTTAAGTAGCACACATAATTACTGTGTTATTGCTAATAGCATAATAATTAAATCCTCCAATTTTAACAAATAGGACTTAGGTTTTTTAGTTATAGGAGAAAAACTGTTTAGCAATTATGATAATTATATAAGCAAATGAAGGACATAATTAGATCAGGTTTATTCATAATTACATAATGTGCCCACCACATGTAATAACTCGAGATAAATTATAGTTAAATTATATGGAGCCTTAGTATTGCTGTTGTACTTAAGTTTTCATATGTACACTGATGATACCAGGCTCTCTTTCACCATCAATTCTGTCCCTCCTCCACTTATCCAATTGCCAATACTAGATGAACAGCAAGTTCCTCTGATTAAATACTGAGAAAAGGAAAGTGTTCCTTACCTGGACACTTAATCCAGAATTGGTATACTGTTTAATCTCTTGGGTAACTCACTGATTAATAGTGCTACCCACCCCATCAGTCCAATTAACCCCTACTTGCAAACCCTGGCCCAATTATCCAACCCCCAATCCCTTCACTGACCACCCAACTCCCATATCTCTAACCACCACCAAAACTCACCCATCTACACTTCATAGCCCCCACCCCCAACCTGACTAACTAACCATCCCCAACCTGACTACTCACCCCAGACCCCCTCTTTTCACTGAACTATTTCATCCTGACCCCTTCCCTGGTCCCAGCAACTCCATCCCTGACCTGACTAACCAGCCCTCACCCCTCCTCCACCTGACTACTCACCCCAGACCTCCTCTCGTCACTGACTTACTTCATCGTGACCCCTTCTCTGTTCCCAGCAACTTCATCCCTGACCTTTCTAACCAGCCTTCACCCCTCCTCCATCTGATTAATCATCCCAGACTTCCTCCCTTGACTCGACTGTTTCAATCTAACTCTTTCCCTGAACCCAACAACCTCACACTCACCCCACCCCTGACCTGACTAACCAGTCCTCCCCAACCTGAATGCTCACCCCTGACCAACTCCCCTTAACCAACTACCTTACCCCTGTCCCCTCTCCAACTTATCTACCCACACCGACCCCTTTTCCTAACCCAAGTACCTCACCCTGACCCCATGCCCTGACCCTATGATCTCACCCCAACCCTACCCTCAACCCGCAGCTGGTGTCCTACAAAGGGGTCAGGGCCTCTCCACTGCTCCTCTTGATCACTCTTGCCCTGGATCATTTTGTTTGGTTCTATAAGCTAGGATTGGTAATCCCAGCTGAAGAGGGGCCCAAAGTAAGCATGTAATGATATGATTTGATTTGATTTATTACTGTCACATATCTTAGTATACAGCGAAAAATATTGTTTCTTGGACGCTACACAGATAAAGCATACCATTCATAGAAAAGGAAACAAGAGAGTGCAGAATGTAATGTTACAGTCACAGCTGGAACGTAGAAAAAGATCAACTTAATGCGAGATAGATCCATTCAAAAATCTGATGATAGCAGGGAAGAAGCTGTTCTTGAGTCGGTTGGTACGTGACCTCAGACTTTTGTATCTTTTTCCCAATGGAAGAAGTTGGAGAGAGAAAGTCTGGGGTGCGTGGGGTCCTTAATTATGCTGGCTGCTTTTCCGAGGCAGCGGGAAGTGTAGACAGAGTCAGTGGATGGGAGATTGATTTGCGTGATGGACTGGGCTTCGGTCATGGCCCATTGTAGTTTCTTGGGGTCTTGGCAGAGCAGGAGCCATACTAAGCTGTGATGCAGCCAGAAGGAATAAGAACATAAGAACATAAGAAATAGGAGCAGGAGTAGGCCAACTAGCCCTTCGAGCCTACCCCGCCATTCAATAAGATCATGGCTGATCTGTCGTGGCTCAGTTCCACATTCCCGCCCTCTCCCCATAACCCTTAATCCCCTCTCTTATCAAAAACCCATCAACCCGCGTCTTAAAAATATTTAGCGAGGCAGCCTCCACCACTTCAACGGGCAGAGAATTCCAGAGATTCACCACCCTTTGAGTGAAGAAGTTCCTCCTCAACTCTGTTCTAAACTGCACCCCCTTTATCTTGAGGCTGTGCCCCCTAGTCCTGCTATCCTTTCTGAGCGGGAAGAGTCTCTCCACCTCTATCCTATCCATCCCATTCATCATCTTATATGTCTCAATGAGATCTCCCCTCATTCTTCTAAACTCTAACGAGTACAAGCCTAATTTATTCAGCCTCTCCTCATAGCTCAACCCCCTCAACTCCGGCATCAGCCTAGTAAACCTCCTCTGCACTCCCTCCAAGGCCAAAATATCCTTGCGTAAGTACGGCGCCCAAAACTGCACACAGTACTCCAGTTGCGGCCTCACCAATGCCCTATACAGCCGCAGCAAGACCTCCCTACTTTTATATTCAATCCCCCTCGCGATGAAGGCCAGCATCCCATTCGCCTTCCTGACCACCTGCTGCACCTGCAAGCTGGGTTTTTGTGACTCATGCACAAGGACCCCGAGGTCCTGCTTTCTATGGTGCATTTGTAGAAGTTGGTAAGAACTTTTTGGCAGTGGACATACCAAATTTTCTTCGTCTTCTGAGAAAGTAGAGATGTTGGTGGGTTTTCTTAATTATAGTGTCGGCATGGGGGGGACCAGCACAGGTTGTTGGTGATCTGGACACCTAGAAACCTGAAATTCTTGATCATTTGCTATACTCAGCAGTAGTGCATTCTGCATCTCTGCTGGTCAGAGCATCTGGCCCGTGTAGGGAGCATCAGCGTCCCTACAAAGCTCCCTAGCTATCAGCCCTATTCCTTTCCCTCAAACATTCTGAGGTTGAACCTTAGAGTAACTAGGTGTCATATTTGATCCAGAAATGAATGTCCAACCATATGCCCACACCATCACTAAGATTCACCTATTGCTACCACTCCATTTTGCCCTTGCCTCAGCTCATCTTCTGCTGAAACCGTCCATGCCTTTGTTACTTTAGACTTGACTACTCCAATAAACCCTTGGTGTGTTTCCCACATTCTGCTCTCCATAAAACTGAGTCAGCCAACCTTTGTTACCCTGACTCGCACAGGTTCCTGTTCACCACCATCCCCATGCTCAACAACCTACACTAGCAACTGGTTAAGCAATGTTTTGATTTTAAAATTCATAGCCTCGTTTTCAAATCCCTTCATGGCCTTGCCCCACCCTATCTCTGTTGTCCCATCTAACCCTATAACCTTCTGAGATCTCTGTTCTCATCTCATCCTGGCTTCCTGAACATCCTTGATTTGAACTGTTTTACCATTGGTGGCTGTTCCTTAAGTTACCTCAGCCCCAAGCTTTGGAATTCCCTTCCTAAACCTCTCCATCTTTTGAATTCTCTTTCCTCCTTTTAGACACTCCTTAAAACCTACCTCTATCGCAAACAATTTGACCCAACATCACCTGGTGTGGTTCACTATCAAATTTTGCTTCCTAACTCCTCCAGTGAAACGCCTTGAGATGTTTTATTAAATTAAATTAAAGAGGTTATCTAAATGTAAGTAGTTGCTATGAAAGTATTAGTCAAGGCCCTGAACTAAGGAAGCAAGCAGAAAATGCATTCAATGTTTTGGCATCAGCTACTTCCTGTGGTAATGAATTCCACAGGCTCACTTTTTGGGTGAAGAAATGTCTCCTCGCCTCCTAAATGGTCTACACTGAATTCTCAGATTGTGACCTCTGGTTCTGGACTCCCCCACCGTCGGGAATATCCTCCCTGCATCTATCCTGTCTGGTCCTGTTAGAATTTTATAAGTCTCTATGTGATCCCCCCGATTCATCTGAACTCCAGTGAAAACATTCCTAACCTGGTCAATCTCTCCTCATATATCAGTCCCACCGTCCCTGGAATCAGCCTGGTAAATCTTTGCTGCATTCCCTCGAGGGCAAGAATATCCATCCTCAGAAAAGGAGATCAAAACAGCACACAATACTCTGGTGTGGCCTCACCAGGGCCCTGTATAATTATACAACACATCCCTGCTCCTGTACTCGAAACCTCTCACAATGAAGGCCAACATGCCTTCTTTACTGCCTGCTGCACCTGCATGCTTACCATCAGTGAGTGGTACACAAGGACATCCAAGTCCTGCTACACACTCTCCTCTCCCAATTTACAGCCATTCAGATAGTAATCTGCCTTCTTGTTTTTGCTTCCAAAGTGAATAATCTCACAATTATCCAAATTATACTGCATCTGCCGTTGATTATCCTATTCACCCAACCTGTCCAGATCATTCTGAAGGATCTCTGCATCCTCATCATAGTCCACCCTCCCACCCAACTTGGTATCATCTGCAAACTTTGAGATGTTACATTTTGTTCCCTCATCCAAATCATTAATTTATATTGTGAATAGCTGAGGTCCCAGCATCGATCCCTGTGGCACCCCACTAGTTACTGCCTGCCAATTTGAAAAGCACCCATTAGTTTCTACTCTTTGCTTCCTTTCTGCCAATCAGTTTTCTATCAATCTCAATACACTTCTCCCAATCCCACACGCTTTAATCTTGCACGATAATCTCTTGTGCGGGACTTTGTCAAACACTTTCTGAAAGTCCAAATATACCACATCTACTGGTTCCCCTTTGTCAACTAGTTACATCTTAAAAGAATTCCAACAGATTTGTCAAGCATGATTTCCCTTCATAAATCCATGCTGACTCTGTCTGATCCTGCCACTGCTTCCTAAATGCTCTGCTATAAAGTTCTTGATAATGGATTCGAGAACTTTCCCCACTACCAATGTTAAGCTTACTGATCTATAATTCCCTGCTTTCTGTCTACTTCTCTTTGGTGACAATGAATGACTTTTTACAGCGGCATGGTGGCACAATGGTTATCACTGCTGCCTCACAGCACTAGGAACCCAGATTTCATTCCAACCTTAGGTGACTGTGACTGCGCGTTCTCCCTGTGTCTGTGTGGTTTTCTTCCGAGTGCTCCGATTTCCCCCCACAGTCCAAAGATGTGCAGATTAGGTGAATGGGCCAAGCTAAATGCCCCTTAGTGTCCAAAAGATGTGTAGGTTAGGGGCATTAGAAGGGTAAATGTGTGGGGATACAGGGACAAGGGCGGGGGGGTGGGGATGGACCTGTTAAAGATGCTATCGGAGAGCGTGTACAGATTCAATGGGTTGAATGCCTTTTTCTGCAGTTTAGGGATTCTATAATTTTATGCTTCTATGATATGATTAAGCTTGTCTTCAGCTTAAATCCTGCCTGAAAGTGCAATTCAGTGCAGCGTTTAACACGAGTGAGGAAAAAATGAACATCGGCTGTTCATATAAAATGATTTCTTACGCAATTCTTTAAGTATTTAAGTATTATGGGGCAGCAGGGTGGCACAGTCATTAACACTGCTGCCTCACAGCACCAGGGACCTGGATTTGATTCCCAGCTTGGGTCACTGTCTGTGTGGAGTTTGCATGTCTACGTGGGTTTCCTCCGGGTACTCCAGTTTCCTCCCACGGTCTGAAAGACGTGCTGGTTAGGTGCATTGACCCGAACAGGCGCCAGAGTGTGGCGAGTAAGGAATTTTCACAGTAACTTCACTGCAGTGTTAATGTAAGCCTTACTTGTGACTAATAAATAAACTTTTTAACTTTTTACTTTTAAGTATTTCGCAGGACAGCACAGTTAAAGGCAGTAGTTCGGCAAAGAGATTTATGCTTCCAGCCTCCTCCAAGCACTTTGCCACAATATCACCTTGCTGTCCGGAATAAAAGAGATGCTCCAGGCGATGTGGTGTGCAAGTTACATCTCAGCATTAGTCAATATTTTTCCAAAAAAGGTTGGTCAGGCAATGAACATATTTTGATGACTTTTAAAAGGAAAAAATGTGGACCTGGATAGCAGAATGGAAGTAACTCATTTTAAAGAAAATTAACAGTGGAGGGTGGTAGCTGCCTGGAATAAAATCAATTTGATACACTCAGGAGAAAACAGGAGTGGAAGAAATAAGGTTCTTGAAACCAATATATTCGTTTGTGAATACCACACAGCACTCAAACCATGTAGCTTTCCTGTTTTGTGCTGAATTTTATCCTTATACTTTCTTCAAAGACCTTTCAAACCAACTCTGCACGCCCTACTGGGGGCAGGGGGGGAAGGAACGTGGAGCAATTTGACTTTCAGCTCACTGCTGCGAGCACCCCAGAGTACGAGGATCTTTTAAACTATTCGGTGGCGTCACAAGGGAAGTACTCACCCTGCTTAGCAAGCGGAAGCTGGTACTGTTCCCTGCTGCTTTGAGAGGCCTTGCCAAAGAGAAACCATCAGCAAATTGCAGCAGTAATTTCCTGCTCACAACAGGCTGTGAGCTCAGTGGTAATTGACCCCTCAGGAATTTATTTGCATTTCTGCCTCAGCTGGGGCCCTTCCCAGACTCAGAATAGGATCTCTGCCTGGTTACAGCAGACATCATCAGGCCCCAGTGGATGTGTCGCGATGAGCTCAGTGAGATTCACAGGGCAATAAGTAATTCCTGCAGGAACATCCGCAAGATTAAGCTGAAGGAGGTGAAACTAAGGTGGCACTAACATGTGCCCAGCCGTGTAAATTATTGAGAGCACGTGTGAGGTGGAAAACTGTTGGGATGACAGGGCCTTCAAACGGATCATATCTCAACTGCATTGCTCCCTCGAGAGTGCTGTTGGTGCAGAATTTCAAACATAGCTTGTTTTGCTTTTAGGCAATGCCATACTTTGAAGATGATGATTTTGGACACTGTTCTGTAGTGCCAAAATTGTCCACACTGAGCTGAAATGAGCGAGTGCGGAATGGGCCACAATGTGGGGAGCTATCGTAAACCCCGCTGGAGTGAGCCACCTTGGCGGGGATGGGGGGATAGAGGTTAGCAAGCCCAGAGACTGCAGTCCTGGCCCCGGTAATGATATTAAAATTGTATGGTAATAAAATTATCATAATTTATGCAGTTCCACGCTGACTTCTGGTGTGGAGCTGATGGTGCCGGAAATCCGGCTACTGGAGCCTGGCGGAGCCATGGCACCCAGTGGGGAGCTTGTGAAATGACCTCTACTCGAATCTCCTGGTCTGGTTGCGCTACGAAAGCAGCACAGAGGGATGGGAGAATTGCCCTCGGTATTGTTGTAATAAAAAGGTAGATTATTTTTTGAAACACCCGCAGGAAAAAGAGCCAGCGTGATTTAATTCAGTTTTTATGCAGATGTTTTTGGGAGAATCGCCACCCATTGCCTTTAAAAATCAAGCTCACAATTGCCAGCCAATATTAGCACAATCAAAGTTCATTACTGAGCAGCATGTGATAAATTAATACCATATGGTCAGCTCTCTCATCACATCTCACAGCAATATTACAACCAGAAAAGTTTTCTGTGACATTTTCACCCAAAGAATGAAGGAACTGATAGTTGGTACTTCTGGAAAAATAGTACAGATTGCAAAACTGAAAGCCGCCAAACTATAAAATAACGTGAAAGCTAACGTCATACACAGCAGACATTCTGGAAGGAAATTGGAAATGTTTGAACGGAATGAAAATATTTATGAGGCGTTATTCTAATTAGCTGCAACTTCTCATTAGATTCAACACTCTGTTTAATTATAATAGGCCCCAAATAAACCTACCGAATACTCCATGTGTCAGAATGTTATTATCTAGCGCTAATTAACTTTTAGGACATTATCTAAAATTAATTATCGAAGTTAGACTCAATTTGCATCTGCAATGTCAAGACTTTTAAGTTGTATTGGCAGATACAGAGGGGAGATGGTCACAGAGTGGTAATGTCACTAACCTAAATCATTCAGAGAGACCAGGCGAATGCTCTGGGGATATGAGTTCAAATCCCACGAGATAAGAACATAAGAACATAAGAAATAGGAGCAGGAGTAGGCCATCTAGCCCTTCGAGCCTGCCCCGCCATTCAATAAGATCATGGCTGATCTGTCGTGGCTCAGTTCCACATTCCCGCCCTCTCCCCATAACCCTTAATCCCCTCTCTTATCAAAAACCCATCAACCCGCGTCTTAAAAATATTTAGCGAGGCAGCCTCCACCACTTCAACGGGCAGAGAATTCCAGAGATTCACCACCCTTTGAGTGAAGAAGTTCCTCCTCAACTCTGTTCTAAACTGCACCCCCTTTATCTTGAGGCTGTGCCCCCTGGTCCTACTGTCTTTTTTGAGCGGGAAGAGTCTCTCCACCTCTATCCTATCCATCCCATTCATCATCTTATACGTCTCAATGAGATCTCCCCTCATTCTTCTAAACTCTAATGAGTACAAGCCTAGTTTATTCAGCCTCTCCTCATAACTCAACCCCCTCAACTCTGGTATCAGCCTAGTAAACCTCCTCTGCACTTCCTCCAAGGCCAAAATATCTTTGCGCAGGTGCGGCGCCCAAAACTGCACACAGTACTCCAGCTGCGGCCTCACCAATGCCCTATACAGCTGCAGCAAGACCTCCCTACTTTTATATTCAATCCCCCTCGCTATGAAGGCCAGCATCCCATTCGCCTTCCTGACCACCTGCTGCACCTGCAAGCTGGGTTTTTGCGACTCATGCACAAGGACCCCGAGGTCCCTCTGCACCGTCGCCTGCTGCAGTTTTTCGCCCCGTAAGTAATAGTCCTTCCTACCATTCTTCCTACCAAAGTGGACCACCTCACACTTGCCAACATTAAATTCCATTTGCCATTTCCTGGCCCATTCGCCCAGCCTATCTAGATCCTTCTGCAGACTCTCCACACCCTCCGCACAATTTGCCGTTCCCCCAGTCTTGGTGTCATCAGCAAATTTCGACACCCTACACTCGGTTCCCTCCTCCAGATCATCTATATAAATGGTAAAAAGCTGAGGCCCCAGCACCGACCCCTGGGGCACTCCACTAGTCACCATCCGCCAATCCGAATAGCACCCGTTGACCCCCACTCTCTGCCTCCTATTTGACAACCAATCCTCTATCCACGCTAACACCCTACTCCAACTCCATGTCCCCGGACCTTCTGCAATAACATCTTATGAGGTACTTTGTCAAACGCCTTCTGAAAATCCAGAAAGACCACATCCACCAGCTCTCCTCTATCCACTGCCCTAGACACATCCTCATAGAACTCCAGTAAATTTGTCAGACGCGACTTCCCTTTAATGAAACCGTGCTGCGTCTGCTCTATCAAGCAATTCCCTTCAAGATGCCTCGCAATTTCCTCCTTAATGACGGATTCTAACATTTTACCTACCACAGACGTTAGCAGCTAGTGAAATTTGAATTCCATTAATTAATCATTAATTAATAAAAATCTGGAATTGAAAGCTAGCCTCAGGAGTGTTGACTATGACAGCTATCACCTTTCTTTTGTAAAAGCCCATCTGGATCACTATGTCCTTTAGGAAGGGAAATCTGCTAATCTTAACTGACATGGCCCACATGTGACTCCAGCGCCACAGAAATGTGACCGATTCTTAACAGCTCTCTATCCATCCACTCATTGTATCAAAACATTAGAGAAAAGTTCATAGTATCCATAGAGTCCTACAGTGCAGAAGAGGCCATTCAGCACTGAAGAGTCTGCACTGACCAAATCCCACCAGGTTCTATCCCCATAACTCTATGCATTTACCCTAGTTAGTCCCCCTGACACTACAGGCAATTTAGCACGGTCAATTCACCTAACTTGCACATCTTTGGACTGTGGGAGAAAAAGTACGCAGACATGGGAAGAACAAACTCCACACAGATAGTGACCCAAGCCAGGAATCGAACCCTGGTGCTGTGGGATAGCAGTGCTAACCACTGAGTCACTGTGCCACCCTGCCACCCACTCAGAACAATTTCAGAAATTCCTCCCTGAATATAGCTCTGTTGTCCTCTATTGTTAGGTCATCAAGCTTTTGTAGAAGGCTTAGTCCTGAACATATTTCCCTGCTAAGCAGAGAAATGTGCTGGTTCAGTAAGATGTGAAGAATTTAATGAGCTTTTTTATATTCATGCCTAATGGTTGTAATGACCTGATCGTTCACTTTGAGGTGTTTGCACTCCCCCTACACCAACCCCCCCCACCCCCCTGAACCCATCTTCAACCCAGTTCTTGTAACTTTATTTTAGATGATTAGATTTCTACTTCCTTAAACCAGTTCTGAAGCTGGTCAAATTGGTCCGATCAGACTGTGACCCCCCCCCCCCCCCCCCCCCCCCCCACCCCGCCCCAACAACCTTCCAATCCTACAGATCAGAACTGCAAACTGGGATCTTTCATTTCTCTGAGGAAATTTTCAGGAAATGCTTATTTTCAATTTCTTTGACTTTGAAGTCTAAGGGAAAGCGGCGGCCTATTGGTATTGTTGCTGGACTAGTAATCCAAAGACCCAGGGAAATAATTTGCGGACCCAAGTTCAAATCCCACCACAGCACACAGTGACATTTGAATTCAATAAAAATCTGGAGCTAAAAGTCTAATGATGACCATGAAACCATTATTGATTGTTGTAAAAACCCATCTGGTTCACTAATGTTCTTTGGGGAAAGAAATCTGCCATCCTTACCTGGTCTGGCCTACATGTGACTCCACAGCCACAGCAATGTGGTTGACTCTTAACTGCCCTCAAGGATGGGCAATAAATGCGATCCAGGCCACATCCCATAACTGAGTAAAAAAATTGTTGGAAGCTTTTCCCAACTTTCTTCCTTTAAATTGCGCATGAGATGTAGAGAATTGTTTAAAATGTGTGTTTTGCCACAGAGAAAGTGTTTAGCTACATTTACTGGACAGTCTTCATAGCAATGTTGCCGTTTGCATTAGGTAGAAGGGTTCTTGGCATCACTTTGACGGTTTTGGGACGGGCTTTTTTGTGAGTTTTTTAGCGGACAGGATTCCCAACTATGGGCCTGTATACTGGATCGGCCCCTCCTGAGCGGAGGCACTTACAATGTGATCTTCGGCAAATACAAGACATTGCCATCCCCGATAAATAAGGAAACACAATGATGACTTTCTTCTAATAATTCATCGCTGAACAAGGAAACCACAGAAGGAAATTATGTGAATGTTAATCATGTCCTAATATTTTATAATCCCATTTTCTTCCAGTAAAATTGAACAATTAAAAATGAGTACATTGTAAGGTCATCCTTATGCACCTTGTACAAAGTCCATGGGATTCAAACTCTGCTCTTTTTAACAGTGCACTGCTTAACGCATCTGTGTCAAATTCCTGTGTGTAATCCTCTCATGAAGTCACTAACCTGCTTATTTTCACTGGGTTAACAACTTTATAAAGTAGCACTCAGAAGAAGTTGATGTGAAAGCACTAACGATACCATACGGAGCAATTTGAAGCCCTATATGCCCAGTCCTGTCAAGGACATGATCACAGTTTATCTCTTTTACAGTTGTCCCCACAATATATTATTTTGTTAAGTGAAAAACAATTCACGTGACTGCAGCAGCAAAACAAACAGACTCTAAAATGTTGGTCCCAAGGATCTGTCCTGGGAGAGGATTGTTTTAAACAAATAGACTATCGGCAACTGTAGGTAACTAAAAGGCTTCCTATGTTCTACAAAGATAAGCGCAGCTCACAAAATGATCTCAAGAGAAAATCAAGAAGAATAAAGAAGAAATGAGAAATGTTGAAATGTTACTGGAGTGAGTGGGAGTTTGGAATTTGATTGAATGAGTCAAGTGAGTAAAGCCTGGGAACTACAAACCAGTGAGCCTAATATCTGTAGTGGGTAAATTCTAACAAGGTGTTCTGAAAATTAGGATCTACAGGCATTTAGAGACACAAGGACTGATTGGGGACAGTCAGCATGGCGTTGTGAGTGGAAAATTGTCTCTCACAAATTTGATTGCGTTTTTTGAAGGGGTAACCAAGAAGGTTGATGAGGGCAGTGCAGTCGATGTTGTCTACATGGACTTTAGCAAAGCCTGTGACAAGGTACCGCATGGTAGGTTCTTGTATAAAGTTAAATCTCACAGGATCCAGGGTGAGGTAGCCGACTGGATACAAGCACAGCTGGAAAATCTTGCCCTTAGTCTTTTTCTTTATCTATCCAGCTCCATTAACTTTGTCAGAATGCATTTGATGAATGCATTTTGAAATCCTCACTAATTTTATCTTGTTTTGTGGATTCTATGGGTTTGCCAGTAACTCAAGGATTTGGGTAAAGCTGTTTCCATAGGGAGGAATTTAACTCCCAGATGGGATGTTCCAGAGAGTCATTCAGCTGATAATAAGGACCAGCACAAACTATGTATGAGATGATAGTTGGATGGGAAATGGTTTGTTTGATTGCAGCTTAGCGGTTTAATGAGAGCTGGACTGGTTGACCATCATCACTTTTGCTGGGGTGGCAAAAGTGTGCAGAGGTGATGAAATGTCTGGGCATTGGCCTGATGTGCTGCTTTCTTCAGTTTGCCTGCCTCCCTCTAAAGCCACTCCCGCATAGCTGGGAGAATTCTGACCTTAATCTGCTTTTTATTGATTGACTCTAGCTGTTCTGAACTCTCAGCTCATTGCTAAAACTGGGATCTCCACAGGACCTCCATAGCAAACTGATAGTATTTGCATATCGATCTCAGCTGCAGTACTGGGACTAACTCAGCACGGACTCAAATCGAACAAATAACATTAACATTAGACTACCAGAGATAACGTACTAATAAGATGTTAACATATCCCTGCAACTCTTGTACTCTATCTAAAGTCATCACATTAAGAACTACACTGTTTCTGATACAAAAAGTAGCTGCTAACAGGAAAACAAATCAGGAAAAATAGGAAAAATTTGTAGAGCATTATTTTAATGGTGTTAAATTGGAAAATGTTGACGTATAAAAGGACCTGGGTTTCCTTGCACAATAAGCAAGCATGTAGGTGTATCAAGCAGTTAGGGAAGGCAAATGGTATGTTGGGCATCATTGCAAGCGGTGCCCCACAAGGCTGTGTCCTTACTATACTCCTTATAGACTTACGCCCATTTGGCCAAATTCCCATGCAACTCAATTTTCAAGTTTGCTGATGACACCACCAGGCTGGGTCAGATCTCAAACAATGATGAGGCGGAGTACAGGAAAGACATAGAGAATCTGGTGAACTGGTGCAGTGACAATAATCTCTCCTTCAATGTCAGCAAAACAAAGGAGATAGCCATCGACTTTAGGAAGCATAGTGAAGGACATGCCCCTGTTTACATCAATGGAGATGAAGTGGAAATGATCGAGAGCATCAAATTTCGAGGGGTCCAGATCACCAACAACCTGTCCTGGTCCCTCCATGCCAATATTATAGTTAAGAAAACCCACTAGTGCCTCTACTTTTTCAGGAGGCTAAGGACGTTTGGCATATCAGCTACAAGTCTCACCGTCTTTTACAGATGCACCATAGAAAGCATTCTTTCTGGTTGTATCTCAGCTTGGTATGGCTCCTGCTCTGCCCAAGACAGCAAGAAACTACAAAAGATCGTGAATGAAACCCAGTCCGTCATGCAAACCAGCCTCCCACCCACTGACTCTGTCTACACTTCCCGCTGCCTCACAAAAGCAACCAACATAATTAAGGGCCCCATGCAGCCTGGATATGCTCTCTTCCACCTTCTTCTGTCAGGAAAAAGTTACAAATGTTTGAGGTCATGTATGAACTGACGCTTCCCTGCTACCATCAGACTTTTGAATGGACATACCTCACACTAATTTGATCTTTCTCTATACCCTAGCTATGACTGTAACACTGCAATCTGCACCCTCTTCTTTCCTTCTCCATGAACAGTATGCTTTGTCTGCATTGTGCACAAGGAACAATACCTTCCACTGTTTACAAATACATGTGACAATAATAAATCAAATCAAATCAAATCTAAGTACTTGAGTACAGACACAAGGTGGTCTTCCTACAGTTGTACAGGGCTTTGGTAATAACACACCTGGAGTATCGTGTGCAATTTTTGTCTCTTTACCTAAGAAAACCTTTACTTGCCATGGAAGACGTGCAGTGAATGTTCACCAGACTGACTCTGTGGATGGCAAGATTGTCATATGAGGAAAGATTGAATGAACTGGGTTTACGTTCACCGGAATTTAGAAGAATGAGAGAGGATCTTTTTAAAATGTATAATATTCTGACAGGGCATCACAGCCTGGATGCAGGGTTGATCTTTCCTCTTGCTGGAGTTGTCTCTAACAGGGGGTTGTAGCCTCAGCGTAAGGAGTAGGCAATTTAGGACTGAGCAGGAACTGCTTCGCTCACAGCTAAACCAGTGAAATTCTCTGCCACACAAGGCTGTGGGAACCAAGTCGCTGTATATACTTAAGCAGGAAATAGATGGACTCCTAGACTCAAAAGATGTCAAGGGCTTTGACGAGAGTGTGTGAGCATTGCATTGAGATAGAGGATCAGCCATGTTCTACTGAATGACAGAGCAGGCTCAACAGGCTACTCCTGCTTCTATTGTCTGTATTTCTATGTTTCTATCTGATAAAAATGTTTGGATAAAGCTGAAGAACACAGAAGAACAGTCCAGATATAGGCAGAAAAGGGGATGAGAAAAGAGTATTGCAGGAGAAACCCTAAAACCGTTAAAATGACAGTAGAGAGGAGACCATTCAATCCGTCATATTCGTACTGATATTTTGCCAGGAATATTCAAACCAAAATTCAAAACTGCTCTTCTCTCTCCATCACCACCCCACCTCCTCCCACACCCCCACCCCAACTCCCCATCTGCATGACCCATCCTCTTGCCGTCTTTCAGATGAAATGTTACAGTCACAGAAAGTCAACATTGACTTTGTGAAATTAAATTTGTAGCTCCTTAGATCTATAAACATGTACAGAATCCAGTGGAGTTGAATTGATTGTTCTGTTTGCCTGCATTAATGGATTGATGTGATAATCTGAACTGATTATGAGCATCATACGTGTGACTGTTTATGAATAGAGCTGATAATGAATTCACATCAAAAGGGGATATTGTCACTGGATGGAGCATAACATTCATTCACTGTGTTTTAACAGCAGGCTTACAACCCAGTTCTAATGTGTAAACCTGTTTATTCTGAGTGAAAAAATAACAAGAGAATAAAAATATATCATGCAGAAGACAGGCAGATATAATGTCAAAAACTGTAAAGAAGATGAAAGAATCATGGCTTTCTGTAGGCATCAGGGTAGAGAGGAGATAATGGGCTGGAACTTCCTCGGAATGGCAATCAATGTCAGATTGTTATTCCGCTCCTAGTTATTTACCTGAAATCCAAACTGTGCAACGTTCCCCCAGGGCCTAGTGTCAAAGGGCAAATCAGTCGATTAGTAGAAATATGCGCCCCATTCTTACAGCACCATCTGCTGTGAAGCAGGTAAGTTTAAGGTCGACTGATGCTTCAAGGTGTTTGGCAGGCTAAGGAGAAGGTAAGCGTATAAGATAAATGGGAGGATTTGATGAGGGCAGGTTTCGGGATGGGCCTAAGGGGCCAAGGATTGAGCTTCGGTGAGGTTTCAGGTTTCAGTTAGTGGGGTGGGGGCGGTGGGTAAGTGACATTGGGCTTTGACAGTGGGTGTTTGGGTCTAAGGGGAATACTCAGGTATGCACCTTCCACAAGTCCTTTCAGGGATTGGGGTTGTACTTAGGACCTGTCAGTTCTGTCAAAATGTGACAATTGTTTCGTACCCAAGTAATCCTGGAGAAGCTCTTTGATGCTGTATATTTTGGGCTTGGCTAGCAGATTTTTCAGGCATGCTGCCTTGGGAGCAAATGTGATCATCAACTCAACAACTCTACCTGCTAGTTCCAGATTTTACCCTTTTCTCTACACCTGCTGACAAAGTAGTCTATGGATTCTCCAGGCTGTTGCCAAAATCACATGAATTCTAGGTGAGGAATACAGAAGTTTAACCTGATTCTGAACTTTCAATGCAGTCCATATCTTTTGTCTAGACCTTAGCTCTTACAAAGAACAAAGAAAATTACAGCACAGGAACAGACCCTTCGGCCCTCCACACCCAACTGAATTAAAATTCCAAACCTTTCCAGGGACCATATCCCTCTATTCCCATCCTATTCACGTATTTGTCAAGATTCCCTTAAAAGTCACTACCGTATCTGCTTCCACTACCTCCCCTGGCAGCGAGTTCCAGGGACCCACCACCTTCTGTGTAAAAAACTTGCCTTATACATCTTCTTTAGAACTTGCCCTTTGCACCTTAAACCTATGCCCTTAGTAATTGACTCTTCCACTCTGGTAAAAAGCTTCTGATAATTCTAATGCGTTCAGCCTGTGCAGACCTTCATTGCTAATTACTAGGTGAAATCTTTATGGCTCACTGGTGGGTTCAGACACACCTGTATCATGATCTGTATAGGTGAGCTGCATTCTAACTCAAACTATGGTATTTTGTGCATTCTAACAATATCCCTTTGAAATTCTTTCCACTGCAGTAGCTGGGGTGAGTGTCTCTGTAACCACGTTTGTGCTCTTTTCTGAAGCTCCAGGCACAAAGATGAATTGTGGCAGGAATGCACCACAGTGCCATGCCATTTTTACTTTTTATTCAATTCATTTGTCAACAACTCCCAATGTCACTTGTTGTAATCGCAACCTTCTCTTTGCCCAACTGTTACGACCTTTCGTTGTTTTGACTCTCCCTTGCTTACTCTCAATCCCGCTCACTCCCTGGTCGCTCACCTTTCCTGACTCAGGTAGCCTGGTGCTTGTCTTCTCAACACACTGTCCCATTCACAGAACTGGCAAGACTACGCATCGCAATCTCGCCAAGACAGTTCCGTTTGTTTACCAGCTCTTTGTCTGAGCACGTGCTCAATACCTCGTTTCTAAAGCATTTTCTTCACAGTCGCCACGTTGCGTTTTTAACAACCCCTGATGCTGGAGTGGGTTGCAACCTGATCAAACCATTGATGGTTTTCACATGCTGTGCAGCATAAACTAACACTGCTCACCCTGTTAGGACTGTACTTAATCTTCTTTCATCCTGGCCATCATATTGTAGCTTTTCTTAAAGATGTCCATGAGCCATCACCATTGTCATTTCAAAGGAGTCATTGCTGCACACCATGTCTTGTACTTATGATATAAGTCTTTGAGCTTATTTGCTGTATAAGATACAGGACACAAATCACTCCAATAGGATTGGGTTGACACTCTGTTGGTTCATATCATTAGAGTTGGCATGTGGAAACAGTCTCTTTTGTTATAAAGCTTGGAGCACGAGCAGTTGTTGTTTGCTCTGCTGCTTAAACAAAAAGTGATGCTGATACTGGAATACGCAATACAGACATCACTTCCCTTTCGGTAATGTATAGGAGGTACACTCATTTCTTTAAAGGCTTATTATAAAACTATGCATTCCGGTCCCACCACTGAATAACCTTCCACCACTGGAAGATTACGGCCAAAGAATCAATTGCAGGCAAACAAGAAAATATAGATAAAGGCATGTGAGAGATGAAACACAAGGAAGAGAAAAAGAGGAAAAGACAAAGCAAAAGGAAGAAGATGAAACAAAGTGAATGGGCATCACAGAAAGGAACAGATCCAGGAAGAAAAAGATGTATGTTATCTCAAATCAGATTATATGTTAACAAGTAAAGGAAGCGCTTTTTTAAAATTCATTTATGGGACATGGGTGTCACTGGCTGGCCAGCATTTATTGCCCATCCCTTGTTGCCTGAGGGCAGTTGAAAGTTAACCACCTTGCTGTAGTTCTGGAGTCACATATAAGCCCGACCAGGTAGTATCACAGAATCCTACAGAGCAAAAGGAAGCCATTCGGACTATCGAGTCTGCACCGACCACAATCCCATCCAGGCCCTATCCCCATAATCCCATGCATTTACCCTAGCTAGTCCCCTGAAACTAAGGGGCAATTTAGCATGGCCAATCCACCTAACTTTGGACTGTGGGAGGCAACTGGAGCACCCGCAGGAAACCCACACAGATAGAGAGAGAATGTGCAAACTCCACACAGACAGTGGCCCAAGCTGGGAATTGAATTCAGGTCCCTGGCACTGTGAAGCAGCAGTACTAACCACTGTGCCACCCTAGATACTACTCACTGAGCAGACAAGCAGCTGACCATTTAAGCAGCGGTTGGATTTGAACACGCACCTTCATAGACTGGAGCCTAATCCAGCGCCTTAGACTAATTGCCACACTACCATGAAAGTAAGGATGAAGGGAGAATTTCTCCTCATAAGCTAATCCCCTCATCTGAAAGAATCAAAGCAATACACGTAAATAATCACAGCGTTTCACAGATTCAATTTACTGATGAGCCAGGTTCGAAACTGTTTCTAGATCTGAATTGTGCATCAGAATGCTGTCTTGGCCCTCTTGATTTTCACCAGCAGCTTTTGGCCATCAACAGGGACCAGTAATGTAGTGGTAACTAGTAACCCTGAGAACCAGGCAGATGCACTGGGGACACAGGTTCAAATCCTACCACAGCAACTGGTGAAATTTAAATCAGTTAATAAATCTGGAACATAAAGTCAGTATCACTCATGGTAACTGCTGTTGATTGTTGTAAAACCTATCTGATTCACTAATGTCCTTTCAAGAAGGCAATCTACCATTCTTATTCAGTCTGGTCTTCATGTGACTCGACCAATAGCAATGTGGCCGATCCTTAACTGCCCTCTGAAATGGCCTAGCAAACCATTCAATTCAAGATGTGGTCAGCATTGAACTGGGAATGGGAACAGTAGGAAGTCTCACAACACCAGGTTAAAGTCCAGGTTTATCTGGCAGCACGAGCTTTTGGAACCCTGCTCCTTCATCAGGTGAGTGAAGAGTTCGATTCACAAATAGGGCTTATATAGATACAGGCTCAATTACAAGATAATGATTGAAATGTGAGTCTTAACAGGTAATCAAATCGTTACAGGTTCAGACAAAGCAAGTGCAATTCAAGGACAATTAGGAATGGGCAATAAATATAAGCTTTATTAACGATGCCCTCACTGTTATGAGAGAAAATCACTGAACTCTGAATCACTGAACTGAGAAGAACGTCAGTGGAGACTTAATGAACAAAATGGCATGTTTTAGTGATTGTTTGTTCATCTGTCTGCATTTACAAAGATGTGCTACTTATATGAGTAGGCAGCACGGTGGCACAGTGGTAGGCACTGCTGCCTCACAGCACCAGGGACTTGATTCCTGGCTTGGGTCACTGCATGTGCGGAGTTTACACATTCTCCCCGTGTCTGTGTGGGTTTCCTCTGGGTGCCCGGGTTTCCTCCCACAGTGCAAAAATCGTACTGGTTTGCTACATTAGTCATGCTAAATTCTCCCCCAGGGTACCTGAACAAGTGCCGGAGTGTGGCAACTAGGGGATTTTCACAGTAACTTCATTGCAATGTTAATGTAAGCCTACTTGTGACATTAATAAATAAACTTTAAACTTTAGGTAGCTTTGATATGGCCAGCTGTAACCTGTGGTAGTAAAACTTGTGTGTTGTCATTACAGGTCCTTAAATTCCACTGCCACTATACCTCTGTGATTCTTTATGTTAACCACAGTTTGAGCCATTTCTGACTAGGAATATCACATTGTAGACACAAATTAAGGCCTTAGTGAGTTCTCTGAAGTTCGTTCCTGTGATCTCTGAAGTTTGTTCATGATTGTACTCAAGGTCTGTCCCAGATTGTCAAAGCGCTTTCTCAACCTTGGACCTCCATAGAATGACAGTATTCATAGGCTGAGAGCATTTGTAAACTGACAGCATTCATAAGACGGTCTCTCCAGCTGAAGATTTGCATAATTGAGCTTGCCAATTCTAGTCACTGATGTAGATTTTTGCTGAATGGTAGATTACTGTATGTATAATGCTTTCTCCGTCCTTAGAAACAACATGGATAAGGGGTTCACAGCAGAGAAACCTGGCTTTATGTGGGTGTAGATCATTGAATGTGGCAGGACAAGTTAAGAGAGTGGTTAATAAAGTTTACAGCAGCCTCGGCTTTATCAATAAGGGTATACGGTACGAAAGCAAGAGAAGATATGTTAAACTTGTATAAAACATTGGCCTCATTGTGTCCAGTTCTGGGCACTACACTTCAGGAAGGATGTGAAGACACTGGAGAGACTGCAGAAAAGATGAACAAGGAATGAGGGATTTCAGTTGTGTAAATTGATTGGAGAGATTTTCCTTGGGGAAAAGAAGATTTGATGGAGGTGGTCAAAAGGATGAGGGGTCTGAACAGGGTAAATACAGAAAAACTGTTCTGAATGGTAGAAGGATTGGGAACCAGATGTTAATAAGGATGGAAAATAGCTGGCAAAAGAAGCAGTGGTGACATGAGGAGCATTTTCTCATGGTGAGTGGTTAGATCTGGAATACACTGTGTGAGAGAGTGATGGAGGCCATTCAAGATGGAATTGGATTATTATCTATCAAGGAAGAATGGCAGGGCAATGGGAAGGAGCAGAGTGGCACTAGGTGAAATACTCCTTCAGAGAACCAGCACAGGGACAAGGGGCTGAATGGCCTTGTGCTGTGCTGTAACAATTCTAGGATTCATTCTATGATCCTATGATAAGTGAGCATGATTGCTCTACACACTTCAGGCAGCTGCAGTGTGAAATAGATACGTCCAAGTGGAAAACAGGTGCATGTAAGTGCATTCTCCTGGCATTATTAAAGGACAGGCAGCTCAGGGGACCTCTACCCATGATATACTGGCTCATCAGCACTGACGTCGACTGCGTTGCCAGATGTGCCTCTTCTTTCACATCACTGCGTAATGCTGGGAAGGTGTCAATTGCTGGGTGGCTGCTTAGTGCTAGCGTGATAATTACAGAGGAAGCTTGATGAATAATGGTGTTTAGGATCCTTCAGCAGGCTGCTGGCCTTGTTCCATGGAAAAAAAAGCCAAAATGATATATGACCAGGATCTAAGTTAACTCACAACTCACAATTTGCTTTTTCAGCACATGGTATAGAGTCATAGAGCCTTACAGCATAGAAAGAGGCCCTTCAGCCCATCATGCCCTTGCTAGCCATCAAGCACCTATCTATTCTAATCTTATTTTTCAGCACTTGGTCCATAGCTTTGTATGCTATGGCATTTCAAGTGCTCATCTAATATGTTAGAGATATGCAGTTTCCATTCATATATTGATGTAAACTATTGGTGAAGGTTTTGTTAGACTGAGCTGTCAATGTTATTTAATGGGAGTGTACTTCAGAGAATCAGGCAGAGATTGGACAGGTACATGGATAGGAATGGTTTAGATGGACACAGGCCAAATGTAGGGAAATGAGACTAGTTCAGTTTAGGAAACCTGGTCGGCACGAACAAGTTAGACCGAAGGGCCTGTTTCCATGCTGTATATCTCTATGATCTCTATGAGATCAATGTGCCTGATTAATGACTGCAAAGTCGTGGAGTGCTGTAATCAGAAATGATGATCTTCACACCTTACTGTCCAAACTGTGCAACCACTGAGCAGAATTGTGCAGCCTCCTCAAGGCGAAGGCAAGGCTGGAAACTGAGGCGCACCATTCACAACCCCATTGACTTCAGCAGGACCGGAAGCTTCTGCCAGTGGAAGGAGCCATGAAATTCTGCCCAATGAGTGAGAGTAAACATCAGGAAAAGAGATTCAAATTGATCTAATGCTGTTTTCGTATCAATAACATTCAATTAATTTGATGTGATATATATCAAAGGGTTCATCATCCCTTCAACCACACACCTCAATGGCATCGAGGCTAATGAGTATTTCTCCTGATGAACTTCACCATCCATTCTTTCTTGGCCCTCCAATTCCACTTCAGGCTTGTCCCAAGGCAGAAACGCAAGATAAAAAAAAACTCACCAGGTTAATTAGACATGTGGGAGATAATATGGCAAGAACCTGTTTCCTCAACAGCAGATATGGAAAAATCACAGGTACATTGCCAGCAACTTTCTAATAAGCATTGCGCATAGATGAAATCCTTACTATACAAGCTCACTCAAAATTCCTGCCACTGCATTTTCATTTAGTCAGCTGCTTGAATAATGGTTTGCCAGAGGGATAATGTCACTGGACTGGTAATCTAGAAGCCTGGGCCAATGTCTTAGAGACAAGGGTCCAACCCCATTGTGGCAAGTGGAAGAATAGTGACGGGACCACAAAACTATTACCGATTATTATAAAAAAAAATCTAACTTTAGGGAAAGAAATCTGCCACCTTTACGCAGCCTGCTATGTGACTCCAGACCTACAGCAATGTGATTGACTCATAACTGAAACAAGGGCAATCAACGTCTTTCAAAAAAGCAATTCAGCTGGCACAGAAGTGCAATAAAGTTGTAATTAAAGCCAAGTCATGATTGGCTGTGTTACTTCGACAAATGAAACAAGCTCAGTAAGTGCAACAAAGCTGATAAAATAAACAAATAACATTGTAAACTCCAGAATTGCACTCCTAGCCTGCTGCTTGTCAAAGAATGTATCAAAACGAGAAAATATCAACAATTTCAGAAGAATGGGACAGATGAACTTGAACATACAAAACCATGAAGTAAAAACATATTTTAAATAGCTGTATCGAAATTTGTGTCTCTCTCGCCTGCAAAATGTTGCTGTGCAGTATGACAAAGTATTATTACATACATATCCTGATGCAAATGTCTATGTTATAACAATTTAACAGGTTGGTAAAAAGACTAGGATGCAACACAGCCAAGCAGAGTAAATAGCAATTGAGTTTGGTCATTTGCATTAGCTGTCACATGTACACAGAATACCAATTATAGTAAATTAAGTTTGTGACACTTTGCTAGTGGAAAGCAATGCAGCGTTGCAAATGCATGCTGTTAAAACAGCACCAAAAGAAATGTAAATGTGACTGGCCATTTATTTTTTGGTATCACTTCAACACCTGGGCAGCTTGCCATGTATTGGAAAAGTGCTGGCAGTGAGAATGGCTCCAGTCAGACTATTTCATTAGAGTTATATTTGGGTGTCTATCTGTCCATAGATCAAAACCTTTCTTACAGTACTTACACTGAGTCATGGACTTGAGCATGAATCATTAAACACTTACTGGAAAATACAGAAGCAAAGCTCCAAAAAGAATTGTCTCCAGCAACACCAAACCTGACGCTCTGATACTCTGAAAGAAAAAGAAATTCACACAGTTGTTAGAGATCACTGTGAACAGGTTTACAAAAAATGGCACCTAAAGCAAAATAACAATTTACAAAAAAGATTCTAATGTTCTTGTGAAGAAACATCAATTTGTCCATGTTGAATATTGTGTTTAATTTAGATTAAGAGCCATATTATAAAATAGTGTGAATAACAAAACAAGATACTGACAGATCATTTCTACCATGTCCAACACTGCACCAGAATTTTCTGATATTCCACATTTTTGATCTCTTTCGGATTTTTTATCCTGTATTGTTGACAACCACCTTTGTTATTTTTAAACCAGGACGATAAATTGGATAAAGACCAAAGGCAGGGACTGCTATATGTGATGGACCTGTGGCCACCAGTTGCAATGCAGGAATCATGCAAACCTCACATCGACTTCTCATTTACATGAATGCAGCATTCAACCAGCACAAAACACGCAGTTGCGCACTTGAGCAAGGGGTGAACAATTGTTAGAAGCAAGAACAAGTTCAAGCTAGCCTATGCTACTTGAAGCAAACCTAAACCTCTTACAGGGCAGGTGTATTTTGGCTTGAGAAGGGGTTAGCTTCACTGCAGCAGTCATTTGTACCTTGGAAATACACAGGAATGGTTCAACTTGGCAGGGAGTACGTACAGGCTTTAATGTTCCCTGATCAGCACTGGAGTTCTTGGTGGAAGAGGTGGACAGGAAGAGAGAGGGGTTCTATCCACATTGAGCCAGGGAGGCCGTCCAGGCAAACCTGGAGTTGTCAATGTCAGGAGCGAAAGGAAGGGTAATCTGTCCCTCTGTAAAATCCACCCCAGTGACGCACTTCCCTCTCTCTTGTAGGATGCAGAGAAAGACTGGCACTGTTGCTTGTCCTTATCCCAAAGGTGGACCTGATGTTGCCATCGCTGCAATGACTGAGGCTGTGGCCAGTAATTGGGTTGAAATGTCTAAATATTCCTACCAAATCCTTCTTTTCACATCCTACCAACCCCTGTTTAAACACACTCTTCTGATTTATGTAAGCACACACCTCTTGTTTTCCCTCTCTTCCTTCACTGCAAACTTAGCCATGTAACTTTCACCAAAGATGTCAGCAAGTCAGGCAGTGGTACAGGGATGTGAAATGCACAGAGAAGAAGGAACTGATGATGAAGAAACACCATTACTCAATTGCACACCAGCTGAGATAGAGATACTTAAGACGGCAGAAAAGAGGTGGAACCTCCACATTTTGAGTCAACAAGCATAAGGGCTGTAGACAGGCCGGTGGACTAGGTAGTGCTGTTGCCAGCTCGCTGGAGGTTAAGGTCATTCAGGAGACCTATTGCAAGGAATCAAGATGGGTAATTCAACATGGCGGTGCATAGATAAGTACTGATAGGTATCTATAAAGATGGTGGTATACTGGCAGGCCTGTGTTGGAGGAGCTTGGGGAAGTCCGGCACAAACTTGGCACATGGCCTTCTGCAGAGTTTGGAGCCCGATCTTCCTATACTGTGGTGGTGGTGGCACGTGCAGACCTAACCATGCTGCAGCATCTGATGGCCAGTATCTCAGCTTCCATTTCCACATAAGCTACCCAGTGTTTGAGTGCTGCAGTGAAAACTCAGGGTAAAACCAGGAAAATGCCACACAAGTTCAGACTGTTATCATCATGATTGCCGATACCAGGGTGGGAAGGGGTTTGTGCTGTATTACAGCAGTTCAGCAAATTGTCTTCCAACAGATTAAAATATTTCTTGAGGTGTGTTATGTATGCGGTGGTGGGGGGGGGGGAATCTCCTTAAAGGAAACAGGTCATGTGACCGGGATGTGGGATGAGCTGATCGGGAACTGCCCTGAAAGAGCAGTTGTCGTTTGGAGTGCGGAGCGAGTAAGACTGAATAAAGTTCTGTGTTCCCTGATGCCTGGATGTGGAATAGTTAGAACCATAGAACCACAGAAATTACAGCTCAGAAACAGGCATTTTAGCCCTTCTTGTCTGTGCCGAACCATTTTTTGCCTAGTCCCACTGACCTGCACTTGGACCATATCCCTCCACATCCCTCTCATCCATGAATCCGTCCAAGTTTTTCTTAAATGTTAAAAGTGACCCCGCATTTACCACTTTATCCGGCAGCTCATTCCACACTCCCACCACTCTCTGCGAGAAGCCCCCCAATATTCCCTTTAAACTTTTCTCCTTTCACCCTTAACCCATGCCCTCTGTTTTTTTCCTCCCCTCAGTGCAAAAAGCCTGCTTGCATTCACTCTTTCTATACCCATCAAAATCTTATGCACCTCTATCAAATCTCCCCTCATTCTTCTATGCTCCAGTTCTTGAGGAGATCCCTCAGTACAAAGGAATATAACAAGGTGTTGCCCTGGGGAAGTGACAGTGGCTCTGGGGACCTCCTATCCGCTCTCAGCAAGATAATATTTGCCCTTCCAACACTGTCACTTCTCCAAACAATCAGCCTGGCATCGGCTGCTGCTGTCCATGTCAAGTTCATGCTGCTTGAAGCTGGGGCCTCTGGGGGCACAGTTGTGTGACGTCACCCTGCAAGGCCATCTGCAGTGCCACCCACAGCAAACCACCAGCCACACTGCGACCACTGGCATAACACTGGATAGAAGCACTTGGAAAGGAGAAGGCAAACAGGATGCAAGTATGAAAGGTATGCACAAGGTCGATTAACTGATGCAATATTGAACAGTTTGTTTAATAATGTTGGTTTGGAATGGTAGTTTTATGGAGTCTTTTTAATGTGGCCAAGTAGTGATGGTCCTTAATGGAGACAAGGTTGAATGGGGAATTGGGAGTGTGCTCAGCGATACCATTGTCAGATGAGATGGTCATGGTCAGTTGGCAGGAATGGTGATACCTCTTCCCTCTCCTCTTCTCCATTCTCCTCAGCTGATAGCTGTATACCTGTTGCAGAGTCTGTAAGCTCATGGTGCATTTCTCTAGGGTGCGACAGGCAGACCGTGATGAATCGTAATACATGCTGTGGAAGTGCTCCTCCAGAATGGCCCAGTCATTAAGCATCCCGGTTGTCAGCTCGATGGCATTTTGGACTGCGGCACATCTCTCATTATTTGCATGTTGCCTGTGTGTGATCTTTAATACATCTGAGTCATGAGGCAAGTGATCAGTTGATTGTCCTTGTTGCACAGTCTGGCTTGACATGGTGGCTCAAATATGGATGCCCCAGCTAGTGTAGAGCAAAGGTATTATGTTTACTGCCGGGATATGGGTCATTTCCCTGCACGATGTGCATGCACACCAACTGTACAAGTGGGAGTCAACCCCACTTGTGTGCAGTATCAATGTTTCTTTAATTTGCACTGAATGGTTCTTTAAGATTGTCACACAGCCATACATGCACACATCTTAAAGGAAACATTGGTTGTGCGCAGTCATTTGTTCCCTGGGTGGGAAATTGCAAATTGCTGAGTGACAGCAGACCCACACAGCTTAGAGGGAACACTGAATGACACCCTGCACCATGCAATACCCCTTATCCCAACAAAGTCCTGTATATTTTCCACTTTCCTCCCTCTGGTCAGAGAGAAAGCAATGTATTCACTTCTTCTGGCATGTAGAATGTAGATCAGTTCTGGAAAATGGAAAATATTAGAAATGTTGCCTGTTGCAGCCTGGAAGGAATCCCAACACTAAGGCACTTGTGGTCACGGTAATATTGACTGTCACTGGCAGCACCGACTACCTCCTGTTCTGAGTGGCAGGTTTGCCCGGAACAGATGGCAAACTTCAGCGAGTGCCTCTTTTGTGAGATGGAGACAGGCTGCACTTTGCTCTTCGCTGACAGAGAAGGAAGAGAATCATTCCTTGAAGATGGTGGGAGGTATGACCTTCCTCTGAGAGCCCTGCTCCCCATCCTCTCGGCGAGTGGCTCGTCCGGCTGGGAGGTGGCTCTGCTCGTTTGCCCTGTGGTGCTGTCAACCGAGAACGACAGTAGCTACTGGGAGCGAGTGTTCTGAGCAGAATCCTTGAAGGCAACACCACTCCCTGTAACATTCACCCAACTTTAAACAGCAATGCAAATCTCACAGTATTTCCAGAAACGCAGACAGAGCCAATAGTAACCAATCATCAACTACAGTGAAAGTAATTGATGATTCTTTTAAATAGCACTGGTGGAGTGTTCCTCCTGCTGCTGAAAGCATTTTTCTTATTCATTCATGGTATGTGGCTGTCGCTGGTTGGGCCCGCACTTATTGCCTAAACCCTAATTGCCCTTGAAGTGAATGGTTGGCTTGCTAGACCACTGCAGAGGATATTTAAGTTTCAACCACATTGCTATGGCTCTGGAGTCACATGTAGGCCAGACCAGGTAAGGATGGCAGATTTCCTTCCCTATAGGACATTAGTGAACCAGGTGAGCTTTTATGACGATCAACAATGGTTCCACGGACTTTTAATTCCAGGTGTTTTATTGAATTCAAATTTCATTATTTGCGATAGTGGGTTTTGAACCTGGGTCTCCAGAGGATTACCTTGGGACTCTGGATCACTAGCCCACTGGCACCATTCTGCCTGATGTTCAGCAAGTTCCCTGCAAGTTTCCCCCCAAGCCACTCACCATTCTGACTTGAAAACATATCGTAGTCGCTGGGCCAAAATCCTGAAGTTCCCTCCCTAATGGGTCAACCCACAGAACGTGGACTGCAGCGATTCAAGAAGGCAGCTCACCACCACCATCTCAAGGACAACTAGGGATGGGCAATAAATGCTAGTTAGCCACATCCCACGAAGGAATAAAAGAAGCTGCCTGAGGTTCAGCAAGGACATTAGCTGGAGTGTTGAGGTCAAAAATGGCACAGTTGCAGTAAAATCATCTGCCACAAACTGCTTACTCCTCATACTTCCAATTCAGACTCCTAATGCCTGTGCTAACAGCCTCACCAAAATGGTGTCCAGCATTAACAACACTGCAAGTGTATTACCCAAAGTGACATCCAAAGAACTAAAATTCAGTCCAAATCTCTATGGTATGCATCTTAAAACTAATTGGATTTGTCTATTTCCATTCCTGATGATTCCTAAGCGTAAAGGTCTGAGATGCATGAAGAAAACATAATAGCTTTTCACGAAAAAAATCACAACACATTCAAAATATATTCAGGGAGATGGTGGAACAGTGATCTTTAGAGGAACCAAATGCAGCAGCAGGATTTACATAGCATGCCCAAAAGTTTTATTACAATTAAGTCAATGCAAAAATAAATAGTCAGAGAATAAAATGAGGCTAAAAAGAAAGAGCAAAAGCAGAAGGAGATCCTAATTTTGAAAGCTGGCATGTGATCAGATTACATCATGTACATAGAAAGTCAATTTGCATCAAATGTAAAATTTTTTAGATTAAGAAGTCAGCGAAAAGAGGGATTCAAACTCCCAGGCAGTAAGCCAATGGAACATTAGGGCAGTGGTAGTGACTTTTGCTTCAATGTTCCCTTTAGAATGCATTAATACAAACAGGGTTTGATGTTTAATTCCAGCTTCAATGGGCTTGAGCTACTAACATTCAAATTAAGCCAATGCAAGTCATCCCCTTCAGCCTTACTTTAATGCATCAATTCTCAAGTTATAAATCTTTAAAGTGCGAGAATTGTTAACAGGTAACAGGTTGGAAATATTTATGTAGTTCCACAATTCCTGCTGCATTGTACAACTAAATGTGGGTCATGTCTCTGTCCCCATCACTATCAAGGTGGGTGCATTGAAATAACTAGATGGATGTTTGTATCAATTCTTTTTGGTTGTTTTCATTATGTTCTACAGAAACAAATTCCTCTAACTGCTCGATATTCAAACATTCATTTTGCATTTACAAAAAATGAGGCATTTATTTCCATGTATGTCTGCCATCTACAAGGTACAAGTCGGGAGTGTGACTCCCTGAGAAATGTCTCAGTGTCATGGCTTTTAATCATAGAATCTCTACACTGCAGAAAGAGACCATTGGACCCATCAAGCTGCACTGACAACAATCTCACCCAGGCTCTATCCTCATAACCCTACATATTTATCTTGCTAATCCCCCCGATACTAAGGGGCAATTTAGCATGGCCAATGCACCTCACCAGCACACCTTTCGGACTATGGGACGAAACTGGAACACCCGGAGGAAACTGACACAAACGCGAGGAGAAAGTGCAAACTCCACACTGACAGTCAGCAAAGGCCGAGAATCGAACCCGGGTCCCTGATGCTGTGAGGGAGCAGTGCTAACCACTGTGCCACTGTGACGCCCAACAGTTTTCTGAGAGAAGAGGCAAGAGTTTTACCAACTTAACCAAACTGACACTTTTAAAAGAAAGATGTGCATTTATATAGTGCCATTCATGACCATCAGATGTCTCAAAGGCCTCACAGCCAATGAAGTGCTTTTGAAGGCTATTGTAATTTGACATGTAATTGTTGTTATAATGTAGGAAACACAGCAACCAATTTGTACATAGCAAGTTTCCTGCTTAGAAAGCCTGAGTTTAACGTCAAACAGCATGGAAGGGTCCCGTGCCAAATGGATTTCTGCAGGTCTTAGAATCCATTTGTCCAGCATGAATAGGGTGGCCAATTCCATTTGCACATTTATCCAGAAGTGGACTGCTCTCCACTCAGCTACAGCTCCAAGAAGCTCAACAGCAGCTAGGAAAATGTTCCATTGGCATCCCATCCACCATTTCAAACATTAACTCCCTTTAATGGACAGTAACAGCAGAGTGTACCATCTACAAGATGAAGTGCAGTAATAACTTATCAAGGCTCCTTTGACAGCATCTGCTAAACCCATGATCTCTACCACCGAGAAGAACAGCAGGGGCAGCAGGCTCATGTAGAACATCACCATTTGCAAGATCTCCTCCAAATCACGTACCTTCCTAATTTGGAACTGTTCTGCTGTTCCTTCACTGAGTCAAAAACCTGGAACTCTTTTCTATACAGCACTGTGGGTGCACTTGCACCACATGACAATTCTATGAACTCACTTTCAATGGCCAAGGCACTCCTCCAGGAATGACACTTATCACAGGTATCAAAACCAAAACATGGTCCAGCGAGAAATGAACTCCATTGTGTGTTTCATAGAATCTCTATAGTACAGAAGGAGTCCAATCAGCCCATCAAGTCTGCACAGACTCAATCTTACCAAGCATCCCACCATCCCACCCTGTCCCTGAGACCCAACGTATTTATCCCATAAATCCCCGTAACCTTTACATCCACGTAACCAGTACATCTGTGGACTGTGGAAGGAAACCGGAGCACCCGAAGGAAAGCCATGCAGACACAAGGAGAACTTGCAAACTGTATATAGACAGTCATTCAAGGCTGGAATATGAACCCTGGGTCCCTGGAGCTGTGAGGCAGCAGTGCTAACCACTGTGCCACCCAGGTTTTAGGTGGTGCATTGACACTTGGCGCTAATGTTGCCCTGGAAGAAGGTGCTGGTAATGAAGGTCCACACTACACAATGTTCAACCAGCTATTTGATTATGTATGTCTATTAACTGTGCACTGTGCACCAGTAGGCAGGCATTGGCTTGGTCACTGAGAAGTAGATACTGAAAGAGCAGCAAGCTGGAGCATGAGAGAGCAAACATTTAAAAATGTGCTTGTAAATAAAGCCACTTGGCCCATCTACAATCTCCAACAATCAGGGCATATACCTATTAATATTCACAGCACCACCCTACACTCACATATTTAGCACTGCTGCCAGCCTCACACCCACATCTCGGCTTGGCAACTACACACCCAGGCAGATTACAAGAGCACTGCCACTCTCCTAGGGTGCTGCCTCAGTAATCCTGGTAATCTGCTGTGAGACTCTACAAGTGCCTTTGCATGCTGTAATCCAGTACCATGAGGGCAGCAGTATGAGATTCCACTGCAGCACTGAGACTCTGGCTGGCTTTTGCTTGTGCTGTAATGCAAGCTGAGATCAGGGCTGTCAGATACTACATGATGGTTGAGGCTACAAATGTGCAAATGGAATTCCTTCCATGCTGCCAGGAATGGGTTCCAAGATCTGCGCTAATCCCTTTTGGTGCTGGACTCTTCCACTTGCTTTGACATTAAACACAGGCCTTCTGGCTGGTTGTCGGAGGTTGCCATGTAGAAGTTGGTTGCTGTGTTCCCAACATTAAAACAGTGACAAGTCTTCATAAGTACTTCATTGGTCGTAAAGCATTGTCATGAAAGAGCCCTTATAAATACAAGACTTTCTTTTCAAAATGTCAGCTTGGTTTATTTGGTCACTTTTTTTTGCCACAGTTTCAGAAGATTGCTGATTAAAAGCCACTGGAAGTCATAGAATCATAGAGGTTTACAGCATGGAAACAGGCCCTTCGGCCCAACTTGTCCATGCCTGCCCTTATTTTAACCCCTAAGCTACTCCCAACTGCCCGCATTTGGCCCATATTCCTCCATAACCATGTAAACCTTTTTTAAAAGACAAAATTATACCTGCCTCTATTAGTACCTCTGGCAACTTGATCCAGACATTCACCACCCTCTGTGTGAAAAGATTGCCCCTCTGGACCATTTTGTATCTCTCCCGTCTCATCTTAAACCTATACCTTCTAGTTTTAGACTTCAATACCTTTGGGAAATAGTATTGACTGTATAGCTGATCTATGCCCCTCATTATTTTGTAGAGTTCTTTAAGGTTACCCCTCAGCTCCTACGCTGCAGAGGAAAAAGTCCTAGTCTATCCAGCCTCTCCTTATAACCCAAACCACCAAGTCTTAGTAGCATCCTAGTAAAACTTTTCTGCACTCTTTCTAGTTTAATAATATTATTTCTATAATAGGGTGACCAGAACTGTACACAGTATTCCAAGTGTTGCCTTAACAATGTCTTGTACAACTTCAACAAGACATCCAAACTCCTGTATGCAAGGTTCTGATCAATGAAACCAAGCATGCTGAATATTTTCTTTACCACTCGGTCCACCTATGACTCCACTTTCAATGAGCTGTGAGCTTTACCCCTAGATCCTTTTGTCCTATAACTCTCCCCAGTGCCCTACCATTAACTGAATAAGTCCTGCCCTGGTTCCATCGATCAAAATGTATCACCTCGCGTTTATCTAAATTAAACTCCATCTGCCAATCATCAACCCATTGTCCCAACTGATCAAGATTTCATTGCAATTGGAGATAACCTTCTTCACTGTCCAGTCTGCCATCAATCTTGGTATCATCTGCAAACTTACTACCATGCCAACTAAATTCTCATCCAAATCATTAATATAAATGACAAGTAACAGTGGACCCAGCACCAATCCCTGAGGCACACCACTGATCACAGATCTCCAGTTTGAAAAACAACGCTCTATAACCACCCTTTGGCTTCTGTCATCAAGCCAATTTTATATCCATTTGGCTACCTCACCCTGGATCCCGTGAGATTTAACTTTATGCAACAACCTACCATGTGGTACCCTGTCAAAGGCCTTGCTAAAGTCCATGTATACAACATCAACTGCACTGCCTCATCTACCTTCTTGATTACCCCTTCAAAAAACTCAGTCAGATTTGTGAGGCATGATTTTCCACTCACAAAGCCATGCTGACTGTCCTTAATTAGTGCTTGAGTCTCTAAGCACCTGTAGATCCTGTCTCTCAAAGTACCTTCTAACAACTTACCCACTGCAGATGTGAGGCTCACAGGCCTGTAATTCCCAGGCTTTTCCCTGCAGCCCTTCTAAACAAAGGAACAACATTTGCCACCCTCCAAACTTTATACCTCACCTATGACTATCGATGATTCAAATATCTCTGCTAGGGGACTCGCAATGTCCTCCCTAGCTTCCCACAGTGTCCTGGGATACACTTCACCAGGTCCCAATGAGACTCCAATGTATTAGTTCAGGAGTGCTGCACTGTCAGAGACACAATTTTTAGGATGATAAATGTTTAGAGGGATCCTATGACAGTGCTTCAAAGAAAATTAAGGAGTAATGTCAGTGTCCTGGCCAATATGCATCCTTCCATGAGCATCATCAGTGTGGCAGAGTGAGCAGTGGCATGGTGGCACAGTGGTTAGTACTACTGCCTCACAGTGCCAGGGACCTGGGTTCAATTCCTGGCTTGGGTGACCGTCTGTATGGTGTTTGCACGTTCTCCCTGTTTTTGCGTGGGTTTCCTCCGGGTGCTCTGGTTTCATCCCACAGTCTAAAAATGTGCGGATTAGGTTGATTGGCCATATTAAATTAATGCTTTGTGTGTGAGGAATGTGGGGGAATTGGTAAAGTAAATATGTGGGGTTACAGGGCTATGGCCTGGGTGGGGTTGTTGTCAGTGTAGGCTGGATTAGCTGAATGGCCTCCTTTTGCATTCTATGATTCTAGGATTTTTGACTTTGTTGCAATATCTCCACTTTCACACTTATCTCTGACCTAATGTCTTGCTTCAGCCCTTCTTAAACAGTGCAAAATTTATCACATTTCTCCCTCTCTGTAACTCTGAAGAAGAGTCAGATGGACTTGAACAGTTAACCCTGTTCCTCTCTCCACAGATGCTGCCAGAGCTGCTGAGTGTTTCCAGCATTTTCTGGTTTTTACTAAAACACATTGCCTACTTATCCATTCAGCTTCTGACCTTGTTGCAAATTCATTTCTGCTACTGATTGTATAGAACTAACTGAACTTCAAAAGTAATTCATTGGATAGGAAATTCTTCAGAATAGCTGGAAGATGTGATCAACAACAATATAAATAGATTCTATTTCTTCAAAGTAACACAAATGCTTAAAAATACTGTTTGCGTGTATGGATCTGTGGATGAGTGCATAAACTTTGTCATTGTGCCTTTATGCAACACAGATGGGCCTCATCTGGAGTATTATGTTCAATTCTGGGCACAGACTTTAGAAAGGATGCCAAGGCCTTAGAGAGCGTGCAGAAGAGAATTTACTAGAATTGTTCGAGGGATGATCAGATTGATGAAGCTGGGAGTTATTCTCCTAAGAACATATGAAGAGATGGCCAAGATTTAAGTATTTTGAGAGAGGTGGTCAAAATTAGTTTTTTAAGTTTTAAAGTTTATTTATTAGCATCACAAGTAGGCTTTCATTAACACTGCAATGAAGTTACTGTGAAAATTCCCCAACCCACCACACTCTAGCACCTCTCCGGGTACACTGAGGAAGAATGTAGCATGATCGATGCACCTAACCAGCACGTCTTTTGGACTGCGGGGTGAAACCGGAGCACCCGGAGGAGACCCGTGCAGACACAGAAAGAACATGCAAACTCCAAACAGTGACCCAAGCTGGGAATCGAACCCAGGTCCTTGGCGCTATGAGGCAGCAGCGTTAACCACAGTGCCACCCCAATTTTGATAAGGTAAATAAGGAGAAACTGTTTTTCAGGGGAAGAAGGGTCAGGGAGTTGAAGACACATGTTTAAGATGACTGGCAAAAGGACCAGAGGTCAACTTCAGGAAAGAGATATCCATACGGCAAATAGTGATCTGAAATGTACTGCCTGAAAGGTTGGCAGAAGCTGATTCAATAGTAACTTTCAAATCCAAACTAGATAACTTGAAAGGGCTATGGGAAAAGAAGGAGTAAGAACTGTTGGATAGCCAACACAGACTATGAAAGGTTGAATGGTTTCCTTCTCGGCTGTACCATTCCTTTAATCTGTGAACATTTCGGGTTGGTAAGACAGTGCTACCTCTCTATGTAGCAGCTGCGAAGTCTAGCAAAAGAAATTCACTGAAGAAAAATACATTCTTGTGAATGTTGAAGGAGTCGTGCAAGAATTCAGTAACATAAAGCCAGGTCTTTGTCAGAACTGCACCTTGTCAAGTTTGTTTTGTTCCAGATCATGCAAAGAGCAAATCAATGGCAGTCAGAGACACAGATAAGTTTATTTATTAGTGTCACAAGTAGGTTTACATGCAATGACATTACTGTGAAAATCCCCAAGTCACCATACTTTGGCGCCTGTTCAGGTACACTGGGGAGATTTTAGCATGGCCAATGCACCTAACCTGCACATCATGTGGGAGGACTCCGGAGCACCCAGTGGAAACTCACACAGACCCAGGGAGAATGTGCAAACTTCACACAGACAGTGACCCAAGCTGGGAATCGAATCCGAGTCCTTGGCGCTGCAAAGCAGCAGTGCTAACCACTGTGCCACTGTGCTGCCTTGATCATGGTAAGCTTAAAGTTGTTAGAATAGATCAGGTGCTATTAAAAATCAGAAACCCCAGTGATCTTAATAATGAATGGTTAAATCAATGATTCTCCCCGACTCCGTGGGTCTCCCTGCCCAAGATTTTGAGAGTAATCAGCTCTGTGTCAGAAATGGATGCAGAGTTGATTCAATAATATAACTGCAATTTGCACCTTAACAGCATGCCTGGGACTGAAATCTCTGGGCCAGCTGGCTCTCCCCCAACAACCCCCCACCCAATCCTCTACTAGGAGTTGTTCACTCCAGCCGGATTCACAACTGTTCCCCACTAGCAGGGAGCTGGCGGTCTGACCCCCCTCCCTGGAGTGAAGAAAGGCCACTGAGGCACCCCCCCCTAGGAGGTAAGGGGTAAGGGCAGTGCTCCTTGGGCAGTGCCAGGGCACCAAGCTGGCACTGCCCAAAGGGAAACTGGTAATGCCCAAGGGGCACCTTGGCATTGCCTACTGGGCATCAGGTAGTGCCAAGGGCATGGGTCCTATTGGGGGCCTAATTGGTGGGTGTGGGGGTTCCCAGTGTCACATTGCCAGAGGATCGCAGGCAGAGGGAGGGAAAGAAGATCGGGGCTGGCCATCTGGGTTGAGGGGCTTGCAGGGGTCGATGCTACGGGGAGGGGGATCGGGGCTGCAGGAGGGCAGGATTGGGACTGTTGGGAGGAGATGGAGGGGCAGGTACAGGGAACATGGACCTCAGTGGCAAGATGAACGGTGATGCCTCATAACTTCACTGCAGCACATCTGGTCTGCGAGGTAGAGAGGCCACGATGGCTCCCTGATCCTTTCACACCACACTGTCTGGGAAGGGGAGGCAAGAGTGCTCGGGCAATGAGGATACCAGAAAAGCATTACTCATGGTATGTCTCTGCAAGCCTTATCCCTCAGTCTGCATGGGCTCACCGCTCTGGAAGGTACTGTCCCAGAACTATTCTGGACAACCTGAAATGCAGTCACACTATGTGGATAATTTTTAAAACTGGAAACATGAGAAAGATCATTGCTCTCAGCCTCATCTTCTTTCCTTGTTTTTATTCATTTGTTTACAAAATGTGGACATCACTGGCTAGACCAGCATTTGTTGCCCATTCCTTTTCCCCTTGATGGTGATGAGCTGTAGAAATACTGAGGCACAATAGGAGAGAGAGAGAGAGAGAGAGAGAAGGCAAGAGGGGGTCGGTCTGACACCAAGAACATGATGGACCTTAAGGCACAGGCAGCCCAGCTGGCAGGGCTGGCTCAGGACAGAGCCTGCAGGGGTGGACACATCGAGTTGCAGCCTGCATCCAGTAAGGATCCATGCATGCCATTGAAACCTAAAGGTCACGTACATGTGCCTTCATGTTGGAGGCAACTCCTTCAGTCACCCGCTCTCTTCTCCCTGATTTACAGGTGGCAGCAGGAAGAGACCGAGGGAATATGCCCTGTTTAACAGTCACATCAGCCCACAGAGGACTGGGGAGGAGGAACGCTGGCATCTCCACACCTCGGGCTGAAGCACTGGAATTTCCTCCCTAACCCCACCTCTCCTTCTTCTTTTAAGAAACTCCTAAAGATCAACCTCTTTAATTAAGTCCTTGGCCATGTGCCCAAATAAATCCAAATTTGACCCTGCATCAAATTTTGTTTGATAACTCCTTTGAGGTGTTCCTTTATTCAAAGGGACCATATAAATGCAAATTGTGGTGTAACATGATCCACACTTTTGCATGCAGAGTTGTAACTTTCTTACGACCAATTGCGATATTATTCCTGGTTCTATTGTTCAGATCCTTTTGTGAACATAAATGTCATTTGGACCCACTAGGCTTATTTTAATGCACCTTTGTATGGCAAGCTGCCAGAGTAGGTTTCAACCTAATAAGCTATTACCTAGGGGCAGACTTAATAGAAGAAAAAAAAATCGCATTGTGCTCACGCTTAAAGAAAGGTAACTGGAAATGCATTAGGAATAAACGTTATGTAAGGATGCAGCTGTTAAATGGATTTGAAGGCAATTTGTAAAATGGTTGACCAAGCATAACATTCTCATCAGAAAAGAAAGGAATGGTGAAATAAAATCTGTAGGAGCAAAGTTGTTGCTTTGGGCCATGGAGATAGCTTTCATCATTTTCATAGAAGCACAAACTACATTACATTGCAATCACCCTTGCCAAAGGAGGTGCCTCAAATTGTCACATTGCAAATGTTGCTTCCTGCTGTTCCTTTCTGTTTCCCCGAGCTTATGCCAGTCTCAATTTTCCCCCTTCAACACCTAATCACCATTTCCAACTTTATTAATTACTACATATGGTGCTGTGTCTCCTCATGGCTGATAATGTAGACTGACTGCACATAATCAGCTCACCTCAGGCTGTGTGTAAACACATGGTCAGATTTCCAGGCCGAGTTTGATGGTGTTTCCAGCATGATGCCCTGAAAGTTTGTCAAGACCACCAGCAGGATGTCTGCTGCAGACTGCAAGCTGACCTTGAGCTTAGATATCACATTTAGCACACAAAAAATGATCGGGCACAGAATGAAGTCTTGTGGGTAGGATGGCCGAGTAGTGGGAGGATGCAAAGCGTGTAGCAACAGAGGCTCAGAACTTCCTTTGTGGGGTTCTTCCTGATCCTACTAGCGAAATATTAACAGTTGAATTTCAGGCCTCCATACAGCCCTGGTTTTATTGAGCAAGGTTAAAAACCTAATAAGTTAGCTGTTACAGTGTAACTGGGGTCCAACATGTGTACACAGAAGCTCATGTTGTATAAAGAAAGAGGTTAAAATTGCCACAGGACAGGAATAAGTTGGAATATAATTCCCACTCTGCTCAGTTGTTCCACGATGTGGAGATGAACTTTCCACACACCTGACGATGGAACAATGTTTCCGAAAGCTTGTGGGTTTACTATCAAATAAACTGGTTGGACTTTAACCTGGTGTTGTAAGACTTCTTACAGTTGTTGCCATGCCAGAGGAACTAAAATGTTCTCATTGATTGCTTATTTCCTTATTTACTTTATTTAGTCATTCTCTCACAGGGAAGTCCAAAATATAGCATGTCAGTACAACACAATATCATTTATTCTTCCAAGTGCCTGTGAGAAGGAACAAGCCAAGCTATATTACAGTCTTTACCTCGCACCTCACAGCATTCTGCATCACCCATCTAATGGATGAAAGTATCTGAATGATAGCACAGTGCAGTGCGCCTTCAGTGCTGCATTGAAATGCCAGCTGAAATTATGGAGTGGCATTTGAATCTACAACCTTCTGACTGAAAGGCAAGAACAATGCCACTCTGGTTTGGTTGGCACTTAGGAAAATGGTAAAAGAACTCAAAGCATTAGCAGTCTCTGTGATCACAAATTTCCCCAATTTCCATCTCTCTTCATTCATTTACAAGGCCAAAATAATGGTCCAGAACAGCCAGAGACCTTTTCCTAGACATTTTCCAAAGTTAATCCTTAACTCCTCTTCCATGTTTCACCCTGCTAGGAAGAGCATGGTCTTGTCTTACAACCAACATTTGACCATGGTACATTGGGAAGCAATCACAGATGAGAACCCCTATCATACTATTCAGTGGCACATTGATCCTACACCACAATGCTCTTCCTTTGCTGGTCTCACAGTGAATTAGGCATGGTTTCTGAAGTTGAGTATATTCATGTAATCAATAGTTTGGCTGGAACTCTCCTTATGCGTTCCACTCCTCTCTTTGCAATTTGAATGACAAGTCCTGTGTCAACATCCTCCCTACAGCATCAATACATTGTTATGGAGTCTTCATATTTACCTTACACCTACGGAAGTGGTAGACCACCAGCATGGCAATGAAATCCATCAGCATGCAGAAAGCTTGGAATGCGATGATGAAAATGCGTAGGAGCTTGTCCGTCTCTGCATGACAGGGACTATCATCTTGACATGAGCTGCATCCATTCCTGCAGGGAAGGCACTCATATACACTTCCATGTTGGGTCTGGCCAATGGAATGTTGTTTTATCTTCCCTGTAAAATATCACATTGTAAATGTTTAGGCTTTTATGGGCAGAGATTTATCAGACAATTAATTCCAAAGTGTGGATCTATCTATTTTCAACCATAATTTGATCCAAAGTAAGGTAACTAAAATACTTCAAGAATAATTCCAATATTGAGCTAAATAGATAGATGGGCACAATGCCTCATATCTGTGCTTTGGATATTTACCGAGATACCAAATCCAATATGTTGGGCTCAGCACAGAATGAGTGCACTTATGCTGCCCACCATATTGGATCCTCTGATGCCTGTAAAATGGGCAGAGCACAATCAAATTTCTAGACCGGGCTTGATTTGCTCTTGGGATGTTGCTGGCTCATCCAGCATTGGTTGCCCATTCCTAATTGCCCTTGAGAAGATGATGTTGAGTACTTTCTTAAACTGCTGAAGCCCACATGCTGTCTGTACACCCACGGTGTTGTTAAGGAGGGAATTAACAAGAGGATAGCATACAGCCATAGAGGTTTACAGCATGGAAATAAGTCCTTTGGCCCAACGTGTCCATGCCATCCAATTTTTACCACTAAGCTCATCCCAGTTGCCCGTGTTTGGCCATATCACTCCACACCAATCTTATTCGTGTAACTGTCTAAATGCTTTTTAAAAGACAAAATTGTACCCACCTCTACTACTGCCTTTGGCAGCTCGTTCCAGACACTCTGAACAAAAAATAGTTCATCTGGACTCTTTTGTATCTCTCCCCTCTCACCTTAAACCTATGCCCTCTAGTTTTAAACTTCCCTACCTTTGGAAAAGACGTTGACTATCTAGCTGATCCAAGTTCCTCATTATTTTATAGACTTCTATAAGATCATCCCCTAAGTCAGGGGATGATCTTATGCTTCAGGGAAAAAAGTCCCATTATATCCAGCCTTTCCTTATAACTCAAACCATCAAGTCCTGATAGCATCCTAGTAAATCTCTTCTGCACTCTTTCTAGTTTAATAATATCATTTCTATAATAGGATACCCAGAATTGTACACAGTATTCCAAGTATGACCTTACAACGTCTTGTACAGTTTCAACAAGATGTTCCAACTCCTATATTCAATGTTCTTACCGATGAAACCAAGCATGCCGAATGCCTTCATCACCATCCTGTCCACCTGTAACTCCACTTTCAAGGAGCTATGAACCTATATCCTGAGATCTTTTTTGTTCTATAACTCTTCCCAATGCCCCAACATTAATTGAGTAAGTCCTGCCCTGGTTAGATCTACCAAAATGCATCACCTCACATTTATTTAAATTAAACTTCATTTGCCATTCATCAGCCCACTGGCCCAACTGATCAAGATCCGATTGCAATCCTAGATAATTTTCTTCATTGTCTACTATGCCACCAATTTAGTGTCATCTGCAAACTTACTGACCATGCCTCCTAAATTCTCGTCCGAATCTTTAATATATATGACAAATACCAGTAACCCAGCACTGATCCCTGAGGCACATCGCTGGTCACAGGCCTCCAGTTTGAAAAACAACATTTTGCAACCACCTGCTGTCTTTTGTCATCAAGCCAATTTTGAATCAAATTTGCTACCTCTCCCTGGATCCCTTGAGATTTAAACTTATGCATCAACCTAACATGCGGTACTTTGTCAAAGACCTTGTAAAAGTCATATCGACAACGTCAACTGCCCTGTCCTCATCTAATTTCTTGGTTATCCATTCAAAAAATGCAATCAAATTCATGAGACATGATTTTCCACTAACAAAGCCATGTTACATAAATATTGCTTGTCAAATTGGGAAAGGGGCCAAAAATAGAGCTGGATGGTTTCCTGTGATATGGTGTTTTAAAACTTGCAACTATGAGAGTTGTTTGATAAAATACAGAGACTAGTGACTATACAATGAAACATTTAATAGGGTGCAGAAGGTTTTAACATGTAAAACCTACACCATCATAAGAGAACTTACACCCAACAGACATCATTGAGCAAAAAGATTTAGACTTTCCTCTTGATTCATTTTGGATCCTTAATTGATTGCCTAATAATATGTGAGAGAGCTGTGTAGTCAACTACATAGATCCAACTCAGGTATGAAAGGTACACGATACCAAGGGATAACAATGCATCTGACATTGACAGTTGCTGTACTGGGTTCGAGGTTGTTAGCAAGCTATAAGGGCTCAGAGCCTTGTCTAGATAATTGTTTCATTCATTCACACGTTGGTACCTTTGCAAAAACAATGTCAAAGAAAAAGTGCCAATTAGTTTTACATGATGTGGCATAATGCTGGCTCTGCCTTGGCTCACCGCTGTCAGTTCACTGCTGTCAAACACAGAATTCTCCCAAAGCCATACTGACTTTTATACATTTACTTTTTAACCCAGTGTTCGTGACATCAACTTACATCAAGAACTAATGAACAACGAGACAACCCTGTCAGTTTTATCAGCTTCTTTAGCACGTAGACATGGAGAAGGCATCAATTATTCTGCTACATGGAGACATTTTGGACATATTAGTTTCAAGTGAGCCGGTGTTAACAAATTGATTTTCAGGCCAATCGAGTCAATCAAAACAGTGCTTGTGGCATTAACCAGATGTGGTAAGATAATTGTAATTTGTTTTTTGGCATATGCCATATGACAGTGTGCCGAAATATTTGTTGAAAGCGGTGTGTCACCATGGGTGTGCATCATGGTGCATCAAGTATCAAAGCTGCATTAGTCTGATGGACAGAGTACAGAAACAATTACAGTGGAGCAGACTCTCTATCAGCCGCAATGTAACCACATCCCCGGCGACCAGCACTTTGGCATTTATGTCACTGGCTGATTCCAGGGCTTCTTGCAACCAAATCTGCCTGCAAGATTCTCTAACCTAATGACCTTTAACCAATAAATTCCCTGAAAATTAAAAATCTCTGTTTAATATAAAAGCCTTCCTGAAAGATATGATGGAGTGGGATAGAAAAAGATTTTAAAAGTAACATAAAGAAGGATGAACAAAAGTAGGTTGACGCAGCAATGGTCATTCCAGGTTAAAACCTCATTCCTCTGTTGCCATCAGAACTTTCTTCTCAGCTCCCAGATATACTAATCAATGCTTTCTACGTTAGAATGGGTACATGAGCACCGAAGCCTAAGGATTCACTACCACCTAACGTTCTCTGCCTGCAACCTCACAGCCCCACCAAATTTTCATGGTCAGGTGTCCTCCCATTTTCTTTTTTAATATTTGGTGAGATGTGGGCATCATTGACAACATTTGTTGCCAATCCCTAATTGTCCCTGAACCGAGTGAGAGTTAAGAGTCAAACACATTTCTGTGGATCTGGAGGCACATGTAGGCCAGGGGATAGCAGATTTCTTTCCCTAACAGACATGAGTTTCTTGGGAGTCTAGAGGTTGAATATTGCTGGAAAAAGAGACATTGGGCAGAATTTTCCCAAAAAATGGCAACTCCACACAGACAATGACCCAAGCTGGGAATCAAACCCAGGTCACTGGAGCTGTGAAGCAGCAGTGCTAACCATTGTGCTACTGTGCCACATCATCAGTTGATTCTTACTTCCAGATACTTTTTATTGAATTTGAATTCCACCATCTGTTGTGGCAGGACTTGAACCTGAGCCCCGAGAGCATTGGTGGATTAATAGTCTAGCGATAACACCACTAGGCCATTAACTTCCCAGAGGTGGAAAATTCCAGCCACAGTTACCCAAAGTCTTGCATGACTCTCTGAATCATTTAACAACCAGGTGACAATTTACAATTGAATGCGTGAGGCGCAATGGTGAAGAAAAATGAGGAAAAAAAGATTTGTAAAGCAATTTTTTCAACAGATATAGTTTGTGTGATTAAATAAACATACTGAGATAAGGCTATTGTTTGGAATGATTTCTGTTAGTGTTACTGAGAAGGCTGCTCTTTGTGCTGGAACTGGTAATGGATGCTTATTGGATGCCTCGAGAAGGAGCTCAGGTTATTTTGCGCATATCTGTCAATTAATTTAGTGTCGACCACGGTAAACTGCCAAGCGTTCAAGCTTTTCCCTTTATTCTTCTGCAGCTTTAGTTACAATGATTTCTCAAGGACTTCAATTTACTACCTGCCATCCTGACAAACCTACCCACGTTTGGTACTTCCTTCATAAAATTATGGTTGGGGAGTGCCACATAAATGAAAGCTTAAATGAGAACTGCTAATCAACTGTGAGAAATAAAGGAAAAATATATGCGAGAATGGTGGAAATAGTTGAAAAGAAAGTCACTTGGAAAGGTGGGGAGGGAGGTGGGGAGAGGGCATAGAACCAGAAAGTGGCATTAGGCTGGATAGCTCTTTTATTTTTGGTCAGCTAAATGGGTTAGATGGTCTCCTCTTCTGAAATTATAGGATCCACCTTCAATAGGACACACTGAAAATCACACTGAATCACAAAACAATTGATCTTCAAAGGTTCTTTTGGAAAGTAGAAAATCCTTACACATAAAAGTTGTGAGTTCAGGTCAGTGGACTGAAATGATCTTTATAAATCATTCTCAATGTATCATTGACCTTTGAAATGTAATGGTTCACAGCTTCACCCTGACGGTCTGGATGGACTTGCTTCTGTTGATGTAGTGTATTTCAATGTAGTGTATTTCGATGTCAGTTTGATTTCATTTCATTTATTATTGTCACACGTACTGGTTGATGGTGAAAAGTTTGGTTCTTGCACGTTATATAGACAAAGCTTCTTAGAGTGTATAGGGGAGAACAAGAGGGTGCAGAATATAGAGGGCGATTCTCCCAAAAATTTTGAAGTGCTGAATTCACTGGAAAAATCATGATTGTTTCTTCAGTGCAACTTCAGACTTGAATCTCCAACACTCTGTGCAATGCAGAGGTCACAATCGTAAATATCATTGAAAGCTCGGTGGGTGGGACCTATACACACCACAGTCTGACAGTTTTGGACCTCTACGCACAAGCAGTGGCCCCGAACTGTCAGCCTGCAGTTTGCTGGCCAACTCAATTGCTGGCCAGCATAGGACCCCCGGAAAGATGTAACTAGTGGAGTACTGCAGGGATCAGTTTGTGGCCCGTCGTTGTTCACTGTTTATATTAATGACCTGGAGGAAGGGTCAGAATGTAAGGTTTCCATACTGATGATATTAAGATAGATGGAAATGCAGGTCGTGATGAAGTTATTGCTAATCTGCAACAGGATATAGAGATGTTGGGTCTCTGGGCAAAATTCCAACAAATGAAGTTTAATGTGGGGAAGGATGAGATCATGCACTTTAGTAGAAGGAATCGAAAGGATTATTTCAATGGAAAGAGACTGCAGGTAAGTGAAGTATAGTAGGATCGAGGTGTTCAAATTCATGAATCACAAAAAACTAGCAAGCAGATTCAACAACTAATTAAGAAGGCAAGCAGCATTTTGGCCTTTATTGCAAATGGGCTGGAATTTAAAAATAGGGAGGTTTTGTTGCAATTGTCCAGGGTGTTGGTGAGGCTTCACCCGGAACACTACGGCCAGTTTTAGTCCCCTTACCTAAAAAAGGATATTGTAACATTGTAGGCAGTCCAAAGGAGATTCACCAGGCCAATTCCTGGGATGAAAGGGTTATCCTATCAAGTGAGATTAAATAGTCTGGGTCTGTATTTCTTGGAGTTTAGAAGAGTGAGGAGTGACCTTATTCAAACAAAGAAGATCCTAAGGGGGCTTGACAGGGTGGATGGTGAGATGTTTTCACTAGTGGGAGAGTCTTGAATAAGGGACATAGCTATAAGATAAAGGCCCAGTTATTTAAAACTAATGTGCATAGAAATTTCTTCTCACAGAGGGTGGTGAATCTCTGGCATTCTCTGCTCCAAAGGGTGCTGGAGGCTGAATCATTAAAGATAATTCAAATGGAGATGGATAAATATTTGATAGATCAAGACTATGGGAAAGTGACACAGAAATGGAGTTGAGGTGGGCACATAAATCAGCCATGATGGTATTGAATGGCAGGGCAGACTTGAAGGGCCTGGTGACCTACTCCTCCTTCTATTTTTTCTGTGTTCTTGTGTAGTGTACCTCTCTCGCAAGGCACTGACAGTTGGAATGCTGCAACCCTCCCTTTATCCCTCCAAAGCTTAATTTCCATCATTCCGCAGGAGCTTTGAGTCACCTCCAGCCTTTCTCATAAACTCACCCATGTTTGATGCCATAAAATGAGTAAAGTGGATATGGCATGCCACCATTTTTCTTTGATGCACTGTTCAATGTTAACTTTCTTTCAAATTTCTCAATAACCAAGCTAAAAAAAACACCATTCGGTTTTCAAGCTGTTTCTAAAATGAAAACTCAAGGAGAATTTACATGACCAGGTTTGTCTCTGAAAGGGAATAGGACACAAACAGAACTGGAAAGACAGTTCCACACTTCACAGCTCAATCCACTTCGACTGATGCAATTAATTTGCAACCAACCCAAAAGGTAACAACTGCAAATGGCTAAATGTGAGGTAATAAATTATGAACAACGGGGAAATACAGTCGCAGGCTGTCTCTCACAAAAGCACAAATAATACAATAAACTCATGTGAGTGGAGAAATTAATTCTCCAGAATAGAAGGTATCCAGAAGATATCCAAAATGCATTAGCAGGCTTTTAAGCACATCAGCTGCCGAATCCATTATCAAGGGCAGCATGGTGACACAGTGGTTAGCACTGCTGACTCACTTTGCCAGGGTCACGGGTTCGAATACCGGCTTGGGTCACTGTCTGTGTGGACTTTGCACATTCTCCCCGTGTCTGCTTGGCTTTCCTCCGGGTGCTCTGGTTTCCTCCCATAGTCCGAAGATGTGCGGATTTGGCGGATTGGCCATGCTAAATTGCCCCTTAGTGTCGGGGGGCTAGCTAGGGTAAATGCATGGGATTATGGGGATAGGGCTTGGGTAGGATTGTTGTTGCGCAGACTCGATGGGCCAAATGGCCTCCTTCTGCACTGTATGATTCAAAGGACTTTATAGCAGAGCATTTAGGAAGCAGTAGCAGGATCAGACAGTCAGCATGGATTTATGAAGGGGAAATCATGCTTGACAAATCTGTTGGAATTCTTTGAAGATGTAACTAATTGATAAGGGGGGACCAGTCAATGTGGTATATTTGGACTTTCAGAAAGCACTTGACAAAGTGCTAGATTAAAACGCATGGGATTGGGGGAAATGTAATGAGATGGATAGAAAACTGGTTGGCAGAGAGGAAGCAAAGAGTAGGAATTAATGGGTTCTTTTCAAATTGGCAGGCAGCAACTAGTGGGGTGCCACAGCAGTTGATGCTGAGACCTCAGCTATTCACAATATATATTAATGATTTGGATGAGGGAACAAAATGTAATATCTCAAAGTTTGCAGATGATACCAAGTTGGGTGGGAGGCTGAACTGTGACGAGGATGCAGAGATCCTTCAGCATGATCTGGACAGGTTGGATGAGTGGGCAATTCAAAGGCAGATGCAGCGTAATTTGGATAAATGTGAGGTTATTCACTTTGGAAGCAAAGAAAGAAGGCTGATTACTACCTGAAGGGCTGTAAATTGGGAGAGGGGAGTGTGCAGTGGGACCTGGGTGTCCTTGTGCACCACTCACTGAAGGTAAGCATGCAGGTGCAGCAGGCGGGAAAGAAGGCAAATGGCATGTTGGCCTTCATTGTGAGAGGTTCCAAGTACAGGGGCAGGCTTGTGTTGTTGCAATTGTACAGGACCTTGGTGAGGCTACACCTAGAATATTGTGCGCAGTTTGGGTCTCCTTTTCTGAGGAAGGATGTTATTGCTCTCAAGGGAGTTCAGGGAAGGTTTACCAGGCTGATCTCGGTGATGTAGGACTGATGTATGAGGAGAGATTAACTAGATTAGGATTGTTTTCGCTGGAGTTCGGATGAATGAGGGGAGATCTCACAGAGACTTATGAAATTCTAACAGGATAAATGTAGAAAGGATGTTCCCGACAGTGGGGGTGTCCAGAACCAGCGGTCACAGTCTGGGGATGCAGGATAGGCCACTTAGGACAGAGACGAGGAGACATTTCTTCACCCAAAGAGTGGTGAGCCTGTGGAACGCATTACTACAGGAAGTAGTTGATGCCAAAATATTTTATGTATTTAAGAGGCGGCTGTATATGGCTCTTGGGACGAACGGGATCAAAGGTTATGGGAGAAAGCAGGATTTGGCAATTGAGCTGGACAATCAGCCATGATCGTGATGAATGGCAGAGCAGGCTCAAAGGGCTGAATGGCCTCCTCCTGCCCCTATCTTCTGTGTTTCTATGTATGAAAATAGGTATGTTTGCGCCCTTAACCTCCAGCTGTTCTCCTTTAATTCACTGTTGTCCATCAGTTATTGGGTTTCCCCAGTCTAACCCTGCAGGTTTAATGAATGATCAAGAGGTGTCCACCTCGCATTTACACATTTCTGACAATTCTAACTTTCATTATCAAAGCTAGACCATAATTTTCCAGCCCTGCCTGCCACTAGGGTCTTCCAGTTACACCGCAAGTCAATGGACTTTTGGCTCACATCCCCTGCAATGAGTCCCACCAGGACGGGATAGGAAAATCCGGGTAAATGTGTTTGTAGTGTCATGTTCTGAGTAACATTTCCAAAATCAATTCCTTCTTTTAAATTTTAATCCCACCGTTGGAATAACATTGAAGAAAGAAACATTCATTCTACAACGTCAATTGAGGTGATAGCATAGGATAGAGGGCAGTGAATCAGCAGCTCGCTTTATACCCTCCCTCACTTTCTTTCCCATGGTGAGTGTAAAAGGGTTTGACCAATTAGCCATCACCCATTTTGCAATACTGCACAAGTCCAGAATTAAACCCATAGTATTTGTATTTTCTTGATAGACGCAAAATCCTTTTAGCATCTCAACTAACAATGAAGCAGAGCTTTTTCCTCCCAGGATTGGCTCCCTCTGCTGGACAAAGATACAATTCCATAAACACCGCACTCTCCACTTTCTTTCCAATCTTATCCTGGGATTATGGCAAACGTGGATTAAGGAAAGCCAGACAGAGTTTGTTCAAGGCAGAGCAGTTAATAAGGCAAATTGTGCCTTGAACAAACTCAATTGATTGTTTCTTTTGGTATGTTTACAGAAAGGGCTGGAGGGCAGTTGATGTGATTGGCATCCACAGACTTCTAAAAGGCATTTGCTGAAGTGCCACATGGCAGGCTTGTCAGCTAAATTAATACCAATGGAATAAAAGGGACAGTGGCAACATGGATATGAGGTTGGCTGAGAGACCGGAGACAGAGCCTGTAATAGAGATTCATCCACTGACTCTGAAGACTCCATGGAGTCAGGATCAGGTTCAGATGCAAGAAATGGTGAATCGTCTATAGCCCCGATATAAAGATTAGCCTCTGAAACCATTGCTGGGAGGTGAGATTGATTTTTGGACTGGAGGAAGGTATACTGTGTGGGACCTCAGCAGTTAAAACACAGCTTCTCTTGGCCTACGTTGATGACCTAACTTGAGTGTGCATGGCACAATTTCAAAATGTACAGCTGACACAACCCATGGAAATATTATGAACTATTAGAACAATAATTATATGCTTCAAGTGGAAATACAGAGGCTGGTGGCTTGGACAGAGCAGTGACAGATTAAATTTACTCCAGAGTAGTGCCAAGTGATTCATTTTGGTAGGAAGAACATGGAGAGGCAATATAAACCAAAGGATACAACTTAAAAGGGAGTGCAGGGGCAAAGGGACCAGGCACATGCGTATAGGTCATTGAAGGTAGCAGGGCAAGTACAGAAAGCAATTAATAAGGCAAACAGGATGTGCAACTTTATACTAAATGCATGGGGTTGGATTTTCATCTGTAAAAAGGGTATTGGGAGTCAAGATTCTTCCCTACCCCAACATCCTGTCTCTATTCTGGACATGTATGCCAACTTTAGTTTTATGCTGGGGAGGTGGGTTTGTAATGAGATGGGTCCACTGACCCTGAAGGCTCCATGGAGTTGGAATTGGACACAGATGTAGAGGCAGGTGAATTGCATTGTAGCCCTGATATAAAGGTATGTCTCTAACATGCGAAAGTGCCATGCCATTAAAGCCTTGAAGGCAATATTTCAAACTGCTGTAAAGCTGATTTTCAAGCTCTTGCAACATTTTCTGCTCCCACCCACCATAATACCTGCCGTGGACAGGAATGGGAAATCTTGACCTAAGGCTTGAGCTATTCCTGCATTTGGAATGGCGTTAGAGTTTCTCCTGCACTTTCCACAGCCCTTGTTTTCAGAGCTTTCTTCCAGCTTGAGGACTGTAAGCTGTCTTTTGTTTTAATTATGCTTTTAAATCTCGCTTTATCTTCACTGACATTTGGAGAACATAAAGGGTCGCATCTTCCAAGGATTGGCAATTGCCTTCAGATTGCTCCAAGGATTGGCAATCACCTTCAGATTGCCACTCCATTCCTCCACACACTTCTCATCCAGACCCCCAAATTGGGCCTCTTCGGAAATACAGAATGTATCTGTTTTCAGGGACTTTCCTCAGAAGCAAGGATCAGCAGGGGCAGCCAAGCCACCCCCATGTTTTAATATAGAAGCAAGAGTTGGCCATTCAGCCCTTTGAGGCTGCTCCACCATTCATTTTGATCATGGCTGATCATCAAGTTCAATATCCTGATCCCGCCTTCCCTCCCTATCCCTAGGCCCCTTTAGCCCCAACAACTATATTTAATTTATTCTTTAAATCAACGTTTTGGCCTCAGCTACTTTCTATGGTAGTCAATTCCACACATTCACCACCCTCTGGGTGAAAAAATGTCTCCTCACCTCAGTTCTGAAAGGTTTACCCATTATCCTCAAACTATGATCCCTAGTTCTGGACTCCTCCACCTTTGGGAACATTCTTTCTGAATCCACCCTGTCTAATCCTGTAATAATTTTATAAGATTCTATGAGATCCCCTCTCATTCTTCTAAACTCCAGGGAATATAATCCTAACCGATTTAATCTTATATGATAGACATTCCATTGCAGGAATCAACCTGATAAATCTTCGCTATACTCTCTCTATAGCAAGAACATCCGTCCTCAGAAAGGACACCAAAACTGCACACAATACTCCAGGTATGGTCTCACAAATGTCCTATACAATTGCAGCAAAACATCCTTATCTCTATACTCAAATCCTCTCGCTATGAAGGCCAAGACACCATTTGCCTTCTTTACTGACTGCTGTACCTCAGCGTTTACTTTCAGTAACTGATGCACAAGGAACCCAGGATCTTGCCGAGTCTCAACCTCTCTCAATTTACACTCATTCAAATAATAATCTTAATTTCTATTATTGCTACCAAAGTGGATAACCTCACATTTATCCACATTATGCTGTACCTGCCACACATATGCCCACAGACTCAGCCTGGCAAATAATGCTGAAGCATCTCTGCATCCTCCTCACAGATCAGCCTCCCACCCAACTTTGTATCGTTTGCAAATTTGGAGATAATACATTTTGTTCCTCCTTCCAAATCATTAATATATAATGTGAACAGTTGGGATCCTAATATAGATCCCTGCAGGACCCCACTAGTCACTGACTGCCAATTGCAAAAAGACCAATTAATGCCAACCTTTTGCTTCCTATCTGCAAACCAACTTTCTATCCATCTCAAGACAGTACCTGTAATCCAATGCGTTTTAACTTTACATAGTAGTCTGCAATGTGGAACCTTGTCAAAAGCCTTCTAAAAGTCTAAATAGACTATCTACTGGTTCTCCTTGGTCAACTCTATGAGTTACATCCTCAAAGAATTCCAATAGTTTTGTCAAGCATGATTCCCCCTTTGTAAATCCACGCTGACATTGCTGTTTATACCACTACCTGTCATATTTTGGTAAGTCTTCATTCACCAACACATTGAAAAGTTTTGGGACATTTAAATGGCTTTTCAAGGTGTGGGTGAATGAGTGTGGGTAAGGTAAGTGAGTAGGGCTGGTACAGCAGCAAGCTGCCAGCTGGATAGGTGGAGGCTGGTAGGTGACAGAGTTGCAGATGGCAGAGTGGGTCAGAGGCATGGTAGCAGAGTGATAAGGTGCCAGCTGGGTACAGTGGTAGGGTGTGTGGGATGGGGAATGGTAGGGGCAGATGGGCAGTCAGGAGGGTGTTAGCTGGGTAGGGCGGCAAGGTTATGAAGCCGAGTTAGGTCAGGTTGGGAGGTGGGCTGTGTCGGATGGTCGAGTGAAGTCCATGAGGGGGGAGGACGGTGTCAGATGGTTGTGTGTATCAGTGCTGGTGAGTGAGAGGGGATGCAGAAGGGGGAATGTTGTAGGGATGGAGGTTGGGAAGAGGGAAGGTCCAGGAATTAGTTGTGGGGTATTTTTCTGTCTGAATTTCCTAGATTACAATCCAGGTAAGTAAGTCCGAATTGGTTGAATTCTTTGACTCTAATACAGAATTGAAGACATTTTGGAGGGTCAAAGCCACAGGGGAATGGTCCATTGGAAATTGAAATTTCCCAGGCAATTCCGCAGAGTCCTTGCACTGGGATTTCCGATGGGTCCCCCAACACATTTTCCAGACTACGACCAGAAAGACCTGAGCCAGTGTCATTCTCTTGTGACAGAATACAGGACTTCCTGAGAATTGTGAGGACATTTCTAAAAAAAGGATCATTATGTCTCCTGACAACATCTAAACTTCCATGAAATGTAATGTTTTTATCCAGGTCATGACATTGTGAATTGTGTAGATTTTGATTTTTGGAAACGTTCAGTGATTATCCATGGTCACACAGGTAGACAGCCAAGGGTGAAGTTCTTGGAGTGTAAGCAACAACAAGAAGGTTTGATTTTTATTCCAACTATATAACAAGTTAGACAACATCTGTGAAGAGAAAAGGAAGGCTATAATATAATTAAGGGCATTCAAATGGTCAGTGGACAGACATATGGATGACATTGGAATAGTTTAGGTTAGAGGGTCATTAGATTGGTTCCACTGGTCGGCACAACATCGAGGGCCGAAGGGCCTGTACTGCGCTGTAATGTTCTATGTTCTATGTTTCTAGTGTGTAGCCTTTATCAGAAAAGGTAGTCATCCCCAATATCTTTTCACAAATATGACCTAATTCAAAGTATATTCCCAATGTTTCTCCTTTATCGTAGGAGCCCGACAGTGCAGGAGGAGCCCATTCAGTCCATCGAATCTCCACCCACTCTCTGATAGAACTTCTTACACAGACTCTATCCCATAACCCCACGTATTTACCCCACTAGTCAAATAAGCAACGCATCTTGAGGCACTAAGGGACAATTTAGAATGGCCAATTCACCTAACGTGTACAGTTTTGGACTGTGGGAGGAAATTGGAGCACCCGGAGGAAACCCACGCAGACATGGGAAGAACGTGCAAACTCCACACAGATTGTAACCGAAGGCTGGGATTGAACCTGGATCCCTGGCGCATATATCCATGCCTGAAGATCAAGCATCAGAAGCGGTTCACCCTTGTTTCCCACTTGTGTTGTCTAGCATTTTAAGGTGCAGGAATTTCTTCCCGTGGAGGGCTGTTAGTCTTTGGAATTCTCTACCCAGAGGGCAGTGGGTCATTGAATAGCTTCAATGCTGAGTTAGATAGATTTTAGATCTGAGATAGAGTCAAGGACTGGTGGTACGAGGGGCAGGGAGTCTGGCGGAAGGGTGGATTTAAGGCCACAATTAGATCGGCCATGATCTTACTGAATGCAGAGCAGGCTTAAGAAGTTATTGGCCTATTCTGGGCCCTGTTTCTTACGCTCTAATGTTTACTTGATGAATCTTATTGATGTCAAGAATCACATATTTTCAAGCAAGCATAATTTTGATTTTGTGATCCCTCGGTGGCCACAAGACATGCAGAGTTCAAAGTTCATGATTTTTCAATGCTTTGAGCATCTCAATTCTGTCTCTTTGGAGAATAATGCAATCTTCAATTATTGATATTTATTCTCTTGCATTTGATATTTTTGTGCGTCTTTTTCCCCGATACAGTTTGTTAATACAACAATCCTGTGTTAAACCTGAAATGACATGTTGTTCTTTGTTTACTGGTGTTGAGAATTGCAAAATGAAGTCAATTAATTCTTCTTCCAGAATGGTTTCAGTGGACACTGGATTTGGGTGTTACATAGAAATATCGAAACTAAAAGCAGGAATAGACCATTCGGCCCTTCCAGCCTGCACTGCCATTCATTTTGACCATGGCTGACTGTCAAATTCAATACCCTGATCCACCCTTCCACCCATATCCCTTGATCCCTTTAGCAAGAGCGATGTCTAATTTCTTCTTGAAATCAGACAAAGTTTTGGCCTCAACTACATTCTGTGGTAGTGAATGCCACACATTCACCACCCTCTGGGTGAAGAAATTTCTCTTCACCTCAGTTCTAAAAGGTTTACCCCTTATCCTCAAGTTATGACCCCTAGTTCTTGTCTCTCTCACCATCGGGAACAATCTTTCTGAATCTACTCTGTCTGACCATGTTAGAATTTTATGAGTTTCTATGAGATCCCCTCTCACTCTTCTAAACTCCAGTGAATATAGTTCTAAACAACTTAGTCTCTCCTCATTTGACAGACCTGCCATCCCAGGAGTCAGCCTGGCAAACCTTCACTGTACTCCCTGTATAGCAAGGACATCCTTCCTCAGATAAGGATACCAAAACTGCACACACCAATCCAGGTGTGACCTCACCAACACCCTATACAATTGCAGCAAAATGTCCTTGCGCCTATACTCAAATCTTTTTGCTATGAAGGCCAATGTACTATTTGTGTCTTTATTGCCTGCTGTATCTGCACACGTTTACTTTCAGCGACTGATGTATGAGGACTCCAAGGTCTCGTTGAGTATCCATCTCTCTCAATTTATACCTATTCAAATGTTGTGACATGCTAGAGTTTCTATTCTTTTCTGTGGATACTTTATGATGGATATTTTAAATGTTACCTCTGAGGCCAGACAACATAACTCATTGTTAGCTTCCCAAAGATAGAGATAAAAAGGAGTTATTGGTATAAAATAACATGGAATGGAGGCCCATAGCAGCACAAGCAGAAACATTGTAATTCACTGCCATTGCAAGAGTCTCTCATTCAATCTGATCATATTGCTGTTCTGCAGGACACCTCACATAAATGGCAATTTTCCTGTTCATTCATGACTTTAATAATCTAAATTAGAATAGCTCAAAAATAAATTGGATCTACATCCAACCCAGAGATCTGAGCTTTTGAAGTATCGATGGTGATGATGTCACCGAACAAATCTTTCAATTCCTGTCATGCTTTAACGTTTAAAGTTGAAAAATTTTAAAGTTTATTTATTCATGTCACAAGTATACTGATGGAGAATTTAACATGGCTGAGACACCTAACCAGCACGTCTTTCAGACTGTGGGAGGAAACCGGAGCTCCTGGAGGAAACCCACGCAGACATGGGGAGAACGCGCAGACTCCACACAGACAGTGACCCAAGCTGGGAATCGAACTTGGATCTCTGACGCTGTGAACCAGCAGTGCTAACCACCGTGCTACCCCACATGTTTAACTTATTACAAAACCCCACTGATATTGTGCATGAGAGTGTTCCAACCTGACACACTGGTTTCACATTTTTTTTTATATATGTTAGTGAGAAACGTTTGCAGAAATAGTGAAAACTCAGATATCTCTTTCATTAAACAACAAATAATGAGTATTTATTAACACAGATGACAGACAATAAAACAATTCAAAGAACAACCTGATACATCAGCAAATTAACATTAAGCAGTTAGTCCCTCAAAAATTGTACCACATTAATCCTTAACCCTGCTGAGAACCCCATTTCCCAAACATTAACCATAAACCTATTGGCCATATCTAGCCAGAGATTACCACACCGTACAGCATAAGTGACCAGGGCCTAGGAATGGTCTTTAGTTCAGCAAAGAAAGCCATCTTTTGCTCAAACTGCCTTTTGCCTTCAGCACTTCATCTCGAGCTGAGCTGTTTCCTAAGGATGGCTGATTCTTTCCTCTGCTCTTTATCTGTCCCTAATTTTTAGCTAAACTGGTTTCTGGAGATGACTGCCTCTCTCTTTCTTACTGCTGCTGCTTCTTCAACACCTCATCTGTGTCTAAACTGCTTCCTGGCTCACAGCACTCTGACTACTAATTGTATCAGTTGCAAAAAGACCATTTTCCCTAATCATTCCTTTTCCTTTCTCTCCCTTAGTCGCTATTTAGACATGGTTTACAAAATATCTGGCTGCATTATTTTATTTGTACAAAAAACCCATTCATTTTGTTGCAAATATTAATTTCCTTCCAAGTCACCTTTTCATTTGAAGGAGAGGTTTCCTCTCTAAAAGATGTGCTGGTTAGGTACATTAGCCATGTTAAATTCTCCCTCAGTGTAACCAAACCAGTGCCAGAGTGTGATGACTCAGGGATTTTCACAGTAATTTCTTTGCAGTTCAGGCAGTAAGCCTACATGTAACGCTAATAAATGAACTTTAAACTTTAAAACTTTTAAACTTCAAAGCCTTCATATTTGACAGTATCATTTTCAGCTGCCTCAGATCTACATTTGTTAGCCATTTGAGAAAGATACGTTTGCCATTCTGCAGATTTTCTATTTATACATCTGCAAGCTGCTTTAATCGCTTCTGCTCAATTTGTAAATGCTGTACTTGTTTAAAGGAATTAAATTCTATATTTGAATATTAAAAGTGCTCATATTACACACAACATTTTAAAGACTGTATTGGAGCACATTGAGATTCTATTATGCGCTTTATCTGATATTTCTTCACAAAATTTTGTCATTTCAGTAGTAATTAGCTTTGAGAAAAGTTTCATTGAAAATCAAAATTCACAACCAACTCAATTTTATTTACTTATCAATGATTGCAACTTAGTTTCTGCACCAATAATGTTGGTATTTAATTATATGGTTGTTAGGAGGTATATGAATAACTACAGTAGATTGGCACAGCAATATGAAGGCTACATGGTGTAAGCACCTCCTGTCTATGTTATAGATCCCCTGGAAATTTGTAGCAGTTTTTATTGGGTGAGAATAACAAATTAAAATAATTGTACGCTATTTATTCTTGTGGCTCTGCACTTTCTGTACAAATTACTCTTACTTGCTATCTGTTATATATTTAAAACTGTTGCAAGGTTAGTTTAAGAGCTGATCACATGATTTGATGGTGATGTCATTAGGGTGTGTGGTCGGACTGCTGTTTTGCTTTTAGTTTTGTACTCTGTGCAGAGCAAAGGAACAACTCTTCAATAAAACCTGATGGGTGTTACTTTGAATCTACGTGTGCAAACCAAGTCTGTTCTTTTTCTATTAAAGCCTACAACTCCTAACATAGTTAAGGAATTACAGAAAGAAAATAACAAGGAGCCAGGATTTTGTTCCACAAAGAACATTGAGTAAAAATCCTAAGAGCAAAGAACTGTGGATTCTCATACTTTGAGTTTTAGAAGGCTGAGGAAAAAAGCAACAACAAGATTAAAGATTGAATACCCAGTGCTAGGAAGGCTCAAGTAAGAGAAAGCTCTCTGTGTATTGCTAAAAGGTTTTTTTTTCAAATTGAGAAGAGTGAGATTCAAGAGAGTATCTGGCATAATTTAACTTTACAGCTGGGGCCATTTGGAAAAAAATACATACATCAAACCAACGGTTCCTTAGTGTAAACATCCCACTGATCAGACCCTTATAACCCATTCCTCAGTGTAACATCTCACTGATTAGACCCGTAGACCCGTTCCTCAGTATAGATCAGCAATTCCTTGCCTTGGCTGTGGTTTCGCTACAGGTAGACAAACAGGTCGGTAAAAATGGGAGGACTGGAAAGACAATAAAAAAATGTACAGAGCAGTCTCTATTTGCTTGTGCCTACAAGAGAACCTTCCAGTCAATTAGGATCATGGGGCCTTTCAAAGAAGAAAATTAATCATGGAGTTCCTCTGCTAAGCGTTTCCATACTTTGTACAAGTGATTAAAATTGCAGCATTGCACGTATCAGTTTTTCTCAGTACAGTAAGAAGTAAAACCTTCAATTTGCTCAAGAGCTTGATTCATCCAGCAAAGCCAGGAACCAAAACTTAAAATGACTTGACAAAGATCCTTAAAGAACATTACTCTCCAAAGTTATTGTTCATTGCGGAATGGTTCAGGTTCCACCAATAGAATCAGGTTGAAGGTTAAAGCATTGCTCAGTTTGGTCCAATCTTAAAAAGGCTGGCACAACATTGTGAGTTTGCACAAAGACTAGTCTAGTCTAGTAATTGTCTAGTTTGTGGTCTTCAAAATGATTAAAGATGATTACTTACTGAACATGCTTTGACTTCAAAGACAGCTGTAGAAATCGCATTGTTGGTGAAAGTGGCTGCGAAAGAGGTTTCAAAATTTGTTGGAGGAATGAAGATTCACAAGATGGGACCATAAGAAGTCAAAAGAACAACAAACGTATCAAGGATGTGCTAAAATGGGCCATTCAGTGGGTGAAAGCTGGAACAACGATAGTCAACGGGAGGATTATGGCAAAATGGGTTACATTGTTAAAGCTAGTTGAGTTAGACCAGCTTCCCCTGAGAAGAATCTAGGTATCTTCAAAAAGAAGAACAAGTTACAGTCTACAAAAAACATTTAAGACATAGACGAACAGAATTACAACCGTGAAGAAGAAAATGTCCAGAAATATGATGAGTTCCAGCTGAATGCCTTATCCTTACAGGGTGGATCACATAGATTCTGGGTGATTCTGAAGTTAAGTGGACAACCTATTAGGAATCAGGTTGATACTGGTGCTGCTATATCTCTTAATCCTGAGATTACAAACCAACAAAAGATGAAATGTCTTCCTTTAAAACCAGCTGATGTAGTTTTAAGGACATTCATGGAAAAGATCGTGTTGTTAAAAGGTTACACCATAGTCAACATAGAGTTGAGTGGACAAATGGTGGAGTTGGCTCCCCATGTGGTCTGAGGTAACCTCCAGATGTACCAATTTTTAGTCCCTGGTATTATGAATACTACGATAAAGATTAGTTGAATCTGAATTGCCTGATGATTGTGTCTTTGCTACTTTACCTAGTGAAAATGAGACAGAATTAGTTCCAAGAGAAGTGTCTTCTAAAGTTCCAAATCATACTTCTAGGGTCAAGGACAGCTAAATTCCAGAACATCCTGCGCAACCAAAGAGGAATAGATCACAACTGGCATCTGATTTTCCAGAGATACAACAGAAGGACAGCAGTACCACATTTAGTTTCAATGGCTCTGGTTCAGCCCATGTCCTCCCCCGCAGTGATCTCCCACTGCCCCTAACTTTGTAGCTTGGGAGGTGGGTGGAGAATCCAGTGCCTCGTATAATTCAGCTCTTGTGTCTTCATTGCCAGGATTGAAGACTAATCAGACTGCAGCCAAGGCATAGGCATTACTTCTTCTGATGAACATTTTACAGTTTCCCACAGTGTCTCTGGGGTGTAGGCAAGAAGAACGGTGCAACCTGCCAGCTGCGAACATCCAAAGGAAGAATGTCACAGATGAACCATTATCTCACTGAAGTGATCTTGAGGGGCTAAATGGTCTACTCCAGTTCCTGCATTCCTACCTAATGTCCCTATAAATGTGGGGGAGGGAAAATAAGAAGAAAGTCTCTCTATAGAGGAGGACAGTTTCATATTTAGTTCAAGGGAAAAAAATTTCCTGGTTTCACAAAAAAGAGGATGAGATTAAAAGGTTGAGAAACACGACAGTAAAATTAAACAAATCATTATAAAGATGTGATCTTAAATGTTATTCATTTGATCCTATTATCTGAGCCTTCAGTAATTTTTCTTTAATAATCCTTTTTATACAGCTTTGGCTGAGAAGCATTCATTACCCTGAAGTGCGTCAAAATAGCTCCTATTCATACCTCCTGTGAATGCAGTGAAACCATTGTTTGAATTGGGTAGCTTTTTAGAATGTTTAAAATAAATTTTATGAGCCAGACCTTACGAGAGTGAGGCATCACAGAGTATACATACGCCAGTAGTTAGGTATTTTCTTGCGCCCTTCGGCCGGAAAATTCATTGAAAACAATATTTTATTAAATCCAATCAGCAATAAAATATTATCACTTCTAAATGTGCACATAACCTTGCTACAAACCACTCCCAACACAGTTTACAGTAGCAAATTCCACATTAACATGATCTAAGGGAGCTTATTTGAGTTAGTCATATAAATCAAACATCTTGAAGACATTTTTATCTGACCTTTGGGTAAATTACAGATTACAGGGTATACGGGATATCACTTGTATGAATGATTACATAAACCCAGCCCCTAAGGTCCTTGGGAATTAAGTACATGCCCCTGACAAGATGAAAAAAAGATGCTGCATTATTAATCAGGCCCATTTCTTGCTCGTCAGGAGGCACTTACCATCAAAGCTTTTCTGCGAAACACCACTGGGACGATAGAATCCAGACCTACAAGAACAGTCATAGGCTCCCAACATGAATCCTCGGCCTTTGGGTGAAATACACTGGAAAGGTGAAACAAAAGACAAAATAACTTGGTGTAGCTTAAGGATGAGATGTGTATGTCGTCACAGAGATAAATATACTGACGGTTGCACCATGATTGGATTAATAAAAACACTAAACCTAAATCACAGCCAGTGACTAAAGGTTCCTGCCCAAACTGTAAATTACCAAAGCAGTGAACCCTCAGGAAAATAAACCCTCACAAAACAACAAGAAGTACCTCAGAACCCAAATTCTCTCCTTTGTTCTTCCACAAAAACAACTGTGGTATTAACTATGTGGACAATAGTCTTTGAGGCAGAAGCCTGGTTTATTTTTGATCCTGACCAGTCCAGTAACACATTGAATATGGATAATGATGGCCACTAACCAAGTCCACTAGTTTTTATTCCTTGCTTCTCCAACAGATGTCGATAAATCACTGTGGCAATGGGGCAGAGATTTAAGCATTTGGAACTCAGTCTAACAGCTCTGGAATTAGCCTTGTTGCTCACAAGGCCTATTGGAGGGCTAACAAGATTTGAAAAATCTGCTTTAAAAAATCAGAACCAAGAGGATCCTTTCCTTGAATTATTGCATTGCAGAGCAAGTTCAGTAATGGGTACAATCATTGCCAAGTCCAGTTAATGAGCAGAAGACACAGTGAAGCCAGGGGAGAGGGGAGTCCACAGTTTAAATTGAGCGGTTCTGTTTACTGTCCTGCTACTGGTAGTTTCTGATTTTAACACTAGTGGTTTTGAAGGCAACTGAGGCGCTCGTCTGAGTCTGGTATAAATGTGTATCAGCATTCTGTAATTCCAACAGGGCCTGATGACATTTAAACTGGACCTGTCATAGCTTTTCACTCTAGGCAGAGTCTGCTGCTGGTTTCTAAACAGATCAGGTCCTCCAACGTAACGTCAAAACACTCCTCTGTGGGGATATGGAGCAGGCATGATACTCTGGCCCCCACATGAATTGCCAGAACCTCCCTTCCACCTGGATTCTTCCACACACCCATGAGACCATGCCAAACATTCACTGTGCCCTCCTGCTGGTGCACCTTCCGATAGGGTGGATAGGAGGTTTTCAATTCCCTACACTTTCTGTCCACCCAATGGCCATCAGCTGCTGCCCCTTTCAGACCATTGGAACTCATTGCTGAGGTCAAACAGACCCCAATTCACTGAGCAATGTGCCTCATCCCACAGTCTGAGGATTATAATTTATTTTAGAGCAGGCAAAAATGCTCAGAAAGAATGACTATGTTCTGATGAACCGTCAAGTTGACAAGTTATTTAAATCTTCTGCCTTTTAATTTTTTGAGGTGAAACCACCAACGTCTGTTGAAAGAAGGTCTATTTGCATTTCAGTAGATGTTGGTTGACATAGCAAATGCTATCATTACAGCAATATAACTGCTTGACTGCTTCCATATCATTTTGTTTATTCATTTACAGAGTCTGCTTATCATTGACTATGAATGAGCTTTTATGTATGAGAATTATTATATATAAATTATATACACATATATATACTCAAGTCTTTAATAGATAAGAGAACTTCATTCATCTTAGCACCACAAATGTCTTACTAATGTTCTAAATCCCTGCCATTCACCTAGCACCAGCCTGTAGACTCAGGACTCTGGCCTAACATCCACCTCATCCTCGTATAAATTCTAATGATGCCAGCCTCTTGCTCAGTTTCTTGTGCTTCCACATACCTCCAGCTGTGGCAGGAAGATTATCCAAACACAGTGCAAAACAAGCACTGCAATGTTTCCCTCACTCTTGCAGAATAAGGTGGTGCATAATAGGAGAGAACAGAGCAGAACGAGTGAGGAACAAGGATATCTGTTTCCCCTGTGCCCCACAGGGGAGATAGTTCCCTATCATTATTGGACTGGTTGTGAGTGCCTGTGGCATCTGGTGTCACTGAGAACATTGAGATGAAGGGATGTTCCTGCCTTATGTTCAATTCCAGAAAGCCAGTTGGTGAAGGATAGAACTGGAGCCAATCCTTGATAAGCATTTATTTACAAGAGATACACATTATAAACATGCACTTCTTCATTCAACAAACACACTTTCAGTCCAATCCTATTCATGTGGGCTCAAATGAATCTCTGCTTAATTCCCACCACCTGCATACAGCTAGATCAACTTAACATGCAATTGACATCCTTCTCGACCCCCAGCTAAGTGTTATCCTTCTATTTGACATGATGAGCAAGCTGCAGATGGTGTAACCACATTCCTCTTGCTTTCTACCTAACTCCTCTTCCCTCACCCCATCCTTCTCCTTTCTGATTTCTGGCTCCCTCATGCCCAAAAATGCAGCCTGGGCAGCTACAGGGCACCCAAAAGAAAGAATACAATATTATCGTATTGACAAAGAGCCATTTCACTAGATCTCAGGTGGTGGTATAGTGGTATTGTCACTAGTAATTAAGATACCTTGGGTAATGCTCTGGAGATCCAGGTTCAAATCCCGCCACAGTGGATGGTGAAATTTGAATTCAGTAAAAACCTAGAATTAGAAGTCTAATGATAACCACACCGCAAAATCGTTGTCGATTGTCAGAAAAAAAAACCCATCTGGTTCACTAATGTCCTTTAGGGAAGGAAATCCGGCCTGGCTAACATGGGACTCCAGCGCCACAGCAATGTGGTTGATTCTCAACTGCCCTCAGGGATGGGCAATAAATACTTGCTCAGCCACTGAAGCCCACATCCCCTGAAAGAATTAAGAAGTTCAGACACAGGCACAGGCTAGCATTGAGTTGGAATCAGCATGTGGAGTATCTCCAGCCATGAGCAGGCTACAACCAGGTCAGGGAAAAAAAATAAGTCAAGTGCCAGTTCACCCGACGGTGAGGTTGCAGACTAGTTCTGCTCATGGGGACTCTGATGAAGACCCCAATGGTGAAGCCTATTAGAATGCTGATGGAGGATTCACAATAAGATGCTAGGTACAATGGCTGTTCAAACAGTTTCCTGTCAACGTCAAGGAGAATGAAGGAGTCCAACTTCATGAATGGAGAGAGGCCTTGCTCATTGTGCAGCCTCTGGCACATCTCCCTGTCATGTAGTGTCTAGAGACACTGCCACTTCTGCCCTCATACCTGCTGCAGCCTTTGTGTGGACAGGTTACCAAATCCCCTGCCCTCCCTGTCAGGATGTGGCAACAATGCCTGTCAAATCCAGTAACTCGACACAACACCTCCAGCAACATTCCACAGAGGCTTTACAGCAACAAACATTATTCTGAGTTACCTTAGATGCAGGTTGGGTGCCCAGCCACAGTGTTACTGCTGGGCCCCACATTCAGCACAGTAATGTTCCCCGGTGAGTGCAAAGCTAAAATACTGAATGGAGCTGTGTGTTCTTAGCTCACAGACAGCATGTCAAATCACCCAATAGGACGGAGTAACATCACAACAGCACCATTCAGGAAGCTTCTGGTGTGGAAGGGAAACCAGCGCGAGCATCTTTCCCAGCATCCTTTCCCACCCAGATGAGGTGCAATGGAGGCTGCATTGAAAGCAAGTTACCAGCATTCCAGAGAGACCTGTATTCCTTTACCAAAAATACATCTTGCATTTTACATTTTAGATATCTTGCCATTCGGTTTGTGAGCTAAACGTAATTCTGCAGATGAAAATCAGTCATGTAGATGTTAATTACAAATTATTTTAACAAGATAAGGGAAGGTTGAAACCAAGAAATGAAACTTTAATAATGAAAAAGCACTAAAACAGAGGATTGAAAATCTGTTATGGAGACTCCCCCTCATGGGCGTAAATCCCCCTCATGTCATTCCATCAAAGATTCCCATAAATAAATGAATATGTCTGGGATGAAAGTCTTTGAATCACTGTTGGTGATCTACCAGGAGAACTGCCACATTCATATTGAAGAACTAAGTGATGCATTGGTGTTAATTGATGTAATTGAATACGAGGGTTTGGGGGTGATTCATAACACTTATGTCTCTGGCTGCTACCAACCAAAGCAACAGCTCCCCATTTTGGACAATGGAACTCTTATGATTTTATCAAGGATGTGTGCAAAAAATGCCTGGGGGATGACAGAATAAATATGCTTGATCAAGGTATTATTCATTCAGGCAGCAGGAGAAGGATTTCTGAGGTCAGGCAACTAAAACAACAAAGGAAACCCAAGTATTACAGTCAGGGAATCCGCAAGGACTAAATGTAAATGAAGAACAGCCGACATTAAGGAAGAATGCACCATGGAATGACAATGTGGACCATGGGTTAAATGGCCTGTTTCTGCACTGTACTTCCCTATAATACAGCAAGGAGACATTAGGAACTGTGCAGACTGGGTAGTTCGCTGGCATTTAAACCTTAACATTGATAAATCTAAGTTGATACACTTTGGTAAGAAAAATAGAAATGTGGGATGGAATTTCCCTATTCGAGGCAGAGTTTTGCAGTGGGTGGGGAAAGCAGCATTGAAACTGACCGTCCCAACGAAGACTTCCTGCACTGTATTGCTAGGGGAAAATAATCCAAGGGGCAGGTCCCACAACATCATGCCAATCAGAGCCTGCCCACCAGGAAGCAGTCCCCCAAGCATTGCACTCAACTGGTCTCCTCTGGTGGGTCTGCCCGTCAGGCGCAGGTCATGGTAGACTAGTCACAATTCACAGTGAATGGATAATGTAATGGGGGGGAATGGGTCCCTATGAGTATTGGAGTCTTGATAATAAGATATGATTTAAATATATTCTAATGGGGTTCTCAACGTTACGCATCAGCAATCCTGGTGGGTCGGGGGGTGGGGGGGTAGGGTGGGTGGGGGCATGGGAACAATCACAACGGGACTGCCCATGATTTGAGTCCTTCAGGAGATTTTGTTCTCCCATCACCCGATGCGAATGGCGGCAAAATACCTCAGTCATGATCTACACCTTAGAAAATAAGAGATAAAATGGGGTAGAAGTGCTAAGGAATCAAGGGATATGGGTGAACAAGTCTTTCAAATGCAACACTAAAGTTCAACAAAGCAATTGGAAATGTTAACAAAGCATGGGACTGATTTCTAGGGTATGGAATTCAGAAGTAGTGAAGCATTACTAAACTGGTCCACAACTCTGATCATGCCCCATTCGACGCTCTGTGCTTAGTTTTAGTCTCCATTCTATAGAAAGAATGTGGAAGTACCAGAGAAAATGTCAAAGAGACTTGCAAGGACGGTACCAGAACTGAAAGATAATGGGTGGGATTTTCCAGCCACGCTTACCCTAAGAACGAGAAAATCCCACCCAAGGTCAATGGATCTTTACATGGTCCACACAGCCACCCCCCCTCCCCCCGGTCACTATGATTCACATGGCGAGTGGGATGGGAAAACTCCCCCCTATCAGGAAGGGTTAAATGGGTTGGAGCTTTCATCTTTAGCAAAGAGAATACATTGAAGAGATTAACTGATTGGACAGAGTAAATGTGGAAAGAATTGAGCAAGGATTCAATATGCGGGACAATAAATGCTGATCCTAATGCCCACTCTCACTGCGTAGACGATGTGAGCTCTCTACAGTCTACAGTTATCAGCCTGGTTAACAGTGGCTGCTGACACCACAACCCACGGAATTTCAGGGTGCTTGATTTAAAGTGCCCCACATACAAACTGTCATTCATTGGCAGCAAACAATATCCATCAAAATAATTCCAAAAGTACAAAGAGGTCGAATAAAATCAATGTGATACAAAAGAGGAAGAGGAAGTATTGCAAAATAAAATACTACAAAGCTACTTTGTTTTGACAAAGGGTCACCTGGACTCAAAATGTCAGCTCTTTTCTCTCCTTACAGATGCTACCTGCTGAGATCTTCCAGCATTTTCTTTTTGGTTTCAGATTCCAGGATCCGCAGTAATTTGCTGTTATGCCGCAAAGCTCCTCTGCTTTAAGAGCTCGGTTGTCCATGCAGCTGTCAATGCTCCCGTTTCAGATGGTCACACAAACAAAAATTACTGGCACACCTGCAAATTCCACACAACACTGGAATTCAATGACATGTGGAATTTGCATGTGTGCTAGTAATTTAAAATTCACTCAAAGGGTTAATGTAAGTCATTCCATTCCAGAGATGTATGCCAGTGACAAAACACTTTTTTGTTTGTAATTCACTGCTGTTGAGATTAATTTACTTTACACATTCTTCCTTTTTGTGAGTTTGATTGCATGTTAGCAAAATTGAGCCTAATTCCCACATTGTGCTCCGTATTGAATATGTTTGCAGAAAATCTGAAGCTTCATTCAAGCCAATACACTAACTAGCCTCGCACACACAGCACAGCCCTGTCACTAATAGAAAACTTGTGCTAAAATCTTGCTGCTGTTCACGCTGGCGGGATCTTACTGTACCAGCGATGGTGCATTCCCAGCTGGGGGTTTCCTAGCAGTGAGGGGAGCATTCAGTGGGAAACCCCATCAACAATGGGGGGGGACGATAAGACTCCATTGCCAGCAAATGGCGCAACTCCCACCAGGAGACATTACGCAGAGAGGAAGAAAAATCCCACCCGTGGACTTATAAAGTACCTGTCATGACCTGAAAATGGCTCAAAGCAATTTACAGCCAACTGGAGTGCAGTCACTGCTCTAATGCAGGAAAAGTTCACACAATGCAAACTATCACAAACAGCGGTGTGATAATGAACAGAGAATCTGTGTTTCTAATGTTAATTTGGAGTTACCCACAGTCCAAAGGTGTGCAGGTTAGATGGATTGGCCATGCTAAATTGCCCCTTAGTGTTACAAGGTTAGGGGGTTTAGCAGGATCAATACATGGGATTATGGGGTAAACCTGGATAAGAGTCGGTGATGATTCGATGGGCTGAATGGCCTTCTTTCTGCACTTTAGGGATTCTATGATACATATTAGCTAGGACACCCAAGATAATTCCCAGTTCTTCTTCAAAATAGCATCTTTCAAGTCTGCCTAAGGGGGCAGGTGAGATCCGCTCCCTCAGTACCGTGCTACAGTGTCAGCCTTGACTTTTGTGCTCAAGACCCAGGCCTAAACCTTCCTGTCCTTCCCAATGTGGGGATTGTTGCAATTGGAACAGATATTTTGATGGACCAGCGATAGGTCCGTTGACCTCAGGTGGGAATTTCCAATTCCAGGATGGACTGGATGGAAAAATCTTGCCCCTGGAGTGGGCACTTGACATGCAATGGTACAATGTGTAACTCTGCGATGAGAGAGTTACTGACTGAGCCACCGTTAACATGCAAAGAGATGACATTATTGTAACAGAACATGCTGGTGCTGGTGCTGAAGCTGTTGCCAGAGCTGGTTGTGGTGCTGTGCTTTGTGCTGGTGCTGTTACCATTGCTGGTGTTATTGCAAGTGTTGATGCTAGAGTTATGGTGGTGTAGTGGTTAGCACTGCTGCCTCACTGCGCCAGGGACATGGGTTCGATTCCCTGCTTGGGTCACTGTCTGTGTGGAGTCTGCATGTTTTCCCCGTGTCTGCGAGGGTTTCCTCCAGTGCTCCAGTTTCCTCCCACATTCTGAAAAACATGCTGGTTAAGTGGACTGGCCATGCTAAATTCTCCCTCAGTGTACCCGAATGGGCGCTGGAATGTGGCAACTGGGGGATTTTCACAGTAACTTCATTGCAGTGTTAATGTAAGCCTACTTGTGACAATAATAAATAAAATAAACAATGATGAATTTGTGGTTTCCTATCTAAAGCTCCTGAACCATTTATTCCAGTAGGGGTGTCATGTCCACAATCTGATTGACAAATTAAGAGGCTACTAAAGGATTATCTGTCCTTGATGTAAGTCTACTTGTGACACTAATAAATAAACACAAAAAAAACTTAAAACATTGCCGGCGGTGCTCTTGATGCTGGAATTGTTGCCGGTGAGTGGTGAGTTTTGATCACAAACAGGGCGCATAAAGATACACATTCAGTTTACAGAATACTGATTAGAATGCGAGTCTTTACAGCTAATCAAGTCTTTAAGGTGCAGACAATGTGAGTGGTCCAACGCCAGCATCTCCACATCAGAACAGTGCCAGTGCCAGAAGTGTACCTCCAATAATCAGGTAAACCAATGGACTGAAGAGTCAGCCTCACTGTGAGCAACAAAAACAGTTCGAAACAAGTCTCAATCTATCTTGCCTTCAGTGCAAATTGGGACCCTGCAGTGGAAAATTAATGGCCAATGCGAGTCCAAACTAACTTAACCAAACACTAAATGAGAATCATCTTGGTACAGTTGTAATATTTTAAAATCACACTGATCTTTATTATTAATTAATGCATTGAGTAACAAATCAATATACAAGCTACAATTGGCAACAAAATAAAATTCAGAAGAAGCAACATTGTGCTAAAAAAGCAATAATATTTTTAATTACAGGAATTGTTTAATAATTTAGAAGGAACACATGATGTGAAACACAGCTTAACCAATAGGGTTGAATTATGGGATTACACAGGACAGCTCTTTTGCAATCAGTACCTACATGACGGGCTGAATGACATCCTTCTGTGCCGTACATGGGAAAAGGTCATTTTAAAGGAGATAGATTCAATAATGTTGCATGTCCACATACATCTGTACAGTTACTGACAAATGTGCAGCAACTTATATGCCTCCGTTTGCAGCCTCTTCATTTAAAGTAAAGCACGGTTTGCTTCTAAAAACATCACAGAGATGGTTCTACTCTAGTAAACTGTAACAAACTGCTGTGGTATGCGTGCAGACAGAGTGGGATGGCTGCAGTTAACCATTCTGCCAATGGCAGTGTCATTTGATCCAGTGTCATTTGTTTGTGCTGAGACCACTAATGGTGCAGGAAGCAATGTTAAATTCATGGCTGTTGCTCGCAAAATCTGGAAGCCGAACTGAATACCTGAAAATGCTGCTATTTAACAGAACAAAAGGGGAATCAGCAGTACATTGAGTAATTTCCCATTTGCTGCTTACAGATACAGAAATAATGGGTGGGATTGAATTCAGGAGTGGGCTGGGATTTGGTGGGGAGAGGACCATTTCATCAGGTCGTAAGTCCCGGGGCAGACAGCCCTTACCATCCCAATTGAATCAGGGTGGGGAAGGTTGAGATTGAGGTTGGCTTTCTATCCATTGAACAAATTGAGGCCCTATTAGACAAAACTGGGGGTGGGGGGGGTTGAGGGGAACTGCCAGCTTAGGGTGCAGGCAAAGCACTTTTAATCAGGTACTTGGTCCCTCGCCATGATGATGATACTGTGCTATTTTGATTTTGTTATATTTATGGTGGGGCTCCTTTAAAAGACAATACTTTGTTACAAGAGTTGATTTGTCTGGGAAAACATGCAGCTCAAATTCTGAGAATGCAAGATAAGAATTGATTTTAGCTAGGAATGTGTCACTTTGTAGATTTAATGGACTTTTTATTTACTTATGTTTTTCTGGAATTTTAGACTAGGTAAGCATAGTCATGTGAGTTTTGATCAAATTGATTGACGGGGAAGAGTCATGTGGTTAATGGTCGGAGCTAAGCTTGCAGGAAAATAAAAACAGTTTCATTCACATTTTAAAATTGAGCAGTTGCTGCCTGGTCGAAGAAAGAAATGTCTCCCTCTCTTCAAAGGCTTTCTGAAAGCTCCAAGACTGTTAAACTAAATCACATGCCAGTGTATCTGTGGTTTGCTAACTAATTTTAAAATCAGATTTAAGTCTATAAAATAAATATTGTTCAATTTGAACTAAATTAGGTCAGCAATTAAGAATTGCATCTTGTCATGTTTAAGCATTGTTAAAAGGTCAGCTAATTTATTTATCATAGTTAAACCGTGAATTAAATAAAGCTTCTTTTGATAAAAATCTCCCTAGATTGTCAGTAGAATCGCACCTGGAATGAAACATCTTGTCCTCACATTAATGCCAAAATAGAAAAATTATTGCAGTTTAGCTTAGTTGCCCTTGTTCAGAGGGCAATTGAGAGTCAACCACATTGTTGTCACTCTAGAATCACATATCGGTCAGACTGGTTGAGGATGGCAGATTTCTTTCCCTAGCGGACATTAGTGAAACAGATGGGTTTTTCCAACCATCGACAATGGTTTCATGGTCATCAATAGATTTTTAATTCCACATTTTTTTTACTGAATTCAAACTCCACCAGCTGTTGTGATGGGATTTGAATCCATGTCCCCAGAACATTAGCTGAGTTTCTATATGGATATCTAGTGATAATAACTTTGAGCCATTACCACCCCCCACACCCCTCCAACACACACACACACCCACCCACCCACACCCACCCACCATGGCAGCTGGTGAAATTTGAATACAATTATTTAATAAAATTCAATTTTAATTTTTTTAAAATTTGGAATGAAAAGCTAGTGTCAGTAATGGTGCTATGAAATACCGCCTGATTGTTGTAAAAGCCTCCAGGTTCACTAAAACTCTTTAGAGAAGGAAATCTTTCATCCTTATCTGGTCTGACTTCCATGTAACTCCACACCTTCAGCAATATCCCTGATCCTTAACTTCTCTCTTTTAATGAAGAAGCAGTGAAGGTTGAGGAAGGGAATGCAATGGATGCTGGCCATATGGATTTTAAGAAAGCGCTTGACAAAGTGCCACTTAAAAGTTAGTTCACAAAGTTGAGTTTTGTGTTAAGGTACAGATCAGAAACCCCAAAGTATATTATGAAGCCTGGCAAGACCACAACAGTTCTTCCACTTTTGGCGTTAGTGTGACAATAAGGTATTTCACTCCAGGTGTGGTTCTGTTGACACACTAGAGAGCTTTTATCAAAACAAACTTTATGCAACAATACAGTTTAACTATAACAAATGCATTAGCTTATCTTTTACCAATTGAAATGCTTAAACATGACACAATACAATTCTTAGCTGTCAATCTGTCTCTACTAGTGCTAATTCAAGCAATATTCCTCTTACAGGCTTAAACTCCTCTTCAAAATTAGTTAGCAACATACAAGTTTATGTGCTTGTATTTGGTTTGCCAATCATCAAGCTTCCATGACACCTCTGGAGAGACAGAGAGAGAAAGAAAGAGAGAGAGACCTCTTCCTTCTTTCAGAATCTAGCAATAGATACTTGTTTTTCCTTGTAAACTTTACTGTGCCTCTTTAGCACAGGAATGTCTCCATCAATCAACCTAATCAAAGCCCTACTTGGAAACCCCAGGAGAAAACCCAAAGTAAACAAAAATGTATTAACTCAAATTAAAACAAATACACCTCTAGCTTAAATCAAACATTAGCCTGCATTCTCAGCATGTGCACTGCCTAAAGCCCAGGCAAATCAGCACTGTAGAGAACAATAGAATTTTAAACATATCCTTCACAGGAAATATGCTATGAATACATTTATTAAAGGCACAATATCATCACATGTGGAATAAGAAAGTGAATGACAGCTTGGATAAAAAACTGCTCTCAGGACAGAATGTATTGACTCATGGTAAATGTGTGTTTTTCAGACTGGAGGGTAGTAGAGAATGGAGTTGTCCAAGCATCATTGCTGGGATGGGGGCTTTTAGCTACAAGTTTAGGTTGCAGAAGGTGGGATTGTTCTCCTTGAAGCACAGTAGGCTGAGGGGAGATTGGATAGAGGTTTACAAGATGATGACAGTTTAGATACGTGGACAAAGAAAAGCAGTTTCCAACAACTGATCACACGTTGAGCAGGGGACACAGATTTAGAATTTTGGATGGGAGATGCAAGGGAAAAATGTGGGAGAACATTCTCATGCAGCAGGTGATACTGACCTGTAACCCATTGCTTATGAGGGTAGTGAGTGTGATTAATGATTTCAGAAGGAAATTGGGTGGGCATTTGAAGGAAATAAACTTGCACTGTTGCAGGGATTGAATAGGGGAATGGAATTGGCAGGATTGTTCTACAGAGAGCAGATATGAAATCAATGGGCTGAATGATTTCAATCAATCTCCCAGTCATACATCCATCTGCTCTATCTTCCTATCCCTAGCATATACTGAGAGTCACAGAGGTTTACAGCATGGAAACAGGTCCTTCAACCCAACTTGTCCATGCCACCCCTTTTTTTAACCCCTAAGCTAGTCCCAAATGCCCGCATTTTGGTCCAATAGGGAGTAAGTGAGAGATTGCTACCTTTGGGATTCTGTTTATTAAACTCTGCCTGCAGGATCTGATCCTTCCTTCTATCTATGCCATTGGCATCGACATTGACCTTAACCCCTGCTGTTTACCCTAACCCTTCAGAATGTTCTGCAGCTGCTAACTGAAACTCTGGATCCTCATTCCAGGGAGACAACATGCCATCCTAGAAACACATCCAACAGCCTCAGAAATGCTGTCTGTACCCTAAATATAGAATCCACTATCAGAACAAAGAGAGGAAGAGCAGCTGAAGTGAAAGAAGAATTAACAATATGGGCTAACACGGGAGCAGGGGAGGAATTTGGGAGGTCACCGGTTTAGTGGGAATAGGAATGAGGGAGTAGGATTTGGAGTTTCATCGACAGAATGAGGAAAGACAGAAGAGAAACTAGATAAAAATGTGAGTTCAGAATTAGGGTGAGAGAGAACCTTGGAGGCCTAGTAGAAGGGAGGGAACCAGCAGGGACAGCTGATAGGATGGCTTCGATCTTAGTTACAAGAATCATAGAATCCCCACAGTGCAGAAGGAGGCCATTTGGCCCATCAAGCCCACACCAACAACAATTCCATCCAGGCTCTATACCTGTAATTCTACATATTTACTCTGTTAATCTCTCTGACAGTAAGGGAGCAATTTATCATGGCCAATCAACCAAATGCATACATCTTTGGACTGTGGGAGGAAACTGGAGCATCTGAAGGAAACCCACACAGACATGGGGAGAATGTGCAAACTCCACACAGACAGTGTGGCTGGAATTGAACCTGTGCCTGACAAAGAAGTTCACTTGATATGCCATATGAGACAAGATTCCCAATGAAGCATCGTTGCCTTTTACTAGTGTATTCCCTGCACATTCAAGACTTTGAGCTCTGAATTCTGCTGATCATTTAAAACATTATCCCATCTCTGGATCTGAAGATTCAGTGTCACAGATTAATTGGTTTGCCTCGCATTAAATTGGAAACCTGATAGGAGATGTTTGCCTTTCTCAAGTTGCAATAACTTCTTATTCACAAATCCTAATGAGGTTTGACATGCTCTGCACAGGGTCTGTGCTTGTCTGGATTTAACTCTGTCAGCTCATTGTAACACAAGTATGATGTTTTCTGTTTTTAGCTTGGACATGGATAGTTAAAACCAGGTGCCTAGAGGGACAGAAGACTTCTTGATACAGAGCTTTGACAGCACAGCACAATTAAGCTTTTTCACTATCATATTTGGAAAGAAATGTAGATCATTTTTATCCTGAGTCTTGGTTCAGTAGATTAGATTGCCACGCTTTGATGGAACTTCTGGAATTGAATCCCATACAATTTATTAGCAAATATCAAACTACGATTTGTTTCCAAGTTGCCTTCTACTGCTGTCCTGAAAGCAAAGTCAGACTGTCACATTTCTGTTTTATGCATGAACTGCAGGAAGTGGCTCAGTTTCATCCACAGAAGGGATAATGGAGTTGATCTAATGTTGGAATAGATGTCATTATTTCCCATTGTTTTGGAGCTCCAATGATTGTGTTACTTTAGAGATGATATCAGACATGAACCATTGGCAAACTAATGACACTATTAAACATGAGGTTAGGTTTTCTCACACTTTTTATTGCCTAGTAATCCATTTCCAACCTTTGGACAATATTGCAATAGAAACTAAGGGCAGAATTCTACCCCCACCAAAGGGTTTGCTGGCAGGGAGTGTGAAGGGACTCGTAAAAATTCACTGGATGGCCCTTTCCAAATTTTTCCATTTTTTCCGCACTTCCCCTTTTCTCCCTTTTATAATTTAATCTTTTCTTTCTCTTTCTGTACCTGATTTGACTTCATTTCATTCATTCTATTTCACACTCCTCCACAATACTCTGGTCCATTCTCAATCCTTAAGTCTCATTGCTTACGTTGTTAGACCGATTATCCTGAGATTCACTAAGTTTCATGTCCCTATCACCCGTGCTTACACTTCCAGCAACTTTAAAGGAAAAATGTGAAGGTTGAGAAAAAAAATTAGCTTGGAAAGCAACTGTGAGATGCTCCAGACCAGATAAACCCAGCCCATCATTTAGGGGCAAGAGGAGAAAATGGCTATCTAATAATAGAGCTGTTGTACTCTTCAAATACAAGACAACAACTTTGCTGCTCCATCGCCCCTCCCATCCTCCCAGGGCTCCAGGCCATCGCACGTCCTTATTGTTAGCTCATTAACATTATTGTTAAGCACAGCTTCTTATCATCCCATACCATGTTCCGAGATCATAAGTTATCAGGATCTCATGGACGCAGATTCCTGGTCAGGGCAGTTTCTTCAGGCTGATTATTGGGATGGCAGGTCTGTGACATGAGGAGAGACTAAGTCATAGAACATAGAACATAGAACATAGAACATAGAACATTACAGCGCAGAACAGGCCCTTCGGCCCACGATGTTGCGCCGACCAGTTACAAAAACAATGACCCACTAGCCTATACCAATCCCTTTTCGTCCATAAACCTATCCAGAGATCTCTTAAACGCCCCCAAACTAGACGCATTTACAACTGCAGCAGGCAGGGCATTCCAATCCCTCACCACCCGCTGGGTAAAGAACCTACCCCTGACATCCGTCCTGTAGCTACCCCCCCTTAATTTAAAGCCATGCCCCCTCGTGCTAGCTTTCTCCATCCGAGGAAAAAGGCTATCACTATCCACCCTATCTAAACCTCTAATCATCTTATATGTTTCAATAAGATCCCCTCTTAGCCACCTTCTTTCCAACGAAAACAACCCTAAATCCCTCAGTCTCTCCTCATAGGACCTCCCCACCATACCAGGCAACATCCTAGTAAACCTCCTCTGCACCCTCTCCAACGCCTCCACATCCTTCTTGTAATGCGGGGACCAGAACTGCACACAGTACTCCAAGTGCGGCCGCACTAGAGTAGTGTACAGTTGCAACATTACACTGCGACTCCTAAATTCAATCCCCCTACCAATAAACGCCAAGACACCGTACGCCTTCTTAACAACCTTATCTACTTGATTCCCAACTTTCAGGGATCTATGTACACACACACCTAGATCCCTCTGTTCATCCACACTATTCAAAGTCGGTTAGGATTATATTCATTGGAGTTTGGAAGAGTGAGGGGGATCACATGGAAACTTATAAAATCCTAACAAGGATAGACAGGGTAGATTCACAAAGAATGTTCCCAATAATGGGGGTGTCCAGAAATAAGGGTCATAGTTTGAGGGTAAGGTGAGGAGAAATTTCTTCATTTAGAGGGTCGTGAATGTGTGGAATTCACTACCACAGGAAGTAGTTGGAACTAAAACATTGTCTGATTTCAAGAAAAAATTAGATATAGGTATTGAGACTAAAAGGATCAAGGGATATGGGGACAAGAGGGATCAGGATATTGAATTTGATGATCAGCCATGACTAAAATGAATAGCAGAGCAGGCTTGAAGGGCTGAATGTCCTACTCCTGCTTCTCGTTTCTATGTTTGGTTGAAGGTGGCCACTCTCTTCCATCGAGGTACTCCCTAGTAATTTCTTGGTTACAGCGTCCACTGCGTACAGTGGGCAAACCATGTCCATGCTACCTATGAACGATGGGAATTGAAATGAGTTTTTATTAATGTTAAAGACTCAGGTGACAAAAAATAAGAGACCATGGCGATAAATATCTTTGCAGTGAGGTACAGACAATCAATGACCATTTTTGGCTCACCAATTATGTTGTGTTCTAGTGAGGCTATTACATGTAGTTCTATGTGCCCATTGAAGCAGAAATAATTCAATAGAGTAAGCGGATATAATTTCCTAACTATACAGCAAGTAATTAGTAATTACTGTGGAAGCCTGCTGAGGGGACATTGTGCTATTGCAAGTATAAGATAAACATTTTCAGATTTTTCCAGGGTACTGAAGCAATAAAAGATTTTGAAAGCCTGCTATTTACTTGACACAACATTTTTGAGATTTTCAGCAGGACTGTTTGTCCCTTCAGTTCTCCATGAAAGGTTCTGCTGTACCTTTGTCTCTTATTTAAAGTAGTCATTAGAGCTACTGCACTGCAGACGTACGATAATATTGTTGTCTTACATGTGTCCCCTATAATCTCCTATTGAAGACAACTTAATGGGAACGTCATAACATTTATCCACCATTACTGCTGAGAAACACATCATCTGAAAATTCTAAGTAAGCACTTTCAATCTTTATGGGACTGCTGGGCACTCATAATTTTGGATAATTTGACACCAAAATAGATCTCAAAATTTATATTCATGGGGTGTGCCGTTTTGACGAAGCGTACCACGGAGAACATTCAATGTCTTGGCATTGATTCTCTAGACATTTTACTGGTGTTGGCAGGATCATGTGAGACGTTACAGCAGAAAGCCAATTTTGCTGAAGAAAGGTTTGTCTATATCAGTACTTCCTCTCATCTGAACAGAAACTGACGAAAAGGATGGGGGCTGCAGTGACGTACATACTGCCTAAACTCAGTCATTTGTTCCATCTTTCTGACAAGTCTTTTGTGTCCCTTGTCTGTTTTTATTGCGAGCTCAAAGATTAAATCCTTTTTATTAAAATCACAAGAATGTGGCAAGTGAAAATTGCAACATGTTTGATTGCACATGATTCTGGGCATTCCTCCTCCTTAAGAACCTAATATCAATTCCAGAACAGTGAAAAGCTCTAATTGTGATAGAATTGATTGTATTTTCATAAGTGGTGGGCAGATTGCCAACACAAATGACAAACCATAAAAAAAAATTAAAGATTCAGTTAGAAAAGTGAATTGAAGTGAACTAAGGTTTTTGGAATGCGCATTTCTTCAAATATTTCAACAAGTTATCTCCTAGGTAGATAGCAACTCATCAATCATCATAGTACACTTTCATTGAAGAAAATGTGTCCTGTGGCATTTGTATGCATTATTATATTGTCACATTTCATGGGGCATGGTGGCGTGGGACCCAGGTTCAATTCCAGCCTTGGGTGACAGTTTGGAATTTGCACGTTCTCCCTGTGTCTGTGTGGGTTTCCTCGGGTGCTCTGGTTTCCTTCCAAAATCCAAAAATGTGCAGGTTAGGTGGATTGGCCTTATTAAATTGCCCCTGAGAGTCCCAAAATGTGTAGATGAGGGGGATTAGTGGGGTAAATGTGTAGGATTACAAGGATAGGGCTTTGCTAAAGTGCTCTGTAGAAAAAAATGGAAAATTACCAGTAGTACAACGCTACACCTAAAAATGCAGAAATGAATTTTATTTTATATAACTTGTCTCTAAATTGAATATATAGGATTTGGCGTGACTCCTGCTTTGAATGCGTAATGACTAAGTTTTCACATTAGGCATTGAATTGTTTGATTGATTGAATAGAGTCACTCACTCACTGCAGAATATTCAGTATCCTTCATGTGAGACATCAAAACCAATAGTACATCTACGTAATAGGAAACATGCTGCCTTAAAAAAAAGTGATCATTTGATTTTAACTGTTTATTGGATAAGTGTACCCTAATGGCCAAATGAAGCCAGTGGTCTGTAGTATGCCATACAAAGCGTCTCTGCTCTGCATTTTGTTAGCTGATGGCCTCAGCAGTCTTTGGTTGAGAGAAAAAGGAGCAGCTCCTGATTGCTAAGTGGCAAACCATATCTGAAAGTATGTGTTCGTTGGCACTGGAGGATATGTTGCACTCAGTTGTCAAGCAGTATATTATCAAGTAGGCAGCCTTGGTTCACAACCGAAGAATATTCACATGCGCTGGGGTTAAAAGGCTGCAAGCAATTGGGACGTGTCCAAGCAGTCAAGACAGGAGAGAGACAACTGGAGGGAAAAATTCCAAGTTATTGCACTGCAGCTCACAAAAAAGGGAAACAAAATGGCATTATTGGCCAATCTATCTATAGATTCTGACAGATCCTGATATTATTTCCGTTTATTCATTGGCGGTAGCACTGTTGATCTGGTTTCCTCCCAAAGTCCAACAATGTGCAGATTAGGTGGATTGTCTTTATTAAATTGCCCTTGAGTGTTCCAAAATGTGTAGATTAGGGAGATTAGTGGGGTAAATATGTGCCTAAAGTGCTCTCTAGTACAGTTGGTGCAAATCTGAAGGGCTAAATGGAAAATTACCAGTAGTAAAAGAAGCAGAAATGAATTTTATTTAGATAAATAGGATTTTTAAGCTTGTTGATACTGTAGTCACAATGGAAAGGATTCCCATGGCAATCAGCAGTCTAGCTCAGAGCTGATAAAATACAAAGTTCACAAGAGCCACCTAGTGAAATCTCATTCTCCTGCTCATTCTCCATACCATTTCATATTTCTTATTTCCAATGAACTGTCTAATTCAATGTTAAAAGAAATTATGGACTCTACATCAACAATGTCTTGCGGCAAATACCGAAGCAGCCATGCCTGCATGAAGCAAGACCTGGACAACACGCAGGCTTGGACAGATAAATGGCAAGTCACATCCATGCCACACAAGTGCCAGGCAACAAACATCTCAAACAATCATCTCCCCTTGATGTTCAGCGGCATTACCATCACTGAATCCCCCACCATCAACATCTCGGGGTTAACATGAGACTACTTCTTTCGGACTGTGGGAGGAAACCAGAGTACCTGGAGGAAACCCACGCAGGCACGGAGAGAACATGCAGACTCCACACAGACAGTGGTTGGTCTCACTATTGTAACAAACATTTGCAGCTCACACAGAATGAAACCTACAGAAATTACAAAAAACTGATGGTTTTTATTTAAAGCTGCGTTTTATGATTCGTTAATCAATGCAGCACAAGGATGTAGGTAGCTGTTAAATAAAATATCATGTAAATGTGTTCATATAAACCACCTCAGATTATGACACGACAGTTCCCAAGCAGTCTTTCCTTCAGTTATGAATGCATGATAGCACTTTACCCAGTGGCAAGCATACTGTATTGAAGCTCAGCACTTAAACAATGCGAATCAACTTACCTTTGTAGGTGGTACTGCACTATATAATCAGTACTGCAGTAGAAACACAGCAGCATTTAACTATTGAAAGCAAGAGGACTATTTGTTTCCATATTTCAAACCCTGCCAATGAACACATTCCAGGAGCAGGTGGTTCTTTTTTTTACGTTTCCCATTTGGGACTGGTTCACAACTCCTCTGAAATATTGTGATCTTACCAAAGCGTCCTAACTCTCCTAAAATTGAAGGAGTGTGTGAGCTACCTATCTCCACAATGAAGATAACAAGAGTGGAAGTGTTGCTGACAGGAGAGCTCCCTACATCCTTGTACTGCACTGGTAAAAATAGCTGGAAATGGGAATGGGGGCAGGAATCTCAGAATTGGGTCCTGCCGCCATTTTAAAGGACTCCTAGATAGGTCCAATCTGGGGAAAACCCAAGCCATAATGAACGCAACAGGATCACGTTACAAGTAGATAATGCTCGATGCCAGAAAAACTTTATACATTGAAGCTATTTTAATTACACCCTGTCCATGGATTTAAATAATTGCACTTTATACCTGTGGGGAGCTTTCAACAAGACAAATATCTTACTTAGGAATTAACAAGAACACCTCATAGTCTGGTCAATATTTTGGGCCAAGTACAATTTACAAATGAACATTAAACACTGTATCGACCAAGTCACAACACTGAAACAAAGTCACACTTCCGGTATTACCTTAATTCGTTTCCAAACTGAGTTTTATTAAAACAATATAGAAATATAGATTATATATCCTAAATTTTGATTCCAGTAATATTGTCATAAAGGTTTACAGCATGGAAAAAGGCCCTTTGGCCCAACTTGTCCATGCTGCCCTGTCAAACACCTCTATCAAATATCTCATCAAGTCTGTTATACTGTCAACAATGACTAATCGACCGCTCATTGCATACTTCCCAATACAAATGTACAACTCTTTGGTTGAAATCATACCCAGCATGTAGGCGGCATGCTGGCACAATGGTTAGCACTGCTGCCTCACAAAGACAGGGACCCGGGTTTGATTCCCGGCTTGGGTCACTCTCTGTGTGGAGTTTGTGTCTGTGTGGGTTTCCTCAGGGTACTCCGGTTTCCTCCCACAGTCCAAAGATGTGCGGGTTAAGTAGATTGGCTATGCTAATCTACCTAAAGTGTCAGGGGGCCTAGTTAGGATAGGGCCTGGGTGGGATTGTGGTCAGTGCATATTTGATGGGCTGAATGGCCTCCTTCCATACTGTATGGATTCTATGATTCACAAAGGAAGATGGTGTGGTGATTGGGGATCAATCATCTCAGCTCCAGGGCATCACTAAAGGGGTTCGTCATGGTAGTGGTTGAGGCCCAATCTTCTTCAGCTGCTCACCAATGGCCTTCCCTCCATCATAATGTCAGAAGTGGTGATGTTCACTGATGATTGCACAATATTCAGTGCCATTTGAGAGTCCTCAGATGCTGAAGTAGCCAATGTCCAAATGCAGCTAGACCTAGACAATATCCAGGCTTGGGCTGACAAGTGGCATGTATGATTTGTGTCACACAAGTGCCAGGCAATGACAATCTCTCCAACAAGAGGAGATTTAACCATCGTCCCTTGACATTCAGTGGCACTACCATCGTTGAAACCCCCGCTATCTTTAAAATCGACCCGAAACTAAACTGGACTAGCCTACCAGAGCAAATCAAAGGCAGGGAATCCTGTGGTGAATAACTCACCTCCTGACTCCCCAAAGCCTATCCATCTAAAAAGCACAAGTCAGGAGTGTAATGGAGTACTCTCCACTTGACTGGATGAGTGCAGCTCCAACAACACTCAAGAAGCTTGACACCATCTAGGACAAAGCATCCCTCTTGACTGTATCCCTTCCACAAATATTCAATCCCTCCACCACTGATGAATAGCGGCCGGCATCTGTACCATCTATATGATGCAGTGTGGGAAGGCTCCTTAGATGGCACCTTCCAACTTATGACTACTACTATCTAGAAAAATAAGAGCAGCAGATACCTGGGAATGCCACCACCTGAAAGTATCCCTCCAAGTCACTCATCTTCCTGATTGAAAATATATCACCATTCTTTCACTGTCACCAGATCAAAATCCTGGAATATGCTCCCTAATCCCTTGGTTTCCCTTGGTTTCATTGTCAGAACATTGAATACAGGGGTTGGGACATCTTGCTGAAGTTGTACAAGACATTGGTAATGCCACACTTGGTGTATTGTGTTATTGTGTACAGATCTGGTCACCCTATAATAGAAAAGGTATTATTAAGCTAGAAAGAGTGCAGAAAAGATTTCTAGGATGCTACTGGGACTTGATGGTCTGAGTTATAAGGAAAGGCTGGATAGACTGGGACTTTTTCTCTGGAGCGTAGAAGGTTGAGGGGTGATCTTATAGCGGTCTACAAAATAATGAGGGGCATAGATCAGCTGGATAGTCAGTATCTTTTCCCAAAGGTAGGGGAGTCGAAAGCAAGAGGACATAGGTTTAAGGTGAGAGAGGAGAGATTCAAAAGGGTCCAGAGGGACAATTTTTTCATAGAAAGGGTAGTGAGCACCTGGAACAAGCTGCCAGAGGCAGGTACAATTTTGTCTTTTAAAAAGCATTTAGATAGTTACATTGGTAAGATGGGTATAGAGGGATATGTTCAAATGGAGACAGTTGGGATTAGTTTAGGGGTTTAAAAAAAAGAGCGGCATCAACAAGTTGAGCCAAAGACCTATTTCCATGCTGTAAACCTCTCTGACTCTATGACTCTAATAGTACTGTGGGTGTAACACCTTACAGGCTTCAGCAGCTCAAAAAGGCAGCTCAGCATAACTTCTCAAGGGCAACTTCAGATGGACAATAAGTGCTAGTCAATTGGTGGTCAGTGATGACCACATCCCAGAAATGACTGCTATAAAAAAAACTCTGTAAATATCAGAAAGAACAGCATTCCCAGCTGAAAGGCAGGAAGAGTTAGGCAATGAAATGATTGAATAAAGAGTCAAAAATTATTCCATTTCATTTTCAGAAATAAATGAACAATCCTTTGTTTCCATTTATCTTGACAATGTGCTCCTTCCCAATCTCTGCTAATTACATTATGTCCATACCTAAATACACTGCAAACAAAATTTCTTCTCACATTAACACCTAAGGACTAATTTTAATTATTAGTACCTCCAGCTTCATCCCCCCTCCAGCCTATCCCCTCAGCACTGGAATTAATAACCTAGATGGCATTTTTATGTCAAATTATTTCTCGCAATAGCACGCCACTTGAAACAAAGGTCCAAGTAAGGATTCCATTGTTTCTGACTTGTCCAGCATTTCACTTTGATTGACAGCTCAAAGTGGTTTCAGGCCCTTTGAAGTGGGGCTGTGAATTCCCAATAGTTGTTTTATAAGGGATTAAGTGCTTGAATGAAATGTTTGCTTTGATAAGAATGTAGTGGAATGAACTTAAATATAGTAAATGGGTTTTTATAATGCAAATGTTTTTTAAAGTGTGCAATAATTACTTAGAACTTTCTTTTATCTAATTTTGGCATGGGTCATTACATCTGACCATGGTGATATTGGGTGAGTTAGCATGGAAGGTGCATGGGGAAAGGGGGTTGTGTGGAGAGGGCGTAGGTTGGTATGTGGTTGGCATGGTGCTATGAAGGGCCTTAGGATAGGTAGAGGGTAAAGGCTGGCGTGGGAACTATGAAGAGCAAAGGAAGTGGGTATGAGTTGACATGAGTTCACATGGATAAAGCATGGGGAGTGTGCAGGAGTCTGGGAGAGTGAGAGGGATTTGGGGTGAAGGGAAGTTTTTTTTGTTTTATTGGTTTTCAAAAAGATCTTGCACACAGTGCCAGTGTGTTCCAGGCCAGAATTTGCAAAGCAAGACTTCAAACTCTGACTGGCGACTCATGAATTCACCAACTGCTTCAACTTCCCAGACATCCACCCCTGCCATATCCCCAGTACCTGTACCTGAGTTAATATTGTCTCCTAGAGTTAATAAAAGCTAAGAAAACATCTAAACAATTCTCAAAATGCAGTCCCCATTGCTTACTGTGGGTATACTAATGGTAATGTGATCACATGTTTTATAATCAATGTAGCAGCTACTTTATATAATGGTGAGTTTAGGATATTTAAATCCTTTGCCCTGATATCGCTCATGGCTTCACCTACTGTCTGGCTCAATATTGTAATGTCCTTGTTCTGGGCTTGCCTTTATTACACTTGAAACTGAGAAACATTTCACAGCCTTTGATCTTGTTCTTTGGATGGTTTATATGAAATGGATCTCAGTCAAGACTGCAGGCAAGCTTGGTTGCTTCAATAAATCCTTTTCATCATCATACCTATTTAAGATGAAGATGGAGCTGACAGTGACCTACAAAATTTGCAATTATAGGTCAATAATGGTTCAGTAAACTGCAGTCCATCACCAGCTCAGGATAATGGACAGGTACAAGTATAAATATACAATATAATTGTTAATGAGGTGCAAGTGACTGACTGAGTGCTTGCTTCTTCCTGTATTACCTGCCCCTCTTAACACACTTTAAACAGTGACGTTCTTGTCAACTATAATGGAGAAAGGATCATAAAATAAAATAAAAATAGAAAAGCTGGAACTACTCAGCTGGCTAGGCAGCATCTCTGGGGAGAGAAACAGAGTTGATTTGATTTGATTTGATCTATTATTGTCAGATAATGACTATCGGCCATCTGACATTCATCATTATGAAGCGCTTCGAAAAGCTAGTCATGGCACAAATCAATTCCAGCCTCGCAGACAATCTGGATCCACTACAGTTTTCCTTCCGCCATAACAGGTCCACAATGGATGCCATGTCCCTGGCATGAGCCATACCAAGCTGTGATACAACCAGAAGGAATGCTTTCTTCGGTGCATCTGGAAAAGTTGATGAGAGTCGTAGCTGACATGCCAAATTTTATTAGTCTTCTGAGAAAGTAGAGGCATTGGTGGGCTTTCTTAACTATAGTGTCGGTATGGGGGGACCAGGACAGGTTGTTGATCTGCACACCTAAAAACTCGAAACTCTCCATTTCATACCCATTGATGTAGACAGGAGCATATTCTCCTTTACCCTTCCTGAAGCCGATGACAGGCTCTTTCATTTTGTTGACATTGAGGGAGAGGTTTTTGTCATCACACCAGTTTACCAGATTCTCTATCTCATTCCTGTACTCTGTCTCGCCGTTGTTTGAGATCCAACCCACTATGGTGGTGTCGTCAGCAAACTTGAAACTCGAATTGGTAGGGAATTTGGCCACGTAGTCATAGGTGTATAAGGAGTATAGTAGGGGCTTAGAACACAGCATGTAGGGCACCGGTGTTGAAGATGATCATGGAGGAGGTGTTGCTGCCTATCCTTAACTGATTGTGGTCTGTGAGTTAGGAAGTTCGGGATCCAGCCACAGAAGGAAGTGCCGAAACCAAGGACACGGAGTTTGGAGATGAGTTTCACAGGAATAATGATGTTGAAGGCTGAGCTGTAGTCAATAAATAGGAGTCTGATACAGGCATCCTTGTGATCTATGTATTCCAGGGTTGAGTGCATGGCCAGGGAGATGGCGCCTGCTATGGACCTGTTACGGTGGTAGGCAAACAGAAGACAAGTTGATGGTAGTGGATCCAGGTAGTCCGGGAGGCTGGAATTGATTCATGCCATGACTAGCTTTTCAAAGCCCTTCATAATGATAGATGCCAGATGGCCAATAGTCATTAAAGCACGCTGCTTGGTTTTTCTTAGGTACCGGGATGATGGTCAGCTTCTTGAAGCAGATAGGGACCTCAGATTGTTGTAAGGAGAGGTTGAAGATGTTTGTGAATACTCCTGCCAGCTGATCTGTGCAGGATCTGAGTCCGCATCCGGGTACCCCATCCAGGCTAATCACTTCCCCGTGGGTTGACCATCAAGAAAGCTGCTCTGACATCTGCAAAGGTGACCCCAGATACAGGTTCATCCAGAGCTTCCAGGGTGGAGGACATGCCCTTGCTGACCTCTTGCTCAAAACAGGCGAACAATACATTGAGCTCATCAGGGAGGGTACATTGGAGCTGGCGATTTTACATACCTTCATCTTATAGCCTGTTATGTCTTGCAGACCTTGCCATAGTCGGCGGGGATCAGTGTGGCTAGCCTGGGACTCTAGCTTGAGTCCAGTATTGTTTTTTGGCATCTTTGATGGATCTCCTTAGATTGTATCAGGTTTTCTTGTAAAAGTCAGTGTTGCCTGAATTGAATGCCTCAGACCTGGACTTCAGCAAGCAGCGGATATTCCTGTTCATCCATGGTTTCTAGTTTGGGAACACATGATTTTGCTTCTTTGACACATAGTCTTCTACACACTTATTAATGAAGTCAGTTACTGTAGTGGCATACTCATTCAGGCTGGTCACAAAGTTTTTAAATACTGACCTGTCTACTGACTCCAAGCAGCCCCGTAGGAGCTCATCTGATTCCTCAAATCAATATCGTACAACTTTCTTTGATGGATTCACCCATTTCAGTTTTTACTTGTAAGCCAGGAGCAGGAGCACAGCCTTGTGGTCTGATTTGCCAAAGTGTGGGCGAGCGATAAAGCAGTAGGCATGTTTGATATTTGTGTAGCAGTGGTCTAGGACGTTTAGGTCTCCAGTGGAACAGAAGACAAGTTGATGGTAACTTGGTAGTATGCTCTTGAGCTTGGCTTGATTGAAGTCCCTGCCACAGATGGGAAGGGTGAATTCCACCCAACTTTTCAGGTGTGACTTTTCATCAAATGAATATTTCAGTTCTGATTTCCAGCATCTGCATTAATTTTCTTTTACAATACTTGGCAATATTTGCCTGACTTAGATAATTACCTGATTTAAAGTTGAGCTGTTTAATAGTATGGGACTGTGCTTCATTGAGTGTTAGTTTTTGATATCTTGAAGAGATATTTGTGTCTAATATTAAAGAAGCATGATTATCCTGGCATTGATTTACATAGAGAAGTCAACAGTGGTAACAATAGTGACATGGTGATATATCTACCACGCATTTATCAAAATTTGCGTTTCCTGAAAATGGTCACTACCAAACTGGTCCACCTTTATAAGTAAACGCCAACGGTGGAGTCTGGCTGGCTATTCAAGAACATGGAGCATCATTGTCTAACCCAAACATGTCTTTCCCTATATACTCATTCCAGCAGAGATCACTGGATAGTAATCAAAATTGGACCTTCATAATCACTCGTGCCACCCTTATTAGTGTCCTATGAGAGATCGGAAGTAGGAGCTTCAGGAATGTGACGTAAGGAGGTTGTGAGGGATCTGGATAGAGTGGATGAGTAAAGTCTATTTCCCTCAGCAGAAAGGTCAGTGACTAGGGGGCATGGACTGAACCGATCGGTAGAAGGATTGGAGGGGATTGGGAAGTCACTGCCTGAAACCCTCAATTCATGTATCTGGATATATACCTGAAGCCCCATAATCTCCACAGCTATGGGCCAGATGCTAGAGAATAGTGTTGGGTCGGATGGCTCATTTTTCAGCCAACACAGACATGAAGGACAGAGTGGCTTCCTTCCATGCCATAGCTTTTTAACTTTTCCACATATGTAAGTGGCAGTATATCAACTGTTCTTTACAGCAGTCAGTACAGGCACGATGGTCTAAATGGCCTTCTACTACGCTGTCAGGATTCAATGACTCTAAGAAATCCCAGGACGAATAATGAGTGAATTGAGCCCGGCCACTCCAATATACCATCTATGCCAACTTTACTGTTACACCATCTACTTGATTTCCAGCCTGAAATTCCTCAGGAAAGTGAATTAAACTAAGTAAAGATTTTTCAAAAGAAAACCCAGAGAAATGCAATACTTCAAAATTATCTACATTAGATCCTGACAGACTATAAAACATTGCATGAATTACTTAATTTCCTTAATCACCTTTGCCTAATTTTATCCTTATAACTTTCAATCCCATTTCTTGCAGGATAATGGGCCAGCTTCTATTTAAAGGACATCAATGAAATAACACTGATTAACTCTGATGGAATTCTAAAGCATGCATCAATTACTTTGAGAAAAAATATATTCCTCTGAACCTCTAGGCTCTAATCCTCTAATCTTGTGGCCACGTTTGAAGCTAAAAGAAAAACTACTTAAATCTAATAATCACTTCAGTTGTGCCAAAGGTTTGAATCATATCGTCTCTCAATCTAGGCTAACATTCGGTATAAACAAATTGACCTCTGAGTTTCTCTCCAGTGCCACTCTGGAATGCTGCATGTGCTGGAAGATAAAGGGGTTGGAGCTCTGTGGCCAGTTGTGACTTTGTCTAATCGTGCAAAATGGGAAAAAGCAGAAGAGTTGCCCGTTTTCCATCTTTCCCTGTTTTTATTTCTTTCCCTATTTTTTAATTCAAATGAAATGAAAAGCGGGAGAGGTTTAAGACAACCAGGTTTGCTATTACTTGTTTTACACTATTGCATGAAGCCACCTTGCCCGAGAGCTTCATGCAATAGAACTATTCATTTAGCATCCCCTTGGTGAGCTCTGCTTCGCAGTAGTCAGATGATGCTTCAGACCTCATTCCACTTGTACAATCACCCACTATATAAGTGTTCATAAGTGCGGCCAAGGGATAGCATAGTAGCACAAAGGTTAGCACTACTGCCTCACAGCACAAGGGACCCGGGTTCGATTCTGGCTTCGGGTCACTGTGTGGAGCTTGCACATCGTCCCCATGTCTGTGGGTTTACTCCAGCTGCTCTGGTTTCCTACCACAGTGCAAAGGTGTGCGGGTTAGGTTGATTGGCTATGCTAAATTGATGGGGGATTAGCAGGGTAAAATATGTGGGGTCACAGGAATAGGGCCTGGGTAGGACTGTGGTGGGTGCAGACTCAATAGATCAAATGGCCTCCATCTGCACTGTGGGGAATTCTATGATTCTATGAAAATACTACAGATATTGGAATCCAATACTAAAACAGAGAAAGCTGAAAAAATTCAGCTGGTCTGGCAGCATCCGTGAGGTGAGAAAACAGAGTTAAAATTTTGAGTCTGTACAACCCTTCTTCAGAACTAGAGCGAGGGGAATAATTATCATATATAAGTTTTCCCGTCTTTAGTTCTGAAGAAGGATCTTGTGGGCATGAGATGGAAAGGGGTGATTGGATTCCCAAAATCCATTGTTTAATTCCCTTAGGAATAAGTAGGTCAGCTCAACTGCAAAGGAATAAGAAGGCTCATCAAAATTCCCTAATCAGAAGATATTAATGTGCAGTTTTTTTTCATGTAAGAGTCAAATAACAGCCAACTATTTATGAAATCTTGCTGTTCAAGTTTACAATGGGATTGATATTTTGAGCTGTCATGATACTTCAGCACCCAACCTTAACACCCTGGAGCCTTAGAGAAAAGCAGCCAGCATTCCATCCCCTGCAATTCATTTCCCCTTTCCAGTACTGGAAGTGTTGTAGATTGGTTTAGCTGTCAGATATCACCTGCAGTCGTCTGGACAAATCCCACACACTATAGAAACACAATGCCAGTGTGACCTTCACTACCAAGAGTAGGACCAATCCTCACTGTCTGGAGGTTGGCCCTCCTGTCTCTGCAATAAATTGAAAGCACTGAAATAAATCGCAACAACAACAAATTGAATTTATATCGTGCCTTTAATGCAGTAAACCACACCAAGGCACTTCTCTGGGATGGTACCAAACAATTGAATTACACAAGGTGACCAAACATTTGGTCAAGCAAGTCATCTTTAAGGTGCGTCTTAAAGAAGTTGGTGAACTATGCTTCCAGAGAAGGGTCAGTTGGAGAGAACATGAGCAATGAAGACATTCTCAGGATGGTGGAGGAGAAAAGGTTCATTGTGAATATCATCAAGAAAAGGTAACAAGGTTGGATTGGCCATATTCTAAGGCATGAGAACTTGATGAAAGAGGGGATTGAAGACAGGTTGGGGGTATCTTAACCAAGAGGGAGAATGAGAATGACAACTTGAAATTGAAAATGCAAATAACTGTAGGGAAAAGTGCAGAACCGTGAAACATAGAAACAAGAAGTCGGAGTAAGCCTCTCAGCCCTTTGAACTTGCTTCGCCAATCATTTTAATCATGGCTGATCATCAAATTCAAAATCCTATCCCCCCTTCGCCCCATATCACTTGATCCCTTTAGCCCCAGGAGCTGTATCTAATTCCTTCTTGAAGTCGTGCAACATTTTGGCTTTAACTACATTCTATGGCAGTGAATTCCACACATTCACCACCCTCTGGGTGAAGAAACTTCTCCTCACCTCAGTTCTAAAAGGTTCACCCCTTATCCTCAAACCATGGCCCCTAATCCTGGACACCCCTACCATTGGAAACATTGGCCGCGATGCTCCCAAAAGTGTTAAATTGGCAGGAAAACTGTTCTAAACTCCAACTTTTTCTCAGTTCAGCTTCTCACCTGAATCTCCCCACTCTGTGCACTGCAGAGATCCCAGTCGTGAATATCATTAAAAACCTGTTGGGGCGGGGGGGGGGGGGGGGAGCTGGAGCTGGGGGCCTACTTGTGCTGGAATTTGACAATTCTGGAACTCTGCGCATGCTCAGTGGTCCCAATCTGTCAGCTGAATCACTGGCCAGCCCAGGACCCCCACAGTGCTGCCCCTCCAGCCCACCCCCCACTCCTCTACGGCCTGATCACAGCCCCCACAACAATTCCCAGGCCAGCCCTGATCCTCCCCCACTCTGGAGTGCCCCGATGTTCAGCGCCCCCCTGCCCCCCCACCTTCCCAGCAGTAGTGATCCTGCAGAAAAGTTGCTGGTTGCAGCCATTCTTTTTGAATCTACCTTGTCTAACCCTGTTAGAATTTCATAAGTTTCTATGAGGTCCCCTCTCACTCCTCTAAACTCCAATGAATATAATCCCAGCCGATTTAATCCATATAACAACCCTGCCATCCCAGCAATCAGCCTGATAAACCTTTGCTGCATTCCCTCTATAGAACATAGAACATAGAACACTACAGCACAAACAGGCCCTTCGGCCCACAAGTTGCGCCGACCACATCACCTACCAACCTACAGACCTATCTATAACCCTCAATCTCATTAAACCCCATATACTCATCCAGAAGTCTTTTAAAAGACCCCAGCGAGTTCGCCTCCACCACCACTGACGGCAAAGAGTTGTACAGAAATGAGAAGAGGGCCAATCTTTAGGCAGATGAAGAGTTTTTTTAAAGAAGGAGTGAGGTAGAGAGTCAGAAAGACTTAGGGAAGGAACACTCGAGCTTGCAGTGTTGGCAGCTGAAGGCACAGAGCAGCATATTCAATCTGTGCCTCTTCATGGTTTGCACATATACTCTGAGATGTTAGTGTCCCCTCATCCGATTCCTCCACCACAACTGAAGTAGCCAGAGAGAGTCCTATTTTTAAAAAGGGTTCAGTACAGTTTGCAATGCAGGAGCAAATGAAAAAGCTGCAGAGCATTTGGCCTGGCAAAGTCAATTTTGTAATAATGCAGACATTCACAACCCAACAGAGATATACTGAATGCTGCCACATCTTCTGTTTTTAATTCAAACTTCAAGCATTTAAGCAAGTGGTGTGCTGGGAAACGGAGCTTGCCAAATACTTATAAAATCTAACAAGGGACCTAGTTAACATAATTATTCCACTTAAATTTGGCCTGCACTTTCTTGAAGAGTAGTCTCTTTTCACCAATCAAAGTCCCAGATCGCAAAATCCATCATGGAGAAAATCAGTCACTCATCTCATTTCATCTTCTGTGCCTGCTTACGGCATCAATCTACTTTGCCAGTTAGAGTCTTGCAAAACCGTCCCTGTAGTATGTTTCATTTTGCTATCTTACTCTTTCTTCTTTCTCTCCTTTCCAATGCTTCCATGGCTTGAATTTCTTTGCCCAATGGGCGTGTGCACTCAGGGGGCCCAGAAGTGGGTATGAATTGCTCTTCTGGCCTTGATTGGCATAGGAACGCAATTTCACACTGGCTGGCCAGTTAACAGACAGGCAGACAGTGTGAAAGGTGCACTGTGTGACGCTGAGCGGCAGCGCTGAGAAAAGGGAGCATGTGGACTGGTACTTCTAATGTGCTCTCTCGGGACACTGCCACTGTGGAGCTGTCTCAGGGGCTGGCAGATCTATGAATAATAACGACACAGAAGCTACGTAAAGGGTGACCAGGCAGCACAATCTATACACAAATCTCAGTCTCCAGACAATGTTTGAAATTTTTTTTAGCCCTAACATTTCATCCCACCCTGGATCGAGGTTGAAGCCACAGCGTAAAGGCCGCTCGGTCAGCCAGATTGCCCAGCAACTGGAAAAGTGGATGGGCCATATAGAATTGTGTTCAATTGGCCCTTAATATAGAAACAAAAAAAAGGAAGAGGATCAGGCCATTCGGTCCTTCAAGCTTGCTACATGATTCATTATGATTGTCCAACCTAATAGGCCGATACCATCTCCCCCCATATCCTTTGATCCATTTTGCCCCAAGTGTTTTTATCTAGCTCCTTCTTGAAAACATGCAATGTTTTGGCCTCAACTGTTTTCTGTGGTAGTGAATTCCACAGGTTTACCATGCTCTGGATGAAGAAATTTCTCTCATTTCAGTCCTTAAAGGTTTACCCCCCATCCTTAGACTATGAGCGCTGTGTTTGGACACCCGCACCATTGGAAACATCCTTCCTGCATCAACCTTGTCTAATCCTGTTAGAATTTTATAAGTTTCTATGAGATTTCCCCTCATTCTTCTGAATTCCAACAAATTCTCTGCCCGTTGAAGTGGTGGAGGCTGCCTCGCTAAATATTTTTAAGAAGCGGGTTGATGGGTTCTTGATAAGAGAGGGGATTAAGGGTTATGGGGAGAGGGCGGGAAAGTGGAACTGAGCCACAACAGATCAGCCATGATCTTATTGAATGGCGGGGCAGGCTCGAAGGGCTAGATGGCCTACTCCTGCTCCTATTTCTTATGTTCTTATGTTCTTAACTGACTCAATCGAAGCAAGAACATCCTTCCTCAGATAAGGAGATAAAAACTGCAAACAATAATACAGATATGGCCTCACCAAGGCCCTGTACAATTGTAACAAGACTGTACTTGATTGTTCTCACTCTGAAGGCCAACATACCATTTGCCTTTTTTACTGCCTGCTGCACCTCACGCTTACTTTCATCAACTAGTGAACAGGGACGCCCATTTCCCTCTCTTCATTTACAGCCATTTAGATAATATTCTGCCTTCCTGTTTTTGTTACCAAAGTGGATAATTTCACATCGATTCACATTATTTTGCATCTGCCATGCATTTGCCCACTCACTCAACTTGTCCAAATCACACTGGAACATCTCTGCATCCTCCTCACAGCTCACCACCCAGCTTTGTGTCATCTGTAAATCTGGAAATATCACATTTAGTTCTCTCATCTAAATCATTAATATTGTAAACAGCTGGGATTCTAGCACCGATCCGTGTAGCACTCCACTCGTCACTGCCTGCCACTTGGAAAAATACCTGTTTATTCCTACTATTTATTTCCTGTCTCCCAGCCAGTTTTCCATTAACCTCAATACACTACGCCAATCTCATTCGCTTTAATTTTAAAAGCTAATCTGTTACTTGAGACTTCGTCGAAAGTCTTCTGAAAGTCCAAATAAACGACATCCACTGGCTCCTTCCCATCAACCCTACTTGTTACATCCTCGAAGAATTCCAGTAGATTTGTCAAGCATGATTTCCCTTTTGTAAATCCATGCTGACTCCCTCTGAATCAACCATTGTTTTCCAAGTGGTCTGCTACAGAACCTTTGATAATGGATTCTACCTTTTTCCCCTCTACCAACAGGCTGAATGGTCCATAATTTCCTGGTTTTTCTCTGCCTCCCTTTTTAAATAGTAGCGTTATGTTAGCTACCTTCCAATCTGTAGGAACTGTTCCAGTTCCTAGAACCTTGGAGGATGACCACCAATGCATCCATTATTTCTAAGGCCACTTCCATAAGTACTCTGCGTTGTAGATTATCATTCCCTGGTGATTTATTTGCCTTCAATCACATTAATTTCTCCAACAACATTTACCTACTATTGCTGATCTCCTCCAGTTCCTCCCTTTCACTTAACCCTGTATTCTGCAAAATTTCTGGTAAATTATTTGTGTCCTCCTTTGTGAAGATGGAATAAAAGTATGCATTTAGTTGATCAGCCATTTCTTTGTTCCCCTTTTGGCTGCAGAAAGCATTTTCTCTTCATATACTTACAGAAACTTTTATGGTCAGTTTTTATGTTCCCTGCAATCTTGCTTCGGTACTCAATTTTCTCCTTCTTAATCAATCCCTTGAACTTCCATTGATGAATTCGAAACCACTCCCAATCTTCAGTTTTGTTTTTTTTCTGGTCAATTTGTAAACCTTTTCTTTGGATTCAATGGGCTAAATTGCCTGCTTGATTGTTGGCAGGCGTGCTTCTGACTCTTGATCATGCCCACTAACCAAAATATTACTCGAATGCGCAATGACATCCTAGAAGAATTTCAGTAGATTTGTCAAGCATGGTTTGCCTTTCATAAATCCATGCTGACTCTGTCCGATTCTACCAATGTTTTCCAACTGCTCTGCTATAAAATAACGGACTCTAACATTTTCCTCACTACTGACATCAGATTGACTGGTCTATAATTCCATGTTCTTTCTATCTATCTTTTTAAATAGTGGGCTTACATTAGCTGCCCTCTAATCTGTTCCAATACCTGGGAACTTGGAAGATGACCACCATTGAACCCACATTGGACTCACACCCAATTGGCCCCATTTTATCATTGCTTTGCATCCGTTTCCAGGTGTGAAAACTTGGTAAAGTCGAGCGTGAGGGGAATAGTATGACCTGACCCACGTCCGCACAGATTCCTACTTTATCAAGGCCTGAAAATGGCCACCATCAGCAGCGCACCCAAAACAGGTGCAACAGCAAATTAAATGCATTCACATGCATTTAAATTGACTTAATGACCTGGACTCCCAAATGTACCGGCATTTTCCTCTTTCCCATCGCGTTCATGCATCCAGGTTTGGCGTGAAACAGACCTGCTGGGCAAAGGTCATTTTCAGGTGGGGGCAGGGGAGGAGGGAGGCCAGATCATTCTCTGGTGGGGTGGGGGGAGGAGGGAGGCCTGATCATTCTCTGGTGGGGCGGGGGGAGGAGGGAGGCCTGATCATTCTCTGGTGGGGCGGGGGGAGGAGGGAGGCCTGATCATTCTCTGGTGGGGCGGGGGGAGGAGGGAGGCCTGATCATTCTCTGGTGGGGCGGGGGGAGGAGGGAGGCCTGATCATTCTCTGGTGGGGCGGGGGGAGGAGGGAGGCCTGATCATAAGAACATAAGAACATAAGAAATAGGAGCAGGAGTAGGCCATCTAGCCCTTCGAGCCTGCCCCGCCATTCAATAAGATCATGGCTGATCTGTTGTGGCTCAGTTCCACTTTCCCGCCCTCTCCCCATAACCCTTAATCCCCTCGCTTATCAAGAACCCATCAACCCGCTTCTTAAAAATATTTAGCGAGGCAGCCTCCACCACTTCAACGGGCAGAGAATTCCAGAGATTCACCACCCTTTGAGTGAAGAAGTTCCTCCTCAACTCCGTTCTAAACCGCCTCCCCTTTATCATTCTCTGGTAGGGGCAGGTGGGGTGGGGGTTGAAGGAGGGCCAGGTATATCTCTGGTGGAATGGGGGAGGGGGATCAGATCATTCTCTGGTTGGGGGGGGAGGTGGGCCAGATCATTCTCTAGTGGAGGGGAGGAGGAGGGAGGCCTGATTGTTCCCTGGTGGGAGGGAGGAAGAGAAGGGCCAGACATATCTCTTGTGGTGGGGGGGGAAGTGAAGGGCCAAATTATTCTCTGGTGGGAGGGGAGGAGGCAGAGGGCCAGATATATCTCTGGTGGGGGTGAGGGGGGCCAGATCATTCTCTGATTGGGGGGTAGAGCCAAATCGGTCTCTGGTGGTTGGGGTGGGGAGGAGGTGGAGGGCCAGATATGTCTCTGGTGGAAGGGGGAAAGGGAGGTCAGATCATTCTTTGATGGGGGGTGGAGGGGCAGGATCAGGGAGGGTCTACTGCCACACTTCGGGCAATCAATGAGGGGATGGGGGTGTCCACTGCCACTCTGTGGGTGATCGGTGGGGGCAGCGGGGCAGGCGGTCGCGATCGGTCTGGGTAGCGGTGGGGGTGGGTGGATAAGAGGGACAGTTATGTTGTGCGGGTGGGGCGATATCTGGGGGGGCCATCGCTCTGGGTTATTTTATTTGCCTTTTGTGGCTCAGGAGAGATGTGACAGGGGAGCGTTTTTCAATTGTTCATTTCACTGCGCATGCGCAGTTGAAGGCTCCAATCGGAGCAGCAGCGTTTCGGGCACGATAAGCCCCAACCATAGCTGAGAACAGGTTTACAAGTTGGATCTGAATTGTGCCCAGATTCAGCACTTGGAATCAAAATGGTAAAATAGGGCCCAATGTCTTCTCACCTGATTTTATATGCTTTTATGTCTGGAATACTCGAGTAATATAAAATTTTAGCCCATGTCTTTCTCAGTAAAGGTAAACAAAAGTGGCTGGAAAATTCCATATGTGATCTCACTGAATGATAATGATCACAGTTCCTGCCTAGGTGCAATTCAAACAAGATTGGTGTGAGGTTAGCTCTATTGCTGACTGCAGTGCAACAGCCTTGATACTGTTCACTGAATCTCATAAACTTACCTGCACACATCAGGAATGCAGGAATTTCATCATGTGCTTCAGCAGGGATCTGAGCAAGTTCAGTAAATGCAATGGGCTGTTGAAGGGGTTATACTTTCACGCTTAAAATCTGGTATTGTACCTCATTCTATCCTGGGCACCACCCAAAAGGATTACGTCTTGTGTCATGTGCAAAGGCCATACCCATGTTCCCAAATCTATCGTGAAACTTGCCTCATACAGTTTCTTTTATATCCTTGAAATTTCCCAATGTGTTTCACAACCAGTGAACTATTTTTCAAATGTAATCATTCCTGTTAAGCAGACAAACACAAACAGCACAGAGATAAATAATTGGCTAATCCATTCTGGCGTGGAGGGATAAATGCCAGCTTAAGAGTATTAAGAATGACATTATCATGTCAATAGACAGTGGAACTTCCATTATCCCTTGACCTAATTATCTGCCAGAAAGTTTTTGTCGGATGGTAACAAACTGCATTTATATAGCATCATTAACTAGAAAAATAACTCAAAGTCACCCCATGGGGACACTAGGAGGGATAATCTCATAGAAGAAGTGTCTTCATGACACTTATGCAAATCTCCTTGAGATTACGTCAAATCTTCGAATCTCATGAAGATAAATACCACTTAACTTATATTTTTATTTTGAACATAATTTCTATGTTTAACATACTAAGTTGCTGTGCATACAAAACCAAACTTGATGTGCTCTTAAAAGACAGGGCTGTGGGGTAAAATGGGAAACTAGTCTTAACTGGATAGCCCTACTGATGAACCAGCAGAAGTGACTTGTTGTAGGATTAGGGGGGAGATGACGAAAATGTCTTTCACCCAGAGGACTGGAGGGGTCTGGAACTCACTGCCTGAAATGGTAAAAGAGGCAGAAACCCTCAACTCATTTAAAAAGTGTCTGGGCGGCACAGTGACACAGTGGTTAGCACTGCTGCCTCACGGTACCGGGGACCTGGGTTCAATTCCCATCTTGGGTCACTGTCTGTGTGAAGTTTGCACATTCTGCCCATGTCTGCATGGGCTTCCTCCAGGTGCAGTGGTTTCCTCCCACACTCCAAAGATGTGTGGGTTAGGTTGATTGGCCATGTTAAATTGACCCTAGTGTCAGGGGAATTAGCAGGGTAAATGTGTGGCACTATGGGAATAGGGCCTGGGCGGGATTGAGATTGCTGCAGACATGATGGGCAGAGTGGCCTCCTTCTGCACTATAAACGTTTCTACATTTTCTAAATATTTGGAAAGGAGGAATGTGTAGATGTGTGGGTAGGTGGTGAGGGAGTAACAGTACATGAATTGTTCTATAGGAGCGTCAGCACAGAGATGCAATGGGCTGAATAGCCGCCTTCTGTGCTGCCATGATTTCATGATTCATTGCTTCAGTGCCACACACAGCAGTATCCTACACTGTGTTCAAATCTGGAGCTGCACTGCCCTGACATGCCATCAATAAATGCCAGCCTTGCCAACAGTGCTCACATCCCATGAATGAATAAATGAAAAATAAACTGTGGCCCATCAATCTGGGCATATGTTGAGGCTCTTTCTCTGAATTAGATAACAGATTTGAATATGTATTCATTGCATATTTCTTTCTGCATGTCACAGGAGAGAAACCAGGGTCTTTGTCCTCTGGAATATTTAGTTCTCTTTTGTAGCAGCCAATTTAGGAAAAAAATGTGAAGACAGAAATTGTCTGAGAGACTGGTTATTTTAAATTTGAAATGCAGCCTGTAAAAGGACAGCTTTGCCTCTGTGTTACAGTGTTGGCCACTCCTGGGGGATTTATACTCCAGGAGAAAATGGAAAGGAGGTGTTTTAATTATCTCCTGCCTGGATATTCTGTCATTTATTACATAAATAATGAAGTAATTTCAATTATTTCACATGCCCTGGGAATCAGCAGGGTCATGAAATTCACAGAAATGCAAAAACATTTTTTATTGCTGTCTGCGCCTGAAAAATGAACCAAATGACCAAAGAGGTTCTCTTTCACCATCCCTTGCCATCTGTCATTTATCCATTACTTATACAGACCATCTGGATGCCAGGGGATCCTTCCCCTAAATACACTGGCAAATAACATGATTAAACATTCCCATCGAAAGCCCGTGTAGTAGGAGATGTATTCTTTTCTTTTGGGCTCCAGTAAGCAAGCAGAGTGGTTGTGTACTTTTTTGAAGATCGAGAATAATCAAATGCATCGGACGTTGTTGAACACAGATTAATTCCAGCTGCCAAACGATCTGCAATACTCAATTCAGCCAAGAGCTTATTTGTCACCTAAGGTAACAGAAGACTGCTGAACACAGTCACTAATATTCCTCTATCCACTGTCTGATCATAATACTAACCCATTTATTTTGAATTGGTTTATATCTACAGTAAACAATCGAGAGAGAGAAGAATGTCGTAGAAACATGTTGCTACACCACAGTGCTAATATCCAAAGAACAAAGAAAAATACATCACAGGAACAGGCCCTTCAGCCCTCCAAGCCTGTGCTGATCACGATATCCTAACCAAACTACACAAAACACCTTCTGTCCTTACTTGGTCCATATTCCTCTATTCCCTCTCTATTGATGTACCCATCCAGATGCCTCTTAAATGTTGATAATGTGCCTGTTTCCACCACTTCCCCTGGCAGCGTGTTCCAGGCACCCACCACTCACTCCATGAAAAATTTCCCCCCGCATATCTCCCTTAAACTTTCCCCCTTTCACCTTGAACCTGCACCCCCTTGTAACTGACACATCACCCTAGGAAAAATCTTCTGACCATCCACCCTGTTTATGCCTCTCATAATTTTGTAGACCTCTATCAGGCTTCCCCTCAGCCTCCATCTTTTGAGTGCAAACAATCCCAGTTTATTCAACCTCTCCTCATAGCCAATGCCCTTGTGACTAAGCAGCATCCTGATGAACCTTCTTTGCACTCTCTCCAAGACTTCCATGTACTTCTGGTGGTGACCAGAACTGCACACAATATGCCAAATGCGGCATCGAGATTGTATACAGCTGCAACATGATTTCCCAGCATGAAGTCATTTTTGCCTCCAGGATATAGGTGGTAGCAGAACCACATTTTCAGCTGTATCGCTAAGTCAACAGCCCAAACCTTTCAAGCGTAGGTGAGCTCAGTCCTCATGTAAAATCAAAATGAAATTTCAGTTCACTTAATGTGTAGTTAAGGGAAAAGATGCAGAGCTTACAGACATTCTGGATTTAAACCACATACACCCGCACTGATGTAAATATTGGATCGTATTATCCGATGTGTTGCGGGCAAAGAATATTGTCTTTATAGGGGGGATTCTCAGGACTCGCTAGCTTCGATCGTGAATCGCCATGGCCCAGAGAGTCAGGCATTGGCGCAAAAACAGACTTTACACCAGCTGTCAAACGCGTCACGATGCTACCAGCCTGTTGGCCCGGATCAGGTTCCTGTTCATAGTGGGCGGGAATCCAATAAATATTCAAATTCACTGCTTTAAATATAATGAGCAGGCTTGAAGCCCAATTCAAGCAGCTCTTACTATTCACCCGTCACCCCAGCGAGATCTGCAGCCAGCGGACTTTGATACAAGTCTTCACAAGTGAGGACCTCGCATGTTGGACCCCAAGGGTCGAGGAAGCACCATCGACCCCTCAGTAATGAGAGGCACCTTCTCCCCGCCACACCACGCTGGCCTGAGGTTTATTCAAACAGACCCCCCCCTCCTCTGCTGAAGCCCCTTTCTCTCCCAGATCCTGCCTCTGCCCCCTGTTCCACTCAGACCCCCACAACGCCCATCTCCACCCTCAGACCCCCTCCCTTGCCCCACCCAGCCTCCCTTCTTCCGGCTACATGCTTTGGCAGTGCCAACAGTGCACTGCCCCCCGGCAGTCTACATTGACACCCTTGCCTAGTGTCTTGGTTTCACTTCCTCTTTTGTAAACCACAATCATCTTGTAGATATCGCAGACTGTAAATCAGGTGTAAACTCTGTCAACATTGTGGTCAGGATCAGTGGGGTACCAGAGATTCATTCAAGCATAAATGGCAATGAGCATAAACACAGGTAACTGAAGAATAATAGAAATCCATTCAGCTGTCCAGAGAAGTCTTTTTCAAGACACTGCATGTTGAATTTGTTAGCGATCAAATGGTTCTATTGGAATGGAAAGCATTGCAGAGAATTCAACTTGTTAGGAAGCCTCAGCAACCTCAAATCAAAGCTGTGTTCATACACTGGGGCTGAGATCACAGCTGTGTACACTGGAACCACCCCCCCCAGATGAAATTCACATCTCATTTCTGTCAGAGGCTTCAAAGGGGTCTATCCTCACCTGCAGCTTCTGACTGGAAGAAAGGAAAATTTCTGCCACAAAATGGAGTGCTACAATGATTTAAGATCCTACCAGGTCACTGGGGGGAGGGGGAGGTGGCATGGAGATTGAAGTGATCTGGTCAGTTTAGAATTTTCACAGCTGATAGGCAGGAATGGTGATATTGATTACAGAGCCACCTGAAATCACCATGCCAAGCAGGATCTTCAGGTCTGTCAGGAGTAGGAGGTGCAATCCAACCACTAAACTCCCATCCCACTGGAGAGTGGCAAGGTCAACCCATAGCTCCAAGCTTGAGCCCACCTAATCTCCCAGGAAACCGGACAGACTCTTCCCCTACAGCCTGACAGCAGCAGAGGTACAAATGGCCACTGGGCCTATCAAATTGAGCCCCCACTGGGGCTGCCCAAGGTACCAGGCCAAGTGCCAGAGTGCCAGATACAGTGCACAGTGGGCACTGCCAAGAGGCATGGCCTGAAAGGGAGCTGAGCGGGCAGTCTGAGGGTGAAGGGGGAGTTGAGTGGAAGGTTTGCGAGGCAGGAGAGCTGAGGAGGGATCTTTGGGGGGAGGATATTCAGATCAGGCCATCCTCATGTTTGCGTGGTGTGAGGGCAGTGTTACACATTGTTTGTGGGTGGAGGGGAGGATGCCTCTTTTTGGTGAGAGGTTGGTGGTGCTCCACTGGTCAGTGGGGAAGGCCTCCATTTAATTTTCTGGTCAGAGGAAGGGCCTTTTTCTGAGCACGGAGACCACACCGCCTATCTCAGAGTAGCGGGTCTGGCCAACTGGCTCAGAATGACCTTGTTAGCATCTGTCAGGAGGGACAATCCCACCCAATAGTCCTGCTAATGCCAACACTTCAGGTATCCTGCTGGCATGGGCACTTTGTGCCAATTCAGGAGAATTGCGGCCCATGTCTGACTCCATTGCTGGCATGTGCCCTCCTGGGACCACCTCCAGGCAACAGAACCACTTGATTGGCCAGCAGCTCTCAGAAGCGGGACCCACTTCCCAGTGAGGGTGGAAATCCCACCTCAAGCCAATCAATGGCCCAATGGCTGTTAAGTGGCTCAGAGGCAAGTGGGCCAAGGGGCAGGCATGCCACTGCCTTTCACATTGGGGGTGGGGACCCCTACATTCCTGTCCCCCATGTAAAATTAAGCTCCACATATTGTGTTAATAGTGAGTTTGATAGATGAGATTCTTTTATCTGTTTCCGCCTCTCCTATATTCCATGAAAACAAAGAAGGGAAGAAAGAAATGTGCATAAAATAAAGAGGTTTATGACAACACCTAAAAGGAAGAAAACAATTACCTTGCAGCATATTTTTCTGTTGTTGTTTTTGAGGATGAGCTAGAATGTGGGTGAGGCAGTGATTGTAAAAAAATGGCAGAGGAAATGCCACTGGCCACAATGCCGCGAAGCTTGTTTCCCCACTTCAGAATTACGCTATTAGCACCAGCCGAACTTGCATAATTTGAACACAGCCTGTAATTCTTCATCACATCAACAGGAAAAATTGTCACTCATTTATTGTGACACATTCATTTTCCGTTTGACTGGCTGTCAGTAAAGTTGCAGCAGTTGGTGGCAGACTGATGGTTTTTATCTGGAAGAGTTTATCACAATGTCACAGGCATCCCAGGCATCAGAGCAGTGGCATATTTACAGCTGTGCCTGGCACTGTGGGATTGGGATAGAGAGTTAATGGCAAATCACTCTGCCTCACGAATCGGCTTGGGAGCTCATGAAATGCAGCATCTTTATACGCTGCTTCAATTAAAGGACAAATGGCAGAATATTACCAGGCAGCTCAAGGTAATTTCATTCCAGACATTCAATAAAACTATTGTCTATTTAAAATGTAGCGTACGCTATGCACAGACAGGGGTTGAAGTGTTATTTACCATTTGACCTTCTTTCGCTGCAAGTCACATCATGTAATTCCAACTGGCAAATTAACCCTAAATTGATCTACATAGGGAAGCCCATCATTATGTTCCTGATTTGATTGATGAAAGCTATTGATTAGTATGGTCGGTGCAGCCTTGGAGGGCCAAAGGGACCTGTTCCTGTGCTGTAATTTTCTCAACAATGAGGGGAATTTTCCCATGGGAATTGCAGCAGGTTGCGGGGCGGGACCACGCAGAAGTCCATCGACCTCAGGCGGGTTGGGCGAGCGCGGCCAGACAATCCCACCCAACATCCATCATCTGTGTAACACCTTCAATGTTCCACTCAGGATTGTGGTGGAATACTCTCCACTTGCCTGGATGAATGCTCTTCCAACAACACTCAAGAAGCTCAACTCCATCCTGGGCAAAGCAGCCCGCTTGATCAGCAACCCATTCACCATCTTAAACACTCACTCCACCACCAATGACAGTGGCAGCAGTGTGTGCCATCCACAAGATGCTCTGCAGCAACCTGTCAAAGCACATCCATCAGCACTTCTAGACATGTAACCTCTACCACCCTGAAGGTCAAGAGCAGCAGATATATGGGAACATCATCACCTGCATGTTGCCTTCCTTGCCACATCGTCCTGAGTTTGAACTATGTTGCCTTTCCATCAACTGTGCTAGTCAAGGTAAGTGGCAGTTGGTGTACAGGAGATGCGAGGGCAGCACAGTGGCACAGTGATTAGCATTGCTGCTTCACAGCTCCATCGACCCGGGTTCAATTCCATCCTTGGGTCTGTTTGGAATTTGCACATTCTCTGTGTGTCTATGTGGGTTTCTTCTGAGTTCTCCAGTTTCCTCCTACAGTCCAACGATATGCAGGTTAAGTGGATTGGCCACGCTAAATTGCCCCTTAGTGGCCCAAGATGTGTAGATTAGACAGATTAGCAAAAGTAAATGTGTGGGGTTACAGGGATAAGGTGGGGGAGAGGGCCTGGGTAAAATATTCTGTCAGAGAGTCAATGCAGATGTGATGGGCTGAATGGTCTCTTCTGCACTGCAGGATTCTATGAGGAAGAACTTTTTAACACAAAAGGTGGTGGGCGTCTGGAATTTGCTGCCTGATTTGGTGGGTGAGGCAGAGACCCTAAACCCTTTTATTAAGTACCTGGATCTGCACCTTAAAGTGCTGTAAACTACAGGGATGTGGACCGCGAGCAGGCAAATGGGATTAGAAAGGGCACCTGGGTGTTCTCGGGCTGGCCTGGACAAAACGGGCTGAATGACCTCCTTCTGTGCTGTAATTTTTCTATGGTTCAAAATCCTGGAACTCTGTCCCTGTGGGTAAGAGCACTGTTGGTCCACCAACACTACATGGGCTTACCCAGGCCCTATCCCCCGCCTTATCCTTATAACCCCACACATTTATTGTTGCTAATCTATCTAACCTACACAGTTTGGGCCACTATGGGGCAATTTAGCGTGGCCGATCCACCTAGTCTGCACATCGTTGGACTATAGGAGGACACTGAAGAACTCAGAGGAAACCCACATAGACACACAGAGAATGCGTAAACTCCAAACAAACACAAGGATGAAATTGAACCTGGGTCCCTGGAGGTGTGAGGCAGCAGTGCTAACCACTGTGCCACTGTGCTGCCCTCCCATGAAGAAGGCAGAACATCATCACCTAATCATGGGAAATATGAGGTTAGCAACAAATGTTAGCCTTGCCAGTGATGCTCACATCCTTTAAACCAGGAAAAATAAAGGCACTTCACAGGAAAGTGGTCAGGCAAGAGTGACCCATAGAATCATCATAGAATCCTACAGTGCAGAAGGAGGCCATTTAGCCCATCGAGTCTGCACTGACCACAATCCCACCTAGACCTTAGCCCCTGAATCCCAGGCATTTAGCCTAGCTAGTCCCCCGACACTAAGGGTCAATTTAGCACAGCCAATCCACCTAACCCGCACATCTTTGGACTGTGGGAGAAAACTGGAACACCTGGAGGAAACCCACACGGACACAGAGAGAATGTGCAAACTCCACACAGACAGTGACCCAAGCCAGGATTCGAACCAGGGACCCTGGCACTGTGAGTCAGCAGTTCCAACCACTATATCACCGTGCCACCTAAAGAATCCAAAGAAGAAGACAAATAACCAAAAGCTTAAACAAAGAGATAGGTTTTAAAGACCTCATAAAGATAAAAAGGGAGGTGGTGAGGTTTAGGGAGGGAATTCCAGAGCTAAGGGCTTAGATAGCTGGAGCTACATTTGCCAGTGGCGAGCAGAGGAAAGTGGGAGATGGACAAGAAGGCAGAATTGAAGGAATGAGTTCTCTTACTCTGATGCACACTGTTTTGCCAAAAAATGCATTAGGCCAATATCACAAGCATCCACATATGTTCCACTCCATTGGAGCTCAGCAGTGTGGCACAGAGATTAGCCTTGCAAGAGCGCAGTTAATACTGATTTCTGTCCTTCGAAATAAAAACAAATGTTAATTTGGAAAAACAGGAACTCACACAGCGCCAGAAGACAAAGTATCTACTGGTTACCAATTTAGTAACTAGGATCTATCTACAGCATGAGTCTTTAACTCAGTAATATTTAATCAGTGTAGTGAATTTTAATCCACCTCAGGATGGGTTGGCTCAGCCCAGAAATTTCCTGCTTTAATTATTTTTTGCTCATGTTTGCAGTCAATGCATTAATTAACAAAACGATCAGGAAATGGTACGCTTGTGTTAAATCGGAAACCACCTCCAGTTTAACTTTGTACCTGAGAACAGTTTTTGATAAAAATAACATCTCATTGCTGTGTGCAGATGGTAAGGAGGCTTGAATACAAACAGCAGTAACATTCCCTGGATTTTGTTTTTGGAAGTGTAAATCTCCCCCGACACTTGTAAAGTTTCAATGGAAAAAGCTTGGCCTATTAGTCTGCAGGTTACTTTAGGTACTTTGCTAAAGTACCTTCCGTGTTGGTTAGGTACATTGGCCGTGCTAAAATTCTTTCCCTCAGTTTACCCGAACAGATGCCAGAATGTGGTGACTCGGGGGTTTTCACAGTAACTTCATTGCAGTGTTAATGTAAGCCTACTTATGAAACTAAAATAAAAGTGCTGACTAGACACATATGGGATTACCTGGGGTTAGGTGGGAAGCTTCAAGATACCTGCCCAGTGAGGACAGGACAGGCATGAAGTCAAGATCATCTCCCAGAATTTACAGCTCAGTATCCACTTGCCACTAGTCAAATCGAAGTTAATTCGGCCAAAGGGCTAAAACAGACACTCTATGAGTACAGTGCTAATCAGATCAGCGTGTTTAATGCTCTGGATTTGACACACAATTTTGGTCCTAATTTACAATTACCATGATTTGAACTGCCTGGAGATCTTAAAGGAGACAACTGAACATTTAACGCTCAAGTGAGGTACACGGTGGCACAGTGGTTAGCACTGCTGCCTCACAGTGCCAGGGGCCTGGGTTCAATTCCTGGCTTGGGTCTCTGTTTATGCGGACTCTGCACCTTCTCCTGTGTCTGCGTGGGTTTCATCTGGGTGTTCTAGTTTCCTTCCGTGTTGGTTAGGTACATTGGCCGTGCTAAAATTCTTTCCCTCAGTGTACCCGAACAGATGCCAGAATGTGGCGACTCGGGGGTATTCACAGTAACTTCATTGCAGTGTTAATGTAAGCCTACTTATGAAACTAAAATAAAAGTGCTGACTAGACACAACTTTTGTGCAGCATGGGCTCCTTGCATTTCAACTGAAGCTATGAATTGCTCTAGCAGACACTGCAGCACATTGCAGGATGGCTCAGGGACTGAGGGAGAGGGTGCACAGGTTTGTCGTGACAGCTGGAGACCCCAATGGATGAGGTCTAATAGAAGAGGAGTTTACTTGTGGGTCTGACAAAGTTATTTGGGGGAATGCTTTTTATGGCTACATTTTAACTATGCAACTGTAAACTTGTGTGTTTAAGTTTCCTTTTCTCCTTGTTAATAAATCTTTTACTTTTTAAAGTCCCAAAACTGTTACTGGATTCCTTGCTGCTGAGATGAGTATGGTCCCTTCTTGTTTTCAGAATACAAAAATAAATGTTTGGCCCGTAAGCCAAGTTTCTGTCTAGGATTTGGTTTGCTTGATGTTATGATCTGCTGTGATCATAACACCAAGCACTCTCTTTCTCCTGTTGAATCCTATAAATTCGTGTAACACTGTGTTCACTCTTTTTAGACTAAATCCTCAGAAAAGTTCCAGAATGAACACTGCTCAAATATTAGTGACATCCTGTTAAGAATATCGCAGAAGATGTTTAAATTTAAGTTCATTTATTCACATCACAAGTAGGCTAACATTAACACAGCAATGAAGTTATTATGAAAATCTCCTAGTCGCTACACTTCAGGTAAACTAAGGGAGAATTTAGCATGGCCAATGCACCTAACCTGCACATCCTTTGGACTCTGGGAGCAAACCGGAAAATCCAGAGGAAACTCACGCAGACAGGGGGAATATGCAAATTCCACACAGTGAGCCAAGCTGGGAATCGAACCCAAATCTCCGGTGCTGTGAGGTAGCAGTGCTAACAACTGTGCCACCGTGCTGCCCCAGTTCTGCTGTGTTTCAGAGATACTCTACACAGCTACAGCAGCATTTTAAAAAAATATTCAGGCTGGGAATGTTGCACTTGCTCATCTCTAATGGAGAAAGTGGTGGAGTGTAACTTTCTTGAACCTCTTCTATCAATGTGTGAATGTTATATTGTCGTAGTGGCTTAGTGGCCTGCAAGCCTACCTCAGAAGGAAATGAAGAATCATTGCCACCTTCTGGAGCAACTTCTAAGCCAGACCAATTAAAGGAAGCAGAATTCCTTCCCTATAGGATGCTAGTGAACCAGCTGGGTTTTCACAGCAACCATAGTCACTATTGCTGATACTGGAATTTTTATTTGTAATTCCAGAATTATGTAATTAACTAAATTGCCCAGCTGCAGTGGTGGGATTTGAACTCATGTTTTCTGGTCAGTAATCCCTCATTGATAAAATCATAAGACATAGGAGCAGAATTAGGCTGCTTGGCCCATCAAGTCTGTTCCGCCATTCAATCATGGTTGATATTTTTCTCATCCCCACTCTCCTGCCTTTTCACCAGAACCCCTGACCCCCTCATCAATCAAAAACCTATCTATCTCTGTCTTAAAGACACTCAATGACCTGGCCTCCACAGCCTTCTACAGCAAAGCATTCCACAGAGTCACCACTCCCTGGCTGAAGAAATTCCTCCTCATCTCTGTTTTAAAGGATCGTCCCATTGGTCTGAGGTTGTGCCCGCTGCTTCTATTTTTTTGAGTTGATCCTACAATGGTCAATGCGTCCACACTATTCCATCCTTCCAAAAAATTAGAACCAAATAGTTTGCACTTATACAGCATATTTCATGCACTCAGGATGTCTGAAAGAGCTTTACAGCCATTGAAGCACTCCTGAAGCACAGTCACTATTGTGTAGCAAACACAGTTGCTAACTGTGCACAGCAGGATTCCACAAACAGCAACAAGATAATGACCAGATAATCAGGTTTGTGATGCTGGTTGTGGAATCAACATTGACCAGAACACTCCATACTTGAACAGCTCAGTACAACCAAAACTGTGGCAGTGACCGATATGTCAATGAGTATGCTCTGTGACTCTTGAAGAAAAAGTTCACCTTAGATAGGCCTGAGGGCTTCCCACAATATTTTCCCACATCATTGCAGTGTGATGTATGTTATATCATATGACGAGGCAGAGAGGAGGAGATAGAGCAACAGTAAACTGAGGTGAGGAAGATGCAAAGGAGGAGAGTCCGCAGGATACATAGCAACATAGCATACGTAACAAGTTAGGGGTAAGTTTTTCACTCAGAGGGTGGTGAGTGAATGGAATCGGCTGCCGTCGGTGGTGGTGGAGGCGAACTCGCTGGGGTCTTTTAAAAGACTTCTGGATGAGTATATGGGATGTAATGGGATTGGGGGTTATAGATAGGTCTATGGCTTAGTAGGTATACAAGTGATTGGCGCAACTAGTGGGCCGAAGGGCCTGTTTGTGCTGTAGTGTTCTATGTTCAACCGTATATGTCAAGTGCCAGTTGACAGCAAAGTGTTTTCCGAGACATGCTCATTCCCTTCCCTTCCTGTATTCCCATTCCTTGTTACATCCTTCACTGCTCTTGTAACCTTCACTAAAGAACGCTGAAACTATTAAACTAACTTGTACCTGAATGGCACACTGACACAACAGATTCCGTAGCTGCTCTAAAAAGATGCCAAACGTGATTGAGCTGACAAATGCCAAATCCAATAATTGCCTTAGATGTCTCTCCACAGTTAACCCAGGGAGCTCTCCAGACTATTCTGAAGATGGCGTGGGCAAACCAGGAAGCCAGCAGCACATATTTCCCCATCTGCCTCAGTTCTCGGCCTAACATTGAAAATTCTGCCCCATTCTCCAGTTACCTAAAATAATAGCATGTTCTCTGAGGACTATAACCAAGTTTTTTCACTTATGAAATATTTTTGGGCATCATTGTGGTTTAGTGTGTGGCACAATGGCACAGTGGTTAGCACTGCTGTCTCACAGTGCCAGGGACTTGGGTTCAATTCCCGGCTTAGGTCACTGTCTGTGTCTCCCTGTGTCTGCGTGGGTTTCCTCCAGGTGCTCCGGTTTCCTCCAGCAGTCTGAAAGACGTGCTGGTTAGGTGCATTAGCCATGGTAAATTGACCCTCAGTGTACCTGAACAGGTGCCCGAGTGTGGCTATTAGAGGATTTTCACAGTAATTTAATTGCAGTGTTAGTGTAAGCCTACTTGTGACACTAATAAATAAACTTTGAGTTTTAATGTTGTAAGTCACTGATGTATTATTGCCATAGAGGAATAGAATTTTCACTTACAGTTCTTCATTTGATCAGCAGTCAATATCTGCCATGCCTTACTAAAATACACAACAAAAGCCTGTAAAAGTGACTTATTATAAATAAAGAGAGGTTCTTGTAGCGTCACACATTTACAATTATTTCTAAAAAGGCCTGTGGAGGTGAGTTACCCGAACTCCTTTGGTCAGGATGGTACATGGGGGAGGAAGTTTACCTATAAGGAGATAAATATGATGTAGCTGGCATTTTTAAAAGTAAAAGTAATTAAGATTGGAGTTTTTAAATCAAATTACGAAACGCTGAAAAAGCTGTGGAAATTGCTTTGCCAGTAATATGATCTTTTGTAGCGATCAAAGACAAACAGGCATCAAGGGGGAATCACAAACGGCAGATTAATCATTAAGATGAGATTGATGGGACAGCTTTGTCATCATCACCGTGATGCAGTTAACCATCATCTGGGAAATTTCCAATATTCAAAGGAAGACATCAGTATCCATCCAGCTGAACGTTTGGAATGTCAAATAATGCATTAAACATGGATGCGGGGTTCAGGTTGCAAATGAAATCTTGAGACGTTCAACACAGAAATGTTGGCATAAATCAGGGAGGCCTAGGGCAGACAGGGAAAGCAATCTGTGAAATTGGAACTCTGGCTTTTCATGATATGGAAGTGCTGAATTAATGGGATTAAGATTGCTATATCACAGAATTCCTACAGTGTAGAAAGAGACCATGTGCCCATCAAGTCTGCACCAACCACAAATCCACCCAGGCCCTATTCACGTGACCACAAGTATTTTCCCTGCTAGTTTCCCTGACACTAAGGTGAATCTAGCATGGCCAAGGCACCTAACCCGCACATCTTTGGACTGTGGGGGGAAACTGGAGCACCCAGAGGAAACCCACCCAGATATGGGGAGAATGTGCAACCTCCACACAAGTAGTGACCTGAGGCTGGAATTGAACCCGGGTCCCTGGCACTGTGAGGTAGCTATGCTAACCACTGTGCCACCACTGTCCCACTATGTTGGCCCAATGATCTGAGCCACTGAAGTATTAGTATTAAAGATTCAGGAGACAATTCTATAATGTATCAAGAATGGGGGAAGTGGTCAATATAGTAGGTTCAGTCCTAATTTTGTTGGGTTTTGGCAGTCCCAATGTGGCTTAAAGGGCAAGATGAAACACATAAAAGCAGTCTTTGACAAACAGCGTGGGCCACAATGCTGCAGAAATCTCAGAGAAGTATCAAAATTGAAGGGGTGAAATTAAAAAGGAAATTCAGAAAACAACGTGAGGGACTGAAAGAATATTGGGAATTAAAATAAAGAAAAACCCATGTATTTTTCAAAAATGCATAAATAGTAAGAGGATAACAAAGGAAAGAGTGGGCCCTCTGAGGCATCTAAAAAATAACAACCTATGCATCAAGGCAAAAGGTATTTAGGTAGCCCTTAACAAATGCCTTGAATCTGTCTGCACAAAAGACTGGGGGATTGAGAGGGGTATGATGATACTGTGCCTTTAATAAATAAAAGTATATCATGTTTTTTGTAAGGCTTATGTTTAGAATTCTGATCTGTTTTGCAAGGTGCCGATTTGTTTAAGGGATCTTATAAATTGATAGGTGGAAGAGTAGGATAAGTGCCTGGAGTGTTTGTTTTAAATTCATGTTTAAACTTTTAAACTAATGCATTTATGTTTACTTAGGTTTCCCCTGGGGTTTCAGAGTATAGTTTTGATTCAGTTGATTGACTGGTACCGAGTCATGTGCTTAATGGGAGGAGCTAAGCTTGCAAGGCAGAAACATTCTTTCAGTTTTTTTATGAATAAAAGCAGTTATTGCCTGGTTCTGAAAGAAGAAAGATGTATCTCTCAGCCTGTCTCTCCAGAAGTGTTTTGAATGCTCTAGGGTTGTTAACCTAATTATAAGCAAGTAAGCTTGTGTTTTGCTAACTAATTTTAAAGAAGGGGCTTAAGTCTATAAGAGGAATATTCCATGAATTGAAACACATAATGAGGGGTTAGCAGTTAAGGATCATATCTTGTCCTGTTTAAGTATTGTGAAATTGTTAAAATTTGAGCTAATTCATTTGCTATAGTTAAACTGTGTTGTTAAATAAAGTTTTGATAAAAGCTTCCCAGTGTGTCAGTAAAATTGCGCCTGGAGTGAAATATCATATCTTCACATTAATGCCAAAATAGCAAATTTTTCAGGTCTAGTCTGACTTCATCATTTACTTTGTAGTTTGTAACTTGGTATTAGAGGATTACAAGAAGGATGTGGAGGCGTTGGAGAGGGTGCAGAGGAGGTTTACTAGGATGTTGCCTGGTATGGTGGGGAGGTCCTATGAGGAGAGACTGAGGGATTTAGGGTTGTTTTCGTTGGAAAGAAGGCGGCTAAGAGGGGATCTTATTGAAACATATAAGATGATTAGAGGTTTAGATAGGGTGGATAGTGATAGCCTTTTTCCTCGGATGGAGAAAGCTAGCACGAGGGGGCATGGCTTTAAATTAAGGGGGGGTAGCTACAGGACGGATGTCAGGGGTAGGTTCTTTACCCAGCGGGTGGTGAGGGATTGGAATGCCCTGCCTGCTGCAGTTGTAAATGCGTCTAGTTTGGGGGCGTTTAAGAGATCTCTGGATAGGTTTATGGACGAAAAGGGATTGGTATAGGCTAGTGGGTCATTGTTTTTGTAACTGGTCGGCGCAACATCGTGGGCCGAAGGGCCTGTTCTGTGCTGTAATGTTCTATGTTCTATGTTCTATCTACTGGATTGCAAGAGTTTCATGGAAAGGGAGGATGCAGACATTGTAATTAAGGAAGAGTGGACGGGATTAACATAATGAGAGGGGCACTATGAAGGAAAGAGGTGTTATTAATGAAGGAAGGTAAATCTGTAGGCCCAAATGAGACATATCTCAGGATGATGAGAGAAGCATGTAGGAAATAGTTATGGTTCTGACTATTATTTTCCAATTCTCTTTGGTTGCAGGCCTGGTGCCAAAGAGCTGAAGGACTGCTAATATTGAATTGTTGTTTGAAAAGAGACGAAAAGATCAACTGAATAAATACATGTCTGACAGTCTAGCCTTAGTGGTGGGAACATTATTGGCAGACATTCTGAAGGACAGTGTCCTGAACAGCCATTTACGAAGGCACAGATTGACCAAGAATAATCAGCATTGGTTTGCTAAGGGAAGGTTATATCCAATTCATTTGACTGAATTTTGAAGAGGTGCAAAGAAAGTTGATGGTGGCTGTTCCTGATGGTGGGATCCCAGCTGATGGTGCAGCCCTGCTGGGGTTCCCCAGTAGTGTGGGGTTGGAGTCACTGGGAAATCCCCTAACAACAGTGGGACCAGATGATTCCACCACCAGTCAATGGTGTACCACCTCCCGCTGTGGAAAACATGCCACGGCGAGGTCAAAGAATCCCGCCCTGAATGTTTAACATAGTCTCCATGGATTGGTAAGGCTTTTTGATGGAACCCCATGTGGCAGACTAATCATACAATCAAAAGCTCCTGAGACCCAAGGGTAGATGGCAAGTTGGATCTTAAATTGACTCATGGCACGAAACAAAAATTTATGGTCAATGGGTTATATTGTGATTGTTTCTTTCCACTGGGGCTCTACAGGTCTCAGTGCTAAATCCCTTGACTTTTGTTCGATAGCGCAATGATTTGGGCTTACATGTATGGAGCATGAAAGAAGTTGCAGATTAAAACAATGACTGTGTGATTGATTGTAAGGAAGAAAGCTGCAAAACGCAGGAGGAAATCAATGGGTTGAACAGGGAGCAGAAAAATAACAAATTCGATCTGGAGAAGTTTGAGCTAAGGCAATTGGAAAGGTCAAACAAGGCAGAGATAAGGGACAATAAACACAGAATTGTAGAGAAGCAGAGAGACACTGGAGGGTATGTCCACTTAACCTTGAAGAGAGCAGAGCAGACACAAAAGATTGTTAAGAAGGTATATGGAAATTTGCTCTTAACAACTCAGGCATAGACTATAAGAACTGGGGATTTATGCTAAGTGTTAAGAACCTCACTAGAGTACTTTGTACAGTTCTGATCACCACACTGCAGGAAGGGTGCTTTCTCATCCTAGAGGGTACAAGGAGATTTATGAGGACCTTTCCAAAAATGGAGAATTTTAATTCTGAAATAAGATTGGATAGGTTGGAGTTGTTTTCTTTCAAACAGTGTAGGCTGAATGGAGATTTAATTGAAGTGTATAAAATAATAAGGAGCTTAGATAGTGTGGAAAGAAGAACTTATTTCCTTTAGTAGATAGATTAATAACCAGGAGGCATTGACAGATGGAACAGTGGGGAACTAAGTAAATTTCTTGTTCACCCAGAGGATGGTGAATGCTTGAGTTCAGTGTAGAGACAGAAACTCACATCGTGGTTAAAAAATACATGAATATGAACATGAAGGGCTGTAACCTATTGGGCTATGGACCAATTGGGTAGCACAGTGGCACAGTGCCAGGGACTTGGGTTTGATTCCCAGCTTGGGTCATTGTATATGGAGAGTTTGAATGTTTTCCCCGCGTCTGCAAGGGTTTCTCCCACAGTCTGAAAGTTGTGCTGGTTAAGTGCAATGCTAAATTCTCCCTCAGTGCACCTGAACAAACGCTAGAGTGTGGCTACTGGAGGACTTTCACGGTAACTTCATTGCAGTGTTAATGTAAGCCTTACTGTGCCACTAATAGGTAAACTAAACAAAGAACTTGAAAGTAGGATTAGGCTGGATAGCTCATTAGCACAGACAAGATGAGCTAAACATCCTCCTTTTGCACTGTAAATGTTCTTTGTTTCCGCGACAGTCCATTTTGAATTGTAAATTAACTTGAAAGCTGGGTCCAGGCTTTAATTTCATAATTATTTTGATGATTTTACCTTACTTCTACTTTCCTGGTCACCCATCATAATGAAGTCACCCTAAGCTGAGAGAGTAAAGGTAAAGTCACCGATAATGCTCTCCTCTTTGAGATAGAGAGCTGGCTGGTGGTGATTTAACCTGAGGGCCACCACACTTCAGGTGAGGTCCTGACTTCTCAGTCACTATAGGAATTGAACCCATGCTGTTAGTGCGACTCTGCATTACTAACCAGCCATCCAGCCAACTGAGCTAAACCAATCAGAGGTCTGTTCTCTGGACCTATCAATACTATTCTGAAACCAGGCAGTGGGTGGTTTGCAAGAGCAACTCAGGCAGGTCACCCTCCAGCTTTCTCTACTCATGGGAAAGCCTCTGGAGTCTTCCATCAAAGTAGTCCAGGCCAATTTGCAGGGACCTAGGTAATGACTGCAGATGCGCACACTAACTAACACTCCAAGTTGAATCTCAACAAATACTTTGGTTGGATCAGAATATATACAGATAGATATTGAACTTTGTTTTTATTTCCATTGAATAACACAGTCAATATGTAATTTTATGTAGGACCTCCTGTTCCTCAGCTCGCACTTCAGGTAATTGTCCCAAATTGGAAATGCTGCAACTTTATCAACATTCATAGTTAGTGCCTGGTTTGTGAATTAATTGCAAATTTACAAGCATGTGAATGAGGTATCTGAACCACCTCCTCAACAAAACAGTCAACACACTTTAAGGTGTGAAGTAACAGATTCTTATTTGCCAATATTTGCCAAGTAAGATTATACCAGGTTTCCATATTTAATCAATCAACATACAATTTGTTGCCCAAATAGTATATTTTAAGGGTATTATTTAATAATATTTCTAAGAATAACCTGCTAATGGAAATCTCTTTCTAAGATGATAAACTCATTTCAATTTCAATTGAAAGTGTGGGATTTCTTCCATGTTTTGTCTTATTTCAGCAACACTCATTCACAAATCTTGAGACTGAAACAATTAGATGAGACTGAACTAATCAACAGCCTTTCCTTTTATTGCATACATCTGTTAAGCACATTAAAAGGGGTTGGAAAAGCAATAGATGCCAAGCTGAAGGCTAAAAGATTTGGGTGAAGTCTTGAATGTCAAAAGTGACATATTATTTAATAGAATGTAGGTCAGCCTTTTCTGACCATCCCTAATTGCCTGCTGAGGGACACTTAAGAGCTGACCTAGTCACATGACCAGGGAAAGACATCAGTGAACCCATCAGATGGGTTTCATTGTGATCATTGGACTTCTAATTCCAGATTTTAATTGAGTTTACTGTCTGCCATGGTGGCTGATAGTGAATTTGAACCTGAGTCCCGAGAACGTTACCTTGAGTTTTCTGGATTACTCGGATGATAGGATATCAACAGTGCGGAACGAGGACATTCGGCCCATCGAGTTTGCATGGATTCTCTGACAGAGCATCACACCTAAGTCCTATTATTGTACTCCCACATATTTACCCCATTAGTCCCTTTAACCTACCCATTTGGGACAAAAGGGAGTAATTTAGGATGGCCAGTTCACTCTAGTCTGCACATCCTTGGACTGTGGGACGAAATCAGAGCTCCCGGAGGAAACCCTCACACAGACATGGGGAGAATGTGCAAACTCCACACACAGTCACCCAAAGCTGGAATTGAATGTGAGTCTCAGGTCCTGTGAGGGAGCAGTGCTAACCACTGTCCCACCATGCTGCCACCAGTGACAATAGCAGTACACCACTCCTGAAGGAACGAGTGAGGATATTTCAGAAAGTATCTATTGTTGGCTGAATGGCCACTAGTTTTGTAGCAGAGGGAGCAAAATATCCTGTTCAGAAATGTTATTGCATCTTCTAAGAACCTAAACATTACGCTGAGCAATCTTTATAAGATGAAGCAGATTTTAAATCTGGTTAAACCTTTCTGGTTTATAAGTTTAATCAGTTTTCCTAACCCATCTTAGTTTTATTACTTCTGTTTGGCTCACTACAGTCAAGTGAAGTCAAGTTTACATGTCGGATCAAATCTCTTCACCCACTCCTGATACTTACACTACAAATGATTACCTAACCCTTCTCCAACCCCCTTGCTATTTTCTGGATTTCTGGTCACCTCTATTCACCACTGTACCAGTTTAAAAATAGAAAACTCGTAAGCAGATACATGATAACTGAAAATAATCAAACTTGTATTTTTTTAATATACTGAGTTATGCTTTTAAGTTAACGATTTGATTAATACACAAGTCCAGGGTATGCTGACTCGTAGAACATAGAACAGTACAGCACAGTAAAGGTCCTTAGGCCCTTAATGTTGTGCTGAGCATTGTCCGAAACCAAGATCAAGCTATCCCACTCCCTATTATTCTGGTGTGCTCCATGTGCCTATCAAATAAACGCTTGAAAATTCCTAAAGTGTCCAACTCCACTATCATAACAGCCAGTCTATTCCACATCCCAACCACTTTCAGAGTAAAGAATCTACCTTGGACATCCCTCTTATATCTCCCACCATGAACCTTATAGTTATGCCCCCTAGAAATAGCTACATCCACCCGAAGAAATAGTCTCTGCACATCCACTCTATCTATCCCCCTCATCATCTTATAAACCTCTATTAAGTCGCCTCTCACCTCCTCTGCTCTAAAGAGAAAAGCCCCAGTTCCCTCAACATTTCCTCATAAGACCTACCCTCCAAACCAGGCAGCATCCTGGTAAATCTCCTCTGCACTTTCTCCAATGCTTCCACATCCTTCTTATAGTGAGATGACCAGAACTGCACACAATATTCCAAATGTGATCTCACCAAGGTCCTGTACAATTGCAGCATAACCCCACGGTTCTTAAGCTCAAACCCCCTGTTAATAAACGCTAACACACTACAGGCCTTCTTCACGGCTCTATCCACTTGACTGGCAACCTTCGGAGATCTGTCGATATGAACCCCAAAATCTCTCTGTTCCTCCACATTCCTCAGAACCCTGCCATTGACCCTGTAATCCGCATTCAAGTTTGTCCTACCAAAATGAATCATCTCGCACTTATCAGAATTAAACTCCATCTGTTGCTTTTCCGCCCAGCTCTGCACCCTATCAATGTCTCTGCAGCCTACAAGAGCCCTCCACCTCATCCACTACTCCAGCAATCTTGGTGTCATCAGCAAATTTACTGACCCACCCTTCAGCCCCCTCCTCCAAGTCATTGATAAAAATCACAAATAGCAGAAGACCCACCCAGCACTGATCCCTGTGGTACACTGCTGATAACTGGTCTCCAGTCTGAAAATTTTCCATCCACCACCACCCTTTGTCTTCTCTGAGACAGCCAGTTACTTATCCAATCGGCCATGTTTCCCTCTATCCCACACCTCCTAACTTTCTTCATGAGTCGACAATGGGGACTTAATAATTATATAACACGGTGATAGAGGTAAAATCAACAGTGTTATGAACCGTTTATGATTTTATTGAAAGGTAAATTTGCATTAATAAAATAATGTAACTCTAGCCAAAGTTTGCTGAGTCATAATAAGCACCATTTCCAAAAGTTGGTTTATAACTTTTGTTGGTATAGAGTAGGTGATTAGGAGTTCTAATTAAATTCTTTGCATGAGAAACTTTCATTGCCTTATATCTTCTAACATAAGTAACCCATCAAAGCATGCTTTGAAAGCAATCTTAACTCCCAAATACAGAATTACAAAATTAAAAAAGTGATTCACCTATAAAGTAGGGATTAAAAACTAAAAATGGAGTTCAATTGCTGGACAAGGACTCAGAAGTTTATAGACATATCCCGGTATAATTATGTGCTCAAAGGCATTAACACCTATGGCATAGGATATAGTACATCTTCTAATACTAGGCAGATTCTGAAAGATAAGAACTGGCCTGTACATCATCACGGCAATTGTGATAAATTGTGTGACACCACTATCTAACAATGGATAACTTTAAGGATGCCCCAAGTCGCTTGTCAACTTAATCCTCTAAACGAAGTGTAGCAAGGAAATGACAACTATTTGCATCTCTCAGTATCCTGTTTGCTTGAAGGATGTTGTCCAGTATATGTGCTCTCATGCTTCTTGCTGGTTCAGCTTTTTTATGGTTTATATGTTGGAACCACATGATAGGGTTTTTAGATTAATTGGATTCTCTCCAACATCTTTCATGGTAAATGTTTAATTACTACAGTGTAACAGCAATAGCTCTCCCCTTAATTGAGGTATATGTACTTCGTTAGATTCTGTAGCTTTCTATTCGGGGAATTAAGGTAAATACTATTTCAAATATTGATGGGTTTCATGAATATCTTTTTGTAACATTATTTAAACTTAAAACTTGAATTCTCTAATAGAAACGTGCTTATACTTTATTTTCTTAGAACTATCAATGTTGCGACTAACTTACCGTCAACTGTGAATTACATGTTTGTTGTTTAATAATTTCTATGTAATTTAGCAAATATATTTATTGTTCTGTATAGAAACTCGGGAATCCATCTCTGTATACTCTTCATGAAGAGGTACATTATTCTAGTGAGATTCTATTACCCTTCGAATATCTGAGATGTCATAATCTAGTTAAAACTTTTTAAAAAAGCTTATGGAGGACATTATTATTTTCTGGTGGTTCCTTTTCTTCAGAATGAATAGGATCAGTTTTCCAGGCTCATTTGAGCGTGTGTGAGGTCTGTCTTTTTCAACTGTAATTGAGAGGAATCACCTGAGGTTCTGGAGAATAGGCCTGATCTCGAATAGTACCAAAATGTGGCTAAGATTATAATGCACCTCAGAATTCAGTCTCGAAAATAAGAAGCCTGGTTACACTATGTACCACAACATTACCTATCTAATCTCAATTATTTTCCCACAAGACTGATTCCATTGTGCTCCCTATCCCCAATCATAGCCAGATCTTAGCCTCTCCTCACAGCTAGGCTGCTGTCACAGTTGACTTATCACCTCCCCGCTGCCTGCCTAAAATCCTGTCCACTCCCGCTTCTTCATTCATGGCCTGAGATTTACCACTTGACCGCACAGGACAGAGATTATGGAGGAAAACAGATTGAAAGAATCAGAAAGCTAAGAGTAAGAACTAGAACAGAATAGGGACAAAATAAAATCAAAACAGGGAGCGAACCACAAGGCAAAGGCACAAATGGAAGGGAAACAGATGGATTTGTCCTATTCCCAATAAACCAAACATGACAAGAAAGGCATAAAAATTCCCATTAAATTGTCTTTTTTACATGGATCTATACTTACTGGATGTAATGTTACGAAAAATGTTGTTAACGGCAAAAATATAAGGCTCTGCATTTCCGAAAGAAATCTCATTAAATGTCATTGCAGCATCCAAGTTGTGGCTGTAAATTTAAATAAATATATGTTCCTCTGACAAAATAGATAATTATGACTGGATTTAGTTAGTTCTACATTTCAGAAATGATCCTTAGTATCTGGAGCTGGCAAGTCAGGAAGAGCCACAGGCCAGCCTAAACAAATGCTCCAAGTCTTAAAAAATGCCCTAAAGTACAGTGTACTCAGAATGATTACAAGTACTGAGCTGTGGAACAGGAAGACATGAATGAAATGGTAAACATCCCTTTCTGGTTCCAGAAATAAATAACGAAAATGAAATGAATAATGCATGATATTTCCCCACTTACTAGGCTTCAGTGAACTTTTCTGGATGAAGATTTATGTTGTATCTTATTCACAGCCAGTGTGAATCTGCCATGTTACAGTCCCATTTTCACTGTCACACACATACTGCGCATAGGAACAGAAAAAGGACTTGCTTTTAATTAAGTAGTGTCTTTCACAATCCAAAGCCATAGTGCTTTACAGCAAATAAGGTACTTCTGAAGTGTTGTCACTATTGTATTGTGGGAAACACAACAGCCAATTTATACACAGCAAATTTCCACAAACAACGATGTGAAAATGGCCAGTCAAATTATTTCAGTGGTGTTGATTGATGAATAAACAGCGACCAAGGAGAACTGCCCTTCTCTTCTTCAAAGTAATATCATTGGATCTTTTACTTCTTCCCAAGAGGGTGGATGGGATCTCAGTTTAACATCTAATCAGAAAGGTTTTTACTCCTGGATTTAGTGCCGAGAGACGGGAGAATTCCCAGCTCTGCCAACCCAGTCTTTAAAAATGGTCACCCTCAGTTCAGTTTTTCATTCCAGTGGAGCAGGCTGGGTCAGAGCCACTGTACCTGAACTGAGTCAATGCTGGCGGGTGCAGAGGCGGATTGGGTACAAGGCCTGACTTTGTGGTCTGGCACCTTGATTAGCTCAATTTTAAAAAGATTGAAACACAAAACAGCCCTCCAGCCTGATCTCACACCACTCCACAAACAACCCCATGTCCCATCCATGCCAACCTAAGCCACTTTATGCCGTCCAGCCTCCCCATGGTCATTTATACCCACAACGCCAACATATATCACTCTATTGACCCCCACGGCTCCTCATACACCACATTCTGATCCATGCCCCTCTAACCCCCATGGCCTTTCATATTCATTATGACATCCCAATGGCACTTTTTAGCCCCTTTGCCAACTTGGTGCAAACTCATGCCAACCCAAATTCCCCACCCACCACACATTGCCCTTACCCCCTCTCCATGCCAACTCACCTAATATCTTGCAATAGTTCTTTGACAGTTTTTTGACAGCTTGGCAGTTCTTTAAAAGCTTTGACAGCTCTTTGACAGCTTTGACAGTTCCAATGAGTTTATGCACCATTTGTGCATTATCAAATTTACTTTTAACAATCCTGAGAGGTGCCTTACATCTTGAACTTACTCCTTAGTATGATTTCCTTTATTGAAACTAGTGTTGACTGGCATCCAATCCATTCACCTTTTTAAATTTAGGCAACACAGATGCTGGCTTCCACTCTTGCAAAAGTTTTTTTTTAAAATACCCATTATCATTTGTTGCTGTAGCCAACACTGCACAAATTATTTCTCGTTCAGCACCCATTGATACACAACATCTGACTTTGGGAATCAGCCAGCGTTCAGTCCTTTTAACTTATTAAGGCTTGGAAGGTCAATTAAGCCAACTTCAATTTTGGGGGGAGTTACAAGTCTGGAGAAACACAGAGTGGTGTGTTGCATTTGAATGCTCAGTCAAGAAGTACGCACACCATATTGCTAAAGTACATTATAATTATTTTGGGAATGCCAACAACAGTGGTTAGACTCGCTGTCCGTGCAAATCACTGGCCTGTACCAATTTCAGGCCTTTACTGCAAATTGAATAGAGACTGGCACAAGCTCTAGTTGGTTTCCTTGCACAGTAAGACCAGCAATACATAAAGGAGCTCTTGAAAGCTGCCTCCAAATCAGTAAAGACATCACTGTAAACCTCTCTGAACATGAAACCTGGAGAAGACAGAGTTGTAATGAACAAATGAGCCAACTAGACCAAATCCTGAAGTCCAACTCCTGGCCTTTTTCAAGCACGCGGAGTAGCCATCAAGACATAAGAACATATGAACATAGAAACAAGGAGTAGACCATTTGGCCCCTCAAGCCTGTTCCTCTGTTTAATAGAATCATAAGAACATAAGAACGTAAGAAATAGGAGCAGGAGTAAGCCATCTAGCCCTTCGAGCCTGCCCCACCATTCAATAAGATCATGGCTGATCTGAAGTGGATCAGTTCCACTTTCCCGCTTTCTCCCCATAACCCTTAATTCCCTTGTCTATCAGAAATCTATCTACCCGTAACTTAAATATATTCAATGAAGTAGCCGCCACCATTTCAATAGGCAAAGAATTCCAGAGATTCACCACCCTTTGAGTGAAAAAGTTCCTCCTCAACTCCGTTGTAAACTGCCCCCCTCCTTATTTTGAGGCTGTGTCCTCTAGTTCTGCTATCCTTTCTAAGCAGGAAGAATCTCTCTACCTCTACCCTATCTAGCCCCTTCATTATCTTGTAAGTCTCTATAAGATCCCCCCTCATCCTTCTAAACTCTAACGAGTACAGACCCAGTCTATTCAATCTGTCTTCATAAGCTAACCCCCTCATCTCCGGTATCAGCTTGGTGAACCTTCTCTGTACTCCCTCCAAGGCCAATATATCCTTTCGCAAATACGGGGACCAAAACTGCACACAGTACTCCAGTTGAGGCCTCACCAGTGCCTTGTACAGTTGCAGCAAGACCTCCCTGCTTTTATATTCTAAACCTCCCGCTATAAAGGCCAACATTCCATTCACCTTCTTGATCACCTGCTACACCTGCAGACTGGGTTTTTGCAATTCTTACACAAGGACCCCCAGGTCCCTCTGCACAGTAGCATGCTGCAGCTTTTCACCCTTTAAATAATAATCCCTCCTACTATTATTTCTACCAAAGTCGATAACCTCACATTTGTTAACGTTATACTTCATCTGTCAGGTCCTCGCCCACTCACTTAGCCTATCCAGATTTCTCTGCAGACTTTCTGTGCCTTCCACGCAATTCGCTTTTCCACTCACCTTCATGTCATCAGCAAATTTCGTTACCCTACACTCAGCCCCCTCCTCCAGATCGTCTATGTAAATGGTACACAGTTGAGGCCCCAGCACCAATCCCTGCGGCACTCTACTAGTCACCAACTGCCAACCAGAAAAGCACCCATTGATTCCAACTCTCTGCCTCCTATTAGACAGCCAATCCTCTATCCATGCTAACACCTTACCCCCAACTCTGTGCACCCTAACCTTCTGCAGCAACCTTTTGTGAGGCACCTTATCGAACGCCTTCTGGAAATCTAAAAACACCACATCCACTGGTTCCCCTCTGTCTACTGCACTAGTCACATCTTCATAGAAATCCAATAAATTCGTTAAACATGTCTTCCCTTTCACAAATCCGTGCTGCGTCTGCTTGATCAAACCGTTCTTTTCTAGGTGCCTCGCTATTTCTTCTTTGATGATGGATTCATCATCCAAGAAGAAATAGCATATTTCATGGCTGATCATGGCTGATCTGATAGTAACCTTAAATCTGCACTTTGCCTAGCCCTGATTACCTATCAACCCCTTGCTCACCAAGAATCTATCCACTTCTGGCTTAAAAATATTCAGACTCTGCTTCCACTGCCTTTTCAGGAGGAGAGTCCCAAAGACGCACAACCACAGAGAGAAACAATTCCTCCTGATCTCAGTTTTAAATGGGTGACCCCTTATTTTTAAACAGGGACCCTTAGCTCTAGATTCTCCTACAAGGGGAAATATCCTCTCCACATCCTCCCTGTTGGGTCCCCTCAGGATCATATATAGTTCAGTCAATCAAGACCTGCCCAAATTGCGGAACAATCCCATTTCTAAACTTCTCCTTCTACATCTCAGATATTTTTATGATAGTTATTGCTGTTATTATGATGGTGACTTAATAGAAAACTTAGACTTCTCTCCCAAATGAACATTTCTAAAAAATAAACAACCTTTAATTAACTCAGTTATTTTCCCTTCATTTATTCCGGCACGTTTATAATCTAAAGATCTAATATACTCCCTAGCTAATCCTTCACTCGTATGATCTTGGAGAAAGTTTCATTATTTCGCTTAAGCATGTTTGCAATATTGTTCCCCAGTGCATTTTTGCAGCCGAATATATTTTTCACCTGTTTTAATATTTTCTGATATTCTCCTCACATCCTTTCTCTCAATTTTCCCTGCAGATTTTATTCAGCATTTTGTCTCTGGCTATCCAATTTGAATTTTTCTTTTTACACTTATGTTGTTTTCCCTTTGATATATATTTGTTTGTGGCAAGGTGGCACAGTGGTTAGCACTGCTACCTCACAGCACCAGGGACCCGGTTCGATTCCTGGCTTGGGTCACTGTCTGTGTGGAGTCTGCACATTCTCCCTGTGTTTGCGTGGGTTTCCTCCGCGTACTCCAGTTTCCTCCCATATTCTGAAGGATGTGCTGGTTAGGTGCATTGGCCAAGCTAAATTCTCTCCGAACAAGTGCCGGAGAGTGGAGATTCGGGGATTTTCACAGCGACTTCATTGCAGTGTTAATGTAAGCCTACTTGCGACATGAATAAATAAACATTAATCTTTTATTTTTCGTGAATAGATCTTATTCGAAATGTTGTGCCGCACTTAGGCCTGCACTTTCAGTCATGAGTTGGGAGCACAGATTTGGAAAAATATCTGTTGTGCTGTGCTGTGTACCAGCAGTCAGCCCCAACTACAAGCCAAGTGCTAAAAAATGGGATTAGTGTAGTCAGATCTTTGTGAACCGGTGTGGATATGATGGGCCAAATGGCCTCCTTCTGTGCTGAAGGCCCCTATAAACCTATAAGTTACCCACTGTAATTTTCAATATTTTCAACTTCAAATCTCATCAATTAAAATTCCCTTTACCTGCCCTGACAGACTACAATAGATCCCAGTGGTTAACTTAGTTTTCTTATCCTCACTGTGTCAAATCTCCTTAATATTCAGGTAAGGATGTGATAGCACAAGGGGGTGGGGGGATTATAGATGAGGTTCACCAGGATGTTGCCTGGGATGCAGCATTTGAGCTACAAGGAGAGTCTGGACAGGTTTGAACTGTTTTCTCTAGAGCAGAGAAGGCTGAGGGGGACCATGATTGAGGTGTGTAAGGTTATGATGGATTTGGGCAGGGTGAACAGGAAGCAGCTGTTTCCTTTGGCTGAGGGGTCAATCCCGAGGGGGGCATGGGCAGGATATTGAGAGGGGATTTGAGATTTTGTTTTTCACTCAGAGGGTGGTGGATGGTGGGAATCTGAAATGCCCTACCCGGGAAGGCTGTGGAGACTGGAAACCTTACAACCTCTAAACAATATTTGGATAACACTTGAAACATCATAGCACTCAAGGATATGGGACAAGTGCTGGAAAAGGGGATCGGCACGACTTTAGTGGTAGCTATTGTTGGTGCAGAGTTGATGGGTCAAAAGGCCTTTTCTGCATCTTACGACTCTAGAACACAAGAACATAAGAAATAGGAGCAGGAGTAGGCCATCTAGCCCCTCGAGCCTGCCCCGCCATTCAGTAAGATCATGGCTGATCTGTCGTGGCTCAGTTCCACATTCCCGCCCTCTCCCCATAACCCTTAATCCCCTTGCCTATCAAAAACCTATCAACCCGCGTCTTAAAAATACTTAGTGAGGCAGCCTCCACCACTTCAACGGGCAGAGAATTCCAGAGATTCACCACCCTTTGAGTGAAGAAGTTCCTCCTCAACTCCGTTCTAAATCACCCCCTCTTTATCTTGAGGCTGTGCCCTCTAGTCCTACTGTCCTTTCTGGGCGAGAAGAGCCTCTCCACCTCAATCCTATCCATCCCATTCATCATCTTATACGTCTCAATGAGATCTCCCCTCATTCTTCTAAACTCTAAAGAGTACAAGCCTAGTTTATTCAGCCTCTCCTCATAGTTCAACCCCCTCAACTCCGGTATCAGCCTCGTGAACCTCCTTTGCACTCCCTCCAAGGCCAAAATATCCTTACTTAAGTGCGGCGGCCAAAACTGCACACAGTACTCCAGCTGCGGCCTCACCAATGCCCTAATTAGCTGCAGCAAGACCTCCCTACCTTTATATTCAATCCCCCTCGCTATGAAGGCCAGTATCGAGGTCCCTCTGCACCGTCGCATGCTGCAGTTTTTTGCCATGTAAGTAATAGTCCTTCCTACCGTTAGTCCTACCAAAGTGGACAACCTCACATTTGCCAACAAATGAGCAGGTTTTCTGGCTATGCTAGCCCCAAGACCAGAAAATCCCGGCAAGGTCAACGGACTTTTGCATGGTCTGCCTCCGCCCGCTACTACGCTTCCCGTAGTGGGTTGGGTGAGAAAATTCCAGCCTATGACCCTATGACTAATCCTACTCGTTCAAAGTTACACCTCTCCGCTTCTCAGCTCTGCTTTCCAGAAAGCAATAAACTACAAATGTTCCTATACTCCAGAGTGTGGCAAGAACAACCAACAATGCTTGGTTCAAAATGGCAGCCTCTGTGAGTTAGTGTACAAATAAAGCAGCCCTAGGTTACGTAACACCACTTCATTTTGCTTTGGTGTTTGCCTATAAATCATTTAATGGCAATTTCAGAGTCTGGATGCTAATTTATGAAGGTTTGCTGCCTTAATTACTGAACGTTAAAGCGCTAAGGTATATTGGTTGAGCTGTGGTCAGGAGTCTTGATGACAAGAATAACTGCTTGTATGGATTGTAACCCAGTGCCTCTGAATTCAAGTACTCTGTCTTTATTTTCATCCCTCAAATGTAATTGCTTTTACAGGAGCAAAAAAAAATACATGTTGCTGCTAGCCTTAACAGATACAAGCAATTTTCTTTTTCATTAGCCAGAGCATTCAGAACCCAAGTAAGAGTGATGGCTTGGAGACAACGGCACACTAAAGCGAGATGCTGAGCAGGGATAACAATTCAAATTAAATCAAGCTCCAAATCTGGGAGATTGCCACCCATTCACTCAACCCCTTCACTACAGTAAATGGCAGAATCCTTAAGAGTGTTGATGGGCAAAGGGATCTGGCTGTACAGGTATGCAGATCACTGAAAGTGGCAATGCAGGTGGAGAAGGTAGTCAAGAAGGCATACTGCATGCTTGCCTTCATCTGCCGGGGTATTCAGTTTAAAAATTGGCAAGTCATGTTGCAGCTTTAACTTTAATTAGGCTGCATTTGGAAATATAGTGTTCAATTCTTGTTGTCACACTATCAGAAGGATATGGAGGCTTTGGAGAGGGTACAGAAAAGATTTAACAGGATGTTGCCTGGTATGGAGGGCATTAGCCATGGAGAAACTTGGTTTGTTCTCACTGGAACGACGGAGGTTGAGGGGAGACCTGGTAGATTATGAGAGGCATGGACAGAGCGGCTATTCAGAAGCTTTTTCCCAGGATGGAAGAGTCAATTACTAGGGGGCACAGGTTTAAGGTGCAAGGGACAAGGTTTAAAGGAGATGTATGAGGCAGATTTTTACAGAGAGTAGTGAGTGCCTGGAACTCGTTGCTGGGGGAGGTAGTGGGAGAGGATATGGTAGTGACTTTTAAGGGGCATCTTGACAAGTACATGAATAGGATGGGAATAGAGGGATATGGTCTCCAGAAGGGTAGGGGGTTTTAGTTAAGTTGGGCAGCATGGTCAGTGCAGGCTTGGAGGGCCGAAGGGCCTGTTCCTGTGCTGTAATTTTCTTTGATCTTTGTTCACCACCCCCCCACCCACCAATTTAAATACAGACATGCTTTGAATACAAATTGCTATTCAAACTAAGAAAACTACTTACCTGGCCTCCACTTCCTGACCCTAGGCCGGGATTTTCTGCTCCTGATCATGTCAGGTGGATTCAGTGACTGGAGCAAAAAATCTCATTAGAATCTCAAACTGTGTTTTTGATCAATGTGAACGTATGATGTGAATATCCCCGGCTCTGTTATGACGGGACGTGTTCAATGTCAGGAACATCATGTCATTCATTGGTGTATCATTGTCAGACCTGAATCACCCCTCTCCCACCCCCACAGGAAAAACCGTTCATGCTGGTGTTAGGGGAAAACAGCATGAAACCTGACTGGTCTTCCAAGGTATATACCTGGCAAGCAGAATGTAGGTGAGTGCGTCACTCAGCAGGAAGGGGTTCACGTCCAGGCACTGCCCCCGCACTTCCCTTTGGCACTGCCCAGGCACAAACCCCTGGCACTGCAGCAAGTAATACGGCGAAGGGGGGGGTTGGTTCCATCATCTTTGTTTTATTCATTCATGGGACATGTGCATCGCTCACTGGCCAGCAGTTATTGCCCATCCCTAGTTTCCTGAGGGCAGTTGAGAGTCAACCACATTGTTGTGACTCTGGAGTCACATGTAGACTAGACCAGGTAAGGACAGCAGATTTCCTTCCTGAATAGACATTAATGAGCCAGATGGGTTTTTACAATAATCAACAATGGTTTCATGGTGATGAGTGGATTCTTAATTCCAGATTATTTTTTATTAAATTCAAATTTCACTATCTGTGGTGGCGGGATTTGAACACGGGTCCCCAGAACATTAACTGAGTTTCTGAATTAATTATCTAATGATAATACCATTGGGCTATCGCCTCCCTATTGGTCAGCTCCTTAGCACTGGGATGGCCTTTAAAAATGGCAGATCCCAGATCCTGGTGGGACTGAGTTGTTGGTAGGGCGGGCAAATCAGAGGGATTTTCATTCCAGGGTTCATGCCTATTATTATACTCATCCGCCTATTAGTTCTATAATCCAATTTCTGTGGTTGCTTCAACTGCTTTGCCATTTACAAATGTAAGCAATGCTATCGTTCATACCCGCTCCCTTTCCCAATCTTAGTAACAGATTTTGTGTCTTCAAAGACTTCTTTGATCATTCTTTTTGCACAGACATTGAAGAGGGCCAGCAATAAACAACACCCTTGTAGAACTCCTACATATGTTCCCAAATACCTATTGGCTACTCTCACTGTCGCTGTTCAACCCAGTTCGAGTTTTCTATCTCTTCAGTCTATTCAATGTAGTTTTGCATTTTCAACAGCTTATTCCAGTTTTTAAAAAATCTTCCATGAGTATTGCAGAATTTGTTGTCCATCCCTACTTGCCCTTGAACCTTGCTAGGCCAATTGGAGGGCAGTTAAAAGTCAACTGCATTGCTGTGTATCTGGACCAGGACAGGTACAAACGGCAGATTTCTCTCCTTGGAGGGCATTACAACAATTGATGATAGTTATCATGGTCACCATTACTGTAATAATCCTGCCAAGGTCAATCTTCTGGTATCACACTGTTTTATTCAACATGAAGAAAGGCCACATTCATGGTATACAGAAACTCAAGTCCTACAATGCCCAATTGTGAATCTGGAGCTTAGGGCTTGAGTTCCTGTAAACCATGGGTGTGGCCTTCATGGGGGTTTTAAACTTCCACTGCTCATTTCTTATTGGACAAGCTCTTATTCGCTTAATAGAGAAGCTCGTACTCCACAAAGTGCGTGGGAAAATCTATTGATGATTCCTCTGTGTCCACTGTGGCTACCACAACAGTTACTGAGACTAGATATAAATTCTTCCAGACCCACTTCCAGTTTCCAAACCCACAACCACTTTCCATCTGGATGGACAAGGACAGCAGATACACAAGAACACCACCACCTGCAAGTTCCCCTCCAAGCCACTCACCATCCTGGCTTGGAAAAATATCGCCGTTCCTTGATTGTTTGATTTGATTTTGATTTGATTTATTATTGTCACATGTATTAGTACACAATGAAAAGTATTTTTCATTTGCAGTTCTCTTCACAGTCGCTGGGTCAAACTCCTGGTATTCCCTCCTTAACGGCATTGTGGGTCAGCCCACAGCATGTGGAGTGCAGCGATTCAAGAAGGCAGCTCACCACCACCTTCTCAAGGGCAACTAGGGATGGGCAATAAATGCTGGCCTAGTCAGTGATGTCCCATGTCCCATGAGTGAATTTTTAAAAATGATCAATTTGATTTCAATTCCGCCAGTTGCCAAGGTGGGATTTGAACCCGCATTTTCAGAGCATTAGCCTGAGCATCATTGTCTGTTAGTCCACTGACATTCCCATCTCCCCATCCCAGTCAATCTGATCAAATGTTTTTTTCTATTTTTTTGAGTCATTCATGGGGCATGGATGTCTCTGACTGGTCAGCATTTGTTGACCATCCATAGTTGCTCTTTGAATTGATTGACTTCACGGCCATTTTAGTGGCAGTTGAGAGTCATCCACATTTCTGTGGCTCTGGAGTCACATGTAGGCCAGACCAGGTAAGGACAGCAGATATCCTTCCACACCAATGTGGTTGACTCTCAACTAAATCTACAAAACAAACAAATAATTCCTGTCCAAACTCTAAGCTGCAATCACTTGATTAACTTAGAGTGCTGCTTGCTTCTCTCATCCCTTTTCCTCTCAGGAAGCTGAACTGTTGATCTCTGCTGTAGCTCTAGACTCTCTTACCCAATTTTGAACACAATCTTTGAGGCACGGGCAATCAGACTAACTACAAAAGTCAGAACATTTTGTTTGGCCTCTCTCTTATGGTGATCATTATTTTCTGTACAATATCCTCTGGCCATATTGCCGATGAGCAAATGTATTTACACAGCTTAGTAAACATTGCTATTACCTTCCTCCCCATGTTTTTAATCAGTTCTGGAGATAATTCATATATTCCAGCCGCTTTTCCAGTTTTTATCTCATTTATTGCTATTCTTATCTCATTCTCTAGTATTCCTGGTCCAATGAAAATCAATATTACTCACATCTACGTCAATCTTTTCAGATTCTTCATTTTTTGCTTAGGGTTCTCTTTCTACCTTTTTCTGATTTCATCAGGGTTTGTTAATAAAACACCTTCCTTACTCTCTAGCCTGTTGTTTGTGGTGTGGAATCAATGGGAAATCCCATTGACAGCTGTGGTCCAGAACCATCCTGCCGTGGGACAACGACGCACTGCCTTCCACCACCCAGGAAAACATCACGGGATGACCAGAGAATCTCAGCGCTATCTTTTCTAACTAGTGCTTGATTTACTTCATTTGCAAATTCCTCATCGACTTCTTTCAGCTTCTCTGAGTTGCAACCTTTCCCGCATGATCCACCTTAGATCCTCTTCGGCTAAAGATCGGAGTCTGTGCCGGCTCCCGGCTGAGCCTCCCAGTTTTGAACACTGTTCTTGTATCTTTGCCTCACCATTATGTTGACATCTTCCTGTTCCTATCATAGAATCACAGAATCCCTACAATGCAGACAAACGCCATTTGGTCCATCAGGCCTACACCAACCAAAATCCTACCCGGGCCCTATTCCATAACCTCACATATTTTCCCTGCTAATCTCCCTGACACTAAGGGGCAATTTTTCATGGCCAATCGGCCTAACCTAATCTTTGGACTGTAGGAGGAAACTGGAGCACCCAAAGGAAACCCACACAGACATGGGGATAGCATGGGTACAGCGTTAATAATAGGGTATTTTAATCTACATATCAACTGGTCAAACCAGGTTAGTCAAGGCAGCCTTGAGGAGTTCATAGAATGTATTCGCAAGAGCTTCCTTGAACAATATGTAATGGAACCTATAAGGGAACAAGCTATCCTAGATCTGGTCCTGTGTAATGATGAGGGTATGCCGGCATTGGACTAAAACCTGGTGTTGTCAGACTTTTTCCTGTGTAATGAGACAGGAATAATTAATCATTTTACAGTTAGGGATCCTCTTGGAAGAAGCGATCACAATATGGTTGAATTCAAAATACAGAATGAGAGTGAGAAGGTAAAATCCAATATCAGTGTCTTGTGTTTAAACAAAGGAGACTACAACGGGATGAGGGAGGAGTTGGGAGCAAAGACTTTATGGTGGGGAAATTGAGGAACAGTTGAGGACTTTCAAAGCGATCTTTCACAGTGCTCAGCAAAAGTATATACCAGTGATGAGGAAGGACTGTAACAAAAGAGATAATCAGTCATGGATATCTAAGGAAATAGAGGGTATCAAATTGAAAGAGAATGCATACAAATTGGCAAAGATTGGTAGGAAAGTGGAGTATTGGGAAACCTTTAAAGGTTAACAGAAAGCCACAAGAAAAGCTATAAGAAAAAGTAAGATGGATTGTGAGGGTAAACTAGCTCAGAATATAAAACAGTCAACAAAAGTTTCTACAAATGTATAAAATGAAAAAGAGTGGCTGAAGTAAACATTGGTCCTTTAGAGGATGAGAAGGGGGATGTAAAACTGGAATTGAGAAAATGGCTGAGGCATTGAACAGGTATTTTGTGTCGATCTTCACAGTGGAAGACACAAATAACATGCTAAAAATTGACAGGAAGGCTAAGGCAGGTGAGGACCGAGAAACTACCATTATCATGAAAGAGATAGTGTTGGGCAAGCTAATGGGGCTAAAGGTAGACAAGTCTCCTGGCCCTCACGGAATGCATCCCAGGGTACTAAAAGAAATGGCGGGGGAAATGGCAAATGCACTAGTGGTAATTTGCCAAAATTCACTCAACTCTGGGGTGATTCCTGCAGATTGGAAAACAGCAAATGTGATGCCACTGTTTAAAAAAGGAGGTAGAAGAAAGGCGGGTAACTCTAGGCCTGTTAGCTTAACTTCTATGATATAGGGAAAATGCTTGAATCTATCATCAAGGAAGAAATAGCGAGACATCTAGATATAAATTGTCCCATTGGAAAGATGCAGCATGAGTTCATGAAGGGCAGGTCATTTTTGACTAATTTGGTGGAATTCTTTGAGAACATTGGAATCTGTGGATGTGGTGTATCTAGATTTCCAGAAGGCATTAGACAAAGTGCCGCAATAAAGATTGTTGCATAAGATAAAGGTGCACAGTGTAACTTTATATTACATATGCAGTAAGCATGGGTAGAGGATTGATTAACAGAAAGCAAAGACTGAGGATAAATGGGTGTTTTTTTGGTTGGCGATCAGTGACTAGCGGTGTGCCTCAGGGATCAGTGTTGGGACCACAATTGTTTACAATTTACATAAATGATTTGGAGTTGAGGACCAAGTATGTGTCAAAGTTCTCAGATGACACTAAGGTGGGTGACAGAGCAAAGTGTGCAGAGGATGCTGAAAGTCTTCAAAGGGCTACAGACAATCTAATGAGTGGGCAAGGGTCTGGCAGATGGAATATGATGTTGGTAAATGTGAAGTCATCCGTTTTGGCAGGAATAACAGTAAAATACGCTATCATTTAAATGGTAAAAACATTGCAGCATGCTGCTGTGCAGAGGGACCTGGCAGTAGACAGATGGAACCGGTGAATGTGGTGTTTTTAGATTTCCAGGAGGCATTCGATAAGGTGCCTCACAAAAAGTTGCTGCAGAAGGTTAGGGCACATGGAGTTGGGGGTAAAGTGTTAGCATGGATTGAGGATTGGCTATTGAACAGGAATCAGAGAGTTGGAACAAATGGGTGCATTTCTGGTTGGCAGTTGGTGACTAGTGGAGTGCCGCAGGGATCGGTGCTGGGGCCTCAACTGTTTACCATTTACATAGATGATCTGGAGGAGGGGGCTGAGTGTAGGGTAACAAAGATTGCTGATGACACGAAGATGAGTGGGAAAGTGAATTGTGTGGAGGACGCGGAAAGTCTGCAGAGAGATTTGGATAGGCTGGGCGAGTGGGCGAAGACCTGGCAGATGGAGTATAACATTAACAAATGTGAGGTTATCCACTTTGGAAGAAATAATAGTAGGAGGGATTATTATTTAAATGCTGAAAAGTTGCAGCATGCTACTGTGCAGAGGGACCTGGGGTGGGGGGGAGGGGCGGTGGTCCTTGTGCACGAATCGCAAAAACCCAGTCTGCAGGTGCAGCAGGTGATCAAGAAGGCAAATGGAATATTGTCTTTCATTGCTAGAGGGATGGAGTTTAAAAACAGCGAGATTATGCTGCAGCTGTATAAGGCACTGGTGAGGCCACACCTGGAGTACTGTGTACAGTTCTGGTCTCCTTACTTGAGAAAGGATATACTGGCACTAGAGAGGGTGCAGAGGAGATTCACTAGGTTGATTCTGGAGTTGAGAGGGTTGGTTTATGAGGAGAAACTGAGTAAACTGGGGCTACACTCATTGGAATTCAGAAAAATGAGGGGAGATTTGAAAGAAATATATAAGATTATGAAGGAAATAGATAGGATAGAAGCAGGGAAGTTGTTTGCACTGCCAGATGAAACTAGAACTAGGGGGCATGGCCTCCAAATAAGGGGGAGCAGATTTAAGACTGAGTTGAGGAGTAACTTCTTCACACAAAGGGTTGTGAATCTGTGGAATTCCCTGCCCAGTAAAGCAGTTGAGGCTACCTCATTGAATGTTTTTAAGGCAAGTTTAGATAAATTCTTGAACAGTAAAGGAATGAAGGATTATGGTGAACGGGCAGGTAAGTGGAGCTGAGTCCACAAAAAGATCAGCCATGATCTTATTGAATGGCAGAGCAGGCTCAAGGGGCCAGATGGCCTACTCCTGCTCCCAGTTCTTATGTTCTTAATGTGCAAACTCCACATAGACAGTCACCTGAGGCTGGAATTGAACACGGGTCTCTGTGTTAACCACTGTGCCATCGTGACACCCAAAACATTGCCAAATATTTTCTATGTATATTGTCATCAGTAATGTTGTTAAACCTTATATTCTTAATGAGTCCTGTTCTTTGGTACAAATCAACCTGTTTTTGGCCTTACTTCTTTCACCAAGACTATGTGGTCCTCCTTATTTGTCATCTCTTCCTTCTCCAACCAAACTGTTCAAATTTCCCATAACAATCACATAGCTCAACCACTCAAAAGCTTTGAAGTTTATTTATTAGTGTCACAAGTAGGCTTACATTAACACTGCAATGAAGTTAGTGAAAATCCCCTAACCACCACACTCCGACACCTGTTTGGGTACACAGAGGGAGAATTTAGCATGGCCGATGAATAATCTGCTAATGGAAAACTCCTTCTATAATGATGAACTCATTTCAATTTCAATCGAAAATGTGGGATTGGTGTTGTTATTTCAGCAGCACTCACTCATAAATCTTGAGATTGAAACAATTAGCTTAGACTGAACAAATCAACAGCCTTTCCACATCATTGCACAGAGATAAAGGCTACTGATAACCACGATACCATTGCCGATTGCCATGAAAACCCATTGAGTTCGCTGATGTCCTTTAGGGAAGGAAATCTGCCCTCCTTATCTGGTCCAGATCAACAACAATGTGATTGACTCTTAAATGCCCTCTGAAATGGAAGACAGTCAAGGGTGGGCAATAAATGCTGGCCCAGCCAGCAATACATACATTCCGTATGTGAATAAAAAAAAATCCATTTACTTCAATTTGTGCTGTCAGTTCGTCTACCTTATGGTCTCCTCCTGCGCTGTAGGAATTCTATGATTCTATGATTCATTTCACTGAGGAACTCTGTTGTAAGGTTTCTCCGTTCTGGGATTGCAGCTGTGAATTGTTTTCTCATTGAATATCTTTTGACATTGTCATATCAAGGACGCCCACCTGAATGAGCCACGTTAAACAAAGCCATTTCACTCACACTGAATGGATTTTACCTACACTAGCCTGCAGTGCCTTCATTTCATTTCAGACTCAGAGCAATGCTAGCAAGTACAGTCTTCAGATGTGGTTTGACACAATGCTGTGCCATCTTTTATGAAGATGGTCTCATAAAAAACAAAGCACAATGACTGAAGGATAATTCAGCAGCTTGACACTCAGAGTTCAGGGCAGCTTTTATGCTGTCAACCTTAGGTTTTAACTGGAGACTTTTGTGAATGGATCATGAATCCTTTTTTTCCCTATCTTCGCTAACAGAATTTTGTGAAATACATACCTGGAAGTGGGCAAGCAGTAAGAAGGAATGTGCCCTGAGAGCATGCTCTCGTTTGGAAGACTGTGATTTTAAATGTAGGATAAGTGAAAGAAAGCTTGCTCTGGATAGCTTATCAGACAGGCCTAGAGCTGCAGGTCAAAGGGGAAGTCTTATCATGTTGCTGGAATGATGCTCGAGATGTATTCGCACCTAGGATTATAATGGCCTCTCTGGGTATCTCATGCGAAAACAGACTGTAACAAGTCAGGAGAAAGTTTGAAGGCACCCGGTTAAAGAGACAGTTTAAAGTATCCATATACTTTTCAGATCGAAAGACAGGTTTAAAGTTACAGTGAATTAATTTGTTTTTCTGTCTGGGACTGGGAGCTGTGCTTCACATTGCCATGGAGATGGTGTGTGAAAGTTAGAAAGGTTGTTTTGTTTCAGTATATCTTGGCTATGTTGGTCAGTTTATGTCCAGAGTAACTTGGAGAGAGGTAATCTGCCAGCAGCCAGGACAAGTGACAGGGGTCCACCAGGAACCTGAAGTGTTCCAGATTTGGAGTCACTGCGCAAGGAGGTGAATGGAGTCCATGCTCAGGCTAAGAAAATCCAGATTTCTGAGGTGTTCAGGTGGGACTGGAGGATTCTCCTTCATTGGAAGAATCCCCAAGAAATCCCTAAGCTTAGAAGGTAATTGGGTAAAAGGAGAAAGCACAGTCATTCTTTTGTATCTGCCAGCCAACCAGCCAGCAATGCCCATATCCCACAAATTAATAAAAGAAAGCTCTCCTGCTACTTCTAGATCACTGTCTGGGAAAGTTACTTATGCAAAAAAAAGAACTTCTGGAAACAGGAAAGCACCAGTTAAAACCTACTCTTTAAAATGGCTTGGCCAACATATGGGTACTGCTAACCTTGGAGGACAGCTGATTTGAAGAGATTACCTATCTATAGATTTCATCATCCTGGGATACTTACATTGGGTGAAAAATGTCTCCCTTGCCACCCATTGGGCACACTTCCCACAAAGAAAAGATGATTGACGATTAGCCACTAAGGTAGAAACATCAGGATTGAATACTTAGGGTTAAATTCTTAAAGTCTTGGTCAAACAGGATTTGGACAGTAAAGTTTTTTTACAGTTTATTTATTTGTGTCGCAAGTAGATTTACATTAACACTGTGATGAAGTTACTGTGAAAATCCCCTAATCACTACACTCCAGCACCTATTTAGGTACACTGAGGGAGAATTTAGCATGGCCAATGCACCTAATCAGCATGTCCTTTGGACTGTGGGAGGAAACCACAGCATCTGGGGGAAACTCACACAGTCACGGGGAGAACGTGCAGTCTCTGCACAGAGAGTGACCCAAGCCTGGAATTGAACCCGGGTCCCTGGCACTGTGAGGCAGCAGTGCTAACCACTGTGTTACCGTGCCACCCACATCGTGCCCCAGAAGTCCTGGAGAAACAGGTACTCTTTCAATCTGAAATGAGACTGGAGCAGGCTGCTCGGGAAAAGATAAAATCAAGTTTGGTTTAACCACGTACGACCAGAAGCAATATAAATCTTCAGCCTCACTGCTGCCCCATCTGCCTCCTCCTCATCCCTCACAGATGAGACTAATGCAGACTGTCACTACTGTCAGCTCATGTCAAACATCCCCAAACAACATGTCAAGAGTACAAACTGCACATATCCAGTTTTCTAAATCTTTGCTAAATGTGTACTACAGTGTGAGCTGCACAGCAACAAGAAACACAGAATCATTATCAAAGACGCTATTATGCACATCAGAGAGGAAGCCAACATAGCAGAATTACAGAAGCAACACACTGCGGCTGCTGGAAATCTGAAATAAAAACTTTATAAATGCTGGAGATACTCGGCAGGCCAGGCAGAGTCTGTGGAGAGAGAAACATAATAAATGACCATTCACATTTGCTCTCTCCACAGATGCTGCCAGACCTGCTGAGTATTTCTTGCATCTTTTGTTTTGATTAACTTAGTATCCTTAGGCGCTTTCCAACAATCATCAGCATTGCTGTACAACAAATTATAATTTTAGCACAAAGCAAAATTCAACAATTGATTTATTATCAAACTGTAACCTCGGTCACAATTTGGTTTCCTGGTCCTTTTTTGGTTTCAGTTTTACTCCTTTTTTTAAATTCTTCTGTTGCTTTTGGGTGATACCTGGTTGTTATTCAGCCACGTACACCTCCTGTAGACACTTTCTTTATCCCTCCCTTTGGCTCTGCAGCACCACCCTCTTTGGCATTTCATCTCTCCCTTTGGAGACCCTCCCTTTTGTTCTTTATTCAGCCCTCTCCCATTTCACTTGCTTTAAGCCTATTACATTTCTAGTTTTTCCCCAATGTGAATTTCCATATGGTTAGCTTCAAATAAAGGCATTTTAACCCCACACTTTCAGGCATTCTGGAGAGAGGCTGCTGACGTTGTCAGCAATGTCCACCACCCTCAGAACTGCTCTGTGGTTCAATAAGAGGATTGATGATCTTACCAGAATGGCCAGGGTAAGTCAAGACATAGTTCCCACTGTGCATACAGTACTACAGATACAACCACCATCACCTCCTTTATGGAGAGACGATGGCCTAGTTGTATTATCTCTAGACTATTAATCTATGAAACTCAGCTCATGTTCTGGGGACTTGGGTTTGAATCCAGCCACGACAGATGGTGGAATTTGAATTTAATTTAAAAACTCTAATACATTTCTAGTTTTTCCCAGTTCCGATGAAAGGTCATCGACCTAAAACACGGGAGGGGATTTGGTCAGAAGTTGAGAAGCCCCGCTGCCAGGACTGGAAGCAGGGACTGGTGGTGCCTCATTGGGGTTAGCATTCTGCTGGTGGAGGCCAAGTGAGAGGCTGGTCAACCAGGACTCCATCAATCCAGTTGGGGTCCTTGGCCCCCACCCCAAAAGCTGCAGGTCCAATCAGAGCTCAACTCAGCAGCCTCAGTTGTACCACCAATCCAGGCGACCATTGCTGAGGTTATAGCCTGAAGGAGAGGGGATCTCCATGACAAAGTGACCTTGAAGATATGATGTTTGCTTTATCGAGACCAGGCAGGCAGGCCTGGATTTACTGGAGGGATAATATTAAAGCAGCAAGTGGCTTAGCCACAGGCATTGCCAGGGAGCAACCCTGGCAGCAACCTCACTGCCTTTATATCAGGAAGGAGTCAACTTGATAGAAATACCATCCTCCAGGTATTATTGTTCTGTTGGTAACTGGTAAACTCTGGCTTTTAAATTTCAACATATATTTTACCTGTTTTGTACTTTGTAATGTAAAACCCTACAAACCAAGCATCATGCTGGTTGATGCTCACCGGAATTTTACCGCCATGCCTGCTCTGGAATCGGGGCAGGCAGGGCTCACAGGACAGAACTCTCCGTTGGCTTCAGTTGGGATTTTACTAGCCTCGCCTGAGCGAGATCGTAAAATCCCGCCTGCTATCTCTGTACCTAAACGTTTTGGCCATCTTTCATTATTTATATGTGGAATCCCGTCTTCAAGCATGAAAGAAGTTATTTAGCAAATATTAGTTTTTCCATCTGTCCAATTAGTTCACTCCCATACCAGCTGAACCTTACAAACAAATCAGTGGAAAGCACCAATGAGGGGGGCCTTTGTAGATTTAAACTTGGAAATTCCTCTGGATTTTTCATTGCTTTTTGCTATTGCAAATGACCATCAGGAGGAAAGGCTATCACATTCTGTGGTTTAGAATCAGAGAATCCCTACAGTGCAGAAAGAGGCCATTTGGCCCATCGGGTCTGCACCAACTCTCCGACAGAGCATCATACCCTACACCAGTGACCCCATGCAATTTTATCCTGCTAATCTCCCTAACCTACACATCACTGGACACTATGGAGAAATTTAGCATGGCCAATCCAACTTCCACATCTTTGGAGTGTGCGAGGAAACCGGAGCACCCGGAGGAAACCCACGCAGATATGGGGAGAATGTGCAAACTCCACACAGACAGTGATCAGTGACTGGAATTAAACTCTGGTCTCTGGCACTGTAAGGCAGCAGTGCTAAGCACTGTGATTGTTTTTCTCGTACTATTTCCCACCCTCCTCCCCTCTTTTTAGGATCCTCCCCAATCTTCTCCTGAATGAAAGGTGTTCAAAACCATTTGGAATCTGCTCTGACGACAATCACAAGGGCTGGAATTCTCCAGCTGTTCATGCCAGCAGGATTCTCCAGTCCCACCAGCAGCACACCCCTGCCTGTGGTTTTCCCGCTGGTGTGGGGTGGTGCCAATGGGATTTCCCATTAACAACGGCAGGACTGGACAGGGCCACAAAATCCCACCGCCAGCAAAAACTCCCGCCAACGGGAAGCACATGGGCTGGGAGGCCAGAGAATCTTTCCTATCATGTAAACTGTCTACCTATTTTCCTGGTGCAATCTGAAAAGGCAGTTCCAATCTGCATCCTGCATTCTTGAAAATCAGGGAATGCATTATACGCTGAGGAGAAGCGTACCGTGTTCATATTAATAATATCATAGTAAATCATTCATAAATTAATTATATGACTAAATGAAATGGTATTGCTGCATAAGTTACGCAAGAAGAATCTCATTATCTGATGGTTAATACAATGCTAACATTAGCTGCTGCAAAAATACGTGCTCACAGTATCATTGCATTGGGGACTTTCAGGTGAAGTGTTGATTCTTTTTAGTATTTTAATTTTTTTTTCCCCATTTCAAACTGACATTTAAGTCTAATTATATTTAACTTCCAAACGATGGACACAAATTGCAATAGTCTCACCAGCGGATCATCCAACAGGCAATACATTAAAAAAAAAATCAAGTTAATTATGCTACTATGAGCAGTCACTCCCAGGATGATGACTGGAGGTCAGTTATTCCATTAATTTGAAAAGGTCAGCGGTTGAAATGAGACAAACTCTAGAGACATTCAACAACAATTAGACTGTTTTTAATGGTCTAGAATGTGCTGGAAAAATACTGATAAGTCTAACACGCACACCCTCACACATGCTAAATTGTTCACCAACTTACAGCAAGGAAGAGATACACAGTGAATTGTGGATTGACACAGGTAGGAAGGAAGTTTATACAACTCTGCTATTAGTATGCCTTTTGGCAGGCATGGTGGTTAGCACTGCTGCCTCACAGCACCAGGGACCCAGGTTCAATTCCGGCCTTGGGTGACTGTCTGTGTGGAGCCTGCACGTTCTCCCCGTGTCTGCATGGGTTTCCTCCGGGTGCTCCAGTTTCCTCCCATAGTTCAAAGAAGTGCGGATTAGGTTGACTGGCCATGGTAAAAAATTGTCCCTTAGCGTCAGGGAAATTAGCAGGGCAAATATGCGGGGTTACGGGGATAGGGCCTGAGTGGCATTGCTGTCAGTGCAGGCTCAATGGGCCGAATGACCTCCATCTGCACTGTAGGGACTCAATGATTCTAAGTCTCGAGAAATTGACAGCTTGGTATCACCCACCCCATGGCTTTCAAGAAATTGCTGCATTTTCATTGCCAACGTGAATTAAGCTTGCTGCAGAAAGTTAGCACTACTACTTAAAAGTGTAAGTGTCTTTTTAAGGAGAGACTTAAGCTCATGCAATGCCATTAAACCTCTCCAGCTGAGAAAGCAAACAATTGAAAGTGTGGAGTTTACTCCTTCAGGCAGTAAGTTAGAGCTTCCACAATTATTTAATTTTCCTCTGCTTTTCCCTCGTCTCTTTTGTTTTACTTTGTCTTTGAATCCAAGTTGACTTGGTGTTGTGCAGTCTTACAAGCATAATATAATCCTGCGGTGAGTCTTCATGCACTGACCAAGAAAGTGAATGCATGCTGCAATTGTTTGCTTTTCCCGATTTCACCTTATAATTCGTGTACAAAGATAGCAATTCCATGGTGCTTTGCATAGCAATCGTTTTAAACATGCTTAGCTCTAACAAAAGATGGTTTAATACTGCATATCTTAACTAACTGGCTACTGTCCCATTACTGAGAAAAATCAATGCAGGCACATCCGCAGACATTAACACTGAAAACACAAAAATGCAGAGTGGACTGGCTTCAGGGATGTGACCAATGCTGGAAATGGATCAGGCTCAGACCTGGCCCAGGATCTCTATTAGGATCATTTACAGATGCGTGACCAAAACCTTCCTGTCGGTGGGATCTATCGATCCTACTGTTGGCAGCCTGCTGCGGCACTCTCCCCAGTGGTGCAGGGAATGGGGGATGCTAAACTTCATAGACATTGGTGGAACTGCAAGATCCCGCCACTGGCCAATGGTGGGCCATGGCTGCTGTGGGTGGGCTGGAAAATCCTGAGAGTGTTCCTGGTGGTATCTTCAGGATCAGCCTGCCACTGCTGACGTTAAGCATCTATAACGGTTGGGGGAGGACTTTCTGCCCCCATTTTAAATGGGCGAGAACAGAGGAGAGGAAGAGATTTGAGTGGGATTCATGGCAGTGGGATTTTCCAACTCAACCTTCCCCGACCAATTATGTAAATTAACATACACTCAGCAAGCCTTCCTGCTGTTATATCCTTCCAAATGGGGAATTCCAACTGAATGGCTCTTGGTGCTCTATGTTTTGGGTTTGTCTAGAAGACCTTCTTGAAGTTCTTCCATGAAAGTGGGTGTGATCACCAACTCTGTCTGCTCGCTCTGTGATTGAAAAACCACAGTTCATATCCTTTTCTCTGCATCTGCTGACAAACTGGTCTGGAGATTCTGTTGGCTGCTGTCAAAATAAAATGAACTCTACTCAATGAATGCAAAGGTTTAACCTGATTCTGAACCAGTCTTCCAAGGCAGTCCATATCTTTTGGGGATCCTTTAGCTCCTCTGCTGTTAATTGTGAGGTATTCTGGACAGCACACTGGTTAGCACTGCTGCCTCACAATGCTAAGGACCTGGGTTCAATTCTGGCCTTGGATGACTGTGTGTAGTTTGCATGTTCTTCCCTTGGGTTTCCTCTGGATGCTTCAGTTTCTTCCCACAATCCAAAGATGTGTGGGTTAGGTTGATTGGCCATGTTAAAATACCCCTTAGGGTCCTAGGATGTGTAGGTTAGAGGGATTAACGGGTAAATATGCGGGGTTCTGGGGATAGGCCCTGGGTAAGATTCTCTACTGTATAATTGGTGCAGACTCAATGGGTCAAATGGCATCCTTCTACCTTGCAGGCATTCTATTCAGCCCCATGTAGACCTTCATTCCCAACTGCTAAACAAATTTTAATGGTTTGTTTTTCTGGTTCAGACACACCTAATCCAAGAAACCAGTGTTTGCAAGTTGTTTAAACATTTGGCCAGAATTCTCCATCCGTTCACATCAGTGGGATTCTCCAGTCACGCCAGCTGCGCATCCCCACTGCAGGTTTCCCACCAGCATGGGGCGATGTCAATGGGAATTCCCATTGACACAGCTGGACCAGAGAATTCCGCCACTGGCGAACAACATGCCACCTCCCACCCAGCAGGGAACCCTCGGCTGGGAGGCCAGAGAAGCCAGCTCATGGAATTTGAATAGCAGGTCATTTGCATTCCTGTTCCTTCCTTCTTCAATCGTACCTGTGATGAGTGTCACTGTACTTTTGTGTGATGTCCTGATGTTCCACCCGATTTTTCTGACTGTAGTTTTTTTTTGTTTGACTCTCATTCACTCAATCTGACACACATCCTGGTTACTTGTCTTTCCTTTCTGAGCTAACCTGGTGCTGGTCCTCTCAACATGCTGTCCTTTTGCTGAACTGACAGGACAGGCGCTGCATTCTTGCCATGAAGGCTCTGTCTGCTTACTAGCTCTTTAAGTGAGAACAATCGCTTAGCACTGTGTCTTCAAAGCCTTCCTATGCAGTAACCACGCTGCAATTTCAACACTCTCCAATGTTATGGTCTAACCAAAACATCAAGGATCATTTCATGCCACGTACCATGATCGAAGACCATTCCCCAGTTATGCCTATACCTGTAGGGAATCTTGTAACCGATTCTGAAGGAACTATTTGTAAGAAGACAAAAGCATTTATTGTACTTAACCCGCCCAAGTTAAAATAATAACAACTCTAACCTTCACCCACATATACTCAAAATTCACACATGCACACCAATGATTACAGAATGGGAGGATAAATTTAAGAGGCTTTTTAGAGTCTGATTTGATTTGATTTTGATTTGATCTATTATTGTCACATGTATTGGGATACAGTGAAAAGTATTGTTTCTTGCGCGCTGTACAAACAAAACATAAAGTACACAGGGGAGAAGGTACAGAATGTAGTGTTACAGCCAGGTAGCGTATAGAGAAAGATCAGTTTAGTATATGGTAGGTTCATTCAGAAGTCTGATGGTAGCAGGGAAGAAGCTGATCTTGAGTTGTTCTTAAAAGTTAAAGAGATCCAGCCTTGTGAGATTGATGAATTGAATGGTTCCAGGTTGGCTCAGTGGTCCCTCAGGAGAAGGTGTTGCGAAGGTTTAAAAACATTGATGTTTGATTTATCTTTTCTTCCACAGACAGCAGCTGCAGGTTTTATATCTTTAAATACCAGCAGAACATGGATGGTTCTGGTTCCATTAGGGAAACACATATAGTTCACCACATTACCTAAACTAAGCAATAATTTACAATCCATCACTTCATATGTCATAAGCCATTCTGTGGTTAAGTTATAAATCACTTTTGCGTACATGGAGCAGGTGCAGTGCATTGTGGAAATATGTTCAAATGAGTCCAGTGTTTCTGAAGGTTATTAAAGTTTATTTCATTTTGAATGTTGCCCTTTTCAAATTAATAGAATAACTGACCTCCTGTCAACATGCAAGCAGGTACAGCTCAAAGTAATGAGTAGCAGCTTAATAAAGGTCTTTAGAACTATGATGGAGCTTGATACAGAAACTGCTTCCACCTGAGGGGAGGAAGTTCAAATCTAGAAATCTTAAATGTAAGAGGGTAAAGTTTCCACTTTGGGTGCAGTTGAGAAATTGTGCCTGTAACAAATTCAACTTGCACTGTTAACATAATTGCCAACAACATGTATTTGCATAATCACAAATGTAAAATCTGCCATAAACCAGCGTAATTGGGCAATGCAATCTTTCACTTTCTTTCCATTAAAATGTAATCCTTAACGTAGAGTTAGGAGTGAAAGCCTAGTGCCATTTTATTAATAAAACTGAAAATAAGTTTATCACCGTAAACAGCATTTTTTAAAATATACTTGAAGATTTTTCCCATTTTTACAAACAATGCAACAAACCTTCATGGATTGGTACAATACAGCATAATCATTTTTCCACAGACACATACAGAAAAAGACAAGAAAGCGCCAACGCAGTTGATCCAGATTATTCGTCATTTATTTCAAACACTTTCAAATATACAAACAATGAAAGGACGTTTCAGCGATTGGGGGAAAACAGGATAACAAAATAAAGCCATGGGTGCATGGCATAACAATGCACGCCTTTGCTTACAGGATACTGGAGACAGAGCCACGTAGCTTACATTCCAAGATTTTCAAAGTAGTTATTGCCAAGGAGAACATAGGATATTGACAAAGGTATAAGAAAGGCTGATCAGCCAAAGATTCTCTTGGATGCACACCAAAGCATACTTCCCTCATCTCCAGCTATACAGGGGCACCGTTGATACAAATAATGTCTTTTCCATGGATACATGCTGCATCTGCACCTTTACAGAGTTCCGTCAAAGATTCCTTGATCCCAAAATAACAAAAATGCAGGAAGAAACTACTCAACACCAATAGTCCTCAGGAAGTTTTCCTCACCAGTTGTGAGGACTCATTGGGCCATACCCGCAATCTCTACACCAAAACACCCACCCACCTCCCCACAGTGCTAATCATATTAGCCATAATAAGAGTAAAGGATATCACATTGTATATACCACTATTATAAATGCAAATGTTATAAGAGGAAAAAACTAATAAATATTGCACAGTCCTAGTGCCATCCAACATGCTCAGTGCTTCTCCCCAACACTCTCAAGCTCTTTAAGAATATTAAATCACTAGGATTCAATTTTGACACAGGACCAGAAGCAATACAGGTGATTCCCCGTGCCACCTTGCACCTCAGGCATAACAAGGATATAGGAGGTTCAAATCTATGTCTTAAGCTTGGGGTAATTAAAAGAACATGCTGAGGGATTTATTCCATTATAAACAATTGGGTGTCTCTGGTTTTCAAAGGATAACAGCGAAACTCACCTCAGTGCTCATATACTGCATCACCCAGTCAACGGTGATAAATAAAATCACAAAATCGAAAAAAGAATGTAACAAGGTGTAAAATCCAGGATTAGTAATGAACCTCAGATTATGACTCCAAGTTATTGCTGTTTAGAGAGGCCAAAGCATCAGTAAGTTTGTCGAATGGCTTTAAGGATCAATCAGAAGTCACCCTCAGGATAAAGCAGGCAAACTGCATTCAGACAGCTTTCGGACACTTTCCAGCCTCATCTAAACTTCCACCACTGAAGCAATGAATACTCATGATTACTGGCCAGGGGTCAAGCCTCGAAAACAGATACAACCTGCCCCTTCACGATTAATACATTCAGCATTTGTGTCAGGATTAAGGAAATGTGGTAGTCAGTTCTTAAAAAATGTAGCTGAGAGCTTGCCCTCAGCTCCTTCTGGAAAGCCAGACACATGGACATTCCTGCTCCGACTCAGCTCTCCAGATCGATCAGGATATCTGACATACCATGTAGCTGATTTTCCAGGGTTGAAAGTCAGCCTTAAGTGAGGAAGCTGCATTCTCGACAATAAGGATTCTTTCCTCAGCTTCATCAAGCTTCTTATCAGTACTCCACAGTTCATCAGTGTGAGCACTGGCATTCTGTGCCAAAAAGCTGTGTCTGTCGCCTATAACCTTAATCAGATTGGCAGTCAGTGCCTTTAACACCTCTGATATTGTCGAGCCAAGAGCTCGCTCACTGACCAAGTCGCCATCACGAAGCTCAGCTCCACCCCGGCTCCCTCCCACTGCTCCTTACCATTGAGGATTTTAATGACTTTATTCAGCATTTTGTCCCAAAACCTAACCAGAAATCATCCAGAGATATAGTTCAGAGTTTCCACTCCAAGATTAGGTGCTGATGGGCTGTGCATCAGGATAAATGAAAGAATTAAAAGACACGTAGCACCAGAACTCCTGGAAACACAGCCATTCCTGCGCTCACATCATGTGACCCACCCTAAAGTAATATTTTTACTGGGAATGATACATCATTAACTTTTGAGTAACCTGATTTAAAATCATTCAAATTGGCTTTATGAAACTGTACTGAACTTGTTAAGATTTCCGCTGGTGTGCACTGGTCAATTTCTTAGTAAGTAACTATTTGGTATGAAAAAAACATTGAATGCATGCCCAGGAGTGCCTACACATTGAAGAATTATGCAGGCACAATTATGAAAAGCTTTCTGGAACCAATGTAATTGGCAGAATCTCACCTTGTCAACTTGAGGGTGTGCTCAGTTTTGTGGGTGTGACCTGATCCAGTTGAAATGAATCTTAATTGACAACATGAAAGTGTGATGACATTATGCCCATAAGAAATGAATTTGTGTGCAGTTTTGGTCGCCGTACTTACGCAAGGATATTTTGGCCTTGGAGGGAGTGCAGAGGAGGTTTACTAGGCTGATACCGGAGTTGAGGGGGTTGAGCTATGACGAGAGGCTGAATAAACTAGGCTTGTACTCGTTAGAGTTTAGAAGAATGAGGGGAGATCTCATTGAGACATATAAGATGATGAATGGGATGGATAGGATAGAGGTGGAGAGACTCTTCCTGCTCAGAAAGGGCAGTAGGACTAGGGGGCACAGCCTCAAGATAAAGGGGGGGCGGTTTAGAAAGGAGTTGAGGAGGAACTTCTTCACTCAAAGGGTGGTGAATCTCTGGAATTCTCTGCCCGTTGAAGTGGTAGAGGCTGCCTCGCTAAATATTTTTAAGATGCGGGTTGATGGGTTTTTGATAAGCGAGGGGATTAAGGGTTATGGGGAGAGGGCGGGAATGTGGAACTGAGCCACGACAGATCAGCCATAATCTTATTGAATGGCGGGGCAGGCTCGAAGGGCTAGATGGCCTACTCCTGCTCCTATTTCTTATGTTCTTATGTTCTTGTTCAGGATTTTTTTTAGCAGTCAGTTCTGTGTGTCGGTGCCATTTTGTCTATAACCAGCAGTCTACATGTTGAAGCATAATTGATCTTCATCATTGGAATGTTTGTTTTGATTTGGGGTAATGCAATATTGCTGTTTTAGTGTTTTCCCCTGGGTTTTTCAGAGTAGGGTTTCATTAGATTAATTGACAGGAAGTAACGTGACTAGGCCGAGCGAGGCTCACAGAAAGAAAACAAGCTCAGTTGCTATTTGGGAGCTGTAGAGAGAAGAAACAGCTCACTGTCTGTCTTTTTCTCTCTCAGGATCTGGGATCCACCAGAAAATAGGTCTCTTTCTCCTAAGTTCTGCTGCTTGAAGGTAGACCTTTCTCTGGCGACTGTTGCATGGGAGTCGGAAGACAGTTATTTTTCTGGATCTCTGTCCAGGTGTGTTAAAAGGTTGGAAACCTAGCATCCAAATGAGCTATATGTTATTGTACTCACTGATTCTGAATAAGGATGTATGTATGTGGGGATATAGCTTAAAAGGACAGTAGGACTAGAGGGCACAGCCTCAAGATAAAGGGGGGGCGGTTTAGAAGGAGTTGAGGAGAAACTTCTTCAAAAGGTGGTGAATCTCTGGAATTCTCTGCCCGTTGAAGTGGTGGAGGCTGCCTCGCTAAATATATTTAAGATGCAGGTTGATAGGTTTTTGATAGGCAAGGGGATTAAGGGTTATGGGGAGAGGGCGGGAATGTGGAACTGAGACACGACAGATCAGCCATGATCTTATTGAATGGCAGGGCAGGCTCGAAGGGCTAGATGGCCTACTCCTGCTCCTATTTCTTATGTTCTTATGTACAGGGCTAGATAGCTGTTAAGAATAAAACCTTGTCATGTTTAAATATTTCAACTGGTAAAAGTTATTCTGATTCTTTTTGATATATTTTAACTATGTTGTTCAATAAAGTTCATTTTTATAAAAATTACCTACTGGGTCAATAGAATCATACCTGGAGTGAAATACCCTACACCTGCACTAACGTACAAATCAAATAAAGTTAGGGGGTCCTGGCTAACTTCATAACATACCTTGGAATTTCTGATCTGGTCGCCAACAAGAGAGAAAGGAGCAGAAGGCTATGCTGATAAGATGAAGATGAATATTGTGAGAGGAGCGTAAAGATTAGATTTGGCCTGTCAGACCAAATGGCCTGATCCTGCACTGTAAATTCATGCATTTTTATTTCATGTAATTTTATAATGCATTGCTTGGTACAATGGTTCGCTGTTGAGAACTGATCCAGATTTTTTTGGAGAAAGCCATCTCACAGTGTGTCCTGTTACAACGTTTCCTCACACTTCAACTCGAGTACCTTTTACCCGAGTTACTGGAGGTGCGAGCTGACGGCGAGGATAGTGAAGCAACTGGGACCAATTGCCTGTCTCATTCACCAATGCAATTTAAGAATTGGCAAACAAACAGTAAAACTGAATAGGAGGAGGGTGAATTAGAGTCATATCTGATACAGAAGGAGAGAAAGGGGTGGGGGGGGGAGATTGTATTAAAAAAGTAAGCAAGGAGGAAAACTATATAAAAATTTGAAAATAATCGACAACCTGTAAGAATGAAGCTCCACAGTTCAAATGCTGCCCTTTGTGTCTGGATAGGTTGAGTGGTCTTTCAGGATTATAAACCTCACCATTACAATTCTAAAGGTTTATTTATTAGTGTCAGAAGTAAGCTTACATTAACACTTCAATGAAGCTACTGTGAAAACCTTCTAGGCGCCACACTCTGGCACCTGAGGGGGAATTTAGCATGGCCAATGCATCGAATCAGCACGTCTTTCAGACTGTGGGAGGAAACTGGAGCACCTGGAGGAAACCCATGCAGTCACGGGGAGAATGTGCAAACTCCGCACAGACAATGGCCCACATTCATGAAACTGACAGGGATGCTGAGGATGAGCTGCCATTTACTCAAGGCTTGTGACAGAGAAGCAAATCATCCAGCAGCCTGTAATGTTGTGCAAATTTCCTGGGTATTGCTTCTCCACCACATGTTAATGGACAATTCGCACACTACCGATGATGAGTGCTATTAAACTTCACTCTCATTTTAACAGCTATGGAAATAGATGCTGCTCTCTGCAGCTGAAAACAGGAGGCCCGAGAGTCGATTGCTTGTCTGCTGCCAGGGTTAAAGACATTTCCTTGGGGCCGAAAGGGGACATACGAGAGGGAAAGGATCCAGTCATGTACACGGTTACCCAATGACAGAGTTAGGGCGAAGAAACAAGAGGGGTATGGGCAGCTAGGGGTTAAATTAAAATGCAGAACCACAAAGGTCTCTGGAATATTATCTGAGCCTTGAGTAAATTGGCCTAGGGTCAATGAGATCAGTGTTGAATGTATGGCTTAAAAATTGATGTGGGAGAAATGGGTTTCAATTCATGGGGCAGTGGTACCAATACTGGAGAAAGGGCAGCACAGTGGTTAGCACTGCTGCCTCACAGCACCAGGGACCTGGGTTCAATTCCAGCCTTGGGTCATTGTTTGTGAGATTGATTGGCCATGCTAAATTGTCTCTGGCGTCAAAGGGATTAACAAGTTAAATATGCGAGGTTGCAGGGATAGGGCTTGGTTGGGATTGTTGTCGGTGCAGGCTCGATGGGCCAAATGGTCTCCTTCTGTTGGAATGCTATGATTCTAAAGAGTAAGCTGTAGCACTGAGGCAGGCTTCACTTGAACAACACTGGGACTAATGGCCTGATGAATCATATAATTAAGGTTATAGATAAGACTTTAAACTAAACTGTGGGGGTGGTTTGAGGGAAAAGGATTCATGTGAGGGAAGACTGGGAAAATTAATGAGAAAGAATAAGTCGGGTAGCAAATGTGACAGAAAGGTACAGAAAGTACAAATATAACAGTGTGCACAAGAAAATAGCATCATAATAAGGACAATGGGAACAAAATGGCATTAAAGTTCTCTACCTGAATTCACTCAGCATTCATAACAAGATGGATGAACTGATAGTACTAATAGCAACAAAGGAGTATGATATAATAGCCATTACAGATACATAGTTACAAGGAGAACAAGAGTGGGAATTGAATATTCAAGGGCATTTCAAAAGGATAGGAAAATAGCAAAACGGGGTGGGGCGCATCTGCTACTAAAGGATGAGATCAGTACAGTAGGGAGAAATGATGGTGGCTCAGAAGATTAAGATATAGAGCGACTTGACATAAGATAAGAAATAGTAAGAGAACAAAGTCACAAGTGGAAACAATTAATGGGTACCCAATCAGTCATTACACTTTAGGACAACAGGTAAATCAAGGAATAATGCAGACTTGTAAGAAAAGAACTGTACTAACCACAGGGGATTTTAATCTTTATACCAATTGGGTGAATCAAATTGGCAAAGGGAGCCATGAGGATGAGTTCAAAGAATTTGTTTGGGACAATTTCTTTGGACAATACATTATGGAATCAACCAAGGAAATGTTATTTTAGACTAAGTAATGCATAATGAGATAGGATTAATTAATGATATCATATTAAAGGATTCTCTAGGAAAGAGTGATCACAACATGGTAATATTCCACAGTTTGTGGGTCAGAAGCTTGGGTGCAAACCTAGTATCGTAAACTTAAATATAGGCAATTGCAGGGATTGAAAGAAAGAGTTGACTAAAGTAGACTGGGTAAACAGGCTAAAAAGTAAGATGGTAGATAAACAGCGGCAGACTTTTAAAGAGGCTGAAAGGGTTAATAATCACAGAAGTTTAAAAATCATATAAGCTGCAAGCTGAACCTCAGTAGCACAGGAAAGCTATGTGCAAATGACAGGTTTTGACTAAAGTAAGCCCAGATAAGGGCCAAGGACTAGCTAATTAATTAACGTGCAGCTACATTTCATTTCTGTCTGCTAGAACAAGGAACAATGGAAAGGGAGGTTGAGATACAATTGGTCAGAGACATAGCTATAATTTCTTGATGATGTAACATGCACAAGTTTTAACTGGACATTACCCTTATGAATGCATGATGTAACCTTAACTATGATTGGATAGAGATAATTCCTATGTGTCTATTGGCATATGCTAATTATTTGTAATTGAAACTAAGACTTTAATTGCCTATGTATTTCTGATGCTTCTTAAGAACATAAGAACATAAGGGGAACATAATTTTAATTTTTCACTCTTGAATGGTCTGAATGGCTTCATTCAAGGTCCTATAGTTACACCTTTAATATATCATCTTGAAACCACTCCATTACTTTGTTTAGCGACTTGAGAGGAATGATGGTTTTTAAATACAACAAGAAAATCATCATAACAGCTTCTAATAGAGGCATTGAATAACATCTCAATAAAGATATGTTCAATGGAAAGAGGAAATCTCTAAAAGGATGAACCATTTCTGGCTGACTAAGTAAGTTAAGGATGTTATCAAATTGAATGAAAATGTGTACAATGCTAAATGATTAGTGGTACTCAGTAGATTGGGAACATTTTAGAACCAGCAAAAGATGGGTGAAAAGGGAAAAAAGAGAAATTAAAATATGAGAGGTGAGGCAAGAATGGCTGCTCTTAACATCAAGATAATATCTGACCCAGTGGAGCATCAAGGAGCCCTGGCAAAAGTGAATTGGACTCCGAGGGAAAGCTCTCCATTAGTTGGAGTCATACTTGACACAAAGGAAGATGGTTGTGGTTGTTGGAAACCAATCAATTCAGTTCCAGGACACCACTGCAGGTAATATCCTAGACCCAGCCATCTTCAGCTAATTTATTAATGACTGTCCTTCCATCATAACATCAGAAGCTCGCTGACAATTAAACATTGAAATGTAAAAAATACGTGCAAGAATAGGCCACTCAGCCCTTTGAGCCTGCACCACTATTCAATATGATCATAGCTGGTCATGCACTTTCAGTATCCCATTCCCGCTTTCTCTCCATACTCCTTGATCCCTTTAACAACGAGAGCCATGTCCAGTTCCCTCTTGAGCATATCTGATGAATTGACCCCAATAGTGGGAGAATTCTCCAAGTTCACCACTCTCTGAGTAAAGAAGATCTTCCTCATCTCAGTCCTGAATAACTTACCCCTATTCTTAGACTGTGACCCTAGTTCTGCACTTCCCCAACAACAGGAACACACTTCCCACATCCAGCCTGTCCAGTCCCATCAGGGTTTTATATTTCTATGAGATCCCCTCTCATTCTTCTAAATTCCATTGAGTACAAGCCCAGTCGATCTAATCTTTCTTCACATGTCAATCCTGCCATTCTGGGAATCAGTGAGTCTGGATTACTGCACTGCCTCTTAATCTTCATGGGTTATTAATGACATGTACAAACATCTCTTCTGAAACCTCAGCAAGCAGTATGACAAAGGCTGGGATTTCCTGCTCCTGTTTGCAGTGGGCATCATGTCAAGCAGGAGTGGAAAATCTCACAAGTTTGCAAAGATCAGTTTCACATTGTTTTACAAACAGTTTGTGATTGTCCACTCCTCCTGCTGTTGGTGGGTCACATTCCCATCTCCTGAACATTTGGATCGTTATATCACAGAATTATAGAATCATAGAAACCCTACAGTGCAGAAGGAGGCCATTCGGCCCATCTAGTCTTCACCCAACACAATCCCACCCAGCCCCTATCCCCATAATCCCATGTATTTACCCTGCTAGTCCCCCTGACACTGAGGGAGAATTTAGCATGGCCAATGCGCCTAATCTGCACATCTTTGGACTGGGGAAGGAAACCAGAGCGCCTGGATGAAACCCACACAGATACGGGAGAACGTGCGAACTCTGCACAGACAGTGACCCAAGCTGAGAATCGAACCCTGGTCCCTGATGCTGTGAAGCAGCAGTGCTAACCACTATGCCACCGTGCTGTCGTAAATGTGATTCTGGGAAAATTTTGCCCCCCCAGTCAGCAAAGCAGTAATATAGCATCTGATCATCGACAGCTCCATCAATCCTATTCGTACTGAGTTAGGTCCTATTACACACATTCAGAGATAGGGGAACCACCTACCCTGTAGCTAAGTACTCCCTGAACTTGTTATCACCCTGGATTAAGGAAACACAAATTTGCTAAATGAACGCAATTATTGTTAATCCTTAGGAGCATATTGCAAAAGAAAGTTCTCATTTAAATATTCAAAACTTAACTATTTACAATGAGAAAGGTTTTGAAATTCAGATAAAGGTTGGTTCTACATTTCCAAAAAACAAAAGCCTACCCATGAACGTGCAAACCTTTCACTCTAACTACCTTTTTGCATACTTCCATTTCAAATCACGATCCTGACATTTCTCCCTATGATTGAACTCATCTATTTTCTAATCAACCTTCGAACCCCATTTGTTCCAGTTAGTTGTGATAGTACCTCTCAGATATAATTTTATTCTGAGCAGAGCCATTGTTGCCAGAGTTAAGGAGGCAATGTAACTGTACTGACAGGTTCAAAGTGCAGCAGCAAACAGCTTTCTCCAAGAACACCGCTTTGGGAAATCAAATACAAACAGCGGAGAAAATTGTGCTTTGTCAGACGAGACGTTGGATGCAAGGATATTTAATTTCAATTTATAAGTTAGATAGCCAATGCACCCAATGATTGGTGAGAAGGGTAGATGTCAACATTACTATATTCCTGCAGAGGAAGGGGGGGGGTGTTGGGCAGGGGGACCTGCAATATTTGAGGGCCCCTGGTTGATGGCATTGAATTGAAGGAGCAATATGTTTTTGTGGGGTGTATTATAAGAACATAAGAACATAAGAACATAAGAAATAGGAGCAGGAGTAGGCCATCTGGCCCTTCGAGCCTGCCCCGCCATTCAATAAGATCATGGCTGATCTGTCGTGGCTCAGTTCCACTTTCCCGCCCTCTCCCCATAACCCTTAATCCCTTCTCTTATCAAAAACCCATCAACCCGCTTCTTAAAAATATTTAGCGAGGCAGCCTCCACCACTTCAACGGGCAGAGAATTCCAGAGATTCACCACCCTTTGAGTGAAGAAGTTCCTCCTCAACTCCGTTCTGAACCGCCCCCCCTTTATCTTGAGGCTGTGCCCCCTAGTCCTACTGTCTTTTTTGAGCGGGAAGAGTCTTTCCACCTCTATCCTATCCATCCCATTCATCATCTTATACGTCTCAATGAGATCTCCCCTCATTCTTCTAAACTCTAACGAGTACAAGCCTAGTTTATTCAGCCTCTCCTCATAGCTCAACCCCCTCAACTCCGGTATCAGCCTAGTAAACCTCCTCTGCACTCCCTCCAAGGCCAAAATATCCTTGCGCAGGTGCGGCGCCCAAAACTGCACACAGTACTCCAGCTGCGGCCTCACCAATGCCCTATACAGCTGCAGCAAGACCTCCCTACTTTTATATTCAATCCCCCTCGCTATGAAGGCCAGCATCCCATTCGCCTTCCTGACCACCTGCTGCACCTGCAGGCTGGGTTTTTGCGACTCATGCACAAGGACCCCGAGGTCCCTCTGCACCGTCGCCTGCTGCAGTTTTTCGCCACGTAAGTAATAGTCCTTCCTACCATTCTTCCTACCAAAGTGGACCACCTCACACTTGCCAACATTAAATTCCATTTGCCATTTCCTGGCCCATTCGCCCAGCCTATCTAGATCCTTCTGCAGACTCTCCACACCCTCCGCACAATTTGCCTTTCCCCCAATCTTGGTGTCATCAGCAAATTTCGACACCCTACACTCGGTTCCCTCCTCCAGATCATCTATATAAATGGTAAATAGCTGAGGCCCCAGCACCGACCCCTGGGGCACCCCACTAGTCACCAACCGCCAATCCGAATAGCACCCATTGACCCCCACTCTCTGCCTCCTATTTGACAACCAATCCTCTATCCACGCTAACACCCTACCCCCAACTCCATGTCCTCTGACCTTCTGCAGTAACCTCTTGTGAGGTACCTTATCAAACGCCTTCTGAAAATCCAGAAAGACCACATCCACCGGCTCTCCTCTATCCACCGCCCTAGACACATCCTCATAGAACTCCAGTAAATTTGTCAGACACGACTTCCCTTTAATGAAACCGTGTTGCGTCTGCCCTATCAAGCAATTCCCTTCAAGATGCCTCGCAATTTCCTCCTTAATGACGGATTCTAACATTTTACCTACCACAGACGTTAAACTAACCGGCCTGTAATTCCCCGCCTTTTGCCTGGCACCCTTCTTAAACAACGGCGTAACATTAGCCGTTTTCCAATCCTCCGGCACTTCCCCGGAATCCAGCGACGTCTGGAAAATAACCACCAAGGCATCCACTATCACCTCCGCCATTTCTTTCAGAACCCTCGGATGCATTCCATCCGGTCCTGGGGACTTGTCCACAATCAGCCCCTCCAGTCTGTTGCGCACCACCTCTCTAGTAACAGTAATGTCATTAAGACCCTCCAGTCCTACCACCTTTCCATCGCTAACACCCGGCAAATTATTCACGTCCTCCTCCGTGAAGACAGAAACAAAAAAGTTATTCAAGACCTTAGCCATATCCCCATCCCCTACCACTAGGTCCCCTTTCTCATCCGCTAAGGGACCAACGTTCACCCTAGCCAGCCTCTTCCTTTTTATATATTTATAAAAACTCTTGCTATCCTTTTTTATATTAAGCGCTAGCCCAGCTTCATAGCTTCTTCTACCCTCCTTTATCAACTTTTTTGTCAATCTTTGTTGACATTTAAACCTCTCCCAATCCTCTTCTCGCCCACTGCTCTTAGCTACTCTAAATTCCTCCGCTTTTAATTTAACACTTTCCTTCACCTCCTTCGTTATCCACGGCTTATTACCTCTCTTCCTACTGTCCTTTTTAACCATCGGAATAAATTTCTGCTGAGCACCAAGAAAGATCTCCTTAAAGATCCTCCACTGCTCCTCAGCAGACCTACCTTCCAACGCGCTCCCCCAGTCCACATTCGCCAATTCTTCTCTCATCCTACCATACTCCCCTCTATTCAAACAAAGGACACGTGTCCGGGAACCCACTTTCTCCTCCTCCATCTGCAACAGAAACTCCACCATACAATGATCACTCTCTCCAAGAGGATCCTTCACCTCAAGGTCCCTAATTCTACCCGCCTCATTACATAGCACCAGATCCAAGATAGCTCGCTCCCTCGTCGGCTCCAACACACACTGTTCCAGGAAACTATCCCGGCAGCATTCCAAGAACAATGGGTGAGTGCTAGTGCACTCTGACTCAGCAGCTCCAGATGTACTGGTTTTAAGAGCTATTTTAACTCAGTTAGCTGCTTCAATGTGGCTTTCAAAAGTTCCCAAGGCAATTCTCCTTTCTCCTGAATACGAATGCATGTGTATGGTAATATTGCTAAAAAGCATCCACCTTCCAAAGAATCACAACTTACTGTTACTCTCTCTGCCCTGACAGTAAACAATCAACAAATATGGAGGCCTATTTTCCTCTTGCTTTGTCAGAAGTGAATGCTGTGCTGCACCAAAATGTTCTGTGTCCAACTGTAACAGGGACTATAGAACAACTTAGATCTAAAATACTAACATATCAGAGTGAATAGAGTATAGAAAAGTCACAGAGGGGCTAGAATATAGTTTACAAAGGTACTGTTTGCATAAAGATACATATAATCACGGTTAGAAAATTTAGACATGTAGTTTTGAAACTTATCTTTATTAAAAGCATATACCTTGGTCAGTAGCTGTTGTCAGCAGTCTCCAGCTGCGTCGAGGGCATCCTGAAACCCATTGTACAAAGAAACCCCAGCTTTTGTCGCAACACTATGGACTTTCTACAGAAACTCAGCACACATGGAGCAGTTGAACCAGGGACACTCCTCATCACAATGGATGTCTTGGCGCTCTACACCAGCATCCCCCATGATGGTGGCATTGCTGCAACTGCCTCAGTACTCAATGTCGACAACTGCCAGTTTCCAGATGCAATTTTACAACTCATCCACTTCATCCTGGACCACAATGTCTTCACCTTCAACAACCAGTTCTTCATCCAGACACATGGAACAGCCATGGGGACCAAATTCGCACCTCAATATGCCAAAATCTTCATGCACAGGCTCAAACAAGACTTCTTCACCACACAGGATCTTCAACCGATGCTATACACTAGATACATCGATGACATTTTCTTCCTTTGGGCTCATGGTGAACAATCACTGAAATAGCTATATGATGACATCAACAAGTTCCATCCCACCATCAGAGTCATGATGGACTATTCTCTGGAATCGGTTGCATTCTTGGACACACGCATCTCCATCAAGGGTGGTTGCCTCAGCACCTCACTGTACTGCAAGCCCACAGATAACCTCACCATGCTCCACTTCTCCAGCTTCCACCCTAAACACGTTAAAGAAGCCATCCCCTCTGGACAAGCCCTCTGTATACACAGGATTTGCTCAGATGAGGAGGATTGCCACAGACACCTCCAGATGCTGAAAGATGCCCTCATAAGAACAGGATATGGCACTTGACTCATTGATCGACAGTTCCAACTCGCCACAGTGAAAAACCGCACCTAACTCCTCAGAAAGCACTACGGACTTTCTACAGAGGAGTTAGGTGCGGTTTTTCGCTGTGGACACGGTGGATGGAGTACCCTTCATCATCCAGTACTTCCCCAGAGCGGAGAAGCTATGACATCTTCTTCGCAGTCTTCAACATGTCATTGATGAAGACAAACATCTCGCCAGGGCTATCCCCACACCCCCACTTCTTGCCTTCAAACAACTGCACAACCTCAAACAGACCATTGTCCGCAGCAAACTACCCAGCCTTCAGGAGAACAGTGACCACAACACCACATAACTCTGCCACAGCAACCTCTGCAAGACATGCCGGATCATCAACATGGATGACATCATCACACGTGAGAACACCATCCACCAGGTACACGGTACATACCCTTGCAACTCGGCCAACATTGTCTACCTGATACGCTGCAAGAAAGGATGTCCTGAGGCACGGTACATTGGGGAGATTGTGCAGACGCTACGACAACGGATGAATGAACGTCGCTCGACAATCACCAGGCAAGACTATTCCCTTCCTGTTCACAAGCACTTCAGCGGTCAAGGGCATTCGGCCTCTCATCTTCAGGTAAATGTTCTCCAAGGCGGCCTTCATGACATACAACAGCGCAGCGTCGCTGAGCAGAAACTGATAGTCAAGTTCCGCACACATGAGGATGTCTCAACCAGAATCTTGGGTTCATGTCACACTATTTGTAATCCCCATGACTTGCTTGGGCTTGCAACATCTCACTTACTGTCCTGTCTCGAGACAATACACATCTCTTTAACTTATGCTTAATGCTATCTCCACTCACATTGTCTGCACCTTTAAGAATTGATTAGCTGTAAAGACTCACATTCTAATCAGTATTCTGTAAACTGAGTGTGCCTTTATATGCTTTGTTTGAGACCAGAACTCTCCACTCACCTGACGAAGGGGCAAACCCCGAAAGCTTGTGGGTTTACTATCAAATAAACTTGTTGGACTTTAACATGGTGTTGTGAGACGTCTTACTGTGTCTTATTTTGTACCAGTTTAAAATGTTGAGATTGAATGAAAGAAAGATGCTGTGGAATGAATGATCGGAAGCTTCCATTTCTGTCTGTATGTGTTTAATAGTACACTTGTGTGGAGCTTTCGTTATGTTGTTTGCTTTAATACTTTAATATCTTTCGCTTGACTGTGATTTTACAACAGTGGGTTTGATACAGAGTTTAAAGTCAAATAGGAATTGGATTGGATCAAGTGTAAATTGAAATAAGTTTTTAAACCCTCTTAATCATGAGTATAATCAACGGCCACAGTTGTTCTCGAGAGATATAGGATATACATATATATGTATGGGAAGTTACTTTGTTGGAAAGTAAATTAAAGTTTAAAATTCAAAGTATATAAATTGGAGTTTGAAATAATCAATCTGAACTTTGAATAATCCTGGGTTCAAATTGTGATAAGAAAGGATTTAAAGCTTGGAGGGAACCAGGTGTTCTTTCCTTTGCCTTAGTCTGAAGAAATTGTGACAGTATCACTTGGAATTTGTTTTATCTCTTATGTTTTTAACTGGCAGAGATTTCACCATCTTCTGTTCCTAATTTGGTAATTAAGAATTTATATACATTGGAAATCATAAATTTTATTTCTGTTTTTTAATTTGACAAAGATTTTAAGCTCTGTCACTTTAACATGCTTGGGAAATAAAGTAACATCTGTTACCAGAATACTTGTCTTTATGTTAGCTGAGCCATAATTAAGATGTGAAATCCTCCACCAGCAAAAGACATGGTCTCTGAAAAATACTTCTACACCAACCTTCTTATTGGAGCACAGGATCATGAAAGTAGGTGCATATTGATTGCACCTTCGATTGTATTGTTTGGAATATTAAAGCAAGGAAGATTAACTCTTGATGCTGCTTAAGCCTTTGAAGTGGCAGTGAAGTTAAAGGTCATCTAGTAATCAAACACGACATTCAAATTCATTTACACAACAAATAGATGTTAATTTCTAAAATTACTTGTCAGAGGTTGGTGTTCCTTCACCAGATTCCCTTTATTTACACATTTTTCTCCATAGCTAACAGCTCTTCCAGTACAAAATCAGAATCCAGAGTGGCAGTAAACCTGACATTCCTCATTACATACACACGAGACTGCCTGATTGGGCAGACAATCACTACCTCAGTCAGGGAGCTCATACTCCAAGAGGCCTACCTCATGGGCCTTGCTGAGGTCATTACAGTAGTCATTCTGCAAAATCTCATCTGACAGATGAAATTAAACATTGACGTGACCAAGAAGCGTTAAGGTTGCCAGGAAGTTAAGTTGGGATGTGGACTGACGGTCTGTTCAGTAGACATGCAGGCTGACAGAAGACAAGGTCAGATTGGGGCATTGGTGGAGAGGAAGTCAGGTGCAAGGAGGTAGAAGGCCAGGTTGAATGCAGGCTAACAGGAAGCAGGATCCAACTGGGCCTTAGGTTGATAGGAGGTTGTGTTGCACCACTGGAAGGGAGAGCAAGTAAACCATTTGGAGTTTCAATCAGACTGCATGCGGAATAACAGAAGATTGGGTTGATGTGGGTGGGCATACGTATCAGGAACAAATTGCCAGGTTGGGTTACTTCTTTCCTGACAAAAGACAGGGGGTGATCCAACAGAGGTCATCACAATTTTGAAAAGTTTTGTTAGCATGGATACAAATGAATGCCTCTTTATGTGGGGAAGAGCATAACTATAGGCCATCAACATAAGATAGGCATTAGGAAATCCAATAGGGAATTCAGAGGAAATATATTCACTCAAAGATTGGTGAAATTGTGAACCACACTACCATAGGAAGTGATTGAAGTGATAGTATTGATTTACTTAAGGGGAAGGTATATATGAATTTGAGGGAGAATAAACAAGATGGTTGGAACAGCGGACTTAGATGGAGAAAGGAGACACATCTGGAGCGTAAACACAGGTACAGATGGGTTGAAGCAAATGACCTGTTTCTGTGCCAAATATCTGATCAAATCATTATGATTTCACAAAATGGTTGCGTATTGCCATGGAGACTTGTCTTACTATTCTGACATGGAGATTTGCGCCTCAAAAAATTTGACATTCCAGGTTCAATTCCATCATTTGCCACTCGTTAACCAATACATTTTTTCACTTCATGGCTGGATTAATAGATACTTCATCATTGAAAGCTCTTCAACAGCTCTTTACTGGCATGACAAATGTGAATGCCCTATTATTACAGAAAAGTGCTCATTGGCCAGAACACTTCAACGATGGTTCAAAATATGTCCTTCGAATCAAAGGACAAGAAGATCTTTGTTGCATCGGCAAATTACTCCATTCCTAATCAAGAAAATCTGGAGATTCACACCTTCTCAGTAGACAAAGATTGACCCTCCCCCCCCAACACCAGATAACAATGGGGCCTCCCACCCTCCCCACCAGAAATATATCTGGCCCGCCTCCTCCTCTCTGTCCTCCACCACCACCCCTCCAACCCCCGCCAACCAGACAACGATCTGGCCTCACTCCCCTCCCCTCTGCCAACAGAGAATGATCTGACCCACCTCCCTCGCCGCACCGCCGCCCCCCCCCCCCCCCCCCGCCCCACCCCACCACCACTGATCTGAGTCAGAGAGCCGTTGTAAGCTCTGAACTCACTCTTCAGCAGCTGGAGTACCGGATTCAGACTTTTAATCAGCAGGTTCATTTTATTGCAATTTTGGATTGGCGAACGCAACAGTAAAGGAGAAAATGCTGATAAAGTTGGGTGAGCACTTCATTAATTCAATTAAAATACATGCAAATACATTTAAATCATCACTGTGCCCGTTTCGGGCGCGAATAGGATCGCCACCATTCCCAGGTTTCAATAAAGTGGCCATCTGAGCGATCATGGGCATGGATCACATTAATGGCCTCACACCTGGCTTTACCATGTTTTGTGCTCATAATGGTACAATAGGGCCCTATATCTATCGTGGACTGTTTGGTCTTTCTGTGAATACTCTCTATTGCCTGTCTGCTTCCAGTTCTTTTAATTTTCCCAATCCACTATAACCAGCCCATCTGGACCCTAGTTTCAGAATGTACTATGTTACATTCAAACTTAAAGCAAAATTCAATCATATTATGATCACTAGTTCCCAAAAGCTCCTTTACAGCAAATATATGAATTAGCCCTTTCCCATTTCAAAACATTAAATCCAAAATGGCTCAATCCCTAGTTTGCTGCCCAAAGTACTGCTCGAGAAATCAGTACTGCTCCAGAATTCATCCTCCAGTCTATGTGTAAATTGAAGCCACCCATTATTACTGGATGACCACATTAATTTTCTGACCAAAATAATGCCCAACATTGCCAGTTTGGCCAAGAAACAACTCCCACAATGCTTGCTGCCCCTTGCTGTTTCTTAGCTCCAGCCAAACTGATTCAACATCTTGATCCTTTGATCTAAGACCCGCTCTTACCAATGTACTGATCTCATTCCTTATTAAGAGTGCTACCCCACCTACCTTTTCTTTTTTGCCTATCCCTCCTAAATGCTGAATATCCTTTAAGGATTCAGTTCTGAACATTGGTCAACAGTAGAGGCAGGTACAATTTTGCCGTTTAAAAAGCATTTAGACAGTTACATGGGTAAGATGAATATAGAGGAATATGGGCCAAATGCAGACAATTGGGATTAGTTTAGGGGTTAAAAAAGAGTGGCATGGACAGGTTGGGCCAAAGGGCCTGTTTCTATGCTGTAAACCTCCATGACTCTAACCTGTAGCCATATCTCTGTAAAGGCAATTAAGGGCAAAATATAATGGCCTCTCCTACAATGTGATCTTCCAGTCCTGCCAAAATCAATGGATTTTAGAACGGCTTACCACACTTTCTGGTCCCATCCCTGTGGTGATGGGGCTGTAAAATTCCTCCCTCAATCATACCCACTTGCTTTGATTTGTGCATTCAAATTATCAGCCTATTTGCAAATCCCATGCGCTTTTTGATGGAGTGTCTTTAATTCTGCTTTTGTAAACTTTGTTCTCCATTCTGATCCTGTTTGATGCTCACTTATTCTGGCTATAGGCCTGGGTTATATGACTTCTTGAGCAAAGCCATACCTTCTGAATAATTAACATCTAGATCTCTCATTGACCTCCAGATTTACAGATTTTCTCCTGCTAATTTTGCCTGATTAGTTATGGTTAATTTTCAGTGCCAGAGAGGTTGTATGACAGTCATTGTCACATCATTGAAAGGGTAATCACATTGTTATGACCAGGCTTGGTTTTCTGTAGGGAGTTTAGTTTCTATCCCCCTCACAAATATAGGAACTTGATGCTGTTCAATATGTGTCACTGGTGAGACAGGCAGTGAGTTGTAGTTGCCACAAAGTTAACGGTGGTGGAGAGTGTGATGACTTCTGCCAGACCAATGAGGTTGGCTTGCTAGAATATGAACTATCTGATGAGTCTTACAGTCATGTGGTTCAGTAGTGTAGTGGTTATCTTGTCCATCTTACACGCAGAAGGTCCTGGGTTCAAAACCCAGTGTTATTTTTCCCTAAGTTAATTTTAGTTTGTTTATTTGATTGGTATGAAAAAAAAACCTGATGAGTCTTAATTGATGGTTACATCAGAGAGCCTCATGCTCCCTATTTAAAGCCGGTGTGTCAGGCTCCCAGCCTGTATTTCAGCAGGGACTGACTAGAGGGGTGGCTGTGTACAGATGTATGGTGTAAATAAAGTAACTTGATGATAGGATTTTTGCCTCCATGGAGTTACTATAGAGAACACGGCAGACAACAACATTTGGATAGCCGCATTTATCTTCACATCTGTCTCTCACCTGATCAACTTGCGCATAAAAAACAGCAAGCACCATTAGCATCATCCTGGTTTTGACAGCAGAATCTGGGCCCACTGACACAAAGGATCGTTTTCTTCTCTAACTATTATTTGAAAGTATTTTGTTGCAGAATGAGGTAATGCACATCATCAATCTTGAACCCAGTGAGCTAATATGAATATTTATCAGTTCAATCTGGGGAAACATATCTTTAGCTGTACTGTACTTGTAGGTCTCATACCACTTCTCTGACTAATTGGCTTTATTGTAAAACTAGAAGGCAGCATGAACTTGGCAACCTCGCCCCCAGTTATAAATATAAAAACCTATGCGTTGGCTGTTAATTTGAACTTACAGGGAGTTGACAGATGCTCTGAATTAAAATGCATCAAATAAAAGGGAGCTCATTAGTTCAATTCTGAGTGAATCCGACATACAAATGCCCCCTTTGCAGAATAGGCTTCACTCGTGTAACTCTTTGATGTCAGCTGAAGTCATTCCCATCTCCGAGTTCTGCATCCTTATTGGTATTTCTAGACATTGTGAGGCATGTTGACGGTTGCTGCGTCATCGTTTGCTTCTGGTAAATTTGCTCTTCATGTGTCTCTCAAGATGAAAACTCCAAAGCCAAACTGCTGTTTTTGGGCATGACACCCGTTATTATCTCTGTCAGTGTTCATACCTACGACGCTTTTCACTACTTTCAAAAATGCAGTCAAGATGCAAAACTGGTTAAAGACATAGAGGGGGAGTTTTTGGTTTGGGTCTATTTTTGCAACTCTGGGTTACTCAACATACCTGTGCATCCCTGTAAATAACCATCACTTCAGGCATTGAAGGTCTGCTCCATCATAAAAGAAGCTTCTGTGAATTAAGTACAAATACTTACCTGACTGGGCCTCCTGTGTAAACAATTCTACATTCCCCTCATGCATTCATGAGGGGAAATTTCAGATCAGCTCCTTGATGACATTATCTATGCCTACTATATTTAAAGAGGATTTTTGTTGTCTTCCTGCTCAAATGAATAGGTTAACATTGTGGTAGGTCGGCTATACAGCAGAATCCAGAAGGTGACTGGTGAAGCTCATTTTAACTGCTTCTGCTTTCCAGCTCAGTTTCTGCCAGGTAAGGGGAGTTAAAATCAGGGTAGATTATTAGTTCAAAAACAAAGCACTGGGTAATCCAATTACTGTAAATGCTATTGGTGCTAAGTATGGCAGGGTCATATTATGTTGAGCCCACTGTTGAATAACTTATCAATTCGTATCAATTGAACCGGGACGGCATGGTGGCACGCACTGGGTAGCATTTCTGCCTCACAGCACCCGGGCCCCGGATTCGATTCCTGGCCTGTGTCTGTCTGGGTTTCCTCTGGGTGCTCTGGTTTCCTCCCAAAGTCCAAAGTTGTGCAGATTAGGGTCATTAGCCATGTTAAATTCTTCCTCAGTGTACCTGAATAGATGCCGGAGTGTGGCAACAAGGTGATTTTCACAGTAACTTCATTAGTGTGAATGTAAGCCCACTTGTGACTAATAAATAAACTTAAAAGTCTTTTAAAAATCACTAGGCAGTATTAATGGAGGTGTCAGAGGTCTTGCCTGCCAACTAGAGAGCCAGTGAGAGCATTGCATCAACCCTTGTAGGGAAGGCCTGAACTATTGTGCTACACAAGCCCTTCACTGGACCAGCAGCCTTTCCTGAGGAGAGCTCCTGGCCAATTGAGTGGCAGTGCCACAATGGAGGCAACGACTGCATGACATCCACTCGAGGCCAAGGACCATTGCTCGATCCCAGACCAAAGGCAAATGATGGTGGGAAGGGGGTCATGTGGTGAGTGGGTTACAACGATGGCAAGGGCCAGTAGCAAGGGCAAAGGGTTAGCTGTCCTCAACCCCCCACTACCCTTCCTGATGCCAGGTCCCTCAAACAGGCACTCAGTGCCTTGAACGATGAGGAGTGTCCCACCTTGGGGTCCTGAAGCAACCCCAACAGAAGTTTAATTGTCACTCCCTACAAGGTGAACCACTACACCCTCCTCCCCACCTCCCTGCCTCCCGCACACTACCAATGTCAATACCAGCGGCCATGGAATGAGGGCCTTAAGACAGCATCAATTTCCCATTTAAGGGCCCCATTTGTCAGTCGGATGAAAGCGCTGTGTATGCATCTTTCCCATCTTGGCCTTAATCCTATGGAAGTGGGGAGGTGATGGAATCACTTTGATCCTCCTGCCTGAAGAAATACCCTGTGACACTACTGCATTCTGATGCTTCCACTGATGCAATACCTTTTAGAAGCATCCAGCCATTTTGTAATATGGTGTTGGTTGCAGCGTCTGACTCTTAAGGGGTTTACAATTTATACGTTTAAACATGTACCATTTATTGCTAATCTTTAACTGTTTACAGATCTGAGATATTGTCATGTATGGTGTTGTTTCGCCTTTGCAGGCTGCTTCCAGAATGTTCACTCTGTGTCACTTACCAGGTTCCTCCTTATATCGTACCATGGGCAGTGCTGATCTCCAGTCCCACATTAACCCTTCTTGTGCCCAGCACCTTTACCTTATAATGGTGTGCAGGTACATAATATACCATTCACCAAACTTACCATGGGGGCGAGCACAAGATTCTACTCATTGAAAAGAACTAATAATACTTTTAAAAGATTATGTTATACGTGAATGTGCTTTTTCTCTTCTAGGAAAACAGCTTATTATTGTTGTTTCACCTACATGGTCACAAACTACATCAAAAAGAGAAGATCAATGCCTGATCAGTCAGCTTGGATATATCTGGCAGTTCACACTTGCATTGTAATGATGTCAACCGGTTAAGGGTGAGTAGCGCAGAAATAAAACCCATCCATTCAAGATCTCATTCTCCAATGATTCTGTTTTAAGACCTCAGGGTTTTAAATTTATGTATATATAAATAATAGAATGCCTACCATGCAGAAGGAGGCCATTCAGCCCATCAGGTCTGCAGCGACTCTCCAATAGAGCATCTTACCTGAGCCCTATCCCCATAATCCCCATTTACCCTACATATATTGAGACACCAAAGGGCAATTTAGCATTGCCAATCCACCTAATCTGCACATCTTAGGACTGTGGGAGGAAATCGGAGTAACCGGAGGAAACCTACGCAGACATGGGGAGAATGTGTGAAGACCAGACAGATAAGGCCAGAATTGAACCTGCGCCCCTGGTGCTGTGAGGCACCAGTACTAAGCACTGTGCCACCATGCCACTTAGTTATAATCTTGTGCTTTTTTTAATTTTTGCAACAAATATTTATGTAAAATAATCAATCACAGGATACTGAGGCTTATATTATTCTTGAATATGATGCTGCAAAGCTTACATGCACTTAACAAATGGAGATTTGAATCAAGTGAAGGCATTTTAGTTCAAAGGCTGTGGAAATGCTCCACTTGTTCTGTGCAAATGGAAATTTTGGAAGCCAACAACACACAGCAGCTACAAGATAAAGCGGTCACTGTACTTGATGAAATGTAGGTCTATGGATTCGAAGCCACTCTGGCTCTTGAATTCAGCCGGACTGTACTCAAACAACAGCTCACATACGGAGGCATAAGTGATTCATTATTAGCCTTGTGCATTCGAAGGCTGTCTCCCCAAATCAACCTGACTGCATGAATGCAGTGAACCCTCGCAATTAGCCAGCGGTTCAAACATTACATTGATTGTGACATCGAGCATATTTCCAGACACAAGTCAGAAACGTCTGTCTGGGTGATTCACAAGAATCCTCGTAATACAGACATGTATCTGGCTTCCACTCCCATAATCTGTGTCATCGTTCACTAGTAACTAAAATGGCATCTAAAATTATCCTCATGCAGTTACTAATAAGGATAGCAGCTTAAAAAAAAACAAGCTGGAAGACATGCTAGCTTTGTATAATAAACAGCAAATCTTTGGAAATTTCTCAGTGTCATTCGTGCAAGAGAAATCAGCCAACCACAGAATGGTAAAGAAATATTATATCTGATAACTTTTCATTCATTCATGGAATCTGGGTGTCACTGGCTATGCCATCACCCATCCCTAATTGCCCTTGACAAGGTGAGCTGCCTTGAACTGCCGCAGTCCATGTGTTATCGGTACACCCATAGTGCGGATAGAGTAAGAATTCCAGGATTTTGACCCAGAGATAGTAAAAAAAATGGTGATACATTTCAAAGCCAAGATGGCATGTGGCTTGTAGGAACTAGCAGCTGGCAGTCTTCCCGTGCATCTGCTGACCCTGTTCTTGAATGTGGTAGAGTTTGCAGGTTTGGAAGGTGCTGTTGAAGCCTTGGTGAATTGTTGCAATGTAGATGGTATACATTGGTACACATTGCTGCCACTGTACACCAGTGGTGGAGAGAGTGCATGTTGAAGGTGATGAATAGGATGTGATTCAGCAGGCTAATTTGACCTGGAAGGTGTTGAATTTCTTGTGTGTTGTTGGAGCTGCACTCATCCAGGCAAGCAGAGAATATTCCATCACAACCCTTGACTTGTGCCTTGTAGATGGTGGACAGGCTTTGGGGAGTTGGGTAGTGACTGTCCACAGAATGACTCTGACACCCCCCACTAGCTGGATTTGCACTCTCTGGTGAAGAACTGAGAGCCATTCAGTTCTGAAAGGTGCCAGGTTCGATCCACAGGTGATGCTGAGATCACTAATCACAGTTGAGGTGACAATCCAGGACCTGCAATAGACTTCAGGGGAGGTGACGGTATAGTGGTATTGTCACTGGACTAGAATCCAGAGAACCAGGGTAATGCTCTGGGAATCCGGAATCGAATCCCACCATGGCAGATGATGAAATTTAAATTCAATTAAAAATCTGGAATTAAAAGTCTAAGGACGACTGTAAAACGATGATCAATTGTTGTAAAACACATCTGGTTCACTAATGTCCTTTGGGGAAGGAAATCTGTCATCCTTACTACAGCCCACAGCAATGTGGTTCACTCTTAAATGGCCTAGCAAATCACTCAATTTGAGGGTGATGAGGAAGGGGCAATAAACCCTGGCCCAGCCAGTGACACCCACATCTGCTAAACGAATTTTAAAAATCATCTCCGATTGGGAGAGAAGAGGCCTCTTCATCACAAACAGGAACCACTAATTCGGGGGAGTATATTTGTGGACAGTGAGTGAGAACCGGTTTGGATTGAGGAACATAGGGAAGAGGAGCAGGAGTAGGCCATTCAGCCCCTCAAGCCTACTCCACCATTAAACTACATCACAGCTAATCTTCTACTTCAGCTGCATGTTCCTCTACTATCCCTGCATCTTTTGATATCAATAATATCTCAACCTTTCAATCTATCGATCACACTTAGCCTCCACAGCCCTCTAGGGTAGAGAATTCCAAAGATTCACCAGCCTATGGCTGAAGAAATTCTCCTTCAAGTTAGTTCTAAACAGCCTGCCCGTTATTCTGAGATTGTGTCCCCTAATTCTAGATCCCCCCAGTCAGGGACTGCAGAGGTTCAAGAAGGCAGCCCACCATCAATTTCTAAATGGCAACAAGAGATGGGCAGTAAAAAACTGATCTAGCCAGCAACACCCACATCCCATAAACAAATTAAAAAATATACTTAAATGGTTAATTGGTTGCTTTAAGAGTGGATCACACGATTTGATGGTGACGTATTGGAACATTTCACAAGCTTTTGCTTTTACTATCAATTTGTATTTAGTGCAGTGCAGAGAACATCTATTTTAATGCACCATGTTATTGTTAGTTTGAATTTACATGTGCAAACCATATCTTTTGTTTTTATGGAAGATCCATAATCCTTAATATAGTTCAGATGTTACCTGCTTCCATCCAGGGAAATATCCTGCATACACCTGAGAGTTGAACCCTGTAAGAATTGTGTAAACTTCAATGAGATCTCCTCTTATTCCTCTAAACTGCAGAGAACATAGGTCCAGTCTCGCACATTCTCCTCATCGGATTATCCTGCTTGCCCAGGGATCAATCTAATGAACCTTTATTGCACTCACTCTGTGGCTGTTATAGTTTTTCTTAAGTAAGCAGACCAAATCAGTACACAATACTGGTGTGGTCTCACTAAGGTCGTATACAATTGCAGAAAAGACTTCTTTACTTCTGTACCATCCTCTTGCAATAAAAGCCAACATACCATTTTCCTTCTGAGTTGCTTGCTGCACTTGCATGCTAGCTTTCAGTGATTTATGAACAAGGATATCCAGGTCCCTTTGGACACAGACACTTCCGAAACTCTCATCATTTTGTTAGGCAACCAAAAGTAGTTTAAGGGAGCTTTGTTTTTATGGATAAACATTATAAATAAGGTACAGTTTTAGATGGGTTTAATTTAATGTTTCTATGCCTGGAAGGGTCCTATAGTTGGATTCATGTTCGATAAAGGCATTTGTATGCAAGTGGGTTGGTTTTAATCCCAACTGGGATTCCATTGTATTTAAAGTGGGTTGAGATGTGCAAAATAAATTAACCAAAAGGCGTTGGTTTAACAACGGTAAACCATTCCCAGAAAGAGAGGGAAGGTTTTCTTTTATTCATAGTTTTTAACTAAAAGCCATAGCAGCTAGAGACAGGGAGAGAGTGGGAAAGAAGGTTTCATAGCTCTACTTAAAGCCGCATAAGTTGGGCAAAGGAGTAATATGCAAGAAAGAAAGCTCCAGAGGACTCATAGCATAGTTGGTTCCAGAAACCAGGAAGTAGAACAGGATACTATTCATGGGCAGCACAGGCAAAGCTGAGGAGGCATCCGCTGGTTCGAAGCTGAGTTTCTCAAAGTTTCTGAACTAATCCTAAAATTTGCAATGTCTTACTACAGTCTGCAAAATAAATGAACAAAGTAATTGAGATGACAGTTTTGGCTGGACATCAGAATTTATGTTAACAATGGAAGTCAGTCGAGACAAAAAAATCCTAAATGAGATGGTGTGAAATCCTGGAGTGGATACACTGGTAAAAGTGGAGACAAAAGATTCTTGGAAAACACGTACTGGATTTCAGAATGCAAAGAAAAACATTGTTATGAGAAAATTTTAAAGCATACTTTGGGGAAGAGAGTTTGAAAACTCTCATGTGAAACTCATCTGGGAAGATTCTGACAAGGGATCCACAGACATTCACTAGGGGGCTTCAGAATAGAGTGTGTACTTGACCACAGGCATCTCGCGTGTGTCAAAGGAATTTTGTGCGTCACTGCAACCATTGTGGTTCAAATATACTTTATCATCCATGTTAATCATAAAACCTGTGTGTAATTGTTAAGCGAAGGGAAAAGTCAAGGAATGTTGTATCATAATCCAAGTTTTCCATGTTCAAATGAATGTTTTATTTCTTGTTGTTAAAACTAATTAGCAGTCCTGTGACTTTGCTCCTTCACATTCGATAATAAAAAGTAAAAGTTACGATCATTTGAGTCAAAGTTCCATTGTGGGATCTTCCTATCCAGTTACAACATCAACTGGGATCATAATTATTTCGTAAATATTATACATTTCTGTTTTTCTACCAAAGTGGATAACTGCACATTTTCCAGGTTATATTCTGTCTGCCATGTTCTTGCCCACTTGGTTAGTCTGTCAAAATTCCCTTGTAGCCTCTTTGCATCTTCTTCACAACTTGCTTTCCCACTTAGTTTTTGTCATCATCTAACTTGGAAGTATTATGTTTGGTCCCCATATCCAAATTGCTGATGTTGATTGTTAATAGCTAGAACCAAATAATGATCCTCCACTAGTCACAGCATGTCAACATGAGAATGACCCATTTATTCATACTCTCTGTTTACTGTCTGGTAAACAATGCACAATCCATGCCAGTGTATTACCTCCCAATCAAATGTGCTTTTAATTTGCTTACTAACAGTCTGTGTGGGACATTATCAAAAGCCTTCTGAAAATCCAAATACATCACATCCACTGGTTCCCCTTTATCTGTTCTGCTAGTTACATTCTCAAAAAGCTGTAAAAAGTTCATCAAACATGATTTCACTTTCATAAATCAATGCTGATTCCACCAAATCCTACCATTACTTTTTTCAGTATCTAGTTATCATACCTGTTATAATAATTCAAGCATTTTCCCTACTACTGATTTCAGAATAACATGTCTGTAGTTCCCTGTTCTTTCATTCTTTCCTTTCCTAACTAGTGGGGATACATTTGCTACCATCCAATCTGCAGGATCTGTTCCTGACTCCATTTTGAATCCAACAATGCATCCACTATCCCCACAGTCACCTCTTTCAAAACTCTGGGTTGTAAATCATTAAATCTAGGGGATTTATCAACTTTCAAACCCATTAATTTCTCCAACACTAACTTTTTATGAACATAAATTTCTTTCAGTTCTTCATTCTCACTAGTCCCTTGGTTCTCTCATATTCCTGGGAGTTTTTATTTTGCATCTTCCTCTGTGAAGACTGATGTAAGGTATTTATTTAGTTTATCTTTCATTTCCTATTCTCCATTAGAAATGATCCTGCCTCTGCGAGTTGTGGGCCCACATTTCATTTTGCTAATCTTTTTTCTTTTACATACCAAAGATATTTTTATTGCCAGTTTTTATGTTTCTCACTAGTTTTCTTTCATATTCTAGTTTTTCTTTCTTTATCAGCTTCATGGTTCTCCTTGCTGAATTCTAAAATGTTCCCAATCCTCAGGCTTGCTACCTTTTTGGCAACTTTATGAGCCTGTTTTGATCTAATACAATTTTTTACTTCTTGCTGGGTTTTTTGAGTCAGAAAGGAGTGTTTTTTTTTGAAAATTAAGTATTAAATCTTTAAATGCTAGCCATCACCTGTCTACCATCATATCTTTTAATGTAATTTCTAAATCTACCATGGCAAATTTGTCTCTGATACCTTTTAGCTTACTTTGTTCAGATTTAAGACCCTAGTTTCAAATTGATCTACATCACTTTCAACATGTGATGTAAAATTTCACCATATTATGGTCACTCTTCCCTAAAGGCTCATTTAAAACAACATTAATTAGCCCTTTCTGATTGCACGAAACTAGATCTAAAATTGATCAGTCCTTTGTTGGATCCTCAACATACTGTTATAGATAACGGCTGCAATTCTTTAGTCTCGCATATCCCACTGCTGCTGCTAGCAACAATGGAGAATCTGGCACTCAGCCAAATCTTCATTCTCCATTGCAGACATGGTCAGAGACTTCCAGCCAACCATCTCATTTATATTCTAAGAATTGGTCCTCCACCTGAAGACATGCTGGTTAGGTGCATTGTCCATGCTAAATTCCCTCCCAGCATACCCAAACAGGCAAGTGAATGTGTCAACTAGGGGATTTTCACAGTAACTTCATTGCAGTGTTAATGTAAGCCTACTTGTGACATTAATAAATACACTTTAAGTAATCAACTTTCCATATCATTTGGGCTATTTATGTTTATTCAGTCTATATGTATATTGAAGTCTCCCATGATTACTGTATTACCCTTGTCAAATACACTTCTAGCTTCCTGTTTTATATTGTGCCCCACATTATCACTACTGTTTGGAGGTCTATAAACAACTTCTATCAATGATTTTTGCCCCTATTGTTTCTTATTTCCTTCCAAACTGAGTCTATATTTTGATTTTCCAATCTCTGAAGCTCTCACATTAACACACTAAAGTTATTCTCCGTTAAAAATGGCTCCTTCTTTTCCTTTTCGCTTCTCCTTCCTAAATGTCGAATATCCTCGAACATTCAGTTCCCACTGTGGTTACCATGCAACCATGTCTCCATAATGGCAATTAGATTTACCTGTTCACTTCATTTTTTTGCCATCAATTTTTCTACCTTATTATGAACACTGTGTGTATTCAGATAGTACCTTTAATTCTGTGGTTATTTCTGCAACCTCTAACCTTATCTGCTGGTGCACTCTGTCCCTGCCTGCCTGTCTCAGACTACCTATTTCCTTACCTTGCCTTGTCTTCTCATTTATCATACCTTTCCTCACCCCTACTATTTAGTTTAAAGTGTCCTCTACCATCTCAGTTAGACACTCACCACAACCATGGCCCCAGAACTGTTCAGATGAAGACCAATCCAACAGTATAGTTCCCACTTTCTCAGGTACTGCATGAATCAAAGCCCATTTCTCCATACCATTCTTTCACCAATGCATTGAACTCTATTCCCATTTATTCTACTCATGAAACTCATGGTAGCTCATGAAATAAACCAGCTCTTTTAGACACTGTTATCTGTCTTCAACTCCTCCTCTTTCCCTTTCCTGTAGATGCTACTGTCTGTCTCGGGGACCTCCTCTCTCCCATTCCTCCCCTCCTCTTAGATGCTTCTACTCTTTTAGATGCTTCTGTCTACCTCTGGGCCTTCTCTCTCGCTCTTTCAGATACTTCTGACTGTCTGTGGATCCTCCTCTCTCCCATTCCTCCTCTCTCTTGCTCTTTTAAAAATTACAGTCCATCACCGGTCCTCCTCTCTTCCACTCTGATGCTTCTGTCCACCTCTGGGCCCTCCTCTCTCTCATTCTTTCAGATGCTTCTGCCTGTGTCCGGGTCCTCCTCTCTCCCATTCTTTCAGATGCTTCTGCCTACCTCTGGGTCCTCCTCTCTCTTGCTCTTTTAGATGCTTCTGCCTGTCTCTGGGTCCTCCTGTCTCCCATTCTGAAGCTTTCCAAGTCAAGCATCCTGCCACCATTCACTATCTAGAATCATTGAAAAATGCTTACTCGGACAAAGTACAATACTGGGGCCTGAGCAGTAGGTGCACACAGAGGAAGAGAGCAGGGGAGGAAAAAAAAACATGAGTTAAATTTAAAAAGGTGCCCCAAATAAAACTGCTAACACCTGATGCAGGAAAAAAAGACCAAGCACTAGTGTGGGTGCTCTGCTCTTCATTCAGGCCTCCCACTTTGACTTGTAAATACCAGTCACACCAACCAGTAATGGCCATTAGAGGAAAGAGTGACTGAAGGAGTGCTCCATTTTCACAAGCCCAGAGCTAGTCAGATCCACATTTAGATTACCTGACCCACCGCAATGTCTTTCCAGTGGGCAGGTGCAATCTGTCCTGGGTGAGGAAATTCAGTACAGCTCCGTCAGTTCTTGCAGCAAACCTCAGCCCCAAATAATAATGCTCTGCCAGCTTAACAGCACAGAAAGAAGCACTAGTGGGAATATCATCTCAAGTGCCTGAAGAATTATCAAATATGTTACTGGCGTACCATTTTGACCCACACTGGGATGCAATTAAGTGCTTTTATTAAACTGAAAAATGAAAAACCGTCTGTTCTTCTCCCAATTAACAACTCGTTAACATAATCACATTCTGAGGCATCACAAATCAAAACCTTACATTCCCACAGTTTCATTACGAGATCATTAATTATGGGGAGAAATGAGCATTATCTTGTTTTTGTTCTTTTTTAGAAGGGATGTATGAAGGTCCTCGGACCGTGGAATATGTTTGTTATTTCCCCTCCATTACAAAGTGGGTGGAAGATAATGAGTAACTTGGTTATATTTTTCAGAGGATCATTAAGAAGGGGGAAAATTGTGCTTTATGGGAAGAATTCCACCTCAACAGCCTCAGCATTTTGGGACAGCACAGAATCATAGAAGATAATAGAATCATAGAATCTTACAGTGCAGAAGGAAGCCATTCGGCCCAACAAGACTGCACCGACCACAATCTCAGCCAGGCTGATTCCTATAGCCATAGGTATTTACCCTGCTAATACCCTGACACTAGGGTTAATTTAACATGGCCAATCAACCTAATCCATACATCTTTGAACTGTGGGAGGAAACCGGAGCATCCGGAGGAAACCCACGCAGACATGGGGAGAATGTGCAAACTCTACACAGGCAGTGACCTGAGACTGGAATTGAACCCAGGTCCCAGGCGCTGTGAGGCAGCAGTGCTAACCACTGTGCCAACGTGCCACCCAGTGAGGCAGCAGTCTTACCGTTGTTCGCACAGCCCATGCCGCAAGCGAACCTGCGGCTGGAGGTCACCATCGGTGGGACTGGAAGATGCCACCGATGGAAATGGCCGGAAGATTTCAGCCTATATTGTTCATCTGAAAGAGCCAAGAGTGGCGTTGTTTATTAGGCTGCTGGAAGGGTTTGGAAAGCATCCATGTGATGAACTGGTGAGCATGTAAGAACATAAGAACATAAGAAATAGGAGCAGGAGTAGGCCATCTAGCCCTTCAAGCCTGCCCCGCCATTCAATAAGATCATGGCTGATCTGTCGTGGCTCAGTTCCACTTTCCCGCCCTCTCCCCATAACCCTTAATCCCCTCTCTTATCAAAAACCCATCAACCCGCGTCTTAAAAATATTTAGCGAGGCAGCCTCCACCACTTCAATGGGCAGAGAATTCCAGAGATTCACCACCCTTTGAGTGAAGAAGTTCCTCCTCAACTCCGTTCTAAACCGCCCCCCCTTTATCTTGAGGCTGTGCCCCCTAGTCCTACTGTCCTTTCTGAGCGGGAAGAGTCTCTCCACCTCTATCTTATCCATCCCATTCATCATCTTATAATCATCATCTTATATTCATCATCTTGTAGGCAGGTTAACAGAAGAACTACATGAAATCCGGCAAACATTGTGGGCACTGGGTCTTCAGGTCCCTATAAATTTGAATAATCAGACTGTCGAGTCAGAATGCTGCAGCTTTGTCAAGTGTATCTTTTTCAGCTCCCCATGTGGCTGCTGGACTGACAACTGATAGATTGTTAGTTGGTGCTTTGCTGCAGTGCAACAATGAATATGGCACCCCGTGATATATATTCACAAAACAATTAGTTCTGAGCTCTTCAAAAGTGAAATAACGATATACCAGAATAACAGCAGGTAATACCTCTGCCAGGATAATTAAAGAATTGGAGTGATTTAATCCTTCAGATGACCTGTTGAATGTAAAGGCAGCAAGATTAATAACCTTGAAGCCCCAATCTTGACTCAGATGGGAATTAGGTTGTGAGGGAAAGAGCAGCCAAGCCCACCGGATCCCCGGAGGTCCACTAGTGTTTTACTCCCAAACCTCAATGGAATGCATCAACCCCCAATACTGGCTCCCACCCAGAGCTGGCAGGGTTGTGAATGGTGTCACTGATAGTGAGTGCAAGATAACAGGGTAAAGGAGGGGCAGTAAGGCCTATAATGGGGCTTGGAAGATTACTGCTGTGAACCCCAGGCTGCCTTCTACTGCCAGCTTACACAGGAAAACCACATGGTTAACATCTGGAGACTCTGCCACTTAAAATAGTGTCCAGCTCCTTTGGGGTGGGCAGTCTTCACATTGCACGAATTCAAGTGAATCAAGAAGGGGGCCTGGGACATGTAATGGAGCGACCCAGCCTTGTCATATCTACCTTTAACCAGCTAATTGCAGCATCTCTGCCAAGGGCAGGATGGCCAAATCCACCCTTGAGTGTATCTCTTATCACTGGTTCTTAAGGTCCTAGAATTCATTGATAGCATACATTTGAAGCTCTTGGTTTTATATTACCAATAATCCAGAGGCTGGAATAACAGACTGGCGATAGACTTCAGAAGCTGAGGAAGTTAAAATTAAAGTTAAATAATTAAGTAAAGCTGGAATTTTTTTAAAAAAAGGTTAATATCAATAACGGTAACTATGGGTGAAATCTGGTCATGGAGTTTTGGCTCCCGTTGTCAGGTTTGGAGGGTGCTGCAAAATGGTAGCCAGTCACCTCGGAGAGTTGAGTGTAATCATACGTCGGAGGTGATGCAGGGGAGTCTGTAGAATCACATGCCCAGAGTGGGGGTCAGATGGGAGACCCGCAGACACCCAACATGGCGGCTGGTGCTGTTGTTATTTTTTTTAAAAAGCAGCCACAGCAGCACTGGGTGTAAAAGGCCTGAGGAAATGAGGGTTGGAGTGGCTGCGGAAGGAGATGAATTGTAAACTCAGAATTTCCCACAAAGGCAGCAGGTGGGTGCATTCTAGGACTGCAGGACACATTGAGGGGCTTGAACTGCATTACCAGAGAGATGGTGCAGTGTTCTCACAGAATTGCCCCTGGGCTTACCAAGGCTTTATTGATGGACCTGTTCTAGGCCATGCCTCAATGAAGGCGGCACCATGGTACAATGGTGAGTGCTGCTGCCTCACAGCACCAGGGACTCGGGTTAACTTCTGGCCTGGACTCACTGTCTGTGTGGAGTTCGCACCATCTTCCTGTGTCTATGTGGGTTTCCTCTGGATGCTCTGGTTTCCTCCCACAGTCCAAAGATGTGCAGGTTAAGTTGTTGGCCATGCTAAATTGACACAGTGTCAGGGGCATTAGCAGGGTAAATGAGGGGTACGGCAATAGGGCCAGGGTTGGGATTGTGTTCGGTACAGTTTCAATGGGCCGAATGGCCTCCTTCTGTACTGTAGGGATTCTATGGATTCTATGAAAGGAAGTGAGTGCAGGCGACATCCCAAGTCTGCAGCTGAGGGGTACATTTACAAGAGTGTGTTCAGTATAGGAGTAGAATGAAGGACAGTCTATGAAGAGCAAGAGTGAGTCTGTGTGGGTACCTTGCAAACTTGGGTAAAATGTGAGCACTATTGAGTGGATATATTTCTAAGTGATTGGTCATCTACATTTCCATGTGTACCTTTGCCAGCTTCTTCAGGATCGTTAGATGCATGTGCGCTTCATGTGAGCCCACCATCCTCTCCGCCTCTTGCCCCACACATAACAATGGAGGCATGGGAAGGTGATGCGCATTCTAGCACACCCCTGTCTACTCTAGGGGAAAGCACCAAGCTGAGGGCAGTTCCTCATCCTCACTCGGAGTCTGACTCATTATTGCATGTGTTTGTAAGGAGAAGGGACTCACGGCAGAGCGGAGTGTGTCAAGACAGACGGATTATGCCCGACAACAGCAATCTCAATCCTGCGGAGATGGGGTAGGGCTGGGAAGTTGAGAGGTAATTTTTGTCTCGGATGCAGATTTTGGAGTACCTGATGTGAAGAGTGAGGACCATGTACATGTGATGATATCCTCGCATAGGGACGGGCAAACACTGCACCTGCTATCACAGTGTACAAGCTTGGACCTCAGTCTCTAAGGATTGATGCCAGATGAAGGACCATCAGGACCTACCAGTGAGATGCCGATCATATCCTCTGAAGACAAGAGTAATCCAGTCTCAGAGAGTTCAGTACCACATTGTTGCTTCAGGTGTGTACGGAAACAGTCTCCATTATTGGTTAAAAAACAACATATCCTCCTGGAGGGGTAATAATATTGCCAAATATTGTATGGTTCTAATTGCAAACAAATTTTAGATAATTTAGACAAGCATTCGACGCTGGTAATGTAATTGCCCAAAGAAAGAAATTAATCTCTATTTAATAAATGCAAAATTAGCTTCTGAACTTCAAACCTATTACTCTAATTCAGTCAATGCTTTAAATCAGTAAGACAATATTCATACTGTAAGCAACAATGACTCACTATGATTCAGAGTTTTCTTAAATGATTACCATTATTAGTTTTGACAATCTGTTCACAGCAACATTATGCCATAGAAATCCTAGATAGGAGATCTTACATACTTGCACTGCTTTGAGATTCCCCCTAGAGGGTACATTCTTCTGAACCATAGCACATTTAATACGAAAAGACAAGGCACCCAGAGAAGGGGGCAATCGAGGTCCAAGGAAACGCATTTTGATCTTAAAAACTTAAATTTCAACTCTTTTAATCATCATTTCATAGAATAGAATCATAGATTCATTTGTATATATGTCAGGTACAGCACATTTAAGAACTTTTAATCAGGGTGGTTTTCATTTTTTTTAACGAGTGACATGTACCAAAGTACAATCCTGAAAAGAAACCCCCAGAAATACAGAACTGATCTGGCTGAGAATAATTTATTTAAAAGAGCTCAAAAAGGCCGGTATTCTACGACATCACTCGAGCGAAGCGCGTATAATTCCACCTGAGGCCAATGGAAAATTCCGCTCTGCGAGCCCCGCCCGCCCCGATTCCGGGGTGGGCATGCTGATAAAATTCCGATTACAGTGTCCTGTTGTTCCTGAAAAGCAGGCTGGAATTGTAAAAGACAACCCATCAAGTAAGAATAAAATTGAAGGGTATTCACATTTGAGAGGCTTTCAGATGGAAGGTTCACTGGACGAATGCACTGAATTGAAGTGAGGTAGATGTACTGTCGTTCCATGCATAGCTCACTTACCCTCAAACTTCCACATTCTTTTACGCCATGCGATTTTTTTCTGTGCTAAATTATGGGTGTGTCTGGGTGCAAATGCAAAGTAGCTCCAAAGCTGGATGCTTAATTCTCATTAAGTTTCTTGGCCAGTTTTCGATCTGAGTAGTTGTGCTGGGAAGAAGACTCTCTGTGATATTCACTTTGATCATGAAATATTGCTGTATCTGCCACTGGAATGACACACAGCTGCTCAAATAATCAGAATTCCCCTTTGCATTGGATTGCACCAACCCACACACAGATATGCTTATTCAACCCAAATGGTCAACGCGAGTGATTACACAGCATGCCAGCCTCTTCCCCCACTTCTCCACCTTGCCCTACGAGCATAAGCTCCTTTTCCTGAGTGCTTGTCCAGCTTTTGCTCAAATGCATCTACAATGCTTGCAAGTCCTACATTCTTATCACTCACTGGGTAACGCAGTTTCTCCCGATTTCCCGACTGGATTTATTAGAGGTCTGTTTGAATATGGATATGTCCTACGTTCAATCCAAAGCGTAAAAGACAGGACAATTCAGACATCACATTTACAACGGGTCTTTAAAACAAACTTAAAACCTTCACTAAACAATAAATCTCACCAAAACTGACATATTACTGAAGAGAAGAGATGTTATCACCCACTCGATCTCGTTGGGACTCATGCCAGCGGCAGGAGAAAATTAATTAAAAGTTGCCATGTGGGGGTGCTTCTCACAGGAGGATGAAAGTAATATGGCTCTGGTTCTAAGTGTCCTCAATGAATGATCAGATTGCTGACCCATAAAGATTAATAAATGGGCAAGGATGAAATGGTTTGAACATTATTATTTTGCTGCAGTTATCAGCCCGGCAGGTTAATTTGTTCTGATTTTCCCTTCCTCAGCGCAGACAGGGTTCTGGAATATGTCACCAGGGAGTCCTGCACTAAAGCACTGGCTAACGTTCAGTTCATCAAAAACTAAGCAGCCTAATATTATTAACTACCATACATCATGCTTACACCATGGAGTGTCAGTTCCTAGAGCAGCATTCAATATTTTAGTGAGCGCAGGACTCGGCTGTGAATCAGCCGTACATCGCCTCGTTATGTCAATTACATCTGTTACTATTTGGACAGCTTTCTGCAGTGCAACATTTTCCAGACCGGATGATTTATTTATTCCAGTAGTAAATTTGGACAATTCTTCAGCCAACTTGTCCCCTGTGCACAAAATCCACCTTCTGATAAACTTTCCTGTTTTGTAAATAAAGCAATCTGCAACATGGCCCTTGGCACCGTAGCAAAATAGATGAAGGAGGCCCAACAGCAATGTTACATTTTAGTAGCACAGTTTACACTGGGCCCCTTTCCACATGAATGCAAGTATGCCTTTAAACAAGATTTAGGATAGTCTGTCACATTTGAAGTGCCCATCAGGTATGTCCTGGGAGGTGAATGTTATGGGGGCATGCAACAGGAAGGAGTTCCGCTACTGAATGCCTTGTGTTTACTTTAGATCTGAATAAGTGTGCAGCATAGACCAATCTGAAACCACAGGGTATTTTCTATCTCTTTAGATTTTTATTATCCATGTTAACATAGAATTTTTCAGGTCTTGTATCTTTTGAGGTTATTTATTAGTGTCACAAATAGGCTTACATGAACATTGCAATTAAGTTACTGTGAAAATCCCCCAGTCGCCACACTCCAGCGCCTGTTCAAGTACCCTGAGGAAGAATTCAGTACGGCCAATGCATCTAACCAGCACGTCTTTCAGACTGTAGGAGTTAAACGGAGCACCCGGAGGAAATGCACGCAGATACGGGGAGAACATGCAGAATTTGCACAAACAGTGACCCAAGCTGGGAATTGAACCCGGGTCCCTGGCGCTGTGAGGCAGCAGCATTAACCACTGTGCCACCAGTATATTCAGCCAGTCTCACAGATAGGCCCCAAGTTCCACATCATTTGAAAATGTCTTGAACACCAAATAAACTTATAAGTACTCTGTTCAAGTGAATGAGCCGCTATCTGGTAATTGTATTTTCTATTTTCTGATATCCCCGGCCCGCTACTGGGAGAATCACCCCCCCATATATTTTCTTTTCTAACAGTAAAAACCTTTTAAACTGGCTCAAGGGGAAAATAACAATAGCGAGATTGCAACTCCATGAACTGAGCTCATAAATTGTAAATAATGTTTAAATACATGCATCGTTTCTGATATCTTTAGGGGAACATCAAACTGACTGATACTGACAGATTTCTTCTCTGAGACTTCAAACTGCCTTTTCTCATGGGAGTTACCAAAGTGCCTCAGGTTTAACAAACACTTCATTTTTTCCTATCCCGTAACTTACCAAGCCTTCCTGGAATTAGAATATTGAATCTGTCAAATCCAAATAGGAACCACCAGGTAAATAAATTGAACCAAAAACAACAACAACCTTCTTGTATTTATATAGAGATTTCAACAGAATGAAACATCCCAGGGCCTTTGCGGCAGCACCAGCAAACACAATTTGGCACCAAACCACATTAGGAAATATTAAAGAATCATAGATTCCCTAAAGTGTAGAAGGAGGCCATTCGGTCCATTGAGTCTGCACTGACCACAATCCCACCCAGGCCCCATTTCCGTAACTCCACATATTTTCCCTACTAATCCCCTGACACTAGGGTCTATTTAGCATGGCCAGTCCACCTAACCCGCACGTCTTTGGACTGTGGGAGGAAACCAGAGCACCCGGAGGAAACCCACACAGACATGGGAAGAAACTCTACACCGACAGTGACCCGAGGCTGGAACTGAACCTGGGTCCCTGGCACTGTGAGACAGCAGTGCTAACCACTGTGCCACCGGGCTGATCAAAAGCATCTTTAAAGAAAAAGGTTTCTAAGGAGCATCTTAAAGGAGGAAGAAAAGGAAGAGAGAAGGAGAGGATTGGGGATGGAATTCCAGAGTTTAGGGTCTTGGCAACTGAAGACATAGCCACCAATGATGGAGTGACAAATATTGGGGGATCGTAAGATCTCAGAATTGGAGATATTCCACAGTTTGTGGGGCTGGAGGAGGTGACATAGATGGGGAGGCACAAAGAGGGATTTGTAAACAAGGACAAGGATTTTAAAATTGAGGCTTTGCTTCACCCACAAACTGACGGCATGTCAGTGAGCACAGGGGTGATGGGTGAGTGACTTACTGTGAGGTAGGACACAGGAGAGGTTTAGATGGCAGGTAGAACATGGGAGGTCGGCCTGGAGTACATTAGAACAGTGAATCTAGAGACATGGATGCTGGGGCTGTACTTACATTTAGGGAGGCCTACCCACACCTGGCATGGGCAGACAATGTAAAAAGTCTGACAACACCAGGTTTAAGTCCAACCGATTTATTTGATAGTAAACTCACTAGCTTTCAAGGTTTCCCTCTTCTTCAGTAAACACTTTTTACTGTCTTTACCCCAGTCCAATGCCGGCATCTCCACATCATGGGCAGACAATCCCAGCTGTGGGAACTGATGTGCTTCAGGTGATGTCACCAAGGGGCAGCATGGAGGTATGCAGATGAGAAATAGGAGGTAAGAAAGGACAGAGCATCCAAGATACCAACTGCGCCACTACCCACCTCTAGCACAACCATTGATTGATACCCATTTACCAAGTCTGAACCACGCAGTTCACTCAATAGATTTGCATCTAACTCACAAAAGATTAAGTTTCAGTTTCAAGTTGGACCCTGCAATAGTGTTATTTAAAGGTCATTTTTAAAAACTTCTACTATTGCAAAGTATCTGGAAGTACAATGTTTTCGAAGCTGTGGTGTTGTGTTCATGGACCTGGCAGTTGCCTCATTTCCCCAGGGAAGGCAGAGGAGTTGGTGACCTGACATAACAAAGGCTTCAAGAGGGATTGATGTTTCAATGGCAGTGTCTCAGGTTCTGCAACATGTTGAGGAGATCGGGCAGAGGCTACGGGGAGAAGAAGCACAGCACAATGCCCTCTGCCAAAGTTAGAGTTGCACTACTCCATGCTCCTTGGAAGTGACAGGAGGTTGTCTGGAAAGCCGTACAATGCACTCAGCATTCTGCTGTGCCTGCCCACCATGTTCTTCGGTACGCTGTTGGATCATCAATGGCCAGCTGCCAGGATGTGGAGATGCTGGCACTGGATTGGGGTAAGCAGAATAATCAACTGCCATGGCCAGGGAAAGGTGTGCCAGCTCTTCAGAAGTCACAGCTAAGTTCTGCAGCTGAGGATGTTGATGGGATAACATACAGAAAATATTCACAGGAATGCTGGGTGTATCGACAGACCTACCACAAAGCCTGCGATCACTGCCAAACCGCATGGAGGAATGGAGTACTAACCTTGCATACGGCTTTGCATAGAGCTGGTAGCTCACCATTTCATCCACAGCAAAGTCCATTATAATCTTGTAAACCCAATCATGATACAATGTCTCATGGCCAATATCTCAACTTATAGTACAGCATAAGGAGAATCCACCAAACATTTGAGTGGCACAGTGGGAGTTCAGACTGATGGCATGCATGCTCAGGCTACTATCAGCATGGCTCCAGGTACCAGTGTTTAATGAAGTTTGCAAGATCTCAGAGTCTCCAGAGATGGTGGCATAGTGGTAAAATCAGTGGAATAGTAATCCAGAGACCCAGATTCATGCTCTGGGGACATGGGTTCAAAGCAGCCAGTGTAATTTCAAATCTAAAACAGTGACGATGGAACTCTCATGAATTGTTGTAAAAGAAAATCCATCTAAGTCACTGCTTTCCTTTAGGGAAGGAAATCTGCCATCCTTACCTGGTCTGGCCCAGAGATGACTCCAAATGATGTGGTTAACTCTCAGCTGCTCCCCTGAAATGGCACAGTGCGCCAATCATTTCAATAAAGGGGCAACAAAATGCTGGCCTTGTCAGCAATGCCCACATCCCATCAAAGAATGAAAAAAAAACACATTTCTAGAATTGCTGAGGCATCATCCTGGGGAGTGGCAGCAAGGTCATGGAGCACTAACCTGTTAACCCCTCTTCAAGGATAAGCGATGGCCTGGTGGTATTATCTCTAGACTATTTATTCAGAAACTCAACTAATGTTCTGGGCAACCGTGTTCGAATCCTGGCAGATGGTAGAATTTGAATTCAATTTTAAAAAGTCTGGAATTAAGAACCTAATGATGACTGTGAAACCATAATCAGTTGTCAAAAAAACCCATCTGGTTCATTCATGTTCCTTAGGAAAGGAAATCTACCATCCTTACGCAGTCTGGCCTACATGTGACCCCAGATTCACAGCGATGTAGTTGACTTTCAACTACCCTCGGGAAAATAGGGATGGTCAACCAGTGATGCCTAGGTCCCACAAATGAATTAAAAAAAACAGCTTTAGCCTCCCCATCACCTCAGCTCTGCCCCTACTCCTGCAGACGCCTGTTTGCTAATCAGTCACACTGAGGGGATGTAGTCCAAAGCGGGGCTTTACAGGGTCACAGACATGTGTGGTCATGTTGCAAAGCTATCTGCAGTCTCCCACCAAATATTGCCACCCTTCCTGATATTCCAGCACCGCAAAAGTCAACAGACTTTTGGCTGGGTCACTACGCCCACCACGATGGTGCCGTAAAGTCCCGGCCGTATCTCTTCTACTACATTGTGTGGAATTTTCCCATCCTGCCCGCCATGGGAATTGTAGTGGGCAGGACACAGACCATACCAATGTCCATTGACCTCGGGCAGGATCTTCCGGCCTTCAGATGATGATATCCAATTGGACGGCATGATGAACAGTGAAGAAGAATTGCAAGAGAACTGGGATAAGTGTGTGGAGTAAGAAGCGAGATGATGAATGCAGCTCAATGGGTTTTGTGACCACACAAATATAGCATCATCTTATAGCGGCCATGCAAAACCTGTCCAATATTCCACATGTAGGACTAGATTCTCTGGCCTTCCCTCAGCGTTTCTCTCTGCTGTGGAATCTTCTGGTCCCGCCATTGTCAATGGGATTTCCCGTTGAAGTTGCCCCATGACACTGAGGAATTCACAGCAGGGGGTGCGTCGCAAATGGGACCAGAAAATCCCATTTGCGTGAACTGCCAGGGAATTCCAGCCATCATGTCTTTAAAATTTTATATTTAATGCTCTTATGTCGGAATCAATCAACTGCTTTTTTTGATGGCATTTTCATTTCTCGCTTCAACCTGTAAAGGTCTGCATTCCATGTCACTTAGCTCTGTGAAAAATCTTCTGTCACAAGCTTCCTTCCTGATATGTCATGTTTGAGCTGCATTCGTCATCTCACTTCTTATTCCACAGACTTATCCAAGACCTCTTGCAATCTCTTGTTTTCTTCTTCACTGTTCATCATGCTGTCCAATTGGATATCATCTACCCACATCAATATCAAATTTCTTGTGCCGAAACTAAATCATTTATGTAATAGAAAAGAAGAGGTTCCAGCGCAGATCCCTAGAGAACACCATAAATTACCTCCTGTCAATCCAATACATGTCCATTTACCCCTTGTCAATGTTTTCTATTCCCTATTTTCAGAAGTGTTCTTATATGCTGTCTTGTCAAGTACCTTTGGAGAGCCAATATATAAAACATGCACTCTTCCCTTTTATCTATCCACTTGGTGATCTTTTCAAAAAATTCCACATGGTTCTTTACAAATTCAAGCCCATGCCTTCTTGCAAGCTCCATTAACCTCATTCAGGATTATCGGACTGCAGGATTTTTCTGTGTTCGCACCAGGGAACGCTTAATGCTCAGCTACAACTCACAGGAAATTGGCATGCAAGGTCTTTTTTGCTTGGTCTCCACTTATTTTTGTCCAGGTACATTGGGCTTTCCCCACAGGGAAGTCTGGAGAACTTGTACCCAAAACAGAAGTAGACTAACTCTAGCCAGATAATATGAGGTGGTAGTGAGCTTCCCAACCCCACCAACAATTTCCATTAGGCTTTGCCAGGAGAGTGTCCAGAAGCAAGAGTGCACAAAGAAGCTGACACGTGGTCTTTCGCTTAGACCAGTTCTGGTTCGCAGAGCCACTGAGGAGCCGTGAGAAGAGCAAAGAAACCTCTAAAGGTAAGAAATACCTTTAATTTTCCATGCATCTTCCTAAGTAAAGATCTTCTGGGTCCAATTTCTTCACAACAGCCTCATGGTCAACAACCTGTCCTGCTCTCTCCATGCTGACACTATATTTAAGAAAGCCTCAACTTTCTCAGGAATCTAAGGAAATTTGGCATGTCCGCTATCACTCCCATCAACTTTTGCAGATGCACGTAGAAAGCATTCTTTCTAGTCATATCACAGCTTGGTGTGCTCCTGCTCTGTCCAAGACCACAAGAAACTACAAAAGATTGTGAACGAAGCCTAGTCCATCACTCAAACCAATCTCCCATCCATTGACTCTGTCTACACTTCCCACTGTCTCAGAAAAGCAGCCAGTATTATCAAAGACTCCACGCATACCGGACATTCTCTCTTCTACCTTTTTCCATTGGGAAAAGAATACAAAAGTCTGAGGACATGTACCAGTCGACTCAAGAACAGTTTCTTCCCTGCTGCCATCAGATTTTTTAATGGACCTATCTTGCATTAAGTTGATCTTTTTCTACATCCTAGCTATGACTGTAACAGCACATTCTGCACTCTTTTCTCTCCTTTTCTATGAACGGTGTGCTTTGTCTGTATAGCACACAAGAAACAATAATTTTCACTGTATATTAATATTTCACTGTATATTAATGCGTGAGATAATAATACATCAAATCAAATCAAATCCACTTCCTTGCCAATAAGAAATGTTAAACCAATTGGCCTATAGTTCCCTGCTTTCTGCCTTTCTTCCTTTTTGAATAAAGGTGTCACATTGGCTGTTTTCCAATCTTCTGGTACCCTCCCGGAATTTAGGAAGTTACAGAAAATTTCAACCAATGGGTTCATTATCTCTGCAGCCACTTCCATTAAAAGTCAGTGTGCAGTTCATCTGATCCTGGTGACTTGTCCACCTTTAGCCCCTTGAGTTTCTCGATTATTTGTGCCCTCTTGTTCTTGATCCTTTCAAGGGTGGGAGCTGTTTCTTCTGACCTATTTTGCTCTGACCCCTCGTGATTTTGAATATCTTCCAAATCTCTCTCTCAGCCTTCTTCTCTCCAAGGATAACAGCTCTAATTTCTCCAACTTGAGCTGAGGTTCCTCATCCCTGGGACTATGCTCAGAAATCTTCTCTTTTATTTGTTTATTCAATGTGGATGTCACTGGCCAGGCTAGCGCTTATTGCTCATTCTTAGTTGTCCTTCAGAAGGTGATGGTGAACTGCCTTCTTGAACAACTGCAGTCCCTGAGGTTTAGCTACACCCACAGTGCTGTTAGGGAGGGATTCACAGGATTTTGACTCAGTGACAGTGAAGGAATGGTGATATATTTCAAGTCAGGTTCTGAGTGACATGGAGGGGAACCTCCAGGTGATGGTATTCCCAGCTATCTGCTACTCTTGTCCTTCTAGATGGTGGTGGTCATGGGTTTGGAAGGTGCTGCCTAAGGAGCTTTGGTGAGTTCCTGCAGTGTATCTTGTGGCTCATATACACAGCTACCACTGTTCATCGATGGTGGAGGAAGAGAATATTTATGGAAGGGGTGGCAATCAAGCTGACTGCTTTGTCTTGGATGGTGTCAAGCTTTCTCTAACGCCTTCATACATTTCCTAAGCACGGTGCTTAGAACTGGATGCAATGCTCCTCCAATGGATGTCGAACTAGTATCTTATCCACTCAGCTTTCCTATTCAGCTTTCCTGCATCCAATGCTCTTTTATCTATTTTCCAGTAGCTGCTGTTTTTGAGGCCTCCAAAATGTAATAGTTGTTCTTCTCTGAAATCTCACTTTGGCTTAAAATCTATTCATTTATACAACTCGGGCGTTTGATACGCACCCTTTACTTCTCTTTGTAACGTAGTTAACCTGAACATGATCGATCCTCCATTTCTGGCCTATTATTTAATCTTATTTTCTTTTCCAGTCAGGTTCTCTTTTGTACCCTGGAGCTCAATTAATTCCTAGTTCTTGTATTTGGGCACTTTGCAATTCTTTTTTTGTGTCATCAAGTTTCAATGTAAGAGAATTTGACAATTTATCTGCGCCTGACAAATACACATATATTTTCCAATATACCAGGAAGCAGCAGTGTGCAAGGAAGTGTGTCACACATTCGCTACAAATTCAGAGATCGGAATTTCAGAGTTCTCGAATGAATCATTATGCATTCATGGCAAGTGTTGTACAATTAACAGTAACTGAAGCACAGTTTTATTTTATTTCTATTCTATTTATTTTAGTGTCTGTACTTCTACCAAAACATGTGACTCAGAAGTCATTTGATACATGCAGCTAGAAATAGGCCTTAAGAGGTATAAAGAATAGCTGCTTAGTCAGTGCTAACTTTACGCTGTTGATCACCCAGTATTAAAATGCTGTTTTAAGATGCATTTCAAATTAATTTTGATAGCCTTGTGGTTATAGGATTGAACTTCTAACCCAGAAGATGGAATTAATTTGGCAATTTATAGACAGGCAGCAAACACTGAATGTTAGAAGTGCCGAATTGTTATAAGAATTCAACTGTTTTACCAATCTTTATCAAATAAGGAATAATGCCCCTCTGATCTGGTTGGCTGCATTAAATCTTTGGAGACAGAAGTCCCTTCATCAAAATCCCTTTATTTACAAACTCTAACAGCAGTACACAGAGTGCTAGCAGTTAGCAATCTATCTCCGAAGGTGCCAGAAGAACTGACACTCCCAGTTCAATATAAGGCAAAGACTCCCTGATTGGCCCATCAATTGGATCCTTAATCAGGGAGTTCATATTCCAATAGACCAACCTTAATGGCCTGATTGAAGTCATTAGACCGGCATACACATGAGTCCAGTTCTGCATCTATGTTATTGATTCTTAATGCATTCAGGAACATTCAATAAATGCTACCACACCAGTGTCCCCTGCAGGGATAATCTTGTGAAAAAGCCAAGAGGGTGAGCTGTTGAGTGGGGATCTCCTTTATTTTGTCACTCATAACTTTGGCAGAAGAACCAATGATTATGGGATTTTTCCAGAATTTCCACTGCTCTTCTGCCCAAGTTACAAGGGTTGATCAGAAGAATTCCTCCTCTGGAACTCTGCCTCCCCAGACCAAGCTGCATTGATCCATCCATCTTCATTTCTGTTCTAGCGTCAAACCTTGCAAGTGACAAGAGGAACAGTATTACGGGTATGTGCTAGCACTGCTGCCTCAAGCGCCAGGGACCTGGGTTCAATTCCTGACTTGGGTCACTATCTGTGCAGAGTCTGCACATTCTCCCCGTGACTACATGTGTTTCCTCCAGGTGCTCTGGTTTCCTCCCACAGTCCGAAAGACGTGGAGGAAAGTGCATTGGCCAGGCTAAATTCTCCCTCAGTGTACCTGAACAGGCGTCAGTCGGAGTGTGGCTACTAGGGGATTTCACAGTAAGTTCTTTGCAGTGTTAATGTAAACCTATTTGTGACATGAATAAATAAACTTGAGGAAATAATTCTTTTGATCGGCAATGTTGCAACTTCTCCTGCTTAAGACCTACTTTATAGTGGTGCAGTGATCACCACTGACTTCAGCTGGGCGAATGGGCCAGGAACTGGCAAATGGAATTTAATGTTGGCAAGTGTGAAGTTGTCCACTTTGGTAGGAAAAATGGTAGGAAGGACTATTACTTACATGGCGAAAAACTGCAGCATGCGACAATGCAGAGGGACCTCGGGGTCCTTGTGCATGAGTCGCAAAAACCCAGCCTGCAGGTGCAACAGGTGGTCAGGAAGGCAAATGGGATGCTGGCCTTCATAGCGAGGGGGATTGAATATAAAAGTAGGGAGGTTTTGCTGCAACTGTACAGGGCACTGGTGAGGCTGCAGCTGGAGTACTGTGTGCAGTTTTGGTCGCCGCACTTACGCAGGGATATTTTGGCCTTGGAGGGAGTGCAGAGGAGGTTTACTAGGCTGATACCGGAGTTGAGGGGGTTGAACTATGAGAAGAGGCTGAATAAACTAGGCTTGTACTCGTTAGAGTTTAGAAGAATGAGGGGAGATCTCATTGAGACTACTCCTGCTCCTATTTCTTATGTTCTAATTGGAACAAAAATCAGAAGAGATGCATAAATGTTGCATGAATCAATAGCCCTGTTTCATTCCATCATCCACAGTCAAATGACACTTGAGAAGTGAGCAATATAATGTGAATGAAATTCTGAGGTGATGCTTGGAACAGACTGGCACAAGTCCAACTTCTCTTAAGAGGTTAAATAAACCCTTCCAAAATCCTGGTGGGTGAGCAGCCAAAGTGCCTTGGGTTAGTTACCTATCAGCAGGCTGGCTGCATGCTGCTGTCCTATTTTACCATCTCTATTCAGCAGACGATAAAACCAACAAAGGCAGATGGGATCTTTCTTGAAATATGCCACTAGGGATCTCGTGACATTAATTGGATCTCAATGATATCTTAACTGAGTGGGGAAGGCACAAAGGTTTTCCCACCAGGCTGCAGCCGGCCTGGAGATGGTCGGAGCCATAGAATGACCTGAAAGCTCGATCCTTCCCTTTTCCACCTCTAAACCAATGGGTGAGCACAGACTGCCAGATCTTCACAAAGCTGCCAGACACTTCCCAGCTATTACCAACGGGCAGTATGTTCAAGAGTGTCATGCCAGTAAATCATTGTGGTTTCATACAGCAATGCTTGGGTAGGAAATTGACTTCTGCAATTTCCTGATTGAAACTTGCTGGCAGTCAGAATCACAGAAAGCAAATTACATAGAAAGAGGCCACTTGACCCATCTTGTCTGCCAAAAAAATGAACCATCTTTAATCCACTTTCCAGTATTTGGTTCAAACCGTTGCAGGTTACGGCACTTCAAATACATATCAGGACACATTTTAAATGAGCTGTGTGTTTCTGCTTCTATTATCTTTTAAGGCAGTGAGTTCTGGACCCCTCCAATCCTCTGGGTGGAAGACATTTTCCTCAGCTCCCCTCGAATCTTTCTAATAACTTTAAATCTATGTCCCCTAGTCACTGACCTCTCTACGAAAATCAATAAGTCCTTTTCGTTCACTCTATCTCAACCTCTCACAATTTTGTACTGCTCTGAAACCAGAAAATCCTGCCTGAGGTCAACGGACTTTTCCATGGTCTGCCCTTTGGGAATTGTAGTGGGTGGAATGGGAAAATTCACCCGAAGAACTGAGGGAAATCTACATCTGCAGTTGCAACAATATGATGAAGATCTTTGCCTTATTTGACCCATTCATTATTCACATTCAGTTGTTCACTAACCATTTGGATCAGAGTTGAAAGTCCAAAGCTGACAAGTTTGTCCTTGAGCAGACACCTGAAATTGGATGTGTACTCAAACATATTTTCCCTGTAAGTAACATGCCATTAAAATTAACTAGACTGGTGGTAACAGTTACACGTCAGCTCCTGTTAAGTGTCCAGAAAGTAATCTGATTTTTCATCTACAAATAATAGTGCTTAATTTGATCTGCAGTTCACTGAGACCAATGGAAATATAAGTGTGCAAACACAGTTAATTAAGTGTAAACTCAGCAAACAGAGACAGTGGAGGCATTCAAAATTGGCTGAGGCACAATATAGCTAGCAGCAGTTCAGCAACCATTATACAATCCCCCCCACCTCCCTGTCCTGATCAAATTTCATTTCCACTAAAGTCAATCCAAAAGGAAATTGGACAATCCCACTACTGTCCATTTTCATGGGCATTCCTGCTCCTCTCAGCCTCACATAAATAAAGTATCACTTACTCTGTGGGCTCCTCGTTAACTGGGCCACCAACTGTAATGGAGTCCAGAAAAGTCATTCTGGGTCCTATATGTGCAATAGGACCCAAATCTATACACTAAAAGGGCCGACAGTCTGTTTCAGGCAGGCGCTGTGGTTCCCAAGCAGTAAGCCTTTGGGAAGGTACCATCAGTCACACCATTGGTGACAAATCAGAGACAAAAGGCCAGGATTTTGCAGAGTTGGGCCAACTTCTGAGACCTTTAGCATAGGCAAAACATCCGCTCCCATTTCCAACAGATGTCATTCTTGCTGGCTAGAGGAAGGTGTTCAGGACGTGAAGCACACAGGTAGAAAACCCAATCTCAGCAGGATCATTTGAAATTCGTGCCATGTTCAAAAAGAATCCATTTGACTGTTCCAAGGGCCTCAATCCACGGTGAGGGAGTCACAAACTTATGGAGGAAATTTTAAGGATTTTGATCTTAAATTTTAATCTTTAAAGACAGAGAAGCTCTGTGTTAATGTCATGATCTGAAGCTACTTAAGTTTCCATCCCACTGAACATGAAAAATCAGGCTGCAACTGTTGGTTAAACTTAAAAGAAAAGATTGCTGGGCTTTTTATTGACAAGCCATTTGGAATGTTGGCCTGATTTGATTTGATTGATTATTGTCGCATGTATTGGGATACAGAGAAAAGTATTGTTTCTTGCACAGACAAAGCTTAGAAAAGACCATAAGCAATTTGTTCCAGCACTTTCAATACCATTCTCTGATTATATTTCTCACTATTATTATAGCTGAAGTCATTATGAATGCTTGGCTGTGTTTCAAAAGCTAAAAAGTATTGATCTTAGGAGAGTTATTGAGTTCACATTTTAACTGACAATGTAAAGAGGTTATGAAAGGATTGGCTGTCTTCGATGTGATACTGAATCTTTTTTTATTACAAATTGATTAATTAAAGAGATTTTAAATCTTTGATAGGTTTCATGAATGCTTTTTTTTGCCCAAGTAAGTATGAGCTCTATTCAATAGCTAGAGGTTTTTTCATCTCTACATGGCTCCTGAAGTCTGCCTAGACTAGATACATGATGAATGGCTATGGAGGTGAAATGAGCATGTGAATTGACATGGAGAAAGCATGGGGTATAGAAGTGAGCATGGGGTGGGATGAGGGCATAGGTTTCCATGGAGGGGGCATAGATGTTAGAAAGGAGCATGGGGAGTGGGTGGAAGATCTGTCTGCAAATGATGAGGGTTGAGGGCTCCAGAGAATGGAGGCAGGTCTTCTAACCAGCCCAGCTGAGCACTCGACCTCCCCCATTGCCATCTCCAACCTGTTTGGTGACCAAAACTCAATTCAAGCATTGCCTCCCCAGAGTTAAAATTATGACTAGATCTTTAATATTGAGGCGGGTTGGTGAGTCAGGAAATTTCCCAACTGCAACTCCCCATCTTGGGAGCGAGAATTTGGCCCCAAGTCATATCCATCATTTTCTCCCACTCGGTTTCTGCCCAGTGGTAGCTTGTACATCTCCCTCATTCCAACCATTGGGAAAAGAAAATGCTCTATGATTTACTGAATATCTTTTCATCCTATTCCAAACAGGTGTGCAAACAAAGCAAAGTCTCAAAACAGCCAACATCCCTCAAAAATGATGCTGCTTTGTGTGAAATTTGGGGTCTTAATGACAATCAGGAATGAAATGGCTGCAAATACACCGGCAAGCTAGCTGCAGCCGATGAATTAAAACCCAGGAAGAAGCCGACTTCTCAAGTTTTCTAAATTCTGCTGCTGTCACCGTGCCTGTCTGCATAACTGAAGTATCTGGAGTGAAGTACATGATAATAGTTTGAAAATGTATAATTTCATAGAGCAGTAGACGGAAGGATATGAATACATGAGAGTGCCAGAGAAAATCTTTTCTTTAGAGTTTTTGATGTCAGGCAATGTGATGTGCTGCATTTTGTGACTGATGACAAACCCTCGGAAATAGCTTCACAGTGTGCTACGTATCTCTCACACTTCCACAGAGCTTGGCAATCACAGCGAGTCAATAATCAGCACGTTCATGTGTCTTTATGCTGACCCCTCATTCTTCAGAAAAGTTTAAGAAGTTAATAACTGGGTGGCACAGTGGTTAGCACTGTTGCCTCACCCGGGTTCAATTCCTGCCTCGGGTCACTGTCTGTGAGGAGTTTGCACACTTTCCCCATGTCTGTGTGGGGGTTTCCTCCAGGTGCTCCGGTTTCCTCCCACAGTCTGAAGATGTGCGAGTTAGGTTGTTTGGCCATGCTAAATTGATCCTGAGTGTCAGGGGGATTAGCAGGGTACATATTTAGGGTAACGGAAATTGAGCCTGAGTGGGATTGCGATCAGTACAGACTCAACGGGCTGAATGGCCTCTTTCTGTACTATAGGGATTCTATGATTTAGTTTAGGTGGGTGAACAGCTAGATGAAATTGGCAGAGAGAAGGGTGCCTTACACATTTCCGTACCATCAGAAACAGTCAGTAGGAAGTGCGGACCTCTCCGCGGCTGAGATTCTCCAGTGCTGCTGCAGTGAGTGAAGTTTTGGCTGAGCACTAAATTCTCCATTCTCACTGGCAGGGAGGTGGGGACGGACGAGGTTGGAGAATACCGCCCAGTAACGTTTTTCAATTTATTCATTCATGGGATGTGGGTGTCGCTGGCTGGGCTAGCACTTAATAGAAAAATCAACCACATTGCTGTAGCTCTGGAGTCACATGTAGACCAGACCAGGTAAGGGTGGCAGATTTCCTTCCCTAAAGGACATTAGTGAACCAGATGAGAGTTCTCATTGAAATTGAAACTTAATTGAAACAAAGCATTCATACACAGGATAAATGTTGGGAGAATGTTTCCACTCATGGTCGCAGAATAAAGGGTTGTTCATTTAAGCCGTATTTGAGGAAGAATTTGTTGTCTCAAAGAGTGGTGAATCGATGGAATTCTTTTCCCCAGGAAGCTGTGGAGGTCGAGTCCTTAAACACTCTCAAGTCTGAGAGCGATAGGTTTTTAATCAGCAGAAGAATTAATGGTTACAGAAATAAGATGAGATGAGATGACTTAGTGAATGTTAGATCAACCATGATCTTATCAAATGGTGGTGCAGACTTGAAGGGCTGAGTGGCCTATTCCTGTTCCTATTTCTTATGATCCCATTGTCGTATGGCAGTTAAGAAATAACCACATTGTTGTGTGTTTGGAATCACATGCAGGCCAGTTCGGACAAGAAAGACAGATTTCCACCCCTTCCATTTCTGAGACTGGCTTCTTATTCCAGATTTAATAATTAATTGAGCTGTCATGGTAGGATTTGAACTCTTATCTCTGGAGCATTAGTCCAGGCCTCTAGATTGTTCTCCCATGCTGCAGCCCAAGAGGGTTTACTACTATGGCATCCATCAGTGGAAGGAAGTGTTAGAAATCTAACACTGATGCAGTGACAGCCTCACCAATGACAGCAACTCTGTATGTGAGACTGTTCTTGTAATCACTTCTCAGAATGCCTAACCTTTCCACAAACTCAAATGGAGCCAGTAGAAAATAATCAGAGTGAACTTGCAAGTTGCTGATGATCCTTCAAATAGCACTGGTGGGGAATGGGGGGTACTTCACGCTTTTGAACACATGTCCAGCTATGTGTATGTTTTTTTTAAATCTTTTTTTCTCTTCTAGTACTTTTATTCCAACCAAATAACCCAATTCAAATTAAATCCAATTCATGGTCCCCATGTGAGGGACAACCAGATCCAAGCTGACAAGACAAGACATTGCACCCCATCTTGGGCTTGATCAAACAAGCTGACAGGACGAGGGATTGCATCCACTCCTGGGCTTGATCTAATGCTTCATCTTAAGGCTTAGACAGAACAGATACAGAAACAATGTTCCCAATGGTGGGGGAGTCCAGAACTAGGGGTCATACTTTGAGGATAAGGGGTAAACCTTTTAGAACTGAGGTGAGGAGAAATTTCTTTACCCAGAGGGTGGTGAGTGTGTGGAATTCACTACCACAGAATGTAGTTGAGGCCAAAACGTTGTCTGATTTCAAGAAGAAATTAGATGTAGCCCTAGGAGCTAAAGGGATGAAGGGATATGAGAGGAACGTGGGATCAGGATATTGAATTTGATGATCAGCCATGATCAAAATGAAAGGCAGAGCAGGCTCGAAGGGCCTAGTTTCTATGTTTCTATCTAAGCCAAAAGGTCAAAATGGCTTTGAAAAATTGCTTCATAGACTACCCTGATCCTTTACTCCATATTAGTCTGGACAAACCATCGTCGCGGGTGTCAGCACACCCCCAGTGCGATGGACTATTCTCACCACCCACCTGATCACGGTTTCACCTCTGCCAAATGGACAGTGCATTATCTAGAATAGCAAAGTCGAAAATGCTAGAACAAGACTGACAATAATACAATCTGCCAATGCTCGATACAACACTTATTCTCATGTCATTACCAAGACAGTACTTGGTACAGGCCAGGATGCAAGTGAATAGAAATGACATGCATATCATTCTGGGACCAAAACAGCACCCACAGTTGTAATGAACAACCCAACCACTTTTATCAACTTCAGTAAGTATTTCTGACAGCACATGCAATCTTAAAATTCAAAGTTCACCTCCTTTGCTACTGAAACCGACGTGCAATAATACAAACCTATATTTAAGGATATAAACTGAAATCTTCTGAGCTGACAATTACAGGCAAATTGTAATGTTCTTTACTGCATCATGACTTTGAACCTTACTGAGAAAGAATCACAATAGCTTTCATTACCACTGACGGACAGTTTGGCAACGAACTTGAAGCTGTTCAGTGATGCTAGATCCTGTGACCAGACCAAGAGTTTCTCTCATCAGAGCAAATCGTTAATCATTCTTCTACTGGGTAGTAGATGGTGATAAGCAACAGTAAACATTGAGCTAACAGCCAGGTGTGTGCTTGGGTGGAACATGACATTTCTATTTTCCACACGTAGTAATTACAACTCTTCCAAAAGACGTCTTCTATACATAGTATCATTTCCTCAGATGTTACAGCACTGCAACAATGGCCTGTCACAATGTTTTCTCTCTATGGGGAAATCTAATTTTCTGTTAATGCTCAAAACTCTCTGAAGGAAACAATGAACAGATGAGTCACTCTCAGTAATTTAACATAACATACAAGGGTTTGCCCCATCGATCACACGCAAAACTATGTTAGCTGTAAAGTTACAAGGTGCCTTTTCCAAACAAATTGTTGGATGGTCTCTACCTGCTTTCATTTCCATCTATCCCAATTATTCCACATATTCCATAGCCGCCATTCAGCTGGGAGAAAATATGGAATTCAGCTGAGGATCTCTCCATGAATCCCATCATCAGCTAACTAGCCGAAAGCATCTTAATGTACATCGGGAGGAATTGCCACCTCTCCAGGAAGTTTTTTTATCCTCTTTCACTGATGGCTTTCTACTTGGCAACACTTGAAACACACAGGCTGGGATTTTATGGCCTCACTCGTCCCAAAACTGTAAAATCCCATCCGAGGTCAACAGGCCTTCCTACTGTCCGCCTATTATCCGCCTCTCACTCATTCTGATTCCAGGCGCAGGTGGAGCGGTAAAATGCAAACCACTATGTGGAAAGGGGGTTTAATTTTATAACTGAAATTCAGACATGCTTCCTGCCCATGCGAATGTAAAACCTGGCATGATGTCAATCAAAGTCGTTATATCCATTGGATTCATTGGTTGTCAGTTCTAGACATGTTTGGGAGCACTGTACACCAACTGTAACAAGGTGGCACAAGAGTGGCAGACAAGGACTACCACCGGGAGCATGATTGAATGCACCAGCAGAATCCACTGGGAAAAGTGGCCATGTCCGAACAATTGATTAATAAAATGAGAGCAGGCAGATTTTACAATTGTAGCCATGACCCCCCCTTGGCCACATGACGTACTGACCTGATTCCCAGCACCCTCACACCAAGGTATTATTCCGATTACAATGTGAATGTAGCTGCAACAAACATTCAACACTGGATTATTTGTTACATTAACTCAAATGACAAGTAGTTAACTATGCCATTCAAAAACAGGCATGAGAACCTGACCCTAACACTAACTGCAAGCTTGGACGAGAGTGAGGGAAAGCATTTTTGGTCCAGAAGCATTCTTCCTACACAGCTAAAAATGGCTGGATCTGCACTGGCCAGCCACTAATTGGCTACAGCATCCTTCATTCGATGTACAAAAAGAGCAAAAAGAATTATAAGTTTGTAAGGTATAGGAGCAGAATTAGGCCAGTCAGCCCATCTAGTGTGCTCCACCATTCGATCATGGCTGATGTGCTCTTCATCCCCATTTCCTGCCTTCTTCCCATAACCCTTCAACCCACTACCAATTAGCTCTTCCTTAAATCTGTCCCAGCATCCACCACACTTGGGGGTAATAGAACATAGAACATAGAACACTACAGCACAAACAGGCCCTTTGGCCCACGAGTTGCGCCGATCACATCAACACCTACCAATCTATAGACCTATCTATAACCCCCAATCCCATTAAATTCCATATACTCATCCAGAAGTCTTTTAAAAGACCCCAGCGAGTTCGCCTCCACCACCACTGATGGCAGCCGATTCCATTCACTCACCACCCTCTGAGTGAAAAACTTACCCCTAACATCATTTCTGTACTTGCGTCCCCGCACCTTCAATCTGTGTCCTCTCGTAGCGACCATTTCAACCCGGGGAAATAGCCTCCGAGAATCTATTCCTCCTATCTATTCCTCTCAACATTTTATAAACTTCTATCAGGTCGCCTCTCAACCTTCGTCTCTCCAGGGAAAAGAGTCCCAGCTCCCTCAACCTAACTTCATAAGGCATGCCTCCCAGTCCAGGCAACATCCTTGTAAATCTCCTCCGTACCCTTTCAATAGCTTCTACGTCCTTCCTATAGTGAGGTGACCAGAACTGCGCACAGTACTCCAAATGAGGCCTGACAAGGGTCTTATAAAGTTGCAGCATTACCTCCCGATTCCTAAACTCAATCCCTCGATTAATGAAGGCCAGTACACCATACGCCTTCTTGACCACATCCTCCACCTGCGAGGCCGATTTAAGAGTCCTGTGGACCCGGACCCCAAGATCCTTCTGCTCTTCAACACTACTAAGACTCCTGCCCTTGATAGTGTACTCGTTCATCCCATTGGTTCTGCCAAAATGGACGACTACACATTTATCCGTGTTGAAGTCCATCTGCCACTTCTCCGCCCAGTCCTGCATCCTATTTATGTCCTGCTGCAACTTTTGACATCCTTCCAGACCATCCACAACAGCACCGACCTTCGTGTCATCAGCAAACTTGCTTACCCATCCCTCCACTTCCTCATCTAGGTCATTTATGAAAATGACAAACAGCAAGGGTCCTAGAACAGATCCCTGGGGCACTCCACTGGTAATGTATTCCACAGATTCACAATCCTTTGGGAGAAGCAGTTTCTCCTCAACTCTGTTTTAAATTTGCTACCTTTTATCCTAAGGCTGTGACCTTCTACCCGAGATGGCCCCACAAAAGGAAGCATTGTCTCCAGGTCTACATTATTCATGTAGAGTGGATAAATGTGATTAAAACCTTTTGCTTGCATGGAGTGTAAACACCAACAGGGATGGGTTGGGCTGAGCGGCTTGTGTTCATGTTGTATGTAGCTTCTATGTATTTTCATGAACGTACACTGATGCTATACTATGCATTTTTCCAAATAGGCTAATATTACACAGATAATAAAATAACCAATATGTGTAATTGCAACTAAGTGAACATAAAAAGTTCTAAATAATTTAGCAAATACTATTGAGTGCAATTTTGAATATAATCATTATGCCTAAAGTCAATAGTGAGTTAATTGCATTTTTCGATAACTGCAGCACAAATGTATGCAATGATTTGAAAAACAGAAACTTTGATTGCTGGCGAGGTAAACTCCATTGGATTATCTTCCCATGCCAGTGCTAGTGTTAGTGTGCCAATTGGTATGGAAATCTGATGCCCCTAAGTTATGACGGGAGGTGTTCTTGAGCCTGTGCCCTGGCGCCATAGATTGTCTGTGTGCAGTAAATGTTCGAAAATCAGGCGGTTCAGAGTACAGACTTGTAACAGAATCTGTTCACTTTCCTCTATTAATTTGAAGTTAATTTTCCAATATTCGCTGCGCTGAGGGTGGGCCAGTGCTCATACGTACAGATCCTGGGCAATAAACTCGTTTTGACTAAATCCCAGAGCTCGCAATGAACTGGTGTTTGAGCCAAAAAACTTTACAATTTGTGACCTGTATCTTTTAAGTCAGAATTTTGGATGATTTATACTATCTGATTAGCACAGCAAATTGCTTTATAATGCTTGTTAATTCTGACCACACAGACAATACTGAACAATTCTATAATTCATTAAAACATTTTAGAATGCATCAATATTGAAACAGAATGTAATCAGGAGATTGCAACATCTTCAGATGGATTTAACTCGAGATAGCCTGCAGCTCATTTGATTTGAGCTTTACAGAATACCAGCTACCAAGACGGATGGTAGATCCTTACAAAGAGTCAATCATTTTGATCTCATCTATTCTTCCTAGCAATCCATTCCTCATGTTGATCATCATTTATTTAACTGATTAGTTCCTGGGGTAAATCCTATATTGGTTCAGCTGGTTACAATAGCAGTTGGGCACCAAATACAGAATCCCTACAGTACAGAAAGAGGCCATTCAGCCCATCAGGTCTGCACTGACTCTCTGGAAGAGAACCTTACCCTGGCCCCCCCCCACTGCCCTATCCCGGTAACCACACGTATCTGCCCCACTAGTCACCCTAACCTACACATCTTGGGATACTAAGGGGCAATTTTTGCATGGTCAATCCACTTAACCTGCACATCTTTGGGAGGAAACCAAAGCACCCAGAGGAAACCCACATAGACACGGGGGGCAATGCGCAAAGCCCACAGGCCATCCAATGCCAGAACTGAACCTGAGTCCCTGGCGCTGTGAGGCAGCAGTGTTAATCTCTATGCCACCTTGCCACCCTATGTCATGGAAGCCCAATTTGCATAATTTAGGAAGGATCTCACTGGCTCCCAACAGGTATCTTTTCACCTTTGTGTGAAGTAGGTGCGGCCATAAACAACCAATACATCCAATAAGGAATTCAAGGAAAACTTCCAAAGAGTGAGTAGAATGTGGAATCTGCTACCGCAAGGAGTAGTTGAGGCGAATAGCGTAGATTCAGGGAAATCGGATAAAACAGCAGATGGATATGCAGATGGTGTTAGATGCAGAAGTGCGGAAGGAGACTCATGTGGAGCATAAACACCAGCATGGATCTCATAGATGAACTGCCTATTTCTGTGCAAGTAATAGAAGAGGTACAAGAACAATAAATGAGTGATGAGAAAAGGAGCTGCATAGTACAGAATAAAAGGATTTTGGGAGATATTAGAAGAGTTTTTTTACCGTAGTTTCTCAGGAACACGTGGTAATGGGAATGGCAGAGTTAAGAAGATAGGATAGGCCAAGCTAACTTCAGGTAAAGGAGTAGTAATGAAAAGTAAACTTGAAGTCTAAAACTGGAGAAGACACCAACTCTCTGTGGTTTGTATTCTACAAAACAGAGGGAAAGCAGAAGGTGTCATTAAATATCAATATCCTTTGATGTGGAAGGTGTGCCATTTCCGTTCAAAATCTGAGAATAGACAAGCAAACCTAGATTAGTAGTGGGTCAACTTCCAAAGGCTATAATAGAGGATAAAATTAAAATTAATTCTCATTTAGGGAGACATATGTTAATCCAATATGGATTTGTGAAAGGCAAATCAGGCCTGACACACTTAATGGACTACTCTGAGGAAAATGGAACATAGTAATAAAGCAAGTTGTGGATTGGATTTGCAAAATGTACAGGGTAAAAAAGTTGCATAGGAGACTTGTAAGGCATAAATGTAAAGGAAGAAGCCTTCTCTTCATTTTTGTAGGACAAATATTTAATGATAATATGTGTATAAGAATAAATTGCAGTTTGTGACTTGTTAGGCAAAATCAACGTACAAACATAAGAAATGGAAGCAGAAGGCCACTTGGCTGCTCTGCCATTCAATAGAATCATAGCTGATCTGATTGTGGTCTTAACTGCACATTCCACATCTTCTGATAGCCTTTGGCTCTTTTGTTAGTCAAGAATCTATCTACTTCTGCTTTAAAAATATTCATTGACCTCTGATGTGATTAGCGGGCCTGGGACATGAAGTCTCCAGTCTCATAAACATCTCCCCCTCTCCCTCGCCGGGAGAAGTTCAGTCCAGTGGGGTTTGCAACTGCTTCCCAAAAACAGGCAGCCCAACTCCACTGGAGTGAAGAGAAGTCATGGAGGCCTGCTCATGAGTGGTGCAGGCTTGCAGGGCCGAAGGGCCTGTTCCTGTGCTGTATTGATCTTTGTTCTTTGTTCTCTGGAGAAGACAGTTAGTTTGCGAGAAAACAGGCAGGATTCTCCCAAAAATAATTCTAAGTCCCCAACTCGAGTGAAAACAGGAGTAACTCACGCTGGTTTATTTAGCGGGATTTTCAGAATGAATCTCTGACACTCTGAGCACTGCAGAGTGCCCTAGCAGGATTCCCTCTAAAAACCAGTGGGCAGGGCCTACTCCCGTTGGAGAGGTCAGCAGCATAGCGCTGATTGGGCCACTGTGCATGCACTGATCTGTCAGAGCAGAGATTGGCGGATGCACGCTGGCCTCGTACTGCCGGCCTCCCGATCGCTGCACAGCTGGACACCCTTACCATGCGATCGCTGGCACCCCAGATCTCCCTGGACAAGCCCCGATGTCCCCACTCCCTGCCCAGCCTTGATCTCCCGATCCCCCACCCAGCCAACCCCAATCTCTGATTCCCTCCTTGGCAGTCCCAATCCCCACTACGGCCCCCTCCCCTCAACTCTCCCCAACAGATCCGACCTTCCCCCAGCTGGATGGACAGCCCCAAACACCGTTCTCCCTCTCTCTGCCACTGATCCCAATACAGAGTGGCAGCAGCACCCCCCGTAGCCCTGCTGACCCAAAAGGCCCCGCCCCCTCTAGCCAAGGCCCTTTGACACTGCCCAATGCCCTATGGGTATTGCCCAGTTTGCCTCAGGCAGTCCGTGGGGGCATTCCGTTTACCTCCGGCCCCCTGAAGGTCCTCCATGGCCTCTCTTCACTCCAGTGGGGTTGGGCTGCCTGTTTTTGGGAAGCAGTTGTAAACCCCACTGGACTGAACCTCTCCCAGCGAGGGAGAGGGGAAGATGCTCGTGAGCCTGGAGACTTCATGTCCCGGGCCCACTAATCACATGCAGATATAGATTTTAACAATCAGCTCTGTGCTGATTCCTGGCATGGAACTGATGACGGTGAAAAACTTTGCCATGGAGACGTGCGGATATCCAGCAGGAAGCCTGCAAAATGGCCTCCACTGATGTCTCCTAGCCCACTGCACTGCCCAACATTTCTTCTCATCTCCATCTTATTTTTAAATCATGTCCCCCAGTTCTTGTCTCTCCCACAGGGAGAAACACCCTTTCAGCATCCACCCTGTCACATCCCCTTCAGGATTTTATATGTTTCAATAAGATCACCTCTCAATCTTCTAAACACCAATGGATAAAGACCCAACCTTTCAAAACTTCTCTCATTAGATAAAGTCCCCGTCTCAGGTTGAGTGAACCTGCTCAGAACAACTTGTAATGCATTTTTATCCTCTCTTAAATAAGGAGACCAAAACCGTACACAGTGCTCCAGTTGTGGTCACCAAGGTCCTACACAACTGTAGTAAACCATATATTCCATTCCCCTTGCAATAAACAACATTCCATTTGCCTTCCTAATCATTTGCTGTAGCTGCATTCTAACCTCTCTTGTTTCATACATCTGGATACGCAGTCCCTCTGTACCTCAGAGTTCTACAATTTATCTATGGAAATAACATGCTAATTTTCTATGCTCCCTACCAAAGTGGACAAGATCACATTTTCCCACATTACGGGCAAAATACAATGGTGCAATCACAGTCGGTGGGGGGGAGGGGGGGGGGTGCGGCGGGGGTGGTTGTAAAATGTGACTACCCATTCAAAAGTCCATTGACTTTGGCAGGACGGAAAGGTCACACCAGCAGAAGGTGTGACCTTTTGAGGTTCCACAGGGAGGTCAGGGGTAAGGGTGGGTGCTCCTTGGGCAGTGCCAGCCTGGTAGTCTGGCATTGTTCCTGCCCACTGGGAACCATGGCACTGTGCCAGGAGTGGGATCTGAAGGGAGTGGGGCCTATGGGAGTAGGGCCTGAAGGGGGCAGGGCCTGAAGGGGCAGGGCCAGGCCAGGGTAGTCCACTCAGGTATCAAGGGAGGTCCTTGATTGGGGGGGGGTGGGTGGAGGCAGAGGAGATATTTCTGGGTGGTGTGGGCTTGCAATCGGCTGTGGGTTCCTGCGATAGCTGGGAAGGGAGTGGCGGCTAGGTCAAGGCCAGCTGTAACAGCAGAGGCCTGACAGGTTTCTCTTTCAGAGCAGTTAGGCCTCTGCTGTTGCAATTGCACATGTATAGCCACAGAGGTCTGCACATGCACAATAGCTCTCTCTGCTACCACAGCAGGCTGGCTGGCGATTTAAGCCCCAGCTCTTTCCCCTACAGGCAAGGAATGATTTAATTCATTTCTTCACGCGTGAAAATTGGGATTTGAATTCTCCCAAAAAATGGATGAGAAACTCGTCTGTTTCCCCACCCATCCTAGATTTAGAATTTTTTGCTGAGATTATCACCTTATGTACTCTTCACAACTTAATTTCCTACCTATCCTATTGTCATCAGCAAATTTAGCAACCACACAGACAGTCCCTTCATCCAAATCATTGATATAAATTGTAAATAAATATGGTCCCAACACTTGTCTCCATAGCGCTCCACTTGTAACATCTTGCCAACCTGATAAATACTCATTTACCCATACTGTCTGCTTCCTAGTAATCAACCAATTCTTTACACATGTTAAAATGTTAGCCTCCATACCATAAACTCTTATTTTGATGTGGCACCTTGTCAAATGCCTTCTGAAAGCCTAAGTACACCCACAAGCTCCCCTTTATCCAAGTTGCTGTTGCCTCTTCAAAGAACTCTAATAAATTAATCAAACATCATTTCCCTTTAACAAAACCATGTTGACTGTGCCTGATTGCATTTATATTTGTAGGTGCTCCTTAATAATAAATTGCAGCGATTTCTCTATGGCAGATGCTAAGCTAGCTGATGTGTACTTTCCTGTCTCCCTCCTTTTTTGAATAGAGGAACTACATCCACCATTCTCCAATCTGCTGGGGCCTTTCCAGAATCTAGGGAAATTTTGAAAATTAAAACCAATGCCCCAACTATTCCAGTAGCCACATCTTCAAAGACCCGAGGATAGAGTCCATCAGGAGCTGGGGGTTTGTCAGCTTTTGGTTCTAAAAGTTTTCTTAGTCACCTTTCCCTGATGATTGCCATTGATTGAAGTTCCTCCCTCCCGTTAACCTCCAGATTCAATTATATGTTATTTGTATCCTCTACAGCACAGAGAGCCACAGAAAATCTGTTCAATTCATCTGTCATTTCCCTTCTTTATTAATTCCCTAGACTCACTCTCAATAGTTCCAACACTCACTTTAGTTATTCTTTTCCTTTTTGAAGACTTATAGAAACTCACAGTCTGGGTTTTTATATTTCTAGCTAACTTTCTCTCATACTCTAATCTCTCTCCCCTTATTAATCTTTTAGTCACTCTTTGTGTTCTTTATATTCTGTACAATCTTCCGATGTGCAATTCATCTTGTCGAATTATATGTTTTTTCTTTCAATTTAATTCAATCTTTAACTTCCTTGGTTAGCCATGGATGGTGTGTCCCTCTCTTCGAGTCTTTCCTCTCACTGGAATGTATCCTTTGAGTTTTCTGTAATATCTCCTTAAATGTCTGCCACTGCATCATTATTAACCTACTCTTTCACCTAATTTCCCAATACACTTTCTCCAGCTCTGTTTTCATGCCCTCCTCCATGTGGAGGTGATGGCCTAGTGGCTATTATCACTAGACTATTAATCCAGAAACTCAACTAATGTTTTGGGGACACAGATTCGAATCCTGCCATGGCAGATGGGGGAATTTGAATTTAATTTTTAAAACCTGGAATTAAGAATCTACTGATGACCATGAAACCACTGTCAATTGTTGGAAAAACCCATCTGGTTCACTAATGTCTTTTAGGGAAGGAAATCTGCCATCTTTACCTGGTCTGGCCTACATGTGGCTCCAGAGCCACAGCAATGTGGTTGACTCTCAACTGCCCTCAGGCAGCTAGGGATGGGCAATATACGCTGGCCAGTTGGCAGCAACTATTTCCCACTGATGAATTTTTTTTTAAATTGCTCTTAATTATATGAAGGTATATTAAGTATGAACTCTTATGCTTGCAAATGCAGAGATAAGGACAAACGTTTGCTGGTACGAATTGCAAAATGAATGCCACATGATTTGATAACAGTTTCATACAATGGTGGATAAGATTATCGTGGATTAATTCACCAATAATTGTTTTACAGATTGATTTGGCAATACGTTGTAATTTAGAACTCTATCCGATAATGCAGTAATGTGGGTAAATTTTAAAGTTGCAATAATGCAAATAGTTTTTAGGAAAGGAAATGTAGGCTGTATTTTTGAGCAGATCTTGAGTTAATAAGAGCTGCTGGTGATTAATAACCAAAACTTGTGAGGCACATCAGCGACAGCTATCATCAGTAATAAATGTAACATTGGCATGTTGCTGGTCCAGTCCATAAAGAGGCAGAAAAGTAGGGTGCTCTTACAAAATTATGCATAGGAGAAGGGAAAACTCATGTAAAAGAGTACCAGCCCAAACTGCTCCTGTATATCTTAATTGGAACACCAGTAAAATTACAAAATAAGAATACTGGTCCAAATTGTTTCTTCACATCTGACAGATGCATACAGACATGGACTGTCTGTTTTGCCAATGGAAATGACCCCAACCCAATCCTCTCTGTACTCTATAAATGCCCCAGTATCTAGTTCATCTATCCCAGAGGGGTTATTAGTTCTCAGTTCCCATTAAGACTACTTGGCACCTCTTATTTGTTACTGTCAAAGTATTGGAGCATACCAGCACGTACCTGACATGAAAATGAAGCAGATGAAACATTGCCAGTGATTATTTGAATGTCTAGGCTATATGCATGAAGCAACCTACTCATTCTGTATTAATGATCCTTGGGAGAAGAGTTCCTGTGTGCACCAGGTGTGCCAAAGTCATTTATTAAGCAGGCATTTATGACATACAGAATTCACTGGAATTCTTAACCCCCAGCCTATTAACTAAATCAAGAGGTTTTCTAAAATTCATCCATAGGATGTGAGCTGGGCCTTCATTTATTTGCCAAGCCTAATTGACCCGAATGGCTTGCTGGGCTATTTCAGAGGACATTCAAGAATCAACCACATGCTGTGGGTTTGGATTCACAAGTATACCAGACCAGCTAAGAAAGGCAGATTTCCTTCTCAAAGGGACATTAGTGAACCAGATGGGTTTTTTAACGACAGTGGTCTCATGGTCATTATTGGACTTATAGTTCAGAATTTTTTTTTATTGAATGCAAATTTCACCACCTGCCATGTAGACAGAGCGTTACCCTGGGTCTCCGGAATACTAGTCCAGAGTGATAGCCGTCTGAGTCTGGACCAAGTTCTGGAGTCCATCAGCCACAGTCCTCAGCAACTCGGCCATGCATCAAACACTGCCACTCATTGCTACCATTTCCTGCCCCAGGCTCTCCACTGCAGTCGCCACCCTTGCAGTGTTGGCCTGAGTGCCACGCAATGCCAGCACCATTTCCTGCACCTGGAGGTTGTGGGACTCCTCCAAGTGGCCTTGCAGTTGCCAAAATACTGCTGACAGCCCCACCTGCAGTTTTCCGGTCTTGAGGAATGCGCAGCCAGCAAATCTTGCCTGTAGGTTTTTGAGGGGCAAATTCAACCCTCTATTTACATTTCTACTCGATGCATATTCAATACTTATGGCACTCATATGAAGATTTTATTTTCTCTTTCTGACCTTGCCTCAGAGAGAACAGCAGAAACCTGCAATTGTATTTTTCAGAGTGGCTGCCTAAACCAATAAGCTAACAAAGCAGCAGGGATGAGAACTGATTGCTTTGTATCTGAGCCAGTGTTCATCAGCTTGAAGGATCTCAAGGGCAGAGGAAATCTATTTTCTTTAAGTTAATATACAAAGTAAAATACTTACACGCCTCAGAGCACAAGAGAATGTTAATGTTGCCAGCTTCGCCCAGGACTTGTTCCCCATTTCACTTCAATGAAGAAAATGTCAAGTAAGCTCAGTTGCAACTTAAAATTGTCTTCAACATCAACACTGACACATTTCAAAGTTTCACATACATTTCTTCTTTTGGTGCTTTTTTTCTTTCCTCAGGTAACATTACTTAGGGTAGATTTGTTTCTCATCAGGCTTTTTTAATCAGGACCCAGGCTTTGAGATTCCTGGATTACACCTGATGGTTCTCTCTGCCGCTGATCCGAAAGGAGTTTGCACTGTCTGCTGGAGCACATTTTGTGAGCATTAGCCACCGCCAGCACTTCAAGGCTCCTGTAGTGCCTACCTGCTGGAAACCCCAGTGCCCGCTCACCTGTACGGATGAGTGAATTCTCCGAGCCCAGCCCTGGTCCCATCAGTCCCATTAGATTTGCCTGCAGCCCTCTGGAGGTGCCACGTACACCCTTGAGAGGATTGCCTCTCTTGCTCCTGTTCGTCCTGTTGGTTACTACTAATAGACCAAATCTCAATCCAACTCTGAATGTAGAAACTCTCCAAACTTAAAGAGTCCTCACGCCTGGATTCTCCCACCAGCCCCTGCAAATTTCAGTCATCAGTTGCCTCACTCAGGTGGAAAGGGGCAAATCCAGAATCCAATGAAATTTGGGGGCCTGAGGCCGCTATCAATCACCCAATTACCAACTCCTGTACAAGCCATAAGCTCACAATGCTCTGCTATATCAGTGTATTGAGGTTTAGTCTTTAGCCTCTTTAGTATGAAATTGCCAAGTCCAGTACCAATTATCACTATGGGGGGGAATCTTACCAAAAAATGGCAGTGTTTTTTCTGGCGAGAAAACCAGTGTGTTTCTCTCCAGACTCTGCTAAAAATAATCAAGGCGGCATGATTCACATTGTCATAGGAGGGGACAGGGCATAAACATGCCAGCTAAACTTGGCTGCTGAGAAATTGGGGCATTGTCTTTAAAGAAACTCCTTCTCTCTCTCCCTCCACAACATACTCATTGGCCCCTTCTACCACCTCATAATCATCAGTCCCCTCTCTCTACCCTGACCATCAGCCCACTCTCCCCCAACCACAGTGATCATTGACCCCCTCTCTTCTCTCCAATCATCAGCCCCTCTCTGATCATTGGCTCTTCTCTCCCACCCTCCATCATCATTGGCCCCTTCTCCCCTCTCCGATCATTGGCCCTTTTGCCTTCTCCCCACCATGCCCCGCCTGTGATCACCAGCCCCTTTCCCCCTACCACAGTTGGAGTCAAATGTCCATTCCATTCAACAGGACCAGAGAATCCCAGCTGCAGACGAGGTTGGAGAATTCTGGTCTTATTCTGAATTTGAATTTTGTGAGGGAACAGAAGCCGAAACATTGCCTCGTGTGGAACTAGTGGGAGAGTATATAGTGGTCCCTTACAGGGTCAAGGGCCAGAGACAATAACAAGGAGATTAGCTTGGAAACATTGAAAACTAACCAAAACAAGGGACTGAGCAATCCAGGGTCAAGAGTGGATAAATGAAAGGTTTCCCTCTGAAAATAGCCGGGGATGAAGAAAATTCTCCAGATGACTGTGGCATAGTTAAAGGTGATGCCTATAGAAATAAATAACTTTAAGATTGATCTGTTTTATAAGAGAATTCTTGGGGAAAGTGAGAAGTGAGTGCATAACATATTTAGTTACAAACTTTAATATTCACTTGCCGGCGTATAATCACGTTGCAATTCCAATGATGGGTTAATTGCAAGTCGCTCTTCCCATTGGCAGATGTGCAGACTTCATTTACATTTGTTTACTTCTCATGAATGCTCATTAAAAAAGCTGCCCAACGACATCCCATCAGCCTTTTAAATCTATTAACCGTGCTGCTTGCCAGAGAGAAATTAAGTCAGTGTCAAACCTGAAGGATAACGAATGATGTGCAAAAGACAGCCCTCAGTTCACCAGAGATTTCGAGTTTAGTGCAACAACTTACTGCCAGAGTGCTGCACTGCTCCCGATGTGGCACAGTGGTTAGCACCGCTGCTTCACAGTGCCAGAGCCCCGAGTTTGATTCCTGGCTTGGATCATTATTTGTATGGAGTCTGCATGTCCTCCCCGTGCCTGCGTGGATTTCCTCCTGGGTACTTCAGTTTCCTCCTACAGTCCGAGAGACTGGTTAGGTGCATTGACCGTACCAAATTCTCCCTCAATGAACCTGAACAGGCACAGAGTGTGGTGACTAGGGGATTTTCACGGTAACTTCATCGCAGTGTTAATGTAAGCCTACTTGTGACACTAATGAGCTAAAAAAAAAAGTATTGTTCACCACAGTTCCTGCCCTCCATCTCCAAGCAGAGCACTATGCTGCTGGACCCATGGACCCTCTGTCTCACCGAGTCAGATCGGTATTGCACTTGGGATTGGAGAGTACAGGAGTCTCCTTACTCCTGGTGTCACACAGTGATGTCTATCCAGACAATATTGTGCTTCAGGCCTCATGCAGCCACTGCAATAAAGGTCCGAAGTTCAACTGGGGCTGGAGTGCAAAGTGAGGCTGGGGGGTGAGAGGGACTGCAATCCAGGCAGGCAGGAAAAGAGAACTGAAAAAAAAGATGGCGTTGTTCACCACTCTATTGAGGCTGGAGTGCGACATGATGCTGGGGGGTGAGGGGGGGGCCACAACCCAGGCAGGCAGGGTGAGGAAATCAAAATATTGCAGAAACTGTGAATCTGAGATAAAAACAGGGCATTTAGAAATACTCAGCAGCACAAGCGGCCTCTGTGAAGAGAAAAAGGATTTACAATTCAGACCAATGGCCCTGCATCAGAGTTAACTTCCCCTTTTCTTGGGAAAAGGGATAGCAGTGGATCAACGCAAAGTAAAATTGTGTAAGATGTAAAATAGTTTACCTATCAAAACATTTCAAAAACCTTTCAAAACTTCATTTGTCAGTGTCTTTAAATGTCATTTGCAAAAACAAACAGAAGGATCATTCCTATTTTTAGCTAAGGAAAGACACACTTTGTGTTACTGTGAACAATTAACCCAGGAGATTCTTGCTGGTAGTTTGCTTCACAGAACATTATTCAAATTGTTACCTGCTGGGAATTAGTTTAGTAAATCTCTTTACCTGTCAATCATATGTCAGATAGTTCCACGGATAATTTAAATTTGTCTCCGTGTTCCAATTCCACTGTTAAGGATGAAATGCAGTTTAGGAACCCAGGCAGCAACTTGAGTGGAGGCGGCCAATTAAGTGGTCATTTCTGGATGCTCTGTCCGCTTAAGCATGACGGGAAGACTCCTGAGTTTGGACGGCCAACAGGAGGCCATCCAGCAGACATAGATCAGCAGCCTCACCATCGGGTGGAGGGTGCTGCGGAAGTGCATGGGAAGCACAAAGATGTCTCAGCTTCTGGCCACAGGAAGGCAAAATAAGAAGGCCACATGGGTTTATATTGTAGGACATGAAGGAGAAAGTTCCCTACGGTGCTTGCGGACAAGTTCTTACCATGCTGGTAGGCTGCCACCATTTCTAGGGCAACCTCCTGGCTTGGATACCCTATCTGCTGGTTTGAAAATCAAGTCAACATCAGGAAAATGACCTTAAAGAAGCTCTCATGGGGATTAATTGTTGCCTTTTATCACGTTTTTTGCTGCCATTTGCTGGTTTCCCTCCCATTCCTTAGGCACTACTGTTCTTTATGAGCCTCTTCTTATGGTTAAATATTATTTTAAAATTCTGAGTCAGCCAGGGTTGGATGTTCCTCATTGAGGTTTTGTTTTTTAATGGGGCCATTTTCTGATGAACATTTTGAATTGTTTCCTTAAATAAATGGTAGGGGGAGGGGACATTTATTACCATACCTCTTAGCCAATCAATTTTAGCTGGCTCTCCACTTTTATGCTTATGTAATTGGCTTTGTTTTATTTTGGACTCAAGTATTACACTCAATAAACTTGATATGGAATTGAACTGTAATATGATCACTTTCTCCCAGAAAATCTTTAAGGCATGAGATGGCTAATTAACCCAGCCTCATATGAGATCTCAGTTAAATTGCATGACTATACATTCATTAAAGAGGAAGAGAGACAGACAAATATAGGGTGATAGGAACAGATATAAGGGATTCAACTTTTTAAGACTGCTTCACCATTCAATAGATCATGGTTGATTCATGCCTGTGGAATTATAGAATAGTTACAGCATTGAAAGGATTGGATTTGATTTATTCTTGTCACAGGTATTAATATATAGTGAAAAGTATTGTTTCTCAAGCGCTATACAAAGCATACCATACATAGAGAAGGAAAGGAGACAGTGCTGAATGTAGTGTTACAGTCATAGTTAGGGTGTAGAGAAAGATCAACTTAATTCGAGGTACATCCATTCAAAAGTCTGATGGCAGCAGGGAAGAAGCTTTCTTGAGTCGGTTGGCATGTTTCCTCAGACTTCTGTATTTTTTTCCTGACTGAAGAAGGTGGAAGAAAGTATCTATAAAAGTTGGTGAGAGTCTTAACAGACAGGGCAAATTTCCTTCACCTTCTGAGAAAGTAGTGGCATTGGTGGTTTAACTATAGCGTTGGCATGGAGGGACCAGGACAGGTTGTTGGTGATCTGGACACTTCGAAACTTGAAGCTCTCGACCATTTCCACTTTGTCCCCATTGATGTAGACAGGATCATGTCTCCACTGCACTTCCTGAAGTCAATGACTATCTCCTTCATTTTGTTGACATTGGGGGAGAGATTATCGTCGTTGTAGCGGTTTCACAAATTCTCTATCTTACTCTTATACTCCTTATCATTGTTTGAGATCTAACCCACTACGGTGGTATTATCAGCAAACTTGAAAATTGAGTTGGTGGGGAATTTGGCCACACAGTCATGGGTGTATAAGGAGGATAGTAAGGAGCTGAGAACACAGCCTTGTGGGGCACCCAGTGTAGAGGATGATCATGGAGGAGATGTTGTTGCCTATCCTTACTGATTGCAATTTTTGGTATTTGGTCCATCGTGTCAATGTCAGCTCTCCATAAGAATAATTCAAATAATCTCGCTTCCTTGTCTTTAGCCTATAGCCTGCTAATTGTTTCTCATCAGATAATTATTCAATTTAATTTTTAAATGCCTGACTGAATCTTTCACATATCACTCTCAGACAGGTCCCAACCACTCACTGCATTAAAAAAAAATTGCCATGTCACCTCTGGTTCTTTTACCAATGTTATATATGTAAACAGTTGCATGGCTGCTTTAAGAACAGTTCACATGACTTGATCATGAGGTCATTGCGGTGTTTTCACAGGCTGCTGTTTCTGTTCTACACAGAGTGTGTTACTTTGAATCTACAGTGAAATCTCATCACAAAATGGCAGTGTCATTTCCGGCAAGAAAACTGGCGTGTTTCTCTCCGGAGAAACCAGTCAATTTTCACTCCAGATCCTACCACACTGTCAAAAAATCATTAATTTAGGAACAGACTATTGTCCTTCACAGCATTAGACATTTTGAATATGGCCCAAAAATATATAATGGTGAATAAGAATTACAGAACTTCAACAACACCAATAAGTTGGGAATGAAGGTTATAGTTAGAAAGTCTTCTTTTCTTCATCCATTTGAACACTGAAGCATTTCACCAATTTGCCAAAGTAAACATGTTTCACCTCTCGTACTGAAAGATTATATTCTGCAAGAATACAATGAATGTATCACAGTTCACAAAGAGAATAACCTATAGAAGACATGGGATACAATTGTACATCAGAATCTCTATTTAATCTACTGCTTGGCAGCTGGCCAAATTGCCCATTATAGGTGTGGTGTGCTGTACCAAAGTGATGGTTCTATTGCTTTCCTGTATAAATTTTGTGTAGATAGCATTTACACACAAAATCAATAGGATTTATTTATTTATATACATTTTTTCCATTTAGGCTGTCATTGCTGCCTCCAGGCTTCTTTGGCTGGGGTTAAGTAGAGTGAATGTTAAGTCATATCTGCCTACAATACTGCTTCATAAATGACCACCATCCACAGGGGAATAGAACTGATCTTACCAACTTCAATTCTCCCACCTGGCCTTCACTGCTGCCAATCTAAGAGTCCAAATGCAAACTGGCAATGGCTGCATCTTGAGACTTTTCAGTTTGAATGTCAGGTGTTGCTTAGGGATTTCAACTCATTTTTTTGACTGCAAGATTAGCCATCCACTTGTAATTCTATTACAGCAATTCCTTGATGACTAGACCACCCAGCAACCTCCAACCTGCCCTCTTTTGCCTTTGGCTAAATCACCACTGGTCCATTTTTTTGTATAGTTGAAATAATGGCTGGAAATTGTTTATGGCCCACTTTTATGTCCATGCACAGCAGCTCTCCAACAGTAAAGGCCCCAGTTCAGAGATCATAAGTTGCTGTTGGAATTGATTTTTGGACTGATAATCCAATGATCCAAAAATAAATCTTGATTGGAGCAATTACTTGGGAGTCGATGGTGCACTTTTACTCCTCCTGGCTCTTCAGGAACATTGTTTAAAATGTTATTTACTAGTAAACCTTACCTCTTGTTAAGTACTCATACAATGTCACCCACTCAAATTTCGCAAAGGGGTCCTTAGGTAGGTATGAGAGTTCTTGTAAGCAAAAGGAGATATGCCTGTTTTAAGTGGCTAGCCGAGATGCCCAAGAAGAAGGATTGATGAGTTTAGTAAATGTCCCAAACACATGCAGTCCCACTGCTAAATTTGTCAGTACTGCACCTATTTTATACTTAGAAAAACACAAGTCAACTTCTCCCCAATGACAATTAAAGCTCTTCGCAATCAGAAGGCTAATTGCCTTCATCATAACCTAGAGTGGGGCCAAAAACATCAGGCTCATACTCCTGATTGCTATTTAGCGATTCCTGCCAGGAATAGTACTCTTGTCTGGTCACCAAGTGAGGATAAAATTCGGATGAAAGCAAAATACTGCGAATGCTGGAATCTGAAACAAAAACAGAAAATGCTGGAAAACCTCAACAGATCTGACAGCATCTGTGGGAGGAGAATAGAGCCAACGTTTCGAGTCTGGCTGACCCCTTTGTCAGAACTAAGAACAAAGAAAATCAGAAGAAATTTATACTCTGAGGGTCGGGGTAGGGTGGGGGCAGGGAAGGGGAAGGATAAAATAAAATTGGGGGTGATGCTCAATGACCTTAATGCCATGTGGGCAAAGCAAAGAACCATGCTGTAACAACAGGCCAACACTGTTCACAGGCAGCTCAGCGGTTAGGACTGCTGTCTCACAATATCAGGGACCCGGCTTCATTTCTGGCCTTGGGTGACTGCCTGTGTTGAGTTTGCACATTCTCCTCGTGTCTGTGTGACTTTCCTCCAGGTGCTCAGATTTCCTCCCACAGTCCAAACATGCACGGCTTAGGTTGATTGGCCATGCTAAATTGACCCTAGTGACAGGGGATTAGCAGGGTAAATATGAGGAGTTAGGGGAATAGGGTCTGGGTGGGATTGTGTTCGGGCAAACTTGATGGGCTGAATGGGCCCTTCTGTGTTGTAGAGGTTCTATGATTCTATGTTAGGAGAGGAGGTGGCAGAGAAAAATGTCAGCGTATGAAATAAAAACTGAAAATATGGAGCTCTCAAACAGCAATAGTCAAACACGTGTTGTATGTATTTCAGTGAGAGCTAAATAAAATGTAAACAACAACTTAATTAAGCCTCAATGTGCACTGGAAAATATTGTGAAACAGGATTCTTGCATTGACTGGACAGCATGGGAGATTGGACTGCAAGCAAGTCAACTGCTCATGCTCTCATTCAGAGAATGGCAAAAGGCAAAAAGATCAAGAGACAATGATGAGATGGAATAACTGCAGGAAAGCACCTGAGGCTCTTTACAGTCATTTGCAATGTGATATTTATGAATTGTGTGAGATTTGCAAGCAAGGCTCTCCAGGTCACGCAAAATATTAACCATCTTTTTAACAGTTCAGCTGACTGTAATCCCCTGTATTGCAGTGAAATAAGATGCAACTGTGACTGAATACAAGGCGCACAATGACCCTTTAAAATCAGCTATTCATATGCAGCCAGACTTTTGGAGAATCTAATGAGTGTCTCCTCCTCCCTATTATCTACAAATCTTCCAGGATTGACAATAACACTGTGGAAAGAAGAGCCAATGTAAAATCTTAGGCAAACACATATGACATTCAGCAAGTCATTGAGAACAAGTTGTGTGTGACTGTTCATCCTGAATCTACACAGTCTCCACTGCACTATGGAGCAATAATGTGATCCTGACGCACTGACACTGGGGGCTATGAACTGACCTCAACCCATAACGCAATCCACTTATTTGTATATTTAGATACAATTGGCAGTGGTGAACAAGTGGCAAGCCGGAAGCGAACCAAAGTTGCCGGATCAGGATTTTCTCGAATGGCAACTCTTAATAGGCTGGCTGGCTGATTAGCTGAGCTTGAGATTCAGAGATCATGTTGCAAAAGATTCAACTAGGAAAGGTTGCCTGATTTGGTTTGCTTCAGGTGAAAGCCACTCAGTTAAATGAAGTTTGCTTCTTTAATCAGCTTTTTGCATACAATCTAGGTGCAGACTCCTAACAAATACTGGAGCATATCAGCTTGTAATGGATGTCCAATGCACTGTAGGCTTGGCACTTGGTATTATAGGCTTCTAGCTTCTCAACACAATACTGGTCACAAGTGAGAACAAAGGAGAAAACAGGAGAGAATCAAACCCATTTTTCTAAGTGCAATTGTATGGCAGTTAGAAAACGAAATGAGGCAAAGAGTGATTCTTGCCAGTAGGGGGAATGGGCAGAGCCTATGCACACCAGGAGGCTGGCTGCTGAGTTGTAGGGGTGCCATTGTGCAGGTGCCCCAATGCAGTACACTGTGGGAAATCTGTCACTTCTCCCAGCTGCCCCAGCCAATCCCCGATGCAGAAATCACCCACCCCTGCTACTCCTTCATGGCCCTGAAGGTCTCACCCTTTTAGGCTCTCTGAGGCCCCACCCTTTTGCCACTGCCCAATGATTGTTGGGAAGTGCCAGGGTGCCCAGTGGGCACTGCCAGGGTGCCAGGCTGACAGTGCAAAGATGCCAGGCTGTCACTACCATGGTCCCAGGCTGGCAGTGCCAGCCAGGGGACACTGCCTGTCACTGTTCCAGATCACCCAAAGGGCTTCAATATCCTCTCTTCCCACGAGGAAGGTCTTCACGTCAGATCCCCTTTGGTGGGTACTATGCATAATCCTCGCCAATGAAGACCTTGACCAGTGAGGTCCTTAAGGCAAGTGAGCCCCGATAATTGCATCCGGGATGCACTAATCATACTAATACTAACACATAGATATTTAAATCAGCCTTGTGCCTAGCAGAACACGGCCAGTAACATTGCGAGAGGCAAAGAATCAGGCGAGAACACAATTTCTCACCTCTCGTCCAATTTTTGTGGCTCGCCAGGCCAATCAACTGGCATGACAAGCTGATAAGATCATCCCCATAGTTTTTTATTAAACTTTCTTTGGGACTTTCCCTTTATTAGATATAAAAATAGTGAAATTAGGTAATGACTCTTTCTGCTTTCATTCCAGTTGGTGTAGGAAGACAGTGTGTCACAAGTTGGCAACCTTAACAGAACTGTGACCTGGGTGGAACAATGAGTACTGGATGGTAGCTTGCATCAGCTGGGTGTCTGCCCGTTATGTTCCCCGTCATTCACCTCAACAAATTGCCAGCAAGATTCATAACTTCAACCCTTTGTGGAAGGGCATGTTAATAGAGTGGTGAAAAATTTATACAGAGCACTTGCTTTTATTAATCGAGGCATAGGTTAGAAAAACAAGGAAGTCATGCTGGAGTTGTATAGAACTTTAGTGAGGCCACAGCTGGAGTATTGTGGGCAGTTCTGGTTGCCACATTATTGGAAGGATGTGATTGCACTGGAGAGGGTGCAGTCGCCAGGATTCTGCCTGGGATGAAACTTTTAAGTTATGGAGAGAGGTTGGATAGCCTTGGGTTGTTTTCGTGGAGCAGGGAAGACTGGGGGACAACCAGATTGAGGTGTACAAGATTGTGAGAGACATAGATAGAGTGGATAAGAACCAATTGTTCCCCTTAGTTGAAGGGTCAATCATGAGGGGACATAGGTTCAAGATGAGGGGCAGGAGGTTTTGGGGTTTGTGAAGAAAAGTATTTTTACCCTGAGGTGGTGATAGTCTGGAATGTGCTGCCTGGGAAGCTGATAGTGGCAGGCTGCTTCACATCCTTTAAAAAGAACCGGGATAAGGATTTGGCATGTCATAACATTCAGGGCTATGGGCATAAAGATTCATTACTTAATTGGATAATGCTTGACTTCCAGCCAAGGAGCCGTATTTCCCCATTTTCAGCAAAGTCCTTAAGGCAAGTGAGCCCTGACAATTGCATCCAGGATGCACTAATCATATTAATACTACCTCATAAATACTTAAATCAGCCTCGTGCCTGGCAGAACACTGCCAGTAACATTGCGAGAGGCAAGAAACTGGGCAAAAACACAATTTCTCATCTCTCATTCAATCTCTGTGGCTCGGTAAATGGGATTAGGTGGGAGTTCAGGTGTTTCAAATGTGACGGTGAGGACTGATGGGCCGAAGGGCCTCTTTTGCACTGTATGATTCTATGATTCTAACCTGGATTCTCAAAACCATCCATTTCTCAGTACCATCCTAAACCTTTGCCTTGTTCCCTTCCTTCTCAGTCTAGTTTGATAATAAGACGTGACTACCAAAGAAGGTATCACAACAACAACTTCTGCTGAAATAGCACCTTGAACATGATAAAGCTTTCTTTGGTGCGTAATCAGACCAAATATTCATATCAAACAAAAGAAGGAAACAAGAGCACAACTGACCAATACCTCAGTTAAAAAAGTAGATTTTAAGGAGGTGAAAGAGTTAGAGAGGAGAAGTTTTCAGAAAAAAATTCCTTAACTTAAACTCTAGACAGCTGAAGACATCACAATGAATGGTGAGGTGAAGGAAGTAAAAAGTCTGACAACACCAGGTTTTAGTCCAACCTATTTATTTGATAATATTCTCACTAGCTTTCGAGGGGACAGCCTCTTCGTCAGGTGAATTCACCTGACGAAGAGGCTGTCCCCTCGAAAGCTAGTGAGAATATTATCAAATAAATAGGTTGGACTAAAACCTGGTGTTGTCAGACTTTTTACTGTGTTTACGCCAGTCCAACGCCGGCATACCCACATCACGAGGTGAAGGAAGTCAGGGCTGCACAAGGGGCTAGAACTCAAGAGGTCCATGGCTTCAGAGGGTTGTAAGTTGTAATGCTGAAGGAGATTCCAGGCATAAAGAGGTACAAGATAATGCATCCACACAAGTTTCTTCTGTCCTGAGCACCAGCACGGTCATCAGTCAGCACTCTGAGTGGGACAGAAAGTGAGGCAGAGGGCTCTGCATGTCGTGAAGCACACAGCACAAGTCAACAACAGCAGAGGTATCACAGAAGAAAGTTCACCAATGGGAGGGGAGGGGGTCATGGGGGGCGGGGGGTAAGACGGTGTAGTGGGGGGACAGATGGGGAGCGAGCTCTGTTCCCAGTTTGGCTGAAATGCCAGCCTATAAACATCACAAGTGTCAAAAGTAGGCTTACATTAGCACTGCAATGAAGTTACTCTGAACATTTTCTTACTGGTGAAAGACCAGGAATTACAATCAGCCATGATTTACTTGTTAGCTGCTTGCCAAGTGGTAAGCAGCTGACAAGTAAAATAGCATTAGGGAACCTTAGTTCAAGAAAAGCAACATGGGTTGATCACTTAGATGAGAAATGAATAGAAGGCAATTATTCCATGTTGTGTTGCATTAAATTAACCACCTTTATCACAATTGACATTTTGATCTACAGTGCAGGTTTACAGCAGCTTCCGAGTCTATGTAGTAGATTGTATATCATTGACACAGAAGTTAGTCGAATGGTTCAAATATTCTTTTCTGTAGGATATTGGGATAGTTGATGGATATAACAGGGAATGCTAAGCAGATGGACTCCATGTAGGATACCAGGCCAAGTTAATGAGCATGTCAGCAGAATCATTAAGCAATTAGCTGGGCCGTCACATCACTTGCTGCAGGGCATTGAGGTGACCCTCCCTTCTTCTGTTGCTTCCTCATTTTCCCTCAGGTCTTCTGTGCCTCCTTCAAATGCAAAGTTCCCTGAATGACTAAGTTGTGCAGTATTCAGTACACAGTATGACGTGGATTTTTTTTTTAGGGCATATTGTAGGTAGCTCCACCCTGAGGTCTGGACTGACATCTGAATCTTAGCTGCAGCATCCTGGGTGAGCTTAATAATGATGCTGGTGATATGCTGTTGTGATTAAATTGTTGTGTGATCTTCAATGCAGAGGGATGATAGAAACCAATGTAAGGGGCATTGACTTGTCCCCCAATATTCATCCTGCCACATTCTTGAGAGTGATAGTTGATGAATAATGGACTGTCACAAAATAAATATACCATGGTAACGATCTTGATACTTTACAACTGTTTCTGTTGGTAGTTGCTGCTTGCTGGTGGTGCACTGATGTATACTGTTAGGATGCCTGGATGTGAGAGAGGCCAATTGCAGCCACAAATCCCCAAGTTCTTTCATGTTGACTGTTACAGCCAATTGGGAAAATGATGCACTGCCTCTCCATGGTGATCATGGCTGTTTAATGTTGTTATGTAAATCAGATTGGGAGTCCTGGCTAATGCTCCCTGTTACAGATTGGAAAAGCTAAGTGCAAAGAAATTAAAAACTTTGGTAGTTTCCAGCGTTTTTCAAAGCTTGATTCTTTGTTCCAGCAAGCTGCAGCTTATATGGAGAAGTGTAACCTCCAAATATACTCACTGCTTTGTATATTGGGCAGCACAGTGGCATAGTGATTCACACTGCTGCTTTACAGTGCCAGGGACTAGAGTACAATTCCCATCTTGGATTACTGTCTGTGCAAAGTCTGCACGTTCTCCCTATGTTTGCGTGCATTTCCTCCGGGTGCTCCGGTCTCCTCCCACAGTCCGAAAGATGTGCTGGTTAGGTGCATTAGCCATGCTAAATTCTCCCCCAGTGTACCCAAACAGGCATCAGAATGTGACGACCAGGGGAATTTCACAGTAACTTCATTGCAATATTAATGTAACCTTACTTGTGGCAATAACAAACAAACTTTAAGAATGAATCAGTCGTTTTTCTTTGTAAATGGCTGGTGTGAGAAGCTGCAGGGAATTTCAAAACCTGCAGTCTTGTTCTTTTCTTTAAAAAATGCAAACGGAGTTTATAGATGTTCCATCATTGACCATTCCTTAATTTGAGAATGACATTTACTCAGGGTCATAAATTTCTGCCATGAATCTCCAATTGACTTGTAAGATGTAGAATTCTACCGGGAAATTATATTCTACCGAGACGTAATGAATCAGGAGTTAGACCTGACTTGGAGTACGTGTTCAGTTCTGAGCTTCTTTCTCCAAGAATTATGTGCAGATGTGACTGCCTTTGAATGTTTTGAGGGTTTTTTTTGCATTCCAGAATCATATTAGTCATCCTATAAAGCAACAATGTGCTTTGTCACATCAGTCATAAAATTGCCCTTTACTAGTTTTTATCTATTTTTCTTTGTCCTCTGGTCTTGTTGTAAGTTGAAATACTGCTTCTGAGTCAGCTTCTCTATTCCACTTACTATCCTAGACAACACCATGAGGTCCCTGTCTAATTTCCTTTGGAGGCCCAGGGATTTTTTCTCATGAACCAGTACTCTGATAAGCTGCAAGCCTCAAAACCCTTCTCTGCAATACTTGCAAGAAAACTCTGAACTTTGGTTGAAGTGTAAAACAGTCAGTCGTAGATTGGTCCCCCAATTATATATCCCATCTTATCTTTCATCTCTCTGACTTCTATAGAAAGATGATAGCCATGATGCGGAGATGCCGGCGCTGGACTGGAGTGGGCACAGTAAGAAGTCTCACAACACCAGGTAAAAGTCCAACACCTGAGGAAGGAGCAGCTCTCCATAAGCTCGTGATTCCAAATAAACCTGATGGACTTTAGCCTGGTGTTGTGAAACTTCTTACTATTCTACAGAAAGAAACATTGGACTGGTGTATGATGTGTGGACAATCTGCTACCAAGTATTTTATGCCCTATCCAAATTCTGTCTAAGGAGAAAAAAAATCTCCTCAACTCCCTCAATTGGCTTTTTTTGCATAATGGCTTGGCTTAGCATAATACCAAGCCATATAAGCTAGAATTTTAGAGGTAAAGTCTGGAGTTGTTTTGGATTAGCTAATAGCCTAGTCAAACATTAGGGTGTGACAAATTGCTCCAACATCTCTGGGTTTGGGAGGGGATAAAACCCATAGAGACACGGGGAGAACATGCAAACTCTACACAGACAGTGACCCAAGGCCAGAACTGACATGGGTCTCTGGCGCTGTGAGTCAGCAGTGCTAACCACCGTGCCACCATGCCACCTGCATGCAGAAGAACTGTTTGGGCAGGATATCAGAGTGCTATAATTCAGTAAGTACTGAGCACCAACAAGCGTGAAGGCCGGAAACTTGAAAATAAAGGAAATGAATACAAAGACAGTGCTCCCAGAAAGCAGTAAGGTCTGAAATTCTGGCTCTACTGGCCTGTGTCAGTTTTGTGGGTGCAAGGATTGCCTGGTGTAATACTAAGCTTTTTAGGCTAGTTAATCCCATTGCAAAGACTGTGGTGGGCACAACCAATACAAATAGGTTGAGGTCGGGAAACCATTTGGAAGCAACACCAAAAATATCTAAGAGACAGTGGAGAAAATGATGGAGAGGCCCAAATCAGCAAGAAGTAGATAGAAGGAAGGGGCAGACAATTCCTAGTGGGGAAAGAGAGCCTGAGGCATGGGGAGGTGGTGAAGAGAGTTTGGGAAAGGATGCTGTTAAAAAAAAACTTGGGAGTGAGGCTGTAATATGGTGTAGCAGATGGTTACAAATATTCCTTCTGCTGTTCAAATGGGTAATGGAGGAAACAGGCAACTTGGCCAAATGTCCTTGTAATGGACAGATGGAATAGTCTCTTTGTTGTCAGGAGATTGAAGACAAATGGGATGATCTTACCAAAACAATTCTAAGTGCCAAAACAGCATGTAAATGAAAGAATTTTTTGCCATTTTTGGGTGACTTAAAAATGGAATCTTAACATACTCTGGCAAAAAACACCCTTGGCAAACTTGAAATCCCCCAGCAAGGGGAGTGACTGGGCCAAAGTTGCCCGAAAGCTGGCTGATAGCTACAGAGGGCACCAGGGTGTGCCTCAGGGATCTGTTTTGGGGCCACTGCTGTTTGTAATTTTTATAAATGATCTAGATGAGGGTATAGTTGGGTATAGATCAGTAAATTTGCTGATGACACCAAAGTCTGAGGAGTGGTAGATAGTGAAGAGGGGTGTCATAGTTTACAGAGAGACTTGGACAAGTTGCAGAGCTGGGCCGAGAGGTGGCAGATGGAGTTTAATGTGGAAAAGTGTGAGGTAATTCACTTTGGCAGGAATAACAGATGTGTAGAGTATAGGGCTAACGGTAGGACTCTGAATAGTGTTGATGAACAGAGGGATCCAGGTGTATGTGTACATAGATCTCTGAAAGTTGGGAATCAAGTAGATAAGGTTGTTAAGAAGGCATACGGTGTCTTGGCGTTTATTGGTAGGGGGATTGAATTTAGGAGCCGCAACGTCATGTTGCAACTGTACAAAACTCTGGTGCATCCGCACTTGGAGTATTGTGTGCAGTTCTGGTCCCCACATTATAGGAAGGATGCGGAAGCATTGGAGAGGGTGCAGAGGAGGTTTACCAGGATGTTGCCTGGTATGGAGGGAAGGTCCTATGAGGAGAGACTGAGGGATTTGAGGTTGTTTTCGTTAGAAAGAAGGCGGCTAAGAGGGGACCTTATTGAAACATACAAGATGATTAGAGGTTTAGATAGGGTGGACAGTGATACCCTTTTTTCTCGGATGGAGAAAGCTAGCACGAGGGGGCATAGCTTTAAATTAAGGGGTGGTAGTTATAGGACGGATGTCAGAGGTAGGTTCTTTACCCAGAGGGTGGTGAGGGATTGGAATGCCCTGCCTCCTGCAGTTGTAGATGCGCCTAGTTTGGGGGCGTTTAAGAGATCCGTGGATAGGTTTATGGATGGAAAGGGATTGGTTTAGGTTAGAGGGTTATTGCTTTTTTAATTGGTCGGTGCAACATCGTGGGCCGAAGGGCCTGTTCTGCACTGTAATGTTCTATGTTCTATTGTGCATGTGCATGTTTCTGTGCTCTGAGAGCACTGAGACCTGTCATTTCGCCTGCTGCTATTAGGCAGCCTCCATGGCCTGGCATCCCCAATCCTCCTCTACCATGGGGCTTCATGGGTGATCATGACCCCCACCCCACCTGGAACAATCACAAACCCCCTGCCCAAAATAATTACGAGCCTCTTCCCCTCCCGCCAATCACCATTGCAAAGTGACAGTGGATCTGCCCCACCCCACATAGATCACTGTTGCATCGTATGCAACGATTTTTCTCCCTCCCACTGAGTGGCCCACCCCTGCTCCTCCCCCTCAGGTACCATCCTCTCAGATCATGTCCCCTTGGCATTGCTGGTACCTGGTGGGCACTGCCAGTGTGCCAGGCTGGCAATGCCAGGGTGCCCAGTAGGCACTGCCACAGTGGCAGCTGGCACTGCCCAAGGGGCAGCCCCCTACCTCGACCTCCCGGGGGGGCTTCAATGGCCTCCTGTTCTACCGGCGAGGACATCACATCTGGTCCTATTGATGGGGAACCATACGTTATTCTCGCCGCGTAGAATCTTCCCTGATGAGGCCTCAGAGGCAAGTGAGCCCAGGCAATTCCATCCCAGGCTCACTAATTCTATTTAAATAAGCATTTAAGTATGTTTGATCGGATGTCTGATGCCACAAGCCTGATTTCTTGGCTCTCTTGCGATCTTACTGGCTTGCCCCGCACATCGGCCGATGGGGCGCTCTGGTAAGATCACCCCCAAAGAATTTGACATGCTCAACATGGGGGGAGATGTCAATGGCAATGAGTGTCACCTCCTTGAACTCCAGAACATGGTCACAGTGCAGGAAGACTGACCTCACCAGAGCAGCGCTGAACTGCTGAGGGGTAGATTGCAGAATCTCCTGCTGATTGCAGGCAATATCTGAATATTCAGAGCCTGTGCACACTCTGTTTCAGCAGTTCATGCAGCTAACATTTCTGTAGGCTAGGTCAGGTCCAATCCTGCTTGATGATGAATTTATAGCTTTTAACCCTCATTATCCAGGCACTTGTAACATCGAATCGTTTGATAAGAGGCCTATCTGCTGCCAGCATGGTATTATACCTGAAGTTTGTGCATTTAAAACAGATGTAACGATGGTGGAGCTGACCTCTACCCCAAATTCATATCCCCTATGCCAGAATCTCTTTACCCTGCACACTGAAAGAAAAAAAACAATGTTTCCGACCCAGATTCTCTTTAACAACTGACCCGCTGAAGGAATATTTATATAGTCTGATGTATTTTTAAGATCTTGATTTTTAATTTCCCGGAAGACTACTCAAAGCCAACCTCTCATCACACGGTGAAAAGATCGGGAATAGAGGCCTGCAATTTTCCTCAGCGCTTCTACTATTCTGCTGGGATAACTTTGGCAAGCGTACATTTCCATGAATAAACAAGGGGTTTCTGCCAAAACACTGATGGCAGAGTCAGCGAGTTCTGTAAGAAATTCCTGGGAAAATGTCTCACGTAAACTGGGGCTGATTGATAACAACGTCTTTTTCCTCTGTTAAAGTGTCACACAAATGTCTGCAATACGCCGGACCAAACAGCCAAGAGAGACAGCATTAATTTTATCTTGTTTTGACTGACGTTATTTGTCGGGATCAACAAGAGAGCCAGCATTTAAACTGAGCAACCTTCATTGAGCAAATCCACCAAGTGACTATGAATGGGCTAGAATGGTATCCAATTTGCCTGCTTTCAACCCAAACACCTTTAGTCTTCCCAACAATAAACCATCCACAGCTGAGCTGGTGGGTGAACTTTAATGTCAGCTACCACTCTCACCAACTTTTACAGATGAACCATAAAAAGCATTCTTTCTGGTTGTAACACAGCTTGATATGGCTCCTGCTCTACCCAAGACCGCAAGAAACTGCAAAGGGTCATGAACATAGCTCACTCAATCACAAAACCAGCCACCTATCCAGCCAGCATAATCAAGTACAGCTTCTTTGCTGTTGCCATCAGACTTTTGAATGGATCTACCTCACATTAAGTTGATCTTTCTCTACACCCCAGCTATGACTGTAACACTACATTCTGCACTCTGTCCTTTCAAAGAACAAAAAACAGTACAGCACAGGAACAAGCCCTTCAGCCCTTCAAGACTGCACCAATCACTTTTACCTATCTAACCAGCCTCTTATATCCTTCTATTCCCCGTTTGATCATACGCCTATCAAAATAAGTCTTAAATGTGGCCAATGTAACAGCCTCAATCACCTCACTTGGCAGTGCATTCCAGGCCCCCACCACCCTTTGTGTAAAGAATTCCCCCGCACATTTCCACTGAACTTTTCCCCCCTTATCTTGAACTTGTGCCTACTTGTAATTGTCATTTCTGCCCTGGGAAAAAGCTTCCCACTGTTCACCCTATCTATACCTCTCATAATTTTATAAACTTCTATCAGGTCAACTCTCAGGCTCCATCTTTCCAGGGAGAACAATCCCAGTTTATTCAATCTCTCCTCATAGTTAATACCCTCCATACCAGGCAACATCCTGGTAAACTTTTTCTGCACTCTTGCCAACGCCTCCACGTCCTTCTGGTAGTGTGGTGACCAGAATTGGACATAGTATTCCAAATGTGGCTGAACCAACGTTTTATACAACTTTAACATAAATTGCCAACTTTTATACTCAATGCTCCGTTCAATGGAGGCAAACATGCTATGTGCTTTCTTCACCACCTTTTCCACCTGTGCTGCCATTTTGAAGGATCTGTGGACCTGTACTCCCAGATTGCTCTGTGTTTCTACGCTCCTGATGATTCTGCCATTTATTTTATAGCTCCCACCTGAATCCATGTACGGTATGCTTTGTCTGTACAGCATGCAAGAAACAATACTTTTCACTGTCTGCTAAAGTATGTGACAATAATAAATCAAATAAAGTTCCTGTGCCGAGAGGCGACTGCCTACACAGGTTATCCTAGCCCTTGATAAGCTGGACCCCTGAGTGGGCCCTGCATTCTATCGGCACTCATATACGTGCACCACAGGATTGTGGTCTAACTTTGGCTTTCAGAATAAAACTTTGTTTATTTCCAGTTGGCTTCCGAAGTTATTACAAGAACATTTTATCTTTCTCACAGGTTTTGCCATACTTGCAGGCTTTGCATGTCCTTTCACAAGGAGATCCTGATATTCATGGATGGCTTGTCCAGTACTCCATGATCTTGCATTCCTGTGTGGGTCTAATTCCACTCTCATGGGTTGGTGCAGTCACAAGACCAAGCACAAACACGTCTTTCCAGTGTGGAATTCTTGCATATCCCGATCATTGTTCTAACTCACTCATTATTCTAACTTACTCAGTTAATGGCAGGGCGTTGGGGAGAGTTATAGAACAAAGAGATCTAGGGGTACATGTTCATAGTTCATTGAAGGTGGAGTCGCAGTGGATAGAGTGGTGAAGACAATTAGCAATGGGCAATAAGTGTTGCCCCAGTGTTGTCAGTGAAACCCACATCCCTTGAGTGAAACCCTGAATACACACTACCAACAACAAGGGATCTCTCAGGTGACAAGAATATTCATAATGAACGACCGGGAGTGGGATAGCTTGATCTTGGGTTTGGACATAGCTCGGCACAACGTTGAGGGCTGAAGGGTATGTACTGTGCTGTAATGTCCTATGTTCCTATGTAAGTGCAATACACCTATTCTAGGGGTCATGTTCGTGATAAAATAGGTGTAAAAGATGCCAATAATTGTCAACTGCTTCCACTATGTTGGACTTAGACAGGTTACAACTGCACAAGACATTTAAAACCCAAGTTTTAACAACAAAGTGATGCCAACCTAGTTTTGACAAACTATGGTTTGGTTAAGCTGGTAGTTTTTTTTTGTTTATTTTTTATATGCAGTAAAGGTTGTTATGTTTAAAAATACAAAAGTTTGTAGCATGGCTCTTTCAGTTAATCATTGGGCACTCGTATTTCTTTTTAATCATTAATGGTCCCTGCAGAGATGGCAACAAAATGCGGCACAGTACTTACCATAAGCACCCAGCAGGGATACAAACAGATAGAACTCAGAGCTGAAATTCTCCCATTTCGTCCGCCGTGGGAATTATAGCAGGCAAGGTAGGAAATTTGGTGAACTGTTAAAGGTCCATTGAGCTCGAGCATGAATTTTGGGTCTTGGGGTGCGTGCAGCCAGAGAGTCACACCCTAGATCTCTTACATGTTAGTCGTAAGATACTATGGTGGCACAGTGGACAGTGAAGAAGGTTATTGAGGATTGCAGCGGGATCTTGATCAATTGGGCCAGTGGGCTGACGAATTGCAAATTTAGATAAATGCGAGGTGATGCATTTTGGTAGACTGAACCAGGGCAGGGCTTACTCAGTTAATGGTAGGGCACTGGGGAGAGTTACAGAACAAGAGACCTAGGGGTACAGGTTTATAGCTCCTTGAAAGTGGAAACACAGATGGACAGAGTGGTGAAGGAGGCATTCGGCATGCTTGGTTTCATTGGTTAGAACACTGAATACGGGAGTTGGAACGTCTTGTTGAAGCTGTACAAGACATTGGTACTGCCACACTTGGAATACTGTATACTGTTCTGGTCACCCTATTATAGAAAGGATATTATTAAACTAGAAAGAGTACAGTAAAGATTTACTAGGATGCTACTGGGACTTGATGGTTTGCATTATAAGGAGAGGTTGGACAGACTGGGATTTTTTTCTCTGTAGTGTTTGGAGGTTTGGGGGTGATCCTATAGAGGTCTATAAAATAATGAGGGTCATGGATCAGCTAGATAGTCAATATGTTTTCCCAAAGGTAGGGGAGTCTAAAAGTAGGCAGCACAAGTTTAAGGTAAGAGGGGAGATATACAAAATGGTCCAGAGGGGCAAATTGTTTTTACACAGAAGGTGGTGAATATCTGGAACAAGCTGCCAGAGGTAGTAGTAGAGGTGGGTACAATTTTGTCTTTTAAAAGCGTTTAGACAGTTCCATGGGTAAGATGGCTGTCAAGTGATATGGGCCAAACACAGGCAGTTGAGTCTAGCTTCGTCGTTAAAAAAGGGGCAGCATGGACAGGTTGGGCCAAAGGGCCTTTTTCCATGCGGTAAACCTCTATGACTTTATGACTCTATGACATGTCATTTTAATACAAAGTTACAGAAACACTGCCCAATAGCAACCTCCTAATAAGATATTCAGAGACATTGGGGCACAATTTCATGGGTCTCTTGCCTGCAGCTAAATGGATAACAGGATCTGTGGCCTATGAATTGCAAAGAGAGTTATCATTTTCCCGATTGTTTTTATGAAACATTTTGGATGGGAGTTTATGCTCGAGCGAGACCAGAAATTTCCACCCGAGGTCAACGGATATTTCCACTGTCCACTCCTCACCCACTCCAATTCCATGGCAGGCAGGGAATCCAGCGTTTACTTTTCCTATCCTAAAATATCCAAAACCTTGGGACTCTTGGGCAAAGAAAAAAGGAAGAGGAGTTTCCCCCAGCAGCCTATTGCAGAGTTCTGAAACCTGTGCAGCCTCCAGATCCTGCTGCCTTGCTACCCAAGGGGGCCATGTCTTGGCTATTGATATCAAAGAGCCAAACTTAAAATTTATGTATCTGTCACAAGTGGGCTTACACTGACACTGCAATTAAGTTACTCTGAAAATCCCCCCGTCACCACACCCTGACGCCTGATTGGGTACATTGAGGGAGAATTTAGCATGGCCAGTACACCTAACCAGCACGTCTTTCAGACTGTGGGAGGAAGACAGAGCATCTGATGTAAACCCGTGCAGACTCCACACAGACAGTGACCCAAGCCGAGAATCAAACCCGGGTGCCTGGTGCTGTGAGGCAGCAGTGCTAACGGCTATGCCACTGCATCATCTTTTCCATCAGGCTCACTCCAGTCTGCTAAAAGCAACATCAGCCACTTCTTCCAATCTGCAACGCAAACACTTATTAAGCAGTTCACTGATATCCTGTTTGCCAACACATCATATTGCTAATTAACCTAAACAGTTGACACCAGAGAGCTTGGAGATTCACAGCAGTGTTTGTCTTCCCTCGTATCCAGAACAATCTTGATGCCATGCCCTCTGGGTACCAGCATTCATCATGGTGACTACAATTCGACTAATATCCAGCGTGTTTGAAATCAAGGCGTCGACATGTAGGGGACAGAATGCAAAAATCCCATCCACTGAACACCAACTTATTCAAGTGTCATTATCTCTTGAAGGTGAAACTCAGAGCCTGCATGGCAGAAGTTTGTGTTGCCAGTGAATCTTGCAGGTTGGTGATTGTGAGAGTGAGCCCAACTGCAGCATCCATGGAGATGACCACACTCACCTGGATAGGCTATAGAATATGGGATAACACTTCACTGAGTGAAAACAACTCATTCGTACTTTCAGCTCTAGTCCTGAAACTGCTTCACAGCCCTTCCAATATCATAGAATCATAGAAGCCCTATAGTGCAGAGAAGGCCATTTGGCCCATTGAGCTGGCACAGACAACAATCTCACTCGGCACTATCCCTTTAATCCCTCATATTTACCTTTGTGGTCCACTGACACTAAGGTCAATTTAACATGGCCAATCCACCTAAACCACACATCTTTGGAGTGTGAAAGGAATCCGGAGCACCCGGAAGTTGTTTGGTTGTTGGCAGTTCCGGGGTATAGATGTTTCAGTAAGAGTAGGGAAGGCAGTAAAAGAGGTGGAGGAGTAGCATTGTTAATTAAGAATAGTTTAACGGCTGCTGAATTGCATTTTGAGGGCAATCTGCTTACTGAGGTAATATGGGCTGAAGTTAGAAATAGGAAAGTATCGTCACGTTGTTAGGAGTTTTCTATAGGCCCCCAAATAGTAATAGAGATGTGAAGGAGGAAATGGCAAAGCAGATTATAGATAGGTGTGGAGGTCACAGGGTAGTTATCATGGGTGACTTTAACTTTCCAAATATTGATTGAAAACTTTATAGGTCGAATAGTTCAGATGGGACACTTTTTGTACAGTGTATGCAGGAGAGTTTCCTGACACAATATGTGGATAAGCCGACAAGAGAAGGGGCCACATTGGACTTGGTACTGGGTAATGGATCGGGCCAAGTGTTAGATTTGTTTGTGGGAGAGAATTTTGGAAATAGTGACCACAATTCGGTGTCCTTCATTATTGCAGTGGAAAGGGATAGAGTCACACGACAGGGCAAGGTTTATAATTGGGGCTGGGGTAATTATGATGTGATTAGGCAAGAATTAGGGAGCATAAGATGAGAACAGAAACTGTCAGGTATAGGCACAAATGAAAAGTGGAGCTTGTTCAAGGAACAAATACTGCGTGTCCTTGATAGGTATGTCCCTGGCAGGCAGGGAGGAAATGGCTGAGTGAGGGAATCATGGTTCACAAAGGAGGTTGAATGTCTTGTTAAGAGGAAAAAGGAAATGTATGTAAGGATGAAAAAAAACAAGGTACAGTTGGGTCACTTGACGGCTACAAGGTAGCAAGGAATGAGTTAAAGAAAGGGCTTAGGAGAGCTAGGAGGGGGCATGATAAAAGAAAACCCCAAGGCTTTTTACTCTTATGTGAGAAATAAAAGAATGACCAGGGTGAGGTTAGGGCCAGTTAAGGATAGTAGTGGGAACTTGTGCATCGAGTCAGAAGAAATAGATGAGGTGTTAAATGAATACTTTTCTTCAGCATTCACTAAGGAGAGAGGACATGTTTTTGAGGATGAGTGTGTGATACAGGCTGATAAGATGGAGGAGGTAGATGTTCTGAGGGAAGATGTATTAGTAATTTTGAAAAAACCTGAGGGTCAGTAAGTCCCCCGGGGCCAGATGGGATATATCCCAGGATACTTTGGGAGGCAAGGGATGAGATTGTGGAGCCTTTAGCTTTGATCTTTGGGTCCTCACTATCCACGGGGATAGTGCCAGAGGACTGGAGAGTGGCAAATGTTGTTCCTCTCTTCAAGAAAGGAAATAAGAATGACCCTGGTAATTATAGGCCAGTTAGTCTTACTTTGATTGTCGGTGAGTGGAAAGGGTCCTGAGGGATAGGATTTATGACCATTTGGAAAGATGCAATTTAATCTGGGATAGTCAGCATGGTTTCGTGAAGAGTAAGTCCTGCCTCACAAATTTGATTGAATTCTTTGAGAAGGTAATTAAGTGTATAGACGGAGGTAGAGCAGTTGATGTCGTATACATGGATTTTAGTAAGGCATTTGATAAGGTTCCCCATGGTAGGCTCATGAAGAAGATAAGGGGGTGTGGGATAGAAAGAAATTTGGCCGATTGGATAAGTAACTGGCTGTCTCATAGAAGACAGAGGGTGGTAGTAGAGGGAAAATTTTCAGACTGGAGGACAGTTACCAGCAGTGTACCACAGGGATCAATGCTGGATCCTTTGCTATTTGTGATTTTTATCAATGACTTGGAAGAGGGGGCTGAAGGGTTGGTTAGTAAATTTGCTGATGACACCAAGATTGGTGGATTAGTGGATGAGGTGGAGGGCTCTTGCAGGCTGCAAAGAGACACTGATAGGATGCAGAGCTGAGCTGAAAAGTGGCAGATGGAGTTTAACCTTGATAAGTACGAGGTGGTTCATTCTGGTAGGACAAACTTGAATGCGGACTACAGGGTCAACGGTAGAGTTCTGAGGAATGTGCAGGAACAGAGAGATCTTGGGGTTCATATCCACAGATCTCCAAAGGTTGCAAAGTGGATAGAGCCGTGAAGACGGCTTATGGTGTGTTAGCGTTTATTGACAGGAGGTTTAAGTTTAGGAGCCGTGGGGTTATGCTGCAATTGTACAGGACCTTGGTGAGACCACATTTGGAATATTGTGTTCAGTTCTGGTAACCCACTACAAGAAGGATGTGGAAGCATTGGAGAGAGTGCAGAGGAGATTTACCAGGATGCTGCCTGGTTTGGAGGGTAGGTCTTATGAGGAAAGGGTGAGGGAACTGGGGCTTTTCTCTTTAGAGCAGAGGAGGATGAGAGGCGACTTAATAGAGGTTTATAAGATGATGAGGGGGATTGATAGAGTGGATGTGCAGAAACTATTTCCTTGAGTGGATGTAGCTGTTACTAGGGGGCATAACTATAAAGTTCATGGTGGGAAATATAGGAGGGATGTCCAAGGTACATTCTTCACTCAGAGAGTGGTTGGGGTATGGAATACACTGCCTGCTGTGATTGTGGAGTTGGACACTTTAGGAACTTTCAAGCGGTTATTGGATAGGCACTTGGAACACACCAGAATTATAGGGAGTGGGATAGCTTGATCTTGGGTTCGGACATAGCTCGGCACAACATTGAGGGCCAAAAGGCCTGTACTGTGCTATATTGTTCTATGTTACTATCCATGCAGACACAGGGACAATGTGCAAACTCCAAACAGATAGTAACCCGGAATTGAACCTGGGTCCCTGGCACTGTGAGACAGCAATGCTAACCACTGTGCCACTGTGCTGTTGCCCATCTTGAATACCTGTTTGGAAGAGGATAGGAATTTTCTTTTTATGGCTGGAAGTCCTCATGCCTGCCTTGCTCAGCAGAAGAAGCAGTGGGCTGTCTCCGGACTATCCCTGCTGCTGCTAACCGATGCCAGGTATTTCATCACAAGCACATGTCCCTAAGTCACTGCCGAACCAATGTGAAGTGCCAATGTCTGTGCTTGGTACTTGGGTGGGCTGGAGAATTTAATGGCAAATACAAGAGGTTTGTCCTGAGAAGAACACAGAGGAAGGAGAAAATAGCCAGGTGTTTGGATAATACCGGAGGCTGGCTATTAGCAGGTAGCAGACTTGAGAATTCAGCTTCAACTGCATAGTTTTTCTGAGGTGAATGAAAGATAACAATATTCAGATATTCTGTTCAGGCAGGTCACCAGCCCTGCCTTCCTGATGCTCAGCCATTTGCCTGAGTCACTAAGCAGGAACTCATCGAATCATAAGTGAAAGGAATTGAGTTTAGGAGTTGGGAGATAATGCTGCAGCTATGTAAGACCCTAGTCAGACCCCACTTGGAGTACTGTGCTCAGTTCTGGTGGCCTCATTACAGGAAGGATATGGAAGCTATTGAGAGGGTGCAGAGGAGACTTACAAGGATGTTACCTGGATTGGGTGGCATGCCTTATGAGAATAGGTTGAGAGAACTCGATCTTTTCTCCTTGGAGAGATGAAGAATGAGAGGGGACCTGATAGAAGTGTATAAGATGTTGAGAGGTATTGATCGGGTTGATTCTCAGAGGCTATTTCCCAGGGCTGAAATGACTGCCACAAGAGGACACAGGTTTAAGGTGCTGGGGAGTAGGTACAGAGGAGATGTCAGGGGTAAGTTTTTCACTCAGAGGATGGTGGGTGAGTGGAATCGGCTGCCGTCGGTGGTGGTGGAGGCAAATTTGATAGGGTCTTTTAAGAGACTTCTGGATGAGTACATGGGACTTAACAGGATTGAGGGTTATAGGTAAGCCTAGTAGGTATGGATATGATTGGCGCAACTTGTGGGCTGAAGAGCTTGTTTGTGCTGTAGTTTTTCTATGATTCTATAACTGCAGAAGGAAGACGCTCTGCCATCATATTTGTGGTGTCTTTCTGCAAGAGTAATTCCGCTCTTCCTGCTCCCTCGCCCAGGCATCTGCAATTAATGGTGCAATTTCCTTTCAAAAGCCATGACTGACTCTGCCTCCAGCACACTCTCAAGCTGAATATTCCAGATCCTTACCTCCTGCTGCACAGTGAACATCAGCCCCTTGGAAAATGAAACTGGAAAGATAGTTGTGTGGGAATAAGGAAATGGCAAAATAGTTAAACAGGAATTTTGCACCAGTCTTGCAAGATACTTTGAACGTCCCATTAATACTACAGAATATGGGGAAGAATTAAGTACCATCACCATCACAAGATAAATAGTTTGAGACAAAGTAATGCAGTTAAAGGCAGATAAGTCCTCAGGCCCTAATGACTTGCATCCTAGGATCCTAAAACAAGTAGCTACAAAGATAGTAGATGCACGGGTTGTAATTTTCCAACAATCCTTGGATCCTTGGATTCTGAAGAAGTACTGTAGCATTGGAAAACTATCAATGTGACACCCCTATTCAAAAAGGGAGAGAGGCACAAAGGCAAGTAACTATAGACCAATTAGCCTAACATCTATTGTTGGAAAAATGTTAGAATCAATTATTAAAGAAATAATGGCTGCAAATTTAGAAAGTCATAATCTAATCAACCAGAGTTAGCATGGCTTCATGAAAGGGAAATCATGTCGGAATAATTTATTATCGTTTTTTGAAGGAAATCTCAACCTGAGGGGATAGAGGGGAACCAGGAGATGTGTTGTACTGGGACTTATAGAAGGCATTCAACAACAAGGCACTTCACTAAAGGTTAAGTCATGAGATACAAATTCTTGGTGTTGGAGGTAATACATTGGCACAGATAGAGAATTCACTAATGGGTCTAAACACAGCGAGTGTACATAAGTGGTTCTTTTTCAGGTTGGCGACCTGTAATCAGTGCAGGGAACTGTTTACAGAATATGTTAGTGACTTGGAGGAAGGAAGCAAATGTACTAGAGCCAAATTTACAGACGACACAAAAATTGGCAGAAAGGCAAGTTGCAAGAGGGATACAAACTTACTAACAGATACTGATAGGTTATGGAGGTGGACAAAAAGTTGGCAAATGAAATATAATGTGGGAAAATGTGAATTTGTTCATTTTGGAAAGGAGAACAAAAGAACAGAGTATTATTTAAATAGAGCAAACGGTAGAAAGCTGCAACTCAAAGGGATTTGTGCGTATTTGTGCACAGAAAGCTAGCACACAGGTACAGCAGGTAATCAGGAAGACCAATGGAATGTTGGCCCATTTTTCAAGTGCGTTGAGTTATAAGAGCAGTAACGTCTTGCTACAACTACTGAGACCACAGCTGGAATATTCTGAGTAGTTTTGCTCCCCTCATTTAAGGAAAGATACTATTTCATTGGGGGCAGCTCAGTAAAGGTTCACTAGGCTGATCTCCAGTGTGGAGGGATTGTCTAATGAGGAAAGGTTAAACAGGTTGGGACTCTACTCATTGGAATTTAGAAAAATGAGAGGTGATCTCTAGGATTCTTCAAGGGCTTGACAGGGTAAATGCTAAAAGGATGTTCCCCTCATGGGATAGCCTAGGGCCTGAGGGCATAATCATAATTGTTTATGATTTACATAGATGATTTGGAGTTGGGGACCAAGTGTAAGGTATCAAAATACACAGATGACACTAAGATGGGTGGAACAGCAAAGTGTGCAGAGGACGCTGGAAGTCTTCAAAGGGATACAGATAAGTGAGTGGGCGAGGGTCTAGCAGATGGAGGTCATGCATTTTGGTAGGAATAACAGCAAAATTACTTAAATGGTAAAAAATTGCAGCATGCTGCTGTGCAGAGAGACCTGGGTGTCCTAGTGAAGGAATCTCAAGCAGTTGGTTTGCAGGTGCAGCAGGTAATTAAGAAGGTGAATGGAATTTTGTCCTCATCGCTATAGGGGTGGAGTTTAAAAACAGCAGGGTTATGTTGCAGCTGTATAAGGTGCTGGTGAGGCCACACCTGGAGTACTGTATATCGTTTTAATCTCCTCACTTGAGAAAGGATACACTGGCACTGGAGGGGATGCAGAGGAGATTCACTCGGTTGATTCTGGAGTTGAGAGGGCAGCTTACGAGGAGAGACTGAGTAGACTGGGGCTATACTCATTGGAATTCAGAAGAATGAGGGGAGATCTTATAGAAACATATAAGATAATGAAGGGAATAGATAAGATAGAAGCAAGGAAGTTGTTTCCACTGGCGGTAAAACTAGAACTAGGGGTATGGCCTCAAAATAAGGGGGTGCAGATTTAGGACTGAGTTGAGGGTTGCGAATCTGTGGAATTCCCTGCCCAGTGAAGCAGTTGAGGCTGCCTCATTGATTGTTTTTAAGGCAAAGATAGGTACATTTTTGAACAGTAACGAAAGTAAGGGTTATGGTGAGCAGGAGGGTAAGTGGAGCTGAGCCCACAAAAAGATCAGCCATGATCTTATTGAATGGCAGAGCAAGCTCAAGGGGCCAGGTAGCCTACTCCTGCTCCTAGTTCTTGTGTTCTTACGTTCTTATGTCTGAAAATAAAGGTCTGCCAATTTAAAATTGAAATGAGGAAGAATTTCTTCTCTCAGAGGAATGTGAGTCTTTGGAACTCCTTGCCACAGAGAACTGTGAGGGCAGAGTCCTTGTGTATATTTAAGGTTGAGATACATTTATGATCAGTAAGGGAATCAAGGGTTACGGGCAAAGGACAAGAAAGTGGATGTGAAGAACATTGGATCAGCCATGATCCTATTGAATGGTGGAGCATGCTCAAGAGGCTGAAAGGCCGACTTCTGTTCCTTACAGTTTTATGGTCTTGTGTTCTTTATCCCATACTTGTCCAGTCCTTTGGTTAACAAAAATCTATCAAGCCCAATTTTAACATTAGGAATTAATTTTACATTAATCATAGTTTACAGAAGACAGTTTCAAACATATGTTATCTTTTGTGTGTAGAAATCTTTCCTAATTTCAGTCCTAATGGTTTGACTCTCATTCCTGGTCTCTGCCACTAGGCCTGGAGAATAGAAATCAGTTCTCTCTATCTACCCTATCTGTTCTCCCCATTTCAAAGAAACATAATCATCCACAAGTAATGACTTGCATAGGCAATGAACTTTACTGCAGAGTGGCTTACTGCCTAAATGCATTATAAAATGTCAATAACCCACACAGTGCATTGGAATTTTAGCAAAATTGGGCCTTAATAGCTTCAGAACTACAATATAACCATAAATCTGAAGCAGTATGGAAATTTATAGTTTTATTATTTTTCCACTGTCCTCTTTAGCCATCCCAGCTCAGCACATTGTGCAGCCCCAAGGGTAAATAGATGATCTATATTCAAGCCTTCTTCCCCGACAGAACTGTTCTTAGCCAAATGCTAGAGACTATACTATAGTGGCCTACAAATAAATCTGCTCTGATATTTTCTCCTCATTCCTCAATTTACCCATTCGCAATATACTCAGGGAAATGTCTTGCATCTGCTTGGAACCTCTCCACATTTTGTCCAACTTAACTTAGGAATTCAACAGGCTGAACTTGCATTTCATCATCTTGTTACATTATTGTGCTAATTCGAGGTCAATCGTTTTCAACAGGACACCACCACAATTTACAAAAACGCAAGTAACCTTATTAAGAGCAATAAACATCCAATTCCTTTTAAGGACTATACACAATAAATGTAAAATTGCTATTCTTCATGGTGGCAATTGGCTTAAGCACCGTTCATTGGTTTGAAAGATCAATTGGAAAATCACACTGATTTAATTCCTAAGAGAGAAGCAGCCTTTTTATTATTCCTTTGCCAAAAAAAAATCTTCATTTTGCTCCTTTGGCAGACAATTGTTAGCAACTATTCAATAAATACAGAAAGGGTTAGCCTCATGAGATGAACAGAAAACTCCTCGGATAGCAACTAATTTTGCACTTTGTCCAAATTCCGGGGGCCACGTGTCTTGTTATTCAAGAAGCCACAGAATCTCATGAATAACTGAACCTGCAACACCACTCTCTATTGAACATAAGAACATAAGAAATAGGAGCAGGAGTAGGCCATCTAGCCCTTCGAGCCTGCCCCGCCATTCAATAAGATCATAGCTGATCTGTCGTGGCTCAGTTCCACTTTCCCGCCCTCTCCCCACAACCCTTAATCCCCTCTCTTATCAAAAACCCATCAACCCGCGTCTTAAAAATATTTAGCGAGGCAGCCTTCACCACTTCAACGGGCAGAGAATTCCAGAGATTCACCACCCTTTGAGTGAAGAAGTTCCTCCTCAACTCCGTTCTAAACCGCCCCCCCTTTATCTTGAGGCTGTGCCCCCTAGTCCTACTGTCTTTTTTGAGCGGGAAGAGTCTCTCCACCTCTATCCTATCCATCCCATTCATCATCTTATACGTCTCAATGAGATCTCCCCTCATTCTTCTAAACTCTAACGAGTACAAGCCTAGTTTATTCAGCCTCTCCTCATAGCTCAACCCCCTCAACTCCGGTATCAGCCTAGTAAACCTCCTCTGCACTCCCTCCAAGGCCAAAATATCTTTGCGCAGGTGCGGCGCCCAAAACTGCACACAGTACTCCAGCTGCGGCCTCACCAATGCCCTATACAGCTGCAGCAAGACCTCCCTACTTTTATATTCAATCCCCCTTGCTATGAAGGCCAGCATCCCATTCGCCTTCCTGACCACCTGTTGCACCTGCAAGCTGAGTTTTTGCGACTCATGCACAAGGACCCCAAGGTCCCTCTGCACCGTCGCCTGCTGCAGTTTTTCGCCATGTAAGTAATAGTCCTTCCTACCATTCTTCCTACCAAAGTGGACCACCTCACACTTGCCAACATTAAATTCCATTTGCCATTTCCTGGCCCATTCGCCCAGCCTATCTAGATCCTTCTGCAGACTCTCCACACCCTCCGCACAATTTGCTGTTCCCCCAATCTTGGTGTCATCAGCAAATTTCGACACCCTACACTCGGTTCCCTCCTCCAGATCATCTATATAAATGGTAAAAAGCTGAGGCCCCAACACCGACCCCTGGGGCACTCCACTAGTCACCATCCGCCAATCCGAATAGCACCCGTTGACCCCCACTCTCTGCCTCCTATTTGACAACCAATCCTCTATCCACGCTAACACCCTACCCCCAACTCCATGTCCCTCGACCTTCTGCAATAACCTCTTGTGAGGTACTTTGTCAAACGCCTTCTGAAAATCCAGAAAGACCACATCCACCGGCTCTCCTCTATCCACCGCCCTAGACACATCCTCATAGAACTCCAGTAAATTTGTCAGACACGACTTCCCTTTAATGAAACCATGCTGCGTCTGCTCTATCAAGCAATTCCCTTCAAGATGCCTCGCAATTTCCTCCTTGAATGCACTTATTGTACAAGAATAAGATTGACAGAGGGTTAGTGAAGCAACACCTTCCCCTTGGAATGGAACAAAAGAATCTGACAAATAATATGGAATTCCAACATTAACTGTCTTCAATTACACAATCTAGCTTAGGTTGCAAAATAGGCAAAAAGAACATGGGGCACTTTATCATCTATATATTGTTCGTCAGTGAAGACATTGATTTGAGTAAACATTGGCAAAAGCACTCAAAAACCATCCTGGACATTTTTACTTACACCATTACTCAGGTGCTTTTTCTCATATCCAAAACAGTTCCACCTTTAATGGCAGAGCCATAGATATCCAGAAGCTCCATATTGAAAGAATGTAGTTTTATCTTTGAGTGTTTCTTTTTCATTACTGATAAGAATGTAAGGAAATCCAAAGTGAGAAAGAGGCATTCAGCCTGTACCACCCATATCTCCTTCACAACTCAGACTTAAATCTATCTTATCATGTGCGTTCCCCATCTCTGCATAAGACCAAGGGATCTGGATTTAAAAATTCATGATGTCAGATGTCCTCCCAGATCTTCACAATGATTGACCAGAACAGTGATGTGCTCTTGTGTTCACTGTGACGGACAGGATAACAATCCAACCCACTCCTTCACCACAGTTCTCAAATATATTGTCAATTTGTAAATTTCTTATCCGTAAAATGTTATATCCTCAATTTTTATTATGGTACTTTGCAGATTCTGTTGCTGAATAAACAAATATTTCTCATCCATGCTTATTAAATGACAGTGCTAAGCATGGCATGGGTACTAATAGATTTGCAACACAATTAGTCAGCTTCTTTCCCCCCTGCCAACTGATGGCTATAAGGCACAAATATACCACAACACAAAGAATTCATAGTCACTATTTTGATTTCCATCCTTCAAAACCATCAACAAGTGCCAATCAATCTTAAATTCTGAAGAGGCTTAGATTCTGAAGAGGCTCTATATTTTCCAAAGTTAGAAAGCAGGTTTACCACCGTTTCTTCTCTATATATAAACTGCGAATTGAAGAAGGAAAATGATTTTGAGTTTCGGGAATCTATGTCATTCCTCATTTCACCCTCACTGTTTTGAGACTGTTTTCTGTGATGAGTTGATGAAGGAGCAGTGCTCCAAAAGCTCATGATACCAAATAAACCTGTTGAACTTTAACCTGGTATTGTGAGACTTCTTACTGTGCCAGATAAGTTATGTCTGCCTGTGTCAGTCCTAATTCGGGCAATATTTGAGACAGACAAAAAGCGGGGTGGGAATTTGTTTTGTTAATGGCCACCACAGTTCACTTTGACAGCATGGTGGCACAGTGATTGGCACTGCTGCCTCACAGTGCCAGGGACCTGGGTTCAATACTGGCCTTGGGTGACTGTGTGGAATTTGCATGTTCTCCTCATGTCTCTGTGGATTTGTTCCAGGTGATCCAGTTTCCTCCTAAGATGTGCAGGTTAGGTGCATTAGCCATGGTAAATTGCCTCTTAGATCTCAAGATGTTTAGATTAGGTGGATTAGCAGGGTAAATACGTGGGGTTACAGGTGATGGGCCTGGGTAAGATGCTCTGCCAAAGAGTTGTGCCAACTTGATGGGCCAAATGGCCTCCTTCAGCCTTGTAGGGATTCTATGTGATGACTCCTTCACAGTAATGAGAAAGAAAACACAGGCCAGGTCATCTCTCTGATTCCCAAGATGGTAGATTTGATGCTAAGTTCTGTCAGAAGAATCACCGATTCTTTCCATCTGAAGCCCAGTAAAATTTGCAACAGCAATAGTATTATGTCATTTATTATACAGGGACGATGCCAACTGTGCTTCCTCCATTTGAGGCAACGTTGGAGTGCAAAGAAGGACATCAATATTTTCCATGCCTTCACAATAGGCAGAGACTGGGGATAAAGAGCTCCTTCTCAGGATGGCAGCTGGTGACTAGTGGTGTGCCTCAGGGTTCGGTGCTGGGACCATAACTTTTCACAATATACGTTAACGACTTGGAAGAAGGAACTGAAGGCACTGTTGCTAAGTTTGCAGATAATACAAAGACATATAGAGAAACAGTAGTATTGAGGAAGCAGAAGGACCTGGACAGTTTGGGAGAGTGGGCAAAGAAGTGGCAGATGGAATATAATGTGGAAAATTGTGAGGCTATGCATCTTGGAAGGAAGAATGGAGGCAAGACTATTTTCTAATGCTTAGGAAATCAGAAACACAAAGGGGCTTGGGAGTCCTTGTCAAGATTCTCTTAAGGTTAATGTGCAGGTTCAGTCAGCAGTTAGGAAGGCAAATACAATGTTAGCATTCATGTCGCGAGGGCTAGAATACAAGAACAGGAATGTACTTCTGAGGCTGTATTAAGGCTCTGGTCAGACCCCATTTGGAGTATTGTGAGCAGTTTTGGGCCTCGTATTTAAGGAAGGATGTGCTGGCCTTGGAAAGGGTCCAGAGGAGGTTCACAAGAATGATCCCTGGAATGAAGAGCTAGTTGTATGAGGAACGGTTGGGCCTGTACTCATTGGAGTTTAGAAGGATGAGGGGGGGGACCTTATTGAAACTTACAGGATACTGCAACTCCTGGGTAGAGTGGACGTGGAGAGGATGTTTCCACTCGTAGGAAAAATTAGAACCAGAGGGCACAACCTCAGGCTAAAGGAACAATCCTTTAAAACAGAGATGAGAAGGAAATTCTCCAGCTAGAGAGTGCTGCATCTGTGGAACTTTTTGTTGCAGAAGGCCAGGTCATTGAATGTCTTTAAGACAGAGATAAGATAGGTTCTTGATTAATAAGGCAGGAAAATGGGGATGAGGAAAATATCAGCTATGATTGAATGGCAGAGCAGACTCGATGGGCAGAGTGGCCTAATTCTGCTCCTATGTCTTATGGTCTTACGGTCTAATAAGTAGCATGACTACAACTGGACACTGTATTCCATGTGATAATTCTTGCACTTTATAAGCCATAACAATTTATGGCATGTAAGGGAAGACAATGGCCAGAACTCTCTGACCTCACCTGCGGCTGGGATTCTTCAGTCCCGCTGCTGCGAATGGAGATCTAGACGAGCGGTAGCAGGGCGTGCGAGACCGGAGAATTCCAGCCAACATCTTCATGCACATTTTAAGTACTTGAAATAGAGGATAATAACACACATACATTTGATATACAAAAGCAAGACAGCACCAATAAAGCAAGTGATTTGTGTGACTTTGTTTTCACTCATCATTGTACATCTAAAACAGTCCACAGCGACGTAAATAATTCCTGTATCCAGCCCATTTCAACCTGTGAGTTTGGCTTTACCTTAGTACTGTTGAGTCTGCATTTGTGTGTTCCTCCAAACCATCCATCAGTCGAACACTGGTCAATGTCCACGTTCTGTAGATTTATGTCAACTCTAACAACTCCCCTGGAAGAAAAATAAAACTAATAGTATCCACAAATAGATGGGAAGAGTTAACCAATGCAGTTAGTAACCTGACTGAGAGAACAGGAATACATAGTTAATTGTACAAGGTATGAAACTTAAACAAATAAACTTAAACTATGTTGCCACTTTCAAATGGTTTGTAAGATTAATTTGGTATCTTAAACCAATGAACTATGTAACTGAAATAATTAATACAATATTTCTTCAACATCTTTTTGCATGTTTAAGAACGTAGGATCTTAGGACAGAATTTTACAGCCCCATTCATCCACCAAAGTCAATGGAGGTTTGAATGGCTTGCTGCATTTCACAGTACCCCCCCCCCCCCGCCACACAGGGGACATAAAATTATGCTCAGAGGATTTGGGAGCAAGAATAGATCATTTTGCCCTTAGGCCCTGCTACACCATTTAATAAGATCATGGTTGATCTGATTATCATCTCAGCTCCACTTTCCCATGTGACCCAATAGCCCCTGCCTCCCTCGTTGAACAACATTCTGTATAACTCTGCCTTGAATAAATTCAATGACCCAACCTCTTCTTTTTGGGGAAGAGAACCACACAGAATAATGACCCTCTGAGAGAAAAGATTTCTCCTCAAACCCATCTTAAAACGGAACCTTCTTATTTTTAAACTGTATCCTAGTCTCGCCCAGAAGAGGATTCGTCCTCTTCTATATTTATAAATATATAAAAAGGAAGAGGCTGGCTAGGGTGAACGTTGGACCCTTCAAGGATGAGAGGGGGGACTTAGTGGTGGGGGATGAGGAAATGGCTGAGGCCTTGAATACCTTTTTTGCTTCGGTCTTCATGGAGGAGGACGTGAATAGTTTGCCGGGTGTTAGCGATGGAAAGATGGTAGGAGTGGAGGGCCTGAATGACATTATTGTTACTAGAGAGGCGGTGCTCGACAGATTGGAGGGACTGACTGTGGACAAGTCCCCAGGACCGGATGGAATGCATCCAAGGGTTCTGAAAGATATGGCAGAGGTGATAGTGGATGCCTTGATGATTATTTTCCAAACCTCGCTGGATTCCGGGGAAGTGCCGGAAGATTGGAAAACGGCTAATGTTACGCCATTGTTTAAGAAGGGTAGCAGGCAAAAGGCAGGGAATTATAGGCCAGTTAGTTTAATGTCTGTTGTGGGTAAAATGCTTGAATCCATAATCAAGGAGAAAATAGCGAGGCATCTTGAGGAGAATTGTTTGATAGAGCAGACGCAGCACTGTTTCATTAACGGGAAGTCGTGTCTGACGAATTTATTGGAATTCTATGAGGATGTGTCTAGTGCGGTGGATAGAGGAGAGCCGGTGGATGTGGTGTTTCTTGATTTTCAGAAGGCGTTTGATAAGGTGCCGCACAAGAGGTTGTTACAGAAGGTTAGGGGGCATGGAGTTGGGGGTAGGGTGTTAGTGTGGATAGGGGATTGGCTGTCAAATAGGAGGCAGAGAGTGGGGGTCAATGGGTGCTATTCGGATTGGCGGTTGGTGACTAGTGGAGTGCCCCAGGGATCGGTGCTGGGGCCTCAGCTATTTACCATTTATATAGATGATCTGGAGGAGGGAACCGAGTGTATGGTGTCGAAATTTGCTGATGACACCAAGATTGGTGGAACGGCAAATTGTGCGGAGGGTGTGGGAAGTCTGCAGAGGGATCTAGATAGGCTGGGCAAATGGGCCAGGAACTGGCAAATGGAATTTAACGTTGGCAAGTGTGAAGTTGTCCACTTTGGTAGGAATAATGGTAGGAAGGACTTCTACTTACATGGCGAAAAACTGCAGCATGCTACGGTGCAGAGGGACCTCGGGGTCCTTGTGCACGAGTCGCAAAAACCCAGCTTGCAGGTGCAACAGGTGGTCAGGAAGGCGAATGGGATGCTGGCCTTCATAGCGAGGGGGATTGAATATAAAAGTAGGGAGGTCTTGCTGCAACTGTACAGGGCACTGGTGAGACCGCAGCTGGAGTATTGTGTGCAGTTTTGGTCGCCGCACTTACGCAAGGATATTTTGGCCTTGGAGGGAGTGCAGAGGAGGTTTACTAGGCTGATACCGGAGTTGAGGGGGTTGAGCTATGAGGAGAGGCTGAATAAACTGGGCTTGTACTCGTTAGAGTTTAGAAGAATGAGGGGAGATCTCATTGAGATGTATAAGATGATGAATGGGATGGATAGGATAGAGGTGGAGAGGCTCTTCCCGCTCAGAAAGGACAGTAGGACTAGAGGGCACAGCCTCAAGATAAGGGGGGTGGCAGTTTAGAACGGAGTTGAGGAGGAACTTCTTCACTCAAAGGGTGGTGAATCTCTGGAATTCTCTGCCTGTTGAAGTGGTGGAGGCTGCCTTGCTAAATATTTTTAAGACGCGGGTAGATAGGTTTTTGATAGGCAAGGGGATTAAGGGTTATGGGGAGAGGGCGGGAATGTGGAACTCATCCATGACAGATCAGCCATGATCTTATTGAATGGCGGGGCAGGCTCGAAGGGCTAGATGGCCTACTCCTGCTCCTATTTCTTATGTTCTTATGTTCTTACGTCCGCCCAATATCCATCCTGTAACTGCTATGCTGCAATGTAGCAGAACTGGTAAGAAATGGGGTCACAATTGCAAATGAAGCCCACAAAAATAAAAGACAAAGGTGGTTCTGGGCCATTTTTTGAGTGAGTTTCAGAAATTACTTTAGGAACCACTGCTTAGGTTGCTCTGCATGGACAAATGTGGTAGGAATGGCTTTGGCGTATGGTCCAATTATTTATACATCAAAATTACATTTGGAGGTTTTAGGTACACCGTAGACCCCCAGCTTACATGTTAAAAGTCATCATCTGTCTGAAAAGTTTGCTCTTGTTGTTCATCTAAAAGCCCTTACTAAGGTGCCTGTGGCAAGACACCAGCAGCCAGTACTAATGAGCTGATAAGTTACCAGATGGTATTTTCCTGCTGTTACTGTACATGTCTCCCTGAACTAAACTCACTCCCACTGAGCACCACCCAACCACTTATCTGTAGAGAAATAGGTTAGAAACTGTGGGAACCTCAAGTTCATATCTAAGTCGCCTCCTCACCCTTTCCACCAAGGAATGGTAGGTGATGTGAGGTACTGAATATTATTTTTTCTGCCAAGTTTTCACTCTGAGTACAGCAGGAAACAGTTACAGGAAAAAAACTAACACTCATTCCAGTTATGAAATTGTAATTTTTTTATTAGTAATGGACGATGCAAGTGTTCATAGAATCCATAGAACCCCACAGTGCAGAAACTCCACTCACAAAAGTAAATCCTTTGTTCCATCAGGACATTTTGTCCTCCACAATTACATTTTATGCAAAGACAGCTTGTAGGTCGTTCATTGCAATTCTCACCAACTTTTACAGATGCACCATAGAAAACATTCTTTCCGGTTGTATCACAGCTTGGTATGGTACTGCTCTGTCCATGACTACAAAGAACTACAAAAGGTCATGTACGTAGCCCAGACCATCACACAAACCAGCCTCCCATCCATTGACTCTGTCTACACTTCCTGCTGCCTCAGCAAAGCAGCCAGCATAATTAAGAACCCCTACGCACCTCGGATATACTCTCTCTCACCTTCTTCTATTGGGAAAAAAACACAAAATTCTGAGGTCACGTACCAACCAATTCAAATGCAGCTTCTTCCCTGCTGCCATCAGATGTTTGAATGGACCTACCTTGCATTAAATTGATCTTCCTCAACACCCTAGCTATGACTGTAACATTACGTTCTGCGCTCTCTTGTTTCCTTCCCTATGAACGGTATGCTTTGTTTGTATAGCACGCAAGAAACAATAATTATCACTTATGCTAATACATGTGACAATAATAAATCAAATAAAAATCAAATCAAATCAAACTGCAATTTGAATTCAATTCAAAGTGGACGCAGACAGATGTAACTTATTTGCCCTGCTCCATTCAGATATAAACGTATAATACTCAAGAAGAAGCCAGTGAATACAAAATCATGATTAAGAGGCACTGAATAATTCCAAACCATTGCAGGTTTGGAGTGTTTACAGTTTATGTATTAGTGTCACAAGTAGGCTTACATTAACACTGCAATGAAGTTACTGTGAAAATCCCCTAGTCGTCACACTCCAGCGCCTGCTCGGGTACACTGAGGGAAAAATTTAGCATGATTAATGCACCCAACCAATACTTCTTTCAGACTGTGTGAGGAAACTGGAGTACATGGAGCGTTATGCAGACTTCAGATCCCCCTCTCTCTCACATGGGTCAATTGTGTAACAAATACCTTGCTGCCTTATACATAAACTCAGCAGTCTGTGTACCATCAACAGAAGTGTCAATTGGAAATTTTAAACTAATCGCATATAAGCAATCAATCAATCATGACTACTTATAATGTTCAACTTTAAAATATTCAATATATGAGCAATAAATTCTTTATTATTAATAATATATTAAATTAATATACATTGCGATTGCTTGCATCCCTCACAAGCTCGATAATTATTGCCATGTGATATTTCAATGGTCAATGGAAAAAGACTTCAAGTTATGTACCAGAAAAATAACTTGGTGATCCAATCCTCTACTCACAAATCCAATAAACCTTCAAGTCCTGTGTCATAAAATTGATGAACCATCCAGTCCTGCATTGCACAGCATGTCCAAATGGAAGCACTGCACCATACTGATAAAAAAAACAGCCAAAAGAATTTACAACTGTGTTTGTAATAAGAACAATAATATATCGATCACAGGAGGCTTACTGAAGTAATCTTATTGTGGCGTTCAGATGACAGCCATGGTTAATGTTTCCGCCTCTCATGCGTGACATATAGTTTCATGTCCAATGTCACCGCCAGCTCTCCCACCCACCTGACGTAAACTCTAATAGGCAGCCAGGCATGTGGGCTGATTTTAAAAATATAAAACAAAATTAGAAATCCGCGTTACTACAATTCGAAACAGTACAATTAAGGCTAATTTAATCTCCCGACTCCGAAAAGGATGCTAAACTGTTATTACTTTGCTGTTATGATTTATAAGAGCAACTATTGGTCTGAATTGTAGCTTTGCCACTCACTGCTGTCTATTCTACCCTTTAAGGTATACTTCTTGCGTCTATGCCAAGAGGTCATAAATACAAACAATTCTTCTTCGTAGAGACTTTAATGGCATCTATCTGGCAAAATTCTTACTGTTCTCTGTGGTGAAGATCTTATCAATGTTGCTTGTATTGTATGATATGTCTACCATAGTTCAACAAAATAGATCTTCTAAACAAAACCTTACCTGAAACAGGAAGTGGCACCTTCTTTATCCACAAAACAACATATTTATTTCAGTAATTGTCCCTTTCTTTATTCAACGTTGGCAAACATTTTCTGGGAGAACCACATAGCAAATGCGCATCCTAACAAAACTAGCACAGGATGTCACAATAGGTCATAATCACACAATACTCTGTGCTAATGCAAGCCACCCACGAAACAACACTCTTCCATTCAAATCTTCTCACAAACAGCCCCCTACCTCAGCTTTTGCTTTCCATGTATGTGCCTTGTCAAGTTAAATGTTTTGACCATTTTTGCTCTTCTGATTATGTCAGCATTATCACTTTGTAATAGTTTCAACCCAGTTGCAGTTTTAGGAAGGAACAACTCAGCTTTTTATGAATTGGTTATGCCTGCAAATTTGACATCAAACCTTCTGTATCCTGCACAGGCAGACAGGAATGCGTGCAATAAAAGATGTTCTAACTACTAAATGTCCTAATTCTACAATACTGTAACCATTGCATGCAAGGGCAAAAAGAATACTTTGACTAACTTGATGTTAGTTGTTGCACTGAGTTTATTACAGAAGATGTTAATGTTTAAATTAGGTGTGTTAGTATTTACAATTTGCCCACCACATGAGGTAGCAATCAGAATGAGTGGTGCAAATGTTAATCTGACATTCAAAATTTTCCCCAAATCATCAGTACACAAAGTAAATGAATGTATATGTGAATTCATATTTGCTCAGAACAGAGACATTCTTAAAATTTTGCACAGTAAGAAATAAAGCACATTTCAAACCTCTAAACTCAGCTGTCACTTTATTGAATGACTAGCCTTCAAAGCAGTTACTTAATCTAGCATTCACTGAATCACCAGAGACTATCCTAAACCACTTCAGAATAATAATTCCATATTTCTGTCAAACAAGTTTATTTGTTCAGAAGTAAACAGTGTCATTCAATCCTCCCCAGAAAACAATCATCAGTCACAAAGGAAACTTGTTTCTTTCTGAACTGCAATAAACTGTAATTCATCAAAGTATATTTTGTGAGATATTAATGGGCCCAGTCTTGCTGCATGGGACATTGTGCAGTGTGCCCTGTTATTTAGATCATTTCCTGCACCTTTCAATGTGAAATATTTTGCACTAACTTGCTGGAGGTGTGAGCTAATAGCAGTGTGGCGAAGGTATCAGGACATCATTAGTGTTTATTTAATTCGTTTGTGGGCATCGCCGGCTAGCCAATATTTATTGCCCATCCTTCATTGCCCTTGAGAAGGTGATGGTGAGCTGCCTTCTTGAATCACAATAAGAAATCTCACAACACCAGGTTAAAATCCAACAGATTTCTTTAGTATCACAAGCCACAAGCTTTCAGAGCACTACTCCTTCATCAGGTAAGTAGGAGTTCTGTTCACAAACAGGGCATATAAAGATACAAACTCAATTCACAAAATAATGGTTGGAATGTGAATCTTTACAGGTAATCAAGTCTTAAAAGGTCAAGTCTTCAGATCTTCTTGAAGCGCCGCAGTCCACAGGCTGTGGGTTGACCCACAATGCCATTAGGGAGAGAATTCTGGGATATTGACCCAGCAACTGCGAAGGATCGGCGATATATTTCCAAGTCGGTGAATGGCTTGGAGGGGAATTTACAATTGCACTAACATCAATTTCCTTAACATTAGATTTAAGGATTAAGAAAGAAACCAGGGCAACCGGGAAGGGAACATATATAGTCAAATTAGGTAGAGAAAAGAAATAAAAGGAGGGAAATAAAGATTGGATTAAGAGAGTGAGAAAGGAGATGGAGAAGTAAAATGGAAAAAAAATTCCTTAATGTTTTAAAGAATTTATTATTTCCAGGAATAGAGCTCAACAGTTTAAATTGTTCCATTTCTGCACTAGATATAGATTGATTGGCATTGCATAATGTAATGATAATATTTTATTCAAGAAACATGCTCCCAGTCTGAAGGCTGAATTGCATATGACTTGCACCAAAAAATCTATATGCAGGCTAAACAAATGGGTTAAAAACAGGTATCAATGATGTAGTAATAAAAATAGATAAACAATTTCAGCAAGTATCAGGGAAGTAGTGGACAGGATATTAAAGGAAGAGCAACGTTAAATTAAAATTGTATGAAAATTACAAACCAATACGTCATTCCTATAGCAGAGGCATTGAAGTACACATAAATTTCAACACTGAAATACTTCACTGAGGACCCAAGCCATGTAAGGAGCAGGAATACAGCAATATCTTTTCCTCCTGCATCTGACAGAATGGAATTTAATCAAACATATAGCATTGGGCTCAGACTTGCAGATGGTGTGCACTGGAACATTTTTAGAAACATACTAACACACAAGGGAGGGAGAGAGGTATCTCGATAGCTTACTCCAGAACACATGGAGAGGGATATTCTGGTAACATGAGAGATACAGGCACAGGGTAGGGGGAGGCAGGTGGATGATGTAACTGATAGTCAGCAGGACAGGCAGAACCTGGCTTACAGGAGAAAGCACTCACAAATTCCACCATGATTGGGATTGTGAAGAGAGCAAAAGAGAAAGAAAAAAGAGAAAGGCAAGTTGGAGAGATATTCTTCAGTGGCCATTTGATGGATATATCTAACTGTTTTCAACCATGCCTACATTTTTAAGATGACTCAATAGGCATTTGTCTGATTGCAATTGCCTCTGGGAAAGCAGGTTAACAATTTAAATACGTTAATTTCTCAATTGAAGTGATATTTCAGTCTGAAACACCACATCCAAGGGTTTCATGAGCAGCTAAAAACTCGCCATTTGAAACTAAGGATATGAGTTAACAGCAATTGAAGGCAGTTAATTAAAAGTCAGGTTAGTATAGCAATAAATACCCAGTGTGGACCCCTGCTTTTTTACCCAACATGGGAAAAGGATTTATGCAGAGCACTTAACAGCAGGATATTAGTTTCTACATTTTGGCAGTATTGAGCCTGAGATCAGGATGGGTCAGAAAGAGTAGGCACTTGGTTTGTCTCACTGACTGCCTTCCAGTGGTGCAGAGCTTTGTTGAGGTCACACACATGGCAATTCACACAATCCCACATCACCCAGGAACGTTCATCAATCAGATGGAATTCCAATCCATTTCTGTCCAGTTGCCATGCAACAAGAAAATATTGATACAGGTGGGGACGGAATCCCAAGGAGCAGCCATGATGCTTTCATCAGCCCAAGTTCTTTTATTACTATGGTCCTGCAAACAGACTTGAGATGCGGTTGCTGGAAGAAAAAGAATATCGCTTTAGGCTTGCCTGATGACATCCGCCAGAAACCCATCCAGTGAAGCCCGTGAGTGAAACAATGAAAGCCACATGACTGCTAAATGTGTCACTGAGCATCCCTCAAGTTGGGTTTCAATGCTTGGACAACTCTGGGAGTGCCCTTGACCAGCAGACCCTCCAGAGTATTTGCGATGTGCTGTGTTAACAAAGAACAAAGAACAAAGAACAACCCAGCACGGGAAACAGGCCCTTCGGCCCAACAAGCCCACGCCGCTGCATCTCTTCTCACTCAGCCCTTCTCACTCAGTTCCCACTCACTCCGCTGCCCGCTCCCGACGCTGCCCGCTGTATGCTGCTACCCCTTTTTTATACCCCCCGCTCCCCCTTAATGACAATCCCCTGGCCTAACTTCCGGTACGGAAGTAAACTACACTTTAACAAGCCCCGAGAACCGGAAGTACAGAAAAAAAGCGTTTTTTTACTTTAAATCGGTCACTCACCACAGCCACAGCCACCAGGTTCAATGCTCCGGAGAACAATGAGTGTTCTGCACAACACTGTGTTTAAGTGAGGATGTGAGAAAAGCCATAAGACAAGAAACAGTTTCCAGCCCTCGCCCCTCCACCCCCAGCCACATACTTCAATGCCAACTCATGCTACCTCATTCTACCTACCTACCTGTATGTCGCCCATATCCTCCATGCCAACCTATGCCCTCTACCCATATCACATGACCCCTTATAGAATCCTGCTAGGGCACTCTGCAGTCCTCAGAGTGTTGGAGATTCATTCTGAAAATCCTGCTAAAAAAATCAGTAGGAGTTACTCCCGCTTTCACGCGAATTCGGCACTTAGAATTTTTTTGGGAGAACTGCTCCCATTATATTTACATTTCTTCACCTAGATAATTCCATTTAAAATCATACATTTCACTGAAGTATTTAATCGCTACAAGCATATGTGTTCGTTGCCTTACTTCAAAGACTTTATGGGCGGCATGGTGGCATAGTGGTTAGCACCACTGCCTCACAGTGCCAGGGACCCGGATTCGATTCCCAGCATGGATCACTGTCTGTATGGAGTTTGCACATTCTCCCTGTGTCTGCGTGGGTTTCCTCCGAGTGCTCTGGTTTCCTCCCACAATCCAAAGATGTGCAGGTTAGGTGGATTGGCCATGCTAAAATTGCCCCTTAGTGTCAGGGGTACTAGCTAGGGTAATTGCATGGAGTTATGAGGATAGAATGTGCATGGAATTGTGGTTGGCACAAAATTGATGGGCTGAATGGCCTCCTTCTGCACTGTAGGATTCTAGGATTCATAACCACTTGGAGCTACCAGTCAAACTGTGAACTGACAGCACCTCACTGTAATACTGGTAGGTTGTGAAATCTGTCAAGCAGCAAAAATCATTTGATGATAGCTCTCAGTCTCATGTCAACAGACAGAGTTAAAAAGCTAGCACTGATTTTTAAGCTGTAGCCTCTTTTTTCATTTAAAGGCCGGGAGATTTATATACCTTGACTGTTCCCATAGCTACTTGACAGTTCTCCTGATAGCTTGATATTTATCTTGACAGCTTGAAAGTTCTAATCAGCATGACAATTCCAGTGAGCTTATCCAGCTTTTACACACATTCATGTCTACTTTTAAAATTCCTAAAGACCACCTGAGTTCTTTCTAAGGTGCCTTGGATGTATTCAAAAGATTATCCTACCTCTTCAAAGAATTTCAGCAGTTTTGGACCTTCTTCTGAAAGATTTATTACCCACAAGTTGTGTTTTGGACACCCCAGTTATGAAAATTGAAGGCAGCTGCCTCTGCGAACTACTCTTGTGCAAATTATAAAGTGGCCCTCAACCCCCGACACTTCCCCCCTCCCCACCCCATTTCCCCTGGAAAAAATGGTGGGTTAGGGTTTAGTGGCGGTAGTTCTAAAAGCAGGCACCCAGCACCGTTTTGGCTAAACCAAATACCGTCTCCATCTTAATGAAAATTCAGACCATCGTCTGCAGAGGAATCTGTGGACAATGAAGAACAGCAAGAGGAGAAGGTTGGGTAGGAAGATGGTGGCCCAAAGGTTCACATTGTTGCCTGCAATGGCAGGGACTTTCTTATAGCCATACGGTTCAGTTAGCCACTAACATTCGACCAAGATTACCAAGCACATTCAATGGCCACTCTCTCTCCCTGCCCACCCACACCTTCCCAATCCCATTGACATAAATCAGCCTGGTTACCAAGCAACCACCTATTGCATGCTTCCCTTTCAATTTAAGCCTTCCCATTCACCACCTGGAAGGACTAGTTGCTACACAGCAACCAAGAATTGGCAACACACAGAAGTGGTGCAAAGTAATAAATTTATGTGACTTTACCGAGGCACAGAAACTTCACGACAAATCATTTTGTCCAACAGCAATACGCATAGCTTTGTAAAAAATGTGGTTCTTCCTTTTTCCTACCATTCTCATCTGAGGCAGAGATAGGTTGCTTTGATCTCTGCTCTGACCATTGAGATGTTCTTGATTCATATCCTCTGTATTTTGCAGCTCATGGTGGCCCCACTAAAAACTGCTGCATTTGCACCTACAACAGGTGAAAGGTGAGAGCACTCTGAGTGGAATCTCTAATTCCATATCTCCTTTAGCCATCCATCCCTATCATGGACCAGTCTTACTCCACTCCGATCAGTTGGTGTGGAGCAATTCTTTTTGAGGCAATAGACACGCTGGCATTCAAGAGTCTGCAAGGCCAGGTTCAAGGCCTGCACAGACTCATTTGATTGCTGTGATTGATATTCCACACAGTCATGAAAGAAGACATACTTGTAATGCCGTGTGACATCAACCCACTCCTCCTTGGGCTGTACTGCTCCATTCTCTTTGCAGTCAAGCACAACATGTGTGGAAGGCTTGCCAGCAAGTTGCAAATTTTCTGCTGCACATCCATAGTTGTCCTTTTCATTGACCACTCCTCAGGCACAACATTGGTGTCTAGCTGAGCAGATCTCAAATAGGGCTGTGTCTTCTGAGGCAGACTCTGTGCCACTAAGTCAGCCATTACTGCCAATTGCAAAGTGTGATGTGTGAGAGATTAGGTGACACCCTAAATAGTTGTGTAACTGGACCCACCGAACTGTGAGTATCTGAGCTGGTGGATGCTAAGGAGAGTCTTGTGATGGTGGCCCCTCTAAAAGTATCATCTCCCCTGAGGGTTCAGTATCCATAGCATCCACCAATGGCAGCTACATAAGCCACTGACGGAGAAAATACACAGGTGTGCATTAGCAAGATAAGAATGTCGCAACTAATCAAAGAAGATTATAGAGGTGATCATATTTTCTAACTGCTGAAATAAGGTCAATTGCCTAAGTATTGAATAACATATAGATTGAAGATAACGTCTGTCTATCACCAGGTGGATGAAGGGTCCCCATTACTTTCGCTCCTATGCCTTGTTATGCCATTCATGCCACTGAAGATCTGCAATTGCCAGCTTTGTGATTTGTGCAGGACCACCTCCCATTCATGGCTTGAATTCTCCTCTCCTGCAGAAAGGGAAGGGGTGACCTATGAATTATTGTGGTGGTGTGTATGCTCCTGATGTATAGAGTGCCATTGGTGAAAGTGACCAGATTGTGTTTCTTTAGGGTTTGCCTGTTATCCTAAGGATGCCACCTAGTCAAGAAAAGGCATTAAATTGCATAAGGATCAAGATGAGTGATAGGATGGATGGGCAGATGGGGATTTGAAAGAGAAGAATAAGTGCATAAGTAAGATAAGACAGCGTGAGCCGGGATCTGATGAAATAGGTTTGACAAGATAGAGTGAGGTGGGGGATGGTGGAGCGTGGTTAGTTTTATCATTACTTAACTTTTCAGTTATTGATATTACAGGATGTGGACATCGTTGGCTGGGCCAGCATTTATTGCACATTCCTCCATTTCAGAGGGCATTTGAGAGTCAACCAGTTGTAGGTCTGGAGTCATATGGAGGCCAGACCAGGTAAGGTTGACAGATTTCCTTCCCTAAAGGGCATTGGTAAACCAGATGAGTTTTTACAACAATTCACAATGGTTTCATGGTCATTAGTAGAACGTTAATTCCAATTTTTTATTGAGTTCAAATTTCACCATCTGCCATGTTGAGTGTGGAATCAAAGTGTTTTAGGAAGGGCTATTCTGTCGTTATAAACTAAGAAATCGTCAATGATTGCGAGATGTTTTCTTTGTTCAAAGTATTGGCAAAGGACTGGATTATTTGGAGTATTCTCTGGCCATCCATTCTAGCAATACTTTTTTATCTTGATATACCCTCCATTCTGCTGTTGCGTTTGTTTAATTTTTTACAATCTCTTTTCAGTGGCAGCTAGGAGTCTAGGAATGAATGAAGTGTGTGCTCCCATGCAATACAATTTAAATCTTCCAGTTTTATTGGTTCCAGTGGTATTCTTGACAAACATCTGCTGTCATCTGGTATATAGCTTCAACATAGTCAATGAATTGTGTCTCAGGAGTCTCAGTCTAAAACTCTGAATTTTAGATGTTTTGTTTGCAGTTTTCTTTAGGTTAAGAAGAATAATCAAAGGTTTGCAGTTGGTTTTAATTTTAAACCTTAATCACATGACACTTTCAGAGAATCTCTCGCAGGCTCGTATTTGTGGGAGATCGTGTGGTGTAATAAACTAATCTTAGAACAAAGAACAAAGAACAAAGAAAAGTATAGCACAGGAACAGGCTCTTCAGCCCTCTAAACCTGTGCTGATCATGATACCCTAACTAACCTTCCGCCCTTACTCAGTCCGCATCCCTCTTTTCTCGCCCTATTCATGTATCCATCCAGATGTCTCTTAAGTGCTGCTAATATGCCTGCCTCCACCACCTCCGCTGGCAGTGCGTTCTAGACACCCACCACTCCCTGTGTGAAAAACTTCCCTTTATCTCCCTTAAACTTTCCTCCTCTCACCTTAAAGCTCTGTCCCCTTGTAATTGGCACTTCAACCCTCAGAAAAAGACTCTGTCTTTCATAATTTTGTACACCTCTATCAGGTCTCCTCCTCAGCTTCCATCTTTCCAGTAAAAACAATCCTATTTTATTCAACCTCTCGTCACAGCCAACGCTCTCGAGACCTTTAACACTTAAAGATGTAGTGAAGAAAGCCCACCAATACCTCTACTTTCTCACAGGACTAAGGAAATTTGGCATGTCAGCTCTGACTCCTACCAATTTTTACAGATGCACCATAGAATGCATTCTTTCTGGTTGTATCACAGCTTGGTATGGCTCCTGCTGTATCCAAGACAGCAAGAAATTACAAAAGATTGTGAAAGTAGCCCAATCCATCACACAAACCAGCCTCCCATCCATTGACTCTGTCTACACTTCCCGCTGCCTTGGCAAAGCAGCCAGCACAATTAAGGACCCCACGCACCCTGGACATTCTCTCTTCCACCCTCTTCCATTGGGAAAAAGATACAAAAGTCTGAGGTCACGTACCAACTGACTCAAGAACAACTTTTTTCCTGCTGCCATCAGATTTTTGAATAGATGTACCTTGCACTAAGTTGAGCTTTCTCTAAATCCTAGCCATGACTGTAACACTATATTCCTCATTCTCTCATTTTCTTCTCTATGAATGGTATACTTTGTCTGTATAGTATGCAAGAAGCAATACTTTTCACTGTATGTTAATACATGTAACAATAATAAATCAAATCAAAATGTCTTCTTTGTCCATCGTTAAGGACTTGAGACAGTTTTGCGCCCATACCTGCAGATGATGTGCATACTGCTATAATTGTTAGCAATGCTGAATCATAGTGCGCTAAAATTTTGGTGACATTAAGAGATATTTTGATCTTGTCAAAAGCATTTTGCTGGTCCACATTCCAGTATCACTGTTGACCTTGTCCCAATAACTGTCATAATGGCTCGTTTTTATCCACCAAGTTTAGTAGGACCTTACTGACTTGGTTTACCATGCCAAGGAATCTTTGTAATTCTGATGCTTTAGGCTGTGGGAACTTTCTAATGATTGTAGTTTTCTGAATATTGGCTGGAATTCCTGAAGTCTGCACAATGAGGCCTGTGAATTTTATAATAAGCTTTGGCAAATTCACATGTGTCATTAAAGTCAAACTTGCTTCTTGTGTTCCTATGTAACAATCATGTTCTTCCCTCGATGAACCAGGTACAAGAATGTTGACTGTGGTGTGGTACTCCTTACACAACAACCCTGCTGCACACACAATGCTAAATGAAATTATAATGACATAGCAACAATAAAATGCCACAGGTAGACATGCCAAAATTCCTTTGGAATGGAGTGTCGCAGGCTTTAAGAGAATCCCTCCCTACACTGAATGTGCTCCAGAGTTAATACTGGGCTCAATGGCTGAGATCAAAATCTCACACAAAAGATTTTTCCAGTTTTACCTGGAATACAATCATTCACAACCCTTAAATACAACGGTCTTGGAATTACACAACAGGATTTTAACGTACAGTTTGTACCCTGCAGCCTCATTTCAACATTATTTACTGCAGATCTATTTTTATCTTGAAGATGAGAACAGGGCAGAGCAGGCAAGACAATGACACGTCACGTGTGAAGAGTATAGAAACACATCAGGAAATGAGAAGCACTGAGACTTATGATCAAAAGTGAGTGAATCAGATCACTGGCTCATTTGAACATTTACACTTTATTGTGCTCAGTCTTCCAAAAGTCAGACTAAGTTTCACGATGCTGGAATAGTTTGCACTGGAACGCAGGAAATTTAATGGCATTCTTTATCATCGTGGAGGTTTTGATAAACTCAGTAAAGAAAGATTATTTGAATGATAAGGGGGTTAGTTTTAACTTTGGACAATAATTGACACTGAAAGGCCTCCTGTTGTCTGCCTCGCCTGGCTTTCCTTGTTAAGTAAGTCAATTGGACTCAGTGCATAATGAAAGGCTAATCTAATATTGTCCACTGTAAATCGTTGGCCGCAGTTAAAATTATCCCCAAGGAGTCATCAATTTAAAATTGTCCTTGGGAAGTTGCAAAAAGTGGTTAAGAGAAATTTTGTCATGTAGAGGTTTGTTGAGACATAGAATTGGGTGACGTGGGAAGGGTGAAGTAAAGATCATTGCATTTTACTTTCTTCTATTATTCATTCCTTGCTGGCTAGGGCAGCATTTATTGCCCTTGAGAAGGTAGCAGTGAGCTGCCTTCTTGAACAGCTGCAGTCCATGTAGAATAAGTATTCGAAATAAAGGAAAGTAAGAGATGTGAGAAATTAGGAGGCATCTAGCTTTGGGCTTCTCTAGCATAGGTACAGCAGTAATAGGATGGGCCGAATGGTCGTCTATCCTGTAAACCTCTCAGGTGCTATTTTTTAAAGGGAGTGAGACTTAATGAGTAAAAACATAGAAGCAGGAGCCTGTCATTCAGCCCTCTTCACTTAATCTGTCATTCAGTGACAGCATGGCTAATCTGTACTTCAACTCCATTGTCCATCTTTTCTCCACGTTCCCGGTGCCCTTACATACAAAATTCTATCAATCTCGCCTTTAAAATTTTTACCTGATTTACCAAGCACTGTTTTTATCACAGGAAAGATTCCCATATTTCCACTACAGTGTGAAAAATGTATTTCCCAACCTCTGTTTTAATAATTAATGATGATCAATCATGCTCATTTATCCCCTGGTAAAATAATCACTGGTCAAATCCAGGAGAAACGCAGCTTCGGGGTGTTGCCTGTAACTGTATTGTCACAGCAACAGCTAATGGATTCTCAATTAACCAGCTGTAAATTCTAATTAACTGCTGTGCATTAAAGGCAAGACTAAAATATCGTTGTTGACAACTATTCCAAGAAGCAGTTTCTGGATGCTTACTGGGGGTATTCAGTGAATAACTTCAATCTTTATTCAATGGGGGCGGGGAGGAGAGACTGGGAAAGGAGCAAACTCCAATTTACCACCACGTCTGTCTGCAGAAACAACACCTATAACCTTTCAGATTCTGCCTCATTCTCGGGAAAGATGTTGCAAAGCAAGTCTGCCAAAAGAAAATAAAAACACAAGAGGAAAATATATATACTTTATTTTTGAGAAAGCAACAACCGTCACTAAATGCTTTGGCAGCCAAAAAGCTGTTGCTCTGTGCTGCAGTAAGGTGGTTATATGATTGCATATCGAAGCTGCTGACAGGAGTTAAAAAGAGAGTATCGCCATAGTAACCAGCTTCAGTGGAAGGAGTGTGAATTTGCTCTGTTGCTTTAGATGTCTGCAACAGGGACTGGTGTGAAAATAAGACTGGGAGTTAATGTCACAGCTTCCTACGGGATTATTCATGTCCCGGATACATTGGGGTGAGCCACCAAGATTGCTGCAGTCCAATCACAAAGATAATGACAAATAAGTTCTTAAAGTGCTACTCCATTAGTTGGCAGTATTTGGTTTTTGAAGATTACTTTAAGTCCCAGTCATACCTAAACTTTGCAGGACAGACTGTAAAATCCAAAATCCTGACTTATACGCATGGACTGGTGTCATGGTTAAGGCAGCATGTCTCACTGCTTTCGTGGTTCCATAGTTTGGTGTGATTCCTGTTTCTTTTATTCTTTCATAGGGTGAGAACATCGCTGGCTAAGTTAACAATTATTAACCATCCCCAATTGCCCTTTGGGAAGAGCTGTCCACCTGGTGTAGGTACAGCCACAGTGCTGTTAGGGAGGAGTTCCAGCAGTCTGACCCAAGGACTGTGAAGGAACAGCGATATACTCCCAAACTGGAATGGTGTGTGTGGCTTGGAGGGTAAACTGCAGGTGGTGGTGTTCCTATGCATCTGCGACCATTTCCTTCTAAGTTTGAAAGTTGTCAAAGGAGGCTTGGTGACTTACTGCACTGTGACTTCTGGTAGACACTCAGCTGCCACTGTGTGTTGGTGGTGGAGAGAATGAATGTTTAGGTAGTGAATGGGATGTGGGTCAAGTGGGCTGCTTTGTCTTGGATGGTGCTGAGTTTTTGGGGTGCTATTGCAACTACCCTCATCCAGACAACTGGTGACTATTTCATCCCTCGCTGAATATGGTGGACAGGCTTTGGGGAATCAGGGAGTATGTAGTTTGCCACAAAATTGCCAGCCTCTGAGCTGCTCTTGCAGCCACAATATTTATATGGTTGGTCCAGTTCAGTTTCTGGTCAATGGTGACTAATTCCCTCTCCTCCCCCACCCCCACCAAGAAAATCAGGAGTGGTGCAAAATGCTGCCACAATTACATCTCCTTCCATCCTTCCTCTCTGCTTGATGTGACAAATGTTTTGGTACAATTTGATGTGCCAGCTCCTGCTACCTGGCAGTTAGACTCTCGTAACTTCCAAACAGAAACAAAAACTAGTGACTGTTCAATAGAAACCCTACAATGCAGAAAGAGACCACTCGGCCCATCGAGTCTGTACAGACTCCCACCCAGCCCATATCCCTACATATTTTGCCCACTAATCCAAGCATCTCAGGACACTAAGGGCAATTTTTAGCATGGCCAGTCAACCTAACCCGCACATATTTGGACTGTGGGAGGAAACCAGAGCACCCGGAGGAAACCCACGCAGACACGAGGAGGAGAACGTGCAAACTCCACACAGACGGTGATTCCAAGCCAGGAATCGAACCCAGCTCCCATGGAGCTGTGAAGCAGCAGTGCTAACCACTGTGCTACCGTGCCGCCCATAAGAGAAAGGCAAAATACTGCAGATGCTGGAGCCTGAAACAAAAACAGAAAATACTGGATAATCTCAGCAGGTGTGCAGAAAGAGAATAGAGTCAACGTTTCGAGACTAGATGACCCTTCATCTGATGCATTTTCTGTTTTTGTTCCGGTGATTGTTCAGTTTGCTGCGGGTCACTGACACATCCCTTAGTCTGAGTCACGCTGCTTTTCATTCATTCATTTGGAGCTGATTGGATTTTTGACTGGGGACTTTAAAGATAAGAATCTATTTCAGTCAATCCCTAATTTTTACTTTCCAACTCTGAAGTGTGGCAAGTCTGAATGATGTGACACAACTGACAAGCACTTGACGAAAGTCAATGATCAGAACGAGGGAAAATAAAATCTTCAAGGTTGCAGATGATACGAACACACAAATTAAAAGCTGGTCGTTTGGCCCCTCAAGCTTGCTCTGCCATTTAGTAAGATAATTTCTGCCTACCCCCGGTAACCTTTGACTCCATGTTACATATCTATCTCTGTCTCAAAAATATTCAGTGACTGTGCCTCAGCCACTCTTGATGAAGAGAGTTCCAAAGATAGCTGACTCTCTGAGGGAAAAGATTTCTTCTCATCTCCATCTTAATTGAGATCCACCCACGCACCCCCCCAAACCCCCCCGATCCCATATTTTAAACAATGTCCTCTTGTCCTAGTCTCTCCCACAAGGGGATAACAAAATTTGAGCCAAAAGAACTAATAAGTCGTATCCAAAGTTCTCTGGGCAGCACGGTAGCACAGTGATTAGCACTGCTGCCTCACAGTGCTAGGGACCTGAGTTTGATTCCCGGCTTGGGCCACTGTCTGTGTGGAGTTTGCATATTCTCACTATGTCTGCGTGGGTTTCCTCCGGGTACTCCGGTTTCCTCCCACAGTCCAAAGATGTGTGGGTTAGGTTGACTGGCCATGGTAAATTGCCCCTTAATGTCAGGGGGACTAGCAGGGTAAATGTATGGGGCTACAGGGACAGGGATGGGTGGACTGTGGTCGGTGCAGACTTGATGGGCCAAATGGCCTCTTTCTGCATTGTAAGGTTTCTATAATTCTTAGAAATAAATTTAAAAGAGTTTAAATTCCTATATTCCCCAATCCAGTGCCGCTCCTTCTGCCTCATTTCCAAGATCTGCAAACAGGACCACCTTGGCTGAGTCCACCTGTTCCTGCCCCACTGAAGTGATTTCTTTCTATCTTGACTCTTTTTTATCCCCTTGTCCAGTCTCTTCCCACCTACAACTCTATGGGGGCGATCTTACCAAAAACAGTCTAAGTGCCAAACAAGCATGAAAACAGGAGACCTTCAGACCCATTTTTTAAAAAAATCAAATCTCATGATACTTAGAAAAATAAGTGAGGCCAAGTGTGATTCTCACCAATAGGGGAAATGGATAATTTTTTCACACCAGGAAGCCAGCTGTCAATTGCTGGAGAGCGCTATTGCACAGGCGCCCTGACCTCCCAGTGCACTGTGTCAAGAGTACACAGTTCATTGGGAGATTGTCACTCTATCCATCTCATCCCACTCCAGACATTGCTTCCCACATGCCCCCCCCCCAGTTGTTTGCCTCCCCCGATTCCCAATCACCCAGCTGATTGCACCACTGATTCCCCATCCCCCTATTAGCCTCCACCCCCATTCACCCCCCCATTGGTCACTGCCCCTGTTCACACCCTACCCCATCAATTGCTGCCCCAGCAATCCTGATTGCAGAATGCGCAGCCTCCACACGCCGCCTCACCTCCAGGCAAGGAGCTTCACTGGCATGGCCGTTAAGGCAAGTAAGACCAGATGATTGCATCCTGAATTCACTAGTAATATTTTTAAAACTTATAAATATTTAAATCAGCCTTGTACCCTTCCCGGGTGCAAGGCTGGTTACACTGGCTTGACAGGGCTGGTACAATGCGAGAGGTGAGATCCCATGCAAATCCAATTTTTTGCCTCTCTTACGATCTTATTGGCTTGCCACACTGACTGACTAGCAGATGAGCCAATGAGCTCACACCGCCCCCCCCCCCCCCCCCACCGCCACATCTCTACATCCATGACTATTCCGAGATCTTCTGTCTCTTTGGGTATTTTTACTTTACGATAATCAACAATCTCCTCTTAACCATGGGTATCCAATCTTTCTTTACCTCCTTCCCCCAACAGGACAGTCTGAAGAGCTTTCTATATCGTCCTTGAATGGAGGCCCAAACAGTTCACATCCACCACCATCACACAGACTGAAGGAACAGCATCTCATCTGCCAGCTAGGCGCTTTGCAGTCTTCTGGTCTCAACATCAAATTCAACAACTTCAGATGATTTGCTCTACTCCACCTCAGTCCCCTGTTTATTCATTCTATTTTGTTTAATATTTTCACTGTTTTCTACCTTTTATTTCTTTATGGTCTTTCTTCATTTTTCTTCCACCCCACCATTCTTTCCTTTTCCCTACTTCATCTCCTTCCCCTACCTTCCACCGCCCCCATTTCCCCTTTTCTACATTCTACCTCTATCCAATCCCAACCCCCTCACCCCACCCCCACCCCCTGGCACCCAACATCTCCATCTGGCACAGCTTACAGCTTCTCTGCCGCTTGGCCATTCACACACTCTATTCTCTCTGTGGACAGCCAATAGTAGTCTTTTCCCCCGGTTTCTATAGCTATGACTCATCTTTCATTCCCTTGCCCTGCCATATAAATATCTCCCACTTCCTATGCCTTTTAGCTTTGAAAAAGATTCTTCTGGACTCGAGACAGCGGAGGAGGTTAGACCCTCCACAAGATGAGAAAGAAATTGCGAAACTAAGACAGTTCAGCCCAACCAGTCAGTATTGATGTGTCCTCTCTGTGAGTAGACGCCCTAATCCCATCTTCCCATGTCCCTTTAGTCTCCCTTTCCTTTATGTCTCTTCAATTAGAAAAGTCTTTCTCCTCAAAAGCCACTAAAAACAGCTACTCATTTGTGGTCTGTGTATCACAATGTGTATTTATCTTAAATTCATTTTAATTTTCCAAAAATTGATCTCTGTGCATTTGTTTTTGCATGGGAGTGACTGAAGGTGTGCATTTTGAGGTGCTCTTAGAGGTGAAGCCCCTCCGAATTGGTTCATCTGGATGGCACAGTGACAGGGGCAGCATGGTGGCAGGAGCAGCACAATGGTTAGCTCTGCTGCCTTGCAGCACCAGGAACCCAGGTTCGGTTCCAGCCCTGGGTGTCTGTGTGGAGTTTGCACGTTCTCCCCATGTCTGTGTGGGTTTCATCCAGATGCTCTGGTTTTCTCCAACTGTCCACAGACGTGCGGGTTTGGTGGATTGTTCATGCTAAATTGTTCCATAGTGTCTCAGTGTTTTAACCTGTCCCAATGTCTTACTCTCCCAAAGTCTTGGTGTTTTAACCCTTATGAGTATCACTGAATTGGAACAACATTTTCTACATCTACTTCATGCACAATTACTTTAATTTTTCTCAGTTTATTCCCACATATATCACTATGTGATTGTAATAACTCCTTCAGATCATTTTGATTTTCCTCCAGAAGGTAACACAACAATTTATCCCAATTTCTGATTACTTTGTCATTGTCCAATCTAATGTGAGACGTATAAGACTAATTGAGACGTATAAGATGTTGAATGGGATGGATAGGATAGAGGTGGAGAGGCTCTTCCTCCTCAGAAAGGACAGTAGGACTAGAGGGCACAGCCTCAGGATAAAGGGGGGGAGGTTTAGAACGGAGTTGAGGAGGAACTTCTTCACTCAAAGGGTGGTGAATCTCTGGAATTCTCTGCCCGTTGAAGTGGTGGAGGCTGCCTTGCTCAATATTTTTAAGACGCGGGTTGACAGGTTTTTGATAGGCAAGGGGATTAAGGGTTATGGGGAGAGGGCGGGAAGGTGGAACTGAGCCACGACAGATCAGCCATGGTCTTATTGAATGGCGGGGCAGGCTCGAAGGGCAAGATGGCGTACTCCAGCTCCTATTTCTTATGTTCTTATGCTCTTATGTGAGGAATGCAAGTTCTTTATTTCTTATCCACTTTTTCTCATCACGTGCCATGCCACCATTTAAAGTTGTCTCATTAACTCACCAGCCCTATTTAATTTTCCCCTAAAGTTTAACACATAGTCCAACAATGTAGTCTTAGAATGCTGACTCACCAATTTCTCCTCGACCAATTTAAGTGATCCTCTTACCTCATGACCAAGAACTAATTCGAAGGGACTAACTGTTGTTGAATCATTAGGTGCATCCCTAATTGGAAAAAATTACAAATGGAATTCCTTCATCCCAAACTTCTGGATAATCTTGACTGTAGGCCCTCAACATGGTCTTTAAGGTTTGATGCCACCGTTCTAATGCTCCCGGCAACTCTGAATGGGACTCAGTTGATTTAAATTGCTTTACCCCTAAGCTGTCCATAACTTCCTGGAATAACTTTGATATTAAATTTGATCCTTGATCTGATTAGTTCTGTGAGTAGTCCATATCTGGTTTAAAAAAAAAGTTAAGGAACAACAATCCTTTTAGCTGTAATATTATGTAATGGAATGGTCTCTGGAAATCTAAAAGACGCATCCATTATGGTCAACAAATATTGATTCCCACCTTTTATTTTAGGGAAAGGTTGTACGTAATCAATAGTTCCTCAAAGGCCAGAATTAGTATCAAGGGTGCTGGTTTGATTACCATTTAGGGTTTTCCTATTACCTGATATTTGTGACATAAACAGCAAAATTCAATGATGTGCTTATGCAGTCCAGGCCAATAAAAATGTTTTTTGTATTTCTGCTTGAGTTCTCCTTACTCCTAAATTATCTCCTATTGTAACCTTACCTGCAACACATCTTTTCTATAACCCTCTAGTAATACAACTTGATGAACTACTGCCTATTTTCCATCTGCCAAAATACGTAAAAGTCTCCATTTCCACATTAAGATATCATTTTTAATGTCATAATATTCCAGTATACACTTAGATTCTTCTTCTGTGTAAGTATTTTGACACAACTGCTTTATCTCTTCATCTTTCTATTGTAATGTTGCCAACTTTCTTGAATTAAAGATATCTACTTTGTCCTCGACTTGTTCTTGTTCTTTCTCAACCATCTGGTCAAAAATGTTTTCTGATAACTGAACTTTAACCGCTTTATCTTTACTTTTTGATTTCTCCTCCTGTTTCTTACATGGCGAAAAACTGCAGCAGGCGACAGTGCAGAGGGACCTCGGGGTCCTTGTGCATGAGTCGCAAAAACCCAGCTTGCAGGTGCAGCAGGTGGTCAGGAAGGCGAATGGGATGCTGGCCTTCATAGCGAGGGGGATTGAATATAAAAGTAGGCAGGTCTTGCTGCAGCTGTATAGGGCATTGGTGAGGCCGCAGCTGGAGTACTGTGTGCAGTTTTGGGCGCCGCACCTGCGCAAACATATTTTGGCCTTGGAGGGAGTGCAGAGGCGGTTTACTAGGCTGATACCGGAGTTGAGGGGGTTGAGCTATGAGGAGAGGCTGAATAAACTGGGCTTGTACTCGTTAGAGTTTAGAAGAATGAGGGGAGATCTCATTGAGACGTATAAGATGATGAATGGGATGGATAGGATAGAGGTGGAGAGACTCTTCCCGCTCAAAAAAGACAGTAGGACTAGGGGGCACAGCCTCAAGATAAAGGGGGGGCGGTTTAGAACAGAGTTGAGGAGGAACTTCTTCACTCAAAGGGTGGTGAATCTCTGGAATTCTCTGCCCGTTGAAGTGGTGGAGGCTGCCTCGCTAAATATTTTTAAGAAGCGGGTTGATGGGTTTTTGATAAGACAGGGGATTAAGGGTTATGGGGAGAGGGCGGGAAAGTGGAACTGAGCCACGACAGATCAGCCATGATCTTATTGAATGGCGGGGCAGGCTCGAAGGGCTAGATGGCCTACTCCTGCTCCTATTTCTTATGTTCTTATGTTATGTATGTTTCAACCTATGGCTTTATGACCTTGTGACCACATAATCAGGAAAAATCCCAGAATATGCTTAGTGCAATGCCTCAGTTATTTGATTTTCCACTGTCTTTTCAACCACAATAGGTTGATCTAATCCAGCTGTATCATTACCCAGGATAAACTGTATTCCTGGAAAAAATCATTTATCTATTACTCCTACCACCACTTTTCACTGGATTCTCTTCCCATTAGCACATACCTCGGCCTCTGTCAATCAACCAAATCAAACTCTACTCTGAAAACACCAGAGGATAACCCAAAAAATAAGGAAAATTGCATTAGCTCAGAGTAAAATAAACACCCAATTTTTTTTTATTCATTTGTAGGACATGGGCATCTCTAGCTGGCCAGCATTTACTGCCATCCTAGTTACTCTTGAGGAGACTGTGGTGAGCTGCCTTCTTGAAGCACTGCAATCCATTATGAATAATTCTTCTACATTCTTTCTCGGCATGTGGGCTGCCTGGAGCAGGCAGAACAGCATCATTTAAACAGAGTTTAATTTTAACGTTGATTTCACAAGAACCGTGATATAAACACATTTCTTAAAGGCACAGTATCATCACAACACGTGTGATATTTCAACACTTGCCAGATGAGAAACCATAAGTTATGTTCGTTATTGTTCTTGAGGTACAGAAATGTAGTTAGGAATTTTGTATTCCAGTGACATTTATAGATTATGGGTTGCAGATTTTCAAATATTGATGCACAAGGCAAGGAGGAATAAACTGACCCAATTACAATTGGGCGGCACAGTGGCACAGTGATTAGCACTGCTGCCTCACAGCATTAGGGTCCAGGGTTCAATTATCTGTGAGGGGACTGCATGTTCTCCCCATGTCTGTGTGGGTTTCCTCTGGGTGCTCCAGTTTCCTCCCACAGTACAAAGATGTACAGGTTAGGTTGATTGGCCATGATAAATTGACCCTTGTGTCAAGAGGATTAGCAGCGTAAGTAAAAGGGGTTATGGGAATTGGGCCTGGGTGGGATTGTTGTTGATGCAGACTCGATGGGCCGAATGGTTTCCTTCTAGACTGTACAGATTCTGTAATTCTATTGGCAGGAACATAGAACCATTATTAAAATGGGAAATAAATCCAGCCATGACTCCAAATCATTGCTATGCTACTAATCTGGCCCTGGTAATATAACATGAGAAACTGCTCCATTTGAAAAGCAAGGGGGGATTTTATGGCCTTACTTGTCCCGAAACTGTAAAACCCTGCCCAAAGTCAATGGATCTTCCCATGCTCCACCCCTACCTGCTCCGATTCCCATGGTGGGAAGACGAGTAAGAGTCCAGCCCACCTCTGATTATGTTGCCAGGGAAAGTATTAAGAGGCAGTGATCTGAATAAATTCTCTCAGCTCCAGTGTGACAGCAAAACATCTCCCAAAACAATTCTTAGAAGTACTTTTCAAAGTAGAGGAACTACTTTATGAACAGGTTGAGGTTATAATATTTCAGAAAGGCCGGAGACGCATTTCATTTAGTCCAGCACAAATCCAGCCTAAATAATCAATGAAGGACCCATCTGGCAGACTGAAACACACTTGTTTGGGGGCCGAGGTAGGTGAAGATGAATGGAAATGAAAATTGGGCAGTTTGTATGAAAGGTTGGTGATTCAATCCAGCTGGTTTACCAGTCAAACAGCACAGACTAAAATTAAAGCAATCTGTACATTAAGGAAATGATAGTCTTCTGTGTGTGTCAGACCAGTGCTCGAATTTGTGTGGTATTGTTGTAGCAGAAAGGAACTCAATCGTCTTTTGTATAAGAGTGATAGGTACAAATGAAAAATGATTATTACTTAACTGTTGCTTGATTATAAAATAATCAGTTCAAGTGACTTCCGTACCCTACTTGAGATTCAATCTCATAATTTATCATGACGCTGTAACCTCCTCAATAGGATTATGCTTTGCCCAGGCATCAATTTTCATATAATTTATTTTGTATCACCACTCCCATTTAACAAAAGTTCTACCTCTCCAGTTCTAAAGAAGAGTTATGTTGGACTTGAAACATTAACTGTGTTTCTCTCTCAACAGATGCTTTCAGACCTGCTGAGTTTTTCCAGCATTTTCTGTTTACTTATCTGTGTTTTAGCATTATGTGTGGGTGGGAGTGTGGCTGCTCCCTAAGTGAAATTGAAAAGTTTTTCACATACTTTGCAATACTCTGTTTGCTGCAGGCTAGTTAAGTGCCACCAGGTCTGAGTATTATTTCCTGCCTTACAATGGCTTTTGTCAAATTTTACAGTAAAAGATAAACTAGTTACCAACTCCCACTGGCTATTATGAGCTTTTCTGGCTTGCTTTGATGTAAAGTCACTGAGAATTAGAAATCTCTAGTTTCTTTCATTTCATGGGTGGCATGGTGGCATAATGGTTAGCACTGCTGCCTCATAGCACTGGGAACCCAGGTTTAATTCCGGCCTTGGTGACTGTGTGGAATTTGCACATTCTCCCCGTGTCTGCATGGGTTTCCTCCACATGCTTTGGTTTCCTCCTATAGTTCAAAGGTATGCAGGTTAAGTTGATTGACCATGCTATATTGACCTTTAGTGTCATGGGGATTTGGAGGGTAAATATATGGGGTTACTGTGATAGGGCTTGGGTGGGATTGTTGTCAGTGCAGACTTGATGGGCCAAATGGCTTCTATGATTTCAGCCATGAAGGTGTAGATGAACCATTCTGAACTCTCTATGAGAATACATACAAGTGAACTATTGAGAGCACCCAGGGTAAGTGTGAAAAGCCTCTTTTGTGAAACACGGTAATGCCACAAATTTGGAAAAGTGTTCACACAGACACTTAAATAGATTCTGGTTCAGCGACACAGTACCTGAGTGATACAGATGCGATGGACATGAGAGTGCACACAGCTCAGACTGCACTGACAATGAGGAAAGAAGACAACTTCCGGTAATGCTTTTTAGCAACGTTTTGATCCCTCTGAATCTCTCAGTTATTATGAAGTAATGTGCTGGTCTCCCTTGCTTGGTGGTTGTAAAATTTCCTGAATTTCCTTTTTTTTGGTGTTACTTAGCTTTCTCTGAATCCCTCTCTCTCTTCAGTACAGAACCACAGTATATTTCAACACACTAAAAAGTGTCAAAAGGCAACGTTTCCAGGGGTATAACGCCATCCGCGCTGAAAAGTAAATTTTACATCAGCAGCACTTGTCTCTTGATTCAGAAATTTCCAATTGCCGGCTAACCCCATTTTTAAATCCACCACAAAACTTGTGCTGCAGGTTTTTCTCCCATAAGAACTAACAGCAGGAGTAGGCCATTCGGCCCCTCAAGCCTGCCACACCATTTAATAGGTTCATGGCTGATCGGATAGTAACCTCAAATCTGCCTCCTGCCTACCCCTGATAATCTACCACCCCCTTGCTGATCAGGAATATATCCACATCTGCCTTAAAAATATTAAAAACTCTGCTTCCATCACCTTTTGAGCAAGAGAGTTCCAAAGACTCACGACCCTCAAAGAAACAACTTCACCTCATCTCTTCTAAAAGGGTGACCCCTTATTTTTAAACAGTGGCCATTAGTTCAAGGTTCTCCCACAAGAGGAAACATCCTTTCCATTTCCATCCATACCTTTCAGGATCTTATATGTTGTAATCAAGTCATCTCTTACTCTTCTAAGCTTCAGCAGATACAAGCCTAGCCTGTCCAACCTTTTCTCAGAAGACAACCCACCCATTCTAGGTATTAGTCTGGTAAACACTCTCTGAATTGCTTCCAAGATGCCCAGTCCTGTACACAGTACTCCAGGTGTGATCTCATTAGCATCCTTTCCAGCTGAAGCATAACCTTCCTACTTTTGTATTCAATTCTCCTCGCAATAAATGATAACATTTTATTAGATTTCCTAATTACTTTCTGTACTTGCATATTAGCCTTTTATGATTCATGCTCTGAGACAACCAGATCCCTCTGCATCTCAGAGCTCTTCAACCTCTCACCATTTAGATAATATAATTCTCCTGTATCCTTTCTGCCAAAATGGACAACTTCACATTTTGCTACATTTGTCAGACCTTTGTGCTTATGTCCTCTTCACAACCTACTTTTTTTTTGTGTCATCAGCAAATTTGGTATTTCTTCAATCCCTTCATCCAAGTCATTTGTATAAATTGTAAACAGTTGAGGTCCCAGCACTGATCCCTGTGGCACACTATTCATTACATCTTGCCAACCTGAAAAAGGCACATCTATGCCTACTGTCTGCTTCCTGTTAGCAAGCCAATCTTCAATCCATGCCAATATGTTACCCCCTATTAAATGAGCTTTTATTTTCTGCAGTAACCTTTGATATGGCACTTTATCAAATGCCTCCTTCAAATCTAAATACCGTACATCCACCAGTTCCCTTTTACCTACAGCACATCACTTTTTCAAGGAGCACCAATAAGTTGGTTAAACATGATTTCCCTTCCACAAAACCTGATACTGCCTGATTACTGTGAACTTATCCAAGTGCCCTTATATAGTTTGCTTAGTAATAGTTTTTAACATTTTCCCTACATCAGATGTTAAGCTAACTGGTCTGTAACTTTCTGTCTCCCTTTCTTTTTAAATAACAAAGTTACACTTGCTATCTTCTGATCTAATCTTCCTTGAATCAAGGGAGTTTCAGTAAATTAAAACCAATGTGTCAACTATCTTATTAGCCACTTCTTTTAAGATCCAAGAATGAAGTCCATGAGGGTCCAGGTTCTTATCAGCCCACAGCTCCAACAATTTACTCAGTACCACTTGTCTGATTGTAAATTTCCTGAGCTCTCACTTCCCTTCCATTTATTGGTTTTATAGCCGCTTCTGGACTGTTACTTTTATCCTCTGCAGTGAAGACTCATGCAAAGTACTTCATCTGCCATTTCCTTCTTTTCCATTATCAATTCTCCAGACTCACTTTCCACAGGTCCAATGCTCACTTTGTTAACTTGTTTCTTTTAAAAGTATTTATAGAAACACTTACGATCTATTTTATATTTTGTAGGGCAGCACAGTGATTAGCACTGCTGCCTCACAGCACCAGGGACCCGGGTTCAATTCCAGTCTTGGTGTCTGTGTGGAGTTTGCACATTCTCCCTGGGTCTGTATGGATTTCCTCTGGGTGCTCCAGTGTCCTCCAACACTCCAAAGGTGTGCGTGTTAGATTGATTGGCTGTGTCAAATTGCCCCTTAGTGTCACAGGGATCAGGAGGATAAATACGTGGGGTTACAGGGATAGGGCCTAGGTGGGATTGTTGTCAGTGCAAGCTCATTGGGCTCAATAGCCTCCTCCTACACTATAGATTCTATGATTCTATTTCTGGATAGCTTTGTCTTGTACTCTGATTTTTCCCTCTTTATTAATCATTTAGTAATCCTTCGCTGTTTGTTATATTCAGTTCAATCTTCTGTCTTTCCACCTACCTTGCTCAATTATATGCTTTTTTTTAGCCTGATTTTATCTTTAACATTTCTAGTTTACAGCAGATGGTGTGTCCACTCCTCAAAATTTTTCTTATTCAACGACTGATAGAATTTTGGCATGAGTTGCAGTTCATGTTGTCTGTCGTACATTCAGTAGATCTCACAAAAAGGTTCTGAGGTTTGTATGGTTGTTTATTGAAAACTTATAACTATGTACAGATTAGGGTGTAGCCCAAGCTAATTCTATACTTGCTTCCACAGGGGTGTCTGTCCAGTCTACAACTGACTCTAATCTCAGGTCATGTGTGTCTTCACACCACACAGAGAGTGGTACTGTTTCCCAATCGCATATTTACAATTACTGTGCCAGTAATATCTTTGTACTACACCTCCTACCATGTTTTTACCTAATATATTTACATTGCAATTATTCAACCCCTTCTCCCTTACTCAAGTTTTGACTTAATAAATTCAAGCAATCTGGAGACTTGATGATTCTTCCAGACCTTGTTTTGGTCACATGCGGAGGAGTGGCAGACTATATGGACTTGGGCAACCTTTGATGATTCACGATTTGAGTTTCAGTCTGTGTTTCTGGTACTCTATTGCCTTCTTCTGATATGCTTTTCCCATTCCTCGGAGTTGAACATCTTTTTTATCAACTCTCCATCTGTTCTGCTCAGGTCTACTGTCCACTTCGTTCATTTGTGGTATGAGCCTGGTTTTTCTTTTCCGCGTGGTCTGTCATTATCACTGGGGGAGTCAAAGGTGTCTCTCTCTGTTGTTTGGGTGTTTCTCATCAGTGGGTTCACCTTGTACTGCCCCGTCCTCCACGGGAATTGGAGCAGGCGAGGGGCAGACAATGGGAAGGTCCATTCATCTCAGCTGGGATTTTCCAGTCTCCTACCCACTGTTTTTCCAAGCATCTCCGTGCCTGACTGAGGAATGCTCTGACAAGTTGATGATCATTAGTTCCTTGCTCCAGCATCATCTTGTAGATTTGCACGTTGGTTGGAGGTTACAGTGTCTATCCTCTGACGTTTACAGGTAGTGTAACAGCAACCATTTTAGCCTGGGCTTGGAGCTCATTCTTCTGTTGCTGATCATTTTCATATGTGTCTTCCACTCAAGCGACAATGACAGTTATCTGAAGGTTTGGCTGGTTTGACCAAGACGAGATTCTGCCACATGCAAAGAAATTGGTCAAGGTAGCTCTCTGAAGAGTGAAGACAATTCAGTTCCAATAAAGAATGCTTACATTGGGGGAAGGGCTATCAGGAAAGGTTTCAGAAGACAGATTCCTGCAAGCCCATGGTACACTTCTGTTCATAGCCAGAGGTCTCTCAGCCACAGCTCCTTTTCTGAGAGAATCCTCAATATAGGCCTGCCCAGGTCCAATTTGAAGTTAGTGAAGTGACTGCTTACTAAGATGTCTGCATTCCAAAATGGGAATCCAGGATCATTGACCTTATCCAACAAGTATGACTGGGTTGCTTCCTGGTGTGGTACATAGAATGTAGAATCCCTACAATGCAGAAAGAGGCCATTCAGCCCATCGAGTCTGCACCAACCACAATCCCACCCAATCCCTATTTTCATAACCCCGGATTAATACCCTGACACTAGGGTCAATTTATCATGGCCAATCAATGCAGCAAGCCTCCTGGGAACACCACCTAGTCTACAGTATAAGTACAGATACTTTTCTGCATTTTACCTGCCCTTCTTGTGGATTCTGATCCAGGGTCTTGCTGGGTTCTCGCCATTGCTCACACATCTTGTAACTGTCCATCTTCTTTGACCCTATGTTACTCAGGATCTGGCAACCTCTCTTCTTAGGTGTGCATCTCTCTGTTAAGATTTCAGTGTACCATACATTGGGATACTGTTCTGCATTCAGTCATTTAGTTGCTACACTTCTCACTATTGATCACTACCATTGATCACCATGGTAATAGCTACAAATCCCATTTTAACACCAAGTTATGTTATGTGTTTAACATGGGTTCTTTATGTTCTAGTGATGGTGGCTCATTAATGAGTTCTCGAGGCTTGGGTGCTATTCGGATTGGCGGATGGTGACTAGTGGAGTGCCCCAGGGGTCGGTGCTGGGGCCTCAGCTTTTTACCATTTATATAGATGATCTGGAGGAGGGAACCGAGTGTAGGGTGTCAAAATTTGCTGATGACACCAAGATTGGGGGAACGACAAATTGTGCGGAGGGTATGGAGAGTCTGCAGAAGGATCTAGATAGGCTGGGCGAATGGGCCAGGAAATGGCAAATGGAATTTAATGTTGGCAAGTGTGAGGTGGTCCACTTTGGTCGGAAGAATGGTAGGAAGGACTATTACTTACGGGGCGAAAAACTGCAGCAGGCGACGGTGCAGAGGGACCTCGGGGTCCTTGTGCATGAGTCGCAAAAACCCAGCTTGCAAGTGCAGCAGGTGGTCAGGAAGGCAAATGGGATGCTGGCCTTCATAGCGAGGGGGATTGAATATAAAAGTAGGCAGGTCTTGCTGCAGCTGTATAGGGCATTGGTGAGACCGCAGCTGGAGTACTGTGTGCAGTTTTGGGCGCCGCACCTGCGCAAAGATATTTTGGCCTTGGAGGGAGTGCAGAGGAGGTTTACTAGGCTGATTCCGGAGTTGAGGGGGTTGAGCTATGAGGAGAGGCTGAATAAACTGGGCTTGTACTCGTTAGAGTTTAGAAGAATGAGGGGAGATCTCATTGAGACGTATAAGATGATGAATGGGATGGATAGGATAGAGGTGGAGAGACTCTTCCCGCTCAAAAAAGACAGTAGGACTAGGGGGCACAGCCTCAAGATAAAAGGGGGGTGGTTTAGAACGGAGTTGAGGAGGAACTTCTTCACTCAAAGGGTGGTGAATCTCTGGAATTTTCTGCCCGTTGAAGTGGTGGAGGCTGCCTCGCTAAATATTTTTAAGACGCGGGTTGATGGGTTTTTGATAAGAGAGGGGATTAAGGGTTATGGGGAGAGGGTGGGAAAGTGGAACTGAGCAGCGACAGATCAGCCATGATCTTATTGAATGGCGGGGCAGGCTCGAAGGGCTAGATGGCCTACTCCTGCTCCTATTTCTTATGTTCTTATGAACATTAACATCCTTACTGGGTAGACTTTAAATATTTACAGTCCCGTGTATAGATCTTGCATAATGTTGCTCTCATCACATGGGTGGTGCAGCGGTACAGTGGTTAGCACTGCTGCCTCACAGGGCCAGGGATCCAGGTTCAATTCCAGCCTTGGATGACTGTCTATGTAGAGTCTGCATGTCCTCCCCATGTCTATGTGGGTTTCCTCTGGGTGTTCCAGCTTCCTCCCATAGTCCAAACGTGTGTAGGTCAGGTAGGTTAGCCATGATAATTGTGCAGGGTTACAGGGATAAAGCTGAGGTAAGAGCCTGGGTGGGCTGCTCTTTTAGAGAGTCAGTGTAGACTTGATGGGCTGGATGGTCTCTTTCTGCACTGTAGAGATTCTATGACTCTATGCAGGCAGGCTGCTTACGGAGTTCTGTTCTCTGACCGTGTGACTACATACACAATGTGGGCAGTGCCACTTTCCAGTCTCACGTTTTAACCCTTGCCCTGCTGAGCAGTTTTACATTATAATGCACATATTATCAGTCCCCCAGGTTCCTGTCCTTAAAAAGGCCAACTCTAAATCAGAGGAGTTCCTGATGCCCCAAGATTGCGTGAAGGTATAAATGGGGCTGTGCCTCTGCGGTGAAGTATACCACTCTCCACTAATCTGACAAAGGGGCAAACCCCAAAAGCTTGCGGCTTTACTATCAAATAAACTGGTTGGACTTTAACCTGGTGTGGTGAGACTTCTTATGAACATAGAACATAGAACATTACAGCGCAGAACAGGCCCTTCGGCCCACGATGTTGCGCCGACCAGTTACAAAACAATGACCCATTAACCTAAACCAATCCCTTTTCGTCCATAAACCTATCCACGGATCTCTTAAACGCCCCCAAACTAGGCGCATTTACAACTGCAGCAGGCAGGGCATTCCAATCCCTCACCACCCTCTGGGTAAAGAACCTACCCCTGACATCCGTCCTATAACTACCCCCCCTTAATTTAAAGCCATGAAGTACACCTGACTCAGGATTAAATGTAAGTTTAAAATTTGGATTTGCATTTTTCAAAAAGAACAAGGCTGTAGGTTTTGAAATTCCCTGTAGCTTCTCACACCAGCCATTTACAAAAAATATCTATTTGATTCACTCTTAAAGTTTATTTTTCTCGTGTCACAAGTAGGCTTACAATAACAATGCAATGAAGTTACTGTGAAAATCCCCTAGTCACCTTGTGCCTGTTTGGGTATGCTGAGGGAGAACTTAGCATGGCCAATGCACCTAACCAGCATGACTTTTAGACAGGGGGAGGAAGCCGGAGCACCCGGAGGAAACCCATGCAGACACAGGGGGAATGTGCAGACTCCACCCAGACAGCAACCCAAGCTGGGAATCAAACCCAGATCCCTGGTGCTGTGAGGCAGCAGTGCTAACCACTGTGCCACCGTGCTTCTTCAGATAACTAGCAATATCTCCTTGACCCCACACCAGCCAACCCCCAAACAACCTAACTGGTTTTAATCATAGCAGACAAATTGTTGACAATGGATAAAAATAATGCAACTAAATAATTAATAATGTAACGGCTGGAATGGAATCTCTGTCTTTTGTGGATTTCCAGCAGGCCGTTCACTGCAAAGGCGTACCAATTGCCACAGCTCTCTTTTCAGCCTCAGATTCTTCATCCTTTTTCTGGGGGATTAAAGTGAAGGAGCAAGGGATCTGGGGATCTCAGAAACAGACCTGAAGACCCACTACATGGCAGCATGCTGGCAGCCTCTCTGCTGCCTTGGAAAATGGCCAGGAATGAATATTTTAAATGCTACCAACGGCCAGGCAAGCAATCACTTTTGACAAATTGCTAAGTCTTTTTCTCGCCCATTAAATTCTTACAGCCCAAAGCAGCAGTAGCCATCGTGGACAGACAGATATCCCCTGTCATTGGCGTTACTAAGTTTCAAATGATGTGAGTAAACATATTTCTGTCATTTTTATTTCTCTGTGTCTGCCCATGTATGAGTTACTGATTGTGCATTTCCTGTTACTTCCAGCAGAAAGATGCCAGAGCGGCTCCTGAAAAATCTTACACCTTTGAGTGGAAGATGTAGCTAAGCGTTTAGCTCATTATCTGACAAATTAGATGGAGAAAATCATAGAATCCCTATAATGCAGAAGCAGACCATTCGGTCCATCAAGTTTGCACTGAGTCTCCAAAAGAGCATCCCACTCAGACTCTATCCCCGTGACCCCACGCTTTCACCCCACTAATTTCCCTAATCTATATATTTTGGGGCACTAAGGGACACTTTAGCATGGCCAATTCACCTAACATGCACGTCTTTGGAGTGTGGGAGGAAATTGGAGCACCTGGAGGAAACCCACGCAGACACGGGGACAATGTGCAAACTCCACACACATAGTCACCTGAGGCAGGAATTGAACCTGAGCCCCTGGCGCTGTGGGGTAGCAGTGTTAAACATGCATAAACTTTTACAGCACACAGAGGCCCTTCGGCCCATTGTGTCTGCATCAGCCATCAAGCACCTATCTATTCTAATCCCATTTTCCAGTACTTGGTCCATAGCCTTGTATGCTGTGGTGTTTCAAGTGCTCATCTAAATGCTTCTTAAATGTTGTGAGGGGGTCCTGCTTCTACCACCCTTTGAGATAGTGAGTTACAGATTCCCACCACCCTCTAGTGGTGTAAATGTTTTTCCTTAAATTCCCCTCTAAGCTTCCTACACCTTACCTTAAATCTATGCCCACTGGTTATTGACTCATTTACTAAGGGGAAAAGATTCTTCTTATCTATGCCTCTCATAAATTTTGTGCACCTTGATCAGGTCCCTCCTCAATCTTCTCTGCTGTAAGGAAAACAACCCCAGCCTAAGCAGCCTCTCTTCATAGCTGAAACACGTCAGCCCAGGCAATATCCTGGTGAACCTCCCCTGCATCTTTCTAGTGTAATCACATCCTTCCAATAGTGTGGTGACCAGAAGTACACAAGTATTCCAGCTGTGGCCTAATGAACATTTTATACAGCTCCATCATATCCTTCCTGCTCTATTCTATGCCTCAGCTAATAAATTCAAGTATCCCATATGCCTTACCACCTTATCTACCTGACTATTTCCAAAAGGCTTTAACTGCCTTTTAACTCATCCTGGCTTTCCTATGTATTTTCTACACAAACGTAAGTCTCTAAAGAAATCAATTGCTACGCTATTGTAAGCATATGCCAACCATTTCTTGGATTATTCAGCCTTTTCATATGACACACAACATTCCAAATGCCTTCACCATAACGCTGCATCAGCCTTTTCCCTGTCACATGACTGCAAGATGGTCACTCCAGAAAGGTCAAAGAAACATCCACAACCACTTGCTTTATAGAAGAAAATAGCAAGCTCGTGTAACAGTATTAATAAAGAGGACTGCGGGGGAGAGGGCAGCAAAAATGATTTACAGCTCCAGTAACAGCTGAACCTATTAACACATGAAAAATTGCCTTGAGCCAGTTATCTAGTTGGTTTATGTGGGAATAAAAACTAAATGGCTCTAGGCTATGAAACAAGAAGAGTGTTGAAAATTTGGGAGTATTGATGATAGCAGACTGAAACTAACAGCAGTGTCTCACCAGTCCAGAAATGTATAGCCAGAAGGATAGAGATGGAAGATAATTCCCAGGAGGTGATAATGAATCTGTGCAAGACACAACAACACTGGGAAGTATTGCAGACAATTCGACTCATTGAGCTACAGCAAGGAAAAGCGACAATTGCAGGCAATGCAGGGCGAGCAAACTAGTTCAAGACATGTGAAGTATGAAAAGTCAAGGAGCCTGGGGTTACTTACTTTGGAAGCAAAAAAAAGTTCAGGCAAGATATTATTCCAGTTGTGACTAGCTCACTCTCTTGTCTGATTTCTAAGCAATATAGGAATTGTTAAACAAAGAAAGGCAAAGTTCACTTTCCATCATCCTCCTAGTCACACAATACAAAATTATTGGCAATTTTAGTCTAATCTTGGAAATCAATCTCTATCAAATAATTGAAAATATACCTGGGGAAGAGCCTCCCTCATTGGTTGAATGCATTGGAAATGACAGGTCCACAGATACTCTGCAGGCACGCTCCACTCACACCTATTATTCTTTGCTAAAACTCCTCAGTCTCTTCTTTCTCAGCTATCTCAACATCATTCTTGGGGTACAAGTCTCCTATTTTTTCTTCTTGGATGCAATGTTTTACATTTATCCACATTGCATTCCATCTGCCCACTTTTAGATCTTTTCCAATTCATGCTGGAATTTCTGGCAATCTCATTCATTTTCATTGTCTTCCTTCTTCATCACATTTGCAAGTTTGACCAATCCTAGTCCAATATAAATTCGAAGCTGCAGTGATTACCATACTATCCTCCGGCTTGCCTCATTCAGTCCCAACTCATCATAACTTCTCAAATTATCCCTTCTTTTCTACTGTACATGTTATCCATTCCCAAAATCTTTTCTGAATCTCCACAAATTAACACTCAGTTTGTTGTGTTGTGAAACTTTGTCAACAACCTTTTGGGAGTCTCGGTTAAGGGAAAAGTGGGTGAATAAATCAAACGTAGGGTGATACAGGGATACAGGGCGATGGGTTTGGTTTTCAACTCCTTGAGAAAAGAGCCAGCATCATGGATTAAACAGCATCCTATTTTCCTTAAATTTTTGTTGTTCTTTGATGTGGTTAGCACTGCTGTCTCACAGCGTCAGGGACCCAGGTTTGATTCCCAGCTTGGGTCACTGTCTGTGCGGAGTCTGCGCGTTCCCCCCATGTCTGCATGGGCTTCCTCTGGGTGTTACGGTTTCTTCCTATAGCCCAAAAGACGTGCTGGTTAGGTGCGTTGGCCACGCAAAATTCTCCTCAGTGTACCCGAACAGGCGCCGGAGTGTGATGAAAAGCAGATATTCACTGTAACTTCATTGCAGTGTTAATCTAAACCTACTTGTGACACCAATAAATAAACTTAAACTTAACCGAAGAGGTGATGTTGATAAAATGGCTGCTGCTGTAAGTGCCATGCATGTGCTGCAGTGTGGTTGCAGACACCTTGCAGAAGAAGGTGCAACTGCCAGATAGGCTGTTTGGACAACTGATTTCTGCTGTATGCCTTCTTTCAAGTTGAACCTTTAAGTGTTCCATGTTGAATACTTTAAAACTAAACCTCATTATTCATTTCAATTTGACATGTCAATCGTCACTAGAATCTGTAGCTTAAATTTAGGATTTCAGCTCCCATAAAGATATGTATTTAAAGATTTTTTTTTCAGGCTGTTTTCTTTCAGCTCCTCCCATCCTGCTGAAGTCTTTGAAAGGTCTCAATTACAGGGATGACTTTGCTGATTTGGATGCTGCTCAGGAATTCTTTGAAACATTCTGATATCAAATAAAAACCAAAGAAAGTCGAGGAAAAATTAAGAACCAGAACCCGAAACCCGAAACAGGATGGCACGGTGGTTAGCACTTCTGCCTCACAGCGCCAGGGACTCAGGTTCAATTCCAGCCTCGGTTCACTGTCTGTGCAGGTTAGATTGATTGGCCATGACAAATTGACCCTAGTGTCGGGGGATTAGCAAGGTAAACGTATGGGGTTACAGGAATAGGGCCTGGGTGGGATTGTGGTCGGTACAGACTTGATGGGCTGAATGACCTCCTTCTGCATTGCAGGGATTCTATGATGATGAAAAAGAACAAATTTCAGATCCAATAAGTCGCAAACAGAAACAAACCCCAAGGAGTTTTAAAAGGCCTTTCTCATTTTCAATGTTTCTCAGTAGACTCAGTTTTCCTTCTCCTCCTCCAGATAACGATCATTCCAATCCCATTCTAAGTGAATGAGGAATTGCACCACAGGCAATTAATTGGTATTAACATTTTCACTGGGAAGTTTGAAATAATTTCATGCAAGATCACTGAGGCCAGACTGAACCATTGGTTGGAATATCTAGTGCTGTGCTAATTGGGCAGAGGTCTGACAAAAGTGATCATTGTCAGCAGAGCTAGAAATAACCTACTGGCCAATAACATTTATCGCTACTGAGATGGGCCTGAAGGTAATGTTGGAACAAACGTACTGTTTTACTTTGCCTTGGGCAGTCACTAATTTACAGGTTTCTTATTTTATACTCACAGTAAGCTGCTTCCCTATCTGCATTCTTCAGTATTGACATGTATAACTTTAATTGATTTGTCTCTTTATTTTTAACCTGAAGCTGGATTCTGGAGGACAATGACAGCAGCACAATAGAACCCGGTGACATGGTGTAGTTTGTAATTAGCTGAAAGCATTTGTGTGCTGCTAAATCCCTCCCACCCTTTGTACATGAACTGTCGTGTGTGTGCATGTACCTTCATCTTGGTTGACAATGTTATTTTATAATAGTTCTGTAGAAGTCAGAAAAATACATCTTACGTTCATGTCAAATCACATTAAATATTAACATAGTATATTCCATTTTTACTCATCTCAATTCCACTTTGGTTCAAAGACACAACTGGGCCTGAATTTTTTGCATGCTTGAACCCCATCATCCAGATCATTGGCAGAGAATGTGTCCGCCCCACCCAACCACCCACCCTAACCCCCCCCATCCCATCTCCCCCATCCCCCCACCTAATCCCCCCACCTTCCCCACCCCACCACCACCCACAATCCCTCTCACCCCAATTCCCCCCCACCCTAAACCCCCACCACCCCAATTCCCCTACCCCAACCACCAACCCATCACCCACCACCCCAACCTCCCCACGACCACCCAAAATCCCTCTCACCCCAATTCTGCACCACCCCAACCCCCCACCCTAAACGCCCATCATCCACCTACCCCACTCACCCCCACCCCATCACCCACCACCCCAACCCCCCCACCACCATCACCCACAATCCCTCTCACCCCAATGCTCCTCCACCCCAACTCCCCCATCCCAACACCCCCACCACCATTACCCACAAGCCCTCTCACTCCAATCCCCCCCACCCTGACTACCCACCATCTCTAACCACACCCCCCTGACACCCCAACCACCATCATCCACCCACCCCTCTCCCTCAACACCCTCCTCCACTGCGCCCCCCTGCACCCCTCCCCAACTGTGACCAGCCTGCTGCTGTTTTATTTTCAACTGAGTGTTGATTGGCAGCAAGTGGGATTTCCATCCACACGGAAGGAAGTTCTGCCTTGGAGAGGTGCCAGTTAATCAGGTTGGCTGATGGCTCTGTAGCCAATTCAGGCACAGCAGGTATCCGGAAGAGGTACCACATCACTCTGCATTTGACTAGGTGCAGGGCTGAGAAGATCGGGTGGGGGGAAATCACAAAGGGGGTGAGCTAGGTAGGAATGGGTGGGGGGGTTGGTGGGGTAGGTGGAGGTTCAAAAAGTAACTGCTCTATGCAGAGAAAGCAAAGGGTTAAGGTAATCGCCAGTCAATTCAGCAATATTCATGCTGTGAGAACCTGTAAAGATGCAGCTGTACCCCAATAAGAAGCTGACCTGCCAGTGAGATCTTGTTTTCCAAGCCTGTGTTTATACCAAGTGAGATTTATGCCACACTGTAAAAGGAGTCTTCAACCTGGTTACATTGGACTTCACCTCAAACCAGGATGGTGAACAGTGCCAAGACTTTTCCCACGTTAGTCCAGCCATTGTTACCGGAGTCCCCAGTGGGCAGAAGACAGAGAAACTCATTCTCTTCATTTTTCTTATATTGCTCGCTCTTTTGTATTAAACCATTGTAATATAATTCTAGTCTCTTGGTTAACATTCTCCCAGAACATTAAAAGAACAAAACAAAACAGTCTGTGAGAGGAGGGACATCTGATACCGGCCAGTCTGAAAATTGAGACTAGGTGGAAAAATCACTTATGTCGCCATACGGTCTTTAAGGGCATTAATACAAGAAAGGGTGAGTGTTCTGTATGAGGCTCTGCCTGCCCCACCATAATATCACAGCCTAGTCTGGGCAGGCGGGATCCCAGAGAGAGTGCGTCCATAAAATTTCAGGCTCCCCCTGAGTGTGAAGTTCAGGCCTCAAGAGCATGCCAGAAGGGCCATGGTTTCTCAGGGCCTAAATCGTAATTGAAGAAACAGCACGATGGGTAAAGGATTTGGCAGTGACATCTCCAACTAACTGTCAATCTGCAAAACAGTACAATCCCTATACCAGGTCTAAGTTATTTTAATGTTACTTGCATAACAGTGGCACAGTGGTTAGCACTACTGCCTCACAGCACCAAGGACCTGGGTCTCTGACTTTGCGGAGTCTACACATTTTCCGTGTTTGGGTTTCTCCCAGTTTCTTCCCACAATCCAAAAGACATGCTGGTTAGGTGCATTGGCCATACTGAATTCTGCCTCAGTGTACCAGAACAGGTGCTGGACTGTGGCGACTAGTGGATTTTCACAGTAACTTCACTGCAGTGTTAATGTAAGCCTACCTGTGACTAATAAATAAACTTTGATAACGAACGCCTATGCGAGATGGCCTGTGTTCTCTTTTCCATCAACAATCACAATTTATTGGAGGTTGAGTGAGAGCTTTCAAACCAGATTTTGCCTGTTGTTATATAAATCATATCCCACAGCCAATTACCTACCCTCTCTATATCTTGAATATTCTTTGAGAGAAACTGTTTTACGAAACCCTGTAGTTTGTATTTGTTATCACCTTCTTTTGGCTGATAAATAGTAAGTAATAATAGCATGTGGCTGTTAACAAAACAGGCTGATGGTTCACAGGAACATTCATTGAAGACAATTGGCTGTGCATTAGTTCACTCACATGCAGTCCATTTAATCCTAAAAGCTGCTGATTTATAGGAACAATTTAGCTTCCTGTTCTTGCACATGAATTTTAATCAGAATCGCAGTTAATCCATAATCTAATTGGCAGCATTACACTGAAACTCTGAAAGGAAGCCATGGGGATGCCAGTTTGCAAACACTACATTTGTTAAAATATTGGAAATTTCACACAAAAGTATTAATCTGATTATTTCAAAGCGAGAATTTTAAAAATATGAAGTTGATTGAATACTCTAATTATTTGAGTTTTTATTAACCGGAACTACATTGTGCATCAAAGTCAATTTGTATCAGGTTGGTTTTTATTGTGTTACAACAAACAAGTTTCATTCCAAAAGCCAATTCTGTACATGATGTAATGACAACCTGCTGTTATTTACTAGCATAAGTTCAACATTAAATAATTAATGGCAAGGTAAGACTGAGTTATCTTTATATAGCACACTATAGGATCCCTTGGAAACATCTCAAAATCTTTTCCGTTTAATGAGTTACTTTGAAATACATGGGCCTTGATGTTGCAGTAATGATAGTAAAGACTGAATCAGAATGCAACTTCAGGCACCAACACATGCACAGTCAAACATAAAGTTGCTGTCCAATTTGCCCTATTCCTCTACAAACTTTGCTACATGGGTACCTGGTCAAGAGACTCAGCATTGAAAAACAAGGAGGATGTGAAGTTCTTGTATTTAGATACCCATTATACTCAGGGTGGCATGGTAGCACAGTGATTAGCACTGCTTCACAGCACCAGGGACCTGGGTTCAATTCCTGACTTGGGTCACTATCTGTGTGGAGTTTGCACATTCTCCTCATGACTGCATGGGTTTTCTCCAGGTACTCTGGTTTCCTCCCACAGTCCAAAGATGTGCAGGTTAGGTTGATTGGCCATGCTAAAATTGCCCCTTAGTGTCCTAAGATGTGTAGGTTAGAGGGATTAGTGGGTAAATGTGTAGGGATATGGGGGTAGGGCCTGGGTGGGATTGTGGTCGGTGCAGACTCGATGGGCCAAATGGCCTCTTTCTGCACTGTAGGGTTTCTATGATTATAGGCACCTGCAAATGTTAGGGCTTTCCCATTCGAGTGTAAATAATTTTTAACAAGTTTTAATTACTGCCAAATAACCCCTTTGGCACTGAAAATTAACTTTTACAATTGTGAAGGCATATTCATTCAGAGATTCATTACTGCTATAAATAAGTTATTTATTATTTTCAAAGCATCATAGAATTATACAATCCTGACAGTGCAGACCCATTTGCACTGACCACATTCCCACCCAGGCCCTATCCCCGTAACCCCACGTTTACCCTACTAATTCCCTGACACTAGGGTCAATTTACCATGACCAATCCACCTAACCTGCATATCTTTGGACTGTGGGAGGAAACCAGACCACCCAGAGGAAACCCACAGAGACAAGGGGAGAGAACTTGCAAACTCCACACTGATAGTGACCCGAGGCCAGAATTGAGCCCGGGTCCTTGGCACTGTGAGGCAGCAGTGCTAATCACTGTGTGCACCAATTGTCTTCTTTTTGTCTCTTATCTACCTCTCAATCCAATCTTTTTTCTCTCTCTTCCTTTATCTCACAGTTTGCTGTCACTGTGGAGTATGGAGCCTGGTTTCACATTGGCAGAGGGCATTGTGCAGAGTATTTTCACTCCACACCCTCACCCCATGTCTCTGCCATCTGAAGTCCTAGAGGCCCTGCCATTGCTGCCCTCATACCTGTCATCACCCTTGTGTAGACAGGTCACTGACTGCTCTGCCATCCACATGGGAATATTGCAACACACCTCCAAAAACACTCCAAGTACTTCCAGATATTTTTAAATAGCCGAAGTTCTTCAAAGTCACCTCACCTAAAAATTGGACACTTGGCCTTTCAAAGAGCCCTGTTTCAGGGCCTATTATGCAGTTCAGAACTTGTTCTTTGCAAAGCGCTGTGCAACTTGGTTCCACGGATATACGTGATCCACATGAGGAATTCCAGCCGGTAGATCATTGTGACTTAAGGTATGTATTATTCCAGTTGCTCCAAGTGCACATAGGGAATATTTGGGCAGCTGCTGGGTAGTTGCCTTTCCCAAGAGGGTCTACCACATGGGCCACACCATAAGTAGTTAGCAGCCTACATCCACAAGAAGGCTTATACAATGCCCAGAAACCAAATTCCCATCCTGCACATCACACGTGAGGATGCTTCAGCCTGTCCAGTTGAGAAGGCACAGTATTGCTTGCCCACTTGATATAGGTCCCAAGTCCACTGGCTCTATAATTTTTGGGTAAGCTGCTGTACTGAAGCCAACTAAGTGTAACGAATGGAAATCCATATTCATTCACCATGAATCTAATGTGCCAAGTGAGCCAACACAAGGTTATTTTCTTCTTTTTGCATTTATCCAAAAATTTTTACAACCTTAGGAAACCCCAAATCACCTCAATGTGTGATGGGGTGACCTTAACCAATCCTCCTCATTCAGCCACAGTCCCACATTCATTTCCTTCATCATTGGTCATCACAACACCCTTTTTCCAATAACACAGTAACAAACATTATCGGTAAAAGGTACATTCCATTCCAAATTTAAATTCAATCATGAAATAATTATACAAAATTAAACTAATGCACATTCCTTTAGTGCTTGGTGTCATGTGTTGTGTGTCCATGTTACAGAGAGGGAGTAGACAAAGGTTTATCATGCAAAATGTGAAGTCATCCATTTTTGTAGGAATAACAGCAAAATGGACAATTAGTTAAATGGTAAACAAAATTGCAGCATGCTGCTGTGCAGAGGGACCTGGGTGTCCTTGTGCAGGAATCACAAGGAGTTGGTTTGCAAGTGCAGCAGGTAATTAAGAAGGCAAATGAAATTTTGTCCTTCATTGCTAGAGGGATGGAGTTTAAAAACAGCAAAGTTAGGTTGCAGCTGTTTAAAGTGCTGGTGAGGCCACACCTGGCGTACTGTGTACAGTTTTGGTCTCCTCACTTAAGAAAGGATATATTGGCACTGGATGGGGTGCAGAGAAGATTCACTAGGCTGATTCTGGATGAGAGGATTGGCTTATAAGGAGTGACTGAGTAGACTGGAGCTATACTCATGGGAATTCAGAAGAATGAAGGGAGATCTTATAGAAACATATAAAATTATGAAGGAAGTAGATAAGATGGAGAGCTGTTTCCACTGGCAACCTCCATCAAAATCATGCACGTCCACCTCACCTTTCTTGCTATGTTCCTATCATTTATAGGCTGGAATTCTCTGGTTCTGCTGCAATCTACAAAGATTTGGCTGAACACCAAATTCTTCATCCTCACTTGCAGCAACAACAGGATACAAATGGCTGGAAAATGTCAGCCATCATGCATGGATCCCCCAGAAGCTCCTTTATCCGAATCCTCAGTAACAACCTCACGCACTCTATAACCGATTAAGGTCAATGAGCTTCAGCACTTTTGTATTTGCCCTTTGCCAACAGCTGGATCCAACCTTCATTTTCTTTTTCTTAAAGTTGTGCCACACTTTTGCCTCCTCTCAAAACTGATCACGTGAGCCAGATTTTGCAGCAGCTGGGGTCCTGTGGGTCTGTTCCACAGTCTTTGCTTTCATGTCATGCAAGTCATGGCGCATCCCACAGAAATAAAGATGACCAAACACATGAAAGACGTCAACACCAATCTTTAGATCCCCCACCTGCATTCTCTCAACACTCCTGTCGACTCCAATAGCTGCCAAATATCCTGGACAAAGCTCCTCTCACAACATGGTTCAAAGATGCATCTCCTCATTTTCAACAATGGTGCTGCCAACACCCAGCCTGGGCTATCACAGCAGCACCACGGACAGCCCTGAGACTACACAAACTGCAAACTCCATCACAATGCCTATATGTGAGCTGCCAGTCTTATCTCCTACCTTTCCTTTGCCTCTGTTATGTGCCTTTTCACCTCTCTCTGAACTTTCTATACTCCGCTTGGTTCACATTTGCTTTCTCAACCTAAGAAGTACGACATGCACTCTTCTTCTGCTTCATTTTACTTCCTATCTCTTTTTGTCACCTAGGGAGCTCTGATTTTACTTACACTGCAGATTCCCCATTGTGGGAATAAATGATCCTTTACCAGCAACGCCCACATCCCAAGGATATTTAAATATAAGTCCCTTTAAGGCAACAAAATCTAATTAATGCTAATTAAATACAGAGTGGCTCAGTCAAAGGTTAATTGCTATTCATATTGGTAAACACCTTTCAACGTTTCACTGTGATGAAGTGAAAGTTGCTATTGAAATCTTAACCTTTCCTTTCTGGAAAAAAGAGCCTGCAAATGTTGTGGCTCCTATATTTTCTGTTCCTAGACCCTTTTTCTAATCAAGTCAAACAATTGCCTTTCTGCTTTTCAATTTGTTTTTAAGTGTATTGCAAGAGTGAAATTGGCAGGAAGTGTACGCACACACAGTTTTATAAAATTGATCAAGAAATGTAAAAGGTTTTTGAGGCCTCCATCACAATTCGGACAATGGCACACAATGCAAACCTCTAGGTCACCAATCCTGTTGAGTAAAAAAGGGAACATGAATATCACACATTTCAAACACAACTTTAACTTTAATAAAAGGTTGTGTTTATTTAACTTCAGAGGTCACATATGTCAAAAGAAAGCACACAAGAATGTTAGACTGAGCACTAATGCTTTTTATTTATTTGCAGGATATGGGTGTCACTGGCTGGCCACCATTTATTGCATGTTCCTAGTTGAGAGTCAACCGTATAACTGTGGTGCTGCAGTCACATGTCAGCCAGACCAGGTACAAATGACAAATTTCCTTCCCTAAAGGACCTTAGGGGACCAGATGGGTTTTTGCAACAATCAACAATGGTTTCATGATCATCAGATTGTTAATTCCTGAAATTTTATTTTATTGAATTCAAATTCCACCATCTGCCGTGGCAGGATTTGAACTCAGGTCCCCAGATAATTAGCTATATTTCTGGATTAACAGACTAGCGATAATACCACAAGGCCATCACCTCCCTAACTGACTAGTTGACTGGCCTCCAATCTTCCAGAGAAGTATTTATATTTAATTTGCTCAATGATATGTTATGGTCTTAAAGAGACATACCTGGTGAACATAGCTGGATTTGAACAAGATAATGCCCAGTGCATTACTAAGCATGCTGAGTGAATGTTGCATTTTCATATAAAAAACAGTTCAATAGTGTTCGTGTTCTTTATCATGGCGTATATTGATTTTTAAATTAAGCTGCAGTACATCTGGTGTACAAGCACTTCAAACTGGCCTATACGGTTGGCTGGAAGCTCACATAATATAGCTATTGAGTGGGGTTTCTATGAAAATGACTTCCTGGTGATTTTCAAAGCTCCAATTTGTACATCCTGTGTTACAAAAGCAGCTCTCTCCAGCTGGAAAATCTATGTGATTCCCCACAATCTTCCAACAATGTCCCTTTTGTTCCTATATTTACTCTGCATGGTGCTGTTCATTTTCAAGTTATTTCAAATTATCTATCGACTGAGAAAATAGGCAAAGTCGACACGATTTTATGAAAGGGAAATCGTGTTTGACAAATATATTCATTTTTCGAGAATGTAACTAGCTGGGTAGATTAATGAGAATTAATGGATGCAGTATATTTAGATTGTCAAAAGGCATCTGATAAGGTTGTTGCACAAGATAAAAGGCTCATGGAATTGGGAGTAATACATTAGCATGGATAGAAGATTGGCTAAAGGACAAAAGTAGATAAATGGTAAGATTGGAATACAGCTCCTGGTGGGTGGCCACAAAGATCAATGCTGAGGCTTCAGCTCCATACAATCTCTGTTCATAACTTAGGTGAAGGTAAAAAAAAGTGCAATGCATAAAGTGCAATGTAAATTCAAGTTTGCTGATGATACAGAGCTAGATGGGAAAGCAAGCTGTGAACAGGACACATAGAGCCTTTTAAGAGCTATGGATAGATAAGTGAGTGGACAGCAAGTGTAGAGTAAATTGTGGGGAAATGTAAAGTTATTCACTTTGGTAGGATGAATTGAAAAACGTAATTTTTTTTTCTAAAAGACACTATTAAATGCTGGTATTCAGTGGGATTTAGGTGTCCTTACACAGGAAACAAAGAAGTTGGCACGCAGATGCAGCAAACAATTAGGGAAGCAAATGATATGTTGACTGTTATTTCAAGGAAGTTGGAGTATAAGGCCTGGAGTTTTGAGGAATCGTGAAGACTTCACAAACCTTTAATGGGGTCTGGAACGATAGACTGAGAGGGGTGCAATGAAGGTTCAAAAGATTGACTCATGGAATGTGAGCAGTGTGTGATGAGGAGAAATTGAGTTCAATGGACCTATACTCGCTGAGATTTAGAAGAAGAGAACATACAAGATTGAGAGGGTGTTAGGGGGCAGGATCTGACATGCTATTTCCCCTGGCTGGGGAAATCGAGAACAAGGGGCAGAGTTTTAGGATTAGAGGATGACTATTCCAGACTGGGATGAGGAGACACTTTTTCACTCGAAAATATGTGAATGTTTGAAACTTTCTACTCCAAAGGCCTGTGGATTCCTAATCCCGAATCTATTCCAGGCTGGGATTGACAGATTTTTGAACACTAAAGGAATCTAATTTAATCTAACCATCAGCTATGTGGAGAGGTTGGAGAAAATTAGTTTGTTCTCACTGAAACGAGGGAGGTTGAGTGGCGATCTGAAAGAAGTCTGCAAGATTATGAGAGGCATGGACAGAGTTGATCGTCAGAAACTTTTTCCCAGGGTAGAAAAGTCAATTATTAGGGGGTATAAGTGTAAGGTGCAAGGGGCAAGATTTAAAGGAAATGTATGAGGCAAGTTTATTTTTACACAGAGGGTGGTGGGTGCCTGGAACTCACTGCCGGGAGAGGTAGTGGAAGCAGATACAGTAGTGACTTTTAAGGGGCCTCTGGACAAATACATGAATAGAATATGAATCAAGGGAAATGGTCCTCAGAAGGATAGGGGGTTTTAGTTCAGATGGGCAGCACAGTCAGTAGGGAGGGCTGAATGGCCTGTTGCTGTGCTATAAATTTTCTTTGTTCTTTGGATCAGGGGATGTGAGAAAGTAACAGGAAAGTGGCGTTGATTTCTGAGATTGGCCGTAATCTTGTTAAGCAGCAGAGCACTTCAGAAGTTGAATGGCGCATTCCTTTTCCGACATTATCAATCCCAGCATGGCCATTCCATTGATAATCCTGTTGCTGATGATTTGCTGTCCTCGTGAGCATTTTGTGTATCACCTGTCACCATCTTGAACCTTTCCAACAGTCTTGACAGCACCTGACACCATGTATTTTTGTCGTGAGATCTCTCACCAAAATTGCATTCAAAGCTTTCTAAATTCTCTCTCTGATTACTCCATTCATTTTAAAAATGGATGGCTCGTTCTCTGACTCATTTTCAATTAACTCAAGGGTTTTTTCAGGGCTTTGTTGCCTTGGCTATACTGGTAGTTCTTCATATAAATGACCTCATTTGGATAAGCATTCATTATCCAATCCTATTTACTCTTTTCGATAATGAGTCTGCACAGCATTCATCAGTTTACTTCAGTTCACACACCAGTGTTCACAACCTTCAGTGTTCTTACACCTTAATGATGGAGTCATTATATCTTCAATTCCATGTCTTTCAATTAGACAGGTTTCTTATTATCCTTCAAAGTTTCTGAAAGAAACTCAAGCTTAGTCAGCAGTTCCCCTTTAAAGGCTTCACCATAAGTGTGTCCCCATCCAAGAAATGTTTTGTCCTCTTGCCTCTGACTTCAAATCAAACACCCCATCAATTTCATCATCAGTATAACTGCTGCGAGATAAATGATGAAGAATCTAAGCATTTGAGCAGACCGCATTTTGATAATATGCAACCTTTTCACCTCTAAACTCTCAATTTGAGTGATCTTTGGAATGGTCCTAAGCAACTTTTACCACATTTAGAAGTGTTTCTCCACTCAGCTCCAAGACATTCAAGTCATTAATGGTGATGTCCACCACTACGAACAAGACAAATATGACCAAAACCGGATGGAGAAAGCCACACCTAGACATGCCGACCCTGCAAAGCTTTCTACATTAACATAAGAACATAATAAGAACATAAGAAATAGGAGCAGGAGTAGGCCACCTAGCCCTTCGAGCCTGCCCCGCCATTCAATAAGATCATGGCTGATCTGTCGTGGCTCAGTTCCACTTTCCCGCCCTCTCCCCATAACCCTTAATCCCCTCGCTTATCAAAAACCCATCAACCCGCTTCTTAAAACTATTTAGCGAGGCAGCCTCCACCACTTCAACGGGCAGAGAATTCCAGAGATTCACCACCCTTTGAGTGAAGAAGTTCCTCCTCAACTCCGTTCTAAACCGCCCCTCCTTTATCTTGAGGCTGTGCCCCCTAGTCCTACTGTCCTTTCTGAGCGGGAAGAGTCTCTCCACCTCTATCCTATCCATCCCATTCATCATCTTATACGTCTCAATGAGATCTCCCCTCATTCTTCTAAACTCTAACGAGTACAAGCCTAGTTTATTCAGCCTCTCCTCATAGCTCAACCCCCTCAACTCCGGAATCAGCCTAGTAAACCTCCTCTGCACTCCCTCCAAGGCCAAAATATCCCTGCGTAAGTACGGCGACCAAAACTGCACACAGTACTCCAGCTGCGGCCTCACCAATGCCCTCTACAGCCGCAGCAAGACCTCCCTACTTTTATATTCAATCCCCTTCACTATGAAGGCCAGCATCCCATTCGCCTTCCTGACCACCTGCAGGCTGGGTTTTTGCAACTCATGCACAAGGACCCCGAGGTCCCTCTGCACCGTCGCCTGCTGCAGTTTTTCGCCACATAAGTAATAGTCCTTCCTACCATTATTCCTACCAAAGTGGACCACCTCGCACTTACCAACATTAAATTCCATTTGCCATTTCCTGGCCCATTCGCCCAGCCTATCTAGATCCTTCTGCAGACTCTCCACACCCTCCGCGCAATTTGCCGTTCCACCAATCTTGGTGTCATCAGCAAATTTCGACACCATACACTCGGTTCCCTCCTCCAGATCATCTAGTTGTCCCACAGACTATTTGAGCAATGTCATAGTCATACCTGACAATGTCCCGGACACCATCATCACCATCCCTGAGTATGTTCTGTCCCACCAACAAGATAGCCCAAAAGAGGTAACGCACAGTTGGAGGGAGTGGCCTGGTGAGTCTTCAACATTGACTCTGCATCCCATGAATCCTCCTGATATCACATCAAACCTGGACGAGGAAACTCTTCATTATCACCTACAGCCCTCCTTTAGCTCATGAATCAGTAGTTCTCCATATTGAACATGACTTGGGGAAAAAGCGACGGGGCTAGCAAGGATACAAAATGTACTGTGTGGGGAAGACATCAATGTCCATCCCCAAGGTTGGCTTGGTAACACACTAATGATTGAGCTTCCTGAGACCTAAGGGATATAGCTGCAGACCTGGCCGGTGACAGTTGGTGAGAGGATCAACACGAAGGAATGGCCTACTTGATTTGATCCTCAATCTGTCACAGATCCATCTGTCCATGGCAGTATTTGGTAGGAGAAACAACATGCTATCCTAGTTGGAATAAAGTCCTGTCTTCACTCAGAGGGTACCCTCCATCATGTTATAAAGCATTGCCAGGAGCTAAATGGGATGGGCTCAGAACAGCTCAAAACATGGCATCAATGTGATGGTGTGGGCCTCAGCAGAAACAGAATTGTATTCCACCGCAATCTGTAACCTCACGGCCCAGCATATCCCTCACTCAATCATGTTAGATGGCCGACACTTGTTCAATTACAAGTATGGAAGAGCATGCCAAAAAGTGGCACTGACCTAGTGAAGCTACAACAAAAGAGGTTATGTGCATGGTAACTTAATGAAGCAGCATGCCATAGGCACATTTAGGCTATTCCCAAGTCAACAGATCAGATTAAAACACCAGAAACATTCCCATCATCAATAATGGTGCAGCGCAGCACAAGAGTGCAAAAGACATGTTTGAAACATTTGTAATTGTCTACAGCCAGAAGTCTGATTAGATTATTCATCCGAACCCCTTTCCTGAGGTTCGCAGCATCACAGATGTGCGCCCTCAGGCAACTCAGTTCACTGCATGCGGCATGCAATGAAAACTTATACTATACAATATAGGTAACAGTGTCATCCAAGTTATAGGGGCATCATAAAATACAATATGGCACCAAGCCACATAAAGAGATATTAGCTCTGATGACCAAAAACTTGGTCAAAGAGGTAGATTTTAAAGGATGTCTTAAAAGGGGAAAGTGAGGTAGAGGCTAATCGGCCCATCAAACCTGCCCTGCCATGCAGTGAGGCAATGTCTGACATGATCCTGGCAGTAACTCCACTTTCCTGCCTGTCCCCATAATCCCTGACTCCCTTGTCAATCAAAAATCTAATCTGTCAATCTAACCCAGCCTTGAATATATTCAATTATCCAGCCTCTACTGCTCTCTCCGGGGGAGAATTCTGAAGTCTTCTGAGAAAATAAATTTTTCCTTATCTGTCTTGAATGGGAGACCCTTATTTTTAAACTATGTTGCCCAGTTCTATATTTTCTAATGGGGGTAAACATTCTCTCAGCAGCTACCTTGGCAACCCCCTCAGAATTTTATATATTTCAATAAGATCACTTCTCATTCTTCTAAACTTCAATGAAGATAGGTCCAATTTGTTCACTCTTTCTCAGAAAACAACCCTTTCATCCCAGGACATGAAATGTTGGCTCTATTCTCTCTCCACAGATGCTGTCAGACCTGCACAGATGTTCCAGCATTTTCTGTTTTACCTCTTTACTGATGTTCACTTTGTCTTCCATCAGGCTGCAGACCTCATTACCAGTCCTCATCTCAACATGGACAAAAGAATTGAATTCCAGGGGTGAGGTGACAGTCACTGTCCTTGACATCAAGGCAACATTTGACCAGCCATGTAGTTGTTAGCAATCAATCTTTTTAACCAGAGCACATCACAGCAGGAGTCCATCAAGGGTGTTTCCTGGACCCAATTACCTGCTGTTTCAATGACTTTCTCTTCATCATAAGGTCAGAAATGGGGATGTTCACTAATGTCTGAGGTGTTCAGTTCTATTTGCAACTTCTCGGATAGTGAAGCAGTCCATGCCACACCCAGCAAGACCAGAATAATTTTCAGGTGTAGAAAATAACATTTGTGCCACACAAGTGCCAAGCAATGACAATCTCCAACTATCTCCCCTTGACATTTGCTGAATTCCCCATCTTGAGGGTTACCATTTAGCAGAAACTGAACTGGACCATACAATACTGTGGCTTCATGAGCAGATTGAAGGCTGGGAGTTCTGCAGAGAGTAATTCATCTTCTGACTTCCCAAAGCCTGTCCACTATCCACAAGGCAGAAGTGTCATGGAATACTCTGCCTGGATGAGTGCAGTTCCAACAACATTAAAGGAACATAGGAATTAGAAGCAGAAGTGGGAAAATTCAACCTTTTAAGCCTGCTCTGCCATTCAATCAGACCATGGCTGATCTCTCCCTAGTCACAAATCCACCTCCCCACTTGTTCTCCCTATCCCTCTTTTTATTAGAAATATATCTACCACCCTCTTGAAATGATTCAAGGATCATCCAGAACAAAGCATTCTACTTGATCAGCGTTACATCCACAACTTTAAACATTAATTCCCTCCACCAGCAGTGCACAATGATACCAGCATGTGCCATCTGCAAGATGCTCTGCAGCAGCTCACCAAATTAAGACATTTATTACCTAGAAGAACAAGGAACAAGAACAAGCACATCACAACTTCATCACCTGCAAGTTTCCCTTCAAGTCATTCACCATTCTGACTTGGAACTGACTGGCCACTCCTTTGTCATTGACAGATCAAACTCCTGGAATTCCCTCTCTAGTGTCACTGTGGATGTATCTACATCACACAGACTGCAACAGTTCAAAAATTAAAAAAGTCTGGGCAGGCTCTGCTAACTCCTCGATCAAGTTGCAGGATGCAGTAAAAAATGTTTCTCACTTTTGAGCCTCCCACTTCATCTGTCTGGACCGAAAACCTACCAATTAAGTATGCCTCATCTTGTCTCCTGGACATGTCTGCAGTTGGTACCACGTCAGCTATTATAGCCTGATGCTTTAAAATGTATCTGTAATAACAGAGGCATTATATAGATTTGATTACAATTTTGTTGTGTGACTGTTTAATGTAAACCTACAAATTGATGATTGTTTGACTCTATTCATCTGTCGAGTGGAAGGACTCAATGTGATGGCAGTGTAGAGTGTTGATGCAGTTGGACACTGGATAATTCAATCATAGCATTCGTCAATGATCTGCTGACATACATCTCTACCAGGTGGAAGGTTTTACTGCCCTCCCTCTTCATCAGTACCGTATTGTTCTCCCTATTCCTGTGCTCAACTTCTTCCTCCCAAAGTGGTTTTAAAGGTTTTTCCCTTTGCAGGGCAAAGTTGTAAAGTATGCGACAAATGGCCATGAGCGTAAACTTCCTCAGCGTTGCATTTTAGGCCCCTGTGGATCTATCCAGGCATAGGAACCTCTGTTCCGGAAGACCAATGTCAATCATAGCTCTGACCAAGCACAGCTCTGATTGTGTTAATCCAGCGGTCAGGTTCCAAATAAGTATTATGAGAGTGTGTTTTGGGGATACCCCTGTCCTTAAACAGTTCCCCCAACACTCAATGGTTTGGGGGATAAATATGGGGGATTTGAGGGCAGTCGTGCGATAAAGATCTCATGACAACTGTCACGAAACTTCAGTCGTTGAACGTCCTCCATCTCTGGTGACAGATCAAGCAGCAGAGTAACTTTGGTAAATTTGCAAACGTGGCAATCCTGGCAATTTGGCAGGCCATAGAAGGCCTCTGGCAGAAACTGTGCTGCAACTCCTGCAGGCAAATGTTTGCAATTTTTGAACCCAGCTACAACAGCAAGAACGACCAGAAATAAGCCCCAAACCAGGTTACATTGAGACTTTTTAAATAACTGGTGCAGCTTCCTTCCTGACTGTTGCTGCCAAGGATTTGTAATACAGTATCCCCAGTCATCAGTTTAGCATAAATGCCCATGATTATGCATGGGACCCTAATTTACATTTCATTATTAGGCCTTCAATGTGTCCGGGCAAATGCCCTGAACAAATAAAAGTTGTCCAAGTCAATACTGCATCCAGCGTATTTTCGACATAGTTTAGATGTGGCAGAGCATGACATGAAATTCAGAGGTATAACATCTGGTTTAAATCATAAAACTGACTGTGATTTTAATTTCTCCCCCAGTGACAATATGACAATGCCTGATTATCATTCGGTAAGGCAACTGTCCCTCTCAGATAAAAGGCTTCTATGTCTTCGGTCAGCTATTTAAACCTCCTTTCCCAGCCTAGGCACAAACATGTATCTGTTTATGTCCTGTCAGAAAAATAATTTTAAATGCTATCCTCTTATCAAATACAACACTGTACCATTATTTATATTGTCATGTAAATCACTTAAAATTTCTACTTCACTGAAAGCTGCTTTACTTATTCTATTTCGCTTCATATTTCACTATTTTTTAGTTTCCACAACAAATACCTCATTTTCCCTCCTGCCCTCACAATATCAATATTTTCTCTTTGATTTGAACACTGATGTAGGCTTTCAATCCTGAGTTTGTCTGCACCAGTTCCTTTCATATCTTATTAATATGTTCAATGATTTTAATGCCCTATATTCTTTTCACTAAAATTAGCAATGAAGAGATACATAGCCAATATTATCTACTTTTACTGGCAACAACCCGCATCAGTGAACAGAAATAAAACAAGCATGAGCATTGAAATAAGTCAACAGCATGGTCAACAAGGGGAATGCAATTACTGGCAAAGCATTCACGATTAAAACCGCATGGAGGTGTGGAGCCTCTATATGGGCAAAGTACCCAAAGCTCAATTGGAAAGTATCAGTGTAATAGCTATGTTCGTCACAGTAAAGGCTGAAATTAGTACAGTCCACCCCCATGCACCACCTCCCCAAAAAAAACTTCAGTGCTCCAAGGCAATATTAGAAAATGCTATGGATGACAACTTGTTTTAATGTGATTACTGAATGCAAGTAGGAGACTGATTCTTCATTTGCAAATTTGAAAGGAGACCCATTCCATTTTTCCACTCTTCTGCTCTCACTCTTGCCCCCCTTTCAGAACCATGAAAGGTCTCCCCTTGTCTTGACTTTCCACTCTGCCAGCCTCCACATTCAGCATATCATTCTCCACTATTTCTGACACCTCCAGCACAGTGGCACCATCAAAAACCTCTTCCCCTCCCCTTTCAGCATTCTGAATGGACTGCTCTTTCTGTCATACCCTGGTCCACTCCTCAGTCTACCCCAAGTGTTGTAGTGGAGAATTTCTTGTTTTCCGAGCTGTGATAGTAAAACTAAACAAAGTTTGCTTTGCAAAAACAACTAGCTTTTATTATCACAAAACTGCATGCAGTATATAGCAGAGTCTTGGAGACAGAGAGCAGTCCCTACAAACTGCTGATTCTATACCAAGACCACGCCAGCTACAAGAATCAGTTCCATAGTTATATCTTTTTATCAGTGTACATGTTCAATTAGTAATACAACCAGTAATACATCATCAATTGTATTAGGATCTGGTGACCTCCAAGACCTCTTTGTCTCAATAATATCATTATCTTGTCCTTTTGGTAGGACAGAAGAAGGCTGATGACTTCGTCATTTCTGACCTTATCTCGCCTCACTCATCCAGCCCTAAGTTATGTGGAGTCAGTCTAGACTTGACCTTCTCTGATGTTCGTTATGTCTTAAGTTATTCAGAGTCAGTTTTATAGGGGTCTGGCAATTTGGAATAGCTTGGTCAGCTCTCCTTTATTTTATACCAATTACTTGACCATTTTTCCCATCATGCCACTGCTTCATTTGTACACTATCACACAATCACCCCCAACACCTGCTTCTCATCCCGTGGCACCTTCCTGTACAAGTGTAGAAGATGCAACATCTGTTCATTTAGCTTCTCCCTTACTGCCGCCAGGATTTCAAATATTCCTTCCAAGGCAAAACAGCAATTTCCTTGTAACTTAAATTTAGTCTACTGTGATAGCAGAGAGGTGTGGTCCCCTCCACATTGGAGAGTCCAAATTCAGATTGGCTAATGACTTTGTGAAACACCTCCATTTTGGCCAAAAACGTGACCCCAAGCTTCTGGTCACCTGTTATTTTAATTCTCTGTCCATTTCCACTCTGACCTCACCCTCCTACAGTGACATGCTGCTTGGCTTTTCTTCAGCACTGGGATGATGGTCATCTTCTTGAAGCAAATAGGGTCCGAAGATTGCTGTAAAGAGAGGTTGAAGATGTCTGCAAATACCACCGCCAGCTGATCCACGCAGGATTTGAGTGCTCGTCCAGGTACCCCATCCAGGCCAGCTGCTTTCCATGGATTGACTTTCAAGAAAGCTGCTCTAACATCTGCAATGGTGACCTCAGATACAGATTCATCCAAGGCTTCCAGGGTGAAGGGAATGCTCTTGGTGACCTCTTGCTCAGCATCCACAGATGCCGTTTGATTGGCAGAGTATTTTCCAGCATTTTATCTTTTTAAATCTCAGATTTCCAGCATCATCAAGAAGCAGGCTTGATGGGTCAATATCTTTTCTCATTTGATATTATTGGAATGAGGGAGAAAAACAAGTGAAAGAGAAATTATCTCCACAGGGATTCAATGAGGCCAAAGTTTTGTATTTCCTGGCAACACGCATGACGGTAAAAGACTAATTCTACTGTTTCCATCATGTTTTCAGACCATCCCTGAAGCCAATTTCTTATATTGCTGGCAGGAGTCAATTTTTCTTCCTGAGGCTGAATTGAAGGCAGATCCTAACCAATGACATGCAAGTTTAAAAACTTGTCTTTTGCAACAGAAACAGAAAATGCTGGAAACTCTCATAGGGTCTGATAGCATCTGTGGTGAGAGAATAGAGCCAATGTTTCGAGTCAGGATGACCCTTTGTCAGAGCAATACTGAGTCAAAACATTGGCTCTATTCTTTCTCCACAGATGCTATCAGACCTGCTGAGATTTTCCAGCATTTTCTGTTTTTGATTCAGTTTCCAGCATCCACACTAATTTGCTTTAAACCTGTATTTTACTTTGGCCATAAAATTGGCAAGGCAATTTCATGCATCAAATATTAGAAGCAGCTAATAATAGTTGTTCCAGGCTGGAAAGCCTCTTGGATGATAAACCTAATCCATTAACAAAATGTAGCTGGCAACAAGTTGCGTTTTAATGCAAAGCTTGAAAACAGGCAGAACCGCCAATGAAATTTGTACGGCCTTTCCATCATCCAGTCCAGATTATCTAGCGATATTAGAGATGTTTCTGATGCAATAGTTATGCAAGATTTGTAGAAGGTAGAACGGATAAGATGAGCCACTCACTCAATTTAAGAAAATAACTATAGGCATGGTATAAAAAAAATCAAGAAGCTAGGGTCAATGAGGAAAAATGTTTTGAGTTAGGAAGCATTGAATTAACATCTGTTATTGGACTGACTGAGTGTTTAGAGAGACTATTGGATGGAGGTCTTAGGGTACATAACATGGTGAAACATGAAGGCGAAAAGAGCAAGTGTTGACAAGTCAGACAAAAGCTAATTACCAATTTAATATGTTGTGCTGCCAGTGTGAGAGATCTGAATAGAAGTCTCCATTTCAATTATTAACAAGTGATGGAGGTCTGCTATCTTCTATATTATTATGAAAAATTCAAAGCATATAAAATGAGATATAAATACAATACATAATAAAATTCCCCAACAATGCACTGATGTGGCAACAGTCTGTGCAGATAGCTGAACAGGGGATTGTCTTTATTTTAAGTATATGCAACAATTAAAAAGACAAATATAAAAGCTGAAATGTGACCATGTGATTGCACACTAACAACAGAAGTGGATAAGTAGTCATTAGATATATTTAGCCAAGCAGGTAAGTTGACACAATTTACGCATGGAGTTCTCATAAGATTATTAATAACAAAAAAGTTGAAATTGTTTAACTAGCCCTGTCCATAAGCAAGGCCTAAGAACACCACATGATATGCCAAGAAAAAAATTAGAAGAAACATAGATTTCCAGCATTCTGGCTGATGCAGTAAGTTAACTAGACATCCTAAAAGTCTAGGGCTCAATATGATGTGTCCGTACTTGGAATACATCTTCAGAAAATTGCTAGGTGAAAATATACCAGCGTTGATTGCTTGACTTTCTTCTAAAGAATTTCAACTTCACCCTGGTAATTGGACAAGACAGTTCTGGCCCGCAGATAGATTAGCAAATTAACCTCTGGCTCTCAACTTTATTCCTAATAGAAAACATGAAAGGGCTGTCCTCAACAACTTGATTTTTTTTGTCTGTCTCCAGTGGCAAAGCAGAACGTAGTTGGGAGACAATTGTAAGAAGGACAAGACCCTGGGTGATATCAAGAGGCAAGTTTTGCACTCTAATGCATGTCCAAGCAGCTCTGATTCAGCAAGAGATACATTGCAATCAGATGTGCATATAAAGCAAAGACTCCAATGACAACATTGGGAGAGTCCAAAGGTAGTTCTGAGATGGAAGATCTGTTTACAAATATAAGTCTTGGAGGAAGAAAGTAATAAAATGATTTGTTTTGCAATTGAGGCTGGTCAGCTTGGCCTACACTAAATTTATTCTGTCACCCTGCAGAAGAATACAGCATGGTTTTCACGAAGAAGGTCATTTTAACACTACCAGGAGGTTCTGAAGCAAGTAAATGATATACAATCAGATACTTTCCCAGCAACTTCAGTAGTGATAGTAAAAGGGAAATAATGGGAAGACAGCACCTGCGCAGAAGCCAGATGGTCAACTGTTCAGTTCTAATATTCCCTCTTCAGAGCTCAACATTCCCAAATTTTGTTGACTATGAATTTGTTTAGTGTACATTGTTGGCTATTCAATATTGTGCCAGCGTGGCACTGTGCCTCATAGCACCAGGGAGCTTGGTTCGGGGTTCCCGGCTTGGGTCACTGTCTGTGTAGGGTCTGCACATTCTCCCAGTGTCTGCATGGGTTTCCTCCGGATGCTCCTATTTCCTCCCGTAGTCCGAAAGATGCGCTGGTTAGGTGAATTGGCCATGCTAAATTCTCCCTCAGTGTACTCGAACAGGTGCCGGAGTGTGGCAACTAGGGGATTTTCACAGTGTGAATGTAAGCCTATTCATGACTAATAAATAAACTTTTAAGTAGGAAGACTCCAAAACATAAACAGGTTTGGAATTAGTGGCACACCTCAAAATTGTTCACCGCCCTGTATTACACCAGATTGACTGACAGGTAAATGTAGGTCACAGGAACCTTCAACTATCTCAAATTTACCACAATCGAGTTCTTCAGTAACAGTGGATATTTGTTCAAGCTTTTGATGATGGTTAAATAAGACTGGATACTTCATTTAAGTGTTTATCTAGACATTAAACTTAAGAAATGCCAGCTCAAGTTTTTAGATTTGAACCCCACCCCACTTCCCAATCTAGCCAACTGAGCTAACTGGTCCCCCAATTTCCATCACCTTATGCAATTGCTTATTTTGTTTGTAGCAGTTGGGCTGTAGGCCAATTTGCATCAACATACCGAAGCATCTCACCCCAAGTGTAATATTTAAATGTTCTGGTTAATGTTTTGGTGCCAAAATAATGCAGCCATGAAATTAGCACAAACGCACTATAACTAGCTAGTAAAAGGGAATTACATTTCTATGAGTCTATAGCAAATCTAACAACAAGTAGCTGGAGGAGCTGGGGAAGGGAACAGAAGGAAGTGACACTCAATTCAATCTTGTCAGAAGACATTTACCAACATTAAAATGCCAGAAATCCGGAATGAAGAGGTGGAGGACTAATTATGATATGAGAAAAAAAACATTTTGGTTGGAGAAACAGGCAGCCTGGAGTAAAGTAAACCAGTGCTAATATTTTAAAATGTTCCAAAAGTACTGGTTTGTGTAAGGGGAAGTGTGAGCCACACATTGTGCAAGTTATTTGTAGGTAGATAAGGAACTAACAGGATATGGCACAAAAGTATCAGTTAAGATGTCTGTACCACTCGACAGCACCTCACCCTCACAATGAAGCAATGGGTTCTACCGTTCCCTGTTTGATATAAATCTATGAGAATAAATGAGGAGGATTCAATGGTTTACACAGTTTTGATCACAGTGCCAGGAAACAAGTATGATCTTAGTGGCAGTCACTGCCCCAGCAACCTCTTTCAGAAATTGAAATATTGATAAAAACTTAGCTTATCCAGAACAGGAGAGACTGAACACCAGACTTTCCTTCACCCACCTCCATTTGCATGCCCATATGTGTCCAAAGCTGCAGCATGTCAACAATGAAGAATTTTATCTAATTCCCATATTGGAAATCTGGGACTGAGTACTGAGTTACAATAAAGTGACAGAATCGACAATAAACCTCTCATTCATCCACACATCATAGACATTCCAGCTATCCCTTATGCTACATAATGAAAAGTGAAACATTATTTGACAAACTCAGTAATTGAAGAATCAGTATTGCACTGTTAATTGATATACTGTAATGCTGTCAGAATTCAATATATACACCCTACAAGGAACCTGTGCAGAATTGAACTTCTCAGGCGCTGTGACTGGGAAGACACAGAAGTGTTACAGACTAGAGGGAGTTCCCACCACTAAGAGTGAATGTGGATCACAAGCTCACATAGGCAGATGGTTGGACCCTGGGGATGGGGGAGGTTTTATTGACAGTGGCCAATTCAGAGCCCTCTGCTGGGACTGTCATCCAATTAAAGATGGTGGCTCATCCCCCAAAGCTGTGAACACAGAAGTGGCAGTGCCGTCAATAGAGGCGACTGCCACTGAACCTGCAGGGAGAAGGAGAGCGCTAAGCTGAGGCATCCTGAAAAAAAAAAGGCTGGGTAGAAATGGTTTTCAATAGGCTTGACCCAGGCACACAGACCCTGGTGGTGGGAGGGGTGCAGGGGTCATTGCCTCCATGGGCCATGGAATTTCCAGAAAGACACACCTCCCACAGGTAGCTCTTTCAATGAAAAGTGGCCAGTAGAATCATAGAAAATTACAGCTCAGAAACAGGCCTTTTGGCCCTTCTTGTCTGTGCTGAACCATTTTTTTGTCTAGTCCTACTGACCTGCACTTGGACCATATCCCTCCACACCCCTCTCATCCATGAACCCATCCAAGTTTTTCTTAAAAGTGACCCCGCATTTACCACTTTATCCGGCAGCTCATTCCACACTCCCACCACTCTCTGTGTGAATAATCCCCCCCCCAATATTCCCTTTAAACTTTTCTCCTTTCATTCTTAACCCATGCCCTTTGTTTTTTTTCTCCTCTAGCCTCAGTGGAAAAAGCCTGCTTGCATTCACTCTATCTATACCCATCAAAATCTTATACACCTCTATCAAATCTCCCCTCATTCTTCTACGCTCCAGGGAATAAAGTCCTAACCTATTCAATCTCTCTCTCTCTAACTCAGCTTCTCAAGTGCCGGCAACATCCTTGTGAACCTTCTCTGCACTCTTTCAACCTTATTTACACCCTTCGTGTAACTAGGTGACCAAAACTGTACACAATACTCTAAATCTGGCCTCACCAATGCCAGTAACTGGATTGCTAATTGAATTAATAAGCCGCCTGCCTCGGGTGGCTGCATCACTGAAATTCCCGCTTCTGAGAATTTCCTGTGATGTCGCAAAGACATTGGGCTTCCTCATGACACCTTCCATTGCCACCTTATGAGCCTTCCCATCTCCAGAGGGACTGGTAGAATTCCAGCTTAAGAATAACTTCTACACAGAAGGAGGCCATTGAGTCCATACCAAGTTGATGCAGGTAACTTTGGTCCCTGGAGCACCGCATCCCGAACAAGCAGAAAAGTTTAGATTCCATATATTCCAGGAAATTAGTGCTTATCATGGCAAATCACCGCATGCAATTAGTCTCGCTCTGACAAATTAATGGAGCTTGCTGACTGGATAGCAGATACGGCATTATCAGTACATTTGAGAGTTTAGAATTCTAACAAGTATAGAAGAGATACGTCCTTACAGTAGTGCAGGTCAAGTGTTCAGCTGCTCAGCTCTCAACATGATTTATCCTTTCATCATTACAAGTTCCAAAAAGGTAACATACCCAGGGGATACATCAGTAGGGAACAATTAATCCTGTGCTACTGCATTCCTAGCTGTGTAAACACTGCAGGAAAAGTAAGTGAGCAGCTATCTGGAGTGACCAGAAGCACAGAGAGCGAGCTGCTGAAAACTATCAAATATGAGCAAAAGTTCAGAATCAGGTTTGACTCATTCTGTTTAACAGGAAGCAATGGGGTAAATGTTGCACGTTCAGGCTTCTGAATAAGTGACCTGCCAAGAAATGTCCCCTGAGGCATGTAATATATTTGAGTTATGGACTTGAAAATTTGTGGTGCAAAAGAACTTACCAAAATCATTTGTGATCAGATCCCAGGTCATTAAGCGAGCAACGGAACTTGGAAACCGAACAATTACCCAATTAGTTCTGAATTGCTGGAAACAGGCTACAAAAGTGAATCTAGCATCCCTTCCAAATATTTGCCTTTTTATCATTGTTTTATTCACTTCCACACCAGGCACTCTCGGTTTACACAACTAGTTTTCAAAGTAGGGGAGTTTAAAAGTCATAATTTATCAGATGTGAGAAATGTTCATTTTGAAATTATACCACTGCAAAAGTTAGCTTGTGTAATTAGAACTGTTTGCAACACTGCAAATTTGGTTAACTATAAATCACGTTGGATTTGAAGAAGCTTTCATTTCAAATGTAATGTAATGCAGCTCAATGAAACATATACAATTTAAACAATAGTGTAATCAAATAAAAAATCATATATACAATCAGAGGGAGGGACAGGAGTTAGAGATGGTATTACTGATGTAAACTTGAGAGAAAGACCTGTGTTAAAAATAAAGAAAACAAGTCCATACAACATTAAGCAGCAGCAGTTCTCAACTCACAGTGCAGGCATCAACCCATCTATGTCTGTCATATCTATGGAGCAGGACAATGATGTGTACAATAAGAACATAAATGTTATGGACAAAATTCCAAGAAGTAATGAACAAAGATTAATGCTGAAATGTTCTTAATTTTCAAATGAACACCACAAAATACAACCATCTAAATATAAAGTACCTGATGTCTTTATGTTGATGCAGTTATTACTCCAAGTGGTGTAGGGAATTTTCCTGAATATGTCTCAGGGATTTTATCACACTCCTTTGCCTCTAGAATATACTAATCACACCACTGTCATCAATTCACAAGGGAGAATTTTCAGTAAGCAGCTAATGTGGGTCAATCTCAGTTTCTATCTCCTCCATTGCTTTTCAATTTCCCTTGCTAATTCAATTCAGACAAGAGTATGATTGTGCCTATTTAGTTTGTAAGGGTGATTCTTATCCCGTCAGCTTGTGGTTATTGTCAGGAGTGAAATTAACCCATGTAGCTCAAACCACAGAGGAATTCACAGAGAAATCTGTCCTAAAGCCCGTCAAGATTATTGAGACAATTTTGCTGACTGCCCTCTCAGCTCAAGTCTCTCTGAGAGGGAGGGCAGAGAAAGAGAGAGAAAACCTCTACCATGGTGCTGTAACCCTAACTATGGTCCGCATTCCTGTCAAGCACATTCTTCTTCCTGCTCCTCTAGACACTTTTCTGCGTGGGCTACCGTCCAGTGCAAGTGCAATCGCTGGCATTAGTGTTCTTCACTGGTCCTATGATCCTGATTTCTTGGCTCTTTTGAAAGTAATGATGCAGAAGACTGATCCTAGTTTGACAATGTTGAGATCTTTGATGTTAAGTATTACACCTTTCAGGAAAGGATAGCACAAATTTACAACAGGTCAACACTTGCTTATTCAACAAAGGTGCTTTCCACCTTCAGATCCTTTGTTCAAATGTTTTCTTGAGCTTAATTATGCCCGTCGGCAACACTTCACATTCTGTTGTTGATTGCCACCTTCAGATATTGTTGGTAGGGTTCATTTAATAAGATGCACAGAATCATCATAGGATCCCTACAGTGCAGAAGACGCCATTCGACCATCGAGTCTGCACCAGTCTCTGATAGAGTATCCTACCTGGACTCTCTCCCCCATCCTATCCCCGTGACCCCACGCACATTTCCCATGGTTAATCCATCTCACCTATATATCTGTGGACACAAAGGGCCAATTTAGCATCTGGACTGTGGGGGGAAACCGGAACACCCGGAGGAAATCCACACAAACACGAGAAGAACATGCAGACTCTGCACAGTGACCCAAGCCAGGAATCAAACCAGGGTCCCTGGAGCTGAGAGGCAGCAGTGCTAACCACTATGCCACCATGCTGCAAATAGTGTATTAGGTCCCCTGCCACATTAGCTATGAGGTCCCTCCTTTAATTTACAGCCAACTTCATTGACACATCGTTACACAATTATAGATGTAACAATATAGGGCTGAGCACAGCTCATGATGTTTAGAAATAGAGTGTGTTGCAAAGCATTCATATTACTTCTGTGGTCACCCTCAAGTCATGGTTCTTTCTTCCCCTTGTCCTTCCATGCCCTTTCTGTTGCATAGTCAACAGTGATATATTCAGCAATCTAGGACAACCAAACTGTACATTGATTTCTTATCTAAAAACTACCATCTTGTTTGATATGCATCTGATCAAGAAACGTTGCTGAGATCTCAGTCAGAGTCCTACTGGTTTCTAAATGTTGTAAATAGTCATTACAAGTACATTCAGCTTTCATCACTTCATAGTTGTACATGCAATATATTCAGTACATACTGTACAGTATATTCCTATACAATACATTTAGTGCATGCTGTACAGTATATTTAGTACATGCTGTATATTCCTTCTTGAAATGAGAATCAGTATGACTATTTCTTTGTAAGTAAACCAAACCAAAATGGGAAAAGGCACTCTTGCTGATCTTTTCCCTCGTATGTATTAGCAACTAGAATTTCTGTCTCTGTTGTAAACAATAAGCGCATGAAGCTTTTCTGTCAACAAAACGATAATGAGCGCCTTCAGAATTTTAAAATTTTACATTAAACTAGCATGAACAAGCAAAGATCCCTTTTGTCTCAGCTTAATAGGTTTTCTGTAATGAATACAGCGCAAAACAAAAGGTACGACAGATGTGCAATCAATACAGTGATTATTTTTCCCCTAAACCTTGCATAAACAAAGCGGGCTGGATGTTGACAGGGAGGTGACCGGGGGTTAGAGGTGGGTGAACTGCAGATTCGTGCAGCAGAGCAGCGTGCTAGTTGCCTGTTGTATTGCCGCCTCCATGTGATTTTGTTTCAGAGACAGCTTCTCATTGAGAATGGCCACCCACCCAGTAGCAGCAGGCAGGCAATTAATGAGATTAAACAGGCATTTGAGAGGTGGCTCGAGACAGCATTTCAACTTTCTCAGAGGTGCATAGGTCCCACGTTGTGTCAGCATCTTATCCGAGCAGATGAGGCTGATGCACAGTGGGAGCCGCTGAATAAAGTGGCAGGCGTTAAATCCTCTGTATAAAGAGGGGAAATAACAGACATGAATTCAGGCACAGTCACTGGCTTGCCATAGTGCAAGCAGACCTCTAGGACTGGGAACATTGACATAGGCAAAAGTCACAGAATCCAGTGTCAGCTTCTGAGAGTGTTGGAACGGCAGCATTTATCACAGAAGGTGGTGACACACTGAACAGGAAAGCGGGGTGTTCCAAGTTTCTCTGATTTTGGAATGCAGACTCACACAATTGTTACAATACAGAAGGAGACCATTTAGCCCTCATGTCTGCATCGGCGCTCCAAATGAGCAATGTACCTAACCACCCACCTTCTCCCCAAAATCCTGCATTTTCTTTTCAATAATAGCTCCACTTCTCTTTTTAAATTCAGCTATTGAATCTGTCGCCACTACCCTTCCAGGCAGCAAATTTCACATTCTTCACCACATCAAAACATTTCATCTTATATCTCCACTGCTGTTTTTGCCAATTACCTCAAATTTGTGCACCCTGGTTCTCAGTGACTCCACCACTGAGAACAATTTCTCCCCATTTATTCTGTCCAGACCCTTCATGATTTTGAATACTTTTAATCAAATCTCCTTTCAACCTTTTCTTCTCCAAAGCAAACAGTCCCAACTTCTCCAATCTATCATAACTGAAGTTCTTCGTCCCTGGAACCATTCTCATGAGTCTTTCCTGCATTCTTTCTAATGCTATTACATCTTACCTGCAATGTTCACCTAGGAATGAACGCAGTTCTACAGTTGAGGCCAAACCAGTGTTTTATACAAGTTTAACATAACCTCCTTGCTCTTGTACTCCTTGCCGCTGTTAATAAAGCTTAGGATATTGTATGCTTTGTTAACCATTCTCTCGCAATCTATCCTGCCAATTTCAATGACTAATGCACATATACACTCAGGTCCCTCTGTCTCTATATCCCTTATAGAATTGTACCTTTTACTTTATGTCATCCCTCGTGTTCTTTTTATTCAAAATGTATCATAGAATAGAATTGTAGAATCCCTACAGTGCAGAAAGAGGCCATTCGACCCATCGAGTCTGCACCAACCACAATTCCACCCAGGCCCTATCCCCATATCCCTCCATATTTACCCACTAACCCATGCATGTCAGGACACTAAGGGGCAATCTTAGCATGGCCAATCAACCTAACCCGCACATCTTTGGACTGTGGGAGGAAACCGGAGCACCCAGAGGAAACCCACGCAGACACGAGGAGAATGTGCAAACCCCACACAGATAGTAACCCAAGCCCGGAATTGAATGCAGGTCCCTGGAGCTGTGAAGCAGCAGTGCTAACCACTGTGCTACCATGCTGCCCACTTCACACTTCTCTAAATTCAGCTTCACCTGTCACTCGTCCATTCATGCCACCAACTTTTCTCCATCCAATATCCTCCTTGTAGTTCAGAATGCTTGCAAGTTTCATATCATCTACAAAATAATGCCCTGCACACCAAATTCTTGGTCATATTGTGTAACAGACATGAGGGCAAGGCAAATTTAATTATTATTACTATTCCCCTCTTCTGCCCATGACAACAATAGGTTACTTCCTAATTTAGTGAGGCAATGGCCTAGTGGTAATATTGCTAAATTATTAATCCAGAAACTCAGCTAATGTTCTGGGGACCTGAGTTCGAATCCTACCATGGCAGATGGTGGAATTTGAATTGAGTAAAAAAAAAATCTGGAATTAAGAATCTACCAATGACCATGAAACCATTGTTAATTGTCAGGAAAACCCATCTGGTTCACTAATGTCCTTTAGGGAAAGGAGTCTGTCATCCTTACCTGGTTTGGTCTACATGTGACTCCAGAGCTACAGCAATGTGGTTGACTCTCAATTGCTCTCGGGCAACTAAGAACGAGCAATAAATGCTGGCCAGCCAGCAATGCTTATGTCCCATGAATGAATAAAAAAAAATTTTCCTCAGTATCCTTCCTCTCGTTGAAATAGACCATGGTGTGTTTCCTAACCCTAGTTCAGGGGTTTAAATTTTAACAGTAATCCCACAGCAAATTCTTTAAGGTGAAACAAAACTAGGATTTATTAACGGATTCAAAACCCAAGGCAGAGGTCACAACACACATTCACACTCATGAGCATACAAGGTACAAAGAAGTTGCAAAATGCAAGTTCCTAAAAAAAAATCAAAAGGTATCAGCATTAATTCAAACAAATAGCATCCAGTAAGTTAATGTCCGATGACAGTTCTTTCAAGTGGCTTCATCTGGCAGAACTCTTTTTCTTTGTCCTAGAAACTCAGTTGTGTGTTGAGACAGTTGAAGATGCGGCAAAGTACTCTTGTATTCTGGGAATTAGCTCACATTATGGGCAGAATACAAAATTCTTTCTGGAGATCTTGAGAGATGGAGGTTAGAGGCAGGCTACAATCTGTTTTTCTCTTCTCAGGCTAAACCACAAATGAACACCAGAATTTCAAAAGTGGTATAATTAAAGCAATTCAAACAGTTGAAGACTCAAGCATTTGACAGGGTGGTTTTGGGTTGAGTCATTCTGCTAACAGCATACTTTCAAAACACACACTCAAACCACTGTACTGTGAGCAGGTAACAGTGGAACCATTAGCACTATGTTGGAGTTGAGGAGTCCTCATAGCCCTACCTTTGTCGAGAGCTGGCTGGTGCAGATCTCCCATCTCCTCATTCTTTATGTTGGCTTGTCTGGAATGTTCACACAATTTTAAGTCACATTCCAGGAGGTTGATGAGTTAGTCTTTGCCCATTTTTTAAAAAACAGAATTCAAAGAAGTGATTATGGAAAATAAACCATTTTTCGTACTTTTCTCATCACAACCTGTATCACCTTCAAATTTAGAAATGGTGTCCTGCACACTCCAAGATCTTGGTCATATCAGGAAAAGCAAGGATCCCAACATTGACTCCTGGGGAATTCCATTAAAAACCTTCCTCCAGTCTGAAAAACATCCATTAACCACAACACTCTGTTTCCTGTCACTCAGCCAATTGTGTCTCCATGTTCCTGGTCCCTTTTATTCTGTAAACATTTCTCTGGAGCCTGGCAGATCCTTCAATGGAAGCATCGAATCCAGGCATCAAGTTAATTGGAATCAGCCCCACTCTAGATTCCAACATCAGATCCACTCCTCATGAAGATTAGCACACTAAATGCAGCAAGTCTCCAGTAAGCGCACGTTACCAAATGACACTCATGCTACATATACGGACAGGACTTAATGATGAGGTCATAAATTCTCAGAACAGAAATCTCGAGACCAATTATTTTTCATCCTCAGTCCTTTTAATCACATTCAAGTGTGCATATTGAATAAAAAACGTTCAGAATCTGCACTCAATGTGGTTACACAAATCTTTCTCTGCCTCCTTGTGCGAGTTCCTACATGGTGCTCTCCTTGTAGCTGGGGCTAAGAAGGAGACAGTCTTGGTGGCTAGGATTCCTGTGGCATCATTTCCTGGGTTGGTGGTGCTCATGATGGCACTGTGTCAGGATTCCCAGCTATATTTGTGCAGGAGCACCCTCAGTCATGGAGGTGTGAAGCTTACTGCTTGTCTCAAGGTCTGTGGTGTTGGCTTAAAATGTGGTCCCTTGAGTAGTAGCACCATCTACATCATCCTCAGCCCTTTCAAGGTCCATCTGCATGTCTGCACATACTGGGTTCAGAAGAATACCTGATTGGGTGTGCATGCATTCAGGTGCCATCACTGGTCAATGATACAGAATGCATCACACAAATCTGTTGATGACAGTCTGCTGCTGCAAGCAACCCTCCAAGAAAGAAAGTAATTCTTTCAATGGAAGAGTGGTGTAGTAGTATTGTCACTGGACTAGTAACCCAGAGTCCCAGGGTGATGCTCTGGGATCCTGGATCAAATCCCACCACAGCAGATGGTGAATTTGAATTCAATTGAAATTTGGGTGGAACTAAAAGATCTAATGATGACCATAAAACCATTGTCAATTGTTGCAGAAAACCTCCACCTAGTTCACTAATGTCCTTTAGCCATCCTTACCTGGTCTGGCCTACACGTGACTCCAGATCTACAGCAATGTAGTTGGCCCTCAGGGATAGGCAATAAATGCTGGCCCAGCCAACAATTCCCACATCCCATGAACGAATGAATTAAAATAACTGCCTGAAACATTGAGGTGCTCATGTCAGGAATGGATGCCTCCTTTACTGTACGTGTCCTGCCTCAGGAAACTTTGTCCAATGTCTCCTCCACTCTGTATATGGCTTTGAGGCCCAGCATCACTGTTGCATATGCAGGACCGGAGCTGTTCAAAGCTGCCTTTGCTTCCTGTTCACATGTGCTGTGATGCTCACCTTGTGCCATCCATTTCAATGTCGCCAGCACCCCACCGAGATACATGTATCTGCGTTAGCGGAGCGCATGCCTGACTCATGACGGTGATTCTCCAGTGTGCAAGTCAACCTTTGGGGAGGCCGTGTCCTCCACGCATGGCAGTTGGTGCTGACTTTCCGGCAATGGCCTGCGTAAGAGAGAAAACACCAGTTACTCACCCTCCTTCAACTCAGTAGCTGCTTCATCAGAGGTCTGGCAGCAGATCCAGTGGCATCTACTGCATGCAACTTCACAGTATGGCGTTGCTCCTACGCTCATTCAATCAACTATCACTCTCTCTGCTGCACACCAATCTCACCATTGACTGCTTGCACTGTGAGCAATCTTCCAGCATCGGTGACTTTCTCCTCCATAGGCGTTAACATTGCCAGTTTGAAAATTCCACCCCTGGAATGAGTCCTCTTGTGGACATTGTGGGTTATCTTTCCTCCTCTAATGTGAGGATGAAGATTTCAGGTAAGTTAACTTTCCCTTTTGACTATCATGATACACCAGAAGCCATGATGCTGACATTGCACTGACATGACCAACCTCTCCAACATACACAGCCTTGATTCCTTTCCTCAGGTGAGGCACGGAACACACATCTCCTCCATGTTCCAGACTGTCTGTCTTGATGTCCTCCTGCTCAGACATATGCAGTCGCTTTTACACCCTCGCGGCAAACAGCGTGGCTTTACATGTTCCTCAATTTGCCAGACCTCTGGAGATCATTGAAAGACTTTCCACACTGGACTCTGTCCTGCTCACCACCTTGAAGCTGGTGATCTCACTGGCAATTGCCAGACACGTCTCCTTAGTTTGCCCCTTCCCACCAGTCTTTGGAACCAATAAGTTCTTCCTCACTCTCACCACCTAAAACACAATCTTTTGGGAAGTGTCACTTATTTGTGAGGCCACCCTATCCTGATAGAATGCCATGTTAATGGCCTGGTCTGGTTGAAAGTGGGGGTCTGTCACTTCCATCTCCTATCTCCTGATTGTGCCTGCTGACCATCATGAGATAGTCATCCTGGAGTGACCATTTATTGGATGCCTCCAGAAAAATGCTGTCATACACTGACCTTTCGTGGATTTAGGATCTGGAAACATTCCCAATTTTGAGATGCCAATGACCTTGACATATCCATCCCAGACTTGTTTAATATTCACTCAAACAAAAAACTTTTGAGTTTTTTTTGCAATTAATTTAAAACATCATCTGAGCATATATTGCAAGAATATGAAGGAAGTTATTCCATCAATATAGTAAACTGAATGATATTGCAGCATTTTTGGATAAAACGTGCATTGCACCTGCTTACACGCACCATTCTACATAAGATCACCAGACTTTTGGAAGAATGGTGAAGCCTTCAAGTTCAAAGTTTAGCAAAGGCATCAAAATGCACAATCAATGATTCAGTTGATAAATGTAATGATGCCATTGTGAAATATACACTTGCTCATAAAATTGATTTAGTCCCTCATTTTGTACAATGTAAACTTCAATTACTGAGGAAAAATGTGGCAGATGATTTCACTCAGAAAGCATTTTGAACAACTTGTGAAGTGAAGACTGATTGTTACATAGAAAGCAGGTTTTATAAGACACAAAGTCCCATCACTGTGCCACACACAAGGGTTATATGTAATTGCAAAAATGCTGGTGTTTTTATATTGAACTGGTTGACACTGAAATTTTCACTGGAACACACATGTGTAGGATTTAAGTACATTATAAAGATATATCATTAATCTAAAGGACAGGCATCATGTGTCAGCTGCAAATACACTTTTTGAAAACATTCAAAATTTACATCAGTTATACCAACTCTCTGATTGGCTTTAAGAGTTTATAAGTAACTACAATAACAGGATTTGCCCTTTTAGACTAGTGACCTCAAAGGTACAGGCCAAGTTAGGAACTACACATCACAACTGTAATTGTACAACATCATGAAAGAGCCTGCTAGTTTAATATAATCTTAGCAGCAAATTATATCTAGGAATCATGCCTTGCATAAAACCTAAATAATAGTTACAGTTTTGCTGTTGGAAATCATGACACAGTTGAGACCTGTGCTGAATGCTCCTCATTCATCATGAACCCCTTTCCCCACCCCAACCCTGTTGTAGTTTCCTCACTTCAAACCTTTCAAGTACGCTGGGGATGTGCATCCCCAATTTTATTACAATTATACAGTGCAGAAGAGGCCATTCGGCCCATCGAGTCTGTGCTGACATTAGAAACTCTTGAACTCTCACCTAATCCCATCTGTCAGCACTTGGCACATCATAATATTCAAGGCTATGGGCTAAGTGTTCATCCAAGTACTTTTTAAAAGGATGTGACACAACCCCAGGGAGCACTACTGGGTAAAGAAGTCTTTCCTCACATTGCCCCCAAACTTCCTGCTCCTTACCTTAAGCTTATGTCCCCTCGTGACTGACCATTCAACTAAGGTGAACAACTGCTCCCTATCCACTCTGTCCATGTCTCTTATAATCTTGTACACCTGGATCAGGTTGCTCCTCAGCCCTTTCTGATACAATGAAAACAACTCAAGCCTATCTAACCTCTCTTTATAACTTAAATGTTTCATCCCAGGCAGCATCCTGGTAAATTTCTCTCCCCTCCAGTGCAATCACATCCTGATCACTGTACTTTCATGGGCTCAAACTCTGGAATCCCTCCCCCCACCAAAAAAAATCCCTTCACCTTCCTTGGGATGTTCTTTCACCCCTTTCCTTACCGATAAGCATTTGTTCGCCTGCCCTGATCTATCCTTATGTGACTCTGGATCAAATTCTACTCGATAAAAGTACCTTTCAATGGCTTAACTGTGTCCCAGGTCCTATTTAAAATTCAAGTCGCTATTTCTAAATTGCCAGATGAAAAAAAAAGTCCACCTCGTTCACCTTCAACCAGTTGCATGACATAATTATCACGGAGTGGTTGGCTAATCATAGCAACCAATCTCTATCAATCAGTCTGCAAAGAGACACAAACAGCGCATGGGCTCATTGAGGTGCAGGATTGAAAATGCCGGATTTATACGATATCTGTTTTTCTTTCGTCAAGGACTTCTTACCACGACCCATCTATGAATCACTCACCGTCTGGGCGAATTTAACTTCAGTCAATTTGATTATGCAAAGCAATCACTATTCAAAGCCCAGACTTTAATCAGTGGAATATGTGATTTTTTTTGCGGGGGGGAGGGATGATGGGCGGATGATAAGATTATGTTAAACACGGTCGCAAATTTAAATATAATTTCTCCATTAATTGGTGGAAAATGTCATTTGGTCCACCCGAATCCAGGCACCCATCAGCAATTCGCTAACCAAGATTCCAGACAATCCCGTGCAGACAGGGCAGGGTGTCCGTCAACTTGACATACAGTGGGTCCCTCCTTACCACCATCTGGTATCAATAACCTTTTACATAGAGCTCATTCCCGGTAGCTCAAACCCCAGGCCAGATATTCGAGGAGATTTGGGGGCGTATGTTCCGCTAGGACAATAAACGCTTGTTGCATTATGGTGGCACTGACACTTTAGAATATTCTCTAAAAAGCATCAACAGAGCAAGAACTGCTCTCAATCTGCGGATCAGACAGGTAACAGGAGAACGACATTCACAAACAAGCTCGTGCTTCTATCCGTCTTTGACCAGCAGCGTGTTTCATTCAAGAATACAATTTGGGGAATTTCAATTTACTTTCAGGGTGAGCCTTCCATGTAACCAGTGAGATTATTGCAGAGCACAACGTCTTTAAAGATTTCAGGGGTGGAGAAGGCGCGTTCAATTGTAGATTTACACACTTAAAGGGCTGGGAAAAAACATTTAATAATAAGAGAAAAAAAATACGAATACATTTTGAATAGTCGCTGTTTTCTTGCGAGATCCCGAGGCTGTGACTAGTGGGCGCTTTTGCAATCTGGTTAAACGCGTCAACGTGAGGATAATGAGTTGTGTTGTGACTGTCGGATCAGGACACATTACAGGGAGAACACAACTCAATCACACTGACGTACAAAAAAAACGGCAGGGCGGGGGGGGGGGCGGTGGAATCACGCAAACTTTAAGAACGAAAAGCAAGCCACCGTCAGCCTGGAAATAAAGCAAAGGAATGTCTGAAAAGATATTGGGTGCCCTTTGCATTGGCTGCTGGCACGCTTCGCTGTCTTTAAAACCAGATTAACACGACCACCGCCCCCCCCCCCCCGATTGATACAAATCAGATCTAGAATAGAAATGGGCTGCTAATGGTTTCAGCCGGGTTTACGTCACCTCATGGAGCCCATTCATATCTGGAAAGTGTAGCAATAGTAAATAGAGCGTGCACCTTCAGCATCTAGCAGATTTGTTCAGAGGGAATAAACCGAGCCATTTTGCTATCGCAGTCTCCACAAACACCGACACCTCTCCAATTAACCATTCCTCTTCCCAGGAAATACATTTAAACAGACTTTTCTTTAAATTCAAGGACAGTCACGATTCCCCCTCAATAAACCTCCCACACTTTACTCTTAGACCCTCCCCACATGAGTAATCCAAAATTCTACTGGGGATTGAACTGTGTTAGCTGCCCCTATTTTCGGGGCGTCTGTTTCACATGTCCCTGTCTAGAGGATGTAAACTCACTTCGAGAACTTTCCAAACTTTTTTACCCCCCGCAAAAAAAAAAGCAGGCAATGTTATTTCCCTCGCCGCTGAAAACAGAGACCCAACAGGGGATGTTCACAATAACTTCATTCATTGCAGTGTTAATGTAAGCCTACCTGTGACAATAATGAATCAAGTTTAACATTAACGCCAGACCAAACTGATCATATCAGAGAAAAGTCATACAATGAGCTTCGAAAGCACCAACAAGTGTATTTGATAAGCTTATCTTGCTCCAGGCGTTTAGGGGGTTTGTACACAACAAGCCTGGTGTGGATTGACTGCGGGTGCTCTACTCTGAGGAAGGCTCACCTGAACTCGGGCTTGAAGTCCGGCTTCAGGCCGTAGAAGGAGGTGGAGAGAGTCAGCAGCCACAGGGGCTTGTACTGGCCGTGCTCGCACTCCAGGTAGGGCGCCGACCACTTGATGTGAGTTTTATCCACCAGGTACCTCATGCCCCTCTTCCGCATGGGGGGCTGCACCAACCTGAACTCGTCCCTCAGCAGCTTCCTGTGCAGGGAGGGCTGGGGCGCACTCTGCTGCTTGTGCCGGTGAAACCACTCACTCTCCAGGCTGCGGTTGGCCAAGTGGCGGGCGCCGGCCGACAGGTCCTGCAGGAAGATCTGGTTGTCCACCCGGGTGGCCTGGAGGAAGAGCTGGGGCGGGGAGGTGAAGGGCTGCACGTCGAAAGTCACCACCGCCCGGTGGACCTTGGGGTCACCCAGCAGAATACTCCTGACCAGAGCGTGGTACCACTCCACATCCTCCCTCAGGGTCAGCTCCCTCACCCCGTTACTCTGCAGGATCATGTTCAAGAAATTGGTGGCGTGCAGCACGGTGTCCATGGCACTGTGGAGGGACGGCTGGATGTGGAGGGAAGGTGAAGTCTGCTGTAGGTTTGACAGCTGGTACCTCTTGGTGCAGTTGGCGTAGCCAAGCTTGGAGGGGTCTCCAGTGTGGAGGAAAGCCCAGACAGGAGTGGGCAGACTGTCCTGCTGTTGGTGCCAGGAGCCCCCGCCGCTCTCCGGCGCTGGGGACTGGTGCCTGTTGTAGACCGCTTGCTTCTGGTGAGTGTCCAGTTTGCCCGAGCCGGGGCTGGAGCCCAGGCTGGATCCCAGCTGGATGTGGAGCAGCAGCAGCAGCAGCAGCGGGAAAAAGGCAGCAGCCATCTCGCCCGCCAAAGCCTCCCCGGCCAGCCCCCCCCCCCCGAGGGCTGCTCAACACCTTGGATCAGTCTGTGCGAGCCGGAGAGTGCGCTGGAGACATTGCCGCCGAGAGTGCCCCAGTGCCTGGTGCTGGGATAGCAGCTCCCCAGAACACACCGCCCCGGCGCTGCGGCTCAGCCCCGGCTCTCCCTCTCTCTCTCTCTGTGCTCCACCGAGCCGCTCACGCCTCCATCCCCCGCCTGATCTTCAGCCGCGATCCCCGGGCTCTTCACCTGCTTTCCATCGCCGCCCGCGGGAGCTCCTGGAGACAGTTTGCAGCCGGGGAGGGACGGGGTGGGGTTACAGAGTGGGACGCGGTCTTCATTCCACACTTTCTGAGGGGATTTGTTATATATCCCAACTCCACCCACCCTGTCACAGCGAGTCACACAGTGTGTGTCACTGAGAGAGAGAGAGAGGATCACAGACAGAGTCACTGTGTGTGTGTGTGTGTGTGTGTGTCACTGCCAGACACACAATACTAGTGAGTGTCTCTCACTCACACTGTATCACACACTCTCTCTCTATCAGTCAGTGTGTCTCCCCGCCGGGCCGTCCCGCCACCCCCCCCCCCCCCCCCCAGCAGATCTCAAACATCCCGCCCCCACCCGCTAGCCCTCCTCCCATTGGCCATCCCGGCATAGTCTGCTGCGTCACCAGAGCATCCCCGCCTCTGATTGGTGCGTACCACTGTCAATCAGTCATTGGGCTTGCCCATTGGTAGGGTTGGGGGAGCTGACTTCCCAATACAACAACCTCCTCTCCCCCGCCCCCCCCCCCCCCCCCGCGATCAAAACACCCCGGCTTCCCAGGCTGAGGAGGAGCTGAGCACACACACACACACACACACAGGAGACACAGACACATTGACAGATGTTGGGGGGTGGGGGCACTCCTCACTGTGTGTTGGCTTCTCTCCACTCCCACCTTCATACACACACACACACACACACAGCAGACACATGGACGGGGGACAGGGGGGAGCATTCCACACTGTTTGCTGGCTTTTCAACACCCCCCCCCCCCCCAACACACACACACACACACACACACATACACTGAGTGTGTGATCTATTCTGGCCTGATCACAATCCTCACCCTCTCAGCATTTTTATTCCAGTTCTTCATATAATACCAGACTCCTGCGGTGTCTTTTTTCTATTTGAGATGGTGTTTGTAGCCAGTACATTGCTGCTCTGAATAATTCAAGCATGAAGTTGTGCCTGCTTTACCCACACACACACACATATATATAAATACTGCTGACGAGAGTCAACTTCGTGAGCTTGCCTCTGCTTTGTTTTGCCGGCGGGCTTGTGGTGCTGAAAGGACAGCGCCATGGGCGCATTCCATCGTGACCCCCGGGGGCTGGTTGTAGCAAGTCTTCCCGACGCAAACACTCCGAGCCCAGAGTGATGAGGGAACCGGCGCAGTTCATTTCTTTGCGCTAGCAGCAAGTCTGCACGGAAAGATGGGGAAATATTAACCGAGACCATTCAAATTCATCAGGTTGCCTCACAAATACAACTTTCCTTCCCTAGTCAGCCGTAATGACGTCTCTTTCAGCTTGATCAAATGTTGCAGTGAAATGATACACTTTTATGAATTGGTTCCGATCCCCATATTTGTTATCTGGAAAACTAAATGCAAGGAGCAATGACCAAAAAAAAGCCAGTTTGAGATAATTAAAGAAGTGCAGTTTGTTCATGTCGGGTCTAGACGAGAACCAGTTGGAGCAAATTGTCATTTATGAACACGACCTGGAAACTTAAGTTCAAGAGAAGCTAATTCATCTCTTCTGTATAATTTGATCTTAAAGGGACCAATGCCCTTTGGTTGGAAAACAAATTTGTTTTCTACCATATATACATTCACACAGACAATGGAAGCGTTTTTTCACACCCCGCTGCACCTAAGGTACTTTAAGGTACTCGCATTCATTTGCCCACTAACAGCAACAAACTGCAAGCATTTCAAATGAATTGGGTTATCACCATTCGAAGGGTGATGGGGGAGAAGATTGCAATCTGCAAAGTGGCAGGTTATATGATGCTCTTTAAACGCTGATTTGATTTGATTTGTTATTGTCACATGTATTAGTATACAGTGAAAAGTATTGCTTCTTGCACACTATACAGAAATAGCATTCTGTACATAGTGAAGGAAAGGAGAGAGTGCAGAATGTAGTGTTACAGTCATAGTTAGGGTGTAGCAAAATAATCAATTTAATATGAGATAGGTCCATTCAAAGGTCTGATGGCAGCGAGAAAGAAACTGTTCTTGATTCAGTTTGTGTGTGACCTCAGACTTTTGTACCTTTTCCCAATGGAAGGTGGAAGCCAATATGTCCAGGGTGCGTGGGGTCCTTAATTATGCTGGCTGCTTTGCCAAGGCAGCAGGAAATGTAGGCAATGTCAAAGTGTGGGAGGTCGGTTTGGGTGATGGACTGGGCTTCTCTCACAACCCTTTGTAGTTTCTTGCGGTCTTGGGCAGATGACGAGCCATACCAAGCTGTGATACAACAAGAAAGAATGCTTTCTCTAATGCATCTGTAAAAGTTGGTGAGAATTGTATCAGACATGCCAAATTTCCTTCTCCTTTTGAGAAAGTAGAGGCATTGGTGGGCTTTTTAGTGTCGGCATGGAGGAATCAGGACAGGTTGTTGGTTATCTGGACACCTAAAAATTTGAAGCTCTCAACCATTTCTACTTCATCCCCATTGATGTAGACCAGGGTATGTTCTCCTCTATGCATCCTGAAATCGATGGCTATCTCCTTCACTTTGTTGACATTGAGGGAGAGATTATTGTTGTCACACCAGTTCACCAGATTCTCTATCTCTTTCCTGTATTTCATCTCACCATTGTTTGAGATCAGATCCATTACGGTGGTGTCATCAGCAAACTTGACAATTGAGTTAGAGGGGAATTTAACCACACAGTCATAGGTGTATAAGGAGTATAGTTAGGGGCTGAGGACACTGTCTTGTGGGGCACCGGTGTTGAAGATGATGGTGGAGGAGGTATTGTTGTCTATCCTTACTGATTGTGGTCTGTGAATTAGGAAGTTCAGGATCCAGTCACAGAAGGAGGAGCCGAGCCCCAGGCACAGAGTTTGGAGATGAGTTTCACAGGAATAATGGTGTTGAAGGTTGAGTTGTATTCGATAAGTAGAAGTCTGACATAGGTGTCTTTGGTATCTAGGTGTTCCAGGGTTGAGTGCAGGGCCAGGGAGATGGCATCTGTTGTGGACCTTTTGTGATAGTAGGTGAACTGTAGTGAATCCAGGCAATCGAGGAGGCTGGAATTGATTCATGCCATGACTAACCTTTCAAACTACTTCATAATGATGGATGTCAGAGCCAATGGACAATAGTCATTAAGGCACACTGTTTGGCTTTTTTTTTGGTACCAGGATGATAGTCTTCATCTTGGAGCAAATAGGGACCTCAGATTGGTCAAAAGAAAGATTTAAGATACTTGCGAATAACTCCCCCCACCCCCGGTATAGTCCACACAGGATCTGACTGCTCGTCCGGGCCAGTTGCCTTCCGTGAGTTGACCTTTGAGAAGGCTACTCTGACGTCTGCAATGGTGATCTCGAATACAGGTTTGTATGAGGCTTCCAGAGTGGAGAGCATGCTGTTGCTGACCTCTTGCTCATAATGAGCATAGACTACATTGACCTCATCAAAGAGGAATGCATTGATGCCGGCAATTTTAAATTTTGTAGCTATTATGTCTTGCAGACCTTGCCATAAGTTGGCTGGAGATGAGGAGAATAATTTTGATGTGTAAAGGATCTGACCCTGCATCTCCCTCAATCTAGAAATGACTGAATATTAAGCCAGATTTAGATAACGCACATAATATCATGACTGAATCCAGGAAGAATAATAACTTTGACAATCAGAGATATTACTATTGTTAAGTTCCCTGGCCTCAACATTCTTGGGTGTTACCATCAATTTAATTGGACAGGCTATATAAATTTTGTGGTCACAGGATGTTGAATATTCTGAGCTAAGTAACTAATCTCCTGACTTCCCCAAGCTTATCCACAATCAATAAGGCAAGTCAAAAGTGTAATGGAGTACCTTCCACTTGTCTGCAACATCATTCAAGAAGTAGAACATAACCTAGGGCAAAGCAACCTTTTTGATCGGCAGAGCATCTAACCTTTTAAACATTCACTCCCTCCACAGTACGACTGCTATGTGTGCCATCTACAAGATGCAGTGTAGAACTTGTCAAGGCACCTTCAACATCATCTCCTAAACCCATGACTTCCTCCATTTAGATTAGGTTGATTAGCAAGGCAAATACATGGGGTTACAGGGATAGGGCATGGGTGAGATTGTGGTGGATACAGACTTGATGGGCCAAATGGCTTCCGTCTGTACAGTAGGGATTCTATGATTCTATGACTCTATGAAATACAAAGACAGCAGGCACATGTGAACACCTTTACTTCCAAGTTCCCCTTCACGCCACACACCATCTTGACCTAGAAAACTATTAATGTTCTTTCATCATTGCTAAGTCAAAAGCTTGGATTGTCCTCTCCAACAGCACTATGGGAGTATCTTCACAATACTGACTGCAATAGTTCAAAAAATAGGCTCGCCACCAGCTTATCAAGAGTCATTAGGGATGGGCAATAAATGCCCATTGTCAGTGATGCCCATATCCATAAAATAATACATTTAAAAAAAAATTTAATGCCAGCTGAGCATTAAATGTTGCGATTAGGCATGACCTTCAGGCAGCACGGTGACCTTCACAGTGGTTAGCACTACTGCCTCACAGCGCCATGAACCCTGGTTCGATTTCCAGCTTGGGTCACTATCTGTGTGGAGTTTCCACATTCTCCCTGTGTCTGCATGGGTTTCTTCCAGGTGCTCTGATTTCCTCCCACAGTTCAAAGGTGTGCTGGTTGGTGGATTGGCAATGCTAAATTCTTTCTCTGTGTACCCAAACAGGTGCTAGAGTGTGGCGACTAGGGGCTTTTCACAGTACTTCATTGCAGTGTTAATATAAGCCCTCTTGTGACTAATAACTAAACTTTAAACTGCAAATTTTTTTGAACAAGACTGCAAGCTCTATTTCCAATAGCTTTTTCTTTCCTTTGTGAACAATAGGTTATAATTGATCAGTCAGGACACTTGTCTGCAGCAGCTCAAGATTTGCTCCTAACATATTGCGCTCTTTACTGCTCACATCGTATGTTTGGATATAGTATGTTTTGCCAGTAAGCACGAATTTAAAAACATATTCAATTACAAAGACATCACCTAAAAGGTTGTCTCATTGACCATTCATAGGATCCTTCCAAGCATCTTACCTGTGATCGAAAGAAGACCTATTCCTTGGTAGTTGTCGCATACACTTTTGAGCCTTTTCTACTTCCGGATGCTGACTATGTTGGCATCCTTGAGGCACTACAGAGCTTTTTCTTAATCCCCGATACTCTCAAAGGTGGCTGTAAATTTGTTATCAAGCTCCATGCCATTATACTTCTCTTTGAAGAGTTTGTTATAATCCTCATTGAGATCAATTGCTTTAAAAAGAGAATGGCTCAAATGATCACACAACACATTTTAAGACTTTTACCGTAACAGACAAACTAAAAGCAACAAACTAAAAGCCATAACAAACTTTTCAATCTCTCCAGACTGCATGCATCCACCAAAGTCACAGAGGCAGTCATCAGAGGGTTTCTGCATGCAGACTATTGGCACATTATGGCAAACAAATCTTCAAATATTACCAAAAATTTTAATCTCCAAATCAATGTTTTCATAGCCGTGTCATAGTTCAGCCATCATGAGGCACACACTGTGAAGCACCAGACATTACCTTTCATGGCACCAATTTCAAGGTCATAGAAAAATTCTCATATCCTTTATGCTGTGTTCTTTGGCAATGTCGCTAATGATGAAGACATCAGTGGAAAAATCCAGAACTCAAGTCGTGCCTAAAGCTGACTCCAACAGTGTGTCTGGGAGGAAACTGATATTAGGCTAAAGACTAAAATCACATTCTACCCAAGCATTGTCCCTACCCTCCTGCTGTATGGTGCAGAATCCTGGATCTGCCTCTAGGCTTCACAACAAAGCTCTAGAAGATTTCTATTAAGAGCACCTGAGGTCTCTCATCAGAATTCGATGGTGTTAGGAACAATATATAGCTTTAAGTTCAATTTGTATTTTATACCTGTGTGTTAAGACAGATGAAAACTAAGATTAGTTTCATTTACAGTTCTTGTGAATTGAATGCCAGGAAGTCTAGGGCCCTATTTACATACATGCATTTTAATGTGTTTTTATAGCGCTTAAAGTGAAGAGATAGATTATGAAGGGGCTAGTAGGTTAGTGAAGTTTAATGAGGTAGAATCATTTTCTGGTATTCATATTAAAATTGTCCCAGTCTTTTGTCTAGTGTAATAGAATTGATTTTTTTTTCCTGTTTAATATGTGTTTTATTATGAATGCATTCAGTGACTGACTTCCACAGCTTTTTTTTGAAAAAACAACAATGTTAGGATCTACCAAGCCAGGTTTCAGTCTGGGATCTAACTCATTCAATATTAACATCAGCTGTATTTAATGGCTGAGCAACACTGCAAAAGAGCAATATCCTTCATCGCGCTGGACTCAACAGCATCGAGACCATCCTCTAGAAAATTCAACATAGATGGGTGAACCATATCTCCCGCATGATGATTACAGAATCCCCAAGTGGATCTTGTCTGGGGAACTATCAGGGCAAACAAAATCAAGGTGGTCACTCCAAGTAATACAAGGATACCCTAATGATGAACCTTAGAAACCAGTGCATTGCAGACCACCTCTCTTTGAAAAATATAGCAGGCTGGACCATATGGAGGCAAGCACTGAAATTTGGTTCAAAAAGCTTCAAACTTGCAACATCCAACATGCCCAGTGGAAGGCCAGAAGTAGTCCAGCTTTAGCTTCCCCTAGCACCAACAACGACAACATGAACTGCCTATTCTTGGACATCCATGCAAACTGTGCATTCTTCTCTCGTGTGAGAACCCATAGAAGGCAATGAAATCACCTACAACTTGGATATGGTTGAACAAGCAATCTACCATCATTAGATGGCAAGAAATGTTTTGCTTTTGTGCCTTGAAGCCAATATACTTTATCCTGGCAGTTACTTGTTTGAGTTATTGTAGATCGAGCCAACTGATTCTCTGCCATCAGACTGATTGGCACAACATTTTACTGTGGAAGGGCATCTAATGATGTCAGCTGTTAGTTCCCCTTCAACATTTAGATTTTGTTTTACAATTCTTGCATGCCAAGTTGCTGAAAGTGTAAGCTAATAACATTGAACATAGAACATAGAACATAGAACATTACAGCGCGGAACAGGCCCTTCGGCCCACAATGTTGCGCTGACCAGTCTTATTTTAAAAAAAAAACATTGACCCACTAATCTAAACCAATCCCTTTTCGTCCATAAACCTATCCACCAATCTCTTAAACGCCCCCAAACTAGGCGCATTTACAACTGTAATGAGAAAAAAACTGAAGCGGGTGGTGCTGGGGGAATTCAAATTTGGTACCTGAGTGAATAGAGCAAGCAACTGCATATCTTGTTAACCATTATATTGAAGGATTGCAGAATAGACAATTTGACGATTGAGCAGAAAAGTATACATTAGTGTGGATGACCTAATTGCCAGGTCAGGTACAGAAGGAGAAATAAAGACTGGGAAAGAAAGATTAAATCAAGAGAGAGAAAGAAAAGGAGAAAGGAAAACTTATTTCTTTAAAATAATTTTAAAATCTCTAACAATATTTAATACCTGAAAGAATGAGACTTTATGCTTTAAACAGTTAATTTTCAGTAACAGAGGGGCTGATTGGCAAGAATTAACACTCACTAAAAGACTAGACAGTGAATTGACTTGACTCAACTTTCTCTGGCATGCTTAGTTCACATCTACTGTTCCAATATAGCAGCTTGGTGCCGCTCGATATATGAATGAAATGAAACAGACATGACACTTTTAGGATGAGAATAGTGGAATGGCATAATGTGGACAACACTTGGATATGTACATGCATAACCAGACATCTGGCCCTTGCCAAAGTTTTGCATGAATAAAGGCAATCACCATGCGCCTCATTTGACAGCAAAATCTGGCCCATTGTCTTTCTTTAGTGAGGCACCAAACTGATTTTCTATAATGATGCAATTAACATGGCAAACACTTCTTGTAGGTATCAAGGCACCAAGCTACACCATACCACCTCATGCTCCAGAGTTTTGGGGCTTCTAATGTCAGAAACCTCTCTTCCAAAGACAAATAATAAATAAGTAAAACAATGGATTTAAAACTTTTAAAATTATCATGAAAAGCTGTACGTATTTTTGTTTCCCTCTTAATTGAAACAGCCATCTTCCTGGGTCTTTTATGTTTTTGTGAAAATACATTTGCAAAAAGGAGCAATTAAGAAACTTGGAACTGAGCCAAGGATAGAAAGGATTGACATAGTGTACAAAAAGTGCAGAAAATGGTCCAGTTGCCCTGGACTGTCATTCTTCATCTTAATAAGAACAAACCAATTAGCCAAAAAGCTAAATAAAATCTGCTTGAAGCAACTGTTACATCATTTGAATAAGTTAGTTAAGCAGTATATATATATTGCTTCGCACTGCAGTTTAGAAAAAGCAGTATGTGGTAATATTTGGTATGTGATGCTTTACAAAAACAGGCAGACATATTGTTAATAGAAAATGTACAAGTGCAAAAATAAATCAAGCGCATGTAACAACGAAACGCCCAATCTTCAGTAATGAATGAATGGTATAGGTCTGTAGCCAAATTCTACATCCAACCACCATATCTCCTTGCCCCTCTTCTGCAGAGATATTCAAATCATTAGGTGTCTGAACAGAGTAACTGTTCCCCTCATTAAAGATCAAGAATACAAGTGCACAGATTTCAACTAATTGTTGAAGGAAGCATAAACAACAAGAGGAAAAATGTACTCACACAGCGAGTGGTTAAGGTCTGGATTGTACTGCCTGAGAGTGTGGTGGAGGCAGGTTCAACTGAAACAGTCAAAAGAGAACTAGACAGTTACCTACAAAGAAAAAAATGTGCAAGGAGAATGCGGGGAAATTATATTATGTGAATTGCTCATTTGGAGAGCCGGTGCTATGGGTGGGATTTTCAGGCCACGCTTTCCCCAAGACCCGAAGTCAATGAACCTTTGCATGGTCCACACCTCCCCTCTTCCCCCCCTCTCCCCCACCCTACCCCCTACCTCCACACGATTCCTGTCGCAGGCAGAATGGGAAAATTCCATTGGATGGGTCGAATGTTCTCCGTGCTGAAGTATTTACGTACCTCCGTATTTCTGTGCAATACAATTATTTAACTGCTGACAATGAATGGCAATCCAGTGGACTGGGATGAACGATAAAAAGCAAAAAAAAAGTATTCAAAGGTCTTATTAGAGAATATAGAAAAACTTGAAAAGATTATCAAAATTAACAGCAAAGGTTGTTATAAATATATTGAGAAGTAGGGCAGTAAAATGGGGATAAAGGCAAACAAATTGTAGATTTAGATGACTGAAGTGGAGAATAATGAAATGGCATACTTGTTAATTAAGTATTTTGTATCCATTTTCATAATGAACAAAGGGGACAATTATCTAGTGGTACAAGGGAATCTGGAAACAAATGAATGGGACAAATCTAGCAGCTTTATAATGATTATATAGCCATGTGGAAAATAATGGACTGAAGATACATATCTACCGTACTAGGTAGTTTCCACTCCCGACTGTTGAAGAAGTAAGTAAAGAAATTCCATATGTGGTTGATAGAATTTTCCAAATGCCTCTGGACTCAGGAAGAATTTCCATAGTATGGAAACCTACAAGGGTTACTCCATTATTTAAGAAGGATTAGAAGAAGAAATTTGGTAGTGACAGATCTGTCAGCTTAACATCAGGATGGAGAAATCTATCAGAGACAGAATGAGTCAGCATTTAGACAAGTGTAAATGTATCAAAAAAATGTTAGCATGGACATTTAAATACGAGGTTATATCAAACTAATCAAGTTGAAATTTTGAAGGGGGCACTGACACATTGGACATAAAATTATTTCTGGCTGCCGTATAGATGAATTTTAAAAAAACATGTGATAAGGTTTCAGGCAAGAGATTATCAGAAAAAATGAGAATGCATGAAATTGGCAGTAAAACCTTTGTTGTGGGTTGATAATTAATGGTTAGATAGGAGTTAAAGTAGGGAAAAAAAGGAATTGGCTAATATCAAACGGCCACGAGGGATCTAAAGTGGACCCGAGCTGTTTGCCATATAAATGAAGGGTGGACAATAGAAGAAAGAATTGCACATTTAGGTTCACAGATGACATCGAATTAGGAGACCCCATAAGTTGCATAGATCAGTGCAAAAAGTTACAAAGCAGGGATGTTGGCAGACCAAATGAGTAAGCATAACTATCACAGATGAAGTTCACAGTGGATGAGACCATCCACTTTGGGTCTAATAAACACAAAATGGAATATATTCTTAATGGTGAACAACAAGGGGCAGGATTTTCAGCCCTCCCTTCCCATCCTGGCCAGAATAGTCTGGTCTACTGAAACGCAATGGACCTTTGGCTGACCAGCCGCATCTCCTTTGTTGCTTTTTTTTGTTGCTTTTCATAGTTCATCCCAGCCCACTGAATTGCCATTCATTGTCAGGAGTTAAATAGCCATGACTTATATTGCACAGAAATACGGAGGTATATAAATGCTACAGCATGGAGACCATTTGACTCATCCAATGGAATTTTCCCATTCCACCTGAGACAGGTCTCTTTGTGGGTGGTGGGGGTGGCAGTGGGGGGGAAGTTGACGGTGGGGGGGGGGGGGGGAAGAGGGGAGGAATGGACCATGCAAAGATTCATTGACCTTGGGGAATCAGTCTTGGGGAAAGCGTAGCCTGAAAATCCCACCCATAGCACCAGCTCTCCGAATGAGCAATTCACATAGTGGTAGGTTCCTCCATGGCAGGGCCAGAAAATCCCATCCTAGGAGTTGCAGAGAAGCAAAAAAGACTTGGGTGCCCAGGCACACAAATTAATATAATATTGCTCAAAAGAGAAAAATGCTACTGAAGCTTTTTGTCTCGCACTCATCAGGACAAACACAAGAAAGCCAAATTTCAGATGATTATGACAATTTATACTACAGAGGAAAGGGTGCTAAATTAACAAACACCACCACTTTTGATCTGAAGATTATGAGGCCAATCTTAAATTAGCTTGGAAAAACAAAAATCTGAATAACCATTTCAGCAAGCCAATTTACACTGCTATTATGATTGGCTATACAAGTGGTATTTTCCACGAACAGGGTACTACCATCAATCCAAGAAGACGTAGTCCCTACCACTCAATACAAGGATCTGTGTATGAATCTCAGTATGTTAACAATGGTTACTTTAGCTGCCTCACAGCGCAAGGGACCCTGGATTGATTCCAGCTTTGGGTTACTGTCTGTGTGGAGTTTGCAGATTTTCCCCATGTCTTGTGGGTTTCCTCCAGGTGCCTTGGTTTCCTCCCAGTCCAAAGATGCGTGGGTTAGGTGGATTAGCCATGCTAAATTGCCCCTTAGTGTCCAAACATGTGTAGGTTAGGTAGATTAGTTGTGGTAGATGTCCAGAGTTAAGAGGATAGGGCGGAGATGAGTACCTGGATGGGATGGTCTTTTGGAGAGTCGGTGCTGACTCGATGGATTGCATGGCCTTCTTCTGCACTGTAGGGATTCTATTGTCCTATTCTAACGTAATGTCCCAATGATTGGCTGAATGAATCAAAGAACATGTTCCTTTGATTATTCATAATGGGCAGAGTACAGACTGTACTCAATCAGCCTTGACTTGCAAAACACAAAACAAAATGTCTACTCTTTGATTTGGAGGAGGCAGTGATATAGATGTATTGTCACTGGACTAATAATCCAGAGATGCAGAGTAACACTCTGGGGACACAAGTTTGAATCTTACCCTGGCAGATGATGAAATTTGAGTTAAATTAAGAAACTGGAATTAAAAATCTAAAGATAATCATTGTCTACTGTTTTAAAAGACCATCTGGGTTCACTAAAGTCCTTTGGGAAAGGAAATCTGTTGTTCTTTCCTGGTCTGGCCTACATGTGACTCCAGAGCCACAGCAATGTGGTTGACTCTTAAGGGCCCTCTGAACTGGCCTGATAATGTACTCAATTCAAGGGAAATTAATGATGGGCAATAAATGCTAACATTCCTAGTGATACCCTCATGAATTTTTAAAAATCTGGTTCTGCCATTGGGCTGGACAGTACTGAATGTGCTAATCGTTAAACTAACCACATATTTAATTAATCAGTCAAGCTTGTAATGTGACTCACTTAAGAAACGACATTCAGAAAACCCATTCTCTGCAAGCATATATTCAAGCCTTTTCTGAATTTTGATTTGATTTATTGTTGTCATATGTATTGGAATACAGTGAAAAGTATTGTTTCTTGCTCGCTATACAGACAAAACATAACATTCAAAGATTTCATAGGGGAGAATGAAAGGAGGGAATGCAGAATATATTGTTACATTCATAGCTTCAGTGTAGCTAAAGATCTGCTTAATGTAAGGTAGGTCCATTCAAAAATCTGATGGCAGCAGCGAAGAAGCTATTCTTGAGTTGGTTGGTACATGACCTCAAACTTTTGTACCTTTTTCCCACAGAATAAGGTGGAAGAGAGTATGTCCAATGTGTGTAGAGTCCTTGAATATGCTGGTTGCTTTTCCAAGGCAGTGGGAAGTGTAGATGGAGTCAATGAAGGGGAGGCTGGTTTGCATGATGGACTGGGCTACATTCACAAAGAATAAGGAACAGTACAGCATAAGAAAGTTCCTTTGGCGCCCCCTGCATGCACTACACCCCCCCCCACACCCCCCACAAGCCTGTGCTGACACAGAGGCCTCTCTAATCCAATATTTTCTTGTCTCTATGAGGTCATATCCCTCTATTCATGTATTTATCCAGATGCCTCATGAACGTTGTTATAGAATTTGCATCCACCACCTCCGCCGGCACTGTGTTCCAGGCATTCACCATCGTCTGTGTGAAAAACTTGCTCCTTACATCATTTTTAAACTTTCCCCCTTTCACTTTCAACCTATGCCCCCAAGTAATTGACCCTTCGACCCTGGGAAAAGTACTCTGACTATCCATTCTATCCAAGCCTGTCATAATCTTATAAATATCTATCAGGTCCCCTCTCATCCTCCAATGAAAACAATCCAAGTTTGTTCAACCTTTCTTCATAGTCCATATCCTCCAAACCAGGCAAAATCCTGGTAAATCTTTTCTGCACCCTTTCCAATGCATCAGTACCCTTCTGACAGTGTGGTGACCAGAATTGTACACAATACTCCAAATGCAGCATAACCAAAATCTTCTTCAGCTGCAACATGATTTTCCAATTCCGATACTCCGTGCCCCAACCAATGAAGACCAACATGCCATATGCCTTTTTGACCCCTTGTCCACCTGAGTTGCCTTCTTCAGGGAAACTGTAGATCTGTGCACCTCTGTATGTTAAAATTTTAGGGGTCCACCGTTTACTGTATACTTTCCTTCTGCAGTCGATCTTCCAAATCACATCACCTCACACTTGTCTATGTTAAATTCCATCTGCCATCTTTTAGCCTTGGTCTCCAGCCAATTTATATCCTGCTGCATCGTCTGACAGTTCTTTTCACTATCCTCTACTAATCAGACCACGTACATTTTTCTCCAAGTCATCTATGTATGTTACAAACAATACAGACCCCAGCACTGATCCTTGTGGAATACTGCTTGTCACAGACCTTCAGTTAGAAAAGTACCTTTCTACTGCTACTCTCTACCTTCTATGCCCAAGCCAGTTTTGTACCATCTTACCAGCTCATCTAGGGTCCCATATGACTGCACCTTCATAGTCAGAAGCTTTTTCCCAGGGTGGAGGAGTCAATTACTAGGGGGCATAGGTATAAAGTGTGAAGGTTAAGGTTTAAAAGAGATATACGAGGCAGATTTTTTATCAGGAGTAGTGGGTGCCTGGAACTCGTTGCCGGGGAAGGTAGTGGAAGCGGATTCGGTAATGACTTTTAAGGGGTGTCTTGACGAGTACATGAATAGGATGGGAATAGAGGGATATGGGCCCTGGAAGGGTAGGGGGATTTAGTTAATTTAGGCAGCATGGTCAGTGCAGGCTTGGAAAGCCGTAGGGCCTGTTCCTGTGCTGTAATGTTCTTTGTTCTTTATTCTGTATCAGCCTGTCAAGGGGAACCTTATCGAAGGTTCACAACCCTTCATAGTTTCTTGCGGTCTTGATCAGAAGGAATAATACCAAGCTGTGATACATTCAGAAAGAATGCTTTCTATGGTGCATCTGTCCAAGTTGGTGAGAGTCATAGCTGACATGCCAAATTTCCTTAGCCTCCTGAGAAAGTAGAGACATTGGTGGGCTTTCTTAACTATAGCATCTGCTTGGAGGAACCAGATTGTTGATGATCTGGACACCAAGAAACTTGAAACTCTTGACCATTTCCACTTCATCACCGTTGATGTAGACAGGGTCATCCACCAAGCTTCCTAATGTCAAAAACTATCTTCTTCAATTTACTGAAATTGAGGGAGAGATTATTGTTGTTGCACCGTTTCACTACATTCTGTACTTCTTTCCTGTACTCCATCTCATCATTGTTTGAGATCTGATCCACTATGGTGGTGTCATCAGCAAACACGAAAATGGAGTTAGAGCTGATTTTGGTAACACAGACGTAGGTGTATATCCAAGCATCTGCAAAATTCTACTGTTGCTTTCTACATGGCAAGGCATTGCAAATCAGAGTCAACTTGCCAACCAATCAATACCTTTTCTACCTGTGGTGCTCTGTCGAGCCCATTTGAAAATTGGCACTCTTGAATTTGTCCTGATGAGTGCAAGATGAAAAGCTTTGTCAGTATATCTCTCTTTTCAGCAATATTCAAGTTCTGTAGGACCAAATCCATTGTTAGTTAATTTGCAGAATAATTAAACATCATTAAAAGGACAAATAGATTGTAGCCTTCATCTCAAGGGGGAAGGATTACAAATGGGAGGATATTTCCTTTCAATTGCAAGAGAGGTGATTGCAGAGCCACTGGCTCTGATCTTCAGGTCGTCGTTGGTCTCTGGTATAGTACCGGAAGATTGGAGGACAGCGAATGTTGTCCCATTGTTTAAGAAGGGGAGCAGAGACTTCCCTGGGAATTATAGACCAGTGAGTCTTACTTCTGTAGTGGGCAAGGTTTTAGAAAGAATTATTAGGGATAGGATTTATAGTTATTTGGAGAGTAATGAATTGATTAGAGATAGTCAGCATGGTTTTGTAGCGGGAAGGTCGTGCCTTACTAACCTTATTGAGTTCTTTGAGAAGGTGACCAAAGAGGTGGATAGGGGTAAGGCAGTAGACGTGGTATATATGGATTTTAGTAAGGCGTTTGATAAGGTTCACCATGGTATGCTTCTGCAGAAAATGCAGATGTATGGGATTGGTGGTAATTTAGGTACTTGGATCAGGAATTGGTTAGCAGATAGGAGACAGAGGGTGGTGGTTGATGGTAATTATTCATCATGGAGTTCGGTTACGAGTGGTGTGCCTCAGGGATCTGTTTTGGGGCCACTGCTGTTTGTAATCTTTATTAATGATCTGGATGAGGGTATAGTTGGGTGGATTAGTAAGTTTGCTGATGACACCAAAGTCGGAGGTGTGGTAGATTGTGAGGAAGGGTGTCGAAGTTTGCAGGGTGACTTGGACAGGTTGCAGAGCTGGGCCGCGAGGTGGCGGATGGAGTTTAATGCGGAGAAGTGTGAGGTAATCCATTTCGGTAGGAATAACAGATGTGTTGAGTATAGGGCTAACGGGAGGACTTTGAATAGAGTGGAGGAGCAGAGGGATCTAGGTGTATGTGTACATAGATCCCTGAAAGTTGGGAATCAAGTAGATAAGGTTGTTAAGAAGGCATACGGTGTCTTGGCGTTTATTGGTAGGGGGATTGAATTTAGGAGTCGCAGCGTCATGTTGCAACTTTACACAACTCTGGTGCGGCTGCACTTGGAGTACTGTGTGCAGTTCTGGTCCCCACATTACAGGAAGGATGTGGAGGCTTTGGAGAGGGTGCAGAGGAGGTTTACCAGGATGTTGCCTGGTATGCAGGGGAGGTCCTATGAGGAGAGACTGAGGGATTTGGGGTTGTTTTCACTGGAAAGAAGGCGGCTAAGAGGGGATCTTATAGAAACATATAAGATGATTAGAGGTTTAGATATGGTGGATGGTGATAGCCTGTTTCCTCGGATGGAGAAAGCTAGCACGAGGGGGCATGGCTTTAAATTAAGGGGGGGTAGTTATAGGACGGATGTCAGGGGCAGGTTCTTTACCCAGAGGGTGGTGAGGGACTGGAATGCCCTGCCTGCTGCAGTTGTAAATGCGCCTAGTTTGGGGGCATTTAAGAGATTGGTGGATAGGTTTATGGACGAAAAGGGATTGGTTTAGATTAGTGGGTCAATTTTTTTTTAAAAATAAGACTGGTCGGCGCAACATTGTGGGCCGAAGGGCCTGTTCCGTGCTGTAATGTTCTATGTTCTATGTTCTAAGACCTTTAGTCAGACCACATTTGAGGTGCTGAATTCAGTTTTGGGCACCAATATTTAGAAAACTTACATTGGCCTTTGGAAGAATAAGCATAGATTCACCAAAGTGGTACTGGAGCTTAAACAGTTAAATTATAACACTAGTGTTGCATACATCTTAGGTCAATCTTTGCATTTAAAAGGCTGAAGGGCAATACAATTGATGTGTTTAATCGAGATTTATTAAGATAGATACAGACAAATTATTTCATCTGGTAGGAAATCTAGAACAAGGAAGCATCATCTAAAAGTTAGGGCTAAGCAATTTGAAGATGAAATCAGAAAGCACTTTTTCTCACAAAAAATAGCATTATTTGGAAATCTGAAACTCACCTGCTTGGATGAGAGCAGCTCCAACAGCCCTCAAGAAGCTCAACACCATCCAGAATGAAACAGCCCACTTTATTGGCACCTCATCCACCACCTTTAATATTTGCTCACTTCACCACCAACAACAGCAGTGTGTGTCATTTACACAATGCACTGCAGCAACTCACCAAGACTCCTTCAACAGCACCTGCCAAAAACATGGTCTGTCACACCTAGAAGAACAGCAGATGCATGAGAACACCACTACCTGCAAGTTCTCTTCCAAGCCATACACCATCCTGACTTGGAAATATATCACCGTTCCTATACTGTTGTTGGGCCAAAAACCTAGAATTCCCTTTCTATCAGAACAGTGGATAGATCTACACCACACAGACTGCAGTAGTTGAAAGAAGGCAGCTCACCGCTGCTTTCTGAAGGGCAATTAGGGGTTAGCAATGAATGCTGGCTTAGCCAGTGAAATGTACGAGCTGTAAAATAATATCAAAAATTCTCTTTAAAGGATTGTATTTACCAATATTGAGATTGATAGATGCATGTTAAGTTTATTTATTAGTGTCACAAGTAGGCTTACATTAACACTGCAATGAAGTTACTGTGAAAATCCCCTAACTGCCACACTCTGGCATCTGTCCAGATACACCGAGGGAGAATTTAGTCTGGCCAATGCACCTAACCAGCATGTCATTCGACAGTCGGAGGAAACTGGAGCACCCGGAGGAAACCCACACCGACACAGGGGAAACGTGCAGACTTTACACAGACAGTGACCAAGCCAGGAATTGAACCTGGATCCCTGGCACTGTGAGGCAGCAGTGCTAAGCACTGTGTGCCACCATGCCATCCCCTCGTTAATTGAGGCCATCAGCTGACATGAGGTAAATGAAGTTAAGATCCAGCTGATAATTGATCCAATTGAATGGTGAACAGGTCAGTGGGCTGATTTCCTACTCCTATTTCTATGACAACCAATATATCAGATGATTGTCATTGTTTCTATTATGTGCATATTATACATTTTTCAAGACAATACTGCAGGCGAGAATTTCAGTAGTACCGTGGATTTATTAATTTAATCCGTTGTCTTCATTCTGTATGTTATGAAAATAATGGGTTGTTATCAATGTTGCACCACTGATTTTCATTTTTGTAAGTTATACCATTAAGATAAAGTGCAGACAGTATTTGAGAAATTATTGGAATAGCTGGCTGATAACATACAATCCGAATATTCTAAAAAAAAATGAATCATAATTAATAGTTGCTGTCACCTCCAATCTCTGAAGATTGTTTTCACTACTTTTTTCTGATTTGTGTTTCAAAAAAATGCCTTTATTGGGGTTGCTTTAATAAGGGTTTTTTGTTATTGTTCATCTGATCCAGTACATTAAAGATAAAAATCAGCATTACAATATTACTGGAAAAGTTGATAGATCAAGTGTCTGATTTGCATTTACAAAAGTGAAGCATGAGAGTAGATGAAAGGGAACCATTGACTCAAAGAGAATTTATTTCTTTGAAGTCTTGTATATGTTTGTGTCATTTGTTTTAAGAGGAAAATATTTACTGTACTTGAAAGATGTTGCCATTGTAATGAGGAATATCACTATGAAGGTTTACTTCTGCAGCTTGCAACTGTAGTGGGGAAATAGCAATGCCTATGGATTTTCTGCTATTTATTAAAATTAGCTGTTGCACAATTGTGCAAGTGCAAAACATTTTAAAATTATTTCAAATAATTATATTTCTTAGTAAAGATCTCTGTTCAAGACTGCAAGAAAATTACAAAAGGCTGTGAACAAATCCATCACGCAAACCAGCCTCCCTTTCATTGACTCTGTCTACACCTACCACAGCCTCAGAAAAGCAGCCAGCATAATCAAGGACCCCACACTCTGCAGGACACACTCTCTTCCACTTTCTTCCATTGGGAAAAAGATACAAAAGTCTGAGGTCATGTACCAATCGATTCAAAAACAGTTTCTTCCCTGCTGCCATCAGACATTTAAGCGGACCTACCTCGCACTAAGTTGATCTTTCTCGACACCCTAGCTACGACTGTAACACTACATTCTGCACTCTCTCCTTTCCTTCTCTATGTATGGTATGTTTTGCCTGTAAAGCACTCAAAAAAAAATTTTTTTTCACTGTATACCAATACATGTGACAATAATCAATTGAATCAAATCAAATCAAAAACCAGGGATTTTCTACAAACTGACACCTGTAAAACATTTATTCAGCTGTCAGGGACAGAATGCTTGTCTCACATGTGGGACATGGATTACTAAACTATGGATATATTCACTCGAAAGTCTTCCTTGGTCTATACCATCCAACAATGTTTGGAACAGTTGATATTCTAAAATTACAATAACTCCATACAGCTCATCCTATGCATACAAAAGTAAAACAAAAATAGAAAATGCTAGAGCCTCACAGCAGGTCAGGTGGCATAAATGAAGATAAAACTAGAGTTAACCTTCATTGTTTTCTATTCTGTCCCTTCTCATGTTTTATCAGCTATTTACAAAAAACATTTTCACAGCCACATTTCCTTCCTTAGGAAATTTTTTACATCTAAATTTTCCCTCCAAATTTTTTACACGTATATTACAACTGAAATTTCACCCTTCATATTTTCGATCTATTCGCCATTACGGATTTCGCCTAGATTGTCAGAATTCATCAGAGCACAGTTCTAGCCATATCCTGAGATCCGCTCGCAATACATTGCACTGCCACATACAAGCTTTCAATCTGTCTCTCTTAACCAGCAGTGACTCACTCATCATATATTCTATGTCTATATGTCCATCACCAGAATTCTCTGGTCTTCTATGCCCCACCACTGTTGCCAATGAGAATAGAGAATTTGGCACTTAGCCAAATCTCCATTCACTACAGTGAGACCAAGAAATCTCAGCCACGGACCAGGTCAGAGAATTCTGGTCCATGTGTTTGTTGCATCTTTAGTAACATATATTTGATGGACACCAAGGGACTCCCACATGTTGGAAATCGGAAGTCAGCAGGACAATTTGAGCTCAGTGCTGAGTTCAAACAGACCCCATTTTTGCCAGGGCAAGACCTTAATCTGCAGTATGGGAATCATGAATATTTAAAGTGGACTTAAATAGTCTTGAAGAATGACTAGGGTATGCAGAACAGTCAGACTGTCAAGTTATTTAAATGCCCTGTTCTTTGAAAATTAAAAAAGCCCACCTGTGAATGTTAAAAAAAGTATTCCAACTGTTCTCAATATCTGTTTGTTAACATAATCCTAAATGCTATCAATCTAGCAATATTAATGCCTGACTACTTTTCACAACCTATCATCATCACAGTGGGAGGCTGTAAATTCAGTTTGATTGACAGCTCAAATAGATTATTTAATAATTAACTGTCTTTTATATGGGGTTATGAATATAACTGTTTGTTTTTATCAAGCATTCAGTATCTTAGAGAACTTAAAAGTATTGAATAGGCTTTCACGAGTGACAATACTTTATAGAGTGTGAATGCTCTAATACATTTTATAACTTCATTTCATTTCATTTCAGCCTGGCTCCTGTGGTCTGCCCGTTACATTTTGAATAAATGGCATAGAGGCTAGAAAGCAACTTGGGTGGGGGGAGGGGGCAGAAATGTGTCATAGAGTCTTAGCATCATTGAGATTTACAACATGGAAACAGGCCCTTTGACCCAACTTGTCCACGCGACCCTATTTTTTTTAATGGCTAAGCTTGTCCCAATTATCCGCATTTGGCCCATTTCCCTCAATAGCCATCTTACTCATGTAACTGTCTAAATGCTTTTTAAAAGACAAAAATGTACCCACCTCTACTACCACCTCTGACAACTTGTTCCAGGCACTCACCACCCTCTGCGTGAAAAAATTGACCCTCCAGACCTTTGTATCTCTCCCCGCTCACCTTAGTTTTAGACTCCCCTATCTTTGGGAAAATATATTGACTATCCAGCTGATCTATGTCCCTCATTATTTTATAGATCTCTATAAGATCACCCCTAAGCCTCCTATGCTCCAGAGAAAGTCTATCCAGCCTCTCCTTATAACTCAAACCATCCTAGTAGCATCGTAGTAATTCTTTTCTGAATTCATTCTAGTTTAAAAATATCCTTTCTATAATAGGGTGACCAGAACTGTACACAATATTCCAAGTCTGGCCTTACCAATGTCTTGTACAACTTCAACAAGAGACCCCAACTCCTGTATTCAATGTTCTGGCCAATGAAACCAAGCATGCCGAATGCCTTCTTCACCATTCTATCCACCTGTGACTCCACTTTCAATGAGCTATGAACATGTACCTCTTTGTCCTATAACTCTCCCCAATGCCCTACAATTAACTGAGTAAGTCCTGTCCTGGTTCAGTCCACCAAAATACATCACCTCACATCTATCTAAATTAAACTCCATCTGTCATTCGACAGCCCACTGGCCCAATTGATCAAGATCTCGTTGCAATCCAAATAACTTTCTTCACTGTCCACTATGCCACCAATCTTGGTCTCATCTGCAAACTTACTAAACATGTCTCCTAAATTCTCATCCAAATCGTTAATATATGGCACATATATGAGGCACACTGCTGTCATAGGCTTCCAGTTTGAAAAACAACCCTCTACAGTCACCCTCTGTCTTCTGTCATCAAGCCAATTTTGTATCCATTTGGCTACCTCACCCTGGATCCTGTGAGATTTAATCTTACGCAACAACCTATCCTGAAGTACCTTGTCAAAGGCCTTGCAAAAGTCCATGTAGACAACATCATCTGCATTGCCCTCATCTACCATCTTGACCCATTTAAAAAACTCAATCAAATTTACGATATGTGATTTTCTACTCACAAAGCCATGCTGACTGTTCCTAATCAGTCCTTGCCTCTCCAAATGCCTGTAAATCCTATCTCTCAGAATACCTTCTAACAACTTACCCACTACAGATCTGAGGTTCACTGGCCTATAGTTCCCAGGCTTCTCCCTGCAGCCTATGAGTTGGCATGAAAGGCACTAAATTGGCACAGTGACTATAGGGACTATAAAGGGCCACTCGGGTGAGTAAGGAGATGTGAAGGGTGAGAAATAAATGGCCTAATGTTTCAGAAAAGAACTGGAATGAAGACCCAGAGAACCAAGAAGGGCTTTTTAACCAACCCACCTTAGCACCCGACAGCCCTTGAGACCGCCTCTGATCTGCATAAGGCGTGGGGGAACACTATTCCATCTTTTACCCACTGCCCTGGAATAAAAGGTTTCACCATTCAGGACACTTTTTCCTAAGATAGGTACGGAAAGATAAGTTTCCCGGTTGTACGCACCCACCTCAGGAGCAAAAATCCAGGCCTATGTTAATTTGATGGATGCATTCTAAAAGCTGAGCTGTTGGATAACTTACATTAAATGCCATGCTTTCATTTCTCAATATAATTTCCCTCAAAAATAATAGATTTGAATCAATTTCAGGGAGTATATACTCCTTTGTGTAACAATGTTCTTCTGATTAGAATCTCTGCAGTGCAGAAATTGACCATTCAGCCCATTGAGTCTGCACTGACTCTCTGACAGAGCATCTTACTCAGGTCCTCTTCCTTGCCCTATCCCTGTAACCCCTTACATTTACCATGACCAAACCACCTCACCTACACATTTTTGGACACTGAAGGGCAATTTATCATGGCCAATGCACCTAACCTGCACATTTTTGCACCGTGGGAGGAAACTGGAGCACCCAAAGGAAACCCACGCAGACACAGAGAGAATGTGTAAACTCCACACAGACAGTGACCCAAGGCTGGAATCAAACCTGGGTCCCTGGCATTGTGAGACAGCAGTGCTAACCACTGTGCTATTGTGTCACATATTTAGTGAAATTTACATTCCTTAAAAAAATCAGTGGTTAAACTTTTCTTACAATCCCCCGGCAATCCTTGAACAAAAATAACCAAATTTACCAAACGATCCTGGAGTGAAGAAATGACAAGACAAGATTTCACTTTTTTAGCTTTACTTTAATATGAATCAGAATCAATGTAAATTGATAACTAATAGGCAAATCATAGTCAGTATGAATTACAAATTACACGTGGAATAAGAAATACAACTAAAACTACCTTGTGGAGGTAGTTGACAGGCCACCCTGCCTATGCCTTCCCTGTTTTAGCCACACAGTAATTCCAATCTGAGTTCCAGTCCCTTTCTTTCAAGGGCATAGCTGATTATCTATAGGCTACAGTTTTCACATAAACAGGCTTCTGTCAATGCAACCTTCCCTGTATGGCGCACTTGTCTCTAGAACCTTCTCAACTCTCAACTTCCTGACTTGGTTTGCTGATGGACGACTATTTCTTATAATCCAAAATTTATTATTCATCCCTGTACAACTAACGCTTAAAAGTCTTTTCAACCATTTTTAAAACAAGTACTGATTCCCCGAATATTACATAGTAATTACAAATTTTCCTTACTGATTTTGTTTCTGGGCTAATGCACCCATAGTAGACAGACCCCATAGCAACCAGAACACATGGGCATGTCTCTGAACTGAAGAGTTTAGCTAGGACTCTCTATTTTCCTGTGACCTGAAGATGTATTTCAGAACATTACTGACTTCGACATTCGTGACATCTTGCTACAAATTTATACTGCACAATGGTCACAACAGAACAATGAAAAGGATCATAGTGAGGAAAGATATATAGTAGAAGCTGCACTTGAGTTCTTTTGTTTTTTTGTTTCTAAATGGTCACTCAACCTCAAAAGAAATAAAGTCTTACACAGTGAAATATCAATGAGCTGGCACTTGCATCCTTCAGCAAGCTACAATTAGGAGCTTTGTAGGTAGGAGACAGTTTATAAAGCATCAGAAAAGATTTTGTGGTCTTGTTGATTGTCATTATTTTGAATCTCAGCTGTCTTGGTGTCTCCACCAGTTATCTTCTGATGTTTGAAAGCAAAACTCCATTTTGTTACACGGTTCAATACACTTTGTATTCTTGTCAAGGAGCATTTATGTAAGTTCCTATTTTTTCTTGCTACCAGAGCTGATATTTCTGCATTACTACCTTCAAACCAGTTTTGATGTTTGCATTTGCTGAAACATTTGACTTCAAACGCCAAGGAATAAATGCATCTTTTGAAGACAGAGCAATATTTGTTGACATCTTTTATGGAAGCTTCTGCTGATTTAAGAGTGCTTTCCAGGTTTTTTTTGTCGAAAAATGTGTATGCAATTTAAATAGGAAAACTGGAAGCAAATAACTAGAACTATGAATTGAAAATGGAAAATATTGAAAATACACAAGCCAGTCAGCATTTAAAGAAGGAAAAATTCTGTCATTTCCCATAAATTAATGAAGGGAATGCATTCAAATTATGATACTAATTAGTTGATAGTAAGTAATAATGTTTGGATATACTTGGATACTGGTGAATACCGTAAGGTTCAGGATTGAAACCATTGCTGTTTGTATAAGACACTTAGAGGAAGGAATAGTGTCCAAATATTCTCTAAATTTGCACATGATTTCAAATTGGAATTGTTAATGTGGGTAAGTACAAAGTTATTGTGACAAGCTTGATCATGAGGCAGAGAAATGGCAGATGCTGTTCAAGAGTGGGGCAGAATTCTCTGGCCGCGTCTGCCCCAAGCCCAGAAATTCCCACTTGAACTCAATAGTCTGCTGAATGACCCGCCAAATATCCTGCCTCACTCACTTTGGTTTACACGGTGGGTGAGAGGGGAGAATTTCGGCCAAGAAAATATCTGGTTATGAGATTTGGAAGAGTGAAAGTTGAATTGGAAGATGTGCTAAATGAGAATGTACATAGGGTTTTGAAGCAGAAGACAAAACATAAAAAGGGGCAGGGACTCTGAGATGATTAGCATAATGTTCCTAAGCTGTTGAAAAAGAAAACAGGATTTTAAGATGCATAGATCCTGAGAGGTAATTTTAAAATTGTATTCAGCATTATGGTTGGAGTACCATGAAGTTTTGGCTCATTTATTTCAAAATTGATTTGCAGAATCTGCAGGGGTGGCATGGTGGTACAGTGATTAGCACTGCTGCCTCACAGAGTCAGGTTTGATTTCTGGCTTGGATCACTGTCTGTGTGGAGTTTGCACATTCTCCCTGTGTCTGCCTGGGTTTCCTCCGGGTGATCCAGCTTCCTCCCACAGTCTGAAAGATTGCTGGTTTGGTGCATTGACCTGAATAGGTGCCAGAATGTGGCGAGTAGGGGAATTTCACAGTAAATTCTTTGCAGTGTTAATGTAAGCCCTACTTGTGATTAATAAATAAACTTTGCTTTTTTCAGTTATTAGAGACAGTTATTAAAATTCATTTGTGGGAATATGGCTGTCACTGGCTGGCCAGTATTTATTGCCCATCCCTAGCTGCCCTTGGAGGGCAGTTAAGAGTCAACCACATTGCTGTGGCTCTGGAGTCACATGTAGACCAAACCAGGTAAGGATGGCAGATTTCCTTCCCTAAAGGACAGTAGTGACCCAGATGGTTTTTCCAACAATCAACAATGATTTCATGGTCATCAATAGATTCTTAATTCCAGATATTTTTTGTTATTGAATTCAAATCCCACCATTTGCCAGGGTGAGATTCGAACCTGGGCCCCCAGAATATTTGCTCAGTTTCTGGACTAATAGTCTAGCAATAATATCACTGGGCTATCGCCTCTCCTGATATAAAATTGAGACATTGAGAGGCTGGCATTTTCTGCTCCCATTCGTGTCGGGCACGTTCGGTAATGGGAGTGGAATATATCACGAGAACTGCAAAGTTGAGTCTTACGTTGGTGTAAATGCGCGATGTGATTGTCCCCACCCCACATCAGTGAGATGGTGATATTCCCATATTCCCATGTTGGGAACATCACTACAATAGATTAACCTATGATTATCAGCCCCCAACACTGGAATGATCCCCTCACCATCAGAAAATCCATCCACAGCAGTGTGATGGCAGAACTATGTGAGTCATGACCAGTCCCCAAAGATGTGCACCTGGCTGGCTGGCCTTTCAAGGAGCTCAGGCGAGTGCAGTGCTCAGGGGGAGATGGTCATGCCCAGTTACTCCCCCTTCCCCTCTCCTCCCCTCCCCTACCCCGGCACTGCCTGGGCAGCCACTTGACGCTGCCTTGCCAGTGATGGGGGAGTGCTCAAGTGGTGCCAGGGGTGTCCAGAGGGATGCTTAGGGGGCTGATGAGGGGGATTATGATTTCCTAGCTGTGATCTGGGGCATCTTTAAAAATGTCCCGATCCTTGTGCTTTGAAGTTGCTGGAGGGGCAGGCGAATCATAGGCCATCCACCAGCGACACGTCATGGGGACACATGACTTCATGGGTGGAATTTTTTATCCCACCTACCATGGGAATAGTAGCAGGTGGGACACAGACCATTGACCTCAGGAGGGATTTTCTGGTCTTGGGGCAAGCACGGCTGGAAAATCCTGCCCCAAGATTTTTTTTTTACGTGTTGCACTATATGGTGAGAAAGCTGCCATTGCCATCAACGCCTCCAGTGCTGCTTCCCCCGCTCAATGTTGGCCTTTGCTGATGGCAGAGAAAGTCCCAGCCTGAGTCTTTCGCTTCTTGGAAATTAAAAGACTGAATGGGAACATGGTCAAACTGCTTTTAAATTATGTATGCTCTGAACACATCGGATCCAGCTAAACTTTTCTGCTGTTCATAGAATTTAAGCACAGGAGGTCATGTTTTTCAAATTAGGGACAGCAATGGAAGAATAGGAAATGCAAGAAATTCTTTACTGACAGGATAGCAGGTATATGGAACAGGTTATAGGCACGGCTGATGAAACAAGAAACTTTAACAGGTTTCAGAAGGGAGCAAGACAGGTTCTTGTCATCAAATAAGATTCAGGGTTATTAGAAATGCATCAAGGGAATACTGTGGATAGGTGAACTAGAAGAAATAGAGATATTCTCCTGCCTAAAAATGTTGCTGTGCTATTAATCTACTTTGTCTCTTCACAGATGCTAAGGCTGCCTATTTCAACTACTAAGATTTTCAATCTTTTAGGCAAATTTGCTTTAATTGCAATGTCATTCTTGTGATCAGAATTATTGTATTGAATGACAGTAGTGCTTATTTTTATATATTCCTTCATATATCCACACTCGTATTTTTCATATTTTGGAGATTTCACTTGCATTGTGAAAGACAACAATAAGGACCTTCTGCCAGCTGTGACTCTACTGGAGGCATGTTTACCCTGAATCAGGAGACTTTGGATATGAATCCCACTCAAGAACTTAAGCATGCCATAAGTGATCACAAGCTAGGAAAGGTGTTTTACACCTGTCAAAATAAAGTGAGGCATATGCATGTTAGTTTTGAGTTGTAATTGATGAGTGGTGAGGGAGTGACTGGAGTTTGATGAATGGAACAGCACGTGAGATTAGTGGCACTGTTGATGGGATAGGACATTTAAAGACATATTTACTGACCTTGATTATTCATGTAAGGTTTGTTGTGGCACTGCACCCAGGTGGGGAAGTCTTGTGGTGCAATGGATAGTGTCCCTGCCTCAAGGCTAAAAGCTTTGGGTTTTGAGTCCCACCCAGTGCTTGATGGCCAAGGAAGATGCTTTCATAACACGGTTGAAGTCAACCTGTAAGATCCTTCCAACACATCAATGGCAGGTGGTAAGAGTGGGGGAAGACTCCTGGTCAGCCATGTTTAATGTGGAATTGTGCCCCTCAAGCTGTAAGTCCCTGGTGACAGACCAGTGACCTGTTGATAGAATTATTAGTTATAGGATCAGACAAAAGTCTGTCTTAGTGCAAGATGAGAACAAAAAAAGCTGTATCCAGTTTCTCTGGCCCATACTCCTGGGATTAATCGTTACTCTTTCACTGTCTTTTCTCCATTAAGATGTTGCTTAAAACCTTGGAGCAATCTGCCTCAATGTAGCAAATTTTGCTACATTGGTCCTGTGAAGCACCTTGGGATATTGTATTTTATTGAAGTGGAAAAAATATGCGATGTTGGTGTTTTTATTGTAATAGTTGTTGATTAAATTCCATTTATTTCTATCTATCTGTTAATTCACATACTTTGTAGTGAATGCCTTATGCATTCAGATATAATACCTACCATTTTTCTATTTTTCCTTGATGTCACCTAAGCCATGAATGCCCATTGTTCACATTTCTGTCCCTTTCTGGCTTTTTTAAAATCCAATCACTACTCTGTTCTGCCGCTTTGGTATTCCTGCTACTGCTTTTGAATGTGGATTCTCCCATTCATTATTCGAGTTAACCTCATTCCCAACTCCCTCCCCCACTACAGCCTGAATCTCCAGGACACTGGTCCCAACCTGGTGCAAGTAGATAATCAGTCCATTCAGAACAACTGGCCAGTGCTGTTTTCAGTGGCAATTAATCAAAGCCCCTGTCTCTACACACTCACCTAACAACTAATTTAGCATTCTAATCTGTTTGGCTGGATGCCAGTTTGCATATGGTCCAGGTAAAAATCTAGAGATTATTAACCGTAAAGTTCTGAATTTCTGCTTCCCAAATCTCTGAACAGAATTGGATTTTCTGGCCCTGACACCAGAGGGCAGTGTTGTGGGTGGGATGGGAAAATTCAGGAAAAGTCAAGGACTCTCCAAATTTTCCCACTCTTCCTGCAATGATGGGAAATCAGGGCTGGCTGGAAAATCCCACCCTTATTTCTCATTCTATCTATGTGATTATTTCCTATGTGGACCACAACAACTGGATCCTCACCCTCCCTTTCAGCACTGAGCAGGCAACACAACTTTTGGAATTGCGGATAAGGCAAAGGCCAAAGGTCCTCCAACACTGCACTTGTGCTCCCCTTTGTTAAATTTCTTAATACTGAAGTGTCTCCTCAAGAACTACCCCGCAGCCAGGCATCAGTGAACACAGATCTTTACTCAGTCTACTTGCTCCACACTCCAACTGTAGACTGCTTACTCAGGACAGTTCCCAGCCAGCTCACCCTACACCTCAGATCACATGACTCATTCCCTTAAAGGGGCTTTGCCCAAAATACATAACACTTTTACTTGCTTGAGCCAAGTCATGCCCTTCTGTCCATGACCACTAGCCAGACTAAGCAGACCAGTGCTTGTTCTAAGAGGAGTAACTGCTTCTTGGTTTAGAGATAACTCTTACACACTGTCCGATACCACAAATTATCTGAATCTCAGTCTCCATCTCAACAACTCTTAGCCAAACTTCCTCTGGCTACACAAATTGATTAAGATGCAGTTGTCTAAAATTATGATGCTCTCGACAAACTCTCAATGCTGCAGATGTGGCACACCACCTGTATGCCCACTCCTCTATATCCTTGTTAGATATATTTAATTAATTAAACTTTATGTATTCATTCAACTTGGCTTGCTTTTTTGGTTCAACTTGTAGGCAGATCAAATGAAATATTTACCTGAAATCTATCCCCTACCACTGCCTGTGCTTGTGCTGTGATATCAATTTGCACCTTTTCTTCTTCCCTGCTGCACAGTGCCTCCTCTCCCTTTGCAAATTATTGCTGCTCATGATTCCTGCTCTTCTTAATCTTCGACACAACTGTGTGGAGCATAAATGGAGTATACTCCCAGCAGTTGTGCCTCAGATGCAACCTTGTGATTCAGTGAGGAGTCTCAGTATTGCAGCACAGTGGTTAGTACTTCTGCCTCACAGTGCCAGGGACCCGGGTTCGATTCCTGGCTTGGGTAACTGTCTGCGTAGAGTCTGTACGTTCTCCCCATGTCTGCATGGGTTTCATCTGGGTGCTCCGGTTTCCTCCCATAGGAGGAAATGCACTGAATAGGTGTATTGGCTATGCTAACTTCTCCCTCAGTATACCCGAACAGGTGCCGAAGTATGGCAACTAGTGGATTTTCACAGTAACTTCACTGCAGTGTTAATGCAAGCTTACTTGTGACACTAATAATTAAACTTAAACTCAGCCATTAGAAGGTCCCAGTTCAATGGCAGTGGAGGAAGTATAGGACTATTATTCCACTACATTCATATTAACTCTGCTGCTTTCCCCATTTCTGATGGGCTGAGTTCAATTGGTCTTGTATACCTGATATAGAACCAGCCTTAAGACAGCAACAATGCTGGCATTCTACTTTAAGATCTGTGGGAATTAAATGCGCACTATATTATTTTTAATTCGGAATGAAAACAAGAGTCTTCTATTTCAAGCCATGGAAGCGCTTGTTACTAATTAGCAAGTACTGCAACTTGAAGTTATTGTTGTGAGTTAGCACTGAGATGGCATACTGTGCACCAAATGTTAGCATGCCAAGTTACTTCCCTGAAGAGGATTTGGATTAAATTCAATAAGATTACTGTAAAAGTAACACAGAACAAATTGACCTTCTCATAGATCTGGAAGAACTACCGTCACCATCAGATCCTCTTTATAATGTTACATATCAAAAATAGTCATTGCAAATTGTAATATTCTTAGTATTGATTTTTAAATTGAAGTGGTGCTCTCTGCATGCCTCTTGATGGTCTGGTGGGGCCACCATTGTTATCACGAATCCAGTGTTTTTCAAAGCTTTACTTTGTGATTTCATTGGTAACTATTTTTAATATTAACTTTTATACCTTTTGTCCACTAGACTTTCAAAATTATTTTAAATTTTATCCACATGAGAATCCTTTGTGGAATATTTTGTATCTTTGCTTTCTCTGATTGTAGAAATATTTGCTTTATCTCCAAGAAATCATAGAATCATACAGTGCAGTAGGAAGCCATTTGGCCCATCAAGTCTGCACTGACCTCAATCCCACCCAGGCCCTATCCCCATATCTCCACACGTTTACCATAGCTAGTCCCCCGATACTAAGGGAAAACTTAGCATGGCCAATGCGCCTAACCAGCTCATCTTTCGGACTGTGGGAGGAAACCAGAGCACCCAAAGGAAACCCACACAGATACAGGGAGAATGTGCTAACTCCACACAGTGACCCAAGATGGGAATCGAACCCGGGTCTCTGGCGTTGTGAGGCAGCAGTACTAATTACTGTGCCATCATACTGCTCTAAATGCCACCCTAAGCATTAAAACACTAAAAATCATCTCGCAATCTCCCACACCTCTTTTGCAAAATGATCTGTCACCACTTTGAATTGAGATTTCTTCTAGGCATTTAGTGTTCCCACCTGAACTCCGCAGGTGTCTATCGGAGTATGCTTATTAGGGTCTTGTGCTTGTATTTGGAAGCAAATGGCCTCTCCAATAGTGCTGGCTTCCCAGTTGTCCACTTTCAATCAGTCATAGAAATCCTGGGTAGAAACAGACTCATTTCTAATGATAGTAAAGGATCATTAACTGGTTCATTTAGTTAGACTGCTGTTCCTCTACTTTTCAGCCAGTTTGGAATTTTGGCTGCAGACCTTTACATGAACCATTTCTGAAAGTAATTTGCTAAGTGCAATGTTAATTGACAGCTTATCCATTATATTTAAATGAGGTATCATTAATGGTTCTATTAAGTTTAACCGCCCCCCGGCAAGGTAAAAACTATTTCCTCAAACTTATTGCTAGCTTAGAATCTCAACTGAAATACATTTCTGATCATTAAGGGAACATAGTCTGTGAGACCAACTATAGGCTGGGTTCTGAAATAATAAGTTCTTCCCCTCAGGATCTTCTGCTCAAGTGAATTCATCTTAGAATTGAATTTATGCAAGAAGATCATAACAGAATAAACTTAAACTATTTTCAAGTTTCCCAATATCAGCTTTTAGGGTCCTGTTTGATTCGACTTATTTGATTTGATTTAATTTGATTTATTATTGTCATATGTATTGATATATAGTGAAAAGTATTGTTTCTTGTGCACTGTACAGACAAAGCATACCATTCATAGAGAAGGAAATGAGAGGGTGTAGAATATAGTGTTACAGTCAGAGCTAGGATATAGAGATAGATCAACTTAATGTGAGGTAGGTCCATTCAAAAGTCTGATGGCAGCAGGGAAGAAGCTGTTCTTGGGTTGGTTGGTACGTGACCTCAGACTTTTGTATCTTTTTCCTGACAGAAGAAGGTGGAAGAGAGAATTGTCGGGGTGTGTGGGGTCATTAATTATACTGACTGCTTTGCCGAGGCAGTGGGAAGTGTAGACAGAGTCAATGGATGGCAGGCTGGTTTGCAAGATGGATTGGGCTACATTCACAACCTTTTGTAGTTAGACTTAGACTCCAAGGATATTATTATTATATATGAGGGTTCATGAGGAGATAAATGTGAGACTATGGGTGGGATTTTATGGCCTCACTCATCCCAAAACTGCAAAATCCTGCCCAAGGCAACGGGCCTTTCCATGGTCTGCTCCTCGTCCACTCCGATTCCTGTGGTGGCGGGGTAGTAAAATTCCAGCCTACAACTTCTACCCACTTATTTAATACATGCTTATTATTAGAACCAATTACAAATTACAGCTGATATATGAGGATTGTAGATAGTAACTAAAGCTAACCATAACACGGTAATATTATTTAAGATTTACACAATTTTTAATCCATCATCGTCAGCAGTTTATTTGGATAAACAAACAAATATTGATTAAATGTAATTATTCTCACAATCCAATATAATTGCTCAAGATTTTGAAGAAGGTTTGTCTAAAATATAGAGAATCTACTCGAGCTAACCATACAAAGATGGTTGACTAAAGTGTCCAGCTCATCATCCTGAATTTAAAGAAAATTTCAGCAGAGCTGAAGGCAGACTGTCATTGTCCTCTGTTGCTCAGAAAAATGACTTCTTAACAAACGTTAGAATGCTTTCAGACTGTCTTACTTGGGTTTCTGAGTGTCTGGAGAGACCAGCTGACTGGCGTGCTTCCAACAGCAAGTAATTCAAGGTTGTATTTTTTACACTTGGTATCCTGGCAATGATTACAATACTGAAGCCATGTTTTTGACTTTGTATGTTAATCTGTATTCCTAATTATGTTTACCGATCAATGCTAACGAGCAAGTGACATCTCAGATTGACCAACAAATCCCTTCAGAACATGAATCTGAAAAAGGTTTGAACCTTGCACTGAAGTCATTAGTGGCACAGAGACCCCATCCACTTCATACACACTTTGGGTGCAAGTTGGCAGATTCTTCCTATGTTATTGAAGTATGGATCTGCTGAAATGCTCCAATATTTAATTTCATTTCTAATCACTTCAATCAAATCAAATCAGAAAAACAGCTAAACTAACCAAATCCTTGTATTTCAATGCCAGGTCTATTGATGAGATGCTGTTATTAACACAGCTTCTGTACGAGTAATGTAAAAGCAAATGGCAACTTCCTGATTTTTAAGTTGAACCTTGCATGTGTGGTTTCTGGAAGTTGCTGTTTAATTTACATTAATAAAAGCGCGCACTGTTTGCCTCTTTGTCACAACAAAATCCAGCTCATTATGTCCCATTCTCTATGAATCCCATTGTGTTTGTCAGCTATGATTTGTAATTTTACAAACTCATGCAACACTGGAGTTATCACTATCTCAGAGGAACGTGATTTAATTTACTCCACTGAACACCTTTGGCCTGTGAGGTCCATCATTAGGACATTGACCTGACCGACAGGAACCCTTTGGGTATTGAAATGTAAAGAACGTAGTTAAGGCTTGCCTGGTAGCATTAGTCAATCATTAATATGTTTCCCGACGCTTGTCTAGAGGACAATTCATTAGAACTGCATTGAAACTAGAAACCCATTTATGAATAAATTTGATTCCATTTCCAAAATGGAGGGTGGGGGCCAAAAGAAAGATCGGACAAATGTGTCAACTTCCTTCATGAAACTATTTTTTGAGCGAAAAAAATGGTTGAAAAATACTTAAGAATGCATGTTAGATTATGGGAAGGTTAAAGTTAAAAAGATCAACATGAAACAGAAAACATCAGGAAAGGATAAAAAAGGGAAAAGTGTAATTTGAGCTTAATACCTTCTGATGTAAAGTTGTGGTTTCAGTGTTATTTTTGTAGTCTACAGGTTGTAGAGTTATTTCTAATGTTTGAGTAGCCTTATTGTTGCATGACTAAAATTAGAGCGGCACATAGGCACAGTGGTTAGCACTGCTGCCTCACGGCATTAAGGACCTGGGTTCAATTCTCGTTTTCGGTGACTGTGGAGCTTACACAATCTCCTCATGTCTGTGTGGGTTTGCTCTGGTTTCCTCCAACAGTCCAAAGATTTGCAGGTTAGGTTTACTGGTCATGCTAAATTGCCCCTTAGTGTCTCAAGAGGTGTAGGTTAGGGGGATTAGCCATGGCAAATGTGTGGGATTACAGGGATAGGGCAGGGGAGAAGGTTTGGGTAAAATACTCTGTCAGAGTCAGTGCAGACCCGATGGGCTGAATGGCCTCCTTCTGCACTGGAGGGCTTCTATGAAGTTATTCAGCATCATATTGGCCAAGATTTTGCAGTCAGTGGCTAAGTAACTGCATTCGCTACTCATCCCAAAGAGCTAGGAATCTCTGTGAGTTATTCCCCTTCCCTGTAGGTAGGTTAAATCTGGTGCCCAGACAAGCGAATGTCTTGGTACACAGCAATAGTAATGTCAGAAAATAGGTAAGCAGCCAATCACTTTCAATCATTGGCACACATCAGGCCAGGAAGCTCAAAGCTCTCGATATCCTTCACTATTAAAATTTTCACAAGTGAAATAAATTATTATGATTAGATGAAATAGAAGTTTAAGTATACAGAAACTGTGGAACTTTATATCAATATGGCATTCCTCAAAAAAACAATTTCTCAAGGCCAGTGGGGTTTTTTAGCAGTAATTATAAAGTTCAAAAAACATTAAAATAAACCTCAATTGGGATTGTCTCACCTCATTTGCTGCCAGCAAGAACGGAAAATTTGGCCCAGCCAAAACTCCATTCGCTGCAGCAGGACTAGAGAATCCCACCCAACCGCAGGTGAGATCGGAGGCATCCAGCCCTCCTGTAACAAGATGTAATCTTCTCAAGGCCTTTTACAGTGTAAGAGTGTACATTCTTTTCAATTCATTCAATTTTCTATTGGTTGCAGTCTGAGAATGCCTCAACAGCACACCCTCTGGAGGAACACAGTTACTTCTGGACTTCCATATTATTCTGCACATGTGCGGACTCCCAGGGTTACAATCAATTTCATTGGCGTGCTGATGTCATATTGGCGACTGTTCCATCAGCATCACCACCGCCAACCTCAGGCTAAGGTGTGAGCTGAAAACTTGAGAACCAATTGACCCAGCGAGAAATAGGTTTCTCTGAACTGACTTGGTAGTCTGTGTGGGGTTAAATGCACTTTAAATCCTCCCCTGTTTGATGGACTCCAATGTGTTTCTCGGTATAGCATTCAAACCAGCTAGTCTATAATTTGTAGAGTTACGCTTCTAACCCTTTCTAAAAGTGGAACAACATTATCTACTTTCAAATTATCTGTGACTATCCCTGCATTTAATGAGCTACAAAAAGCGTCTTCCACAGCAGTTCTGCTTCTGCCCTTATTTTCTCCTGGTCTTGGATGCATTCTTTCTAATCTTGTTGCTTTATAAATATTCAGGCTTTCCTGTTTCTGAGCCATTTCATTACCAGCTCTCTGTTTTCTCAATGAATTTAGATGCATTTCTCAGCCTTTGACAAACAAAGGATGGAATACATCTTCCAATAAAATAATGGAAAATGTCTGTTATATAGTTTGTTCTCCTGTTATTACTTCACACTTTGAGGGGATGGCATGGCTTTAAAAGTTTTTTTTACTCATTCTTGAGACATGGGCAAGGATTGCCCATCCCTGGTTGCCCTTCTTTAAAGGGCAGTTGAGAGTCAATCACGCTGTTTTGGCTCTGGAGTCATATGTAGGCCAGACCAGGTAAGGATGGCAGATTTCCTTCCAATTAATGATTTGGAAGAGGGAACTGAATGTATTATCTCCAAATTTGCAGATAATACGAAGTTGAGTGGGAGGGTGAGTTGTGAAGAGGATGCAGAATGTTTCAGTGTGATTTGAATAACTCAGTGCGCGGGCATATGCATGGCGGATGCAATATAATGTGGATAAATGTGAGGTTAGCCACTTTGGTAGCAATAATAGGAAGACAGATTATCACTTGAATGGGTGTAAATTGAGAGAGATCTTTTTAGCAGTAATTATAAAGTTCAAAAAACATTAAAATAAACCTCAATTGGGATTGTCTGATCTCATTTGCTGCCAGCAAGAATGGAAAATTTTGCCCAGCCGCAACTCCATTCGCTGCAACGGGTCTAGACAATCCCAACCGCGGGTGAGATTGGAGGCATCCAGCCCTCCTGTTACAAGATGTAATCTTCTCAAGGGCTTTTACAGTGTAAGAGTGTACATTCTTATCAATTCATTCAATTTTCTATTGGTTGCAGTCTGAGAATGCCTCAACAGCACACCCTCTGGAGGAACACAATTACTTCTGCACTTGTATATTATTCTGCACATGTGCGGACTCCCAGGGTTACAATCAATTTCATTGGCGTGCTGATGTCATATTGGTGACTGTTCCACCAGCATCACCACCGCCAACCTCAGGCTAAGGTGTGAGCTGAAAACTTAAGAACCAATTGGCAAGACCTTGGAGTTTTGTTGCAATTGTATAGGGCTTTGGTGAGGCCAAACCTAGAGTACTGTGCGCAGTTTTGGTGTCCTTATCTAAGGAAGAATGTCCTTGCTATAGAGGGAGTGCAGTGAAGGTTTACCAGGCTGATTCCTGGGATGGTAGGTCCGTCATATGAGGTGAGACTAAGTCGGTTAGGATTATATTCACTGGAGTTTAGAGGGGTGAGGGGGGATCTCATAGAAACTTCTAAAATTCTAACAGGGTTAGACAAGGTAGACTCAGAAGAACGTTCTTAATGATGGGGGAGTCCAGAACTGGGGGCCATAGCTTGAAAATAACCTTTTGGAACTGAGGTGAGGAGAAGTTTCTTCAGCTAGAGGGTGGTGAATGTGTGGAATTCACTCCCACAGGATGTAGTTGAGACCAAACAGCTGTTCAATTTCAAGAAGAAATTAGACACAGCTCCAAGGGCTAAATGGATCACAGGATAATGGGGGAAGAGGGGATCAGGATATTGAATTCGATGATCATAATGAATGGCAGAGCAGTCTTAAAGGGCTGAATGGCCTACTCCTGCTTCTAATTTCTATCACGGATATTAGTGAACTAACTGAGTTTTTCCTGACTATCGTTGTCAGTACATTCCAGATTTTTTATTGAATTTGAATTCCACCATCTGCCATGGCAGGATTCAAACCCTAGTGCCCAGGACACTAGCTGGGTTAATAGCCTAGTGGTAATACCACTAGTTATCGCCTTCCCATGGAATTATTAATTTGCTAACTCTCTATGATGCACACATTCATTTTCAAAACAATTTGCCCTTCAAAGTTTTTCATTTTGTTGATGTTTCATCCTCTGTAGTTCTTGCAATGTAGTCTCCTCATTTCAAATCCAAAATCAGCTTTACTGAAAACTGATTTTATTCTTTCCCTTTCCGAATCGAGGGACACTCATCATTCCTGCTCAAGTATTCTCCCATCTCTGCACCTTCCATCATCCTGGGTTCGTGATGAAATATTCGATCAAGTGTGCCTGTTTGCTCAGGCAGCTTTTTAATATGCTGTGTTAAAAAGCAGATTTGTACTCACAGCTGGAGCTGGCTGATTGAAAAGGCTGTTCACTGAAGCATTTAAAAGTTTTTTTAAAAGTCGATTTATTCGTCACAAGTAAGGCTTACATTAACACTGCAATTAAGTTACTGTGAAATTCCCCTACTCAACACAGTCCGGTGCCTGTTCAGGCCAATGCACCTAACCAGCACATCTTTCAGATTGTGGGAGGGAACAGGAGCACCCGGAAGAAACATGCTCAGACACGGGGAGAACATGCACAGGAAACGTGGGATATTGACCCAAGCCAGAAATTGAACCCGGGTCTCTTGCACTGCGAGGCAGCAGTTCTAACCACTGTGCCACCTTGCCGCATTTTACATAGAACACTACAGCACAAACAGGCCCTTCGGCCCACAAGTTGCGCCGATCACATCTATACCTACCAAGCCATAGAACTATCTGTAACTCCCAATGCCATTAGATCCCATATACTCATCCAGAAGTCTTTTGAAAGACCCCAGCGAGTTCGCCTCTACCACCACTGATGGCAGCCAATTCCACTCACTCGCCACCCTCTGAATGAAAAACTTACCCCTAACATCTCCTCTGTACTTGCTTCCCAGCACCTTAAACCTGTGTCCTCTCGTAGCGACCATTTCAGCCCTTGGAAATAGCCTCCGAGAATCCACCCTATCTATTCCTGTCAACATTTTATAAACCTCTATCAGGTCGCCTCTCAACCTTCGTCTCTCCAGGGAGAAGAGACCTAGCTCTCTCAACCTATCTTCATAAGGCATGCCTCCCAATCCAGGCAACATCCTTGTAAATCTCCTCTGCACCCTCTCAATAGCTTCCACATCCTTCCTGTAGTGAGGCGACCAGAACTGCACACAATACTCCAAGTGGGGTCTGACAAGGGTCTTATAAAGTTGCAGCATTACCTCCCAACTCCTAAACTCAATCCTTCAGTTAATGAAGGCCAGAACACCATACGCCTTCTTGACCACATTCTCCACCTGCGAGGCCGATTTGGGTGTACTATGGACCCGGACCCCAAGATCCTTCTGCTCCTCGACACAGCTAAGACTCCTACTCTTGATATTGTACTCCTTCATCCCGTTGGTCCTACCAAAATGGACCACTACACATTTATCCGCATTGAAGTCCATCTGCCACTTCTCCGCCCAGTCTTGCATCCTATCTATGTCATGCTGCAACTTCTGACATCCCTCCAGACTATCCACAACACCACCAACCTTCGTATCATCGGTGAACTTAATAACCCATCCCTCCACTTCCTCATCCAGGTCATTTATGAAAATGACAAACAGCAAGGGTCCTAGAACAGATCCCTGGGGCACTCCACTGGTGACTTCAATTTTAATTGAGGTAAAAAGAATAAAACAAAAGTGGTGAGAAATTCAGCTCCATGGTGCCACCAGAGATAGTGCCGCAGAAGCTAGAGACCTTCATATGGAGTGTGTAGTGTTTGCGGCTATTTCTGATGCAGCCCATGCAGACCCCTATGCTTGGGAGGGCAATTGTGCAGGCATGACAGGCATGGAACATATGCATCCCAAGTGGCCAGTTCAAGATGTAAGAACATAAGAACATAAGAAATAGGAGCAGGAGTAGGCCATCTAGCCCTTCGAGCCTGCCCCGCCATTCAATAAGATTATGGCTGATCTGAAGTGGATCAGTTCCACTTTCCCACTTTCTCCCCATAACCCTTAATTCCCTTGTCTTTAATTCCATGTTAAACAAGCATCCAGCTTTTGAATATTAGACTGTGCGTGTCCACTTGATGCATGTGCTTTTCATTCACAAAGGACATTCACACAGCTATAACAGCGACCCTCCACACTCTGCCAGCCCCCCCTCCATCTCCTCCAGAACTAGTGCCATTTAAAGGACTAGCTAGTCAACTTGCAGGCAAGGTAACTTTGACTAATCTCTGCTATTACAAAGTCTCTGCAAACAGTCAGGAGTGTTTTGGGCGTGCTTTCGGAGGAAACGTGTTGAGTTTTCCGGGGAGTGTTACTGCATCTTCAAAGAGTGGGGGGCGCAGAGGGGAGGTGGGAATTGTGAGGATGTGGTGACTGGTCCACACAAAGGCTGCACTGGGTATCAGGGATGTTGTTACAATATCTCTGGGTCTGCAACATGACATGGAGATGAAGCTGAAGCTTTGGATGTGTGAAATTCTGCACTGAGGGAGGAGGAGAAAGAAGAAAGTGCAGAGAGGTGGCATCACTTTTTGACACCAACAAAATAAACAAACTCAAATTAACTTAGGGACAATTTAAAAGGGGCCGCTCCCCAAACGGAAGGGGGGAACAACCCGAACAGAAAACAAAGTCAAAAGGAAACTTAAAACATTAAATCAAAAGGTGATTGTCGGGGTCGATAATACATTAGATACACATTCACTCCAGAAAGGCTGCCTCTGAGCACCAACTCAGGCTCCAGTTCTCTTCGGGTGACATTGCTTCGCCAGTATTGTCCCATCATATCCCACTTTTCCATTCATTTGTAACCTTCCACCTCACCACAAGCCTGGCCAAATTACTGCAAGAAATGACACTTCTTCAAACGACACATAACATTGTACAGGAAAGAATGAACTATTCATCCTCATGCTTTCCCTTAGTGCCTGTCTTGTAGGTGTCCTTCTGCCTCAGCTGATGCTCCTACAAAATGCGATCCCATTCAGTGGAGAAACTGGGGATGGCCTTGCAGGATGACCATAAGCAGCTCTGAGTCTTGACAGCCCAGTTCTGACCAGCAGTACCCAAAGCATTAGTGGCAGCAGCCTGAGCTGGCTGACAAGCATCAGCTAGGACCCTGCAGTTGCTAGACTTTGGGAAGAGCCTGCATATCCCTTTGAGATCCAAGACATTTTGTAGCTGTCTAAGCCCATATGGCAACAAACATAAATCTTATAACCTCCCCTTCCAAGCTTCCAGTGCAGCACATTGGGTGGCTTCTGTTTGTGGTGCAATGGAAGCTGAGACATGTACTACCAGACTCTGTATCACAGTTTGATTTGCTGGCTTGTTATGGAATAGGCCATCACTTTAAAGTTTTAAAGTTTATTTATTGGTGCCACAAGTAGGCTTATGTTAACACTGCAATGAAGTTACTGTAAAAATCCCCTAGTTGCCTTCATGGGTACACTGTGGGAGAATTTAGCATGGCCAATGCACAAAACCAGCACATCTTTTGGGTTGTAGGAGGAAACCGGAGCACCCGGAGGAAATCCACACACACATGGGACACAGCCAGTGATCCAAGCCGGGCTCCAAGGTCTGCAGGGTTCCCTCTGCCTTACTGAAACCAGACTCTTCCATGCTCCACAACAGAGACAATAAGCTGTCTGATAGGCCAATCAGTGTACCTAGAAATTTGGTTTGCATGCTCATCAAGGTTCTCTGGTAGGCTACCCCATTGATGTTCTCATCTCAGTGCCTTGGAGCAGAACTTGTCCGTGACTATCGATTTCTAACCCGTTATGTTAACATTTATCCATTGTTATTTGTGGGACTTTTGCTGTGTTCACATGAGCTGCAGTGTTTCCTTTCATTGCAACAGAAGCAACGCTTCCAAAGTACTTAATTTGCTGCAAAATACTTTGACACATCTCGAGGATGTGAAAGACACTATATAAAGAAAAGATAAATGAAAGATCTGAATTATGTAGCATCTCTACAAATAATCAGGTGATGACTTGTAAAGACTTGTTATTCAGCTGGCCTACACTGACTGCGCTGTCTGTACTTATCCTTTGACACTTTTGATTACCTGTTAGTGTTGGGCTATTATTGTTTCGTCTATACATTCTGTGCCTGCACACCTCACTCTACTGCACCCGATGAGGGAGTGGCGCTCCGGAAGCTTGTGATTTCAAATAAACCTCTTGGTCTATAACCTGGCGTTGTATGACCCCTTGTCTTATCCATCCCAGTCCAACACAGGCATCTCCACATTAATAAAATTGTGTGTGCTCTCCGGTTTTACTTAGACCATTAGACCCATTGTAACCTGCTTTAGAGCAATTTGAAATACTCCTACACTTCCATCAGAGGAAGATCATGAATAATTCTGTCACCCACTCCTACCTAAAATTCACAATCAATCCCAAGTTCTACTGTTCAAAATCAGCGGTTGCCTTGTTTTTGTGGGTGATGTGTGATCACTGTAGACTTATTGAAATCCCTGCAATTTGCCACTGACTATATTAGAGAGAGATAACCTCAACTTCTTCCTTGTCACGGCCACAGGTTTATTACTAATTTCAGAACCCTGACTGGATTTAAAACTCACCTCAGGGCCAAAGTCATTTCCACCACAAAGCTCACTCACTTCCACTTCAGGGCTTTGTCCCATCTCTGAGCCACCTCAGCTCACTCGCTGCTAAAACCCTCATTCATGCCTTTGCCATGCCCAGAATGGGGAATGCCAATGATCAGTTTGTTGGCTTCCTCCTTTCACCCTTCACAAAATCCAGCTCATTTAAAACGATCCTGCAACAAGTCTTATGTGCCCATCATTTAACATTCTCATTGACCTGGTTTTCAGTCCCCAGTGCCTCAAATTTCAAATTATTTCCTTATCTTCTTGGTTTGATGCCACCTACTTACACAACCTCCTCAATCCTACAATCCCACACAATTATCCTTGCACTGATACTGTCTTTGTGAGCATCTCTGACACCCACCACCTCATTGCTGGTGGCTCTTCTTTTAGCTCTCTATGTTCCACTCTTTAAACTACTCCCATTCATTAACTTCTTATCCTCCCTTAAAAAACCTTCTTAAAAAACAATTCTTCAACCAACCTACCGGTCAACTCTCCTAACCCCTCCTCTTGGCCACGGAGGGCAGAACAAAGAACAAAAGAACAAAGAACAAAAACAGCCCGGGAATCAGGCCCTTCGGCCCAACGAGCCCGCGCCGCCATCTCAACGCCACCAGTCCCCCTCTCCACCCACGACCCTTGTCTAATGTTTTATGGCCATCCAGATTGAGGGAAACTGATTTAGGGACAATTTATTCCTGCCAATCAGCCTAACAGCACATCTTTGGGGTGTGGGAGGAAACCGGAGCACCCGGAGAAAACCCACGCAAGCACGGGGTGAATGCACAAACTCCCACAGACACCGGCCCAAATCCATGTGTCTGCACAGCAATCAGCAACAGTCACTGAGCTGTCGTCTTGCCCAGTATCTGGTCCAGTTTAGGCACACACTAACGACATGAAGCACTAGGCCAATCTCGAACAACCAAGAGCAGCCCCAGTACGACCCATCGTGTGTGTGCCCCTCGTTGGACACGAGGCGGACCGACTTAAAACTTGTGAATGAAAAGGGAAAAAAAAACATTATTATTGTACCATATCCATTTACCTTACCAGGGACGCCCCAATGCTAATGACCCTTATTTAAAACAATCTCCTATATCCACCCATCTCCAACATACTCATGTGCCTGTCTAAGTTACCCTTAAATGACCCTAGCGTGTTTGCCTCCACCACCTTACTTGGCAGAGCATTCCATACCCCCACTACCCTTTGTGTGAAAAACCTCCCTCTATTATCTGTGTTGTACCTCTCCCCCCTCACCTTAAATCCATGGCTCCTTGTCCTATGTGTCTCTATCATAGGAAATAGCTTACCTCTTGCTTGCCCTGCCACAGGAATTGTAATGGTGGACACAGACCATGCTAAGGTCCATTGACCTCAGTAGGATTTTCCAAACTTGGGGCGAGCGCATTTGGAAAATCCCGTCCAGAGACTCTTTTCCTGAAACATGGGGTGGGATTCTCCAGACGTTCATACCGGCAGCATTCTCCTGTCCTCCCCACCACTGCAGTGAACAGAGATTTGGCTGAACGCCAAACTCTCTGTCCTCTCTGCGGCAGGGTGTGAATGGCCAGAGAATTCCGGTCTGCATGTTTTTCTATATTAAAGCTGATCAAACCTGCCTTGCACATAGTTGACTGATTGATTGTTCACAGGTGAGGTGTGAGACACACACAACAACGCTCTCTAAACTGTGACATTATTAAGGTGTCACTGTTGTTCTTTCAGGCAACTAACCATATTTGGTAGACAAAGGACTTGATTCTCTGATCTTGCCCACCGCTGGGATTTTCCAGTCCAGCTGCATTGAACAGAGATTTAGCTGAGCGCCAAATTCTCGCTGGCAGCAGCAGCAGAGCATGAACGGCCAGAGAATTCCAGCCAAACACTTCTACTTCTCTCTGATTAATTCTGACTCAATTTTGTCCTTTTAACTCAGACTGTCATTCATGGCAATCTTGAGCAAAAAACTTGCTTGAATAATGTATGATCTTTGTATAAATTGGGGCAGCATGGTGGCACAGTGGTTAGCACTGCTGCCCCACAGCGCCAGGGATGTGGGTTCAATTCCCAGCTTGAGTGTGGGGAGTTTGCGCATTCTCCCTGTTTCTGCATGGGTTTTCCTCCGGGTGCTCCAGTTTCCTCCCACAATGCAAAGATGTGCTGGTTAGGTGCATTGGCCATGCTAAATTCTCCTGCAGTGTACCTGAACAGATGCCAAAGTGTGGCGACTAGGATTTTCACAGTAACTTCATTACAATGTAAATGTAAGCCTACTTATGTCTAATAAATATATAATAAAAATGATTGCAATTTGCATTACACAATGACTGAGGAGGAGAATATAAAGCTAACTACCACCATCTTGTATCTCAGTGAATATTTCACCCGGTCCAATTTTGAAATATTTACATTGCATGAAGCTAAAAAAAGAGATTATAAATATTTCATCGTACAGACCTTACTATGAAGAATTAAAATGCTGTCACTACACACAGTACAGCTATGTAGAAGATTTAAGTGGTGCCTTTTGCTAATACTTCTGTTGGCTTGTGAATTGTACAATACAAATTCACAGTCACACTCTATTTGAACTCTGGCATCCATCCACACAGAGCAAGGAAAAGATAAATTAAAGCTTCTACAAGCACATCACTGCCTGCCTGGAAAAAGTGGACAAAGTTTACTCAAGTCAAGTACAAAATCATTTCCAGTTCAAAAATCTCTTAAAATTTAATCGCGTGCAACATTTTTGCTGGAGAAAGCCATTTTCTAAATTGAAAACAAATGAGCAGTCAAAACTTTTTAAAGGCTTTAAAATGTCAGGGGCAATCTTTGATTGCTACATAAAATGGCACAAGCAGAGAGACCTCAATACATCTTCATCCATGCCAGCTTCAGATCCAAGCCATTCTGAGGTATGGATATGATTGACATTCCACCGGTGAGCTGTGAATGCCAATTGCTGGTTGTGGGAGGGCAGGAAATCAACTGGTTCCCATGGCCTGCATGTAAGTTTGTGGAACTGTAGGAGCTCCTCAGATGGAGTGGTTTAGCTCCCTGGCAGCTTCGAAGGCACTTCTCTGCTACAGACATTGTGATTGTGATAGAGGAGCATGCAGGAAAATCATGATGATGAGCTAGGCAAAGGAGCTCAATGGCATTGTTGAAAAGGTGCTGCTGGTGGATTTATTGATACTTAGTGAGCTCCTTGCAGGACCGTTGCAATGTGGACATGATGTGGAGCTCCCAGCGTTGGACTGGGGTAAACACAGTAAGAAGTCTCACAACACCAGGTTAAAGTTTATTTGGTAGCAAATGCCACTAGCTTTCGGAGCACTGCTCCTTCGTCGGGTGAGTGGCGAGTTCTGATCACAAACAGGGCATGTAAAGGCACACACAGTTTACAGAATATGGATTAGAATGCGAGTTTTTACAGCTAATCAAGTCTTTAAGGTGCAAACAATGTGAGCGGAGATAGCATTAAGCGTAAGTTAAAGAGATGTGTATTGTCTCCAGACAGGACAGTAAGTGAGATGTTACAAGCCCAGGGAAGTCATAGGGATTACAAATAGTGCGACATGAAACCAAGATCCCGGTTGAGGCTGTCCTCATGTGCACGGAACTTGGCTATCAGTCTCTGCTCAGCAACTCTGCGCTTGTTCTGTGTCTTGAAGGCCACCTTGGAGAACGCTTACCCGAAGATCAGAGGCTGAATGCCTATGACTGCTGAAGTATTCCACAACAGGAAGAGAACAGTCTTACCTGATGATTGTCAAAAGTGTTCATTCATCCGTTGTTTTAGCGTCTGCATGGTCTCCCCAATGTACCATGCCTCGGGACATCCTTTCCTGCAGCATATTAGGTAGACAGTGTTGGCCGAGTTGCAAGAGTATGTACCGTGTACCTGGTGGATGGTGTTCTCCCGTGAGATGATGGCATCCGTGTCGATGATCTGGCATGTCTTGCAGAGGTTGCTGTGGCAGGGCTGTGTGGTGTCGTGGTTACTGTTCTCCTGAAGGCTGGGTAGTTTGCTGTGGACAATGGTCTGTTTGAGGTTGTGCAGTTGTTTGAAGGCAAGAAGTGGGGGTGTGGGGATGGCTGTGGCGAGATGTTGGTCTTCATCAATGACATGTTGAAGACTCCAGAGAAGGTGTCGTAGCTTCTCCGCTCTGGGGAAGTATTGGATGACGAAGGGTACTCTGTCCACCGTGTCCCGTGTTTTTCTTCTGAAGAGGTCAGCGCAGTTTTTCACTGCGGTGCGTCAGAACTGTCGATTGATGAGTCGAGCGCCATATCCTGTTCTTATGAGGGCAACTTTCAGCACCTGGAGGTGTCTGTAGCGATCCTCCTCATCTGAGCAGATCCTGTGTATATGCAGGGCTTGTCCATAGAGGATGGCTTCTTTAACATGTTTAGGGTGAAAGTGGGAGAAGTGGAGCATGGTGAGGTTATCTGTGGGCTTGCGGTACAGTGAGATGCTGAGGTGACCGTCCTTAATGAAGATGCGTGTGTCCAAGAATGCAACCGATTCCAGTGAATAGTCCATGGTGAGTCTGATGGTGGGATGGAACTTGTTGATGTCATCGTGTGGTTGTTTCAGTGATTGTCCACCATGAGTCCAAAGGAAGACAATGACATCGATCTATCTAATGTATAGCATCAGTTGAAGGTCCTGTGCGATGAAGAAGTCTTGTTGGAGCCCAAGTTTGAAGATGTTGGCATATTGAGGTGCAAATTTGGTCCCCATGGCTGTTCCGTGTGTCTGGATGAAGAACTGGTTGTTGAAGATGAAGACATTGTGGTCCAGGATGAAGCAGATGAGTTGTAAAATTGTATCTGGAAATAGTTTCTATGATTCTATGAAAGCGTTTCTATCCTAGGCATGGATAATGCAGAGCTGGGTAAATAAATCGAAGCCTTCATTACTTCCCAATTCCTCACTTATCTGAAGTGCAAGGTGGAGGACAGCGAGATCATTTCTGGGGATTTACTGATACATTGATTGTAGCAATAGCTAAATCCAGGAAACTTCCAAATACTTGAACAGTGCAACTGCCCTAAGACTTGGAATGCTAAAGCAATGTCTAGGGAAACAGTATTTAGCAGAGTAACAGCACACAAGCAATTTACTGCACTAAAGCACAAATTTCCTCAAGCTTAACAATGGCTGAGAATCTGACGGCAGCAGGAGAATTCAAGACCATGGTACCCATTTTCAATTTGTCCCACTATTCTTTTCTTCATTGTTCACTAAGGAGAGGGGCCATGTTTTTGAGGATGAATGTGTGATACAGGCTGATAGGATGGAGGAAGTAAATGTTCTGAGGGAAGATGTATTAGCAATTTTGAAAAACCTGAGGGTTGATAAGTCTCCTGGGCCAGATGGGATACATCCTAGGATATTTTGGGAGGCAAGGGATGAGATGCGGAGCCTTTAGCTTTGATCTTTGGGTCCTCACTGTCCACGGGGATTGTGCCAGAGGACTGGAGAGCGGCGAACATTGTTCCTCTCTTCAAGAAAGGAAATAGGAATGACCCTGGTAATTATAGGCCAGTTAGTCTTACTTTGGTGGTCAGTAAGTTAATGGCAAGGGTCCTGAGAGATAAGATTTATGACCATTTGGAAAGATGCAATTTAATCCAGGATGGTCAGCATGGTTTCATGAAGGCTAAGTCCTGCCTCACAAATTTGTTTGAATTCTTTGAGGAGGTAACTAAGGGTGTAGATGAAGGTAGAGCAGTTGATGTCATATACATGGATTTTAGTAAGGCGTTTGATAAGGTTCCCCATGGTAGGCTCATGAAGAAAGTAAGGAGGTGCGGGATAGAAGGAAATTTGGCCGATTGGATAAGTAACTGGCTGTCTCATAGAAGACAGAGGGTGATGGTCGAGGGAAAATTTTCAGACTGGAGGCCAGTTACCAGCAGTGTACCACAGGGATCAATGCTGGATCCTCTGCTATTTGTGATTTTTATCAATGACTTGGAAGAGGGGGCTGAAGGGTGGGTTAGTAAATTTGCTGATGGCACCAAGATTGGTGGAGTAGTGGATGAGGTGGAGGGCTCTTGTGGGCTGCAAAGAGACATTAATAGGATGCAGAGCTGGGCTGAAAAGTGGCAGATAGAGTTTAACCCTGATAAGTACGAGGTGATTCATTTAGTAGGACAAACTTGAGTGTGGATTACAGGGTTAACGGCAGGATTGTGAGGAATGTGGAGAAGCAGAAAGATCTTGGGGTTCATATCCACAGATCTCTGAAGGTTGCCACTCAAGTGGATAGATCAGTGAAGAAGACTTGTAGTGTGTTAGCGTTTATTAACAGGGGTTTTGAGCTTAAAAACTGTGGGTTTATGCTGCAACTATACGGACCTTAGTGAGACCACATTTGGAATATTGCATACAGTTCCGGTCACCTCATTATAAGAAGGATGTGGAAGCATTGGAGAGAGTGGTGAGGAGATTTACTTGGATGCTGCCTGATTCAGAGGGTATGTCTTATGAGGAAAGATTGAGGGAGCTGAGGCTTTTCTCTTTAGAGTGGAGGAGGATGAGAGACAACTTAATAGAAGTTTATAAGATGATGAGGGGGATAGATGGAGTGGAGGATAGATGGAGTGGACGTGCAGAGGCTATTTCCTCGGGTGGATGTAGCTGTTACTAAGGGACATAACTATAAGGTTCATGGTGGGAGATATAGGAGGGATGTCTGAGGTAGATGCTTTACTCAGAGAGTGGTTGGGGTGTGGAATGCACTGTCTGCTCTGATAGTGAAGTCGGACACTTTAGGAACTTTCAAGCGGTTATTGGATAGGCACGTGGAGCACACCAGAATTATACGGAGTTGGATAGCTTGATCTTGGGTTTGGACATAGCTCAGCACAACATCGAGGGCCAAAGGGCCTCTACTGTGCTGTACTATTCTATGTTCTATTCTCCAAATATGTTAGGGGAAATTCTCCCAAAAGAATTCGAAGTGTTGAATTTGTGTAAAAAACGTGAGTAATTCCCGTTGGCTTTTTCAGTGGAAGTTTCAGAATCTCTCACTCTGTGTAACTGCAGAGTGCCCCAGCGTGAATCATGCTAAAAATCAGTGGGCAGGGCCTATTCCCGCTGGAGTGGCCGGTTGCATAGTGTTGAGCGGGCCACTGTGTATGTGCTAATTTGTCAGTGCAGAGATCAGCACGTGTGCAGTGGTCCCACACTGCCAGCCTCAATCGCTGACCAGCTTCGTGACCCCCGCAGCACTGCCCCATGAGCCCCCCACAGCCTGACTGCTGACTCCCTGAACATGATGTTTGCCCCTGAACATGTCCAGGATGGCCTCAATCCTGCCTGCCCCACACCACCCCTGCCGCCCTTGGCCACTTCAATCTCCGCCTCTCCCGACCTTCATCATCATGTCATCTAGATTCGAGACATTGGTTCTATTTCATCCCTCCCCTGCTGCGCACCCCCCCCACCCCCAACACAGATGTTGTTTGACTTGCTGAGATTTTCCAGCATTTTCTGTTTTTGTTTCAGATTCCAGAATCTGCAGTATTTTGCTTTAATCTTGGTGACCCCAGGATATTTCTGGTGGGGGAATTCAGCAACAGTCAAGCTATTGAATATCAGGGGGCAATGGTTCGATTCTCTCATTGTTGGGAATGATGATTCTGTGATATTTGTGTGCCACGAATGTTACTTGCCCCTTATCAGCCCAAGATTGTCCAGGTCTTGTCTCTGGAGTAGAATCATAGAACAGAATCATAGAATCCCTACAGTGCAGAAGAAGGACATTCGGTCCATTGAGTCTGCATTGACCACAATCCCACCCAGGTGTTATCCCCATAAGCCCATGGAACCCCCTTCTAATGCTCTGACACTAAGGGGCAAATTAGCATGGCCAATCAACCTAACCTACACATCTTTGGAACGTGGGAGGAAACTGGAGCGCCCAGAGGAAACCCACACAGACTTAGGGAGAATGTGCAAACTCCACACGGACAGTTACCTGAGGCTGGACTTGTACCTGGTCCCTGGCGCTGTGAGGCAGCCGTGTTAACTACTGTGCCACCGTGCCATAGAGAATGGTTCTAACTGCACACATCCACTTTTTTATCAATTCAAGCAGGCAAGACCTTTAAAGAGTTACTCAACCAACAACGAGGTTCATTTTGAGCTGAATAAATGTTGTTTTTTATAATCTGAGACTTCTTTGCATAAAAACCGCAATCTTCATACATTTTTACTGCGCTATTTAGAACACTGACTTAATCCTCAAAGTGTCGAAGGAGCCAGACTGACGTCTTTGGATCTGTTCAAAAATATGCAATAAGAAATGTCCCATTGCAGACACCTTCATCACAGTTTTGGTTGATTATTCTCACCACCACGAGTGCCATCAACAGGAAAATCCCAAAAGTATTTCCTCTCATCCTTGTATGCTGCATAAGTGTAATTACTGAAAGCTTTTCTGGTTCATTGTGTTGAGCTGTTGCCAGCGTCAGGAAAATCCATCCATCAAACTGATAGAATCCTTGTTTGCACTGAACTGCATTCCCGATTAATGGGCCGGAATGTCTGATTTCCCTCACAGGATGTTTGATTGAAGGTTTTTTGTTGTTTGTTTCGGTGATCCCAGAGATCAGTTCATTCCATGGAAAATAACATGGAAGACTGCAAATATTGGAAAAATATTGGGAATTAAAAGACAAAAAGTTGGAAATGAACAACAGCCCTGATTTTCCTGGAACTTGTTGCAAGCACCATTGGGACCAATGATTTTAATAGAAGGGTTTGAATTCCAAGTGGCTTAATGGAATTGCACTCAGGCAGTTTCTATAACAAGATAAAATTAGCATTGATGAAATAGAAATCATAGAAATCCTACAGGACTGAAGGAGGCCATTTAGCCCATCGAGTCCACACCGTCAACAAGCCCACCTCTGCTTTATCCCTGTAACCCCATATATTTACCCCGTTAATTCCTTTAGCCTACACATCCTGGGACACTAAGAGGCAATTTAGCACGACCAATGCACCTAACTCACACATTTTTGGCATGTGGGAGGAAACCAGAGTGCTCAGAGGAAACCCACACAGAGAGAATGTGCAAACTCCACACAGATAGTGACCTAAGCCAGGAACTGAACCCAGGTCCCTGGACCTGTGAGACTGCAGTGTTGCCCACTATGCCACCATGCTGCCCTAAAACATTACATAGTCAGCAAATAATACTCAAAACTACAGTAAACATACTTAGAATGACCAATTATCCCATTTGACATACACTAAACACATTATTTTTAATCCATTCATTCATGGGACATGGACCTCACTGGCCAGAATTTATTGTTCATCCCTAGTTTCCCTTGTTCGGAGGGCAGTTGAGAGTCAACCACATTGCTGCAGCTGTGGAGTCAGATATAGACCAGATCAGGTAAGGACAGTAGATTTCCTTCCTCAAAGAACATTAGTGAAACCAGGTGGGTTTCTCCAACAATGGTTTCATGATCATCAGTAGATTCTTAATTCCAGATATTTTTATTGAATTCAAATTCCACCATCTGCCGTGGTGGGATTTGAACCCAGGTCCCCAGAACATTAGCTGATTTTCTGGATTGATAATCTAGCAATAATAGAACTAAGCCATCATCTCCTTACGTTTTGGGCAGCATGGTAGCACCGTGGTTAGCACTGTTGCCTCACAGCGCCAGGGACCGGGTTCAAATCCGGCCTCAGGTGACGGTCTGTGTGGAGTTTACATTCTCCCCGTGTCTGCGTGGGTTTCCTCCAGGTGCTCCAGTTTCCTCCCACAGTCCAAAGATATGTGGATTAGACTGATTGGGCATGCTAAATTCCCTTAGTGTCAGGGGCATTATCAGCATAAGCACATGGAGTTACGGGGATAGGGTCTGGGTGGGATTGTGCTCGGTGTAGACCCAATGGCCTCCTTCTGCACTGTAGGGATTCTATGAAAATGTCATGGCTGCAGGATGCTCCTCTGCACATTCCCGAAGAGACGACGGGATGAGCTAGATAGTCAATATCTTTTCCCAAAGGTAGGGGAGTCTAGACCTAAAGGTTTAAGTTGAGAGGAGAGAAATATAAAAGGGTCCAGAGAGACAATTTTTTAACTCAGAGGATGGTGAGTGTCTGAAATGAGCTGCCAGAGGCAGTAGCAGAGGCAGGTACAATTTTGTTTTTTAAAGAGCATTTGACACTTACATGGGAAAGATAGATATGGACCAAATTGGGACTAGCTTAGTGGTAAAGGCTGGGCAGCATGGACAAGTTGGGCTGAGGCACTTGTTTCCATGCTGTAAACCTCTATGACTCTAACTGAGGTACCCGCACCTCAAAACATAAATCAGCTCCAATTATTCCTGAGTTTTATAACGATTATGGAAGGCTTGTTCCTAATCTAGCAACTATTCTCAAGCATTTACACAACTAATTATGTCAAAACTGGAAATGGAACTGGGTGGATCAGTGTAAGAAGGCCTTCATACAAGCTAAGGAGGAATTATTCAAGTCAGGAGTGCTGATGTACTTTGATCCAAAATTACCCTTGCCACTGGCTTGGTGACAGCAGCAGTTTCTCACGTGGCCTAATGAAGAGAAGCCAATAGCATGTGTATCATGTTGAAGAAAGTAGAAATGAACTATACACAGATAGGGAAGGAAACTCTAGGCTTCATTTTCGAGACCAAACATATTTACCAATACCTATATGGAAGAAAATGTACTTACAGATCATCAAGCACTGACAACGATATTTGGGCTGCACACTGGTATTCCATCTCGAGCAGCAAACCAGACGCAGAAATGGGCATTACTGTTGGCAGCTCATAATACATAATAAATATCATCAATCAAAACTCCATGGGGATGTTGATGGACTCTTTAGATTACCTTTACCAAATGAATAGCTCAACTGGTAATATTTCCTATTTCAAAGAAGTCAATAACACTCCTGTAACTACAGGACACAGTAGACCAGAAATGATCCACTACTACCAGAAGTTATGGACATGATACTTCTATATCAACGGGGACAAAGTGGAAATGGTTGAGAGCTTTTAGGTGTCCAGATCACCAACAACCTGTCCTGGTCCCCCATGACAACGCGATACTTAAGAAAGCCTACCGATGCCTCTACTTTCTCAGAAGACTAAGGAAATTTGGCATGTCAGCTAAGACTCTCACCAATTTTTTCAGATGCACCATAGAAACATTCTTTCTGGTTGTATCACAGCTTGGTATGGCTGCCCAAGACCACAAGAAGCCATGGTCATGAATGAAGCCCAATCCATCACACAAACCAGCCTCTCATCCATTGACTGTCTACTTCTCCCACTGCCTCGGTAAAGCAGCCAGCATAATTAAGGACCCCACACACCCCAAACATTCTCTCTTCCACCTTCTTCTGTCAGGAAAAACATACAAAAGTCTGAGGATACGTACCAACCGACTCGAGAACATCTTCTTCCCTGCTGCTATCAGACTTTTCAATGGACCTATCTCGCATTAAGTTGATCTTTCTCTGCACCCTAGCTATGACTGTAACACTACATTCTGCACTCTCTCCTTTCCTTCTCTGTGAATGGTATACTCTGTATAGCATGCAAGAAACAATACTTTTCACTGTATTCTAATGCATGTTACAATAATAAATCAAATCAAATAAATCAAATCAAATTTTATGGCAGGAGCACAGGAACAAACCCAGAGTTATGAGAAGACTCAACCCATCTGTACAGGATGATTGTCTCCTCTGGAAATGAGGGTCACCATTTCTCCATTGTTAAGGAAATGTATCCTAAACCAAGAAAGTCATTGTAGGATTGTAAGGATGTAGGAAGTAGCTGGCAGCTATTTTTAGTGGCCAGAGCTCAATAGCAAAATCAAGGAGAAGGCAAGTATATGCTCGGCTTATGCAGAAGCTTGCCACCACTAGCACTATTACAACCCATGGGAATGGCCAGGAGGGCCATGACAAAGAGTTCAGATAGATTATGTTGGACCATTCAAAGCATAAATGCTTTTCATTGTGGTTGACAAGCACTCAAAATGGAACAAAATCCAACATATCTGATCTGCTCCTTATCACCCTGCTACAAATGGGCTGACTGAAAGGTCTGTTCAGACGATGAAGAATTGATTGAAAGTAACCCATGAGCAAGAGTCATTGTCCAAATGATTAAGCAATTCCCGATGACAAGCAGGAATAAACACATTCAATGAACCAAGATACTCTGGCATCACTCCTGATATAACTTCAGTTATATGAGAAGAGAAATTGTTGAGAGGGAACAGCAAGGTCAGGTTTTGAGATGTGAGAACAGGGCTAAATGCTGTGTTTTTCAGAAAGGTCAGGAAGTATTGGCAAAGAGCTTTACCACCAGCGAGAACTGGCTGCTTGCCATCGTATTAGCACAGACACAACTCCTACACCGTGCAAACCCAGGATAATATAGAGTGGAGAAGACGCGTTGACCAACTTTTAGCAATTAGAACTAGTTTGCCAAAGACGGAGTCAACAAATAATCAGCAACTAACTGTGCCAAGTTCCTGAAAATCTGACAATACCAGTAAAAGACAATGGCTGGAATTCTCCAGTCTCATACGCCCCACCACCACTGCCAGCGAGAAGAGCATTTTCACTCAGCCAAACCTTTATTCACTACAGCAAGACTGGAGAATCCCAGCTGCAGGCGAGGTTGGAGAATTCCAGCCAATACCTCAATTAAGGACACTTCAAGGGGAATTTTCCAGCCACGCACGCCCCAAAACCAGAAAATCCCACTCAAGGTTTAATGGCCCTTTTCAAGGTCCACCCCTCACCCACTACAATTCCTGTGGTGAATGGAATGGGCAAATTCGTCCCAACAACACCGAGTCAACCTTTGAACACCATGTCGACTCCGGTTGAGGCAATTACAGATGATGTCCAAATGCAACCAAAAACACCAGAGGTTGCAGTCGACATGAAAAAGCAAATGCCAGAGGTTCGCTGAAGCCACACAGGAATCAACATCCTCTGAAACATCTGACTTATTGTGTTTATCAATTGTTTACATTGTAAATTTTGATTGTTAATGTTGTATTGTGTTTCATTGCAGGGATTTCTGCTGTAAAGGGGAAGGGAAATGTCGTGCATTCATGTTTGTTCCTCATTGGAACAAGGGCACTTTAAGAGTCTGAGCACATGACGTATTACTGATGTCATCAGCCATTTGAACAGTCTATCCTAATAGCCGGTAGCATAAACACTTTTCCAGTAAAGCTCATGTTTGCTTGTACCATTGTGGTCTGCAAACCTATCCTGTAAAAATACCACAGGTATACATAATCACATAGAAATATGTGACTCATTGAAGTGTGATGAACTCATCGAATATCTTAAGATGGCTTTTTTTCTAGTGGACAATTCATAGGAAATTTTATAATCACAGGCACTGTAGACTGAGCCATCCTGATTTCTCCTACAGATGCTAGCTGAAAGTTTCCGGTGTACAGTACACTTTCTGCTGGGTGTTCTCTCAGAAAGGATGGTAAGGGGGGGGGAGCAGAGGAGAAGAATTTGCAGCTGCAGCAACATAAAAGACTGAAGCAACTATTTAATCAGATGCGTCTGATGTGTAGGGTGCAAATCAATTGCCAAGAAAAAAATCTATTGATTGAAAAAGAAGACAGTTTCCAAAAAAAAAAATCAAGGCAAGAAGGAATACAATAGCACTGTCAGACAGATCCTGAAATTGGATGTATCTTGATCTCAGCTATATACCAGCTGCACCACCAGAACTAAACCTGTTGAAGAATGAGCATGAGGTCTCAGCTGTACTGTCAGTTGAGTTAACCACATGTCATGGTTGATTACAGAGTGTTGATGCTTCGTATCAGACCCTTATATGATATGGTAACGAACATCTCAATCACCACCAATATATCATTGCCCAATACATTTGTGAATCAGCAATTGCCAAAAGCATTTTTTTTTCAAAACTGGATGCAGAACCATCTTCAGAGCAAGGACCTGACACTGAACTCCAGCAAGCCACTTTCCAGGCCGACTTTTTTATTTAGAGTCAGAGTCAACAAGCTTTTCTGTCCAACTTGTCCATGCCGCCCCTTTTTTTAAACACTAAACTTGTCCCAATTGCCCATGTTTGGCCCATATCCCTCCATAGCCATCTTACCCATGTAACTGTCTAAATGTAGCTGAATAGCCTACTCCTGCTTCTATTTTCTATATTTCTATTTCCACTCTGAATATCATCTACTGTTAACTGAAACCATTCCTCTTGCTCCAATGAGGTGTTAATCACAATATACAGACTTGATGGGCTGAATGACCTCCTTCCACACTGTAGGGATTCTATCATCGTGCCATTCAACTGAATGACAGGCTTGGACATTTAAGGGGGCAGTCTAGTGTCAATCATATTTTTGATCATTACCCCAAAGCTAGCTGTCAAACCATTAAAAGGGTAAGAGGGATGTGAAAATCGGAGTAAGAACATCACATTTCTTTAAGCACTGTGACCAAGTCTTCGAAGCTATGCTGCTGGTGTTGAACTGCTCAGCCAGCACTCTCATCAAACTAATTCTCCAGGCACGAATCACTCAACTGAAGGAAAGAGTTCCCATTCCTGATTTCACAGGCTTCCAAAGCAGCATCTAAAAAGCAATGCACCCCAATTAGCATCATTTTGTCTGCACTCTTAATAAATAGTGGGTTGCCTAAAAGAAAAAACCTTGTATTTATATCACATCTTTCACCACCTTAGGCCATCAAAGTGCTTTATAGCCAATTAAGGAATTTTGTAGCCACTGTTTCATTTGTACACAAACATGCTTGTCAATTTTTCCATTATTTTTATTCAAAACTATGAGGTCCATAGATTCCTAGATTGGTCTTTTACTCTTTTGTTTGGAAACAGACATTATATTCAATATTATATCATATCCAATACCCAGCAAGTCCAGTCCAATGTTTATCAATACTCTAATAAAGACAAAAATGCTGCACAAGTTGTCTTATCTAGTGCCCAAGGATAAACATCCATCTCTTTGTGGCTTATTTGATAGGCCCTGCTAGCCTAATTAGAAGCCACATGCTATTTTCTGTTAGAAGCATGAATTCTACTTGGATTAGCAGCAATTACGAAGGGCATGTTGCTCAAGACTTCCCCTTAAATATCTGGAGAAAGTGATCATTTGTTAGAACTACTGTATAAGCATTCCCAATTTTTTCCTTAATGCGTTCCATCAGGACATTTTCATCTTACTGTACTTTTATTATTGAGGTATGAAAAGGATGTTTTGCAGTTTTGTTTTGTGTCTGCACTGACTGCGCCTACCCTCTAGCAACTCAGTATTCCACTTTTCCACTATTCCACTTTTGACTGAATTTTTTGTCGATTGTGGTTCCTAATTGTTTTACTAATCCTAAAAATACATTTCTGCGGCATTTATAGATTTTAAAATAATCCGTTTGCACTCTTCAGTTTTGAAAGGCTTGAATTCAACTCCACACACACGTTCTTCACCTCAGCAATTTGTCTGAATTGTTCCTTTGTTTCTTCATAGGCCTGATTTTTTTTGTATGCCTTTAGCCTTCAAACTTTTCCAAGTCCGCTTTTGTGTCAAATTTCATCATTCTATGATCTTTGGTTGTCCACAAGAACCATGACTTGGCCACAAGAACCATGACTTGGCTTTGTTCCGTGAAATCAGGGTCATATTCTGTTGTAGCGGAGTTCAATTGTCACTGTGAAACCCAGTTTCACACGAACTGTTGGCAGTCACATAAATAACATTTAAGGCTATGGGCTAAGTGCTGATAAATGGGATTTGATGGGAAGTCAGGTGTTTCTCACATGTCAGTGCTGAGTCAATGGGCCGAAGGGTTCCTCTGCACTGAATGAGTCTATGAAAATTATCTTTATTTAACTCTTTCCTTGTCTCTCTCTCTCTCTCTCTGTGAATTTCCTTTTCCCCCTCACTTTATTTTACTTTCCGTAGATGATTTGACATTGATTTCAATAGTCTCATTCGTATTTTACTGGTTAAGACACAGAGAGAGAGACTACTTTTCCTTTTCTGAAGAAGGATGTCCTTGCTCTCTCTCACTCTCTCGAGCGCAATGAAAGTTTACCAGTCTGGTTCTGGGGATGACGGGACTGATATATGGGGAGATGTTGACTAGATTAGGATTGTTTTCACTGGTGTTCTGATGAATGAAGGGGGATCTCATAGAGACTTATAAAATTCTAACAGAACTGGGCAGGGTAGATTCAGGAAGGATGTTCCCAATGGTACAGGTGTCCAGAAACACAGGTCACAGTCTGATGATACAGGGTAGACCACTTTAGATGGAGGTGAGGAGACATTTCTTCACCCAAAGAGTGGTGAATCTGTGGAATTCATTACCAATGGAAGTAGTTGATGTCAAACATTGAATGTATTCAAGAGGCAGCTGGGTATAGTACTTGGGGTGAACGGGATCAAAGGTTATGGGGAAAAAGCAGGATATAGACTATAGAGTTGGACAATCAGCAATGATTGTGATGAACAGGGTAGCAGGCTCAAAGGGCTGTATGGCCTCCTCCTATATTCTATGTTTCTGTATTCCTACAGTGATTCCCACAGCTTAGAGCCATTGGCTGCTGCCTGCAAGTTTCACATGCTGTTTCCCGATAATATCACAGTGAGGACATTGCATAGGGCCATGCTGTGGTGCTGTTTGCCCCGGGAGAACTGATGCGAGACTGGGTAGCACATCTAGAATGGCTCCCTTGCTGTGTGTCTCAATGAGAATTGTTCAATCGAATTGCTCGAAGGGACACAATGCTGCTTTCTTTCTCCCGCTGGTCCCAGATTCACTGGAGAAGGCACCACGCTGTATCAGACCCCTAGTGACTTGGAGTCGTTGCTTAAAAATGCACAGGAAGTCTGTGGGCAGCTATAAGTGTAATCAACAGCTGCTCATTCCCAACTGAGTGAAAATCCAGGCCATTATTGTTCAGGATTGCCTGAATTGTATTGTTACTGCAAAATTCCCTCAGCTCAACCAGTGACACTGAGATTTGTGGCCCAGATTTTAGCCTTGAGGTAAGTTTCATGCAGGCCTTGTGTGGAGTTGCAACCAAGAAGGTGCTTTATGATCGCTGATTTAAGCTGACTTACACTGTTACTGTCAGCTTCAATCAGTCACACTGTTACTGTCAGCTTCAATCAGCTACACTGTAACTGTCAGCTTCAATCAGCTACACTGTAACTGTCAGCTTCAATCAGCTACACTGTAACTGTCAGCTTCAATCAGCTACACTGTAACTGTCAGCTTCAATCAGCTACACTGTAGTGTCAGCTTCAATCAGCTACACTGTAGTGTCAGCTTCAATCAGCTACACTGTAGTGTCAGCTTCAATCAGTTACACTGTTAGTGGCAGCTTCAATCAGTTACACTTTTAATGTCAGCTTCAATCAGTCACACTGTTACTGTCAGCTTCAATCAATTACACTGTAATATCAGCTTCAATCAGTTACACTGTTAGTGGCAGCTTCAATCAGTTTCACTTTTAATGTCAGCTTCAGTCAGTTACAGGGTAGTGTCAGTTTCACTCAGTTACACTGTTACTGTCAGCTTCAGTGAGTTACACTGTTAGTGTGAGCTTCAATCAGTTACAATGTTACTGTCAGTTTCAATCAGTTGCACTTTTGATGTCAGCTTCTATCAGTTACAATGTTAGTGTTTGCTTCAAAATCTTACACAGTTGGTGTCAGCTTCAATGAGTTACACTTTTAATGTCAACTTCAATCAGCTACACTGGTAGTGTCAGCTTCAGTCAGTTACACTGGTAGTGTCAGCTTCAATCAGTATACTGTTACTGTCAACTTCAATCAGTTACACTGTTACTGTCAGCTTCAGTCAGTCACTGTCAGCTGCAATCTATTACAGTATTACTGCCAGCTTCAATCAGTTACAACATTACTGTCAACTTCAATGAGTTACACTGTGAGTGTCAGCTTCAATCAGTTACACAGTTACTGTCAACTTCAATCAGTTACACTGTTGGTATCAGCTTCAATCAGTTACACTGCTAGAAGTTTGAGATTGCATGACATGGTATAACTGTGATTATCACTTCTACCTCACAGTGCTGGAGTCCTTGGCTCAATTCTGGCTTTGACTGAATGTCCATATGGAGTTTGCACATTCTCTCTGTGTCTGTGAGGGTTTCCTCTGGGCGTATCGGTTTCCTCCCACACTCCAAAGATGTGCAGGTTTGATGTATATGCCACAGCAAAATTGTTCCTGGTGTCTCTTGATGAGTAGGTTAGGTGGATTAGCAATGGTAAATGTGTGGGGCTACAGGGATTGGGAGATAGTGGCCTAGGTAAAATACTCGATCAGACAGTCAGTACAGCATCGATGGGCTGAAAGGCCTTCTTCTACACTGTAGGGCTCCTATGATTCTATATCTCCAGGCTGTGTTTGGAAGGTATTTAGCTGACGTTTCATGCACTGCAGAACTCAGTTGCTGGGTGGTCTCCTCCTGTATTGCAATGGAAACTGAAACCTAGGCCACCAGACATTGCACCATGGCTGGGACCACTGGTGTTGTCATGGAGATGCCCACCATCTTCATGTTGGAAAGGACGGGCTGCAGGCTCTGCATTAAGCCCTGTGCCAAGTTGGAGTCAGTGCTGCTTGACAGTAACAATAGTCTGTTGATACGCCAAGTGTTTTTGCATGCCCAATCACCATGTTCTCCTGCACTCCACCCCAACTGCTTAAGTGAGTTCTCTGCAGTGGAATTATTTTGCAATGTCTCCTGCTGGGGAATTGGCATGCATGCTGTCCTTTCTCCCACCCCCTCCCCTCCCCTGGCTGCAGTCCCTTTGTGCGTACTGACCCTCTGCATGCTGACCCAGTATCAGAGCTGGCGATTGCTCATGTCAGATCAAGTGACGGTACTTCTTTATCAGATGTGGTGTCCTTTTTCATGCCCTTCATCATCAGGCCTGCACTGGCTGGTTAGGATGCAGATTAGAGTCTCTGAAAGCATAAATATTGAAGGCGAAATAGAGGCTGAGAGAAGCACTGAGGATGAGGCGATAGTGGACAGAAAGCAAGAGGTGCTTTTTCAGAACCTCTACAGTTTGTGCTTCATACCAGATTGTGAAATGAGGGGAAGTTGGGACTTGAGAAGGTACACGAGGAAGGAACATATCGTCATCCTGGATGGCTGCAGCAATTGGAGTTGGGAAACACTTTTTAAAGATGTTTTTACTACATTGTCAAAGCCAATGCTCAGAGTGAACTGGGCAAATCTGAATCCTTTTCTTGTTTGTTCCAAAAACCAAATTCAAAATCCAATTGATTCATGGTCCCCAGAAGAGAGACAAACTGGGAATTATAGGCTGGTTAGTTTAACGTCTGTTGTAGGTATAATGTTAGAATCCGTCATCAAGGAGGAAATAGCGAGGCATCTTGAGGGGAATTGCTTGATAGAGCAGACGCAGCACGGTTTCGTTAAGGGGAAGCTGTGTCTGACAAATTTATTGGAGTTCTATGAGGATGTGTCTAGGGCGGTGGATAGAGGAGAGCCGGTGGACGTGGTCTTTCTTGATTTTCAGAAGGCGTTTGACAAGGTACCTCACAAGAGGTTATTGCAGAAGGTAAGGGGGCATGGAGTTGGGGGTAGGGTGTTAGCGTGGATAGAGGATTGGTTGTCAAATAGGAGGCAGAGAGTGGGGGTTAATGGGTGCTATTCGGATTGGCGGTTGGTGACTAGTGGAGTGCCCCAGGGGTCAGTGTTGGGGCCTTAGCTATTTACCATTTATATAGATGATCTGGAGGAGGGAACCGAGTGTATGGTGTTGAAATTTGCTGATGACACCAAGATTGGTGGAACGGCAAATTGCGCAGAGGGTGTGGTTGAGGGTGAGATAGAGTTGAGGAGGAACTTCTTCACTCAAAGGGTGGTGAATCTCTGGAATTCTCTGCCCGTTGAAGTGGTGGAGGCTGCCTCGCTAAATATTTTTAAGACGCGGGTTGATGGGTTTTTGATAAGCAAGGGGATTAGGGTTATGGGGAGAGGGCGGGAATGTGGAACTGAGCCACAACAGATCAGCCATGACCTTATTGAATGGCGGGGCAGGCTCGAAGGGCTAGATGGCCTACTCCTGCTCCTATTTCTTATGTTCTTCTGTAAACAAGATCTAAGCTGACAAGAGAAGGCATTGGGCTTCATCTGATACTTGACCTTAGCCAAAAGGCCGAGAAGTGATAGTTCCACCACCTGTGGCAGCTAGAATACATCTGCACTTTAAGGGGTGCAGACTGACTTTAAGCTTTAAACTCATGCTGCTGAGCATGCAGCAAATCAGCAACAACTTTACGCTGGGCTGCACACCACAATCATCAAAGAGAGTAGGCAGTGAAACCTTTGTGTATTGCCCGCATCACCTCAATCAGAGTAACAGAGCATCGCAATCCCCCAGCCACATACCAACCCTATTCAATTTTTTGCACAACAGTTAATATGAGCTGAATCTTACTTCTGTTGCATTATTCATAATTGCAAGAAGGTTATGACTTTGAGCAAGATAAACCAACTTGATATTTGCTTAAGAAAGAAAGCATTAAAAAAAGATATAACTACAAATGAAATCTGATGTGTGGCTCTGAATATATACAAGATGTTAGTATCAATCACCTTAAAAATTTCAGTTTAACGAGATGAGCCGGGGGTATGAATTACTGCCTAACTTGCCTTGGACCAGTCCAAATGTTGACACATTCTTCCAGCAATTATGACTATTATGCTGTTGTAAATAAATTACAAATATAGCAGCAGTGGTACAACAGTAGGTGGCTTCCTCGGGTTGTAAGAACCTTGAGTTGAAGTCGGCGTGTTCCTAAAAGATGAAAGCACATCAGCAGTTGCAAAGTGCAGCTATTAATGAAAATGGATCTATCCTGCATTAATACAAGATTGCATTGTATTTGCATTTACAAGCCACTCAATATCTCTTGTAACAGCTCTCTCTTTATTCACATACATATTTGCCCATTTGAATGCTCTGTAAAGACATGCTCAGTGCTGCGTGCTGCACCTGACAAAGATTCTCTTTCTTTGCACACAAAGAATATGCGACACCACACACGTAGCATTGAAATGAGTCACAATGAATGGGGGCTATCTGTCCTCACTGAATCTTTCAGCGTGCTTTTCAGATGTCAAATGCTTTTTCTATAACAATTGCTATACCGCTGAATTCCTGATTAAACCATTCCTCCTGAATATTGAGAGAACAGTGAGGATGGCCTCTGCTAATTGACAAAAAGCAGGTTAGACGCCTCACTCTCACTGGGGAGCTGCTGTCTGTGCGGTATTACCACAGGCAAGATTTAACTCATCACTTATTATTCAGTTAATAATTCAGCTGGTATCCAAATAGTAGACATGTTCCCCTATCTGAACGCTGCAGACACATTTCGCAACCTGCAATCCTGTCTTCAGATCAACACAATTCTAATCAATTGTGCCTAACCTTTTTTTTAAAGACTTAAAAGTATTCAATTTATTTTTAGTGAGTCATCTCCTCTCCCAAATAGAAATATTACCCAGAGGACAGAATGAGACAACAAGATGCAGGGACATTTCAATAAGTAACTATGGATTTAATTGCACAGAGACTGTGGCAGGATTCTCCCCCTCGCTGTGGTGCTCACGCTGTGCAGGAGCCGGGGGAAACAACAGTGGGGGGGATGGGGATGCTATATCGAAGTCGCAAGTCTACCAGGCGATTTGTTTAGCATAATCCAGCTCTGCGCCGGAAATCGCCACAGAGTTGATTATCATATTGAGAAATGAAGATTTCAAAATGATTAGCGGGTCTGGAATGGAGTTCTCTGGGCCGGCTAGCATCTCCACCCCACATCAGGATTGGTTCCCTCCAGCAGTGTTTACAACTCTTCCCCACTAACGGGGAATAGGTGTCCTGACCTCGCTGGAGGCAACAAAGGCTATTGAAGCCCCCCCCTACTCCTGGGAGGTCAGGTGTAAGGAGGGGTGCCCCTTGAACAGTGCCAGCCTGGCACCCTGGCACTGCCCAAGGGGCACAGTGGCACTGCCCACCAGGGTGGGGTCTACTGGGGGGGCCTATTTGTGGGGACATCAGTGGGGGGGGAGGGGGGGAACCTGCTGCCACTCCGCAATCAGGATCACTGGTAGAGGGAGGAGGCGATCAGATTTGGCCATTGAGGTGGAGGGGGGTTGAGGCTGTCCAGGTGAGCATCTGGGCTGTCTATGTGGTGGGGATCAGGACTGGTCATCAGGATGGGGGAGGGGGTTGGAGAAATTAGGGCTGGCCAGGTTGGGTGGTGGGATGTGACATGGGGGCTGGCCCATGGAGGTCCAGGGGGCTTATGAGTGAGGAGTGAGTGTGGAGGGGGAGGGTGTGTGGTGGGAGGATCAGAAGGCCAGTGATGGGGAGTTGTGGGGGGAGCAGACCAGTGATCAGGAGGGTGCCATTAGAGAGTCACTGTGCATGCGCCAATCTCCACACCGTCAGATTAGCACATGCGCAATGGCCCGCTCAGCACAATGCTGCCAGCCTCCGGGGCGGGAAAAGGTCCCGTCCCCTGCTTTCCAGAGGGAATCACACTGTGGCACTCCACATTGCTCAGAGTGTCAGAGATTCTCTCTGCTGCAAGTGGGAAATGCTGCTGTTTTCCTCTACATTGGGCACTTAGATTTTGTTGGAAAAATTCCTGTCAACAGGGAGATTAGTCTCAAGAGAATAGTACAACTCCACCAGGGAATATTATTGGTCATTTCCACTGCCAGAGAATCACACCAGTGCGATTAAAGGGTTGGATCTTCCACCACTTTGCTACTTGGTTTTTGGGATAAAAAGGAAAATGGTAGTGATGACAGGTAATGCCACATTCTCACTCAGAGAATCAGTAGATGTGGAATGGATACAGCACCAAATTAGGCCATTCCACTCATCGGAGGCTATTCTCCCTAAAAAATTCTAAAAGTGTCAAATTCACATAAAAATTGGAATAAATCCTGCTCGTTTTTTCTGTGGGACTTTCATAGTGAATTTCCCACACTGAGTGCACTGTAAGGTGCACTTGAATTAATGTCATTAAAAATCAGGGGCAGGGCCTATTCCTGCTCGAGAGGCCAGCAGCAGAGCACTGAGCAGGCCACTGTCCATGTGCTGATCTGCCAGGGCTGAGACTGGCGCATGCAGAGTAGCTCCCACACTGCTGGCCTCCTGATCACTGGCCAGCCTGATCACTGGCCAGTCCCATGACCCCTGCCACGCTGCCTTTGCCGATCCCCCAGGCCCCAATTGCTGGGCTCCCGGAGATGTCTGGGCCAACCTCGACAACTCCCTCCCCCCCCCACACCCCCCAGCCTGCCTGAATCTCACACCCCACCCATCTCCGGCTGCACTGACCCCCCCAGACTTGCAGCCCCAACACCCCAATACACAACACCAATTGCTAGCCTTCCTCCCTCTGTCACCAAGCCCAACTTTAGAGTGGCATTGGGACTGCCCCCCACCCCCACTGATCTCCCCCTCGAGACCCTTCCCCCTGAAGTCCCTGTCCCCTCTGGCCACCCACCTCTGGCATTGCCCAAAGCCTGATGGGCACTGCAACGGTGCCCTTCCCCCCAACCCCATGCCAGCATGGTCAGACTGCTCGCTACCTTATGGGGAACTGTTGTAAACCCTGCTGGAATAAAACACTCCTGGCGGGAGTGGGTGAAGAGGTGAATGGGTCCAATCCCAGGCCCGCTGAAAGGATGGAAATCAGCATTCAAATAATTTATTCAGCTCTGTGCTGATTCATATGTTCTCTTACATCCTTGTGTGGGCAGCATCATAATCAGTCCCATATTAAAGCCATGGGTGGAATTCTCTGGCTGTTCATTCCAGCCGGATTCTCCGGTCCCGCGGCAATGAACGGAGATTTGGCTGAGCGCCAAATTCTCTGTCCTTCCCTGCAGCAACAGTGGGATGTGAACAGTTGGGGAATTCTGGCCTATTCTGACCCTTAAACTACAGCACCCTGATGTCTTTATCCCATGTATTTCAAGTTATTCTAGTTTACCATATCCATTTACTTCATTATTATTGCTCAATCTCCCCCCTTCAGATCTCAGTTCAAAGCTCAGGTAGCCTAGAAACCTTAATAATCCTTCTACATCTCGAGCACTGTTGTCAGAGGAGTGTTAGGCTCTGTCGCTCCAGATAAACACTGTTGATGTGGAGGTTGTTCTGGCATCTGTGTATCTTTTCATCCTCTGTTTTTCTTTCCTTGGTATTGATCCGCACTTTGTCGATTCCGCTGTTATGGTGATGGGTTGGTGTTATTCTGTCCATTTCTTGAGGACAGGACAAACCATGTGCTCATCACAATGTCATTTTTTTTCCTCTTCTTCCGTCATTGTGTGAATTGTCCTGATATCGTCTGTGACAGGAGATGGCCATTTCTGTCCTGAGGATGGTTGCTTGCGTTTAGCTGTGTAATTTGCTATTGGCACTGGATGGTTGCCATTTAGTTCCAGTGTGGTGAGTGGCACTGTCATGCTGGCTAGGAGTTGAAGTGTTTGCTCTGTTGTCGCAGTGTTGGCCTCATCAACAATCATCAGAGCCGAAGGTTGAGACATATTTGTTGTTGGTTGCTTTCGCTTCTATTTTCAACAGAAGGTGTCATGGTAACCATCTGAGTGGTTGGCCGTTCTGGCCATTGAGGGCTTTCCGGCATCTGTAATGAAAATGAACATAGAACAGTACAGCACAGTACAGGCCCTTCGGCCCTCGATGTGCCGAGCTATGTCCAAACCCAAGATCAAGCTATCCCACTCCCTATCATTCTGGTTTGTTCCATGTACCTATCCAATAACCGCTTGAAAGTTCCTAAAGTGTCCGACTCCACTATCACAGCAGGCAGCGCATTCCACACCCCAACCACTCCAAGAGTAAAGAATCTACCTTAGACACCCCTCCTATATCTCCCACCATGAACTTTATAGTTATGCCGCCTAATAACAGCTACATCCACCTGAGGAAATAGTCTCTCCTATTGCTAAGGGTGCTTTGCAAAGAGGGAAGAAAGTTCAAAACTGAAGACCTAGCCAGGATACTCTTTCTTGTTTCAGCTCTCGGGAACTTGCAGTGGTTCTGTCATTTGAGCAGATTTGGGATTACATAGGCATCTCTGCTCAAGAGAGAAGACCGCTCACAACTATTAACATCAGCTTAAAGGTTTGTTTACTGCACACCTTAGTGGTTTCAGAATCATGTCTACGGCTAGAAGTCGGATTCCTCCAGGCTCATAGAGTGGTGCTCTGTTTGTGAACAGAACTCCCACTTACCTGACGAAGGGACAGCGCTCCGAAAGCTAGTGGCTTTTGCTACCAAATATTCCTGTCGGACTTTAACCTGGTGTTGTAAGACTTCTTACTGTGTTGTTTGAAGTCAGAGGACTCATAGCCAAGGTTCTTTGTGTGGTAGACCATATCACTGACTCCCATGTCCAATGTAATGTTTGTGAAATGGCCGCAATCCAAAATATCCACATCCCAATTTGAAAATCTAGGATCTTTGACCTCGTCTAAGAAGCATGTCATGTCCTCTTAGCGCGCAGTCTAAAACTCATGAATCATCTTTGGGTCTTCTGTTCAGAGATTTTGGCCTTGCAGAGTTGGCCGATGTGTTTAATTCTGTTATACTGAAAGCCTTGGGCTGAATTTGCAGTACATTGATCTCATCAGCGGGGGCGCTTCACTCCATAGCGCTGATTTTTCCACTGATTGGTTAGGATTTTGGTTCCCTTGGCTTGGAGTGGCCTCATTTCTGTGGTGTTTAACTCATTGAGCAGTAGGGGAGCTTCCTTTGAAACACAATTAACTTTCCTCTCTTAAAATGGCCTTTACTGCACATGGAGATCAGACAGCCTAACAATTTCTCGAGGGTGAGATCTTCCTTCACTTACAGTGTATTTGAGAATGCATCATCCATGAGTCCTATAGCTATTCTATTCCTGAGTCCAGATTTTAGTTATCCCTATTCACAGCTTACAGCCAATCTGTACACATCATTAATGTATGAGTCAACAGGGTCTCTAGACTGCTAGATATGCTTATTCAATTTATTCCTTTCTAGGAATTTGTTACTTCATCATTTCAAATAAGCAATGAATGAATTTAGTAGATAATTCATTGATTCCCTGACTCACAATAATCGGGTTCACTATCAGGCCAATTAATAAAGCAGTGTGTTAACTTGTTCAGCGGCTGTCGTTTAATCCAGACTTGAAGCAATCGCGTGTCTCAGGAACTTTTTTCTCCAAAATCCCTATTTACGTAATTGAGCCTTGGACAAGTCCAAATTGATCTTTAAGTGTGGATTTCTGACCCGTGGCTAAAATATTTTGAACTGTAGGTTCAGCCTTAAGAAGTTGCTGAAATTCAAAATGGTACCACCACTCTGCAGTGGGTTAGCTGTACATATTTATTAACTACAAGAACTATTTACAGAGTAAAGGGTTCAAGCTAGAAGCTTCCTTCATATTTGTTTGTGCACACTTGGCTCACCCCTAAGTGCAGGTCATGTGTTCTCTTAGATCACTGTGTGGGCAATACTATACTCAGTCCCAAGTTAGCTCTACGTGTACCTAACACACCTTATAGTACACCTCTGCAGAGACCGTGCCTGCTGCTGGCACCAGAGTCTCAGAATCATGGAACAGCCCAAACCACAGGTAAGTAATGTGGAATGGGAGGAGGGAGGAGTAGAGGTTTCACAGGACAGGGGTCTTGGAGAATCAGGTATTGGGGGGTCAGGAGCAAGGACATGGGCTGCCTATCAGCAGAATCTCTGTTACCACTAACCAGAAATTGAACTGGACCAGACAAGCAAACGTGCCTACAATAGCAAGTCAGAGGCAAGTCATTTTGCAGCACAATTCCTGATTCCACAAAGCCATTCTATCACCTTCAAGGCACAAGTAGGCAGTCTGAAAGAATCCTGAATGAATTAAGTACCTACAACACTCAAGAAGTTCAATACCATCCACATAGTGGTCAGCAACACTGTCTCACAGTGCCAGGCACCAGGATTCGATTCCTGCCTTGGGTCACTGTTAGTGTGGAGTTCGAACGTTCTTCCCATGTCTGCGTGGGTTTCCTCTGGGTGCTCCAGTTTCCTCCCACACTCAGAAAGACATGCTGATCAGTGTACCTGAACAGGTGCCAGAGTGTGGCAACCAGGGGGTTTTCACTGTAACTTCATTGCAGTGTTAATGTAAGCCTACTTATGACACTAATAAATAAACTTTAAAAGCATCCAGGACAAAGCTTGCTTGAATGATCTAACTTCACCTGATTTTGGTTGAATGGGTAAATGTCCCTCACATAATCCTCCTTGCTTTCAGAAAGCAGCAGGAGAAACATTTCACTGGCCTGTAACATAGGCTTTCCCTGTCAAACTAATTTGTCGCACTACAAAAGAATAAGTGAACAGTAGTTATGACACAATGGGTGGGATTTTATGGCCTCGCTCGCCTCAAAACCATAAAATCCCATCCAAGTTCAACAGACCTTTCCATGGTTCGCCCCTCACCCACTCCAATTCCCAAGGTGGGGTGGTGAAATTCCAGCCAATATAGATTTTAAAATACTTACTGAACTATTTCCTCAAATCAGGAGAAAACAACAAAGGGCTTCAATGGTTGTTTGATTCTGTGGCAGTTCTTTTACACTAAACACCCACACCCACTTCCTGGCTCAACCCTTCACTCTCTGAAGATTTCAGACAGCCTTCCCAATTTGAACATGAGGGCTGATGAAGAATTGTCCAGTACTTGCAACAGCCCAGAGATAACCAGTCCGTCAAAAGGTTTTTTAGGAATATAAGAGCAGAAGTAGGCCATTCGGTCCCTCAAGCCTGCTCAGCCATTTAACTAGATCATGGTCAATCTTCGACCACACCTTCCCACACCCTGCCCATTTCCCTGATGTCAGTGGTATCTAGAAATCTATTGATCGTTGCTTTGAACATACTCAATGATTGAACCTCCACAACCCTTTGGGGTGGAGAATTCCAAAGGTTCACCACCCTCTGAATGATAGGATTCCTCCTTCTCTCAATCCTAGGTGGCTTGCCCGTTATTCAGAGATTGTGTTCCCTGGTCTAGACGTCCCAACCAAGGGAAACATCTTTCCTGCATCTACCCTGTTGAGTGTTGTAAGAACTGTACACACTTCAGCGAGGTTCCCTCGCTTTCTTCTAAACTCAAAAGAATACAGTCCCAGTCTCCTCAATCTTTGCTTCGCAAACAATACTGCCATTCATGGGATTAATCTGGTGAACTCTGAAGACTCAAAAATGGATAGAATGCTCATCAATTTATACCCCATCATCTAGTTGAATGCTATGGATCCAAGTACACATTTAGTCTAAGATGTGGCTATGATTATGGACCAGGTCCTCCATGTGGTGTACGATCAGTTAATAAAACCTGGACTCAGATACATTAGAGGTCTTGGGCTTCACTCATGAGACCAATACACTTTTCTCAGAAGCTACCTGTAGCTGAGTACAGGAAGATTTGACCCAAAATGGAAGAACTATTCTCAAAGATGAGGAAGGTGCTTTCAGTAACAGTGGGCAGGATTTTCTGGTCCTTCACACAAGCAGATCTACCAGTCCCATTGAAAGTGAACCCAGCTGAGGGTTCCTTGGCAGGGAGATGGGTGAGCCACACAAAACCCCATAGACCTCAGTGGGACCAGAAGATCCCACCAATGGCCAATGACGAGCTGCCTCCAGTGCTGGAAATACGGCCCAGGGAAAATCCCACCCAATATGTTGGTGATTCCATTTTCTTCTGTCAAGTACTGCAGATGAAACTCAATTATTTGTCCTCAGGTACATAAGCAGCTTCCATTATCGACAAAATTAGAAGATTGACCAGCCAAGAAATAGGAAAGGAAACAATGTTTACATCCCCAGATTTTTCCAAAGCACTTTAAAATTAATGAATTAGTTTACAATGTGGTCACCTTTTTATGTAGAAACACATGTCAGCCAATCTGTACACAGTGAGGTCCCCAAAAAAGCAACTAGATGAACCACAGACAATCTGGTTTCAGTTGAAATATGAACAGGACACCCCTTTTAAAATATTAGGCTTTTATTTTCACTGTAGAAGTAGGTTTAAGGTCACACCCAAAAACTAGCACCTCTGATAAAGCAGGACTTCCTCGGTAGTGCACTAAAGTACCAGCTCGGATCCCAGAGTAGGGCTTGGGCTAAGTTTAAGTTTATTTTATTAGTGTGACAAGTAAGGCTTACATTTATGAAGTTACTGTGAAAATCCCCTAGTCACCACATTCCGGCACCTGTTCAGGTACACTGAGGAAGAATTTAGCATGACAAGTGCACCTAACCAGCAAGCCTTTCGGACTGTGGTCACCACACGACCGAAGGATGTGGAGGCTTTGGAAAGGGTACAGAAAAGATTTACCAGGATGGTGCCTGGTATGGAGGGCATTAGCTATGAGGAGAGGTTGAAGAAACTTAGTTTGTTCTCACTGGAGCGACAGAGGTTGAGGGGACAACCTGATAGAAGTCTACAAGATTATGAGGGGCATGACGCAGTGGATGCAGTCAATTACTAGGCGGCATAGGTTTAAGATGCAAGGGGCAATGTTTAAAGGAGATGTTCGAGGCAAGTTTTTTTACACAGGAGATGGTGGGTGCCTGGAACTCGTTGCTGGGGGAAGTAGTGGAAGCAGATACAATAGTGACTTTTAAGAGACGCCTTAACATATACACAAATAGGATGGGAATAGAGGGATATGGTCCCCGGGAGGGTAGGGAGTTTTAGTTCAGTTAGGCAGCATAGTTGGTGCAGGCTTGGAGGGCAGAAGGACCTACTGCTATGCTGCAATTTTCTTTGTTCTTTGAAACCGGAGCACCCGGAGGAAACCCACACAGACGCAGGGAGAACGTGTAGATTCAACACACAGTGACACAAGCCAGGAATCGAACCCGAGTCCCTGGTGCTGTGAGGCAGCAGTGCTAACCACTGTGCCACCATGCCACCTTAATAGCTCTTTCACTCAGAAACGGGAGCATGATTGTTAAGCCATGATTAGCTGTCCATCTCAAATCATCAATGGTCTTATCCAGTATATTTGTTCTTTAATTAGAAATCAGGCACATTTCTACCTGGCTTTAAACAATTCCGAGCACAATTTTAAGTATTTGACAAAGCACCAGTTGGTACATTTAACAATTGGTGGGTAGGCCTGATGTGGCCTTCTGTTCATAATTTGAAGGGAGGAAGGCCTGGCTGCAAGACGGACAATATTGGAGCAGTATGAAAGAAAGAGTTGGCACTGTGCAAACCAGTCAAAAAAATCTAGACTTAATTTGAGCTCAGATCAAGCAGATCATATCGAAAGCTACAGGAGTGCCACAATGCATTAAAGCAGCTACCCTTTAACAATGGCTCACATTCTATCTTAATAATGTATACTGAGGCATTTTCTGGTCAGAAATCCTTCAAGACAGGAATGACCAGGGCCCTAATTTTAGCTCCTATAGTGTTTTGTTGCCAGTGAGTGTTACTCCAGGAATTAGGTTAACACAGACCTCAGAAATAGTTGAAATCCAGCCTGCTGGGTTCCAGGTACAAAGAGCCAGGGCATCATTAGCCCTGAAATGATGCATTTTCACGAACCTCATTAGTGAGCACAAAAGGTATTTATTTACAAGAAGTGGACAGCAGCTGCATGGGCTATAGCTAGCTCCCATGGTGTCCCAGTAGCTCATCTTAATAGCTTGAAAGATACACTTCTCTTTCTTGAGGTAAACCCCAGTTTTCTGAAATCACTTTGACATCTCTTCTAAGTTTGCAAGGTGCTCACCCTTATAACCGGTTATAAGGATATCCTCAAGGATATCCAGTTATAAGGATATCCTCAAGGTACATTACAACTTGCAGTAGCCCCTGTAGCAGACTCTCCACTGTCCTTTGGAATATCCACATGCCAAAGGCATGCCAAAAGGCAGATGTGTGTACTAGAATAGGTCATTATGTGTACTTATCATGACATACTCCCAAAAAGTGCCATTGAATTCAAGATGCTTTGTGTAAGATTGACCTCCTGCCAGTTTGCATACAGGTCTTCAGTTCCTGGAATTGGGTACTTATCCAGCTTGGTGGCCTGATTAACTGTTAACTTATAATCACCACAAATACAGATGGTCTTGTCCAGTTTCAATATGGGGACTGTTGATGCTGCCCATTCAAGAACAGAACTAGCTGAATAACGGTTAGTTATTCCAACCTATTTAGCTCAGTGTGCACTTTCTCTTATCAGGCATATGGTCCCAGCCTTACCTAAAGAATCAGGGTGTTTCCTCTGGGTCCACATAAATTTTGTAATTTAACTAATTAACAGCCTTGAATTTGTCTATGTCATCATAGAATGTGCTCACATATTTTATCAGTCTGAATAATCCTTCCTATACCTGAAAAATCTCAGTCCAGTTCAACTTGAATTCTTGGGTTGAGGTCGTGGCCAAGATGCTTAATCCTTTACCCATTGCTATTATCACTGGGAGTTGGGTGGACTGTTGTCCAGAGCTTACAGATACCAATGTGTGCCTTTTATTTTTATTGCACCTCCCTTATAAGGCTTCAACTTGGCAGAGGTGCTCTTCAAGTTCAATGGCTGGACTCCCTCTCTTAAGTACTGAAATGTATGCTCGCCCATCACAGTGGCTGATGCCCCGCATCCACTTGCATCTTAAGAGACTTCCCATTGACCAAGAACATTACAGTAATAGGGATTATCTTGCCTGTATTTTGATTAAAGAGAGTGAATACCAGAATCATTGGTGCTGGGCTCTTCCAATTGTATACTTATAAATTCTTAGTTGATCGATTGCTCAGTGATTTTTGACTTAGCTCTGCACTGTTTTATCAATAAAATAATAAAAACACTTAAGCTTCCATAAACCGACATGATTCAGGAGAGTGGTTGCCTCCATATCAGCAACATTCCCCTTTAAGCATTATTGACTGACTGCCTATTGTGTACTTGTTTTTTTGGTGGCTGAAATTGTTCCTACTACGCAGATGCTCCAGTGGTTTTGGCGCCACAGTTGGTTGCAAGTTCTGTCCTAACTGGTTAATTGTACCATTTAGTATGCTCTGCAACTCTTATGCACCTTTTTCAGCACTTTCCAGTGACAGCCAGTGCTATCTCCATTGCTTGTTAACAATTTATTTTGATGGCTGTAAGAAGACTGTGTTGAATAGCATTGCTGTTCATGTCACAAACTAACCTATCCTGTAACATGTCAATTAGGGTGGCTCCAAAATCACAATACTCTGATAATTGCTGCAGTTTAGCAACGCAAGTTGCATTCAATTCACCTGGGGTTCTCACCCTCAAATTAAATTTGAACCTCTGGAGTGTGACTGTGGGTTGATGTTGCAATTGAGCCTTCACTAAATTCACAAGCTTTTTGAATGATTTAGAGTCAGGTGTTTGGGCTGTAAGACAGTGCATAAGGTTATAGATCTTAGTTCCACAATAACATAGGAGAATTGCTATGTGTTTCGCCTCCTTCCCTATTTCCTTTGCTTGGAGATAGAATCATAGAGCCTTACAGTGCAGAAAGAGGCCCCATGGCCCATCGATAATACCAAAGATGTTCAACGTACTGTATCCAGTCCTCTGTCGAGGGGTCAAATGTGTCTATTTGCCCAAAGGCAGGCATTCTGGTGAGTACTCTTAAAATACGATATTCACGGGTGTTGAATCAGAAGCAGTGTCAAGAATAAACTATCCTTGTCGCCAGGTATAATGATGTACTTTCACAGATTTCATTAGTGAACACCAAAAGTATTTATTAATAAGAATTGTACAGCATCTGCATGGGCTGCAGCTAGCTCCCAAAATATCTCTGTCAAGGAGCCTTTCTCCCCATTGGATAATCCCACACCCTGAGTCCCGAATGGCATGTAGGCAAGGTGACCCTTATTCTGCTGTGTTGCCCTTAAAGGGACAACAAGCCACACAATCCCTCAAAACTAATTTTTTGCAACATCTTTAGGTCTGTCACCAGCTGGTCCTTTAAAGGGCCATTGGTTAGATTAATATTTCAGGTCCCCTACCAGACAAAAAGGATTTCAATGTCTGGATAGAAAGCTCAACAAGGAGAAAAAGGATGACATTCATTCACAGGTGGACCCAGTTCATCAGAAAGCTATGAAATAAAGAATGGGATTCAACTGAACAAGATAGGTATGAACCTTTCTTCTGCCAATAAGAAGGAAGTACCCAGGACTTTTTTTAAATTTATTTATTAGTGTCACAAATAGGCTTACATTAACACTGCAATGAAGTGACTGTGGAAATCCCCTAGTCGCCACACTCCAGTGCCTATTCAGATACACTAAGGAAGAATTTAGCATGGCCAATGCACCTAATTAGCTCGTTTTTTGGACTGTGGGAGGAAAGTGCAGCACCCGGAGGAAACCCATGCAGACACAGGGAGAATGCTACTCCACACAGATAGTGACTCAAGCCAGGAATCAAACCCAGGTCTCTGGCTCTGTGAGGCAGTAGTGCTAACCACTGTGCCACCATGCCACCCTATGGGCTTAGGCTGGGAAATGAAACACACACCCCACAAAATAAACCCAATTGTCAACAGTGAATATAACAACTCACCTGCTCAGGTGAAGTCACCAGAAAAAAAAGCATAACATTGCACCAAATTTTCTGAGGATCTTATGAAGTTTTCTCCACAAACATTAGAATTGGCAATGCAGTGCCTCAAGTGGAAATCCTGAGCTTTAGCCCCATGGCTGGGAAATTCCTTATAGCTCTTTCTGCTTTGCTACAGCACTGCACTCCCTTCTGTCAGGTGAAGTAATGCCGGCAGATTTGGAGCAGCACTAAGGAGTATGTGGCTCTCTTCTTCTTAGCAATCTGTGAAGCCTCAGCTCCTTCCAAGACTTTTTGTAAGGTGTCCATGTGCTACGCATACTGTGTTCTTCCCCCACCACTGTTTCCCATGCATGTCTCCCTTCATTCTAATATTGTCCGGAATGTTGTGCACTAGGTAAACAATTGGACTTTGGGTATATCTTGGCTGGAGAATCATCGTCAAGCATCAAGAGAGCAGTTTAAAGTCATAATCTACTGACACAGGAGCAAGAATGGAGTCCCCCACCCCAGTGAAGGTGACTGACTTCTGTCAGTCAGAGGATTTGAAAGGGGTCTTCCCACACTTGCAGTTCTTAGAGGGAGAAAGGGGGATCCCTTCTGCAGAAAGGAGTGCGATTGGGATTTAGAAGCCTGCCAGGTGTCCAGGGGCATGGAGATTAAAGTGACCAGGCCACACTAAAGTTTTCACAGTCCATACAGCAGAATGAAGACTTGACTAGAGAGCTGCCTGAAATCACCACGCCAAAGATAATCTTCAGAATATCCAGCGCTGGAAGGGGCAATCCAGCCACTAGACCCCAATCCCAGGAGAGATGGTCAGTTCAACCCCTTGTCCCCACCCCAACCCAACCCAACCCAACACCCAGAACCCTTCGGGGACCTTACCTCTGTGTCCTTGCAGCGGCAAAGTAGCACATGTTTACTGAACTTACCTTCTTGACCCCGTCAGGATCCAACGCTCCAGCACGAGAGGGGGGCGGGGAAGGCGCTCCAGCACGAGGGGGCGGGGGGAGGAGGAAATCCGGCACGAGGCGGGGCGGGGGGGAATGCGAGGCAGTCGGGCACGACTGCAAACAATACAGCCAAAAGGTACATTGGCAAAGCCACTCTAATAGGCTATTGGTGTCTCTGAATAAAGACATTGCCGAATTATAGTCCAAGAAATTTCAACTGAAAAAAGACAGAGATGTTGCTGTAGGCACTTGAATCTAGTGATTAAATCATCTTGATTAAAATTGTCTATAAAGGTTCCATTATCAACCCCAAGAGAAGATAAGTCTGGCCGCATGAAATAAAAATAAATCAGCCCAACTTTACTTTGTTTAGGCGCTTTGCTCATAAGGATTGATTATGAAATTCTTTGCAAAAAGCAACAAAAAGCTTTTGAGGGAAATTAAGAGAGCACTGGAAACAGCAAAGGTTATGGAGCCCAACAACATCCCAGCAATAGTAGTGAAGACCTTAGCTCCAGAGCTACCCAAAGCTCTGTTTCGGTATAGCTACCAAATTGGCATCTACCTAAAAATGTGGAAATTTGCCCATAAATGTCCTAACCACAAGTAACAGGACACATGTAACCCAGCTAATCTTTATTCTCAGTCTACAGCCCAAGTGATGGGAAGAATTACCAACAGTCTGATCAAGCTGCACTTTTCATTGATAGCCTGCTCAACAATGCTCAGTTTTGAGTTTTACTGGGACTACTTAGCTGTGGACCTCATTATCAACCTGATCTAAACCTGAACAAAAGAGCTGAATTTCAGATACTTGTGGTCTTGGAATCTGAACATCACAGTCCTAGGACATCGCTCCCGGAGTTTCTCAGGGCAGCAGTCTCAGCTCAACCAGCTTCATTCAGCTGCTTTATCAATGACTTCCCATCCATCATAATGTCTGAAGTGGAGGATTCCTTGATGAATGCACAGTGTTTAGTTATGTCATTGATTCCCCGATAATGAAGCAGTCCATGCTCGCATGCAGCATGACAACATCCAGGCTTCAGCTGATGTGGCATGTAACTCTCAAGCTATACAAAAGTGACAGATCATGGGCATCTCCAACAACATAGAATCCAACCAGCTTTGACCATCAACAGCATCACTATCAACAACTTCCCACCATCAAATTCTGGCAGAACTAATGCACCATAATTACTGCAACAGGGCAGTAGCTAGTTATTCTTCAGTGAATGGATCATCTTCTAACTCATCACAACTTTTTCATCATTTGTAAGATAAAAGTCAGGGGTCCACTGAAACATTGAATAGATGAGTGCAGCTGCACAACACTCAGAAAGCTCAACTCTACCCATGACAAGCAGGATGTTGACTGATTGCCAGTCCACCATTGTAAACTCCCTTCACCACCAACACACCATGACTGTGGTGTCTACTATCTATAGAGTATACACTGCAGCAGCTCACTAAAATGTCTTCAATAGTATCCACCCAGAAGGACAAGGGGACTGGAAAAACTATCAGAACCAAGTTCCCTTCAACGTGCACAATTCCGACTTGGACATATAATGCTCAATCTTCAATGTCATTAGGTCAAAATCCTGGACTTGTACCAGACAGTGTTGTCTGGTACGTGATTATAGCATGAGAGTTACATGCCACTTATCAGCTGAAGCCTGGATGTTGTCATGCTGCATGTGAGCATGGACTGCTTCATTATCAGAGAATCAATGACGTAACTGAACACTGTGCAATCATCAATGAATCCTCCACTTCAGACATTGTGATGGATCATACAGAGTGCAGTGGTTCAAGAAAGCAGCGCATCTCTAGCTTGTCAAAGACAACTAGGGATGGACAGTAAACAAAGGCCTTTTTAGTGACATCCACCCATATCTTGAGAATTAAGTGAAAGAAAATCCAGCGCCTGAAATTTTTGGATGGCGTGTACTTGCCTCCCACCATCAGAAGAGTCACAGGAGACACGCACACACTGACTCCGAGTGCCTGGCAGCCATTCACACTGGAATAAGCATTAAGTGGCTGTAGGTGGGACTTCCTCCTCTCACTCAGGGGGAAGTCCCACCTTAGCAAGCTGGCAGCCATCCTGACTGACCTGCAGCTCTCTCGTTCATGGGGCTGCAGTGGACTGATGAGGAAATACAGGAAGAGAGCTGAGCCTTAAAAAGGTGGCACAGTGGTTAGCACCTCTGCCTCATAGCACCAGGGACCCGGGTTCAATTTCAGCCTGGTCACTGTCTGTGTGGAGTTTGCACTTTCTCCCTGTGACTGCATGGGTTTCGCCGGGTGCTTCAGTTTCCTCAGAGTCCTAAAATATGCGGATTAGGTTGACTGGCCATGCTAAATTGATCCTAGTATCGGGGTATTAATAAGTTAAACGTGTGGGGTTACGGTAATAGGGCCTTGGTCGGTACAGACTCGATGGGCTGAATGGCTTCCTTCTGTATTGTAGGGATTCTATGATAAGTTCAAGCGTTTCCCAGGGAGAGTAAGGAAGACCTAGGGAGGGGAGTGGGGGATGTTGCAAAAGGGCAATTGGAGTGTTGGGGGTAAGGAAGGCCAGGAGGGGTCGGGGGGGGGTGGAGTTCACGTGGCCATCACACCTTAAGGAGTGGTCACCCATAATAGGAAGGAGGCTTCTGATGGATGCCCCCTCCCCTCCAGCCAACCTTCCCACCCAGGATCTAGGCCTATCTGTTTTGGGCATTCCCCAGTCCAGGTAAAATCTCACCCACAGCTTAAGAATTGAGACTTTGGGGGGAAACAGCCCATTAATTGGCCATTTATAGGGTGAGATTTCACAGTCGTGCTTGCCCCAAAATCTGAAAATCCCACCCGAGGCCAGTGGGTCCGCACCCAGCCCACTACAATTCCCCTGCTGGGCTGGACGGGAAAATTCCTCTCTAATGGTCCTCAGCTGGGGCAAGTGCGGGCTTCCCATCTAAAGCCTTGCTCACCTCAACATAAAATCGCTGTGTGGTCCTGTAAATGCACCTAGTTTGGGGGCGTTTAAGAGATCTGTGGATAGGTTTATGGACGAAAAGGGATTGGTTTAGATTAGTGGGTCAGTGTTTTTTTTTAAAAAAACTGGTCGGCGCAACATCGTGGGCCGAAGGGCCTGTTCTGCGCTGTAATGTTCTATGTTCTATGTTCTATGGTCAGGGCAGGCGGGAATCCACAGGGAATCCTGTTGCTCCAATTTTATGCTCCCCCTTCGCCCTCGCCCCCTTAAAAGCTGCTGGTCTAGGAGTACAACATTCTGCCCCATTATTTAAAATCCCTTTCCACGCTAGCATATAACTGAAAGCGCGTTTAAATGAAAGTTAACTGATTTACATTGACCAGTGCGTCTGGCACAGAGAGCCAGTTTGATTAATAAAAGAACAACCCTGTTAGGCGTGATAATAAAATGCTCGACATTACACACTGACCCATTCAGTATATTCAGTTGGTCAATAATTCATTCCATTTGATTATATAGTCAGAAAAGATTGCTGTTGGAAGACGTGAATATATCCAGTTTATTTCTGGGAAAGGTGCATAATTATTTTTAATTCCTGAAACGCACACCTTTGTTACGTATGGTTTAGCTGAATAACAATTTCATGTTATTCAGACAGTACCATTTTCAGACAACAAACCAAGATGCATCCTAGCATCAAAATGGGACATGCATAGTGCATTCTGGAATATCTTCTAGCTTTCACAGAAAGCTCCTGTTATTTATCATTTTCTATTAAAAAAATCAGCCCCCTGCAAACCTGATGTAAGGCGCACCACTGAACACACTAGGAAATTCTGGATTTATAAGTGGAACATTACCATGGTGTCTCCGAATTCTTTCAACACCGCAAAGAGAGTCTGAAAAAGGGTTTGGAAAACTTCCTCCATTAGGGGAAGGAGAAGAATGTGCATCACTTTCAGCATGATGGTGCTGCGGGCAGCACGGTGGCACAGTGGTTAGCACTGCTGCCAGAAACCCGAGTTTGATTCCTGGCTTGGTTTGCTCTTTGTGCAGAGTTTGCACGTTCTCTGCATGGGTTTCCTCCGGGTGCTCCAGTTTTCTCCCAAAAAGATGTGCTGGTTAGATGCATTGGCCATGCTAAATTCTCCCACAGTGTATCTGAACAGGTGCTAGAGAGTGGTGACTAGGGGATTTTCATAGTAACCTCATTGCAGTGTTAATGTAAGATGACTTGTGACACTAATCTTTAAACTGCAACATATAATTTTACAGTATATTTGGAGATGATTCTTTTGACATGCATTATATGTTTTGCTAATCTTGCAACATTTGTTGACAATTGCACTTCCAGCAAGAGCTGGAATTTTTCAGGGTGGGTCAGTCACCATCATACGTGGTAAATTGATGCAACATAACACGAAATTAGATGCTATAATTGTGTCATTAACCAAATGTCAACTCAATAAAGGAATTGTTAACAGATGAAATAATTAGCAGTTATTTATTACAGACTTCAGGCAATGGAATCTGTTTCACTGGGAAATGAAAAGCAAAACACAGGTAATAAGACTCAATTTGAATTCATGTTTGCCAAAGGGAACAGTTGCTGTCAAGAGAAAGATCAATCTTAAGCATTTGGAGCATTTTGCTTTCTCCTGACTTACCAGCCATTTCAGGAGACTAAAATCGAAGGCTAATTTTAATGCTCCCCACATGATGGGCAAGCTGGGGGCTGGGGTAAGATAGCAGACAGTGGGGTGGAGCAGGGTCCTCCCACTGTGACTCAAATGCCTTCCCACTTCTCACAATTTTTACATTTCTGAATTCAAGCACAGAAATAAAGAACAAAGAACAAAGAAAGTTACAAGCACAGGAACAGGCCAAGCCTGCACCGACCATGCTGCCCGACTGAACTAAAACCCCTACCCTTCCGGGGACCATAACCTTCCATTTCTATCCTATTCATCATGTATTTGTCCAGCTGACCCTTAAAAGTCACTTTCATATCTGCTTCCACTCTCTCTCTTGGCAGCGAGTTCCAGGCACCCATCACCCTCTGTGTAAAAAAACTTGCCTCGTTCATCTCCTTTGAACTTTGCCCCTCGCACCTTAAACCTATGCCATGTGGTAATTGACTCTTCCACCCTGGGGAAAAAGCTTTTGACTATCCACTCTGTCCACGCCTCTCATAATCTTGTAGACTTCTATCAGGTCGCGCCCTCAACTTCCGTCATTCCAGTCAGAACAAACCAAGTTTCTCCAATCTTTCCTCATAGCTAATACCCTCCATCTCAGGCAACATCCATTCTTTCCCAGAATAGATAGGGCCTGATATAAATAGCAGAATCACACCTGCTCAACAGAATTGGGATATACACATCATTCAAACTATAGACCCAACTAAAGTCTCCCACGTAAGCTGGTAGCAACAAGGATCTAGGCCATGGGAGGCTGAGGTAATTGGCCAATTTAATATTTACATAAGAACATAATAAGAACATAAGAAATAGGAGCAGGAGTAGGCCAACTAGCCCTTCGAGCCTGCCCCGCCATTCAATAAGATCATGGCTGATCTGTCGTGGCTCAGTTCCACATTCCCGCCCTCTCCCCATAACCCTTAATCCCCTCTCTTATCAAAAACCCATCAACCCGTGTCTTAAAAATATTTAGCGAGGTCGCCTCCACCACTTCAACGGGCAGAGAATTCCAGAGATTCACCACCCTTTGAGTGAAGAAGATCCTCCTCAACTCTGTTCTAAACCGCCCCCCCTTTATCTTGAGGCTCTGCCCCCTAGTCCTACTATCCTTTCTGAGCGGGAAGAGTCTCTCCACCTCTATCCTATCCATCCCATTCATCATCTTATAAGTCTCAATGAGATCTCCCCTCATTCTTCTAAACTCTAACGAGTACAAGCCTAATTTATTCAGCCTCTCCTCATAGCTCAACCCCCTCAACTCCGGCATCAGCCTAGTAAACCTCCTCTGCACTCCCTCCAAGGCCAAAATATCCTTGCGTAAGTACGGCGCCCAAAACTGCACACAGTACTCCAGCTGCGGCCTCACCAATGCCCTATACAGCCGCAGCAAGACCTCCCTACTTTTATATTCAATCCCCCTCGCGATGAAGGCCAGCATCCCATTCGCCTTCCTGACCACCTGTTGCACCTGCAAGCTGGGTTTTTGCGACTCATGCACAAGGACCCCAAGGTCCCTCTGCACCGTCGCCTGCTGCAGTTTTTCTCCACGTAAGTAATAATCCTTCCTACCATTATTCCTACCAAAGTGGACCACCTCGCACTTGCCAACATTAAATTCCATTTGCCATTTCCTGGCCCATTCGCCCAGCCTATCTAGATCCTTCTGTATACTCTCCTCACCCTCCGCACAATTTGCCTTTCCAACAATTTTGGTGTCATCAGCAAATTTCGACACCCTACACTCGGTTCCCTCCTCCAGATCATCTATATAAATGGTAAATAGCTGAGGCCCCAGCACCGACCCCTGGGGCACTCCACTAGTCACCATCCGCCAATCCGAATAGCACCCATTGACCCCCACTCTCTGCCTCCTATTTGACAACCAGTCCTCTATCCACGCTAACACCCTACCCCCAACTCCATGCCCCCTGACCTTCTGCAATAACCTCTTGTGAGGTATCTTGTCAAATGCCTTCTGAAAATCAAGAAAGACCACATCCACCGACTCTCCTCTATCCACCGCCCTAGACACATCCTCATAGAACTCCAGTAAATTTGTCAGACACGACTTCCCTTTAACGAAACCGTGCTGCGTCTGCTCTATCAAGCAGTTCCCCTCAAGATGCCTCACTATTTCCTCCTTGATGACGGATTCTAACATTATACCTACAACAGACGTTAAACTAACTGGCCTATAATTCCCCGCCTTTTGCCTGGCACCCTTCTTAAACAACGGCGTAACATTATCCGTTTTCCAATCTTCCGGCACTTGCCCGGAATCCAGCGACGTTTGGAAAATAACCACCAAGGCATCCACTATAACCTCCGCCATTTCTTTCAGAACCCTCGGATGCATTCCATCCGGTCCTGGGGACTTGTCCACAATCAGCCCCTCCAGTCTGTCGAGCACCACCTCTCTAGGAACAGTAATGTCATTGAGACCCTCCAGTCCTACCACCTTTCCATCTCTAACATCCGGCAAATTATTCACATCCTCCTCCGTGAAGACTGAAACAAAAAAGTTATTCAAGACCTCAGCCATATCCCCATCCCCTACCACTAAGTCCCCCTTCTCATCCTCTAAGGGACCAACGCTCACCCTAGCCAGCCTCTTCCTTTTTATATATTTATAAAAACTCTTGCTATCCTTTTTTATATTAAGCGCTAGCCCAGCTTCATAGTTTCTCCTCCCCTTCTTTATCAGCTTCTTTGTCAATCTCTGTTGACATTTAAATCTCTCCCAATCCTCTTCTCGCCCACTACTCTTAGATACTCTAAACGCCTCCGCTTTTAATTTAACACTTTACTTCACCTCCTTCGTTATCCATGGCTTATTACCTCTCCTCCTACGGTCCTTTTTAACCATCGGAATAAATTTCTGCTGAGCACCAAGAAAGATCTCCTTAAAGATCCTCCACTGCTCCTCAGCAGACCTACCTTCCAACGCGCTCCCCCAGTCCACATTCGCCAATTCTTCTCTCATCCTACCATACTCCCCTCTGTTCAAACAAAGGACGTGTGTCCGGGAACCCACTTTCTCCTCCTCCATCTGCACCAGAAACTCCACCATACAATGATCACTCTCCCCAAGAGGATCCTTCACCACAAGGTCCCTAATTCTACCCGCCTCATTACATAGCACCAGATCCAAGATAGCTCGCTCCCTCATCGGCTCCAACACGCAATGTTCCAGGAAACTATCCCGGCAGCATTCCAAGAACTCCTCCTCGAGCCCACCGCGTCCAACATGGGTCGACCAATCAATATGCAGATTGAAATCCCCCAGGCTAATGCCTGAACCGAGTGCAGACGGGCGTAGGGTTGATAGGATTAAGGAAGTGAATGGGTGGCTCAGGGATTGGTGTGGGAGAAATGGGTTTGAATTTATGGGGCATTGGCACCAGTATTGGGGTAGGTGGGACCTGTTCGGGCGGGATGGGGTTGGTCTGAACCGTGCTGGGACCAGAGTGCTGGCGAATCGTGTAAAGAGGACTGTAGACAGGGCTTTAAACTAATTAGGGGGGGGAGGGTGTGAGGGTAGGTGACATTACTTATGTCAGATCTTTCACCAAGCACCAATTATGGATGTGTTATCCACGACAGAGAAGAAGGGGTAAAAGCATCTTCTTACTGTGATATCTCAGAGGAGAAGAAAGAAACATAGAAAATAGAAGCAGAAGAAGGCCATTCAGCCCTTCGAGCCTGCTCCACTATTCATTTTCATCAAGACTGCTCTTCAAATTCAATATCCTGATCCCACCTTCCCCCATTTCCTTTAATCCCTTAAGCCCCAAGAGCTATATCTAATTTCTTCTTGAAATCACATAATGTTTTGGCCTAAACTACTTGACTTGTCAGATATTGGAGGCCTTGAAGACCGTTATGAACCCCTATGAATATCACTTGTAAACACTATTGGTGGATTTACTTGGATGCTACCGGGACTTGATTGTTCGGGTTATAAGGTGAGGCTGGATAGACTGGGACTGTTTTCTCTGGAGTGTAAGAGGTTCAGGGGTGATCTTATGGGGAACTATAAAATAATAAGGGGCATAGATAAGGTAGATTGTCAACATATTTTCCCATAGATAGGGAAATCTAAAACTAGAGGGCATAGGTTTAAAGTGAGAACGGAGAGATACAGAAGGGTCCTGAGGGCCAAGTTTTTCACAGAGAGTGGTGAGTATGTGGAACAAGCTGCCAGAGGCAGTAGTAGAGGCGGGTACAATTTTGTCTTTTGAAAAACATTTAGACAGTTACATGGGTAAGATGGGTATAGAGGGATATGGGCCAAACACGGGCAATTGGGACTAGCTTAGTGTAAAAACGGTGTGGCATGGACAAATTGGACTGAAGGGCTTGTTTCCATGCTGTAAACCTCTATCTACTTTTTCTTGTAGACCATCTGGACAAGTCCCCAGTGAAAGCCTCCAAACCAGTCATTTTTAATGGTGCAACAGTTCCTTTCCATCACGTTTGGTCAGGAATTCAGCAGGCAACATGTTAATGAGTTTCCTGATATCAATCCAGAATGTCTGCTTATAAAGCCACTGTCCTGTCGGGAGTAAAATTTGATCTCGTAGTTCTTTTTTTTACTTTCCCTCATATGAATGCATTGCTACTGCATGACTAAAGCATTTAGCAGGCACAGCATAGTGCGGGTCGGACTACATTTATTCTCCAAAATATTCTGCAGTTTAGTTGTCACCCACAGTCAAGCTGAAATGTTCAGATGCCTTTGACTGAGGCATTTTGATAAGGTGAATAGGGGAAATACTTCACTCTTCAGCAATTTAAGCTAAGAATTAATGAAGAAGAAGGAAAGACTTGTATTCATATAGTACCATTCTTGATCTCAGGACCACATAAAGCAGTTGGCAGCCAGCTGTTGAAGTATTTTTGCACTGCACTCATTGCTGTGATAGAGGAAACGCAGAAACTGATTTGCACCCAGCAAACTCCCAAGAACTGCAATGTGACAATGAACAGGCAACCATTCTAAGCAATGTTGATTGAGGGAGCAATGTTGGACAGGGCAGTGAAAATGCCCTTGCCTTTTGCTGACAATAATGCCATAGGATCTTTAACATCTCATCGAGAAAGCAGCGCCTCTGACTATGCTGCATCCAGCCATTCAGTATTGCACTGCAGTATCTGCCTAGCTTTTTGTGCTTGAACCTTTGGAGCGTAATTAGTAACTCAGGCTGAGATTTTCCCCTCCCGTTCACATCAGGCAGATGAGAGAAGAAAATATCGCGAGACAGCCAAAGTTGCGTTTCAAGTTGGCATAAAAGCAGGACACATAGAAATACATAAATTAGAAGCAGCAGCAGGCCATTCAGCCCTTCAAGCCGGCTCCACCATTCATTTTGATCATGACTGATCATTCAATTCAATATCCTGATCCCCCCTTCCTCCCATATCCTTGACCCCTTTAGCCCCATAGCTATATCTAATTTCTTCTTGAAATCAGACAACATTTTGGCGACAACTATATTCTGTGGGAGTAAATTCCACATATTCACCACCCTCTTATACTGGAGTTGAGGGGGTTGAACTATGAGGAGAGGCTGAATAAACTAGGCTTGTACTCGTTAGAGTTTAGAAGAATGAGGGGAGATCTCATTGAGACATATAAGATGATGAATGGGATGGATAGGATAGAGGTGGAGAGGCTCTTCCCGCTCAGAAAGGACAGTAGGACTAGGGGACACAGCCTCAAGATAAAGGGGGGGGCGGTTTAGAACGGAGTTGAGGAGGAACTTCTTCACTCAAAGGGTGGTGAATCTCTGGAATTCTCTGCCCGTTGAGGTGGTGGAGGCTTCCTCGCTCAATATTTTTAAGAAGCGGGTTGATGGGTTTTTGATAAGAGAGGGGATTAAGGGTTATGGGGAGAGGGCGGGAATGTGGAACTGAGCCACGACAGATCAGCCATGATCTTATTGAATGGCGCGGCAGGCTCGAAGGGCTAGTTGGCCTACTCCTGCTCCTATTTCTTATGTTCTTATGTTCTCTGGGTGGAGAAATGTCTCCTCACTTCAGTTCTAAAAGGTTTACCCCTTATCCTCAAACTATGATCCCTAATTCTGGACACCCCCACCATTGTGAACATTCTTTCTGAATCTACCCTGTCTAACCCTGTTAGAATTTTATACATTTCTATGAGATCCCCTCTCACTCTTCTAAACTCCAGTGAATTTAATCCTAACCAACTCACAGGTGATGACAGACCTGCCATGCCAGGGATCAACCTGGTAAATGTTCATTTACTCCCTCTTTGGAAGGATATCCTTCCTCAGATAAGGACACCAAACCTACACACAATACTCCAGCCTCACCAACGTTCCATACATTTGCAGCAAAACATCTCTATCCCTACACTCAAATTCTCTTGGTATGAAGACCAACGTACCATTTGCCTTCTTTACTGCCTGCTGTACCTGCACAATTACTTCCAGCGACTGACACGAGGACTCCAAGATCTTGTTGAGTATCTACCGCCCTCAATTTGCACCCATTCAAGTAATAATCTGTTTTCCTGTTATTGCTACTAAATTGGATAACCTCACATTTATCCGCATTATGCTGCATCTTCCGTGCACATACCCACACACTCAGCCTGTCCAAAACATGCTGAAGCATCTCTGCATCCTCCTCACAGCTTACCCATCAGTGATGGGCTGTGGTTCCCGCTATTGAACATTGGGAACCTCATTGTAAATATTTGCATATCATTATTGGGTCCCTATGCTGGAATCGTTCCCCCACATCAAGTAATGTGTGATGCACAACTGGTCTCATATAGCATGCACCTGGAGGTCAGTACTCCGAGGGGAGATTGGAAGTGAGCGCAATACTCGGGGGAGGATCGTGCCAGGATAATGCCAGGGGCTGCTGGGTAATTCCAGGGTGATGCAAGAAGGTACCAGTTTGATACCAACCTGCGGGTACACCTGGGCAAAGAATGTTTCCTGGAGTGCTCACTGGGGTGGCCTTTAAAAATGACGCCCAGATCATTGAAGCGCTGAGTTGAAGGTGGGCCAGGTGAAGTAGAGCCAGCCCACCAGCAATATGTGGTGGAACCCCTGCCTGCTTTCTTCTTCCCACACTCAATGGTGTAAAAAGCCGACACTGCTGTTAGTGGGTTTAACTCTGCTTTTCCCACCCGTCATTAGACTGCCAATATCGGAAACCTCAACCATTGCCTTGCAACTCAGAGTCATGAATGACACTGACCAGAACAGTGCCAATATTTTGTCTTTATTATTGTGCCTCCAGCATAACAAAACATCCCAGGACACTTTGCAGCAGTATTACATAAGAACATAAGAAATAGGAACAGGAGTAGGCCATCTAGCCCTTCGAGCCTGCCCCGCCATTCAATAAGATCATGGCTGATCTGTCGTGGCTCAGTTCCACTTTCCCACCCTCTCCCCATAACCCTTAATCCCCTCTCTTATCAAAAACCTATCAACCCGCGTCTTAAATATATTTAGCAAGGCAGCCTCCATCACTTCAACGGGCAGAGAATTCCAGAGATTCACCACCCTTTGAGTGAAGAAGTTCTTCCTCAACTCCATTCTAAACCGCCCCCACTTTATCTTGAGGCTGTACCCTCTAGTCCTACTGTCCTTTCTGAGCGGGAAGAGCCTCTCCACCTCTATCCTATCTATCCCATTCATCATCTTATATGTCTCAGTGAGATCTCCCCTCATTCTTCTAAACTCTAACGAGTACAAGCCTAGTTTATTCAGCCTCTCCTCATAGTTCAATCCCCTCAACTCCGGAATCAGCCTAGTAAACCTCCTCTGCACTCCCTCCAAGGCCAAAATATCCTTGCGTAAGTGCGACGACCAAAACTGCACACAGTACTCCAGCTGCGGCCTCACCAATGCCCTGTACAGTTGCAGCAAGACCTCCCTACTTTTATATTCAATCCCCCTCGCTATGAAGGCCAGCATCCCATTTGCCTTCCTGACCACCTGCTGCACCTGCAGGCTGGATTTTTGCGACTCATGCACAAGGACCCCGAGGTCCCTCTGCACCGTTGCATGCTGCAGTTTTTCGCCACGTAAGTAATAGTCCTTCCTACCGTTATTCCTACCAAAGTGGTCAACTTCACACTTGCCAACATTAAATTCCATTTGCCAGTTCCTGGCCCATTCACCCAGCCTATCTAGATCCTTCTGCAGACTTTCCACACCCTCCGCACAATTTGCCATTCCACCAACCTTGGTGTCATCAGCAAATTTCGACACCATACACTTGGTTCCCTCCTCCAGATCATCTGTATTAATGGTAAATAGCTGAGGCCCCAGCACCGACCCCTGGGGCACTCCACTAGTCACCAACCGCCAATCCGAATAGCACCCATTGACCCCCACTCTCTGCCTCCTATTTGACAGCCAATCCCCTATCCACGCTAACACCCTACCCCCAACTCCATGCCCCCTGACCTTCTGTAATAACCTCTTGTGCGGCACCTTATCAAACGCCTTCTGAAAATCAAGAAACACCACATCCACCAGCTCTCCTCTATCCACCGCCCTAGACACATCCTCATAGAACTCCGATAAATTCGTCAGACACGACTTCCCCTTAATGAAACCGTGCTGCGTTTGCTCTATCAAACAATTCTCCTCAAGATGCCTCGCTATTTTCTCCTTGATCACGGATTCTAACATTTTACCTACAACAGACGTTAAACTAACCGGCCTATAATTCCCTGCCTTTTGCCTGCCACCCTTCTTAAACAACGGCGTAACATTAGCCATTTTCCAATCTTCCAGCACTTCCCCGGAATCCAGCGATGTTTGGAAAATAACCACCAAGGCATCCACTATCACCTCCGCCATTTCTTTCAGAACCCTTGGATGCATTCCATCCGGTCCTGGGGACTTGTCCACAATCAGTCCCTCCAGTCTGTCGAGCACTGCCTCTCTCGTAACAATAATGTCATTCAGGCCCTCCACTCCTACCATCTTTCCATCGCTAACACCCGGCAAACTATTCACGTCCTCCTCCGTGAAGACCGAAACAAAAAAGTTATTCAAGGCCTCAGCCATTTCCCCATCCCCTACCACTAAGTACCCCCCTCTCATCCTCTAAGGGTCCAACGTTCACCCTAGTCAGCCTCTTCCTTTTTATATATTTATAAAAACTCTTACTATCCTTTTTTATATTAAGCGCTAGCCCAGCTTCATAGTTTATCCTACTCTTCTTTATCAACTTCTTCGTCATTCTTTGTTGATATTTAAACCTCTTCCAATCCTCTTCTCACCCACTACTCTTAGCTACTCTAAATGCATCTGCTTTTAATTTAATACTTTCCTTTACCTCCTTCGTTATCCACAGCTGAGTATCTCTCCTCCTACGATCCTTTTTAACCATTGGAATAATTTTCTGCTGAGCACCAAGAAAGATCTCCTTAAAGATCCTCCACTGCTCCTCAGCAGACCTACCTTCCAATCTGCTCCCCCAATCAACATTCGCCAATTCCTCCTTCATCCTATTGTACTCCCCTCTGTTCAAACAAAGGACACATGTCCGGGAACCCACTTTCTCCTCCATCTGCATCAGAAACTCCACCATACAATGATCACTCTTCCCAAGAGAATCTTCACCGCAAGGTCTCTAATTCTACCCGCCTCATTACATAACACCAGATCCAAGATAGCTCGCTCCCTCGTCGGCTCCAACACACTCTGTTCAAGGAAACTATCCCGGCAGCATTCCAAGAACTCTTCCTCAAGCCCACCGCGTCCAACATGGGTCGACCAATCAATATGTAGATTGAAATCCCCCTTAATTATCGCTGTTCCATTCCTGCACGCCACATTTATTACCAAACATGCTCCTTTTTTCTGGGGTAGACAGGCAGGAGTTGCCTGAACCTGCATCCCGATTTGGGGTCCTGGCATCACTCCAGCCTGTTCCGGAATGCCTTACATGCACAGAATGGCACGCATTCCCTGCAGCCGGCAGCCGATGGAGCAGCCTCCCCTAGGAAAGCCAGGTCGACCTTGAGCGACGCTAACTAAATTAATTTCACACTATGGGGCGAATTTTGCCATCCTGCCCACCACAGGAATCGGAGCAGGCGAGGGACAGACCATGGAAAAGTCCATTGACCTCAGGTGGGATTTTCCTGTTTTGGGGCAAACAAGGCCAGAGAATCCCGCCCCGTGGATCTATTTGTCACTCAAGTTCATCCAATAATTTACTGGAACAGCAACACAAAAGGGAAGCAATGCACATTTGTTGAGACCAGCTCAAAAACAGGATATATGACGCATTCAGAAAACTGCAGGAGTGATAAACTGGAGTGTTATTATTCACAAGTACAATTGACAATTTTAATACAGTCAATCAGCTCTCAAATAGTCAGTAGCCAAAATATTTTCTCACCTATTACACCAATGAGCAGTGTAACCTGGGAATATCAGGGAGCAACTCTGCTAACTTCCCACATCCTTTAGGGCAGCATGATGGCACAGTGGTTACCACTGAAGCTTACTGCGCCAGGGACCCGGGTTCAATTCTGGCCTTGGATGACTGGAGTCTGCACGTTCTCCTGCATAGGTTTCATTCGAGAGCTCTGGTTTCCTTCCACAGTCTAAAGAGGCAAATGTTAGGTTAAGTGACCATGCTAATTTGCTCCTTAGTGTCCAAGGATGTGTAGGTTAGGGGGATTAGCTGAGTAAATATGTGAGGTTTTAGGGCATGGGTGGGATCTTCTTTTGAGAATCAATGTAGACTCGATGGACCAACTGGCCTCCTTCTGCACTGCAGGGATTCTCTAATTTCATGATTCTATCATATCACCCACAATTTTCCACACTAAGTGGTGTTAGGTATATATGTCCATCCATACATGCGGTATTAGGCTGAGAGGCAAATAATGGGATATGTCTTACAACATATTTCCAAATCTTATCCACCCCTTGCAATAGTTACCAGGCAACACATTTTTCTTTACTTGAAGCTAGATTGAGCTAATAAAGTTTGATGATGATGCCAGATGGTGAGGAGGAAAGTGTCTGTGAACCTGAAGCGCACAAAGTCGCCAAAGAAAATAGCCAGACATGTCATTTCCTGCAGTGCAAATTATGCAAATCTTTATTCCTGAGTGAAAACATTGGAAAAAAACTTCCAGACAAATTTTATTTCTCCATACTTTGTCAATGTCAAAATTGCTTCGTTACGGAAGAATGCCTAGAAAAATTAAAATCATCCAGGTAAAGATGGAAATGTGAGCGCCAAACTCCTCATTTCTACCTGAGTTAATCAGGGAAACAAATCTGTCACAGCAAAGATAAAATGAAATAGAGCAGAGCTGTCGCCAGCTCTTGCTCTGAAGTCCCATAGCATCAGCAGTTTGATAAGTAGGTTAGTTATGTCTTGGCAAAGGGGATGAGAATTTAATTGTTAGACCTACTAACTGAGATAATTAAAGCAGCAACTTTGAATCGCCTCTTTCTGTGCTGGAACCAGGTAGCCCCTCATCTCCGTGCTGGATCTCTGCACCAACTCACCTAGCCCCATTCCTCACACTTCCCCCACAGGCCTCCAAGTTTCTACGCTTCAGCTGCTGATCCAATTCCTTTCTTAAAGCAATGATTGAACCTGCCTCTGCTATGCAGTCAGGTAGTGTTGTCCAAATGCACAATGCCAAGGACACGGGTTTGATTCCGGCTTGGGTCACTGTCTGTGCAGAATTTACACATTCTCCCCATGTCTGCATGGGTTTCCTCTGGGTGCTCCAGTTTCCTCCCACAGTCTGAAAGTCGTGCTGTTAGGTGTATTGGCCATGTTAATTTCTCCCTCAGTATATACCCAAACAGGTACCAGAGTGTGGCAACTAGGGGATTTTCACAGTAACTTTGTTGCAGTGATAATATAAGTCTACTTGTGACATTAATAAATAAGTTTTAAATACTAACCATTCACTGTATAAAAAGCATCTTTCCTTACGTTACCTATGTTTCATTGCCAATCAACTTAATTCAATGTCTTCTGGTTCTCGACTATTCTGCCAATGGGGAAAGTTTCTCCTTTGAGATCCGTCCTCAAACCATAAAACAGGAAGAGGTGTCGGCCATTTAGCCCTTCGAGCTCTGCTCCACCATTTAATAAGATCATGGCTGATCTAATGCACACTAAGTCCACTTTCCTGCCTTTTCTCCATAACCCTTTATTCTCTTACTGTTTACTACCCATTGATCTCAGCCTTGACAATGTTCTGATTTTGAACACTATCAAATCTTCCCAACCTTTCCTTTTCCAAGGACAATCCCAGCATCTCCAATCTAGCCAGGTAACCAAGGTTCCTCATTCCTGGAACCATTCTTGCAAACTTTTTCAACGTCCACATTAAAGTCTTCACATCAATCCCTGAAGTGTCGTGCCCAGAATGGAATTCATCTGATGGTGAAACAGTGCTTTATTTAGCTTCATCATAACTTCCTTCAAGCCCGTTGAACTTTTAACCACATTATCAACCCTCCTGAAGATTTGCACCCATATTTTCCTGGGTCCTTCTATCCTTGCACCTTCTTTAGAATTGTACCCTTTAGTTTGTATTGCCCCTCCCCATCCTGCCTATCAAAACGAATCATTTCATATTTACCCGCATTAAATCTCATCTACCATGCATGTGCCTATTCCATCATCTCATCCAAGTCCACTTGAAATCCATCTCCATCCTCCATCCAATTCTTCCCTGTTTTGTGCCATCCGCAGAGTTTGAAATGATGTCCTGCACTGTCACGTATAAGTCATATCACACTATCTGTAACCTCCACGGGTTGCCTGGGCTTGCAAAATCTCACTAACTGTCCTGGCTGGAGACAATACACATCTCTTTAACCTGTGCTTAACCCTCTCTCCACTCACATTGTCTGTATCTTTAAGACTTGATTACCTGTAAAGACTTGCATTCCAACCATTATTTTATAAATTGAGTTTGTGTCTTTATATGCCCTGTTTGTGAACACAAGTTCTCACTCACCTCATTTCCTGAAGCCCAAATGTAGCAACACTTGGGCAACTTCCAGACTTGGGATAATAAGTGGCAAGTAACATTCGTATCACCCAAGTGCCAGGTAATGGCCCTCTCCAACAAGAAAAAATATAGCCACTACCACCCTCCTGCTCTCCTTGATGTTCAGTGATATTGCCATTGGGACCCCCACCATCAAATATTGGGGTTGGTGGTGGGACACAATTTACCACAAACCTAACTGGATGAGCCACATTAACACTGCAGCTACAAGAGCAGGTCAGAGACTGAATTCTATAGAGATTGACCTCCCAATTTATCACAGAATTCTATGTTTCTATGATAAGTTGGGAGGTGTATCACTCTCTACAGGATTCAGTCTCTGACCTTTACAGCAATCCCAAAAACCTTCCCAGAGTTCTACAAGGCACAGGTCAAGGGTATGATGGAACACTCCCTACATGTCCTGTTCTCTGCAAATAAAAGGACAATGTTCTCGAGCCTTGCCCCATTTTCAATTTACCTGGGCATTTGGGGGAGCCTATATTTCCTTGGTGCTTTTTCCATGGCAAAACCAATCAGAGTCAACTTGTCAACCATTCAGCACTCTCTCCTCCTGTGGCATAACTTGTTGAGATCATTTGAAATTTGGCCTTCTTGGGTTTGTCCAGATGAACAAAAGACAAAAAGCTTCAGCAACATGCCTTTCTTCCCAACAATATTCAAGGACATACTGTTCTGGAATACACAGCTCACATTGTAAAGTCCAAAAAGAGACATGGTGCTAAGGGAACTCAAACATTTAAATGAAAGAGGTACTTTTCTAAGGTTACAAAGATGAGCCCTTATATATTAGGGAGCTAATTGAGTACAATCTGCTGCAATTGCATCAAGCAAGCTTGTTGGTCCTTTATTCATGAAAACATTTCCTGACAGCAAAATTGCCCAGCAGTATCATTGCTCCAGAATGAAAATGTCATGTACAATTAATGAATACTTGTCACCTGCAATCACCAAGTATTCAATGACAAGAATGAAAAGGCAGGCACATCACATTCATATACATATCAGTAACGACTTCATTTTACTAAACATGCATCCAATGACTGTCAATTTTCAGCATCAAAAGGTGGAATGTCACCACTATGTCTCTGAGTGAATGTTGCACTGCATTGGAAAAATTTTGCTGCAATGCAGAAGACGTTCCACAAGCTTAATCTTAATTTAAAAATTATGCGACTCTTTGGAGAGATACCACTGTTGTAAACATGGGAAGCAGAAAAAGGTTCTTCGTATCATTTAGTGATAAAATTGAAGATATTTCTGTTGTACCATGTCAGTCATAGTGAGAATAATGCTCAAAGTAAGGAGATTCTGCTATGTATCATTCATGGGGAAAATCTAATGCTAAATTTAGAATAAAGATTCAAATATTAAGCATCCGCAGAGTCATATGAGGAAAAAGTGGCATTCAATAAAAGATAAATAATCAGCATATTAGTATCAAGTGGTTAAGTTTGGAATATCGCGTCAATCAAGCTTTGAAACTCTTCAGAGTTTTCCCACTTTAGGTTCCACTCTTAACTGTCTTAAAAAGCTCTCCTGTACAGGCTCCTCCTCATGTCTATATGCTCACCCTTAGAATATCTCATGCCCCAGCATCATTCATTCTAACATCATTTCTGTCTTATAAGATTGTTTATCTAACATCAAATAATGGATGAATCAAAATCTCCTCTAATTGAACACTAAGAAAACTGAAGCCCTTTTGTGGGACAGCAACAATGCTAGGGGACACTTTTGTAGGGGGAATGTTTCTGTGACCGCAAACATTCCCCCTACAATAGTCATGTTGGTGTCAAACATGACACCAGGATGGTGTGTTGCCTCCCTGATGTCAGGGTCTAAGGTGTCATTGAGGACATCATAAAGAGGAATGTCTGGAATTCACTGTCCAAAGTGACAGTGGAGACAGACCCTCTTTTTAAAAAGTACCTGAATCTACATCTTAAGTGCTGTAAGCCACAGGGCTGTGGGCTGGTTGCAGGGAAATGTGATTAGAAAGGGCACTTGGATGTCCTCGTGCTGGCATGGACAAGCTGGACCAAGAGACCTCCTTCTTTGCTGTAACCTTTCTATGGTTCTAAATGACGGTCCATGGTGATACCAGCAACGTAGGTAAAAAGGTGGATGAGGTCTGACAAGCAGAATATAGGAGCTTGGAAAGTTAGTAATCTAAGAATTACTCCCAGTGCCATGTGATAGCGAGATCAGCAATAGGACTAGGAGAATAGATTGAATGAATGTGTTCTTGGAGAGATGGTGTATGAGTGGGAGATTTTTGATTCCGGAGGCATTGGGATTGATTCTGGGGAAGATGGGACATGTACGAGCTGGACATGTTGATGGACTGGGGCCAATATCCCTGCAGGGGTGTTCACTAGAAATGTGGGAGGTTTAAACTGGAGTGGCAGAGGGACAGGAACCTGAGTGAGCAGGCACTAGAGAGTGAAACAACGATAGAAATGAAAGACAGAAAAGTAGAAATCAGAAGTGGGAGCAGAGGAAATGAAAACTCATAGCAAACAGGGCTACCGTATAAAATAAGATATGTAAAAATGTTAAAAAGTCAGCTCTGAAAGTATGTGAATGTATGGAAAATTTTCAATAAGATAGATGAATTAACAAGTGATTGTAAATGTGTATGATATAATTGTGATTATGGAGATATGACTGTAGGGTGACCGAGGCTGGGAACAAAATATCCAAGGATATTAAATACTTAAAAGGACAGACAAAAAGGAAAAGGAGGCGAGTGGCATGGTTATTGGCTCAAAAAATCTAGATGTAGAATCATTCTTGGTGGAGAAGCAATAAGAGGTGGAAAACATTAATGGGAGTTGTCCATAGGCCTCCAAACAGCACTGCTGAGGCATGTTAAACAGGAAATTAGAAATGCATGTAACAAGAATGATGTGGTAATCATGATTAACTTTATTTTACATATAGACTGGGCAAAGCACATTAGCAATAATACCATGGTGGATGAATTCCTGGGGTGTTTATGGGACTTTTTTTTAGCCCAATATGTTGAGGAACCAATTAGGAAAAGGCTATCCTAGATTTGGTATTGTGCAATGAGAAGGTATTAATTAGTAATCTTGTTGTGTGATGACCTTTAGGGAAGAGGAATGATAACATATTGGAATTCTTTATTGCGTAGGAAGTGAAGTATCTCTGTCCAAAAACGAGGGTCCTAAATCTAAACAAAGGAAACGAGAAACGAGTGAGGTGTGAGTTGGCTGTGATTGGTTGGGTAACTTAATTGAAAAGCATAATAGATAATGATTAATATTTAAACAACTAATGCATGCTTCCCAATAGTAATACAAACCTTTCTGATGCAGAAACACAACAGGCAAAGTGGCCTAATAATGGCTGGCAAAAGAAATTAAGATTAGTATTGGATCCAAAGTGGAGTTACTTTGCTAGAGATACTTGGAATTGGAGAATTGGAGACAGTTTACAATTTAGCAAAGGGGGACTGAGAGATTGATAAAGAGTGGAAGAATAGAGCATGAGAGAAAATTCACAAGAAACGTTAAAACAGACCATAAATCTTCTTTAAGTGTGTAAAAATAAAAAAGATTAGTGAAGACAAATGTAGCTCCCTTACAGTCTGAAACAGTCCTGTAAAAGGAGTGGTAGAAAGCAATGAATTATAAACTAGTTAGCCTAACAACAGTAGCAGGGAAAATGCTAGTCTATTATAAATGACGTGGTAACAGGACACTTAGATAATATAAAAGGGATTAGATAAAGTCAATGTGGATTTATGAAAGGATAATAATTTTTGACAAAACCTGTTGGAGTTTTTTGAGGATATAACTAATAGAATACATAAGGGTGAACCAGTGAGTTTGGAAGTTTTCAATAAAGTCCCACATGAGAGATTAGTGTGCAAAATTAAAGTGCATGGGATTAGGGGGTAATATATTGACGTGGATTGAGAACCAGTTAGAGAGTAGGAATAAATGGATCTTTTTCAGGGTAGGCGACGACTAGTGAGATACACAGGGATCAATGCTAGGACCTGAGATATTTAAAATATACAATAAATACTTGGATGAGGGAAACAACACAAAACTAGGTGTCATTGTGAGTGGTGAGGAGGAAGTAAAGAGGCTTCAAGATGGCTTAGATAAGTTGAGTGGGCAGATACATAGCAGATGCAGAATAAAATGGATAAATAGAGAGTATGAATAAATGGATCTTTTTCTGGGCAGCACAGTGGCACAGCGTTTTGCATTGCTGCTCACAGCTTCAAGGACCCTGGGTTCAATTCCTGGCTTGGGATCACTACCTGTGTGGAGTTTGCACATTCTCCCTGTGAGTGCATGGGTTTTGTCTGGATGCTCCAGATTCCTCTCAGTCCAAACATGTGCGGGTTAGGTTGATTGGCCATGCAAAATTGCCCCTTAATATCCTGGGATGTGTAGGTTAGAAGGATTAGTGGGGTAAATGTGTGGGGTAGTGGGGCCAAGGCCTAGGTAGGATTGTTGTTGGTGCAGATTTGATGGGCCAAATGGCCTCCTTCTGTACTGTAACATTTCTATAATTCTATGAAATGTGAAGGTAGGACAGAATGGCAGGGCATTATTTAAATGGTGAAATTTTGGGAAACGTTGATATATAAAGGGATTCAAGTGTCCTTGTACACCATTCACTGAAAGCAAGCATGCATATATGTGCAGCAAGGAACTAGGAAAGCAAATGGTATGTTGGCCTTCACTGAAGCAGATTCGAGTACTGGAGTGAGAATGTTTTACTACAAGTGAGACCACACTTGGAGTATTGTGTGCCATTTTGGTTTCCTTAACTAAGAGAAAATATTTTTGCATAGAAGGATTGCAGCAAATGTTCACCAGACTGGCTCCTGGGATGGCAGGATTGCTGTCCGAGGTGAGATTGGGTTGACTGAACCCGTATTCACTGGAATTTAGGAGAACGAGAGGTGATTCTCTTGAAATGTGTAAACTTCTGACAGGGCTGGACAATCTGGTCGCAAAGATGGTATTTCCTCTGCCGAGGACAAGATGTCAGGGTAGCAGGATACAGGGTAGACCATTTAGGAGAGGTTACGATAAAGTTCTTCATTCAGAGGGTGGTGAACCTGTGGAAGTCTCTGCTGCAGAAGGCTGTGGAGACCAAACCACTGAATGTATTTAAGAAAGGGATGGATAGATTTCTAGAACCTAAATTATCAAGGGGCATTAGGAGAGTGTGGGAATATGGCACTGAGACAGCCACGCTCACATTCAGTGGTAGGGCATGTTTGATAAGCCAAATGGCCTAATCCTGCTCCTATTTTTTATGCTTTTATGCTTCAGAAGATGAAATGTAGAACAAAGGGACGTAATCTTAAACTTAGACCCTAGTCATCGAAAAGTGAAAGAATTCTTTCATTTTCTGGATCATAGAACTAGTAACTCTCTCCCCCATAAGTTTGTGAATACTGATTCAATTGAAACATTCAGGATTGAGATCAATAGATTTTTGTTTGCAAAGGGCATTCAGGGATACGCTGGCCAGTGATGTAAATAGGGTCAAGATAAAGACTAGAGATAACACAATTGAATAGGACAACAGATTGCCCTTGTTTCCATCTTACTATGCAATAATTTACCATTACCCCACTTTCATCCCACTCCTTGCAGGCTTATATGGATTACACTAGATTGTTCACAGCCTTGGTATCTTGTCCACTTTGGTTTAGTGGAAGGAAATTCTCTGCCAACCTAAAATTTGTGAATTCAGAGATCACTCCAGGTCTTGTTTGTGTCAATTTAAATTGATATTTTGGTGCAATACAGAGGGAATGCTGCAGTGTTTTGTATAAGACATTATGTCAAGGCCCAACCTATTCATGGTGATATTCAATACAGGGTAGCTAGAATTCTCTAATTATTCTGAGCAACATTTATCTCTCAAATATTCCAAAAACAGAACATGTGGCCATTCAATGCATTCAAAAAAAAACAGAACTTCTTTTCCAGTCCCATAGTATTTGAACTTTCCTTTCTCTACAACAAACTGGTTAAAATCCTAGAATCAATGGATCCCTAAAATGTAGAGGCCATTTGGCCCATTGAGCCTGTACCGACAACAATCCCACTCAGGCCCTTTACCTGTAATTTACCCTGCTAATGACACTAAGGGGAAATTTAGCAAGGCCAATCAACCTAATCCACACATCTTTGCTTTAAATACCTTTAATACCTTCTGACTTTTTGAGGAATTGAATTCCACCCCATTTTATACATGATACTGTTTTCCAGTTGTAAGACTGTCCGGGATAACCTACTTTCAATGCTGAAGGAAATTTTGAAAATGATTTATCCAGGTCCTGGTACATAAACAGATTTTCAGTTAGATGAGAAGAATGATAAAACGTAACACACTCACTCAAAAAACAACAGCAAACTTATAACTCAACACACTCACTCAAAAAACTAGCAAACTCATAACTCAAAACACTCACTCAGAAAACAGCAGCAAACTCATATCTCAACACACTCACTCAAAAAACAGCAGCTACATTTCCCAACAATATTCACAACAGTGGAAACACATCAGAAAAAACATATAAATTCTCCACCAAAATCACCCAGATACATTTCTTCACCAGAATACCCCCCAAAGCAAACAAAATACAAGTTTGAGTCATGGCTGACAAAAAGTGAACTTTTGACAAATCTATGGAGTTTGGCGAAGGAACTCCTACTATCAAAGGCTTTTTTAAAATTTATTTTATGGGATTTTTTTTTAATTAGTTTTATGGCTGGGCCAGTACATATTGCCCATCCCTAACTGCCCTCCACTTCAGAGTCAACCATGTTGCTGTAGGTCTTTAGTCACACAAAGGCCGGATCAGGTAAGGATGGCAGATTTCCTTCCCTAAAGGACAATAATGAACCAGTTGGGTTTTTACAACAATGGTTTCATTGTCATTATTAGACTTTTAATTACAATTGAATTCAAATTTCACCATTTGCTGTGATGGGATTTGAACCCAGGCCACCAGATCATTACCTTGGGTCTACTGAATGACAAGTCCAGTGACAATACCATTACTCCACAACCTCCGAACATCCTGCTTAGATCCTCCTCATTTATCTTAATCAATGGACAAGGGTTATCAATTACAAGAGGTCATAAGTGCCCCATTCTTAAAGGGGCACCTCTGATACACAAAACACACTAAAAAAAGGAAGTATCACTCAAGAGATTAGTTAGTGCAAACAGATTTTCAAAATGACAGTTTTTAAATCAATTTTTAAATGAAGGCAATGAATGACGCCTGCTTAAAGAGAAACACACTAACGAATGGCAAGAAAAAATAAGCATTTATGGGCAACTTAACGATTCAAAAATTATGTTCTCAGGGTGTTTTCAGTTCCTCTGGTTACCCTCCCAGTCACAGTCAGTACACTTCTGGAATTAAGAATTGACTCATGACCATAGTTAAGTGCACGGAAATGTTAAATTGCCCCTTAAGTTTCAGGGGAATTAAAAGGGTAAATAGATGGGGTTACAAGGATAGGGATAGGGCCAATCCTGTTGGGATTGTGGTCGGTGCGGGCTTGATGGACCAAATGGCCTCATTCTGCACTGTAGAGATTCTATGATTCTCTGAAACCATTGTCAATTGTTGGAAAAACCCATCTGGTTTACTAATCTCTGTTAGGGAAGAAAATCTGCTGTCCTTATCTTGTCTGGCCTACATGTGACTCCAGATCCACAGCAATGTGGTTGACTCTCAAGTGCCCTCTGAGGGCAACTAGGGATGGGCAATAAATGCTGGTCAGCCAGCGACGCCCATGTCTCACGAATGAATTTTTTAAAAAGCTAGAGCACTGTAAAATCATGGAAGGAACTTTGAAGATCTCTAGAACAAGAGACTGCACTGAAAACAATCCATTAAATGTGAAGTGTCTTAAAAGAGATGGAGTGCTCTGGGAGGTTTCTGTGAGATGTGATAAAGTGCTGTATAAATAAGTTCCTTTCCCTTCTCGGTTCTATTGGGGCTTTAACAACTTTATTGGATGTAACAGAGCCGGGATCAGGGAATAAGTCTGTCTTGAAGGTAAGGTTTGTGATAGACATGTTCATAACAACAAGATTTAGACTTAGATACACAAAAGGGTTGTCTGGAATCACAATACAGTAGAACGGAATGCACACGAAAGAGGTTCATTCCTGAAACAAACAATTTCCACACGGAGGTGCAGGGGCAGAGTCCTTGCGCGTATTCAAGGCGGAGATAGATTTTTAATCAGTAAGGGAATCAAGATTCATGGGGAAAGGGCAGGAAAGTGGACGTGAAGAATTTTGCATCAGCCATGATCCTATTGAATGGTGGAGCAGACTCAAGGGGCTGAATGGTCCACTCCTATTCCGATTTCTTATGGTCATTAGCTATTCACTTTTATTATTTTTACTGGTTAACATTGATAAAGTTAATATTACTGTAATGTCTAACAAAATGTTACTAAGTCTATCTTTCAATAACTAAGGGTGTATTGACAATGCCAAATACTTTCATAAGTTACCTCAGTGCTATAACTGATTTCAGAATCATAGAACATCGAACATAGAAAAACTACAGCGCAAACAGGCCCTACGGCCCACAAGTTGCGCCGATCATATCCCTACCTAATCAAGCAACAGTAGCTGCAAAAACATCAACAGTGTTTTCTCACTCTTACCAAGAGTAAATGTTGACACTGAGTGTTATTTTGCAAGCTGTATGGTGAGGATGGCAGTGATAGTATTCAATGAAGGAATGTTCTTTCACAATCAGAATAATCCACATTCACTGAAATAATGACAATGTGAAGGTAAATTCTAATCTTGTCATATCTTTGTATCAATTGCTTCCATTGCAAATTGTTTTATCTCTATTCATTACAGTGCTGTAAAAATGTTGCATTCTAATTACATCCAGCGGTGGCACTGTAATACATATTTTGTATTTTCCAGCCCCTCAGTCTGTAGTGTAGGCAAACTCCAGCCAACCCCACTTCCCAGCTTCTCAACCTGCAGCAAGCTTTCCTATTTAATGCACGTTATTATATCAAATGAAAATCTTGAATAAGAATGAGGGCACAATATATGGTTTCAAAGTGGACAATAGGTAACCAGAGGACACAGAATTAAAGTGATTGACAAAGAAAGAGACAGCAAGAAGAAACATTGGCCATGATTCTCCCAGTGCGACCCGCAACTTGTCTTTCGGGTCGCAGTGGGAGATGTGTGTGTCTGGCCTTGAACAGGGATTTGCCCATGCGCTAAGAATGCGTGCGTATCCCCCAGAGCCAGTGAACAGTTGCTGGTTAGACCACGCTGGAAACTGGTGGGAAGGCCGGTAAATCATTTAAAACTTTTTTGCATGTATTTGAAATATGTTTATTAGCTCATTATCAGGACCTTTCAGGTCCTGATTGAATCTCTCCCCCTCCATCAGGAGTGCTTCATTCCAGCAGGGTTCAGACTAGCTGTACACATTCTGGGAACTAGCAGGATACACTGCCAGAATGAAGGAGGTGCAATTGGGGTCCCCCAGGGGGTCAGCGGCAGTTGGGGGGGGGGGGGTGGTGATGCCCCCTGGGACTGTACACCCTGGCAGTCCAAGCCTGTGCCCTTGGCACTGCCCAAGGGGCAAAGTACCCATGGCAGGAGAACCTTAGCATTGCCCATCAGGCATCAGGTAGTGCCAAGAGGGTGGGGCCTATTATGGGTGGGTTATAGTGGGGGTAGGAGGATCCCGCTACCATTCTGCATGGGAATCAGTCTGGGATGGAGGGAGGGCAGTGAATGTGGTCTGCTGGGGAGAAGGGAGAGTTTCTCAGTGAGGGGGGGTTCTGACCCCAGGGGATCAGCAGGGGGAATCTGCTGGGGTGAGGGGGTGAGGGGGATCACCACTGCTTGGGAGATGGGCTGGACATGGAGGCACTCCAGGGCGGGGAGGGGATCAAGGCTGGCCCGGGATTTATTGTGGGGGCTGCAATTGGGCCATAGGGGAAGGCTGGAGGGGCAACACTGTGGGGGTCCCAGGCTGGCCAGCGATCGGGCTGAAAACCCCTGGGTTTTTAATGAGATTCCTGACTGGGACCTCTGCATTGCACAGAGTGGGAGATTCAGATGAGAAGTTGAACTGACAGAACATTTGGGATTTCGAACAGTTCTCCCACCAATTCAGCACTTTTGGGAGAATCGCAGCCATTCTTTTACATAGTGAGTGGCACCTATGCAGAAGAGTGGCAGAAGATTCAAAAGTAACTTGAAAGCACAGTGGTTAGCACTGCTGCCTGAGCGCCAGGGACCTGGGTTCAATTCTGAGCTTGGGGCACTGTCAGTGTGGAGTTTGCATATTCTCCCCATGTCTATATGGGTTTCCTATTTAATGCACATTATTGTATCAAATGAAAATCTTGAATAAGAATGAGAGCACAATATATGGTTTCAAAAGGGACAATAGGTAACCAGAGGACACAGACTGGGCTCCGGTTTCCTCCCACAGTCTGAAAGTTGTGCTGGTTAGGTGCATTGGTCATGCTAAATTCTCCCTTGGTGTACCTGAACAGGCACTGGAGTGTCATGACTAGGGGATTTTTACAGCAACCTCATTGCAGTGTTAATGTAAGCCTACTTGTGATAATAATAAATAAACTTTAAATGAATTGGTTTACTTACCTGTTCAGGATAGGGCCCTATGATGAATCACTGCAGTTAAAACTCATCCACATTACAATACAGCATCGAGTAGTGAAGTTGTCAAAGTATTTAAAACATACCCAACCTCTCGGCAGGTATCCCCCAGTGGTCATGAACCCTCCAGTGAGACTTAGTTTTGTCTCCCAAAACCCACGCCAACGTGTAAAACTATTTTTTTATATTTGTTGGTGGAATGGAGGGATCACTGGCTAGGCCAGCTTTTACTGCCCTGCCCTAATTGTCCTGAACTGTGAACTCAGAGGGCATTTCGGAGTCAACCTCATTGCTGTGGATCTGGAATCACATGTAGACAAAATCAGGTAGGAATAAAGTTAATTTATTAGTGTCACAAGTAGGCTTACATTAACACTGCAATGAAGTTACTGTGAAAATCCACTAGGTGCCACACATCAACATCTGTTTGGGGACACTGAAGGAGATATTAGTATGGCCAAAGCACCTAACCAGCACATCTTTCATACCATGGCAGGAGACTAGAGCATCCGAAGGAACCCCACGCAGACAAAGTGCAGATTCTGCACAGACAATGACCTAAGCCGCTAATTGAATCCGGGTCCCTGGTGCTATGAGGTAGCAGTGCTAACCACTGTGCCATTGTGCCGCAATGGATGACAAATTTCCTTCCCTATAAGATATTTCCTTCCCTAAAAGACAGTAGGACTAGGGGGCACAGCCTCAAGATAAAGGGGGGGCGGTTTAGAACGGAGTTGAGGAGGAACTTCTTCACTCAAAGGGTGGTGAATCTCTGGAATTCTCTGCCCGTTGAAGTGGTGGAGGCTGCCTCGCTAAATATTTTTAAGATGCGGGTTGATGGGTTTTTGATAAGAGAGGGGATTAAGGGTTATGGGGAGAGGGCGGGAAAGTGGAACTGAGCCACGACAGATCAGCCATGATCTTATTGAATGGCGGGGCAGGCTCGAAGGGCTAGATGGCCTACTCCTGCTCCTATTTCTTATGTTCTTATGTTCTTATATTGATGAACCAGATGGGTTTTTCCAACAGTTGGTGGGGGTGGGGGAGGAGGGGGGTGATGGGTAATTAAAGTAAATGTAAACTTCAGATAGAGCTCACGATAGCAACCCAACCTCACAAGAGGTGCATGGGGGATATGACCCCCAAGACCTTCCCAGCATGCAAAAACATCACACAAAAATAGAGCAGGGTAACAGAGGCACAGAAGTTTGAAATTAGTGCAATATTTGTCATTCCCGCCTCCGTCACCATCCAGCCCATTTTCATCAATTATTTTGAGTGAAGCTATACCCACTCATGATTGCAATCTTTAAAAACTCCTCCACATGTTTGAAGCTAAAGTTCCTTTAAAGGGATTTTCTTCGGCGGATCAACTCAGCAGGAATTCTTTTCAAAAAGCAGAAAGTCATCACTGTTTGTAGGAAGTATAAGATGTGATAGTCCAGCTGGTTTGTGCAGTGTAGCCAGCATTCATGGCCAAAACATTGTGATGTGGTGTAAACTATAGTTTTCCATATTATTCCATTGACCTCATTACTGTGGATCTGGAGTCACATGTAGACCAGGCCAGGTGAGGATAAAGTTTATTTATTAGTGTCACAAGTAGACTTACATTAGCACTGCAGTTAAGTTACTATGAAAATCCCCTAGTCGACACACCTAGCGTCTGTTTGGGTACACTGAGGGACAATTCAGCTTTGAAGTTTGAAGTTTATTTATTAGTGTCACAAATAGGTTTACATTAACACTGCAATGAAGCTACCATGAAAATTCCTAGTTGCCACACTCTGGCGTCTATTCAGGTACATTGAGGCAGCATTTAGCATGGCCAATGCACCTAACCAGCAGGTCATTCAAATTGTGAGAGGAGACCAGAGCACCCGGAGGAAACCTATGCAGACACGGGCAGAATATGCAAACTCCACACAGACAGTGACCCAAACTGGGAACTGAACGTGGGTCCCTGGTGCTGTGAGGCAGTAGCGCTAACCACTGTGCCATTGTGCTGCCCCAGCATGGCCAATGCACCTAACCAGCACATCTTTCAGACTATGGGAGGAGACTGGAGCACCCGGAGGAAACCTACGCAGACAACGTGCAGACTCCTCGCATACAATGGTTCGAGCTGGGAATGCAACCCGGGTCTCTGGTGCTGCGAGGCAGCAATGCTAACCGCTGTGCCACCATGCCACAGTTACCAGCATGGGAAAAGAGCTCCTATCTATTCACAACTGAAGAAAACACTACTTTTGATTTCCTTTGCTACAATCAGCAGTGATTTAAATATCCAAAGCTTTTTCAAATTGAAAACAAACTTTCAGCAGTTTTCACTTAGAGAAGAAAATGCAGCTTTTTGACACTTTGATTGACAGGACACCCTGTGTAACACATGGAACAAAAGTCTCTGATCTTCAGTTTCACTGGATCCATTGTTTATATTTCCTAGGGTTTGTGTTGGGTTTGACTGTTCTGAAAATGAGCTTATACTGAAACAGGTGCTGTGAAGATTTCTGAGAAACTACTTAACTTCTCCTTAACTTATAAAACCTTGTGGGGATGGATATAGTTGACTGTGCTGCTTCAATTTGTATCGCTTGCCACTAAGTAACAATGTCAATTTAAGATCCTTTGTAATGGATCAGGTTCAAACCTGGTTAGCTGCTCATTACTGGGATGGTGGAGGACACACATTACCAGAGAGCATACCTGGGCTAAAAGTTGCCCACAGTCTGCCCCTGAGTGGCCCTTGCTATAAGAGTCCAGATGGAATATCGGGTGATAACAGAATAGGCCTCAATTCTGGTGTCCATACTCCTAAACAGGCCATCTTACTCTTTAGACCCATACAGAAAGGGTGTCTTAGAGACAGCATTCATGGAACTGGAACACAGCAAATGAAAGCAGCTCCAGGAGAGGAGAAGTGAGCAATTGAAATGGAAAATTCGAGGAGGATTGCGAATAAAGCAACATATAAACATAACATGAAAATGAGCAAGGTGAGGTGCAGGGGTGAGATGAGCAGCTGAAAAGTCTAGCACAAAATTAAAATGCAACATTAGCCGAGGTTGTAGCTATAATACGACAGGATCACTCGTAAAGATTTGTCAACACTGCCCAAACAGATGAATTCAACACAAACAAAGCCTTTCTATCAGCAGAATTCTCTTCTTTAAGGGCCAGGAATTCTCTGACCTCGCCCACGGCTGATATTCTCCAGTCCCGCTGCTGTGAATGGAATTCTGGCTGAGCGCCAAGTTCTCCATTCTTGTTGGCAGCGGTGGCGGTGCGAATGAGATCGGAGAATTCCGGGCAAGACCTTTCTTCTCAGAAAACTGCGACAAGTTGGCATTAAGTAAGGCTGGCTTTTGTACACCATATCCCGATATGTGAAACAGCTTCAAATAATGAACTTGTTTGGTAAAACATAGCATCCATTCTATCGTTAGCGACATGCCTCAAACAGCGGACGAATCAGTGGTTTTGGGATGAGGAAGAAACGTTCACAAGAACTGCAGATGAAATCCCTACTGTTCTTCAAATAATACCATGGGATCTTTGGCAGTGATTTCACTTCAGTGTTCCTTGCTAAGGATTGCATCTTTGACAATGAATGCACTGAATCAAAGACCCTGATTTTAACTCCAGGCTGGCTTCAGGTCAATGTATGGCAAGGGAACTTGGGTGACAGAAATCTGGATCAGGCTATTTTAACTCCCAACCCTTAGTAACATGTCACTCATTCCTGTGGGAAGTGTCAAAAAACTGGAAAGTTCAAGCTTATGAGATGATGCTTCAAGTGGACGCCACTGTTCACAGAAGAGGTGGGAATCTTTCCTCTGGCCTCGAGACAATTCCCATTCAATCCACAGCACCAAAATCAGAATGACAAGCCATCTACCCATTAATATTTGTAGATCTTGCTCTGTTCAAAATAGTTACTGCCCTGATCTACATGAAACTTACTGAGTTTAAAAATAATCCACTGTAATAGATCAGTACTTTAAATGTAAAATCCAGTGTGATTTCTAAAAGGATAAAAGTTGCTAAACACTGAGGCAGTTTATTGATCAACCAATGTTATAACAACCTGAATGGCCTTCTACTTCACTCTGATGAAGGTGACATAGAATCCTGTTCAAAAAACAAAGAGCTGATGAGCAACATGGAAACTATAGAATTCCTCTCAACAGACGCATTGATTCAGGTTCAACAAAACCAGTCAGATCAATAAGCGTAAAGATATATCAAAGTCCAAAGATGTGCGGGTTAGGTTGATTGGCTATGCTAAATTGACCCTAGTGTCAGAGGATTAGCAGGATAAATATATGGGGTTATGGGATTTGGGCACGGACCAGTGATTGTGGTCTGTGCAGACCTGATGGGCAGAATGGCCTCTTTTTGCACTGTAAGGTTCTATGATTCTATGACTCACATCAAACATAGCTTGTAGAATTGGCAGGATTTGCAAAAGGTTTGCTCATTAATGGCAGCCAATATAGCTGACAAAAAAAGGCTCAAAACTTATGGTTTGCCCAGTCCATTTCTAATTTTTTTTTATTTCTGTATTTTTTTTAGACAATAAGACATAGGAGCAGATGTGGGTCATTTGGCCCATCATGTCTGCTCCTCTTTCAATAATATTCTGCAATAACAGGCAGAACTGTTTACTATTGTGGACCAACTGTGATGTGCAAATGTTTTGCTCACTTTCCAGCCTGTTAGGACAACTGGTTAACATCAATGTCATAAATCCTCCAAATCTCACCCACTGGAGCCCACGAAGGCTGGCAGTAAGAATGAAGTCAACAGGACACGAGCTGAATTTTACTGGCCACCCATGGGTGGGAAAGCAGGTGGGTAGATCAGTGAGATAGGGCAGCATGGCATTGGCAATATGCCTATCACCAACCCAACTGGTGTCATTCCCACCATCATTCGGTGAGTGGCAGAGAATATAGGGTGAGTCACCTTCCCATGGCTCAACTGAAGCCTTCAGTGGGCTTTTAAGGACCTCATCCAAACACCAAGCAGTGAGCAAGGTTGGCGCTCAGTGTTTAACCCTGCAGGCTGCTGGCCTGGTAAAGGGGCAGAGGTGCTACTTGCTGAATCCCCATGGTGCCAATCAGAGGCCCCTCCCCAATGCTTTGCCTCCCTGTGTCCACACTCCCCAATCACTCTGCTTAACATGCCCCACATGTCCCCACACCCCTCTCGCTGGGTCCTGTCAGCCTGGCCCCAACGAGATACTCAGGTCCATCTGTGAACATCACTTTCTTGGTCAACCTGTAGCACTAGAAATGCTATTGCTCGTGTGCAGAGCTATCAGCCTCCAATTGCCTGGCAGTTCTATAAGGTAGGACTTGCTCGCAGAGACAGACAGAAATCCTGCCTCATACTGATTAAAGGGCCGTCAACCAAAAAATTAAAGTGGGCTGCACCAGCTAAGGGGAGCCAGGCACACCCCAGAAATTTATGATAGGATGTGGGAATCTGCCCTCACTGTAGATTCCAGCACCTCAATTCAATAGAACCACCCAATAACGTGGACAGTATGTACAACAACTGAAAAATCCATTGGCGTTATTAAAACACATAATCTAATTCCAGGGTCAGATGATTGTTCGAAGCAATTTAAACCTGGATCTCAAGGTTTATTATGTTACCCAGACACTTTCTTTGAACTATTGCTTCAAAGTACTCATTATTCTGTTTATTGATCCTTTTCCCCTTAGCATGGTTCTATTATTGTGTGGAATGTTTTGCTTTCTGAGTTCATTCAATAAATAGCTTCATGTAAAGTCCTATCTATTTTTGACTTTGTTGTTTAAATCTCAAATAAGATGCAAAACCTACCAATTACATAAGAACATAAGAACATAAGAAATAGGAGCAGGAGTAGGCCATCTAGCCCTTCGAGCCTGCCCCGCCATTCAATAAGATCATGGCTGATCTGTTGTGGCTCAGTTCCACTTTCCCGCCCTCTCCCCATAACCCTTAATCCCCTCTCTTATCAAAAACCCATCAACCCGCTTCTTAAAAATATTTAGCGAGGCAGCCTCCACCACTTCAACGGGCAGAGAATTCCAGAGATTCACCACCCTTTGAGTGAAGAAGTTCCTCCTCAACTCCGTTCTAAACCGCCTCCCCTTTATCTTGAGGCTGTGCCCCCTAGTCCTACTGTCTTTTTTTACCAAACATTTTAGAATGTTGCTCTATAATGGGCAAGAACAGCCTGTTGGGCAAACACGTCCACCTAAAAAAATCATCAAAAATAAGACGCTGACTGAGATGCATTTTAAAAAACCTCATTGAAGCTTAAAACCAAATACAGTAAACCTTTCATCCATATGGCTGTAAAAGTGGCTCTGAGCAAGTCACCGTCATATAAAGATGGGATCTATTGACTAAAGTTAAATTGGAGCAGTGGGACATCATGGTGCTGTGCTAATGGGATGTCAGAGTGCAGATACTGTCCAATATGTGAGATAAAACCTGCGTCAGCGCTCCATTCCACTGCCCATTAGCATTGGGATATCTAGGAAATGGTCAAGGGGAGTGCGATAGCTTAGAAGGAGTGGCGACAGCCAAGGCAGTGTAACTATAGAACTTTTTACAGAGAGTGTGCAAACCTATGAGTTCACTAGTGAAATGTCCACTAATCCCTCTGGAGTTGGTTTTCTTGTTTAGTTCTCCATTGTGCAGCTCTTCCAGCTTCAAGCAGAACTGCCTTCCAACTCCTTCCCGATCTCCATCTGCCTGCAACAGCTTTCAGCTGAAAAACGAAAAGACAAAGAAAGCTTCTGCTGCCCTTACGGAGCCCCTCCTAGTTGCTAAGCAACTATCTTTCTTCATGCTGTCGCATAACACAATAGTATCTCAGATGGAACTGAAACTAACCTCCACACAGACAAACACTTTTGTTTAACAATAAATCTAACTACAACTCCATTCCAGGCAGAGAAAAATTAAACCTACCTAAAACTGTATCTTATTTCCAATGTTTACCCATATGAATATAAATGCCTTGAAGCTACCTTTGGTTTCTGAACACTCCCCAGAGTCATCCTAACAGCACTGAGAATGTATCTACACCACTTGGACTGCAATGGCTCAAGTTGACTCACCAATATGTTCCCCAGGGTAATTAGAGATGACCACAAGCCCACAAGATATAGGAGCAGAATTAGGCCATTCAGCCCATCAAGTCTGCTCCACCATTCAATCATGGCCAATATGATTCTCATCTCCATTCTCCTGCCTTCTCCCCATAACCCTTGCTCCCCTTCTTGATCAAGAACCTATCTATCTCTGTCTTAAAGGCATTCAATGACCTGGCCTTCATTGTCCTCTATGGAAATTACTTCTACAGATTCACCACTCTCTAGCAGAAAAGGATAGATGGGTAATAACAGCCTAGCCAGTCACCCACATACCAAAATGAAGATATTAAAACATTCAGGTGATTTCTTTTTGATCTTGTTGGATAAGGAATACACTGTGGAGGAGATTGTACTTTTATTGCTGGGTGCAAAAAGCTAGTTTGAGGCGAGTGAAGAGTATTGGGAGATTATCCTATTCTCCATGCCTCCTTTCATCCACTGACTGAAGGAGAAGCCCCATAGCTGCACTATTAAACTTGAGTCCTCATGGTTGCCACTATTTCATATTTCTCACTGTACAATACTTTCAAATTCAAATGTTTTCCCCTCATCAAAATACTTCCTTTTCGATAGTTGGTGCAGCCCTTTGAGAAATGGACGTGTGGCAAATATTGTACAAATTGCTTCCCTCCCCTGCAGGAGGGAATCGCAGCCTGGAATTTTCTATCAATCTCAATTAAAGCCACCCCAGGAGATCTTTCTGGAAGGAATCAGATACAATTCTTGGGGCCAAAGGAATCAAGGGGTCTGGGGGAAAGGTGGGATATTGAATTTGATGATCAGCCATGATCAAAATGAATGGCGGAGAGCAGGGTGAAGGGCTGAATGGCCTACTCCTGCTTCTAGTTTCTATGTTAGTCTGATTCAATAAGTGTCAATGTCAATTCCTCAAAAACCTCAATGGAAAATCCTCCAAAATGAAACAATTAATTTCTTGCTGAGGTATGCAGTGTCTCTGTCTTCACTTATTCTTTCTATCCTTTCTATTCTTGGTTCTACTTTCCTGATGAAAGAGCAGCACTCAGTAAACTTGCGGTTCTAAATAAACCTGTCAGACTTTAACCTGGTGTTGTGAGACTTCTTACAGTGTCCTTCCCAGTCCAGTGCTGGCTTCTCCACATCCCTCTGTCCTGCATATGCGTGAGATTCTACAATATCCATTCTCCCTCACCAAAGAAACTATTTTCACACTCAAACATGAACGCTGAGTGTCAGTGGGCTCACTGGTGGATGGGAGGGGAGGGCAGCTTTGCGTATTTTCCTCTTTTATTGTCCAAACATGTGGGCATTCAGGAGCAATAGTGATTCAGAGAGAAAATGGCTGATTTTTCAACTTTTAAGCGTGAGGATTTTTGCAGTCAATTGTAGCCCTCACAGCATCAATCCTCAGTGAAATCAGCAGACACTTGCAGGGCCTGAAGAAATTGCACAGTAACAATTTACAATTCCAGGCAGGAACAAACCACTGCTTCACTTTGCCAGCCAGCCAACATCTCACAATATTCTGAATGGATTTAACCCTGACTTTATCTGTTGATATTTTCGATTTCATTTGATTTATTATTGTCACATGTATTAACATACAGTGAAAAGTATTGTTTCTTGCGCACTATACAAACAAAGCATACCATCCATAGAGAAGGAAATGAGAGAGTGCAGAATGTAGTGTTACAGTCATAGTGAGAGGAAAATCAACTTAATGTGAGGTAGGTTTGTTCAAAAATCTGACAGCAGCAGGGAAGAAGCTGTTCTTGAGTCAGTTGATACGTGACCTCAGACTGTTGTATCTTTTTCCTGGCAGAAGAAAGTAGATGAGAGTATATCCGGTGTGCATGGGGTCCTTAATTATGCTGGCAGCTATGCTGAGACAGCGGGAAGTGTAGACAGAGTCAATGGATGGGAGGATTGTTTGCGTGATGGACTGGGCTACATTCACGACCTTTTGTAGTTTCTTGTGGCCTTGAGCAGAGCAGGAGCCATACCAAGCTGTGATACAACTAGAATGAATGCTTTCTATGGTGCATCTGTAAAAGTTGGTGAGAATCATAGCTGACATGATAGGAAATTCTCTGCTTCTTTTCCAAACCCCACAGATTTTTTTCTTCAGTCACATTCCTTATCGTCTGTTAAGCACTTTCAACACCCTTATACTGAAGGCATTTTCAAATCTGAATTTTACATTTTCATTTGTCATACTTCAGTTGAATCTGTGTCTTGTATGTAACAGAAAACCTAAGTGGATCCACATTTTCCAACACCCACCATCTCAAATAATGCGTTAAATATTGTCTGGTAATCACACAAATTCTACCATAGTTAACATTTGCACAAGGCACTGTGGCTTCAGTTCTGGAAAAAAGCATCTAGCCTGTGTGTGTATGTTCTCACATAGTCTCTGTGTGTTCTAGATGTGATGGGGGCAGGACAGCGGCACAGTGGTTAACACTGCTGCCTCACAGCACCAGGGACCCAAGTTGGATTCCTGGTTGCTGTCTGTGTGGAGATTACACGTCCTCCCTGTCTGCGTGTATTTCCTCCGGATGCCCCAGTTTCCTCCCACAGTCTGAAAAACATGCTGGTTAGGTGCATTGACCCGAACAGGCACCAGAGTATGGCAACTAGGGGAATTTCACAGTACTTTCATTGCAGTATTAATGTAAGCTTTACTTGTGACTAACAAATAAATATTACTTTTTTGAAGAGGCATTTGCCCTGTAGCTGTGTGCAAATAGTATTTGGTGAGTTGTGAATTGATCTTTGGATTTCTTTTCTTTGCAGTGAAAAGCTGCATGATTATTGGACATGTGGCCATCATTCAGAGCTGGAACATTTAACTAGGATGCACTTAATCCTGAGACGATGTGTCTGCGATCATTACAAAAGGGATAAACTTGCACTCCTGTTCGGAAAGCTCACCTCCTGGGAGCAGAGACTGAAAATTCAGAAGCATTTAAAATGACTGTTTTGAAACTTGTGTATCATGTGGCCTAATTAGTGTACCATTTTACCATTTCCTCTGTATTTGTGGCTTTAGCGTGAGACTACAGTGTAATGCCACCCAGCTCAACTTGTCTCCACCTTTGTACTGTAACCTCACACCCTCCAAGAACCAAACTGAATTTGCTAAAAGCTATTTCTTGCAGGACCCTCATGACATTGAACGAGAAGAGACTTGGCCCTAATATGTACAGGGAGCAGGGAGAGATTGGACTACACTGCAGAACCTGTAAACATTCTTTGCCTCCACTGGTTGCAGCCAGCTGGAGCGAGAGGCTGACTGTCAGGTTAGGCCTGGATATGACTTCATCCAGTTTCCCATTGCCTTTAGTTTTATTAGGACTCCTTGATGCCAAACTCAGTCAAATGCTACAGCTTTGTTACTACAATGAGAATTTGGGTGAAATCTTGTGTCTTGCCCTGTGATGTGTTTGGTGGAAATGGGCATTCAATCACGCAGGAGAATACTACATGAGGAGCTTGCCACCTTTCCTCCTGCACCGCGATTAAATAGAGATACTTAGTGCTAACTAATAAGTGGGTCACATGCCACCACCAATGGTATTAATTCAGGGGCTAGTGGGGACTCACCTTGTGGTGTTCTCAGCTAGCAATCCTTGCTATGTTTCTTTGCAAGGCTCAGGTGAGCGCATTGATGGGTCCCTCGTTCAAAAGGCACTCAGTGCATGATTGAAAAGTTTAAAGTTAAGCTTATTTTATTAGTGTCACAAGTAGGCTTACATTAACACAGCAATGAAGTTACTTCAAAAATCCCCTAGTTGCCACACTCCAGCATCTGTCTGGCTACACCGAGGGAAAACTTAACGTGGCCAATATACCTTATGAGCATGCCTTTTGGAATGTGGGAGGAAACCAGAGCACCAGGATGAAACCCATGTAGACACGGGAAGAACGCACAGACTCCACACAGACAGAAACCCAAGCCAGGAATTGAACCTGGGTCCCTGGCACTGTGAGGCAGCAGTGCTAACCATTGTGCTGCCCATCTGGAAATCTCATAGCAAAGAAGGAGGCCATTTGGCTCCTCATCCCAGTGATGGCTCCTTTGACAGCGCTATCCAATTACTCCCATTCCCTATACCATAAAGCCTGTCCTTCCACTATTTCAATCACATATTATGTGCATTCTGGAGCATTTTTAAGCTATGTCAGCTTTTTCCTGATTTTCTAGGTGGATGTGTTCGGGAATAGGAAATAAATTTAACAATTCCGTTGGACAGAATATGAACAACCAATTCTCGGTTATATATTGGGAGGCACTTGCAAAGAGAGATGGATACCAAGATGGCAAAATGTTTAATAATGTCATCACACACTGGAGACACTCGCAACTTACAATTCTTAACACTACCTCGTAAGAATTATTTGATTTCAGTTGAGTTTTGTATTGATACTTCTGCCCCTTGAATTATAAACAATATGAAAATATCAGTCAGCCTCTGACCTTGTCTGACAATTAATCTATCAAAGTCACTATATGTATAAAATCACTTGTCTCATTTCTGCAGTCCATCATTAACCGAGTTCTCTATGGTGCTTGCAGCAGTAACAGGCCCACAGTCCTTGTCCTACAAACCCTTTTGCATGACTTATTGGGACAATGTCAATTTTCTAACCTCCAGTGATCTTGCTAAAGGGAAGTGGAGACCATTGGCATGGCTGGCAACAGTTTCCACAGAAGGAAGTGAAGTGTAACAGAGCAGAGCAGCTGTTCTCTTGCCATTTTCTGCACTATTTATTACTGTTAAAGGGATTTTCAGCAGTATCAGTTTGACATGGAATGGCACTCGGTCTGGTTTTGTGTTTGCTGCGGTGCTTCGGAAGCTTTTGTTCTATTGCCCAACTTTGAATTTTTTGTTGAAAGATTATCACAATTTGTTACTTGTAAATCATTGATCATGTCTGATCTGGAGATGCATCTACTTTGCTGATCACTCGTACAGTATCTGCTTCACTAGAGCTATGCTGCTTCCTGATGCAGAGCTGCGAAAGCTAGTGGCTTTTGCTATCAAGCAAACCTGTTGGACTTTAACCTGGTGTTGAGAGACTTCTTATTGAGTTTATCCCAATCCAGTGCCAGCATCTCCACATCATGGCCATAGAAGACAGAGGGTAGCAGTAGAGCAGTGCTTTTCTGAATGGAAGGCTGTGACTAGCAGTGTTCCACAGGGATCAGTTCTGGGATCTTGTTGTTCATTTAATACATAAATGATTTGGAAGAAAATGTAGCTGGTCTGATTAGCAAGTTTGCAGCGACACAAAAATTGGTGGTGTTGCGGATAGTGAAGAGGATTGTCAGAGGATACAGCAAAATAAAGACCAATTAGAGACTTGGGCAGAGAAATGGCAGATGGAGTTTAGTCTGGACAAGTGTGAGATAATGCATTTTGGAGGGTCCAATGCATGTAGGAATTATACAGTAAATAGTAGAACCCTTACGAGTATTGACAGGTAGAGAAATCTGGAAGTATATGTCCACCAAGCACTGACAGTGGCAGTGCAGGTGGATAAAGAAGTCAAGAAAACATACAGCATAAAGCAATGGTTGCCTTTATCGCTCAGAGCATTGGGTATAAAAATTGGCAGGTTATGCTGCAGCTGTACCGAGCCTTAGTTAGGCCTGATTTAGAATAGTGTGTACAATTCTGGTCGCCAAACTACCAGATGGATGTGGATGCTTTGGAGGGGGTACAGAACAGGTTTACCAGGATGTTGCCTAGCCTGGAGGGTGTTAGCTATGAGGAGAGGTTGGATAAACTTGGTTTGTTCTTACTGGAACGATGGAGGTTGAGGGGCAACCTGATAGAGGTTTACAAGATTATGAGGGGCATGGACAGAGTAGATAGTCAGATGCTCTTTCCTAGGATAGAAAGATCAAGTACTAGGGGACATAGGTTTAAGGTATATGAGGAAAAGTTTGAAAATGTGTGAGGCAAGTATTTATACACAGAGGGTGGTGAATGTCTGGAACACTTTGCACGGGGAGGTGGTGGAAGCAGGCAAGATTGTGATATTTAAGGGGAAACTAGATGAATACATGAATAGGATGGGAATGGAAGGATGCGGACTCCATATGTGCATACGGTTTTAGTTTAGGCAGGCAGCATGATCTGCATGGGGTTGGAGGGCCGAAGGGCCTGTTCCTGTGCTATACTTTTCTTTGTTCTTTATCTTCAATGTAAAAAGAGAGTTTAAAGTGACTCTATTCACTTCATTAAGTTTGTTCAGGTAGTTTGTTTATTGTGATGAAAATGAGCAAAGTGCTGTTAATACATTTGAATGGGATGCATTTCACTTCTATATGTAGCTCAGGAATGGTAACATCCTAATTCCTGAGGAACTCCAGTCTGGAAAAAGAAACATTAACCATTGCCCTTGTTCTCTGCCACTCAGCCAACTTTACATCCATGCTCACACTACACTTTTCTATTCCACCAGCTTCAACTTTGCATCCTGTTAAGTGGCACTTTACCAAGGAGGAGAATTCAAGTTTGATAGAGAGGCAAAAATAACTGTTCACTAATAAAATGTTCAAGAAACTGAGACTGAGATACACAGGCTGGATACTGCTAATGGTCCCACAGAGAGTCAAGTGGATAGTTTAATACGATGATGATGGATTCTTCTGTTTTTCCAACAGATGAGTGTTTAGCAAGGATGCCAAGTGTCCACCATCCAGATCTCCTTCGTGATGTTAAACCAATTGTAAATATTACACATGAAGTCACTGTTGGGGGGAGGTGGGGTGGTGGGTGTGGGTGAAGATACTGATTTTGAGCCATCTTCATTTGTGGTGTAGGGACCTGACTCCACTCTCCTCAAACATTGAGGTTACCTGATGACAGAGACATCCCCATTTGGATCTGAGCAGATTCATTTGTTCCCAAGTACTCAGAGTAAGCCCAACTTAAAGACTCTGAGATTGGCTTTACCAATGTCTTTGTGTCTGACTTTGGGGCATCCTATTATGTGGCTTCCCATGTTCAGATGGCCATAGAATACCACTTTTGGTATCCAGGAATCCTCCATGCGAACCACATGGCTGACCCAGCCGTATGGTGAACATGCTTTCGATGCTAGGTATATGGCATCCTGCAAGAATTTTGGTGTTAGGGATTTTGTCCAGCCGCTTAACGCAGCAGCATAGTGACTAGCACTGCTGCTTCTCAATGCCAGGGACCTGGGTTCAATTCCCAGCTTGAGTCACTGTTTGTGTGTGGAGTTTGCATGTCCTCCCTTTGTCTGGGTGGGTTTCCTCTGTGTGCTCTGGTTTCCTGGCACAATCTGAAAGATGTGCTGGTTAGGTGCGTTGGTCATGCTAAATTCTCCCTCAGTGTACCCAAACAGGTGCTGGAGTGTGGTGACAAGGGGATTTTCACAGGAACTACTTTGCAGTGTTACTGTAAGCTTACTTGTGATACTACTAAATAAACTTAACTAAATTAAACTGAAGTTGCAGATAGATCTGAAGTAGCAAACATGGAATGCATCTAGTTACTCCTCACGATACAAGTAGTACATGCCTCAAAACCACAGATGTGAGAATCACTGCCTGGTAAATTTTAATATTTTGTTTTGGGACAACTCCATGCTCTCACAAAAGCTAAATGCAGTGCTTGCTTCCGTCAGGTGCTGGGTGATTGTATCATCAAACATGGTGCTGTTGGAGCGGATAATGCAAAGATAGCCCAATGTCTGATTTGAGCTGAGGGGTGTACAGCTTACTGGGACTATGGAATCTTGGAATTTATGGCCAGGAGCAGTTTGGTCCAAAATCTGTCTTTTTCTGACTTACTTTAGTTGCCAAAGTATTCTGAATTTTCAATAAAGCAGTTGGAAGTCCTTGTGAGTGTGTTCTGTGAGAACGCAGTCATCAGCAAACAAGAGTTCTATTAGTGGCTGTTGTGATAGTTGTGCAAACCTTATGCCTGTGCAGATTGCAGAGGTTGCCATCTATCCTAAAGTGAATGTGTACTCTTCTGTAAGATCTTTAGATGCATCCAGGACCATGGCCAACAAGCAGATGGTAAACAGAACTGGAGACATGACGTGGTCTTGCTTGGTGTCATTGGCGACAGGAAAGGTATCTGATGAGGCATCATTCTTCATCATGCTGTCATTCCATCATGAAATGTGTGGATAGTCCTGATCATCTTTTCATTGCCACCTGTATGCAGCACCTAACACAAGACTTCCTTGTTAACTGTAACATCCATGGCAGAGAGTGAAATTGGAATTCAATAAAAATCTGGAATTAAAAGTTTAATGATGATCATGAAACGATTATTGATTGCAAAAACCAATCTAGTCCACTAATGTTCTTTAGGGAAGAAAATCTACTGAGCTTACCTACTCTGGCCTACATGCAACTCCAGACCCACATAAGGGATAAAGCAATAAATGCTGGCCCAGCCAGCAAAACCTACATCCCATGAACGAATAAATAAACAAATAAATAAACTCCAAGAAAGGCATCTAACACCAGAAGACCAGGTTACTAACACCAGAATATCCTTTGTTCTGAGCATGGGACTTTATTTGAATTTTATAAAGTTTGTTTATTACTGTCACAAGTAGGCTTACATTAACACTGCGATGAAGTTCCTGTGAAAATCCCCAAGTCACCACACTCTAGCACGTGTTTGGGTACACTGAAGGAGAATTTAGCCTGACCAATGTACGTTTTTCAGACTGAGGGAGGAAACAGAAGACATGGAGATATGGGGAGAACGTGCACAGACAGTGACCTGAGGCTCGGAATTGAACCCAGGTCCCTGGCACTGTGAGGCAGCAGTGCTAACCACTGTGCTACCATGAATTTGATACACAGGAAAGAACATTTTGTATCCAACATGGATGCCACACTAGAATTCTGGATAAATGAAATTTGTAAAATGAGTGAATGCTGTTGAGAATAACCCTTCCAAAAATCTTTCCTGTAATGGAGAGAAGTGAAATACCACAATGGATTGTCACACATGAATTCACTTGCCTTCTGTTTGCATAGGGGAATTGGAAGCATCCTTGTAATCTTGGGGCACAAAGCTTTGGGCATTGGCTTTGCAGCTCCAAAAAATAAATGCATTAAATATTAAAATATTTAAGGTACACATCTGCAGTAAATGTTTAGAACTGCAGCGATTGAGGGCCCGGGTCAGGCAACTCGAGGGGCGGCTGGAAGATGCATTTCTAGTCAGGGAGAACGAGGAGATAATGGCTGGGAACCATGAGCAGGAGGAGGTCTCAAGGGCTGAAGAGAAGGGAGGATGGACGACTGTTAGGAGGGGAAAGAGGAAGAAGAAGAGTAGTCAGGGTCCCCCGGCCTCCCCGGAGGCCCCCCAAGGTTCGTCAACAGGGGCACAGAAAAATAGGAAGGAAGGGGAGACTGACTTAGAGGGACAGAAGGGGGCTGGTAAGGTGATAGTGGTAGGGGATGGGAGGGTCCGAGGGATTGATAGGAGGTTCTGTGGGCAGGGGCGCGACTCCAGGATGGTGGTCTGCCTCCCTGGAGCAGGGGTAAAGGATATAATGGAAAGGGTAGAGGGAATTTTGAAGGGGGAGGGGACCCAGGCAGAGGTCATAGTACACGTAGGGGAGGGGGATATAGGAAGGAGGAGTAGGGGAGAGGTCCGTAGGCAATTTAGGGAGTTGGGGGCCAAACTAAAGAGCAGGACCTCCAGGGTGGCACTGTCTGGGTTGCTGCCCAGTACGAGCAGGGCTAAGAATGACGAAATCATGCAGTTGAATGCATGGTTGAGGGACTGGTGTCGGGTAGAGGGGTTTACTTATGTGGATCACTGGGAGGTGTTTAGGAGAGAAAGGCAATTGTACAGGAGGGGTGGGGAGGATTTGAACGGGAGGGGGACTAGTGTCTTAGCAGGGAGGCTAGCTGGGGTGTTCAGGAATGATTTAAACGAATAGGGAGGGGGGGGGTGGGGAGGTGGCTGGGAGAGAGTCGGGTGAAAAGAAAATTATAAGGGAGAAGGTGGTTCCGAGGGACACTTGTGGGTTGAACTGTGTCTGTTTCAATGCTAGGAGTGTGGCAGGGAAAACGGATGAGCTTAGGGCCTTGATGTTTGTGAGACAGTTAGATGTGGTGGCTGTAACGGAGACGTGGTTACGGGAAGGGCAGGACTGGCAGCTGAATGTTCCTGGGTACAGGTGTTTTAGGTGTCACAGAGGAGGGTTGAAGAGAGGTGGAGGGGTGGCACTGTTAGTCAAGGAAAACATCACAGTAGTGCAGAGGGAGGACGATATGGAAGAGATAGGGATTGAGTCGCTGTGGGTGGAGTTGAGGAATAAAAAGGGAGAGATCACATTGCTAGGGGTGTACTATAGGCCACCCAACAGCCCAAAGTCAGTGGAGGAAGGCATTTGCAGGGGCATTTTGGACAGGTGCAGGAAGAATAGAGTGGTTGTAGTGGGTGATTTTAATTTTCCCGGAGTGAATTGGAGGGGGCCTAGAGCTGGGGGTACGGAGGGAGAGGAGTTTGTGAAATGTGTTATGGAAGGGTCGCTAGAACAGTATGTAACTAGCCCGACTAGGGGAGGGGCTATACTGGATTTAGTGTTGGGAAACGAGCCGGGGCAGGTGGGTGAGGTAGAGGTAGGCGAACAGTGACCACAAGTCCGTCTACTTTAGGATAAAAATGGAAAGGGACGAGTGCCGTCCGAACGGGAGTGTGCTGAACTGGGGAAAGGCGAGCTATGGCAGGATTAGGAGGGAGCTGCAGGACACTGATGGGGAGGGACTGTTAGCTGGCAAGTCCACAGTTGGCAAGTGGGAGGCTTTTAGGGACAAAATGAAATGGTTGCAGGGGAGGCATGTTCCGGTTAAGCGAAAGGATGGGAAAGGTAGGATTAGAGAGCCGTGGATTACGGGGGATATCGAAGACTTGGTCAGGAAGAAGAGGGAGGCGTATGTTAGGTCAAAACAAATGGGTACAGAGAGTGCGCTGGAGGAATATAGAGAGAGTAGGAGCGAGCTAAAAAGGGGAATTAGAAGGGCGAAGAGAGGGCATGAGATGGCTTTGGCTGGTAGGATTAAGGAAAATCCAAAGGCATTTTATTCCTATATTAGAGGCAAGAGAGTAGTTAGAGGGAAAATTGGTCCTTTTAGGGACAAGAGTGGAGAGTTGTGTATTGAGTCGGAGGGAATGGGGGAGCTCCTGAATGAATACTTTGCGTCGGTATTCACGAAGGAGAGGGGTTCGGAATTGTGCGGTCTCTTGGAGGGAGCGGAGGTTCAGTTGCAGGATATAGTTATTACGAGAGAGGAAGTGCTAGGGCTTTTAGGTAGCGTAAGGACGGATAAAGCTCCGGGGCCTGATGGTATTTATCCCAGGCTGCTTAGGGAGGCGAAAGATGAAATTGCTGGGCCTCTGGCGCACATCTTTGTCTCTTCTTTGGACACAGGTGAGGTCCCAGAAGACTGGAGGGTAGCAAATGTGGTCCCATTGTTCAAAAAAGGTAGTAGGGATAACCCTGGGAATTATAGGCCGGTGAGTTTGACGTCGGTGGTAGGGAAATTAATGGAAAAAATACTTAGGGGTAGGATGTATGAGCATTTGGAGCGTTGCGATCTGATTAGGGATACGCAACATGGCTTTGTTAGAGGGAGGTCTTGCCTTACAAATCTGGTGGAATTCTTTGAGGAGGTGACAAAAACGGTTGACGATGGGAGAGCCGTTGATGTCATCTTTATGGATTTCAGTAAGGCGTTTGACAAAGTCCCTCACGGTAGGCTGGTAGAAAACGTTAAGGTGCATGGGATACGAGGCCAGGTAGCTAGGTGGATTGAGAACTGGCTGGGTAATAGGAGACAGAGGGTAGTTGTGGAGGGTACCTTGTCGGGCTGGAGGCCAGTGACCAGCGGTGTGCCGCAGGGCTCAGTACTGGGACCTCTCCTCTTTGTAGTCTACATAAATGACTTGGAAGAGGGCGTAGGTGGTGTGATCAGCAAGTTTGCTGATGACACCAAGATGGCAGGGTTGGCGGGTACGGAACTGGATTGTCAGGTGATACAACAGGATATAGATAGGTTGGTGCAGTGGGCAGATAGGTGGCAGATGGCATTTAATCCTGACAAATGCGAGGTGATGCATTTTGGACGGAATAATGCAGAGAGGAGCTATGTGATAAAAGGTAGGCCGATTAGGAGTATAGACATACAGAGGGACCTGGGAGTGCAGGTTCACAAATCCATGAAGGTTGCGTCACAAGTGGAGAACGTTGTTAGGAAGGCTTATGGGATGTTAGCCTTTATAGGAAGGGGCATAGAGTATAAAAGCTGCCGTCTAATGCTTCAGTTGTACAGAACGTTGGTTAGACCGCATTTGGAGTACTGCGTCCAGTTCTGGTCACCTTACTACCGGAAGGACGTGGAGTTTCTGGAAAGGGTGCAGAGGAGGTTTACCAGGATGTTGCCTGGCATGGGGGGACTGGGTTATGAGGAGAGGTTGAAGAAACTGGGACTATTCTCCTTGGAAAGACGGAGATTGAGAGGGGACATGATAGAAGTATATAAGATACTGAAGGGAATAGATAGAGTTAATAGTGAGAGACTGCTCCCTAGACTGGGTATGAACACGAGAGGTCATCATTTAAGGGTGAGGGGGGGGGGGGGGGGGGGGAGGTATAATTTGGAGGTGAGAAGAAGGTTCTTTACGCAGAGAGTTGTGGGGGTCTGGAATGCGCTACCGAGTAGGGTGGTGGAGGCAGGAACGTTGGACTCGTTTAAGATGCAGTTAGATAGGCACATGAGTGAAACGAGAATGGAGGGATATGGTAGGGGCTATTAAATAGGGTTAAACCTCAGGATACACCGGAAGGGCAGGCTGTGTGATTAATATTTTTTGTCTTTATTCCACAGGTGGAGGTCCATCTCGTGTCAAGCGAGGGGCATGCACACGGCGGGTCGTGCGTGGGCTGCTCTTGGAAGTCCAGGAGTGGCCTAGTACTTCATGTCGGTGGGTGTGCTTGATCCTGGACCGATAGACGGGCGCCGCAACAGCTCAGTGACTAGCACTGCTAGCTGTGCAGATACATGGATTTGGGCCTGGGTCTGTGGGAGTTTGCGCATTCTCCCTGTGGTTGCGTGGGTTTCCTCCGGGCGCTCCGGTTTCCTCCCACACCCCAAAGATGTGCTCTTAGGCTAATCGGTTTTTACCAAATTGACACTATTTCTTCCCTGAATCTGACTGAGTAGGGTCCCATTCGTAGACATGCAGGGTAGAATAGGTGTAGGGTGATGCGGCGGCGCGGGCTCGTTGGGCCGAAGGGCCTGTTTCCCGTGCTGGGTTGTTCTTTGTTCTTCTTTGTTCTTAAAAAAAACATGTAGAGCTTTCCCCAGTCACCAAATTACAGGCATTGCTCCCGAGAAGGACACGGGTTCAATTCCCATCGAATATCAACTTGTCACAGATAAAGATCTGTTTGAAATTCTAGTATGAGAATCAGTACAGGATAAATTTGGCACTAAATTTGAAGGAGCCACAAAACCGCTCTTCATTTTTTAATGGTGAGGAACATTTATAATTAAATGCACCTCTGAGAAAAAGTGCTGATTTTTTGTAATTGAGCAGTTGTGTTGTGGTTCTTCCCCCCACCCCCCCAAGCTGTTGAATTGGTTCTTCAACTACCTGACTGAGTGTATCACAGTGGAGGAATGGGAGGAGATTTGAATTGCTTACGTTGCATGTAGCTGCGGTGCTTTTCTGTTGCTGCTGATGCTGGTGCAGGAGTGGCAGCTCGGTTGAGTATCCCTGAGGCGTCTCAGTCATTCCATCTGGAACTCATAATAATCTGGACAACATTGGAAGGATTGCTACTCAATAGAGATACATTGCATCCGCTGGTTACATGTAGCAGGGCACAATTGTTGTACTTTTCTATATCTGTGCTACACTGATGGTTTTTCAGAATGTGGTGGCAAAGCAATCATTATATTAGAAGACTCAAGGGTGAGGGAATTCCAAACCCAGGCTGCCATAGAAAAGGGAGGGGAGGGGTTAACATTAAATAGCAGTAACATTTTGTCCTGACTACCAGGGCAGACCATGTGCTTGTTGGAGAACCTGCCTGATTTCTATTCAGTTATGGATGAAATAAAATACATACAAACATTTATTTTAGCAGCAGCAAGTGACAATTTTGTTTTGACAGTATTGAAACAAACTCTATATGCATATGAGAAATACTACCTAGCAGCCCACACCAAATGGCCAAGACAGTGATATCCCCAGATCAGCCGGGGCAGATTTTGGGGCAGCAATCATCCAGTGGTGGAGATGTATCTGGACAATATCTGGAGAAGGAGGAGGGGAACTGACAGATCTATCTAATGCACTGAGAACTCTGTGCATGTGCAATAGCGTCTTCTAACTGTGAGCAGTTGGCTTTTTGGTGAGAATTGACTCTATTCACTCCCCTACTGGCATGAATTACACTTTTGTTTCACTAAGTGGCATAAGATCGTGTATGAAAGCTCGCTGAGAAATGGACTTAATTCTCACCCCTTTTCACGCATGTTTAGCTCTTAGAATTCTTTTGGTAAGATCACTCCGGTTCTGTCTCAGACAAATGAGCAGTGCGGTATATGAATTTCAGTGCCTGTGAAATGCTAGGTACGTAGGCTGTATGTCCCAATGACTGACAGATCATATTAAACAGCAAGTCCCTTTGGTTGTTCACAACAGGCCATGCCCAATCAGCCCATGCTTGAGATTTTTGAAACTCAGTGTCCAACATCAGGTATGTTTCGGAAATTGGACAGCACTTGCTAAACAATCCTGATTGTCAGTGTCATTCTTAGCACAATCAATTTCCTGCCTGATACCATCAAAATTGGCCTTGCCCCAATTTAGAATTTTAACTTTTGGGCCACACCAAGCATTCTCCTTAGCTATCTTAAAATTAATAGAATTATGGTCACTGGTCCCAAAGTGACCCCTCACCAACATTTCTGTCACCTGCCTTTCCTTATTTCCCAAGAGGAGGACGGTCAAGTTTTCCTCCCTCTCTAATCGGGCCATCCACATACTGAATGAGAAATTCCTCTTCAATCCACAACAAATTTCTCTCCATCCAACCCTCCAATACTATGGCTGTCCCAGTCAATGTTGGGAAAGTTAAAATCTCCTACTATTATCACTCTATTTTTCTTGGAGCATCTGTAATCTCCTTACATATTTGCTCCTCAATTTCCCACCCACTATTTGGGGGCCTATAGTACAACTCTATTAAAGTGATTTCCCCTTCTTATTTCTCAGTTCTACCCATATAAACTCAGTGCCCAAACCCTCCGATATATCCTCTCTCAGTATTGCAGTGATGTTTTCCCTAATCAAAAGTGCAACTCCCCCTCCTCTCTTATCTCCTGTCTATCTTTCCTATAGCATCTGTACCCTGCAACAGTGAGCTGCCAGTCCTGTCCCTCTTAAGAACATAAGAAATAGGAGCAGGAGTAGGCCATCTAGCCCTTCGAGCCTGCCCCGCCATTCAATAAGATCACGGCTGATCTGAAGTGGATCAGTTCCACTTTCCCGCTTTCTCCCCATAATCCTTAATTCCCCTGTCTATCAGAAACCTATCTACCCGTGACTTAAATATATTTAGCAAGGTAGCCTCCGCCACTTCAATGGGCAGAGAACTCCAGAGATTCACCACCCTTTGAGTGAAGAAGTTCCTCTTCAACTCTGATCTAAACTGCCCCCCACTTATCTTGAGGCTGTGCCCACTAGTCCTGCTATCCTTTCTAAGTGGGAAGAATCTCTCTATCTCTACCCTATCTATCCTCTTCATTATCTTATATGTCTCTATAAGATCTCCCCTCATCCTTCTAAACTCCAACGAGTACAGACCCAGTCTACTTAGTCTCTCTTCATAGGCCAACCCCCTCATCTCCGGTATCAGCCTAGTGAACCTTCTCTGCACTCCCTCCAAGGCCAATGTATCCTTGCGCAAGTGCAGCGACCAAAACTACACACAGTACTCCAGCTGCAGCCTCTGGGTTTTTGCGACTCGTGCACAAGGACCCCCAGGTCCCTCTGCACCGCAACATGCTGCAGCTTTTTGCCTTTTAAATAATAATCCCACCTACTATTATTTCTGCCAAAGTGGATAACCTCACACTTGCTAACATTATGCTCCATCTGCCAGGTCCTCGCCCACTCGCTCAGCCTATCCAGATCTCTCTGCAGACTTTCCACACTCTCCACGCAATTTGCTTTTCCACTCATCTTTGTGTCATCAGCAAATTTCATCACCCTACACTCAGCCCCCTCCTCCAGATCATCTATATAAACGGTAAACAGTTGAGGCCCCAGCACCAATCCCTGCGGCACTCCACTAATCACCAACTGCCAACCAGAATAGTACCCATTGATACCAACTCTCTGCCTCCTATTAGACAGACAACCAATCCTCTATCCACGCTAACACCTTACCTCCAACTCCATGCACCCTAACCTCTGCAGCAACCTTTCGTGAGGTACCTTATCAAACGCCTTTTGGAAATCTAAAAACACCACATCCACCAGTTCCCCTCTGTCTACCGCACTAGTCACATCCTCATAGAAATCCAATAAATTCGTCAAACACGACTTCCCCCTAACGAATCCATGCTGCGTCTGCTCGATCAAACCAGATCTTTCAGATGTTTCAGTAATTGCTATAATATCCCAGTCCCATGGACCCATGTATGCTCTGAGTTCATCTGCTTTGCCTGTCAGACCTCTTGTATCAAAATAAATGCAGCTTAATCTGGACTTCCCTTTGCTCTCTATCTTGCACTGACACTCTGCAGCAATGCACCAAAGATTCTTAGACAGCACCTTCCAAACCCACGAGCACTTCTATCAAGGAGGACAAGAGCAGCAAATGAATGCGAACACCACCACCTGAAAGTCCCCTTCCAAGCCACTCTCAATCCTGACGTGGAAATATATTGCTATTCCTTCACATCGCTGGGTTGAAATCCTAGAATTCCCTCCCTAATGGCATCGTGGGTAAATCCACAGAAAACGGACTGCAGCGTTTCAAGAAGGCAGCTCACCACCACCTTCTCAAGGGCAATTAGGGATGGGCAATAAATGCTGACCAGCTAGCGACGCCCATATCCCATGAACGAAAAAAAACATTTTGTTTTGCTTTTCCCCTGGACAGCCCTGTGGAGCTGGCAGATCCACCTCTCCAATGAGAGGTTTTCAGGAATAACAATGAGAGTCCCTGTACATGAACATAAGAACATAAGAAATAGGAGCAGGAGTAGGCCATCTGGCCCTTCGAGCCTGCCCCACCATTCAATAAGATCATGGCTGATCTGTCGTGGCTCAGTTCCACTTTCCCGCCCTCTCCCCATAACCCTTAATCCCCTCTCTTATCAAAAACCCATCAACCCGCTTCTTGAAAATATTTAGCAAGGCAGCCTCCACCACTTCAATGGGTAGAGAATTCCAGAGATTCACCACCCTTTGAGTGAAGAAGTTCCTCCTCAACTCCGTTCTAAAACGCCCCCCCTTTACCTTGAGGCTGTGCCCCCTAGTCCTACTGTCTTTTTTCAGTGGGAAGAGTCTCTCCACCTCTATCCTATCCATCCCATTCATCATCTTATACGTCTCAATGAGATCTCCCCTCATTCTTCTAAACTCCAACGAGTACAAGCCTAGTTTATTCAGCCTCTCCTCATAGTTCAACCCCCTCAACTCCGGTATCAGCCTAGTAAACCTCCTCTGCACTCCCTCCAAGGCCAAAATATCCTTGCGCAGGTACGGCGCCCAAAACTGCACACAGTACTCCAGCTGCGGCCTCACCAATGCCCTATACAGCTGCAGCAAGACCTCCCTACTTTTATATTCAATCCCCTTCGCTATGAAGGCCAGCATCCCATTCGCCTTCCTGACCACCTGCTGCACCTGCAAGCTGGGTTTTTGCGACTCATGCACAAGGACCCCGAGGTCCCTCTGCACCGTCGCCTGCTGCAGTTTTTCGCCCCGTAAGTAATAGTCCTTCCTACCATTATTCCTACCAAAGTGGACCACCTCGCACTTGCCAACATTAAATTCCATTTGCCATTTCCTGGCCCATTCGCCCAGCCTATCTAGATCCTTCTGCAGACTCTCCACACCCTCCGCACAATTTGCCGTTCCCCCAATCTTGGTGTCATCCGCAAATTTCGACACCCTACACTCGGTTCCCTCCTCCAGATCATCTATATAAATGGTAAAAAGCTGAGGCCCCAGCACCGACCCCTGGGGCACTCCACTAGTCACCATCCGCCAATCCGAATAGCACCCGTTGACCCCCACTCTCTGCCTCCTATTTGACAACCAATCCTCTATCCACGCTAACACCCTACCCCCAACTCCAAGTCCCCTGACCTTCTGCAATAAACTCTTATGAGGTACTTTGTCAAACGCCTTCTGAAAATCCAGAAAGACCACATCCACCGGCTCTCCTCTATCCACTGCCCTAGACACATCCTCATAGAACTCCAGTAAATTTGTCAGACACGACTTCCCTTTAATGAAACCGTGCTGCGTCTGCTCTATCAAGCAATTGCCTTCAAGATGCCTCGCAATTTCCTCCTTAATGACGGATTCTAACATTTTACCTACCACAAACGTTAAACTAACCGGCCTATAATTCCCTGCCTTTTGCCTGGCACCCTTCTTAAACAACGGCGTAACATTAGCCGTTTTCCAATCTTCCGGCACTTCCCCGGAATCCAGCGACGTCTGGAAAATAACCACCAATGCATCCACTATAACCTCCGCCATTTCTTTCAGAATCCTCGGATGCATTCCATCCGGTCCTGGGGACTTGTCCACAATCAGCCCCCTCCAGTCTGTCGAGCACCGCCTCTCTAGTAACAGTAATGTCATTAAGACCCTCCAGTCCTACCACCTTTCCATCGCTAACACCCGGCAAATTATTCACGTCCTCCTCCGTGAAGACAGAAACAAAAAAGTTATTCAAGACCTTAGCCATATCCCCATCCCCTACCACTAGGTCCCCTTTCTCATCCTCTAAAGGACCAACGTTCACCCTAGCCAGCCTCTTCCTTTTTATATATTTATAAAAACTCTTGCTATCCTTTTTTATATTAAATGCTAGCCCAGCTTCATAGTTTCTCCTACCCTCCTTTATCAACTTCTTTGTCAATCTTTGTTGACATTTAAACCTCTCCCAATCCTCTTCTCGCCCACTACTCTTAGCTACTCTAAATTCCTCTGCTTTTAATTTAACACTTTCCTTCACCTCCTTCGTTATCCACGGCTTATTACCTCTCCTCCTACGGTCCTTTTTGACCATCGGAATAAATTTCTGCTGAGCACCAAGAAAGATCTCCTTAAAGATCCTCCACTGCTCCTCAGCAGACCCTCCTTCCAACGCACTCCCCCAGTCCACATTCGCCAATTCTTCTCTCATCCTACCGTACTCCCCTCTATTCAAACAAAGGACGCGTGTCCGGGAACCCACTTTCTCCTCCTCCATCTGCACCAGAAACTCCACCATACAATGATCACTCTCTCCAAGAGGATCCTTCACCGCAAGGTCCCTAATTCTACCCGCCTCATTACATAGCACCAGATCCAAGATAGCTCGCTCCCTCGTCGGCTCCAACACACACTGTTCCAGGAAACTATCCCGGCAGCATTCCAAGAACTCTTCCTCGAGCCCACCGTGTCCAACATGGGTCGACCAATCAATACGCAGATTGAAATCCCCCATAACTACGGCCGTCCCATTCCTGCACGCCGCACTTATTTGCGCGTTAACAGCCCACCCCACCTCCAGATCATTATTCGGGGGCCTATAGACGACACCCACCAGCGTCTTCCTCCCTTTGCTGTTCCTAATCTCCACCCACAACGATTCCACGTTCTGCTCCTTGGCTCCAATATCATCCCTTGCTACCACCTTGATGCTATCCTTAATCAGCAGAGCTACGCCCCCCCCTCTTTCCTCCTGCCTATCCTTCCTAAATACTTGATACCCTTGGACATTCAGCTCCCAGTCCCTGTCACCTTGCAGCCACATCTCTGTAATGGCCACCAGATCATATCCATTTGTGTCGATCTGCGCCACCAGCTCATCCACTGTATTCCGAATGCTTCGTGCATTCAGATACAGCGCTTTCATTCCAGCCTTCACCTGGACCCTATTTGCCGTAACTCCACCAACCGTACTCACGCCCCCTACTCCCTCTATTATTGGGACATCCTCGGCCTCTTCCCTTACCTGTACTCTCTCCTTAACTTTAGACCTCGTAAGGTCACCTACCCTCACACCCTCCCCCCCCCTAATGAGTTTAAAGCCCTGTCTACAGTCCTCTTTACTCGTTTTGCCAGCACTCTGGTCCCAGCACGGTTCAGACCAACCCCATCCCGCCCGAACAGGTCCCACCTACCCCAATACTGGTGCCAATGCCCCATAAATTCAAACCCATTCCTCCCACACCAATCCCTGAGCCACCCATTCACTTCCTTAATCCTGTCAACCCTACGCCCGTCTGCACACTGTTCAGGCAGTAGCCCAGAGATGACCACCTTGTCGGTTCTACTTTTTAATTCCATTCCCAGCTTCTCATACTCCCTCCCCAGATCCTCAGTCCGCACTTTGCCTACGTCGTTGGCACCCACATGTACCACAACAACTGGATTCTCACCCTCCCACTCCAGGTTCCTCTGCAGCCCAGCTGCGACATCCCGGACCCGAGCACCAGGCAGACAACACACCCTTCTGTGCACTTTGTCATTGTGACAAAGGACGGTGTCAATACCCTTCACCCCACTGTCCCCAATTACTACTGCGTTCCTTTTCCCCTTCTTTTTGCCTATGTCCTGCTGCATCACTGTACCGTGTGCAATTTGCTCACCAACCTCACCTGCCTCGTCCTCTTCCAGTCTGGCAGCAAGAACCTCAAACCTGTTTTGCAGATTAAGAGGCTGAGGCCTCCGCTCCTCACCCCCCTTCCTCTTCCCAGCAGCCCCCTTTTGTCCCTGACCCTTAGAGTTAGCTAGTCTAGGGGGGGTGGATGTCACTTGCACCCCATTGACAATGGCACCCTGTCTCCCCCTGATGAGCCTCAGTGTCTGTAGCTCAGAGGCCAGCTCGTCCACCTTGAGCTGGAGCTCCTCCAGCAACCTGCACTTACTACAGACATGGTCACTGGGGAGGACCCTGGAGTCCACCAGCTCCCACATCATACAGAAACCACACATCACATGCCTCTCCATTATTCACTGTAGTGGGTTTGAGAAAAATTTTTTTCCTTGTTTTTTCAAACAAACTCACCTGGCCTTTTTTCCTTCCAGCCCTTTTTGATATTAAGCCTTATTAACTCACTCTGCTTCCCTCTCACTCCGCTGCCCGCTGTCTACACCAGGCCTCCTTTTAAACCTGGCGCTGATTTAAAGCAGGCTGGTCCACGACTCCTTCTAAACACTCCCTCAGAATTCTTAAAGCAGTAAATACAATAAAATAAATGCTTTAAACAGTTCTACAAAGAACAAAGTGCTTTAAACTTATTTTAAACAGGTTTTTAATAGGTAAAATCTTAGCTCTCTCTCTGCTCCTTCACTCGTCTGCTCCAGCAAACAATGCATTTGTCATTATAACAGAGAAAGGGAAAGGACATGAGAGGGTAATCAAAGGGAACATGGTGTTTAAAGAGAATACACCCTTCAAGATGTGCATCCTTCAAGATGCACCCCCGACATTCTCTCTCCCACCTTCTTCGTTCACGAAAAAGATACGTGAATCAGCCGATTCAAGATCAGCTTCTTCCCTGCTGCCATCAGACTCGCCTTATACTAAGTTAATCGTTCTCTATACCCTAGCTGTGACTGTAACACTATATTCTGCACCCTCTCCTTTCCTTTTCCCTTATGTACTCTACAAACTGTACGCTTTGTCTGTATAGCGCAAGAAACAATACTTTTCACTGTATACCACTACATGTGAAAATAATGAATCAAATTAAATCAAATCAAATTACTCTGAAGGGCGGCATGATGGAACAGTGGCTAGCACTGCTGTCTCAACTCCAGAGACCTGGGTTTGATTTCCAACTTGGGTGACTGTCTATGTGGAATTTGTACATTCTCCCCATGTCTGTGTGGGTTTTCTCTGAATGCTCCAGTTTCTTTCCACACTCCGAAGATGTGCAGTTGGCTGGACTGGCTATGCTAAATTGCCCCTTTGGATGAACCGGGATATGTAGGTTAGAGGGATTAGTGAGATAAGTACATGTGTGGGGTTTTGGGGAAAAGGGCCAAGGTGGGGTTGTTGTCTTGATGGGCCAAATGGCCTCCTTCTGCTCTGTCGGGTTTCTGTGTTTCTGTCCATGAATAAAGAATAGTTTCTATGAAGTAACTACTTAGGAGCTGTGTGTTATACTAGAGTGCTTCACCAAAAAGGATGAACTAGCTACCCTACGCTAACCTGCAGCCCGTGTCTTCAATATCTGTCTCCATGAAGGTTATGACCACACTCAACTTCTAAATCACTAAGTCATTTTGGGTTGCCATGGGGGATCTGTGCAATGTCAGCTGTCTGGCCATGTTTTCGTCAGTCAAGTGATACACGTTTCCACATGATTAATTCAGTTTGGCTTCAGCAGTAAGGAAGCTGTGAGATAGGACTATCCAAGTGTTCACAGAAAGATGAAATGCAGAAACAGGCTGTTCAGCCCAGCATCCCCATACTGTGCTATTCCACGTGTGCCAAAGAATTAGGGTCAGCTTTGAAGAAGTCATCCAGACTCAAAACGTTGGGCAGAATTTTCCCATCCCACCCATCTCTAGAATCAAAATCAGGTTTGACAGGAGATCTGGTGGACCATTTAAAAAAAGTCAGGAATTTCTGAACTTGGGTATGCGTGGTTGGAAAATCCCACCCATTATCTTTGTTTCTCTCTTCGTGGATGCTGCCGGATCTGCTGGGTCATTCATGCATGTTTTGTTTTGTTTTTATTATTAAAGAGTTGAGGTTGTTTTTAGTCCAATAGGTTGAAAGCTCCTAAGATCAACCCACTTAACATCTTGCACAGAGAGGACTTGAAATCAGGAATGACAATGAGATTCCCCGTGCACACATTTGTCATGATAACAGAGGAAGGGAAAGGGTGGGAGAGAATAGTCAAAGGGAATGTGGCACTTAAGGAGAGTACACCCTTCAAAATGCACCCCAGACATTCTCTCTTCCACCTTCTATCAGGAAAAGGATACGTGAATCAACTGACTCAAGAACAGCTTCTTCCCTGCTGCCATCAGACTTATATTAAGTTGCACAGTGGTTAGCATTGTTGCCTCACAATGCCAGGGACCCAGGTTCTGTTCCCAGCTTGGGCCACTGCCTGTGTGGAGTTTGCACAGTCTCCCCGTGTCTGCATGGGTTTCGTCTGGATGCTCCAGTTTCCTCCCACACTCCAAAAATGTGCAGATTAGGTGGATTGGCCATGCTAAATTGCCCCTTATTGTTGGAGGACTTGCTAGGGTAAATGCATGGGGTTATGGGGATAGGGCCTGAGTGGGATTGTGGTCAGTGTAGACTCGATGGGTCGAATGGCCTCCTTCTTCACTGTCGGATTCTATGATTCACTCAATATATTTGCTAGAAATTGCCACAAAGCATTCCTCCTCCAAAATTTTTTGCTCGCTGAAATCTTTTAAGGAAGAAAATCATTTACATTATAACTCACTGCTGAAGATATCACACCAGTCACAGATTCTGAAAACTGCAAAGGTCAAAAACAGCAGAAGTTATGAATAACACTAAGGAGAATGATACAAAGTAATCTGCCATTTTTGCATGTTACAACACATTTGAAATACTATCTATATACATTTATAAAAGCATTTATGCTTAATGTATGAAATGAACAGAGTCCGTCCTTTTTTTATTCATTCATGGGACATGGGCATCCCTGGCTGGCTAGCATTTATTGCCCATCACTAGTTGCCCTTGGAGGGCAGTTAAGAGTCAACCACATTACTGTGGCTCTGGAGTCACATGTAAGCCAGACTGGGTAAGGATGGCAGATTTCCTTCCCCAAGGGACATTAGTGAAGGTTTTTCCAATAGTCGACAATGGTTTCATGGTCATTGGTAGATTCTTAATTCCAGATATTATTTTTATTATTGAATTCAAATTCTACCCTCTGCCGTGGTGGGATTTGAACCCAGGTCCCCAGAACATTAGCTAAATTTCTGGATTAATAATCTAGCCATAAGGCCATCACCTCTCCTATCCTCAGCCTCATTCAGGCTACTTGGTGGAGCAGTGCACAGAAGATGTACCAGCTCAAGTGGGCAAGTATAGACGAGTTCCTTTCCATCCTGTTTGACTAGTGTCTGCCACAAAACATCATTGACCAAGATGGATTGTGCCCATATGGAAGGCTAAGGTGTAAACATTCTCCCTCACCACTGAAACTGTATTGAGAATAATGTTCCATCAAAGGATGCAATTGCCAAGTGAGACTATCACAAATTACACTGCTGCATGATGGAACTGTCCTGTCACTATGGGTATAGCACAAACTTCGAAATCAACCTTGGAGATGCATTACTAGGAGGCCTAAAGAACAATGAAATTCAGGCCAAGCTGTCGAGCAAAGGCAATAAACTAACAAGAAAGGATGCCCATGATAAGCCCACAACCATGGTGCAAGGGAGCTCTTTGCCTGAGCTGGTAGGAGAGATCATCCAGATTTCAGCAAGATTCATAATACAACAGCTATAATCTCAGTCAGAAATATAGGTGCTTAAATACCTCCACTTCTAAAGTCGATTATATCCAGACAGCATGCAGGAGTAGAGGAAACAGCAATGTTTCAGGTCACGGTAAAGCTCCAGGTCACAGCCACATACCAGGCCAATGTGGTGCAAATGTAAAGTTAGTTCAGGAGTCTGGAAATCATCGAATGTGCATATGGTAGACATGGAAACAGGAGTGGACATTGTTGAACAGGGAGATTGGGTGTTCATAGAATCCCTACAGTGCAGAAAGAGGCTATTTAGCCTATCAAGACTGCACGGACAACAATCACATCCAGGCCCTAATCCCCATTACTCCAATATTTACCCTACTAATCCCCCTGACACTAAGGGGCAATTTATCATGGCCAACCAAACTAACCTACAAATCTTTGGGCTGTGGGAGGAAACCCATGCAGACACAGGGAGAACATGCAAACACTACACAGACAGTGATCCGAGGCCAAAATTGAACCTGGGTCCCTGGCACTGTGGGGCAGCAGTGCTAACCACTGTGCCACCCTTGTTGGCTAACTCAGACTCTCAAAATTATGCTTAGTCAGGGAGAAATATAGCACATGAAAGATGGGAGCAAAAGGAGTTTAAGAATTAATTTCAGCAGTCACAGTAAAAAATGAAAGTCTGAGATTTATAGATTACTTACATCATTTATATAACTGCTGCAACGTTACCTCAGAAGGAGAATACAAGAAGTCCCCAAGATAACAAAGTTTGGTAGATTTGCATATAGCAATGAGGACCAGAGGATACAACAGGATATAAATCCATTGGAGACTTGTGTGGAGAGATGGTTGGTGGGGTTTAATCTGGAGAAACGTGAGGTAATGCATTGTGGAGGGTCTAATACAGATGGGAAATAGACTGTAAATGGCAGAACCCTTATGAGTATTGATAGGCAAAAGGATCTGGGTGTACAGGTACACAGGTCACCGAAAGTGGCAACGCAGATGGAGAAGGTAGTCAAGAAGGCATATGGCATGTTTAAAAATGGCAAGTCATGTTGCAGCTTTATAAGGGCATTAGTTATGAGGAGAGGTTGGAGAAACTTGGTTTGTGCTGACTGGAGCAACAGAGGTTGATGGGCAACCTGATAGAAGTCTACAAGATTGAGGGGTATGGACAGAGTGAGTAGTTAGAAGGTTTTTCCCCAGGATGGAAGAGTCAATTACTAGGGAGCATAAGTTTAACGTGCGAGGGGCAACGTGAAAAGGATTTGTACAAGGCAAGTTTTTTTTTTAAAAACACAGAGGTGATGGGTGCCTGGAATTCGCTGCTGGGGCAGATATTGGAAGCAAATGCGATAGTAATTTTTAAAGGGGTGTCTTAACAAATACATGAATAGGATGGGAATAAAAGGATACGATCCCCAGAAGAATAGGGGGTTTTAATTCAGTCGGGCAGCATGGTCGGTGTAGGCTTGGAGGGCCGAAGGGCCTGTTCCTGTGTCGTAATTTTCTTTGTAGTTTGTCATATTCCTTTATGCAAATCTTGACTAATTCTTACAATAACAGTATTCCAGTATTAGATGGCAATAATATTAATTGCTAATAGGAGGGATCTATTTCTCCCAGGAGTTGGCTTACAATACAGTTAAGCTAGGCTAAATTATTTACAGTAGGAATCAGTAAAAGTATGTTGACCATTGAGGAAGTGCAAAGAGAGCACAAAGTAGTCTTTGAGTAAGAAGGATCAAAATGATAAAATTTGCCATCAGTACAATATTAAATCTTCTAAATTAACAGATCATGTAAATGAGGATGTTTGTTCGAGATTTCCCCTGAAGGCTGATTCATTTCTAAGCACTGAGAATTAACTTACATATACAAAAGACATGCCAGTATCTGCCAGAGAAATTAGTGAAGAAATTCATAAGAATGTGAAGCTCAGTAAAGTGCTCAACTATGTAATGAATGGTTGGCCTAAGGAGTGTGATGATGAAAAATTAATTGAGTGTAGGTCATGACTGTCTCCTATTGGGATTAGCCATCATCATTCTGCCAAGGTTCAGAAATAGATTGTTAGAGACAGCACAGTGTTTAGCACTGCTGCCTCAAAGCACCAGGTTCAATTCCAGCCTTCGGTCGCTATCTGGAGTTTGCATGTTCACCCTTTGTCTGCACAGGTTTCCTGCTACAGTCCAAAGATGTGCAGGTAATGTGGATTGGCCATGCCAAGTTACCCTTGTGTCCAAGGATCTGCAGGTTAGGTGGATGTGGATTGACCATGCTAAATTGCCCCTTAGTGTCCAAAGATGTTTAGGTGATAGGGATTAACCATGGGGAAAGGTGCGGAGTAAAGGGATAGTGTTGGGCATGTGGGGGAGTCTGTGTTAGATGGGCCGAATAGCTTTATTTTGCACTGTTTGGATTCTATTCTACAGGAACTTCATCAAAAGCAAGAGCACACAGCGATAATCCATATGATCAGTAGTTTTTGGTATCCCAAGGTAAATAGAGATATTGAAGAGTTGATGAAAAGACAGAGTAATGATGAGTCATGGTATATGAAACAGTGTTCGATACTGGTCAGAAGGTCATGGTGAAAAACCACTGAATTGACCACAAGTATGCTGCTGGGGTTGTTGTAAAGAGACTATGTGCATTACATATCTACTCAAGATGGGGGAGAAACTTTGTCAATATCATATAGATCATTTAAATGGGTAAGGAAATCTGACAGAGATCATAAGAAAACCTCCAAAGGTCCAAATTCCTCCTACAGTCCTATATGAAAGCCAGAAAGAAAATGAAAGTCAAAAAATAAACTGAAAGTTTGGCAATGTTACAGAATTCACTGGTGGAGCATGGTGAGACAGGGTATTGGGCAATGCTAAATTGCCCCTTCATGTCAGGGAGAGGAACAGGGCAAATATGTGGAGTTATAGGGATAGGGCTTAGGTAGGCCAAATGGCCTTTTTCTGTACTGTAGGGAATCTATGAATCAAAGTTATAATCCCAACCATTCAATCAAGTTGGTAATCAAAGTCAAAGTTGAGATGTAACACAATAAGAGATGTTGAGGGAGTCAAGTAAAGCTAATGGAAAAGAAAACAGATACTCAGACAGAGAGAGAAAGAAGCCATACAAGTTCATAGAAATTTCTCATCAAATGATGATATTTTTGTTGTACACATACTGGTGTTAAGTAAATTATTCTATGGTCCTAATCATGTGTGATTTGGGTGCAATCACAGTTAGAATACATGCAACACACTTGTTCAATTTCAGGTATCATTAATGTTGGTTGAGCCATGTTGTATTCTGGGAAATTATGTACATATACCTTTTACATTTTAACGTTCAAGTGTTTTTTTTAAGTGGACATGGAATGTTACGCAGCATCTTCTCTGCTGCCGCCTCTGTTGGGGAGGTGTAAGTATAGTTGCTCAACAATGGTTGCTGCTGTTGTGGGTGCAACTTTTCTCAGTGCAATCACAATCCCTACAATGCAGGAGGCCATTCGGCCCATCGGGTCTGCACCAATTACAATCTCATCCCCATAATCTCTCATATTTATCCCGCTAATCCCCTAACACTAGGGTTAAATTATCATGGCCAATCAATCCAACTCGCACGTCTTTCAGACTGTAGGAGGAAACCCACGCAGATAAAGGAAGAACATCCAAATTCCACACAGACAGCGGCCAGAGGTTAGAATTGAATCTGGGTCCCTGGTGCTGTGAGGCAGCAGTGTTAACCACTGTGCCGTCCCAATACCCAACCGTTCTCCCTCATGACTTGAGCAGGATGCTTACGCTGTACAGTCACAATGGACAAAGCTGAATAAGCATTGCCTTCAGGGGTGGCTGTTACTATTTGTTTTTACATAAAAATGGATTGCAGTGTGTACATCATTGTATCGGTTTATAATTACAAATTGTAATTACAAGATGAAGCTAAGTTGCAGAATTCTATCACATTCATATTGACAGACACAATGTATGGGCTGCTCTTTGCTAATCCATATCATTACATGTCTGAGGTATGCAATTGAATCGAGAGTGTACCTAACTATAGATATATATTTAATTATGCCATGCATGACTGTTATTAGCCAGTCCTCCTCCCCCTTCGAACAGGTTGTCAGTCAGTTGCCTTTGGGCTGACAGAAGGCATTCTGTACCTTAGTGGTTTATCTCTGACCTTCCTCAGCAATGACATTTTACTGATGAACACAATGTTTCTTACATTCCTGGCAGTTTTCTGACAAGCATCTGTTTCACTGTCTGACCTGGAAGGTTTATTTTAAGAAATATCATTATGCATAAACAAATGCTGCATTGTGACAACTGGAGCAATCCTCAGGGCTGTTGGAAGCAAATTAACTGCACTAAAACCATCTTGTCGTTGAAATCTCTCTTCCTCAGTATTCTAATAAAACATAGTGGAACCAATGATTTTGAATGTGTCTAATATTGATCTTACAAAATCTAAACATATGTCATACTTCCTGTTGGAGGTCTCCTGAGGATATGATGATAAACCATATTTTCTTTTATGCTCCTTTTAAACCTCATGCTGTTTTCACACTCCCACTGTCTCTTCATTAGATTAGCAGGCCATAGAATAATTAACCACTTTCCTGATCATTCTTTTTTTAGTTACCAATGAGTAGCAGAGAAGCAGCAAAACATATCCATTACAGAGAAGCAAAGTTCAAACAGAGTGGGATTTAACTTGCTGGCCAAGAGCAAACTCAAAACACAGTGATGAACAGGAGGCTGTCTAAAAGATGGTGACAAGGATGTCTAAGTTTCAATACCATGACCCAAGATCAGAAACATTAGTTACCTCATTCATTTCTATGAAGATGCTACAGCATGGCTATCTAGTCTTACTGCCCAATTCTGCAAGTCAAACCTTGGGGAGATGCTTACAGAAGCAAAGAAATATTGTGTAACTCTGATGGCTTTGAAATTCTACTGCATCTGGGATGATTATCATTGGTGGCACAGTGGTTAGCACAGCTGCCTCACAGCACCAGGGATCCAGGTTCAATTCCTGGCCTGCTTTCTGTCTGTGTGGAGTTTGTACACTCTGAGTCTGCGTGTGTTTCCTCCAGGTGCTCCAGTTTCCTGCCACAGTCCAAAGATGTGCAGGTGGATTGGCCGTGCTAAATTTCCCAGTAGTATCAAGGGAGTTAGCAAGGTGTGCAGGGGTAGGTCCTGGGTGAGATTGTTGTCAGTAGAGACTTGATGGGCCAAATGGTCTCTTTCTGCACTGTAGCGATAATACGATTCTAAGTTGATAGGAAGCTGCCAGTGAATAAGCTGGTATTGAACTATGACATAAGAACAGAAAATGCTGGAAAAACTCAGCATTCATGGAGGGAGACACAGAGCGTTTCAAGTCTGTATGACTCTTTTCAGTGCTAATGATGGAGAAATGTGATGGGTTTAATACTGTTTATGAGGGGCTGGAGCAGATGGATCAAAGTAGAAGGTCAAGGGTAGGTGAGAGCTGGAGAGATTGCACAAAAGATGTTTAGGGCACAAGAGAAAGGAAGTGTTGAAGGCAGTGTAGGGACACCAACAGGGACATGATGTGGGCTCATCTTGCAATGTATTTGAGTGATGCGCCTGCCATATTTAAACAACTATAGAACCTTACAGTGCAGAAAGAGGCCCTTCGGCACACTGAGTCTGCACCGAACACAATCCCACCCAGGCCCTACTCCCATATCCCTACATATTATACTCACTAATCCCTCTAACCTACACATTCCTCGACACTAAGGGGCAATTTCTTAGCATGGCCAATCAACCTAACTTGCACATCTTTGGACTGGAAGCATGTGGCAGCTGTAAAGTTGGGTGTACCGTTGATAGAGTTGGTGAGTGTGTGAGGGTGAGGCAGAGCACTGAATGCTAGACATGAGTGGTGATTGCGGAGTAGTGATGATGGCACGCATGGAGCAGCATGAGAGGTTGCACTAGGAAGATGTATTCACTGATGCATTCCTCGACCATTTGGGGGTCATTGAATTTTTTGCAGCACTGCACCCAGGTTGTTGGAGCCAGATTCCAGGAATTCACTTTCCCTGGACACCTGCTCCCACTCTATTAGCAGGATATTACTCAAGTACCTCCCCTTGACCTCTGGAATAAGATATCCAGCACCACATCAGATAACCACACCAGATAAGAGGCAGTATGGTGGCACAGTGGTTTGTACTGCCGCCTCACAAAGACCTGGGTTCAGTTCCGGCCTCGAGTCACTGTCTGCGTGGAGTTTGCATATTCTCCCTGTGTCTGCATGGGTTTTCTCCCACAGTCGAAAAAAAATACACGGGTTAGGTTGATTGCCATGCTAAACTAATTCTAGTATCAGGGGATTAGCAGGGTAAAAATGTGCAGTCACAGGAATAGGGCCTGGCTGGGATTGTGGTCAGTGCAGACCTGATGCACTGTAGGGATTCTAACCTGGAAGTCTTCTCTTTGACCTGCTATTCCATTGGCAGCCTTCTTTCTTATATCAAAGGCATTCTAAGACTGTTCATCCAGCTGTTGTAGCTTGAGGATGCCTCACTTTTCAGAGTGAGTGGCAATCTTTAAGGAGGCTCACCAAATATCATGCTAGACCCATATTCACCCGGGCCTCTTGCTAGGTGTACATTCAATCAGCCATGTTTTTCACTACAATCATGTTAATGAGAAGCAGCACGAAGAGTGTTTGCTTCCTGCCTCAATTCAACCAGTAAGAAGTCTCATAACACCAGGTTAAAGTCCAACAGGTTTATTTGGTAGCAAACGCCACTAGCTTTTGGGCCTCTGACCCTTCGTCAGTTGAGCGGAGGAGAACTCACCTGGTGTTGAGACTTCTTACTGTGTTTACCCCAGTCAAAGGCCGGCATCTCCACATCATCAATTCAACCAGGCACGGGGCAAACACATTTCACAATCCTTGCCTCCGCTAATAGAATGCTTTGCATCTGATATTTTCCCATTTTCCTGTTAATGTCTGTCATTTCAATCATATTTACAATAGAAATCTTGGCAGGTGCAGTCACCACCTTGCCATCCATTTTTCACCATTGTCCCCCTTAGATCTTCCTCAAATAGGATGGGCTAAGGTGCGGCCCTTTGAGTTCAGCTCACGGCAGCCACTGAGGCAATTCATCAGCCAAGTCCCTTTGAGCTCAATGCTGGCAGCCCAACTATAAAGTTCTTTGCTCTAACGTGGATCCTTTAGGAAAAGAAACTGCACCAAGCAGCCTTAAGAGTAAGGTGGATTTATTTCAGAACCACCTGTTTAGGTGGTGTAACAATGACTAGTAAAAGTTTATTTATTAGTGGTCACAAGTAGGCTTACATTAACAGTGAAATGAAGTTACTGTGAAAATCCCCTAGTCGCCACACTCCAGAGGAAGAATTTAGAATGGCCAATGCACCTAAACAGCATGTCTTTTGGACTGTGGGAGGAAACTGGAGCTCCCGGGGAACACTGGAAGAACGGGCAGACTCCACACAGTGACTCAAAGCTGAGAATCGAACTTGGGTCCCTAGCACTGTGAGACAGCAGTGCTAATCTGATTTAGCAAACTCTCTTACTCTTCATATACACAAGCACACTAGCTAATATATAGTTAAGTATGGACTCTCCAGTATATAGTTTAATTAGAAGGCTTTTCATATCTCCTAAAGAATTATATCCACACCTCCCCAACAACTATTAGAATATAAAATAGTGCCTTTGATGCAAGAATATGTCACATTATCATGTTAAACATCAGGCTTGTGATTATCAAGAACATTCCACAGCAAACTGCTGTGTAACAGCGGTAAAAGAAACAGCTCTTACTATTTTTCACAACCGAGGTAAAACTTACGAGAAAGTGTGTTGAGCTAGTCAGAGATTCACAAGTTTCCTGTAATAATTTTGGTAACAGTTCTTCCACTTTGTAAGTTTTCATCCAGTTTCCGTTAGTTTTGTTAATTAAGTTAAGGCAAAATCTGAAAAGGTGGATTGTGAAGTTGAAGTTTGGAATGCCGAACAGTGGAATAGTTTCCCGTCATGTTCCCGTTTATGGAAGATCAACTACATTTCCAATCAAGGAACTCAAAAGGGCCATTAACCACTATTTTTGAGGAGTCTTCCTGGCAGGGTATAGACCCCTTGCAGGGCCAGGCCTCTGATGGAAGAGAAAAAGTGGTCTCACAGCTGAAAGTTGGAATCTCAGGAGGTTTAACTCATCATCAGCAAATGGCAAGGCTGCTGACTGCCCATATCACAGCCTTGTACTTCAGCAAAGAACTTGCGAAAGCGGATGTCTGAGGGAACTGTAAAAGGTTTACAGTTGTGACCCTTATAGGCTGTACAACTATGCAGTTGGTGCTTGGATCATAGAATCCCTTCAGTGAGAAGGAGGCCGGTTGGTCCATTGAGTCTGCATCAACCACAATCCCACCCAAGCCCTATTCCCATAACCCTACATATTTACCTTGCTAATCCCCCTGACACTAGGATCAATTTAGCATGGTCAATCAATCTAACCCGCACATCTTTGGACTGTGGGAAGAAACTGAGGCACCCAGAGGAAACCCACACAGACACAGGGAGAACATGCAGACTCCACACCGACAGTGACCCAAGGTCGGAATTGAACCCAGGTCCCCGGCCCTGTGAGGCAGCAGTGCTAACCACCGCCACCGTGCTGTGTTAATTGGATTTGGGGATTGAGAGTGCTGTTGGGACTATGTCAGCTAAAAAGGCTATTGGCTTTTCAAAGTACTACAACCTAGAACTGAGAGCTTGTTTCAGTTGTTATTTTATCAACATTTTCCAGCAAGTTGTCTGTCATTCAGGAGAAATGACTGACTTCATTGCCTTCTGTGAATTTAATTCAAGAAACAAATTAGTTCCAATACTTCATTATTGTGAAGCTTAAAAGCCTCATCTTCATCATCGAATGTTATTTTCATATTGCAACCCAAGTATAATTATGGCAACAAAATACATCATATTAACGAGGCATTGCAATTAAAATCAATTATCACTACTTCCAGCCAAATAATGTTAAGATAAAATCAGATTAAGGCGAGTGGTAGCTATCCAGCTAGAGATCTCTTCAGCTTTGGAAATAATCCCTGGTGATCATACTCCACATTAATCGAGTGTGAGCTGGTAAAACATGTCTTCCCATGCTGTGCCAACATAACCCACAAAGATGGAGTGACCCAGACCTGTCACAAAGACAGGCCTGGGCAAATAGCATGGGCACTGAGCTGCCCAAGCATCAGGACCCCCCTCTTAGTATTGCTATAATTGTCCAAACGAAAGGATGAAACCAGTACTATTTGGTACCAGCTCTGCTGCAGGAATTGAAAGCAGCCTAATGGATAATAAGTTATTTACTGCCTATGGGACTCCACTATGGATTTTCTGTCAGGATTTAATCCCTTTTCCTGCTTCTCTCCTGAGACATCCACAAGGCAGTGACGCTCTTTGAGAGTGGCACAGTGGTTCGTACTGCTGCCTCTGGGTTCAATTCCCAGCTTCCATCACTGTCTGTGTGGAGTCTGCACATTCTCCCCATATCTGCATGGGTTTCCTCCCACAGTCCAGAAGATATGCTGATTAGGTGTATTGGCCATGCTAAGTTCTCCTTCAGTGTACCCGAACAGGCACCGGAGCGTGGGACTAGGGAATTTTCATTGTAACTTATGTAAGCCTACTTGTGTCACTAATAAATAAACATTAACTTTACCCATAGTTGAGGGTCTGATTCATGGGCACCAGTAGACACACCAGTGGGCCTGCATGCCAACTTCTGGGGACCAGGCCTCTTCTGATTCCCTCTTAATTTAGCCTCAAACACGAGGTGCCCAGTTATGTCATCAAAGGGAGAAGTGCATAGGGCCAGATATAGTCAGAGATTTACAGCATAGAAATAGACCCTTCAGCCCAGCTTGTCCATGTTACCCTTTTTTGTTTTAAAACCCCTAAGTTCCAATTGCCCACGTTTGGCCCATATCCCTCTATACCCATCTTACCCATGTGAATATCTAAATGCCTTTTAAAAGACAAGATTGTACCCACCTCTACTACTACCTCTGGCAGCTTGTTCCAGACACTCACCACCCTCTGAAAAAGACTGTCTCTCTGGACCCTTTTGTATCTTTCCCCTCTCACCTTAAACCTATGGCCTCTAGTTTTTGACTCCCTTACCTTTGGGAAAAGATATTGACTATCTAGCTGATTTATGCCCTCGTTATTTTTATAGAGATCTCTCAGATCATCCCTAAGCCTCCTACACTCCAGAGAAAAAAGTCCCAATCTATCCAGCCTCTCTTTATAACTCAAACCATCAAATTCTGGTAGCATCCTAGTAAATCCTTCTAGTTTAATAATATCCCTTTGAGAATAGGGGAGCCAGAGCTGTACACAGTATTTCAAGTGTGGCCTTATCAATGTCTTGCACAACTTCAACAAGACATCCAACTCCTGTATTCAATGTTCTGACCAATGAAACTAAGCATGCCAAATGCCTTCTTCACCACTCTGTCCATCTGTGACTCCACTTTCAAGGATGATGAAGAGACTGTACAGGCAGAAGAGATTAATGCATTAAGCTCTCATTTCACAATAGTTGTACTGCTGCCAGCGGTGGGACTTCAAAGCAAGAGGAGACAAGTAGACTGACCACTATGCACCACCCACTACACAAAGACCTGACACATCACATCAACTGGTGCTCTGATATCCCACACTAAGGTTTGCTTGTGACCGTTTGTAGATCAGTTGTCTCAGGCCTGCAAGGAGTTTATACTGACAGCCAGGGTCAGGAAGACAAAAGTTATGGGCCAGGACGTAGAAACTCCATCTTTCATCAATATCAGCTGCCTCACAGTGCCAGGGACTTTGGTTCAATTTCTGGCTTGAGCCACTGTCTGTGTAGAGTTTGCACATTCTCCCCATGTCTGCAGGGGTTTCCATGGTGCTCCGGTTTCCTCCCATGGTCCGAAAGATGTGCTGGTCAAGTGCATTAGCCAGCCTAAATTCTCCCTCAGGTGTACCCGAACAGGCACCAGAGTGTGGAGACTAGAGGATTTTCACAGTAACTTCACTGCAATGTTAATGTAAACCTACTTATGACACTAATAAATAAATAAACAAACATCACCAACTCCACCCTGGGAGTCTTCACATACCTTGGTTCAACAGATAGCAATAGCCAGTCCTCGATGTTATAACCAGCACTAGGATTTCCAAGGCAGCATTGAGAAGTCAAATGTGGACCAAAGATGATTGAACCAAAAATACAAAGATTTGTGTGTACTAGACTTGTATTCTCAGTACTCTCCCTGACAGTAGTGAGGTATGGACAACTGATGCAAACCAAGAGAAGTGACTGAACAACTTCCTCACTCACCACTGCTAATGAAAAAAAAATCAGATATTTCCTGGCAGACGCAATGCTGAATACGGAAGTACAGCAAAGAACAAAGAAAATTACAGCACAGGAACAGGCCCTTTGGCCCTCCAAGCCTGCACCGACCATGCTGTCTGACTTAATTAAAACCCCCTTCCCTTCCAGGGACCATATCCTTCTATTCCCATTCCATTCATGCACTTGTCAAGAAGTCACTTAAAAGTCACTACTCTACTGTCACTACCTCTCCTGGCAACGAGTTCCAGGCACCCACTACTGTGTAAAAAAATCTGCCTCGTACATCTCCTTTAAACCTTGCTCCTCACATCTTAAATCTATGCCCCCTACTAATTGACTCTTCCACCCTGGGAAAAAGCTTCTGACTATCCATTCTGTCCATGCCTCTCAATCTTGTAGACTTCTATCATGTCGCCCCTCAGCCTCCATTGCTCCAGTGAGAACAAACCAAGTTCCCCTAACTTCTCCTCATAGTTAATGCCCTCCATACCAGGCAACATCCTGGTAAATCTTTTCTGTACCCTCTCCATAGCAGCGTGCAGGGATCCCCAGAATGCTTAGTCTCTAGTTGGTTGATACTATAACCTCCCAAGCAGAACTATAACCTTGTACAGAGTACTGAATGTTTATGTTTCAGGGTATTAGATGCCATTCAGTAGACCTTAAAAGCTTTTGTGGTGTTAAATAGGTTAACTGTGTGTATTTATGAACTACAAGGACAATGTACATATAAATAGTAAAATCTAGGAACTCTCTCTCTCCAACACTCAACAGATTATGTGGTGGTCATGTGTGCTCTTACATCACTGAATGGACGATATTATACCCAGTCCTACACTAACCCTACATGTGCCAGACCCTGATACTGCACCTCAACCAAGTTTCTATCAAATGTATTTCAAGTTATTGTAATTTACCCCATGTCATTACACCATTATGACTACCTCACCACCTCCCCCTTTCCATATCTTGTTCACATTACTGTCGGAGGAGTGGTAGACTCTGTAGCTGCAGCTAAACCTTGTTGATTTGAAGATTGTTCTGGCATTTGGGTATCATCCTTGATGTCTCTCCACCAGACTATGGGAATGGGTAGGAGTCTCCTCCTGACTGTCCTGCCAACCCAAGTGCGACCAGGGTTGGTCATTGTATTTTCTGTTAATACCCTTTCTCTTGAGGTCTTTATCCTTGGCCTAGTCATTGTTGTGGCAAATGTCTGGAGCAGTTCCTTTTCTTGTGCAGCATTTGGCGGCCTTGTAATGGGGCAGATTTGTATGTGAACAGTGTTGTGGGGAAGTTCTCATACTTTTTGGGAGCCTTTCACAGCACGGACCCCCTCTCTCAACTTCCCTATTTGACTGTGGGTATCTTGGGGAGCTGGATGGGGTGGCGAATTGTGTGAAAGTACTCATCTGAAAAGTGTGGCCATTATCAGGCACAATCTTGTCTGGGATACCATGGACTCCTTCTTAAGTGTTTTTTTTACTGCCTCTGTGGTAGTGGTATATAGTTGCTTTACAGTAACCCATTTGGAAAAGTAATCGCACCACTATAACAAATGATTTGCTGCTGAAGCCAAATAGGCCAATAGTCAGCTTTTCCCAAGGATTGTAGGGAATTGTATAGGAATGAGGCTGTCTTTGGTTCTGCCTGTGCACCGCATACACCCAGCCATTTACTCTGGGAACAGCTTCCACCAGACAACAGATTGCTCTGGAGGTGTATTTTTTGAAAGAGGTTTGGCAGAAGAGAAACAGTGAGCACTGGCTGCTCATTGTAGACCATTAGATCATCTATGGCTGGAAAGTGTTTTCATTGTTCAATCCAAGCTTTCATAGCACCATCTTCTACTTCTACTGGCATTCCTCACCTGCGCTATAATCATTATTCTTGACAAACTATGAGCTCTTATTTCTTTCTGTACTGCTGCTATGTGCTCTCTCCCTCCTACAATCAGAGTCTCTTTCACAAGTTCATGATCTTTTTCTAGATGTGAGCATTTCTTGGTCCATTTTCAGAGATCATACTGGGTCATCCACATCGTGATCTCATTTTGCCAATTTATGGGTTGTATTTTCTGTCCCTCATCTTGCCTATTCAGCCAATGTAGTATTTGCGTGATTTTTCCTGCTCTCACTGTAATATTGGCATCTATTCATTGGTCCCTATATGACTCTAATGTCATATTTGGGTAGATGCCTTTTTGAATAGTCTTAACCTACACTTCAATATAGCTGTGTTCATATTCAGTCAGCCCTTTATCAACCTTAATCTGCTCCTTACAATCATCCAATATGTATATCTGTGAAGTGAATGGCACCTCTTTATTTTCTATTACCTGTTCAAATTTGATATATGTATAATCAGTGTCAATTCACCCTGAGGAATGTACTCCAACAATTTGATCGTCATGTAGTAAAATTACTGTTTTCCCATCACCACCTATAAATATACCCAGGTCTTTCCACTTTCTGAACTTCTCTTTTGTAACATTCCATGTTCCCAAATTAAAATTTATTTTGGATGACCTTATGCAGTGCCATAAGGCTTGCCGAATTTTCTCCGAAACCTCAGCCGAAACCTCCGATAAATGCCTTTCCCCCTGTCTTCAGGCCATTCAAGTACTCAGAAAAAAATTGAACTAATTATAGTTCCTGCTGATGTTGGGGGCGGTCATGATCCCCCACATCACTGCAAGTATTTGTGGATTTTTCCAATAAATTAATTGAGAGGGTCTGTAGCCTCCAACCATTTGAAACAAATTATTTGCACGGACTGCCCACGCCAGGGCAGATGTCAGTTTACAGCTCGGTTGGTCAGCTAAGATTTTGTGAAGCATCTCATCAATTACTGCATGCTTTCCTTCACAAATCCCATTACTAAAGGAACTTTCTGCTGCTGTGTTGTTTATAACGATGTTTGTACATTTAAATTCATAGTTGGCACCCCCACATTATCAGTTAGGAATTTACACTACACTCTTAGTTCAATTCCCATCCATTTTTCCACTATCTTGTCCACAATTACCTTTTCTCTTTATACTTTTTGTTGACAGACTGAATCTTGTCGCCATTTCTATGAAGTTTAAGAGAAAATTGTTTAATGTATTTTTCCCTTCCAGTCCATTGTTATAATTTCAATGAAGTCTCTTCCTAATGGGAGCTTCACAACGGGCCATCATTGCATCCTTCTATTTTTTAATACATAAATCACAATTTTCACTGATAAGTCATCCATTACCTCTGCATCCTTTAGTGTACTTTTTAAACTTAAGACAAGATGGATGGATAAACTGCTGATGTAGTTAAGAAACAATTTGCCTTCTTTATAAACTCCTACAATGCCTCAACATTGTGTTTAAAAATCTCCCATCAAGAGGATATAATGTCCTGATTAACTGTAAATCTATAGATTTCCCCAAAACAATTGTCTTATTGTTCCATGTCCAATTTCATTTGGTTTTTCATAGACAGCTTACTCATCAGTAAAAGGTAGGCACTGGGTATTACACGCATGCTGATAAAATGGTTTACCATCGCCGTATTACATGGAATCACCACTCTCTTTAGAGACTTTAATGTGTTATCCCTGAACCTGAAATAAATAGAACATTCATATTCTTTAACCTTACTTTGATTTCTACAATTTAGAGAATCCAATTAACATCTTAACCAATCAATTCCATATACTTGTTTTGTAGCGCAGCAGGTAGAGTCCCTGCCTCTGAACCAGAAGCTGCGGGTTCGAGCTTCACTCCAAGATTTGATGGCCAAGGAAAGTGTGTTCATACCCCAGCCAAAACAGGTTGAGTATCCACCTAAAAAAATCCTTCCACCAAGCCAATGGCTGGCAGTAAGAGCTGGAGAGACTCCTGGGTCAGCCATGCTTGATAGGGGGTGGAGCCCCTCAAGCTATAATTCCATGGTGACAGACTAGTGACCTATTCTGGGAATTACACACAATGGAAACAGATCAGAGCTTAAGCACACCACTAGGAATGGGAAGAGAATTAGAATGGAATTCTACATACTGTGGACATCCATCTATCGTCTAACATTGCACAATTGAACAAAGCTGCAACTAGAACATCTATTACTCTGCTGAAGCTTCTGGTCACCAGTACAATTCCTTCTGACTGACCAGATCAATTCCTTCTGAACCTTTTTATGACATGTCATTTCAAAAACCCTGTTATTTCATTTCAGACAATTCATCACAATGATATTTTGAATCACATCTGAAACACTTGTTTGCCATTCCTCGGTTATTCCTGGGGTTTATTCCCCTGCCATAGTCACCCAATTTTTGTCATCTGTAAACTACCAAAAGGCTATCTAACCTCATACCTGTTGCTTGTGGTTCCGTTTCCATATTGATGCTTTAATCAGTCTCGAAATGGTGCCAGCATCATATCCTCTGTATTTTCTTACCACTGAATGACCCATAGGTGTCTTGGAAGTGTCTGGAAATAAGTGATTCCTCAGAAATCTTTTTAAAGCTTCAAAAATCTGTTTCAGAAACGCATCTCTTTTAGAAAATCAAACTGCCAGGTGCATGTCCATGTTTAACACAATCCAACAATTTGAAAGCAAACACTGAATTAGGGATCGCCAAATACAATTCCTGCAATCATAGAATCATATAACCCTACGTGCAGATAAAGGCCCTTCGGCCCACCGAGTCTGCACCAACCACAATCCCACCCAGGCCCTACTCCCCTATCCCTACATATTTTACCCACTAATCCCTCTAACCTACGCATCTCAGGACACTAAGGGGCAATTTTATCATGGTCAATCAACCTAACCCACACATCTTTGGACTGTGGGAGGAAATTGGAGCACCTGGGGGAAACCCACACAGACACGAGGAGAATGTGCAAACTCCACACAGACAGTGACCCAAGCTCCAGGTCCCTGGAGCTGTGAGGCAGCAATGCTAACCACTGTCTACCATGCTGCCCACGTTTTATCATCTTCATCGTTTCATAACAGTGCTAACATTTCACACTCCAGGGCAGTATCGTAGAAACTAACGCATTATTTCTGGAGATATGCTAACAACGCCTTTAGACTGCAGAGATCAAGTTCAAGGTGAATCATACAAAGGTCATCTTCACTTCACAAGCCAAGCCTAGTTAGTCAGAGCCGAGCCATCAGTGAGAACATAAAACCTTCCTTTCAAATTCTTCATAGCTGGAACATTAATAATCTTAGGAACCCAGACAAATGAATCCTTTTGTAAAAGCCACAATGGAGGAACAGGAGTCAGGTGGCATGATGCCCCCCCCCAACTGGGAGTTCATTTCCCGGCTTGGGTCACTGTCTGTGTGGAGTTTGCACATTCTCCCTGTGTCTGCGTGCGTTTTCTCCCACAATCTGAAAGACATGCTGGTTAGGTGCATTGACCTGAACAGGCACCAGAATATGGTGACTTATTGTGAAATTCACCTACTTCATTGCAGTGTTATGCAAGCCTTACTTGTGACTAATAAATAAAAACTTCAAAGTTACACTGTCTTGCTGTACTGTAAATCAGTCTGCCATCTTCCATCTAGCAAACAGCAGCTCAGAAAGGGTGATTGACCAGGTTTGAATGACTGGCCCCAATCTGCACTGGAACTTCTATACTATCACCTACAAGATTAATTCATCTGTGTGTGCACATTTCATGGGGAAGTCATCTCTACTGGAAAAAATAATTATCCCAGCATTAGTTTCAGCCTGCCAACCTCTGAAAGAAAACACCATTGAATTTTATTCGCTGCTCTGGACTCACATGAAACAATAGATCTTTATTCTATGGCTTTCGTCCTGTAAAGCCTATCTTCTCTATCCTTAGTCCCCAGGGGTTACATAGTGACACCCCTTTCCCATGTTTTGGGTGTGCAAAAATAAACTAACCCTCCAAGCTCACCCCATCATGAGTTTGAGGTGATAGTGGATCACACCAAAACTGAAAGTTTGGAAAATATGCCATTGTTACTAAAGAAGGGATAGCAAAGTCAGAACAACTTACTGTTTAAGGATGGGAGGAGAAAGCAGGTCTGTTTAAATTAAACCCCCTCCTGTCCTAACATCATATAAATAGTGTTAAATTCCATGATATATTTTTCTGCAGAATAACCATCCATCCTGTTAAATTTATCAGTCTGTTCATGCCTCATATGCATTTAACAGATCAACTTACTTATACACTTTGTCAATAAATTTCAGATGTTTATCTTTCCCGTGTCCTATTGATGAACCTTTCACCTCTAACTCTGAAAATATTTTGCAATTGATTCTATTTTTTACTGGGAAGTGAAAATGCCAAGGCTATATTTTGCTTTGTTTTTGGTAAGGTAACCTTTGGTAACCCATGTTCATTTCATTTTTTCATTGTTCACAATGTTCAGCTTCATACAACAATGGTAGAACATTATAGAATCATAATATCCCTACAGTGCAGAAGGACACCATTTGATCCATCGAGTCAGCACTGACAACGATCCCACCCAGGCCATGACCCACCTGTACCTCCATGTATTTACTCTGCTAGTCCTCCTGAGACCAATGGTCAATTCACCTAACCTGTACATCTTTGAACTATGAGAGGAAGAACAGTAAGAAATCTCACACCACCAGGTTAAAGTCCAACAGATTTATCTGGCAGCACTAGCTTTCAAGCTCCTTCTTCAGGTGTGTTCACAAACAGAGCATATAAAGACACAAACTCAATTTACAAAATGATGATTGGAATGCAAGTCTTTACAGGTAATCAAGTCTTAAAAATACAGACAATGTGAATGGAGAGAGAGAGAGGGTTAAGTATGGGTTAAAGAGGTGTGTATTGTTTCCAGCCAGGACAGTTAGTAAGATTTTGCAAGCCCAGGAAAGTTGTGTGACATGAACCCAAGATCCCAGTTGAGGCCGTCCTCATGTGTGTGGAGCTTGGCTATCAGTTTCTGCTCAGCAATTCCGCATTGTCATGTATCATGAAGGCCACCTTGGAGAATGCTTACCCGAAGATTAGAGACTGAATGCCCATGACTGTTGAAGTATTCCCTGACTGGGAGGGAATGCCTGATGATGGTTGAGCAGTATTCATTCGTTCGTTGTTGTAGCATCTGCATGGTCTCCCCAATGTACCATGCCCTCAGGACATCCTTTCTTGCAGCGTATCAGGTAGACAATGTTGGCTGAGTCACAAGAGCATGTATCGTGGATCTGGTGGATGGGTACTTGGTGTACCTGTGGGAGGAAACCAGAGCACCTGGAGAAAACCCATGCAAACACAGGGAGAATGTGCAAACACCACACAGACAGTGACCCAAGGCTAGAATTGAACCCAGATCCCTGGAGCTGTGAAGCAGCAATGCTAACTACTGTGCCAAAATGCCAACCCCAAATCATATGACTGGTTTCAGTCATTCTTCTCCAGAATAACTCCAATTACAGGCTGTTGTCTGAAAATAAGTCTTAGTTTTCAATACTCACTTTGAGGGCAATCATTCTATGCTGTTAATTTTCATAAACTCCAATCCCATTGGTAAAACCGAGACAGAACTTTTCTTCAGTAACTTTGTGCAATCTCATACCTCACAGTGTCCCAGCTGTACCTTATTTCTCCTTTGCTGGGAAAGAAAAATTAACCAAAGGTGAATCTAATTAACAAATTAACGTGTCCCCTATTTATATGTGATCAATTACTTAATTTAACAACAGCCTTCACCTGCATATCATAACAATTTAAGCAATACAATTAATATGTTATTAACATGATGCTGCCTTATCTGTCCATCCTAAGGTTTTGCATTGGTGGATACATGCTGAATTGACTGATGCGCTGTGTTCATGTCAACTATCTTTCTCAGTGACCACCTCTGATATGCGAGCATCAGTGTCAAGAAAGCCATTTACTGAGGTTGCTGTGGTTACATTGCTTTCTGAAGCACAGCCTGCAGCTATTTGTGCAATGTAATGTGGCAGCTCAGATCATTACTCTTACTCAACTGCTGCTGTACATTCTTCATGAGAGATCCTCCTTCTTCTGTTTCCATGGTTTGTTTTATAGTGGGTCACAAGTCTACCAGGGATCATAGAATCTACAGTACACAAGGAGGTCACTTGGCCCATTGAACCTTCACTGACAACAATCCCACCCAGATCCTATCCCCGTAACCCCACATATTTATCCTCCTAATCCTCTTGACACTGAGGGACAATTTATCGTAGCCAACCAACCTAACCCGCACATCTTTGGACTGTGGGAGGAGAGTGGAGCACCATAGAAAGCATTCTTTCTAGCTGTATCATTGCTTGGTGTGGCTGCTGCTCTAGCCAAAACCGCAAGAAACTACAAAGGGTTATGAACGAAGCCCAGTCCTTCACTCAAACCAATCTCCAACCCACTTTTTACACTTCCTGCTGCCTTGGAAAAGTAGCCAACATAATTAAGGATTCCAAGCACCCCAGACATACTCTCTTCCATTGGGAAAAAGATACAAAAGTTTGAGGACACAACTCAAAAAAAGCTTCTTCCTTGTTACCATCAGACTTTTGAATGGACCCACCTCACGTTAAGTTGATCTTTCTCTACACCCTAGCTAAGAGTCTAAAACTACGTTCTGCAGTCTCACACTTCCTTCTCTATGAATGGTTTGTTTTGTTAGTATCGCGTGTAAGAAACAGTACTTTTCACTATATGTTAATACATGTGACAACAATAAATCAAATCAAGGAAACCCAAGCAGACACAGGGAGAATGAACAAATTCCACACAGACCTGAGGCCAGAATCAAACCCGGGTCCTGGCATTGTGAGGCAGCAATGCTGACCACTGTGCCCACCATGCCATCCCATTTTAAGCATATTAGCTCCACTCCTGTGTGGTACAGACAACGCTCTCTTTAATTGTTCTGGGCTAGAAATTTTGAGCAAGGCCTGTTCTACTTCCCCGCTCCAGTTTCCTGGAGAAAGATGGGTGGGGGGGAGGGGGGGTGGTGTGGGGGATAGATTGTTTTGATGCTGCTCCAACAGTGCTGATAGATAGAAATTTCAGAAGATTAACCCACGAATGACGAAGGGACGGCAATACATGAGGTGGGATTTTGAATCAAGTGAGGAGCTTCGATCCAAATGCGCCCTTTGGTTTTCCTGTACAAGACCTGCACATTCCAAGTTTAAAAGGCTTGGCTGAGTGTTGGTAAAGCCAACCCACCCCAAATTCCTAACCTCTCAGCTCTGCCACTTTATAAACTTATTGAGGGCCAGTCTTGAACATTTGTTCAGAGGCATGGAATCCATGCAGGGTCTGAACACATTAATAACATTAATAATATTAATAATTAATACATGTGACAACAATAAATCAAATCAAGGAAACCCAAGCAGACACAGGGAGAATGAACAAATTCCACACAGACCTGAGGCCAGAATCAAACCCGGGTCCTGGCATTGTGAGGCAGCAATGCTGACCACTGTGCCCACCATGCCATCCCATTTTAAGCATATTATAAACACATTAATAATATTAATAACACGTTACACCAAGATTGGGGGAACGGCAAATTGTGCGGAGGGTGTGGAGAGTCTACAGAAGGATCTAGATAGGCTGGGCGAATGGGCCAGGAAATGGCAAATGGAATTTAATGTTGGCAAGTGTGAGGTGGTCCACTTTGGTAGGAAGAATGGTAGGAAGGACTATTACTTATGTGGCGAAAAACTGCAGCAGGCGACGGTGCAGAGGGACCTCGGGGTCCTTGTGCATGAGTCGCAAAAACCCAGCTTGCAGGTGCAGCAGGTGGTCAGGAAGGCGAATGGGATGCTGGCCTTCATAGCGAGGGGGATTGAATATAAAAGTAGGGAGGTCTTGCTGCAGCTGTATAGGGCATTGGTGAGGCCGCAGCTGGAGTACTGTGTGCAGTTTTGGGCACCGCACCTGCGCAAAGATATTTTGGCCTTGGAGGGAGTGCAGAGGAGGTTTACTAGGCTGATACCGGAGTTGAGGGGGTTGAGCTATGAGGAGAGGCTGAATAAACTGGGCTTGTACTCGTTAGAGTTTAGAAGAATGAGGGGAGATCTCATTGAGACGTATAAGATGATGAATGGGATGGATAGGATAGAGGTGGAAAGACTCTTCCCACTCAAAAAAGACAGTAGGACTAGGGGGCACAGCCTCAAGATAAAAGGGGGGCGGTTTAGAACGGAGTTGAGGAGGAACTTCTTCCCACAAAGGGTGGTGAATCTCTGGAATTCTCTGCCCGTTGAAGTGGTGGAGGCTGCCTCGCTAAATATTTTTAAGAAGCGGGTTGATGGGTTTTTGATAAGAGAGGGGATTAAGGGTTATGGGGAGAGGGCGGGAAAGTGGAACTGAGCCACGACAGATCAGCCATGATCTTATTGAATGGCGGGGCAGGCTCGAAGGGCCAGATGGCCTACTCCTGCTCCTATTTCTTATGTTCTTATGTTCTTATGAACAGGGAGGAGAGGCAATCAAAATGGGAAGCCACTCAGAATGAGACAGCAGGAGAAGAATGAGACAGTAAGGCTTAGGAAAAAGCCCTCAGAAAACAAAATCACCCTCAGAGCCAGGAGAATTATCCCTGATCTCTCCTCACTTTTGACAAGTGCATTTTGCAAGTTAGTGGTGAGTTAACAGGTCCTTCTGATCATAGGCTTCATGGTGTTGGGGGGGCGGGGGTGGGGATGCTCAGAAAGACTGCACATTTAGAAAGATCAAAGGATTTGAAAGGATATGGTTTTAAACAAGTCTGAGATAGGGTGGACTGGCAATGAAAGGCAGCATCTCTGCGAGTACAAGCAGATCCATGGGCAAAGTAACAAGAGGCAAGATCCTAAAGGTTTAAAGTTTTATTTATTCATGTCACAGGAAGCACCTGCAGTCAACAGAGAAGCTATCTGGACATACTGGAACATCAGTGCCACAAAATGCTGTGGCTGTCTGGGCAAATGGTTACTCACACATGTGCCTTTGTTGAGAGAACTCCAAGAGCTTGCAGCAGCTGCTGCCCTGTTAAAATTAATGTTTATTTATTAGTGTCACAATTAGGGTTACATTAACACTGCAATAAAGCTGCTGTGAAAATTCCCTAGTCACCACACTCCAGCGCCTGTTCGGGGTACACTGAGGGAGAATTTAGCATGGCCTATGAACTTAACCGTATGTCTTTTGAACTATGGGAGGAAACGGGAGCACCCGGAAAAAACACACGCAAGCGCATGCAGGCTCCACACAGAAATGAACCAAGGTGGGAATCGAACCAGGTCCCTGGCACTGTGAGGCAGCAGTGCTAACCTTTGTGTCTCCATGTCACCCATGAAATTAAGATACTCAAGTCTGTCTCAATGCCAAACATGCCCAGTGCTTTTCAAAGTATAGTGTGATATTACCTAAATGACCTGGCATTATTTATGTGGTACCTTACTTGAATAGACCATTATCCTGGGTGTCTGGATAATGAGCCCAGTGAGGATACCACTCTGACACTGCCTCCTCCTCAGCAGCTCTTGCCTTTGCTCATACTTCAAGAGCAGTGATTCTAACCTCATTTTCTGCTGCCTCATTTGCAATACTAAATGATAAATTTACTCGATTTCGTTTGAGAGATGACAGCCGGTCTGTAGTGAGTGGTTCTCTTTGCCATGGGCACAAAACACTTAATTCTCCATTTAGGTTTTCTTTCTTTTATTGCACAGGCTACGACACACTTGTCTTTGGCCAAATTGATATAATGTGCTACAAAGCAAAGAGTGCACAATTAGTATGGTACATGTCAGATCATCCATCTGACCTTCCAATCTTCTAAAGATTCCAATTAATTACGCTATTAACTGTTGATTTGCAACTGGCGGGTTCCCTTGGAAATGTTTTTGCCCTATTCCATTTCTGACCCCCTGTTCTCTACAAGCTTAGCTATACACAAGTGCAGTTTGAACTAGAACTGTTTAGTTTGTCATCTGCCATTTCATTCAGTCAACTATGTGGGCATTTCCTTTTATATCTTGTAACGGTGTGAAGTTATGACATTGGAATGTTTTAGAATAATTGTTCTAAAGGTTACACTTTTAAAACTTGGACTGAGTTTAAAGACTGTTCTCAAAATGGCTCCAAGCTACCAGACAGACTTATGGATTAGACTGTGATTACCTTCCAAAAGGAGGACAAAAAGCAATATTTAATTTAATTATGGTTCACAATGGTCTTGACTAGAAGATAGAGAAGTTTTTGGATGACTCATTGTAAGATTGTAAATCTTGCCTGGGTCAGAACAAAAATTAAGAACCACAGGGTTGTTTGAATGTGTGTATGACCCTTCTTTGAAACATTGAGCACTATGCTCCAATTTTGTGTGTGGTCATCTGCTGTAAGTGAGAACAGGGAATTTGGTGTTTTGGCCAAAACCCCATTTGCTTTCAGTGGCACTGCAGAATTCCAGTCATGAACGAGGATGAAATTTTTCACCTGTTAATGCGGTCTCTCTCTCTCCACAGATGCTGCCAGACTTGCTACATTTTCCAGCATTTTCTGTTTTTATTTTTTTAATTCCTCTATGACTAATCCATGTGGAGGTACTCGCTCAAAAGTTCCTGAGTAATAGAGTAAACTAAACTAATCTTTTCCTTTTAACTAAATAGTTTTGCTGCTGGGATATTTTAAATTGAATTTTTCACTCCAATGGTAAGAAAATATCAATGGTAAGAAAAATTGGTAAGAAAATCACATACCAATATATTGTTCGTACAATCACAGAATCCCTACAGTGCATAAGGAGGCCATTCAGCCCATCAAGCCTTCACCAACAACAATCCAACACAGGCCCTATCTCTGTAACCTCATGTATTTACCCTATTAATCCCCCAGACACTAAGGGACAATTTATCATAGGTCAATAACCTTAACCTACACATCTTCGGACCATGGGAGGAAACCGGAGCACCCTGAGTAAACCCACGCAGACAGGGGGAGAACACACAAAGTTCACACAAGCAGTCACCCGAGGCCAGAATCGAACCCTGATCTCTGGAGCTGTGGGACAGCACTGTTAACCACCATGCCACCATGTCGCCGGTTCATGGATGACCTTTGGGTAACATGTTTTAAAGCATCCATGCCTATATTTAACAACTATTATATAAATACATTTCCCTAATCTTCATATTAAGGCAGGGGCTGGAATTCTGTGGTCTCATATATCCCATGACCACTAGCGAACAGCGGATTTGACGTTCTGCCAAATCTCCATCTGCAGCATTGGGACTGGAGAATCCCAGCTGCTGGCGAGGTCAGAAGTTTCCAGCCAGGATCCTATTCTGCTTTACCTTTGCCCTTTTTATCAAAACATGACACTACTTCCACCTCTCTGGACAACTCTTCATAATAGTCAGCCCCAAGTGAATCATGTTTATCACATTTTGCAACAGGCTCAGAGTATGCTGAATAATAATTATTGGGTCTACTATATCATTCTAAGATGCAGACTGACAGGACTTCCTGCATTCAGTGAAATAGGATTTCTTAAATTTTCACTTTGACATCTTTCAACCATTTGCACACTCTAAATCGGATGAAGAGTGGTTCAAATCCCAATTGGTGAATTGGTTTGTTATCAAGGGAATGTTGTCATAAAATGATTTTCCTTTGCTCCTACTAACAAGAATGAATGAAAGAATTAACAATAAGAATCCAATCCATCCACCACCTTGTTTGCTTCTTTGGAAGGAACTCTTCAAACGCAGACAGTAAAAATAGAACAAAACTTACTCCAATCAAAGAAAGGGTTTAATAAAGAAACATCATTACTCCAAAATTGGAGTCTCACCCTGTGCCAATCTAAACTCCCCACAGTTCTACACAGGTTCTTATTTATAGTGAGTCAGCTGACTATTACATCATTCTGTAATTTGTTCCATGGTTTACTGGGTCAGCTGATTCTTACATCTTGGTACCGCTGGTCACATTACATCCAACACAAAGTTGTCACATTCTAACATTGTTTAGTCTTCATTCAGTTCCCCAAAAGAAACCACTTTATCTTTTCTCAGTCATTGTCCGTGTTCACACAAACTATCAACAGCACAAAAATGTAAGTAATTGAATGCAGAATGCGGATGCACAATGCATATTTCTGAACTGATCATTATTTGCATTACATTCAAATCACTTATTCATTACCTACTGCGATAAACAAAGTTGTCATTTTGCATTGCATTTCTTTTCAGTGCTTTCAGCAGTAGATTGCGTTGATCTGAATACCAAGAACAGGGTTGAGAGGAGATTTGATAGAGGGGTCATAATGGGACAGATTAAAGATGGAAAACACTGGTGGAAAGATTGAGAACATGAGGTCACAGATTTAAAGTAGTTGGCAAAAGAAGCAATGGCCACATGAGGAAAACCTTTCTCATGCAGCGAGTGCACACTGCCTGAAGTGTGGTGGAGGCAGATGAATCAAGGCATTTGTGAAGTAAATGGATTATCTGAAAAGGGAGAATGTGCAGGGCTACGGGGAATAAGCTGGAGAGTGGCACAAGATGACTTGTTCCTTTGGAGAGCCAGCATAGGCACAATGGGCTGAATGGCCTTCTTCTATTCTGTAAGCATTCTGTGATCAAAAAATAAATAGCAATCTGCTGGTGATCTTCCTCATTAAACTCAGTAGGTGAACACATCCAATGGATGCAAAGCAGCAGCCATTGTCTTCTGAATCTAAATCCCTGGTCCAGGAGTGCAAATTCATAATATTACCACCTGCAATCAATTTCTAGAAAATAAAACAGAAACAACAGTCACATTTATGCAGCACCTTGAACATATTAAATCATCCCAAGGTGCTCCATAGGAGCAATTAGCAAATCCAATTTGATCCTAAGAGGGCTATAAGATCAGGTGATCAAAAGCTTGATCAAAGTAGATGTTCAGGAGTATCTTAAGGGAGGAAAGAGGTAGAATGGTTTAGGGATGGAATTTCAGAGGTAGAGAGGTTTAGGGAGGAGATTTCAGAGTTCAGGGCCTGGAAAGCTGAAAGCACAGCTGCCAATGGTGTTGTGAGGAAATGCACAATCGGCCAGAATTAGAAAAGAGCTGAGATTTCAGAAGGTTTGTTTTCCCTTTTATCCATCCTGACTAATGTGTCGTGACCACCATTTCTTACTACTCCCTGCTTTTATTTCTAATTTCTGACATTTTCTGATTTTCTTTCCCTTTCTACGTTTTCTCCATCACTACAATAGTTTATTAATATATCTACTTCACATTTTTCTGGCTCTAGGAAGTAATTTGTCTTTCACTTCTGTCTTTAACATTGTCTTTCCTCCCTCAAGCCACCTTCTCCATCCTGTCTATCTATTACACCAAAGGCATTCTTCAGCAATGCAGCCAGGTCACTTGGGTACACCTGTGATACCTACTGAACTGACTGATCATGTCCTTTGGATCATCTATCTCATGCATAATATATTCACATGCAAAGTATCTTGGCTTGTGCCAGTTGCAACAGAGGAAAGATTTCCTTTGGGTGAAGGTTGTGCTTACATCGCTGACAACATTCATCCAACCGAGGCCTGAGAGTTAGAATGGCAGACAGTCCTGGGATTCAGGCTCACAGCCACCTGCTTGATAGTCCAGTCGAGTTTTCAAATATTTGTGCCATTAATCAGTAAAATTGAATGATTTTTTTTGTGGATTTGTAAGCGTGTTCTTCATTTGAATGTAAACAATGACAATTAGCCACTCTTTAGCACAGAGAATGAATCTGTCTCTCACAAACCTGCTCATGCCTTTAGAGAGAACAGTTTCACAATGATTAACCCATTAGATAACCTCATAGTTATTTAGCTGCGAAACATGGCCGACACCTTTAACACAATCCTCGTCACATTCAGCGTGACTTCTTCAAATACACCATTCCTTCCAAACATCGTGGTATATTTAACAGCGCACAATCAGATTCTAAAAGCAACTTTGGATCACAACACAAGCTGAAAAATGTTTTGAGATCAAAGCAGAGTCCATGCTCACCTCTGGCCTAGTAGCAGTAAAAAGTCTGACAACGCCAGGTTTTAGTCCAAACGATTTATTTGATAATAGACTCACAAGCTTTCGAGGTTTCCCTCTTCGTCAGGTGAATGGAGAGTTCTCACTCTCCATTCACCTGACGAAGAGGGAAACCTCGAAAGCTTGTGAGTCTATTATCAAATAAATTGTTTGGACTAAAACCTGGTGTTGTCAGACTTTTTACTGTGTTTACGCCAGTCCAACGCTGGCATACCCACATCATGACTAGTAGCAGTATCCCAGTCTTACAGACAGAGGAACTGCCTGAATGCATTCAAGTGAATAAGCAATTTGAAAAAGTCATTTCAATAAATTGCTTGAAACAAAGCGTTAATATTTGAAATCTGTCAACTTGTACATCCCTTTCCCAACTATCCCTGATTCTAATTTCTGGAAGCCAAGCAATGTTTTTCATTTGTTTATTTACCATCTGGATAACTCCGCTATTATGTAGATCCTACAATACAGAAACAGATCACTTATACTCCACATTTCCACCGCACCCCCCCCGGCCCCCATCCCTCAACATTCCTGAAGTCCCTTTTCCTGCATGTTTGCATCAAACCTCTATTTAACTGTGACAATGAGTTCCACATTCTCACTGCTCCATTTAAAAAAAATTCATCACAAATTATTTACTGTATTCATTACTGGATATTTTTATATTTATCTCCCATTGTACTGGATTCACTCACAAGTGAAAACAATATAACATAATAAAGAGTTCCAAGAGGAGAGACTGAGGGATTTGGGGTTGTTTTCGCTGGAAAGAAGGCGGCTAAGAGGGGATCTTACTGAAACATATAAGATGATTAGAGGTTTAGATAGGGTGGACTTTTTCCTCGGATGGAGAAAGCTAGCACGAGGGGGCATGGCTTTAAACTAAGGGGGGGTAGTTATAGGACGGATGTCAGGGGTAGGTTCTTTACCCAGAGGGTGGTGAGGGATTGGAATGCCCTGCCTGCTGCGGTTGTAAATGCGCCTAGTTTGGGGGCGTTTAAGAGATCCGTGGATAGGTTTATGGACGAAAAGGGATTGGTTTAGGTTAGTGGGTCATTGTTTTTTAACTGGTCGGCGCAACATCGTGGGCCGAAGGGCCTGTTCTGCGCTGTAATGTTCTATGTTCTATGTTCTATGTAAGATACTTCATAGTGACATTATAAAGCAAATTATGACACCAAACCACACAGGGTTTCCTCTAAGTGCTCCAGTTTCCTCCCACAGCCCGAAAGATGTACTGGTTAGGTGCATTGACCATGCTAAATTCTCTTTGTATCTGAACAGGGGCCAGAATGTGGCAACTAGGGGATTTTCACAGTAACTTCTTTGCAGTCTTAATGTAAGCAAACCTCTGACACTAATAAATAAATATTAAAACACGGGATGATATTAGGGTAATGGAATAAAGCTCGGACAAAGAGGCTGTCTTTAAGGAGCACCTAAATGGTTCAGAGGTATTCTATAACTAATATGCAGAATTAAGTGTTGGTGAGCCAATTCATCAACAGAGGAATGCCGATCAATGAGTACACTAAACAGGACACATAGATAGAGAAGCCCATAGTGGGTCTAAAAAAAACAAATGAAGAATTAATCTTGAGGACCTTGGTGTTTGGAATCCTACAGTACAGAAGGAGGTAATCAAGCCTACACCAACCACAATCCCACCCAGGGCCTATCCCCACAACCCCATACATATACCCTAGCTAGTTCCCTTGACACTAAGGGGCAATTTAGCATGGTCAATCCACCTAAGCTGCACATCTTCTACAAGATGACGGAATTACCAATTCAGTGCTGTAATGTCACAGCGCTGTAAAGACTCTGCTGGTGTTTAGGGCTTTTTCATTGTGGTCACCAGCCCAGTTACTGGACCAGAGCTTGCTGAACAAAATAATGTATGAATGCTGCAGACCATTATCAGTGTGTAAACAGGTCAAAATGTTCAGGAGATTAAGAAAGGGGCTATTAGTAATGAACCTCCAGAACCTGATGGATAATTTATGCTGCTGTACTGCTTGCCTCTCATCAACAATATCTCCCCTTTAGCCTCCTTGTTATTTTTAAGAATTTGCTGTATTTGACCAGTAATTGTCTCTTAACCTGCCACAGAAAGTTTAGTAATTACTTGCATAAAGTACACTTAAAACAATGTGATAATTGTTAATGAATAACTAATGGATAATTAATAATGAATGATTTATTAATAATTGCAATTAACTTCAATGTCCCAGAAAATGAACAAATTAAACAGCAGAGTCTCATTTCTTCTAAAAAGTCAATTTTTAAAAAATTTTCCTTTTCATCTACTTTCCCTATCTCAATCCAATCTTTCTTCTCCTTTCTATAATTTCTCACCTGATTTGACACCAGTTCACCCTCCTTCTCAATCCTGCATCTATTTATTTCTCAGTGCTTAAATATATCAGTTCAGGGAATACATTATTGATTGTACCTTTCAGTCACTAAATTCCCAGATGCCTTGCCTCCCTGTCATCAGCATTAGTTTCCAGCAGGCTAAGGCGTCATTTGTTTTTTGAGCTGTAGTTACAGGCAGAGGAGGCACTGACTGAAGAGGCAGGTGTCAACTTCAAAGATTTCCATGGACAGCCAAATAATGAGACAAATAAATATGTTTACAATGTTCAGCTAGTTTCTTAAACCACATTTTTTGGGGAATAGTAGGTTATCGAGAAAATAAATACAGCGTGTTTGTTTGTGAGTTATATTCTAAACATTGAAATTTAACTTAGTTCTAAAGTTTTGATTGACATTGAGAATTTGTTGCCCAAAAACTAGGAGAGGTACACGCACATTTAATAAAAAAGTATTTGGATGTTGATTGGAATAGCTGACAAGTTGTGAAAAAAATCTTGTTTCTTCACTACTTTGAGCACAATGTGAACCAAATAAAGACTGATTGGATAAAAGCAAAACATCGGGGATGCTGGAATCAGATGCCATTTGCCAATGGTCTCAAGTTAAATCAACCTTGGTTAAATTTAATCTAGCTTTCAGCGAATGTGTCAGTTGTCCAAAATTGCCCCAATTTGATACTAATTCAATCATGTTGCGCAGATGGGCTCCTCAAAGACAAAGAATGCGTGAGAAATAGAAATGCCAAGTTAATAGCTGGAGGTTGCCCCCCTGAGGCAAGGGTTTGCATTGTGGTGTTAGATCAGTATTCCCAACATCTGACTTGCTCAGAGAACCGTCAATCATCTCTGATTGTGAACGTACATTTATCTCATTTCACATAGTTCATCTTAAATTTTAACAATAAAATTATAAATTGTCAAATCAATATGGTTTTTAACTGCTGGAACTCCGCAGCTGGAATCTTACCAGCATGCCCACCCCAGAGTCGGGGCGGATGAGGCTCGCAGAATGTCATTCTCTGTTGGCCTCGGGCAGGATCTTACAAACCTCAAGTGGGTGTGATGGTAAAATTCTGCCCACATGTTGGAAATCTGGAGTAACACTTGGGGCAGATTTGTCCTACCCAGAGACCAAGTCCCATGGCAGGCCGGGAATGTGGAATGTGTCCTGCTGCGGAGGCCAGCGGGAAAACATGCAAAATAATTTGGTCCCAACTTCATTAATGATGTAACTGGGGGTATTGCACTGTGGCAGGGCAGACCTAGTGGCTCACAGCCCACCCATCCTCTCTGGGTGCCATATTGAAAAGGCGCCCAATATCACTGACCCACTATTGAAGAAAGAAGATGGATCACCTGAAAATGATGATGGATCTGGAGGATATTCAGTGCTGGAAGCTGGACCCTCTCCAGGATACCAGATCTGGAAAGTCCACTGTAGATGTTTCTGTGGTGGCCCAGAGTCCAGAGCTGACAACAACCTTCATCCTGCACTCCAGAGGCAGGCCTAGGCATTGTTCAGGTGAGTGCTGACAACTGCATGCCATGTTGTTCCAAATTTGCTCTGGATTGGTGTGTTTTCCCGCAGGTGTCACAGTGAATTGAGTGTGAGTAGTCATGCCTTCATCTGCATCCCCTTCATGATATACTAATGAGGCTAAGGTCGGCTCCAAAGGGTTTGTAGATCCGCCATGGCAGGCACCAGTGGGACACTCTGCTGTAAATTTGCGCCAACATAAAAGCAATTTCTGGGACTCCTGCGAAATTGCTCCATGCTGTCCGCCATTTAACCTGCTGGCAGGAGCATGGGAGAATTGTGTCCTTGGTCTCCAATTGCACTAGATCTTAAAATACTCACTAAACTTAGTTCATGGTGGTGATAGCCCCATCTTGAAGCCAAAAAAACACTTGTCATTAAAAGAAATGCAGTGCTGCTAAAGGGTGTGTGAGAAAGTCTAGACCATTGTGCTTGACTACCAATCTCCCATCTCAGATGAATGGGTTCACCATTGAGTGAAGAAAACAAGCAAACACAGTGAGCTATTTAAAGGAAAACATCAAACTCAGACACAACGGCTGGAACTCTACCACTAGGCCCGCCATGGAATTGGCACGGGCCAGGGCCCAATAACGGAAATGTCCATTGGCTTCTGGTGTGAATTTCCAGTCTTGTCCGAGCGAGGCCGTAAAATCCCTTCCCATTAGTGAATTAACAAGAAGCAATGAGAATTCAGTGGAAAAAGAAGCTACTGGAAAGAATTTCATTGTCCCGCCCACCATCGGATTCGGAGTGGGCAAGGGGCGGACCATGGAAAAGTCTGCTGACCTCAGGGGTAGGATTTTCCAGTTTTAGGGCAAGCGAGGCCGGAAAATCCCACCCATGCTGCCAGGTGCCAAATTCGCAAATCTATGATCTTGTCAACTTAAGTGGGATAACATTGCTTAGGTGATTAGGACAAGGGGAGTAGCTGAACTCTAGAAATCTCTAGGTAAAGGAATCATTTGGGAAATATGTGATGTGACACTTGTTTAAGTTGTAAAACATGATAATGTGATTAAAATTTTATGATTACATCATCAAGAATATGGGGGCAAAAGATACCTGATGGAGAAGGGGTATTGCATGTCAAAATGGTTTCCTCAGTAAAGCCATATCTGTGAATAATGATCCAAATAATTCAGCAAAGGGACTGAAATAGAATCCAGACAGATTGATATAAAGAATAAAGAGAGACTAGTCGCATTATTAAGGATGTACTACTGATTACCAAATGGTGGAAAGGAAATGGATGGACAAATATGTCAGCAAATATATGAAATCAGTAAAACAAATACCCAGAATCATAATCAAGAGGGATTTCAAATATCCTAAAATAAAATGAAACAGTGAAGAGATAGAGTACCCTCCCCACCTTCCCCAGAAAAAGCATATTAGGGCAGCACAGTGGTGAGCACTGCTGTCTCACAGTACCAGGTACTTGAGTTCAATTCCCATCATGGGCCACTGTCGGTGTGGAGTTTGCATATTCCCCTGTGTCTGTATGGTTTTCCCCCGGGTGCTCCAATTTCCTCCCACACTCCAAGGATGTGCAGGTTACATTGTTTGGTCCTGCTAAATTGCCCTTTGGATTAGTGGAATTATGGGGGAAGCCTGACTAATAGTTGGTCAGACTCAATAGGCTGAATGGCCTCCGTCTACACTGTAGGGATTCTATGATTGTATGATGACTCCTTTCTTACCCAATATGCAAGAAATCCAATATTAGAGAAAGCACTGCTAAACCTAGTATTCGGAAATGAGTTAGAACACTTCAGGGAAGTAAGCATGGGAGAACATCTACGGCACAGTGATCACAGTATAATAAGGATAAAGTAATCACAGAGCAGAGTAGAAATAGTACAAAGACCAAAGTAATATGTTGGAGAAAATCTATCAGTGAAGAAATGAAGATGGAGGCAAATGGAAGAAAAAGAGGTAGAACAACAGTGGACAGTACTTAAAAGTGAGATTGATAGAGTATAAGAGAAATATATTCCAGTGAAAGATGAGAACAAAACTGTACATGAGTCAAATGGTTAAATGAAGGAATGGGGACAAAATTGCATCTACAGAAAAAGGCATACTAAAGTACATAAACAATAAAAGTGGGGGGAATGACAAAGGGAATACAATGGGTTTAGGAAAGAGATAATTAGGAAGATGAAGAAATTTGCCCTGAAGATGTCAAAGAATGTCAAATGAAAAGATATTTTAGAAGTTCATAAGTAGCAAAGGAATGAAAAAAAATGGTATATTAAGGGATGAACTAGATAAACTTACAGCAGATAAAACTAAAATGACAAGGGATACTGAATACCTTCTTACTGAAGAGACAAGCAATGAGGAAATAACAGCAAAAGAAGTCAGGTACATGAAAAGAAAGAGGTTGGTGAAGACAAATGTAGGTCCCTTATACACAGAAACAGGAGAATGTAGTATAGGGAACAAAGAAGTGGCCGAGCAACTGAATACATATTTTGGTTCAGACTTCACAAAAGGGGACACAAATCAGATACCACAAATGTTGGAGAATGCAAGATTTAGTGAGAGGGAGAAATTGAAGGGGATCAATATTAATAGAGAAATCGTGCTGGGAAAATTAATGGAATTGAATGTTACGCTGTTGTTTAAGAAGGGTGCCAGGCAAAAGGCGGGGAATTATAGGCCGGTTAGTTTAACGTCTGTGGTAGGTAAAATGTTAGAATCCGTCATTAAGGAGAAAATTGCGAGGCATCTTGAAGGGAATTGCTTGATAGGGCGGACGCAACACGGTTTCATTAAAGGGAAGTCGTGTCTGACAAATTTACTGGAGTTCTATGAGGATGTGTCTAGGGCAGTGGATAGAGGAGAGCCAGTGGATGTGGTCTTTCTGGATTTTCAGAAGGCGTTTGACAAGGTACCTCACAAGAGGTTATTGCAGAAGGTCAGGGGACATGGAGTTGGGGGTAGGGTGTTAGCGTGGATAGAGGATTGGTTGTCAAATAGGAGGCAGAGACTGGGGGTAAATGGGTGCTATTCGGATTGGCGGTTGGTGACTAGTGGGGTGCCCCAGGGGTCGGTGCTGGGGCCTCAGCTATTTACCATTTATATAGATGATCTGGAGGAGGGAACCGAGTGCAGGGTGTCGAAATTTGCTGATGACACCAAGATTGGGGGAAAGGCAAATTGTGCGGAGGGTGTGGAGAGTCTGCAGAAGGATCTAGATAGGCTGGGCGAATGGGCCAGGAAATGGCAAATGGAATTTAATGTTGGCAAGTGTGAGGTGGTCCACTTTGGTAGGAAGAATGGTAGGAAGGACTATTACTTACGTGGCGAAAAACTGCAGCAGGCGACGGTGCAGAGGGACCTCGGGGTCCTTGTGCATGAGTCGCAAAAACCCAGCTTGCAGGTGCAGCAGGTGGTCAGGAAGGCGAATGGGATGCTGGCCTTCATAGCGAAGGGGATTGAATATAAAAGTAGGGAGGTCTTGCTGCAGCTGTATAGGGCATTGGTGAGGCCGCAGCTGGAGTACTGTGTGCAGTTTTGGGCGCCGCACCTGCGCAAGGATATTTTGGCCTTGGAGGGAGTGCAGAGGAGGTTTACTAGGCTGTTACCGGAGTTGAGGGGATTGAGCTATGAGGAGAGGCTGAATAAACTAGGCTTGTACTCGTTAGAGTTTAGAAGAATGAGGGGAGATCTCATTGAGACGTATAAGATGATAAATGGGATGGATAGGATAGAGGTGGAGAGACTCTTCCCGCTCAAAAAAGACAGTAGGACTAGGGGGCACAGCCTCAAGATAAAGGGGAGGCGGTTTAGAACGGAGTTGAGGAGGAACTTCTTCACTCAAAGGGTGGTGAATCTCTGGAATTCTCTGCCCGTTGAAGTGGTGGAGGCTGCCTCGCTAAATATTTTTAAGAAGCGGGTTGATGGGTTCTTGATAAGAGAGGGGATTAAGGGTTATGGGGAGAGGGCGGGAAAGTGGAACTGAGCCACAACAGATCAGCCATGATCTTATTGAATGGCGGGGCAGGCTCGAAGGGCTAGATGGCCTACTCCTGCTCCTATTTCTTATGTTCTTATGTTCTTATGAAAGTGGATAAATCCTCAGGGTTTGATAGCCTACATTCCAGAGTCCTTAAGAAAGTGTCTCTAGAAATAGTGGATGCATTGGTGGTCACCTTCCAGGTTTCTATAGACTCGGGAACAATCCCTATAGATTGGAGTGTAGAGAACGTCACTCCAATATTCAAAAAGGGAGGTGGAGAGAAAACAGGGAATCATTGACCAGTAAGCTTAATATCGGTAGCGGAGAAAATTCTCAAATCCATTATCAAGGACTTCATAGCAGAGCATTTAGAAAGCAGTGGCAGGATCAGACAGAATCAGTATGGATTTACGAAGGGGAAATCATGCTTGACAAATCTGTTGGAATTCTTTGAAGATATAATAGTAGAGTTGCCAAGGGAGAACCAGTAGATGTGGTATATTTGGACTTTCAGAAAGCGTTTGACAAAGTCCCGCATAAGAGATTATCATGCAAAATTAAAGTGCATGGGACTGGGGGAAGCGTATTGCGATAGATAGAAAACTGGTTGGCAGAGAGGAAACAAAGAGTAGGAACTAATGGGTGGTTTTCAAGTTGGCAAGCAGTAACTAGTGGGGTGCCACAGGGATCGGTGCTGGGACCCCAGCTGTTCACAATATATATTAATGATTTGGATGAGTGAACAAAATGTAACATCTCAGATGATACTAAGTTGGGTGGAAGAATGAACTGTGATGAGGATGCAGAGATCAGTCAGAATGATCATTCAGGTTGGGTGAGTGGGCAAATCAATGGCAGATGCAGTATAATTTGGATAAGTGTGAGGTTATTCATGTTGGAAGCAAAAATAAGAAGACAGATTACTACCTGAATGGCTGTAAGTTGGGAGAGGGGAGTGTGCAGTGGAACTTGAGTGTCCTTGTGCACCAGTCACTGAAGGTAAGCATGCAGGTACAGCAGGCGGGAAAGAAAGCAAATGGCATGTTGACCTTCATTGCGAAAGATTTTGAGTACAGGAGCAGGGATGTGTTGTTGCAACTACACAGGGCTTTGGTGAGGCCACACCAGAGTATTGTGTGCAGTTTTGGTCTCCTTTTCTGAGAAAGAATGTACTTGCTCTCGAGGGAATGCAGCCAAGGTTTACCAGGCTGATTCTGGGCATGGAGGGACTGATATATGAGGAGAGATTGACTAAGTTAAGATTGTTTTTGCTGGAGTTCAGAAGAATGAGTGGGGATCTCATAGAGACTTATAAAATTCTAACAGGACTAGAGACGGCAGACAGGATATTCCCAACGGTGGGGGGGGGGGCCTAGAACCAGGGGTCCCAGTCTGAGGATTCAGGGAAGATCATTTAGAATGAAGGTGAGAAAAGATTTCTTCATCCAAAGAGTGCTGAGCCTGTGGAATTCATTACCACAGGAAGTAGTTGATGCCAAAACATTGAATGTATTCAAGAGGCAGCTGGATATAGCACTTGGGACGAATGGGATCAATGGTTATAGGGAGAAAGCAAGATAAGGCTATTGAGTTGGATGATCAGCCATGATCATGATTTTGATTTGATTTATTATTGTTGCATGTATTAACATATTGTGAAAAGAATTGTTATGAGTGGTGGAGTGGGCTTGAAGGGCCAAATGGCCTCCTCCTGCTTCTATCTTCTATGTTTCTATGTTTGAGGAAAGAAATGGAGGGCTAATTGACAAATTACCTTCAATAGAGGTAAGTGTGAGATGGTGTTTTTTAGTAAAAAGAATAAGAAGGCCAGTACTACTTAGAAAATAGGGAACTAAATGCTACAGAAAAGTTTAGGGACCCCCAATATACAGCCACACGTACCATTAAAAGTAGTGACACAGGGTAACAAAGCCATAAAAACGACAAAAAAGTAACCCCACTGGGATTTGCTGAGGGATAAAACGGAAAAGCATAGAAGTCATGTTAAATTTGTCTAGAATCTTGCTTAAGCCACACTCTGATTATTATGCACTGTTGTGGTCTCTGTATTATAAAAAGGATGCAGAGACACTGGAGTAAATATTAAAAATACTATGATACCTAAATTGAGAAGCACTGGAGAAGGTACAAATATCATGCACGTCAAGTTAAATTCAAATCATCTAGGCACTATAACTGTAAGCTGCCTCCCCGGAAGGGATTATGCACATGCTCAGAGTTAAACCCGGAAGTCGGCATGTTGCAGTCAGTTTCCAGACACCAATATTTTGGCCAATTGTAACAACCCTCCAGAACCCAAAACCAAATGTTAAAATTCTGGAGAGGAGTCATATAGGACTCTCAGGATGTTGACTCTGTTTCTCTCTCCACACTGCCAGACTTGCTGAGGTTTTCCAGCATTTTTTGTTTTTATTTCAGATTTCCCGAATCCAAAGTATTCTGCTCTTACCTTAAGATTTTATTTCTGAGATAGAAATTCTACAGAAAACAGGGGGAACTTGTAGTTGGCATGGCAAGAGTCAATTCCAACACTGTATTAATTCCGTAACATTTAAACTGTTTTAAGTTTCATTTACATCTCGATAGAAATTTTGATTCAATATTAAGATTTGAGGATAATAATCCTGCTCTCTACAGTGCAATGAGGAAGTCAATTAACAAATCCTCCCATCTGTGAGAGACAAGTTAATAATGAGTAAGAGCTGAATGTCAAAACAGTATCTGCAACTTTCAGTTGTGTCTTATGATGTATTCTTTATATGGAGAAGTGTTTAATTTTATGCCTTGCTACCTGGAGTCTCCTCATGAACCAGTAGGCATCAAAAGACCTATTAACAGTATTAGTATAATGTGCAAGGAACAATATGTTTCACTGTATACATGTGGCAATAATAAATCAAATCAAATCAAACAGTCATACAGTACGGCTTTTTAAAATGATCTGTCCTTGATCACATCACATGGCCTTTGTGTTCTCACCCAACTCAACATGTTATCCAGTGGGCAGATGTCTACCTGAACAAACTGTACAACTTCACAGAGTAACCCTGTGGTTCGTGAATGAACTGAACAGCTGCTGTTGTCAAGCTTTCTGAATTTTCACAGTATATTTTTGTTTAACGCACTTTTATGGTGCCTAAGATTTTTCCTTGAGAGTTTATTAAACCTAGAATAGGTATTCATAGAATCCCTACGGTACATAAAAGGCCATTCAGCCCAAAAAGTCTGCACTATTATACCCGGGCCCACCTACCACCCTATCCCCATAACCCTGCTAATCCTAACCTACACATCTTGGGGCACTAAGGGACAACTTAGCACCACCAATCCACCTAACCGGCACCTCTTTCAGGCTGTGGGAGGAAACCGGAGTCTCCAGAGGAAACGCACACAGATTCCACATAGACAATGATCCGAGGCTAGAATTGAACTCAGATCCCTGGAGCTGTGAGGCTGCAGTACTAACTGCCATGTCACCCTGCTGCCCATTGTGCCACCATGCCACAATGAAGCTGGCATGGCACTGGTGGTGATCTAAGGACAATCTGTTTGAAACGATCACCTCAGCTTCCCCCTGACGAGTGAGTTTGCAGTTCTTTGAAAGTTGTTACTTTGTTTGAATTTCCAATCCCTCGGTAAATTCCTGAGGCTGGGGACCAAGGCCCAAACATCTTAAACTGCTTCTTCAATGACTTTTCTTCTATCATGGGGTCAAAAGTTGGGTGGCTCGATGATGATTGTGCACTTTGGGACTCCTCAGACACTGAAGCGGTCTGCGCCCATATGCATTAAGACCTGGATATCTCCACTTGTGCCGATAAGTGACAAGTAACATTCACACCAGGCAATGGCCATTTCCAACATGAGAAACTCTAACCATTTCCCCTGGACATTCAACTGCATTATCATCACAAAATCCTCCAACATCCACATCCTAGGGGTTATCACTCAAAAGAAACTGAACTGGACCAGCCATTTAAATACTGTGGCATCAACAACAAGTCAGAGAGGTTAGGGATCCTGCAGCGAGTAACACATCTCCTGACTCAAAGCCTGTTCACAAACCACAAGGCGTAAGTCAGGAGTGTAATTCGTTATTCTGGATGAATGCAGCTTCAACAACACTCAGGAAGCTCCAAAAGCAAAACGTTACACTGCACCCCAACCACAATCTAAAGCATTCACTCCCTCCATACTGACTCACAGTGTCTGCAGTATGCACCAAATCATAACATGCACTGCAGCAACTTGCCATCATACATTGTGGGTGGGTTAAATTGGCTGGCAGTGGGACTCCCACTCCTTCACCAGGGAGGAAGCCTGTCCTCAGGAGTGGTTGGCTAATTGCATAAGCCAACAGTTCCAGCAGTTCTGGCAATGCCAAGAGAGAATTGGCAAGAATGGAACTCACCCCAACAAGCAGGCAAGTTGGAGATATTGAACAGGGAGGGTTTGCAAAGAAGCAAGGATGGGCTTTGGAGTGCATGCTGATAGGAATGAATGGGAGGAGTTCTATCTTAGGAGGGGGGGGCCAGGGGTGCTGCCTCCAATGTGCAAAGTTGCCCCTCCCTCCAAAAGATAGACTCCATGGCCTACCCACCCTTTCAAAAACAGCTAGCCCACTCAACACCTGCCTGTCCATGTCAGTTGTATTATCGGGGTCAATTGGCTTGTTAGCAAGCTCAACTGACCTTATTTATTTTCACGTAACAGCAGGATGCCAACCACACCTATAGTGTTATGGTGGTGAGTTTGGGGGTGGGTGGGAAGTTGGTGGTCCATCTTATTTTATCTGCCAATCCCCCTTGCCCCCACTGCCCCCACCATGTCCCCCTCTCCATCCTCTGCCATGCACAACCTCCCCACCCCCAACCCTACTGAAAACATAGTCAATGGTGATATAGAACATAGAACATAGAACACTACAGCACAAACAGGCCCTTCGGCCCACGAGTTGTGCCGAACACATCAACACCTACCAATCTATAGACCTATCTATAACCCCCAATCCCATTAAACCCCATATACTCATCCAGAAGTCTTTTAAAAGACCCCAGCGAGTTCGCCTCCACCACCACTGACGGCAGCCGATTCCATTCACTCACCACCCTCTGAGTGAAAAACTTACCCCTAACATCACTTCTGTACTTGCCTCCCCGCACCTTCAATCTGTGTCCTCTCATAGCGACCATTTCAACCCGGGGAAATAGCCTCTGAGAATCCACCCTATCTATTCCTCTCAACATTTTATAAACTTCTATCAGGTCGCCTCTCAACCTTCGTCTCTCCAGGGAAAAGAGTCCCAGCTCCCTCAACCTAACTTCATAAGGCATGCCTCCCAGTCCAGGCAACATCCTTGTAAATCTCCTCTGTACCCTTTCAATAGCTTCTACGTCCTTCCTATAGTGAGGCGACCAGAACTGCACACAGTACTCCAAATGAGGCCTGACAAGGGTCTTATAAAATTGCAGCATTACCTCCCGACTCCTAAACTCAATCCCTCGATTCATGAAGGCCAGTACACCATACGCCTTCTTGACCACCTCCTCCACCTGCGAGGCAGATTTAAGAGTCCTGTGGACCCGGACCCCAAGATCCTTCTGCTCTTCAACACTACTAAGACTCTTGCCCTTGATAGTGTACTCGTTCATCCCGTTGGTTCTGCCAAAATGGACGACTACACATTTATCCGCATTGAAGTCCATCTGCCACTTCTCCGCCCAGTCCTGCATCCTATTTATGTCCTGCTGCAACTTTTGACATCCCTCCAGACCATCCACAACACCACCGACCTTTGTGTCATCAGCGAAAATACATATCATCATATGTAAAATACAACCCCATATCATTGCACCTTCATGGTTTCTGGGTCAGGATCTAGGAACTTCCATCGCAGCTGCACTATGGGCTTACCTACAGCACAGGGTGTGCGTGCAGCATTTCAAAGTAATGGCTCAACATCTTTGCAAGGGCACTTATTGATGGGCAACAAATGCTGACATCACCAGCGATACTCTAATCCCATGAAAGAATATAAAAGAAGTCTGATACAGACCGGTAGCTTGGTCAAAATCAAATTTTAAATATAAATTTTCATGAGGATAAAAACGCAAACACAATTTTGAAAAGATCAACTCCAGACCCACCTACACACAAGTGCTTCCAGATTACAGAATTCCTTTTGTGTTTAGCTATATCTGTCCCTTTACTTTCCACCAGATTATTTCATTGAGTGCAGACAAATTCCAGGCATAATCCCCATGATAACTGTCCTCACCCCTGCCTCCCAACTGCTTTTATATATTTCAGTCTTCTGTCAGTTGCAGCCAGATGGCATGCCTTTATTCGTGCTAAATTACTTCTGCAAGGACTCAGTCCCTTATCCTCCCTCACTGCTGAAAGGTCCTGGCTACACTGATCAGACTATTCTGAGGGCACAGAGTCCTCTTCCCTACCTGCCGCCAGGGCAGAGGCTGGATCCCTTTGAGTGCTCCAGGTGTCAGATGTGTACTCCCAAATTCTAGTCTGAGTTACCATTTGCCCATTCCGGTTCGAGCTCCTGTGACTTCTGAGCAGTGTGAAGCCCTGACCCAGCTTCACACTGCTTTACAACCTCAGCCTACTGCCAGTAGGCCCAGATTTACTTCACTCCAGCCAAACTCTGAACCAGAATTCACTCCGGTATGTGCTCTGATTCACATATAACAGCTACAGAAGGGTTAAGCCTTAGTAATGCTGACAGGAAGCTGACATACAAGCAGTAAATCACTTATCACCTCCTGACGCTAATGAGCTGCGAACCGGCCTTAAAAAAGGCCCCTCGAGTTCTTCTTTATTTAATTTTAATCCTTTGCTAATATTGCATGATACATTATTTCTATGTCACCCCTTCCTGCCACCACTAAAAATAAATGTTCTTTAAGTTATTTTATTTCTCAGTACCATTGACCTAATTGGACAACCTGCAAAAGTGCTGTCAGTTAGAAAGTAATGGCTTCCAGAGTTCCACGGCGCCATCTTATGGTAGGTCAGCATAACACAGAAGATACTTAAAGATAAAACAAGGGTCTAATTTTCAAACACATACAAGTCAAACCAAAGTTTCGCCTCTGGTTTCAACCTGAAACAGATGGCATTAAAGCCCTGGGCAGTTTTTTTGTTAGAAAATTAAAATGACATTAGCCCTCTTTTAGAACTCTATTATTATCCCTGAAGTTTATCTTTTGTTGGAAATATAGAACATAGAACGTTACAGCGCAGTACAGGCCCTTCGGCCCTCAATGTTGCACCGACCAGTGGAACCAATCTAACAACCCTCTAACCTAAACTATTCCAATATTATCCACATGTCTATCCACTGACCATTTGAATGCCCTTAAAGTTGGCGAGTCCACAACTGCTGCAGGCAGGGCATTCCACGCCCTTACTACCCTCTGAGTAAAGAACCTACCTCTAACATCTGTCCTATAATTATCACCCGTCAATTTAAAGCTATGTCCCCTCGTGTTAGCCATCTCCATCAGAGGGAAAAGGCTCTCACTGTCCACCCTATCTAATCCTCTGATCATCTTGTATGCCTCAATCAGGTCACCTCTTAACCTTCTCTCTAATGAAAACAACCTCAAGTCCCTCAGCCTTTCCTCATAAGACCTTCCCACCATACCAGGCAACATCCTGGTAAACCTCCTCTGCACCCTTTCCAATGCTTCCACATCTGTCTTATAATGCGGCGACCAGAACTGTACGCAATACTCCAAGTGCGGCTGCACCAGAGTACAGTTGTAACATGACCTCACAGCTCCAAAATTCAGTCCCTCTACCAATAAAAGCTAACACATCGTACGCCTTCTTAACAACCTTATCAACCTGGGTGCCAACTTTTAGGGATCTATGCACATGTACACCGAGATCTCTCTGCTCGTAGACACTACCAAGAGTCCTTCCATTAGCCCTATATTCTGTAATCCTGATATATCAGGATCTAGGGCGGAATTCCCCCCAAAAAAAAATTCTCAGTGTTGATGGGCGGGAAAACGGTAGCTTTTCTTGCCAGTTTTTTCAGCAAGTTCATTAATTTTTTGGCATTCTGTGCGAAACAGGGGCAATTCTCACCATAAAGGGGGTGGATGGAGCCTAATCTCACCAGTGAAGCCGGCTGCCATCTTGGGATGTCATTGAACGGGTGCCCCGGTCTCCCAGAGCACTGGGCAATCTCCTGTCACCCCCAACCTCCCTCTCCACAGACATCGGGATCCACTGCCAATTGTTCCCTGTGCGGGTCTGACCCCTCACCCCCATCTCCCCAGACATCACCCCCACCCCGCCGATTGTTGCCCTTGCAGAGCTCTTCCCACCCCTTGATCATCACCCCTGCAGATTCCCCCCACCCCTGATTTGATTGGATTTGATTTATTATTGTCACATAGTGGTGGAGGCTGCCTCGCTAAATATTTTTAAGACGCGGGTTTTTGATAAGAGAGGGGATTAAGGGTTATGGGGAGAGGGCGGGAAAGTGGAACTGAGCCACGACAGATCAGCCATGATCTTACTGAATGGCGGGGCAGGCTCGAAGGGCCAGATGGCCTACTCCTGCTCCTATTTCTTATGTTCTTATGTATTAACATACAGTGAAAAGTATTGTTTCTTGCCCACTATACAGACAAAGCATACCGTTCATAGGGAAGGAAAGGAAAGGGTGTAAAATGTAGTGATACATTTACAGTGATAGCTAGGGTATAGAGAAAGATCAACTTAGGGTGAGGTAGGTCCATTCAAAAGTCTGACAGCAGTCGGGAAGAAGCTGTTCTTGAGTCGGTAGGTACGTGACATCAGACTTTTGTATCTTTTACCTGACAGAAGAAAGTGAAAGAGAGAATGTTCAGGGTGCATGGCATCCTTGATTATGCTGGCTGCTTCTCCGAGGCAGTGGGAAGTGCAGATAGAATCAATGGATGGGAGGCTGGTTTGCATAACGCATTGGGCTTTTGTAGTTTCTTGCAGTCCCCTGATCGTTGCCCCCACAGATTTTCCCCCACCCCCAATTGCTGCCTCCATCAATCAACGCCCCTCCCCCCGTCATCGCAGAGAATTCTCTTCCAATAGCACCCGGGACTCAGCAATGGCATTTAAATAATGTCATTAATATTGAAGACATGATGTGGGTATGCCGGCGTTGGACTGGCGTAAACACAGTAAAAAGTCTGACAACACCAGGTTTTAGTCCAACCTATTATTGAAACCAGCTTTGTGCCCTTTTTGGGCCAGTAAGATCACGCCCCTAGTGTCTTATGAACATTTGTTTCTGTTGTCATTTATTACTGACCACTATCTCCTTCGTGAATTCACTTCCATGTGATGTTACTTTAATTGTTTCGGGAGAAAGTCAATCACTATTCTTTAGAGCAGGAATTTCCTGAAATCTATCCTGCTGTGGGGTACTTTGTGAGAACAAAAGGGCTAACAAACCATTGCTTGGTAGGGAGAGAAATGCATTGACCACTGCCTCGGAGAAGCAACCAGTATAATCAAGGATGCCACACACCCTGGACATTCTCTCTTTCACCTTCTTCTGTTGGGTAAATGATACAAAAGTCTGAGGTCACGTGCCTACCGATTCAAAAACAGCTTCTTCCCGACTGCTGTCAGACTTTTGAATGGACCTTTCTCTACACCCTAGCTATCACTGTAACACTGCATTCTGCATTCTCTCCTTCCTTCTCTATGAACGGTATGCTTTGTCTTCACCAGTGTGACCTAATGTGTAAGGTAGATCAGTGCAGCAAGTTCATAAACCAAATAAATGCTTCATGAAGACACTGCTCCTTTTAAAGGAAGGTTAACATACGGCATACAGTTCCAGTCACTGAATCACAAGAAGGATGTGATTGTACTAGAGCGTGCCCAGAGGAGATTTATGAAGATATTGCCAGGACTGGAAAACCATGAGCAAAGATTAGGTAAGACAGAATTATTTTCTCTATAACAGAGAAGGCTGAGGTGAGATTTAAATGAGGCATATAAAATTCAGAGGGATCACAACAGAGTGGAGAGAGTAAATACTTATTTTTCTTAACAGAGAAGACAGACAGCACCCTAACACAATTCAACCCTGTGACACAGAAGCTTCATATTCCATGGAATGCTTCAGTCTGTTGTCAACTAGTAAACTTATTGATTCCACTCTCAACGACATATTTATTTACCTTTTTTTTGATAGAAGAAATTCATTCTTTGTGCAAATATTTAAAAGTTTATTTATTAGTGTCACAAATAAGCTTACATTAACATTGCAATGAAGTTACTGTGAGAATCCCCTAATCTCCACACTCTGGCACCTATTTGGGTACACTGGGGGAGAATTTAGCATGGCCAATGCACCTAACCAGGACATCTTTCGGACTATGGGACAAAACTGGAGCACCCGGAGGAAACCCGTGCAGACACCAGGAGAATATGCAGTCTCCACACAGACAGTAACCCAAGCCAGTAATCGAACCCGGGTATCTCGCGCTGTGAGGCAGCAGTGCTAATCACTGTGCCACCATGCTACCCTTCAATTTTAATTCCAGAAATTTGTGATTCCAATTACATTTACCCTGCAACTAATGAGACCAGCTTTTAGAAATAATCTAATTTACAAATAGTCTCAAGATGGTGTCAAAGTTGCTGTATGATACATTTGTATTCACTCCACCAACAGGAACTGCCAAATTAGCTGTTTGTGAAGCCCTTCGAGATATCTCAATGTGCTAAGATGCAAATTTATTATTAGTTACTTATTTAATATTCTTCTATAATAATGTCACTCCCAAATGTAATCTAAAATGGTAGCAAAGGACAACTTACTTGCATGCACTACTAATGGGAACATTAGTAGTAATTTGGAGATTTGCTTTCAATAGTGAGATATCTGTTTCAGCTTAGCTAACTTTAACCAGAAAGGTAAAAGAGGTTCATTAATAATATATGCTTTCATACAAAAATAGTGTTATATATTAGATGTTTGGACCGGTAGTACTAACAAGACATACTATGGGTTTTGATTTCTTTAAGAGCTGTTGCCAGATTGAACACCAACATGGAAGAGAGATTTTAAAAAACCCGTGAATGCCTCTGAATACGTCACAGCATGTCATGTGACTATCACACAGCAATGCATTGCTTTACAACATATAACATAGACACACTGGGCAGGATTTTCCAGCCACGCTCGCCCCAAGGCTAGGAAACTCCTACCCGAAGTCAACAGACTTTTGCACGGTCTGTGTCCCGCCCGCTACCATTCCTGTGATGGACAGGATGGGAAAATTCTGCTCGCTTTTTTTTTAATTTAAGAACATTTTATCTTTCTGGTTAAAGATGGCTAAGCTGGAACATAAATCTCACTATTGAAAACAAATCTTCAATGTTCTCCAAAGCAGGCAAAGTTAAGTAACATATCCCTCCTCCCGTGCACACTACATTACATTTATAAATATGGTAAAAAATGTTCAGGGAAAAAATCCAATCTAAATCCAATTTAAAAAGCAACATGAGAGAATTTCACAGCACCATGCCCATTTACCTCTGCAATCCACCAGCCTTCAACTGAAGAGCACATTCGTTCAAGGCATTGCTAAGTTTATGATGGTTTACAATAAGCATTGGGTTATTCTTAGTATTAAGATGAGGCTCCTTTGATTAATTCAGGACTCCATTGTTAAGTTTGTCTACGGCAGCACCTGACCCATTGGTTCTTAATTTACAATTCACATCTTTTGGAATTCTGATTCAAACGTATTTTATGGATGAATATCTTCAGAAGCAACAATTAGTTTCCAATACCAGAACAAGGACGTGTTAAAGTCAGTTGCCCTAAAATTTGAGCACATACATTAGGAATCACGAGGCACATTCCACGTAAGGCAAGGCTGTGTACTTCATTCCCAGTGGAAACCCCAGACCCAGCTTCACTTTGCCTTACAACTGAGCCTACTGCCCCAATACCCAGAAGTCCCTAACTCCAGACAAACTGAGAATGCACTCCAGCACTTGGTCAACTGCTAATTCTCTGGACTTCAACCAAGATGTGATAGAGATTTGAGATGATCAATATTGGAATGTGTGTAAGAACTGCAGAGATATTCTGAGTTAGACAGAAAAGAGACAGAAGGAAGAGAGATTTACAGAAACCCTTGGTTCTCCAGACCATAAACCTCAGGCATCCTTGTAATGGGTCCAACATGGTAACTTTAATCTATCAAAAAAGAACAGTGCAAGACAATCTACTGCCGGTGATGCATTGCCGTTCAGGTAATTGCGTCTGAGAGTCATAGCATTTGAAGGCTAGGCTCAGAGGTTGATGGATCACTGGGCGAGGTACCATAGTGTATGGGGATCCCGGATGGAGATTGCAGAGTATAGGAGCGATTGGGACTGGAAAACACAGTCTGAAAAAAAAAGTCAAGGTCAGGGATTGTAGAGATCGCCAGAGATTGGGACTAAGAGAAAAAAGTCAGAAATTAGGGCCAAATGGCAGAGGTGGCTGGGATGGGGTGAGTTTTTTTGTTCTTTCATGGGATGTGAGCTTCACTGGAAAAGTCAATACTTATGCCCTACCCCTAATCACCATTGAGGAAGGGATGCTGAGCCATTTTCATGAAATGTTGCAGTTCATCTGGTGCAGGTACATCTACAACACTGTTTCAGTTTTTTGTTCTGGCTGTAGTGAAGAAACAATAGCACAATTCCAGATCAGAATTCTGGAGGAGAACTTGCTGCTGGTGGTGTTCTCACATGTCTGCTATCTTGTCCTTCAAGGTGGTAAAAGTTGCAGATTTGGAATCTATCAAAAGAGTCTTGGAGAATTGCAGTGCATCTTGTAGATGGTACACAGTGCTGCTACTGTGTGTTGGTGGCAGAGGGATTGAATGTTTAAGGTGGTGGATGATGTGCTAATTAAGCACGCTACTTTATCCTGAATGGTGTCAACCTTCATGAGTGTAGTTAGAGCTGCACTTGTCCAGGTAATTCATCACACTTCTAACCTGTGTCTTGTCGATGACATGATGTGGAGATGCCGGCGTTGGACTGGGGTAAACACAATAAGAAGTCTGACAACACCAGGTTTAAGTCCAACCGATTTATTTGATAGTAAACTCACTAGCTTTCGAGGTTACCCCCTTCGTCAGGTGAATGAAGATTTCTGGCCTCAGACAGAGCATATAAAGCACAGACAGTTTACAGATTACTGATTAGAATGCGAATCTTTACACCTAATCTTCTTGTAGATGACAGATAGGATTTGGGGAGCAGGGGATGAGTTACTCATTGCAGAATTCATGGCCTCTGACCCTGTAGCCTCAATGTTTATATGGCTGGTACAGTTCAGATTCTAGTCAACAGCCACCCCTCCCCACCAAACCCTAACCCGCACCATCCTCTTATTTCCCTGCCCTCCCCTACCCCACGATGTGATGGTGGGCGATTCAGCTATGGTCATGCCATTGAATGTCAAGAGGAGATGATTAATTGTTGGAGATGGTCCTTGCCTAATATTAGAATGACATGAATGTTGCTTGCCACTTTTCAGCCCAAGACAGAATGTTGTCCTGGTTTTGCTGCATGTGAACCGGATTACTTCAATATCTGCGGAGTCAAGAATGCTACTGAGAACTGTGTGAATATCAACAAACACCCCCACCTCTGATCCTATGATGCAGAAAAGGTCATTGATGAATTGCTGAAGATACTTGGACAGGGGACACTCAAAGAACAAAGAACATTACAACATAGGAACAGGCCCTTCGGCCCTCCAAATCTGCACTGACCATGCTGCCTCACTTAACTAAAACCCTCCACCCTTCCAGGGAACTTATCCCTCTATTTCCATCCTATTCATGTACTTGTCAAGATGCAGCACGTGGTCAGGAAGGCGAATGGGATGCTGGCCTTCATAGCGAGGGGGATTGAATATAAAAGTAGGGAGGTCTTGCTGCAGCTGTATAGGGCATTGGTGAGGCCGCAGCTGGAGTACTGTGTGCAGTTTTGGGCGCCGCACCTGCGCAAGGATATTTTGGCCCTGGAGGGAGTGCAGAGGAGGTTTACTAGGCTGATACCGGAGTTGAGGGGATTGAGCTATGAGGAGAGGTTGAATAAACTAGGCTTGTACTCGTTAGAGTTTAGAAGAATGAGGGGAGATCTCATTGAGACGTATAAGATGATGAATGGGATGGATAGGGTAGAGGTGGAGAGACTCTTCCCGCTCAAAAAAGACAGTAGGACTAGGGGGCACAGCCTCAAGATAAAGGGGAGGCGGTTTAGAACGGAGTTGAGGAGGAACTTCTTCACTCAAAGGGTGGTGAATCTCTGGAATTCTCTGCCCGTTGAAGTGGTGGAGGCTGCCTCGCTAAATATTTTTAAGAAGCGGGTTGATGGGTTCTTGATAAGAGAGGGGATTAAGGGTTATGGGGAGAGGGCAGGAATGTGGAACTGAGCCACGACAGATCAGCCATGATCTTATTGAATGGCGGGGCAGGCTCGAAGGGCTAGATGGCCTACTCCTGCTCCTATTTCTTATGTTCTTATGTTCTTATGCCCCTTAAAAGTCACTTCCGTATCCACTTCCACTACCTCCCCTGGCAACAAGTTCTAGGCACCCACTATTCTGTGTAAAAAATCTGCCTCGTACATCTCCTTTAAACCTTGCTTCTCACACCTTAAACCTATGCCCCCTAGTAATTGACTCTTCCACCCTGGGAAAAAGTTTCTGACTATCCACTCTGTCCATGCCTCTCATAATCTTGTAAACTTCTATCAGGTCTCCCCTCAACCTCCATCGCTTTAGTGAGAACAAACCAAGTTTCTCCAACCTCTCCTCATAGCTAATGCCCTCCTTACCTGGTAAATCTTTTCTGTACTCTCTCCAAAGCTGCCACATCCTTCTGGTAGTGTGATGACCAGAGTTGAACAATATATTCCAAGTGCGGCCTAACTAAGGTTATGTAAAGCTACAACATGACTTGCCAATTTTTAAACTCAATACCCCAGCCAATGAAGGCAAGCATGCCATAGGTCTTCTTGACTATCTTCTCCACTTGCATTGCCACTTTCAGTGATCTGTGTACCTGTACATCCAGATCCCTTTGCCTATCAATACTCCTAAGGATTCTGCCATTGACTGTATATTTCCTATCTGTATCAGACCTTCCAAAATGCATTGCCTCACATTTGTCAGGATTAAATTCCAGCTGTCATCTCTCAGCCTAAGTCTCCAACTGATCTATATCCTGCTGTATCCTCTGATGGTCCTCATTGCAATCTGCAAATCCACCAACCATTGTGTTGTCGACAAACTTACAAATCAATCCAGTTACGTTTCACTCAAATCATTTATATATATTACAAACAGCAAAGGTCCCAGCACTGATCCCTGAGGAACACCGCTTGTCACAGCTCTCCGTTCAGAAACACACCCTTCCACTGCTACCCTCTGTCTTCTTTGACCGAGCCAGTTTTGTATCCACCTTACCAGCTCGCCTCTAATTCCATGCGACTTCACCTTCTGCACCAGTCTGCCATGAGGGGCCTTGTCAAAGGCCTTACTGAAGTCCATGTAGACAACATCCACTGCCCTACCCTCATCAATCATCTTTGCCACTTCCTCGAAAAATTCAATCAAATTCATGAGACACGACCATGTTGCCTCTTATTAATACGTCCACTCGTTTCCAAGTGGGAATAAATCCTGTCTCGAAGATTCCTCTCCAATAATTTCCCTACCACTGACGTATGGCTCACCAGCCTGTAATTACCTGGATTACTCTTGCTACCGTTCTAAACAAAGGAACAACATTGGCTATTCTCCAATCCTCTGGGACCTCCCCTGTAGCCAGTGAGGATACAAAGATTTCTCTCAAGGCCCCAGCAATTTCCTCCCTTGCCTGTCTCAGTATTCTGGAGTATATCCCATCAGGCCCTGGGGACTTGTCTACCTTAGTGTTTCTCAAGAACCCCAATACCACCTCCTTTTTGATTGCAACATGACTCAAACTATCCTCATATCCTTTCCCAGATTCATCAACCACCAAGTCCTTCTCTTTGATGAATACTGATGCAAAGTACTCATTTAATACCTCACTCATTTCCTCTGGCTCCATGCATAGATTCCCTCTCTTGTCCCTGAGTGAGCCAACCCTCTTCCTGGCTACCCTCTTGCTCTTTATATATGTATAAAAAGCCTTGGGATTTTCCTTAATCTTGCAGGCCAATGCTTTTTCATGACCCCTTTTTGCCCTTCTTACTCATTGCTTAAGTTTCTTTCCATCTTTCTTGCATTCCACACATGCTTTGTGTGTTCCCAGCCTCCTAGCTTTGACAAATGCTTCCTTTTTCTCTTTGACTAAGCTCACAATATCTGTCGTTATCCAAGGTTCCCAAAACTTGCCATACTTATCCTTCATCCTTACAAGATTTCCCCTGAGGAAATCCTGCAGTGATATCCTGGAGCTGAGATGATTGACATCAAGAACCACAACCATCTTCCTTTGTGCCAGGTATGACTCTAACCATCAGAGAGTCTACCCTCCGATTCCCACCACCTCCAGATTTGCTAGGGTTTCTTGATGCCACATTCAGCCTCCTCCAGAGGTCCCCAGCATCATAGATGGCAATCTTCAATTCACTCCACATGATAACAAGAAATGGCTAAAATCACTTGATACTGCAAAGTCTATAGGCCCTGACAATATTCCAGCAATAATTCTGAAGTCTTATGTCCCAGAACTAGCCATGTTCCCAGTGTTATGATCCCAGCTGCTGTGACGACTGGACCCTAGCTTGATAAATCCTTCCTTTTATTTTCTCATTTAGAGACATGGATGAACAGACTCACAAGACCTCCAATGAACCTTTAACTAATAAAAACATTTATTGGACAAGATAAGATTAATCAGATTACATTACTCACTCACTCCAACCATACCTTTTCAAATTTGTAAGGATATCACACATTACAAAATCTATCTTGCATTATGATGTTATCAATAAGCGCACAGTCCAAGTCAAAAGGTAAAACACCTCAACCAAGAGGCAGAAGCCACCCAATACTACTTTTCAGATTTCTCATCAATTCCCTCCAGATGCTTATCTTGTGAGCCAACTGTTCTCACTGGAACTCTGACTTCCACACAAGTGTTTCTAAACTTCACGTTTGGAATCTTCTCCCACACAATGCTTTCTCCAGGCATTCACCTTCAGAGTTTTCAGCCTCTCCTTTTGTACTCCTCTGCCCTGGATTGTCACAGGTATTCAAGCTTCCCCTACCACAGACTCTCTCAGGTACCCAGCCATGCCAACAGAATGCCACTGCTTCACAGGCCCACAATGAGGTCTCACCAACTTTCTGATCAGCTCATATGTCTAGCTTCTCTCAAGCTTTGTTTCAAATCTACTTGGTGCAGCTGTCTCTTTAATTCAGAATGCTTCCTCTGTTCTTTACTTTAATTTCCCTGAACAGGACCTTTTTCAGATTCCTGTGCTCTGCTCCTTTGAACAGTCTTCCCGGGACATTCTTTCGTCTCGACTCTCTGGTTTCTGGGACTTCCTTTTCCCCTATAGGGAGATTTTCTCTCTGCAGTTCCCTATTGCGTCCAACTGCTCCTGGTACTAGTTTACAACTAATTGAAAAGCTCTTGCTGTCTCTCTGTTGCCCTTTGTTGCTAAGCAACAGTCTAGTTTTTTTTAAACCCCATTTGCTTTAACATCATAAAACCATCATTACAACACAGGCACTTCTTAAAGTAATTAAACTGAAGTTTTTAACACTTTCAAATACAGAAACACAAAATTAAGCCTACTTAAAGCAATACTTCATTTCTAATACCCACAAAAACAAAAATAAATTACTTAAAACTACCTCTACTTTCTGACACTCCTGCTTCATCAATGACTTTTACTCTATCATAAGGTCAGAAGTAGAGATGTTTGCACAACATTCAGCATAAGTTGTACTCATCAGACACTGAAACAGTCCATAGTCATAAGGAGGAAGACCTAGACAACATTCTAGCTTGTGCTAATAAGTGTCAATAACATTCATAACAAGTGCCAGACAATGACCATCTCCAACAAGAGAGAATCTAACCATCTCTCTTCGATGGGCTGAAGGGCCTTTTCTACTCTGTATGACTCGATGATTCTATGGCATTCAATGACATTACCATCATTGAAGCCCCCTTTTTCAACATCCTGGAAGTTACCATTGATCAGAAACTGAACTGGACTAGCCACATAAATACTGTGGCTACAAGAGTATGTCAGAGGCTACAAGCCTAGCAGCGAGAAGCTCACTTCCTGACTCCCCTGGACCTGTCCAACATCTGTAAGCCACAAATGAGGAATGTAATGGAGTACTCTGCACTTGCCTGGATGAGTGCAGCCCTTTGATAAATTCAAGGACCAAACAGTTCACTTAGTCGATTGGCACCCCAGCTTAAATATTCAACTTTCACCACCACTGACACATGGTGGCAGCAGTGTTTACCATCTACAAGATGCACTGCACCAAAACTCCTTTGAAATCACCCTCCAAATCTACAGCCTCTACCATCAAGAAGGAACAAGGCAGCAAACACATGGAAACACCACCACCTGTAGGTTCCCCTCCACGTCACTTACCACCCTGACTTGGAAATATATCGCCGTTTCTTCACTATCATGGAGTCAAAATCCTGGAACTCCTTCCCGAGCAGCATGGCAGATGGACCTACACCATGTGAATTGCAACGATTCAAGGTGGCAGCTCACTAACCCCTTTTCAAGGGCAAGTAGGAATGGGGTAATCAATGCTGGCCTAGCCAGCAACATCACCTCACAGGAATGAACTAAAATAAAACTGGCTGTGTAAAGCTAATTATATGTGGAATAATTTGTGGAATGTGAAATTACTCCCCCATGATAAAAAGAATCCAAAGACTTCTTAAAAAGTAAATCAAGATTTTTTATCTGTTTTAGCTTCTATCACAAGTCATTTATTTAGCAATCTGGAATTTCATATTAAAACAAAGAACAAAGAATATTACAGCACAGGAACAGGCCCTTCGGCCCTCCAAGCCTGCGCTGACCATGCTGCCCATCTGAACTAAAACCCCCTACCCTTCTGGGGACCGTATCCCTCTATTCTCATCCTATTCATGTATTTTTCAAGATGCCCCTTAAAAGTCACTGTCGTATCTGCTTCCACAACCTCTTCCAGCAGTGAGTTCCAGTCACTAAGTGTAGAGTTGTAGCCATTTGAATTCCCTAGTTTGTTCTCTTCATTGTAATTGGCTGCCTGGTTACTGGCAACACCACTGCTGCACACCTGGAGATACCCTGGACTTGACACCTGGTTAAAACTGCTGCTGAGAGAGCCAAAGACCGAGATTAACCCTTAGCGTGCAGCTTTGTGTTGTCAGCAGCGACAACCATTGCTTCGTCGCTAATCTCTCCGTTACCAACGGGCAATTTACCATGGTCAATCCACCTAATCTGCACATTTTTGGACTGTGGGAGGAAACCGGAGCACCCGGAGGAAACCAACACAGACACGGGAAGAATGTGCAAACTCCACAGACAGTGACCTAAGTCGGGAATTGAACCTGGGTTCCTGGCGCTGTGAGGCAGCAGTGCTCACCACTGTGCCACCAGTGCTCAGAGGGGCTGAATGGAAGCGAGGGCTGAATCTACAGCATCCATCAGCACCAGCGCGGCCTTCATACACCCAGACCTTTGATGCACTCAGACACGTCAAAAGCTGACAGTTCTGAGCTTGTGTTCATACGTGACAGCTTTTGGCTGCTTACACTGGTTTGATTGAAAAAGACTCAAAACTCCCCCCCAGACTGTTCCTTTGACACTTGAAAAATGAGATAGTAAAAAGTAATTTTTTCCAGCATTCTACATGACAGTTTTTCAATCAGTACAAATCAAAATCAACAGAACAAATAATTAGAAAGCCAGTCAAAGTTACAGTCTAGGATACAACATCTGCTCAACAAATCAACATTTATTTCTCCCACGACCAAATCGATTTGCTCAATACATGACAGGACCCACTTTAGTAAAAATGCTTACAAGACTATTAACGATTCCAACGAGGAATAAAAAAAACACATTAAAAATTGCACCTACTCAGCACATTCAGGACTGCAGGACTACTCAGGACTGCAGGAAACAGTGGACTGGGTGGGCAATTCTTCCCAATCAAACTCAGCCCATGATCCAGTCCCACCAGCAGGGAGCAGTGTTAGGAACACCAACAGGTTTGATTCAATCAGCCATTTATCATCAGAGCTCCATTTTGTAGTTGAAAGACAGGTTTCTAGAACCTGTGGTAACAAGTTATATCTGCAGAAGGTCAACAAATCAGCTCAATGCCTACCTCACTGAATGTTTTTAAGGCAAGGATAGATACATTTTTGAACAGTAAAGGAATTAAGGGTTATAATGAGTGAGTGGGTAAGCAGAGCTGAGTTCATGAAAAGATCAGCCATGATCTTATCGAATGGCAAGCAGGCTCAAGGGGCCAGGTGGCCTACTCCTGTTCCTTGTTCTTATGCTCTAATGTTAAATTTCCAAGATGATACTGATTGTCAAAGATTGACTAGAATCATAGAATCCCTATAGTACAGAAGGAGGCCAGTCAGCCTGTCAAGCCTGCACTAACTACAATCCCACCTAGGCTCTATTCCCGTAACCCCACTGATTTACCTTGCTAATTTCCCTGACTCTAAGAGGGAAATTTAGCATGGCCAATCAACATACTGGCATGTCTTTCAGACTTACACAACAACTTTCGCCAGCTTTTACAGATGCACCATAGAAAGTATTTCTGGTTGTAGCACAGCTTGGTATGGCTCCTGCTCTACCCAAGACCACAAGAAGCTACAAAGGGCCATGAATAAAGCCCAGTCCATTCTGCAAATCAGCCTCTTGTCCATTGAGTCTGTCTACGCTTCCCGCTGCCTCGGAAAAGCAGCCAGCGCAATTAAGGACCCCACTCACCCCGGACATTCTCTCATTCACTTCTTCTCATTCATGGGTAAAAGGTACAAAAGTCTGAGGTCATGTACCAGCCGACTCAAGAACAGCTTCTTCCCTGCTATCATCAGATTTTTGAATGGACCTACCTCGCACTAAGTTGATCTTTCTCTACACCATAGCTATGACTGTAACATTACATTCTGCACTTTCTCTTTTCCTTCTCCATTATCAGTGTGCTTTGTTTGTACAGCGTGCAAGAATCAATACTTTTTACTGTTTACTAATATGTGTGACAATAATAAATCAAATCTGTAGGAGGAAACCGGAGCACCCAGAGGAAACCCACTAAGACACAGGGAGAACATGCAGTCTGCAGGCGACAGTCACCCAAGGTGGGAATTAAACCCAGGTCCCTGGCACTGTAAGGCAGCAATGCTAACTAACCACTGTGCTACCCCATCTTCTAATATACTCTGTCTGTATAGCGCACAAGAAACAATACTTTTCACTGTATGCTAATACATCTGACAATAATAAATCAAATTAAATTCTAATAGATACGCATCATTTTGGCAACAATATCTTTACCTTTTCTATTACTGTAAGGACAGCCGAAATGCTGAGCTGACGTATGGTAACTGTAAAACCAGGGTAACAGAGAGCCTTTTAGCTGACCTTAAAAAGGGAGATCGTGGCAAGAAAGTTGGGAAGAGATGGGGCAAATCCCCTCATGATGGAACTGAACAACTGCACTGTAAATAAAAGCAAAATGCTGTGGAAGCTGGAATCTAAAAACAATACAGAAAGCAGAACTGCGTGGTAAAGTCTCCCACAGCCTACACTTTATTGTGTGCTGTCTGCATATATTATTTCCATACAGTAACTTCTCTGAACAAAGGCTCAGTACCTAGAACCTTAATTCCTGTCACAGAGCCAACAGCTCAAAGCTGGTTTCTCTAACGATTGATCTGCAAGCAACATTCACGGGCAATGCATCTTGGAAAGCTGCAGGTGCACATGCTGTGATTTTGTAGCCATTAAAATTAATTACTGAGCTGCTTGTTAGCGATAGATGCCGTTTATTCCGAAGTGACAAAGGAGACAATCAAAGAGTTTCACACGGTACTAAGGATCATTGTGAAGTCGTCACTGGACACTGGGAAGATACCAACAGACTGCAAATGCATTTAAAGCAGCCATGTTCAAAATATTCTACACATCACACACTGGCAACTAAAGATGCATTGGTCCAATTTCAATATTGTGTAAAATAATGGAACTGATGATTAAGAGCAAACTAGAGGATTATCTTCTGTGCAGCAATTGGAATCTTTCCCTCTCATTGGAATGTGTATTCTGAAATCTTCCTTTAAGTGAACCTGTATTGATCTATCTCGGAAGCATTTGCCAATTTTTTTTAATTTTTTCATGTGATGTGGACTGGGCCAGCAGTTATTGCCCATCCCCAGTTGCCCAGTGGTTTGATTAAGAGTCAACCACATTGCTATGTCTGCAGTCACATGTAGGCCAGGCCAGGCCAGGCCAGGTAAGGGTGTCAGGTTTCCTTCCCTAAAGCTCATTAGTTTTTACGACAGGTTTTACAAAACTTGACACGGTCATCATTGGACTTTTTATTACAGATTTTTATTGAATTGCAATTTCACCATCTGCCATGGTGGGATTTGCACCCAGGTCCCCAGAGCTTTACCCTGAGTGTCTAGATTATTAGTCCAGTGACAACACCACTTCATCACTACCACTGGTGAAAACACCGCTATATGACTGCCTCCCTCACTGTAGCTAGCTTTGCTTTCATGCACTCATAATTACCCTTTTTTAAGTTTAAAATATTAGCCTTGGACACGTTCTTCTCACCTTCAAACTGACTGTAAAGTTCAATCATGTTATAATCCCTGCTACCAAGGGGTGCGTTGTGAGGTTATTAATTAATCTTATCTCATTGCCCAGTGGTTAAATATAGTTTGCCCTCTGGTTGGCTCCAGAATATGCCATCCTGAGAAACTATCCTGAAAGCATTCTATGAATTCTCATCCATGCTACCTTTGCCCATCTTGATTTTTCCAGAAGTCCAGATATAGATTAAAATCCCCCATGATTATGGGGAGAAAGCAGGAAAATGAGGATGAGGAACATATCAGCCATGATCGAATGGCAGAGCAGACTCGATGGGTTGAATGGCCTAATTGGGGATTTTCACAGTAACTTCATTTCAGCGTGAATGTAAGCCTGCTTGTGACTAATAAATAAACTTTTTCAGCTCCTATATCTTATGAATTTATGAACTATCATCACAGTACCTTTCTGACAAGCGCCCATTATCTCCTTTATCTCCTTTATACTCTGATCTACAGTGTAGTTACAATTAAGGAGCCTGTACACCACTCCCACAAGTGACTTCTTACCTTATCATTTCACATCTCAATCCAAAGTTCTTCTACATCCTGGTTTCCTGAGCTTAGGTCATCTCCTGTCTCTAATGTGCTAATACCATTATTAATTAACAGAACCACCCCTTCACCTATTCCTAACTTCATGTCCTTCATAAATGTCACCTACCCATTAATCTGCTCTAAATCTTCGTCATCCTGTGGTCATGTAATGGCTTTCAGATCATATTTACTTATTCCTATTTATGCCTTCACTCCTCTGTTTTGCTTTGAATGCTATGCACGTTTAGATACAGAATTTTTTAATTTTTCATTTTTTTTTATTATTTGTGTAGCATCCAGTCTTATCTGCTGCTTTACTCAAAGATTTGTACTCTCTATCCCTTCCTGTCAGTCTGTTTCAGAATTTCCTATATTAGTACGTTTCTCTCTCACCTTGTTCCTATTCTTTAGTTGACCACATCTTCCCAAATTTGATCCCTTGCCCTGAGTATTCAATTTAAAACTCTCTCCACTGCCCTGGTTAAGTAATCATGATGTGGGTATGCCGGCGTTGGACTGGCGTAAACACAGTAAAAAGTCTGACAACACCAGGTTTTAGTCCAACCTATTTATTTGATAATATACTCGCAAGCTTTCGGGTTAGCCCCTTCGTCAGGTGAATCATCACCTGACGAAGGGGCTAACCCGAAAGCTTGCGAGTATATTATCAAATAAATAGGTTGGACTAAAACCTGGTGTTGTCAGACTTTTTACTGGTTAAGTAAAGCAAAGAGTAGGGTAAATGGATGTTTTTCTGGTTGGTAATCAATGACTAGTGGCGTGCCTCAGGGGTCAGTGTTCGGACCACAATTGTTTACGATTTACATAAATGATTTGGAGTATGGACCAAGTGTAGTGTGTCAAAATTTGCAGATGACACTAAGATGAGTGGCAGAGCAAAATGTGTAGAAAACACTGAAAGTCTGCAAAGGGATATAGATAGTCTAAAAGTCTGGCAGATGGTATGTTGGTAAATCTGAGGTCATCCATTTTGGTAGGAATAACAGCAAAATGGACTGTTATTTAAATGGTAAAAAATTACAGCATACTGCTGTGCAGAGGGACCTGGGTGTCCTTGTGCAAGAATCACAATGAATTGGTTTGCAGGTGCAGCAGGTAAACTAAGCAGGCAAATGGAACTTTGTCCTTCATTGCTAGAGGGATAGAGTTTAAAAACAGTGAGGTTATGTTGCAGCTGTATAAGGCGCTGGTGAGGCCACACCTGGCATACTGTGTACAGTTTTGGTCTCCTTACTTGAGAAAGGATATACTGGCACTGGAGGGAGTGCAGAGAAGATTCACTAGGTCGATTCTGGAGTTGACAAGGTTGGTTTATGAGGACAGACTGAGTAGACTGGGGCTATAATCATTGGAATTCAGAAGAACGAGGGGCGATCTTATAGAGCATATAAGATTATGAAGGGAATAGATACAATGGAAGCAGGGGAGTTGTTTCCAATGGCCGGTGAAACTATAACTAGGGGACATGGCCTCTAAGGGGAAGCAGATTTAGGACTGAGCTGAGGAGGAACTTCTTCACACAAAGAATTAAGAATCTGTGGAATTCCCTACCCGGTCAAGCAGTTGAGGCTACCTCACTGAATGTTTTTAAGGCAAGGATAGATAAATTTTTGAACAGTAAAGGAATTAAGGGTTATGGTGAGTGGGCAAGTGGAGCTGAGGCCATGAAAAGATCAGCTATGATCTTATTGAATGGCAGAGCAGGCTCGAGAGGCCAGATAGCCTACTGCTCCTCCTAGTTCTTATGTTGCTTGCTAGAATAGCAGCCCCATCGTGGTTCGGGTATAGATCCCAATTTTCCCAATGCTGGCGCCGTGCCCCATGAATCAGAACCCAATTCTCCCACATCAGTTTCTGAGTAATGCATTTATTTCTCTAATCTTATTTGTTCAATGCCAATTTGCAAGTGCTCAGATAATAATCCAGAGATTATTATCTTTGAGGTTCTGCTAAATTGCAGCCTGACAGTGGATGACTGATAGCCAAGTTCTGCACACACGAGGACTGTCTCAACAGGGATCTTGGGTTCATGTCGCACTATCTGTAACCCCCATGACTAGCCTGGGTTTGCAAAACCTCACTTACTGTACTGTCTGGAGACAATACACATCTCTTTAACTGTGATCAGTGCTCCTTCCACTCACATTGTCAGCCACTTTAAGACTTGAACAGCAGGTTAGGTGTAAAGATTCGCATTCTAATCAGTAATCTGTAAACTGTCTGTGCTTTATATGCTCTGTCTGAGGCCAGAACTCTCCATTCACCTGACGAAAGGACTAACCCCGAAAGCTTGTGAGTTTACAATCAAATAAATCGGTTGGACTTAAACCTGGTGTTGTCAGACTTTTTACCTTGCTCAGTAGTGCCAGCGAGGGAGACTGTGGCTGCTGCCCATATTGTACTCACACAAGGCCTAGTAGCAATGGGGAAACCAGACACAAGTGGGGTGGGGAACAATAACAAGGGCAGGGGATGGCTCTTGTGATGATCCCCTGTCTGATGCCAGGTCTCTAGATCAGGCAGTAAGTTCCTTTGAATGACGGACTCCTGCCCCCTCCAACTAATACCCAGTCCACTGCCCAATAGCATGCATGCAACCCCAAAAGGATTTATAGTTTGGACTTCCTGCATAGTGTGTTCCAGCCAACAGCATGATGAGGGCCTCAATTAGCAGCAGGACAGGAAAGCCATCTATGGACCTTACCATCACTGACTTAATCAGTGCCAGGGTGGAAAGGTGGCATGGTTCCCATCCCTAACCCAAGTATATAGACTCATCCAAACTCATCATGTAGCAGGGCATTACATTTCATCCTGTATGAGATTGTCCTTAAGAGGGGCACATGCCATAGTTGAACAGCTGGAAGTATGTGGAGGTAGTTGTGAGGGTGGCAACACTAGTAGATGTATGAGAGTACGGCGTGGAGTAAGGATGTTCAGGATGATTCCAGAGTGTCAGGCTGAGTAATGAAGATGTGGTGAATTGTGCAGTGTGAGAGATAAGCAGTATGGCGAGTAAGAAACGTGATGCGTGAATCTATCCATTCACCTCAGCGAAGTCACTAAGCTCTTTCCAACATGGCTGCCAGTTTTGTGCAGCCAATCTGTAAGTATTGACCATCATGACCACCTGCCTCAATGCCTTCAGAGAGTTAGTCAAGGGTTTTCTGCACAGCCAGCCCTCCCCCTCCCCACCCCCCTCATGGTTGGAGACATAGCCTCCTTCCTGGCCACTGGTCTCTCAGTAAAGTGATACCAAGTAGGTGCAGAGCCTCTGCTTCCCCTGGTGTGCCAGTGCCTCTCCATGTATAGCAATAAGTCAATATGCAGCAGTCATCAGTGGCATTGCTGCAACTCCCCATTACAGAGGCTACCAGCAGGATTTTCCAGTCGCATTTGCCCCTAGACCAGAAGGACAATTAGTAGTCTATTCAAGCTGCAGGGTGAAGAGGAGCCCATCCAGTATGAAAACACCTGCAGCCTGCTGTTGTACGTAATGGAGAGAGAGGCATTTCCATCTTGAAGCATTTCAGGGCTATCCTGGAGATTTAGTCTTCCCATCTGGCACTAAGAGGCCACCTCCACACAGCTGCAGTGCACCCAACACCTTGGAGGGCCTGCAGACTGTAATTACTTCAAATCAGGCCATTGGGATTGGCCTATTAGAGTATAAACTCCCTGATTGATGATCCAATTAGGAAATTTTTGCCTTGTATTTAACCAGGAGTGTCAAGAATAACGAAGAACAAAGAAAATTATAGCTGAGGAACAGGCCCTTTGGCCCTCCAAGCCTACACCAACCATGCTACCTAACTGAACTAAAACTCCCTACTCTACCGTCTCCCTCTATTCCCATCCTATTCATGTATTTATCAAGATGCCCCTTAAAGTCACTATTGTATCTGCTTCCACTGCCTCCCCCCGCAGTGAATTCCAGGCACTCACCACCCTCTGTGTAGAAAACTTGCCTCATACATCTCCTTTAAATCTTTCCCCTCGCGTCTTAAACCCGTGCCCCCAAGTAAATGACTCTTCCACCCTGGGAAAAAGCTTCTGACTATCCACTCTGTCCATGCCTCTCATAATCTTTTAGACGTCTATCAGGTCTCCCCTCAACCTGTTCCAGTGAGAACAAACCAAGTTTCTCCAACCTCTCTTCAAAACTAATGCCCTCCATACCAGGCAACATTCTGGCAAATCTTTTCTGTATCCTCTCCAAAGCCATCACATCCTTCTGGTAGCGTGATGACTAGAATTGAACACGATATTCCAAGTGCGGCCTAACTTCTGACACCCCTGGATGTAGACGGCTGACTGCTAGCGCTCTGTGTACTGCTGTTAGCATTGTGAATAAAGGGATTTTGGTGAAGGAGCTTCTGCCTCCACAGACTTATTACGCAGATCATCTGGAAAATTCCAGTTAGCCCCTGGCCAATGACCTTTCATTAACTTGCTAGCCAGCACTTGCAGCTGGCAAATGGTGCAAGCAAACTGGCACACCAGTGTGGAGCTCACAATTACACACCAACCTTCTTGGATTGCTGCTCCATCAGCCTGTGAAAACCCTGCTCATTGAGCCCAGGCTACACACAAAATGATGTGAGTGGACAAACTATGTCCTGTGATTGCCAAAGAGAGCCAAGAATCAGGGCAAATGAATTTCATACTGCTGATGTCTGATTATATTTTTAGATAGTTTTGAATTATTGACGCATTTTACTTCCAAATTGGCAAATTCTTTCAGAGTCTTGAAGAAATTTTCTTTTAAATTGTCTGAACAAATTGTCATCGACTGTAATCTACTCAAAAGTTAATTCAGTTCATGGAATCATAGAAATTTATAGTACAGAAGGCCATTCAGCCCATCATGCTTTGAAAGAGCAAAGTTTATTTATTAGTCACAAGTAGACTTACATTAACACTGCAATGAAGTCACTGTGAAAATCCCCTAATCGCCTGTTTGGGTACACTGAGGGAGAATTTAGTATGGTCAATGCACCTAAGCAGCACATTTTTCAGACTGTGGGAGGAAACTGGATCACCCGGAGGAAACCCACCCAGACACAACATGCAGATTGCACACAGACAGTGACCTAAGCAGGAAATCGAACCCGGGTCCCCGGTGCTGTGAGGCAGCAATGCTAACCATTGTGTCAGCGTGCCACAATCATGCACGGTCTCATATCCCTGATTTTCTGTTCATAATCCTATAAGTTCCTTATCCTCAAGTACTTGCCAATTCCCTTTTAAAATTATTTAAAGGAATCAGCTACCACTTTTTAAGGAGAGCATTCCAGATCCTGACAACTCTGAATGAAAATATTTTCCAAATGTCCTACCATCTTTTTTATTCATTCAAGGAACTTGGGTTTCACTGGATAAGCCAACATTTATTGCCTGTCCCTAATTGCCCTTGAGAAGATATTGGTGAGCTGCCTTCTTGAACCAATGGAGTCCATATGGTGTAGGTACACCCATGGTGCTGTTAGGGTGGAAGTTCCAGGATTTGACCCAGCGACAATGAAGGAGTGGTAAAATATTTCCAAGATAGGATGGACAGCGACTTAGAGGGAAACTTACAGGTGGTGGTGTACATATGTAACTTCTACCTTTGTCTTTCTAGGTTGCAGATTTTTCAGGTTTAGAAGATGTCATCAAAGAAGTCTTGCTGAGTTGTTCAGGAGGGGGGGAGGGATAGTGAGGAAAGGGGGTGAAAGTGAGGGGGGCATAGTTGGGGAATGCAAGGCACGGCATAGTGGGGGTGGGGCGGAGCAGGGTTTGAAATGCGTGTACTTTAATGCGAGGAGTATTCGCAATAAAGTGGATGAACTTGCAGCGTGGATCAGTACCTGGGACTTTGATGTTGTGGCCATTTCTGAGACATGGATAGAGCAGGGTCAGGAATGGATGTTGCAGGTTCCGGGGTACAAATGCTTTAGTCGGAGTAGAGAAGAAGGTAGAAGGGGGGGTGGGGTAGCATTGCTAGTCAAGGACTGTATCATAGTGTCGGAGAGAAAGTTTGATGAGGACTTGTCAGTTGAGGTAGTATGGGCGGAGATTAGAAATAGGAGAGGAGAGGTCACCCTGTTGGGAGTCTTTTATAGACCTCCTAAAAGTTCTAGAGAGGTTGAGGAAAGGATTGCGGAGACAATCCTGGTTAGGAGTGAAAGTAATAGGGTAATTGTTATGGGGGACTTTAACTTTACGAATATTGATTGGAGTTGCTATAGTTCTAGCTCGCTAGAGGGGTCAGTGTTTGTACAAAGCGTGCAGGAAGGTTTTTTGTCTCAGTATGTAGACAGGCCAACTAGAGGTGAGGCTATATTGGATTTGGTGCTGGGAAATGAGCCAGACCAGGTGCTAGACTTGGAAGTTGGTGTGCATTTTGGTGATAGTGACCACAATTCGGTTACGTTCACCTTAGTGATGGGAAGAGATAGGCGTGAACCTCGGGTCAGCAATTTTAGCTGGGGTAAGGGCGATTATGAGGCTATCAGGAGTGAATTAGGAAGCATGGATTGGATTAGGGGATTACAGGGACTGGGAACATCTGAAATGTGGAATTTTTTCAAGGAGCAGCTACTGCGAGTCCTTGATAGGTATGTCCCTGTCAGGCATGGTGGATTTGGTAGATCTAGGGAACCGTGGTGCACTAAAAGAGTTGAGTCGATGGTTAAAAAGAAAAAGGAGGCTTATGTTCGGATGAGATTGGAGGGCTCAGATAGTGCACTAGAAAGCTTTAGATTGGCTAGGAGGGAGTTGAAGAGTGAGTTGAGAAGGGCTAAAAGAGGACATGAGAAGACTTTGGCTGATAGGATTAAGGAGAATCCTAAGGCGTTCTATAAGTATGTCAAGAACAGAAGGTTGGTCAGGGCAAGATTAGGGCCAGTTACAGACAGCAGGGGGAAGTTGTGTGTGGAACCGGAGGAGATTGGAGAAGTATTGAACCAATATTTCTCTTCGGTGTTCACACAGGGGGACATGAATATAGCTGAGGAGGACATTGGGTTGCAGGGGTGTAAAATAGACAGTATTACGGTTGATAAAGAGGATGTGCTGGAAATTCTTGAGGGGCTGAAAATAGATAAGTCCCCTGGTCCGGATGGGATCTACCCTAGGATTCTCTGGGAGGCTAGAGAGGTGATTGCAGAGCCTCTGGCTCAGATCTTCAGGTCGTCATTGGTCTCTGGTGTAGTCCCGGAGGATTGGAGGATAGCGAATGTTGTCCCATTGTTTAAGAAGGGGAACAGAGACTTTGCCGGGAATTATAGACCGGTGAGTCTTACTTCTGTTGTGGGCAAGGTTTTAGAAAAAATTATTAGGGATAGGATTTATAGTTATTTGGAGTGTAATGAATTGATTAGAAATAGTCAGCATGGTTTTGTAGCAGGTAGGTCGTGCCTTACTAACCTTATTGAGTTTTTTGAGAAGGTGACCAAAGAGGTGGATGGGGGTAAGGCAGTTGACGTGGTATACATGGATTTTAGTAAGGCGTTCGATAAGGTTCACCATGGTAGGCTTCTGCAGAAAATGCAGATGTATGGGATTGTGGGTAATCTAGGAAGTTGGATCAGGAATTGGCTATCAGATAGGAGACAGAGGGTGGTGGTGGATGGTAAATATTCATCATGGAGTGCAGTTACGAGTGGTGTGCCTCAGGGATCTGTTTTGGGGCCACTGTTGTTTGTAATTTTTATTAATGATCTGGATGAGGGTATAGTTGGGTGGATTAGTAAATTTGCTGATGACACCAAAGTTGGAGGTGTGGTAGATTGTGAGGAAGGGTGTCATAGTCTGCAGGGAGACTTAGATAGGTTGCAGAGCTGGGCCGAGAGGTGGCGGATGGAATTTAATGCGGAGAAGTGTGAGGTAATTCACTTTGGTAGGAACAACAGATGTGTCGAGTATAGGGCTAACGGGAGGACTTTGAATAGTGTGGATGAACAGAGGGATCTAGGTGTGTGTGTACATAGATCCCTGAAAGTTGGGAATCAAGTAGATAAGGTTGTCAAGAAGGCGTACGGTGTCTTGGCGTTTATTGGTAGGGGGATTGAATTTAGGAGTCGCAGTGTAATGTTGCAACTGTACACTACTCTAGTGAGGCCGCACTTGGAGTACTGTGTGCAGTTCTGGTCCCCGCATTACAAGAAGGATGTGGAGGCGTTGGAGAGGGTGCAGAGGAGGTTTACTAGGATGTTGCCTGGTATGGTGGGGAGGTCCTATGAGGAGAGACTGAGGGATCTAGGGTTGTTTTCGTTGGGAAGAAGGCGGCTAAGAGGGGATCTTATTGAAACATATAAGATGATTAGAGGTTTAGATAGGGTGGATAGTGATAGCCTTTTTCCTCGGATGGAGAAAGCTAGCACGAGGGGGCATGACTTTAAATTAAGGGGGGGTAGCTACAGGACGGATGTCAGGGGTAGGTTCTTTACCCAGCGGGTGGTGAGGGATTGGAATGCCCTGCCTGCTGCAGTTGTAGATGCGTCTAGTTTGGGGGCGTTTAAGAGATCTCTGGATAGGTTTATGGACGAAAAGGGATTGGTATAGGCTAGTGGGTCATTGTTTTTGTAACTGGTCGGCGCAACATCGTGGGCCGAAGGGCCTGTTCTGCGCTGTAATGTTCTATGTTCTATGTTCTATGTTCTTGTAGATGGCACAAATTGCTGCCACTCTGTGTTGGTGGTGGAGGGAGTGAATGTTTGTGCTTGGAGTTCCAATTAACTGGGCTGCTTTACCCGGAATAGAATCAAGCTTCTTTGAGTGTTTTTGGAATTGCACTCATCTTGTCAAATACAGAGTATTTTATTACACTTTCAACTTGTGCATTGTAGATAATGAACAGGTTCTGGGGAGTCAGGTGGTGAGTTACTGCAGGATTCCTGGCCTCTGGCCTGCTCTTGTAGCCAGGGTATTTATATGGTTAGTCCACTTCAGTTTCTGTTCAATGGTAACCCCCAGGATGTTGATGCGAGGGAATTCAGTGATAGTAATGCCATTCAATTTCAACAGCGATGGTTAGATTCTCTCTTTTGAAGATGGTCATTAATTGGCACTTGTGTGGCATGAATGTTACTTGCCACTTGTCAGCCCAAACCTGGACATTGTCTAGGTTTTGCTGCATTTGGACATGGACAACTTCCATTTCTGAGAGTCACAGATGGTGCAAAACAACCATCAGCAAACACCTTCATTTCTGACCTTATGATGGAGGGAAGGTCATTGATGAAACAGCTGAAGAAGCCTAGGATACTAACCTGAGGGACTCCTGCAGAGATGCCCTGGAACTGAGGTAACCGACCTCCAACCACCACAATCGTCTTCCTTTGTGCTAGGTATAACTCCACCAGCGGACAGCTTTCCCTGATTCCCATTGATTCCAGTTTTGCTAGGGCTCTTTAATGCCACACTCAGTCAAATGTGACCTTGATGCAAAGGGCTGTCACTCTCACCTCATCTCTGGAATTCAGTTCCTTTGTCCATGGCTGTAATGAGATCAGGAGCTGAGTGACTCTGGCAAAGCCCATACTGGGAATCAGGTTATCGCTGAGCAGGTACTGCTTGATAGCATTGTTGATGACCCCCTTCCATCATTTTACTGGTGTTTGAAAGTAGACTGGTGGAGCGGTAATTGGTCGGGACTTGGTGGCAATGGTTGAGTGAGGGATATGCCAGGCCAAGAGGTTACACATTATGTTGAGTGCAATTCCACCGCTGCTGATGGCCCTCATCACCTCATGGATGCCTGGTCAGGATCAATTCAAAATCTATCCCATTTAGCATGGTGATCGTGCTACACAACATGATGCAGGGTATTCTCAATCTGAAGATAGCACTTCACAAGGACTGTGGGGTGGTCACTCCTACTGATACTGTCATGGACAGATCCATCTATGGCAGACAGGTTGGTGAGGATGAGGTCAAGTTTGTTTTCCCTCTTGTTGATTCCCTCACCACCTGCTGCAGTTCAGTCTACCAGCTACGTCCTTTAAGATTCATCAAGGTCTGGCAGTAGTGGTTCTACCAAACCATTCTTAGTAATGCACACTTAAGTACATTTTGTGCCCTTGCTACCCTCAGTGTTTCTCCCAAGTAGCCTCTGACATGGAAGAGTACTGGTTCATCAACTAACCAGTACGTGGCAATCAGCAGCAGGTTCATTGCCCATCTTTAACTGAGATTTCATGAAGTCAATGCTGAGGACTCCCTGGGCAATTTCTCCCTGGCCATACACCACTGCTGAGTCTGTTCCACCAGTGGGACAGGACATGTCCAGGGATGGCAATAGTGGTGTCTGTGACATAGTCATACTATAGACAATGCTTGACTATGTGTGCCAATTTTGACACTAGCCCCCAGATGTTAGTAAGGAGGGCTTTGCAAAGTGAACAGGCCTGAATTTGCCATTGCCATTTCTGATGCCTGGGTTGATGCCAGGTGGTCCAAGTTTTTAGCAGTTTGACGTAACTGAGTGGCTTGTTCTGCCATTTCATTGGACATTTAAGAGTCAACTACATTGCTGTGGGTCTGGAGTCAAATTATCAGCAATGGTGGGATTCAGACCCAACTCCCCAGAGCATTACCCTTGGTCTCTGGAATACTAGCACACTGACAATACCACTACAGCACTGCCTCCTGCCTACTGATGTTGAATCAATGATTTCCAATTATTAAGCTACTTGTCAGAGGGACCAATTTTTCTCTATCCACTCTGATCAGAACTTCGTCATTCTGATATTCTTTACTGTGTCACCTTGTAACAATCTCTGCCCCAAGGAAAATGGTCCTAACTTGTCCAACCTTTCCTTACAAACCCTGATTCCCAGTGCGAGGGTCTAAGACCTCATATTGCATAGTTTCATAAAATATATATAGATATCTTTGTGGCTATTTCTAAAATGTTAAAACTGAACAAAGGCCTTTAAAAATGCTGAACTTGCATCCGTCCGTAATTCCCAAACAAAAGATACAACTTGGCAGCTTTGGGAAAACCCGCAAGTTGTTATCTGGGAGGCGCCACCTATGGACCGTCCAATTTCAGACAGAGCTATACAAAGGCCATTGACACTGAATAATCCAGGCTGACCAGAAGGAGACTGATGGTCTGCTGAGACAAAGGCCCTGAAACCTTACCTTTAAGGGTCATTTAGACTCAAAAGATTCAAAAGAGGTTACTGCAGAAGGTCAGAGGACATGGAGTTGGGGGTAGGGTGTTAGCGTGGATAGAGGATTGGTTGTCAAATAGGAGGCAGAGAGTGGGGGTCAATGGGTGCTATTCGGATTGGCGGTTGGTGACTAGTGGGGTGCCCCAAGGGTCGGTGCTGGGGCCTCAGCTATTTACCATTTATATAGATGATCTGGAGGAGGGAACCGAGTGTAGGGTGTCGAAATTTGCTGATGACACCAAGATTGGGGGAAAGGCAAATTGTGCGGAGGGTGTGGACAGTCTGCAGAAGGATCTAGATAGGCTGGGCGAATGGGCCAGGAAATGGCAAATGGAATTTAATGTTGGCAAGTGTGAGGTGGTCCACTTTGGTAGGAATAATGGTAGGAAGGACTATTACTTACGTGGCGAAAAACTGCAGCAGGCGACGGTGCAGAGGGACCTCGGGGTCCTTGTGCATGAGTCGCAAAAACCCAGCCTGCAGGTGCAGCAGGTGGTCAGGAAGGCGAATGGGATGCTGGCCTTCATAGCGAGGGGGATTGAATATAAAAGTAGGGAGGTCTTGCTGCAGCTGTATAGGGCATTGGTGAGGCCGCAGCTGGAGTACTGTGTGCAGTTTTGGGCGCCGCACCTGCGCAAGGATATTTTGGCCTTGGAGGGAGTGCAGAGGAGGTTTACTAGGCTGATACCGGAGTTGAGGGGGTTGAGCTATGAGGAGAGGCTGAATAAACTAGGCTTGTACTCGTTAGAGTTTAGAAGAATGAGGGGAGATCTCATTGAGACGTATAAGATGATGAATGGGATGGATAGGATAGAGGTGGAGAGACTCTTCCCGCTCAAAAAAGACAGTAGGACTAGGGGGCACAGCCTCAAGATAAAGGGGGGGCGGTTTAGAACGGAGTTGAGGAGGAACTTCTTCACTCAAAGGGTGGTGAATATCTGGAATTCTCTGCCCGTTGAAGTGGTGGAGACTGCCTCGCTAAATATTTTTAAGAAGCGGGTTGATGGGTTTTTGATAAGAGAGGGGATTAAGGGTTATGGGGAGAGGGCGGGAAAGTGGAACTGAGCCACGACAGATCAGCCATGATCTTATTGAATGGCGGGGCAGGCTCAAAGGGCCAGATGGCCTACTCCTGCTCCTATTTCTTATGTTCTTATGTTCTTATTAACTCCGTTCCTCTCCATAGATGTTGCCAGACCTGCTGAGAATATTCAGCATCTTCAGTTTTTATTTCTCTATTACGATCCTGTTTACAGCTTCCTTCTGCAGTTTTTGGTATAATCTGCACAGCTCCTGCTTTCTTTATGAAGATACATGTAAAATATTCATTTAAAACATCAGCTACATCCTCCTCCTTTACATTAAAGTTTCTTTTCGGATCCTTAATAAGTTCAACTCTTCACTCGTAACTAACCCCAGTTACCCTTTATATGCTCAGAAAAGTTTAGGGTTTAAGTGCTAGTTTTTTTCTTGTTAACATCTCTTCATTTCTGATATTAACACTGAATTTCCTCCTTCACTTTCTATAGTTCTCCTGGTTATTAACTGACTCTTGCCCCTGACATTTGTAGAACCACAGAATCCCTACAGTGCAGAAGGAGGCCACTCAGCCCATCAAGCCTGCAATGACAACAATCCCACCCAAGCTCTATCCCTGTAAACCCAGGTATTTACTTTTCAAAGCCCTGTGACACTGAAGGAGAAATTTAGCATGGCCAATCAACCTAACCCGCACATCTCTGGACTGTGAGAGGAGACTGGAGCACCCAGAGGAAACCCACACAGAAACAGGGTGAAGGTGTAAACTCCACACAGTCACCCGAGGCCAGAATTAAACCCGTGTCCCCGGCGCTGTGAGACAGCAGTGCTAATCACTGTGTTCCCTTCCCGCCCATAAGCCTCCTTTTTCTGTTTTCCTTTAACTTTATTTTTTTGTCATCCAGGGCACAGAAGATGCCAAGTTTGTCCCTGACCCGTATTTTCCCCGCATACCTTCCATTACTCAGACTGGAAAATGCAGCTGCAGGATAAAGCAGTCACTATCTGTTCTAGGCCTCCGTTGAGCATGTTTACACTTAATATTCTCTGATCTCGTAACATAATTACTTTGAACAGAATTACGCTGTGGTCACTGTTAACTGCATGATCGCATAGTGTAACATAATCCACTTTGCCCCTCTTAATTTCTCAGAGCCAGATCCATAATTGCTCCCAACCTTGAAGTGCTTGTTCTTTATAATCTGTTAACAATAAAGATATTACACAGTGGATGAAGGAGCTTTAAAGGTCACAGAGCAACATAACATGATTGTATTTCAACGTGCTCCAGCAGCATCCAATAAACACAGCAGGACATACAATAAACCTGTGTTTTTGAACCCTAATCCAAAACATAGAAGCAGCCTTAAACCCACTGCTCTTCAGTCTTGGATTCAAGAATTTTTTTTGGCGAATATCAAAGCAAGTATAGTTTAAGCAACTTTCATGAAATTCTGTTGAAGAAATCTTTCGATAGTGTCCATCATGTCACTCGGATCTGCTGGACAGACTTGGCTTTCCTGGGTGTGAAGCTTTGCAAGCCTCTCCGTCACTGCTTTGTGAATAGCAGGCACAGGGTTCAGGGAGTTCAACATCTGGAGCTGATCAGTTGGGTGGTGACTTATTTCATTAATCCTCAAAGCCTGTAACACAGCAGCTGCAGATGTGCAAGGGTGAGCCGTTGACACGATCACAACAGGACAGGCCCCATCGTGCAGACGATCCGCGACCACTTTGGCTCCAGCCGTGTGCACATTCAGAATGTAGCCCGTGGACCTGTAAACAGAGTAGATAGCAGCCAGGCACTCCTCCTCCGAGCACCAGTCTGACACAAAATGATGTTGAATTCTCCGCAGTAAAATGTCTGGCACCTGGAAGTGGCATTGTTCTTCCAGCTGGGAAAACAGCTTGCTCACCAGCTGCCCATCACCACGTGAAACAAGGTGTAAATATCGCTCAACGCTGGAGGACTTGAGGACATCTAATGTTGGAGACAAGGAGGCAGTCATACTTCTGCGCCTCACATCATATTTGCCTGTCTTGATAAAATCAGTCAGCGTGTTATTTTGCGTCAAAGCACAAATAATTTTTCGAATCGGAATCCCCATGCATTTTGCATACACTGCTGTCAGTATGTTGCTAAAATTACCTGTGGGAATGCAAACATCTATCGCATCTCCAAAGGTGATTACACCTTGGTTGATAAGATCAAGGTAAGTGGAGGCATGGTAGACCACCTGTGGCAGCAGACAAGCCCAGTTTGTTGAGTCTGCATGGCACAAAGCCGTCCCATACTCAACGGTTAGGAAGCCCGTGTAGTCGGGGTTTGTGAATATTTCTTTTACAGTCCTCCGACAGAAATCAAAGTCAGACTTGACACCGACAGCCTTTATATTTTCTGCTGTGTAGCTAATCATCTGTGCCTTCCAAATCTGGCTAATTCCCTCTTCAGGGAAGAACGCAAGAACTGCGATTCTTTGTTTGTCAGCATCACTGAGGCAAAAGAAACCGTCCAGAACAGCACTCCCTGTATCCCCAGATGTAGACACCAGAATCAGATAATTGCAAGTTCGAGGCATGCAATATGCAAATAGCTGGGGCAACATCTGCAACGCAAAGTCCTTGAAGGAAGCCGTGGGCCCATGAAACAATTCAAGAAGGAACTGACAGCCACTCAAATGTCTGACTGGTGCGATCCTGTTACAGGAAAAGTTCTGCCCATACGCTTTCACCACCATCTCCCGCAAGTCGGCAGCGAGGACATCATTGGGATGGATGCACTTCTCAAACAGGACTTGGGCCCGCTCGCTGTAAGGAGCTCCAGCCAACCTTTGCCACTCTCCAGCAGTCAATTCTGGAAGCTGACTAGCAGGCACGTAGAGGCCTCCATCCAAAGGCAGGCCCTCAATAACAACGTCAGTGAAGAAGCTAGGGGCTCGTCTAAACTCAGAGTCTTTAGCTACACTTCTGGTGGAAGTAAATGTTCCAGAGTTAGAGTCCTGATACCACTTTATAACATCAAGTACTTTCTCAGCAACTGCTTCGGCTGTGTCACCAGCTTGACAGAGGACACGTACATCATACCACTGGTGGTAAAACTGGCGCCAGTACTGAAACATTTCCTGGATTGAAACACTAGGCCCCAGTCCAACAATATGATCAACGTTCATTCCTTCAAGTCTTTGTTGTACATCTTCAAGAGGCACGTCAAGGTAAACAACTATTCCATTCTTTTTCATGTGTTGCATACTGCAGCGATGCATAGGATTGGACCCAGTAAGAGAAATAATGCTCCTGGCAGTTGAAAGCTCTTGGAGGATTTGTCCTTCCTCTTGCAAGAATAATTCCTCGCCAACCTCCTGCAGTTTCTGAGCCACACTCATATGCCATGTCTTTTCGAGTACCTCATTAACGTCGATCACAGGAAGACCAGTGATCTGACCCACCAACACCGCGACTGTTGTCTTCCCTGCACCAGGAGCGCCTAGAAGAACAATGTTCTTCTCGCCAAGAAGTGAGCTAGGTATGGACAGCTTCGACTTAGCACGTTTAGAAAAATGGAACACTTTTGAACATGATAAAGCAATATTCCAGCTCACTGAAATTAAAGATTGATCACAAATGTGTCTGTGAAAATGTCTGTGTGTCAGGTGAAGCAGCCTGGACATCCTGATCTTCAGTCAAACAAGCGCATAAGTTCTTAAATTGAAAAAAAGACAGAAAATATTAAAGCATCATTAAACTTCCTCAATGGAAAATAAAATAAACAATAATCAAAAATCATCAAATTGTACTGCAATGAATAATAGCTTTATTATCTCATTTTCTACATTTCTCATTTTCCAAAGATGTGAGAACTGTGCAATGATTCAGCACACAATTCAAACTTTTTAAAAACTCAATCTAGCCGCTTCTCTAACTCATTTCCAGCCTGTTGGTGGTCCGCAGTGTGAGGGCCTGATTCTTCTGAGTTTGTCAAAAGTGAAACTATACAGTCTTTCTGCTATCGAGAGGCCACACTGGAATTCAAAAGGGCTGGATTTGGCTCCCGAGATAGGTGGCTCGACCACTTACCAGACCCACCTCAATAAAACGTACCTCCAAATGGTATGGCTTTCACTTGGGGACGCGTGGTGGAGGGATGAGGGAGAGTCAGACTGCTGACCCCTGAAGCAGAATGCAAGCTTAATGTCAACAGGGGCTGGTTAGGAAACCTGCTTCAGTTCACTGGGACTTTCTTCCAGTTGTTTTACTCAGTGAATGGTTACAGCACAGGACGAGGCCATTCAGTCCAATGTGAGCTCATTGCAGTCTCACTTTCCTGCTAGGCCTTTTAGTAGTAATCCTTCACACCACCCAATCTGCATAGCCCGTCATACCCTGCTTTCCAACTCAGCCTCCACCCAGCGCCCTTGGCCTCTCATACCCTCCATTGTCATCTCCATAGCCATTCACTCAGTATACATCATGGCCAGACCTCAGAAAACATGCAAAGATGAAAAAATAAACTAAAAGCCCAACACCACTCTCAAACCTATACACTTGGCAGTGAAAAGAACTCCCAATCATAAGATTCTTTCAAGTGGAAAATCTCTTATAAAAACAAACTTCTTTCATACCCCAAAGACTGCTAAATCTTTAATAACATATTTAATCAGTCAATCAAACTGTGAATTCAGAGCCCTCTCGTGAGACAATTTCAAGTTTTGAAAATCAGCCAAGCATTTATAATGTCAGGCCCTTATAGACCTTATCTACCTTTTAAGAGTGTTTTAATCTACTCCATCAATTTGTGACTCTCACACTTTGGGTTAAGTTGCTTGCAGATGCCATAATGGGGTCTATTCTAACTCAGCACCGAGTTCAATAGTCTAGCTAAGAATGAGTTCCCTGCCTATGTGAATCATACCTTCTACTGCCAAATATTGATCCATCAGACGTCTGTCCAAATCTGTGAAAACCTGACCCAAAAGTGGTGAAATTGCACTGACTAACCTCTGATACTGTCTATCACACAATTTCTTTAACCAAAAGTTGAATTAATTTGTCATTGCACAGCAGTCAGCCTATTGAGATCATATTACACCAGATAAGGTACAATTATAATCCTCTATGATGCAAATACTTCCAGAATACCAGGAAAAAACAATATTGCCTTTGTAGTTTTATCCACAATAAAGCATAGATATTTTTCTGTTTTAAAAAGAAACAAACCAGACAAAGCATGGAAATTACAAGTGTGTTTTTTGCTGCAGTATGCACATATGAAACTAGAGGGAGTATATTTGTTGTTTACAGGTAATGGGAGGTAGAGCCATCTGGTAAATTTACAAAGAAATGTATTTAATTGTGAAATGAAACAAAAGGTATCTAAAGAAATACACCAAGACTAAAAATACTTGGTCCTAGAATTACTAATGCAATATATAATCTTTTTAGAACTCAGTTACTTCATTGCAAAAATCACTAGGACTAATTACATTATTTTACATTAACTTTGAACCACATGCTAAGTATAAAATCAAGATAGGAATATATAAATTGGTGAATAAAAAAAGGATGTAAAAGGGAAGTAAAATTGAATCAGTGAAAGAAAGAAAAATAAATCGTTAGAAATAAAAACTGGGTGAAGGTTGAGGAGGGAGTTCACAGCCTGGAGTTGTTGAACTCAATGTTAAGGCTGGAAGACTATTATAGAAAGGATATTATTAAACTAGAAAGGGTGCAGAAAAGATTTACTAGGATGCTACCAGGATTTGATGGATTGAGTTATAAGGAGAGGCTGAATAGACTGGGACTTTTTCCCCTGGAGTATAGGAGGCTTAGGGGTGCTCTTATAGAGGTCTATAAAATAATAAGGGGCATAGATCAGTTAGATAGTAATATCTTTCCCAGAGGTAGGGGAGTCTAAAACTAGAGGACATAGGTTTAAGATGAGAGGGGACAGATACAAAAGGGTGCAGAGGGGCAATTTTTTCACACAGAGGATGGTATGTGTCTGGAACAAGCTGCCAGAGGTAGTAGTAGAGGCAAGTACAATTTTGTCTTTTAAAAACCATTTAGACACTTACATGGGTAAGATGGGTCTCGAGGAAGATGGGCCATATGCAGGCAATTGGGACTAGCTTAAGGGTTTAAAGAAAGGACAACATGGACAAGTTGGGCCGGAGAGCCTGCTTCCATGCTGTAAACCTCTATGACTCTATGACTACAACTCTAAGACTGTAACATGAAGATGAAGTGCTGTTTCTCCCCTTTGCATTGCACTTCCCTGGAACACTGAAGCAGGCCACAGATGGACACGTGGGTAAAAACAAAAGACTGTGGATACTGGAATCTGAAACAAAAACAGAAAATGCTGGAAAAACTCAGCAGGTCTGACACCATCGTTGGAGAGAGAAAATAATGTTTTGGGTCTGGATGACTCTCTGTCAGAGCATGTGAACATGAGAATAGGATGGTGTGTTGAAGATCTGGGTCCTGTTTGCATACGGACTGAAGATGTGCTGCAAAGCTGTCACCCAATCTGGGTTTAGTCTCTCCAATGTAGAGGAGACTCCATTAGGAGTATTCCTTCTTCCAAAAAATGTTTAGTCCCTTGGATGGTGAGCAAGAAGGAGATGAAGGGGCTGGTGTTACACCTTCTACGATTGTGTGAGAAGGAGCCAAGGGAAGGGGATTAGATGTTGGGGTGATGGAGTGGACTAGGATATCCTGGAGGGGATGATACCTGCAGAATGTTGATGGGGGGGGGGGGTGAGGCGGAGACGAATTGAGTAGTGGCATCATGCTGGAGTTAGCAGAAATGGCAGAGGATGATCCTTTGATTGTGGAGGCTACTGGCATGAAAAATGAGGACAAGGGGGACCCTATTCTGGTTTTGTGAGGGAGAGGAGGGGGCAAGAGCAATGGCACAGGTGATGGTTCGGACATAGCTGAGTGCCCTGTGGATGGGAAACCATGATTAAGGAAGGAAGAAGTCAGCAGCCCTGTTTTGGGAAGGAATAAATAAATTAAACAGGTTAAAAACAGTGAATTTAATGTTTTATCTCTACAATTTACTTGAGTTTAAGAGCTTTAAAAAATTAAAACTCAAACTATACTCTTGAAACATTACAATATTGCCGACTCTTTAAAAACACTTCATTGAAAACCATTTTACGGTTAATGTCCCGAAGTTGCCAAAGGTGCAATATAAATGAAAGTTCTTTAACATATTGGCAGTACTAAAATCATTCTGCTTGTTGAGTAGAGGTAAGGTAGGGCCATCTATCAGCCATGTTAAGCTACGCACCTAATTCCAAAATGAAATGAAACATTTCCTCAAGGAGCATGGGAGTTTAGTAAAAATGTCCATGTCCATTATTAATGGTGTCTATACAATTGAGAAGTATTCCCACCGAAGACATCTTAGCTGCACAAACCTAAGGACCTTAACTAAATAGCGTGGCTTCCAGGAAAGGAAGCGTAGACATCTAATGAACATGGCAGATTGCATGCCAGATCTGTACACATTTCACTTGGTTACTGGATGTAACATCTTTTATGTATTGCCTGACAACTGTGTTTAAGTTGGAGCTGAAATATGGCCCACTCTCACCAAATCGCCAAAGTTCCAAATGTATGTGTTTTTTTCTTAATATAAAATAGGAGCAGGAGCAGGCCATTATCTTCACTACAACCTATGGATATCCGACTAGTACCGACCTCACACTGATGTTTTCTTTAGCGCTCGTCAGTGGCCATCAGAGTATAAAAAACAATTTTGTAAAGTAGCAGATAACAGATGGCAAGTTACGTAAAAGATAGAGGAACAGTGGTTTATGGAAATGAACCAACCTCTCTGCGAATGCTGCAGACTGTAAACCACCTGTCCCTGATTCGGGGTTGCCAACTTTGGTTGGATATATTCCTGGAGATCTCATCACATGACCCTCTTCCTCTAAACATCCTGTTCAAAAGAGCTCTGCCCCCACCCCACCCATCACCAACACTTTAATAACAAAAAAAGCTTTTTAAATAAGTGTTCAGTCTGTAATTTCTGGATACTTTAGAATAATTCTGGGGAGTTGGCAATCTAATATACATTTGATTAATGCAAAGCATGTCTTTTCTGAACCACCCTAAAAAGAATGATAATTGCAGAATTAAACATTGCAATTCAGCACAATTTGCTTTTGGAAGGGGTTAGCCTTGGGCTAAAGCTCAGTGACTGAAGTTATATAACAAATCACAGGAAAGACAAAGCTGTGCCATTGATGTTTCGCCTGGCCAGCCTTTTCCCAGTTGGTAGAACTTGTGCCTAAATCAGAATTCAAGCCTCACTACAGAGACTTCAGCTAAATTCCAGCAGTACTAAGGCAACGTTGTGCTATCACAAGTGCTGTCTTTCAGATGAAGCACGTAACCAAACCCTGGTCAACCCCTTCAGGTAGACGGTAATGATCACGTGATAGTATTAGAAGACTACCAGGGAAGTTCACAGAATCCCTACAGTGCAAAAGAGACCATTCAGCTCATTGACTCTGCACTGACTCTCTGACCTTACCCAGGCCTTCTCCCCTGCCCTACCTCCATAACACCACACCTTTCCCATGGCTAATCCATCAAACCTAAGGGCAATTTACCATTTTCAATCCACCCTACTGCACATCTTTGTGTGGCCTTTCCTCCCACAGTCCAGACAGTCACCCAAGACCAGAATTGAACCCGGGTCCCTGGAGCTGTGAGGCAGACATGCTAACCACCCGAGTTCTCTTGATGTCCTGGCCAATATTTATCACTTAAGCAACAAACAGATTATCTGGTCATTTATTTCACCTTTGATTGTGGGACACCAAAATGCATAAAATGGTTCCCTCATTCCCTAGTCAGTTTCGCTCAGTTGGCTGGAGAGCTGGTTAGTGATACAGAGCTATGCCAGCAGCAAGGGTTCAATTCCTATACCAGCTGAGGTTATTAATGAAGGTCGTCCTTCACAGCCTTGCCCCTCACCTGAGGTGTGGTGAACCTCAAGTTAAAATCATCACCAGTCTATGGTCATCTGGGACTATGATGACTTTATCTTTACATTACAACACTGAGTTAATTTCAAAAGCACTTAATTGGAGGTAAACTATTCTAGGATGTCCTGAGATTGAGAAGGAGGCTATAAAGATATTTTTCTTTCACCCTAACCAAAACCCCACTTCTGGCACACTTAGCATTGTGTACCACCATGCATGATGTTCTGCATTCCATGTTAAAAGTTACACCGTCTTCACTTAGGAGAAGCATTGAGCATATATGTTAAATAAAATGTTCTGGCAAATCTGCTCCACCAATTCCAGTGTATTCATTGATACACACATGGGAATGACTTGGAGCTAGTAAATCTCACATCAGGGATCAGATAAATCACAAACTCTTCAAACATCAAATCATGGATGATACTGTCTGGCAATCTCTCTCAGGAATCTGTGGAACCTTATCACAGGTGCAATGATGTTTTTAAACTGCTTGAGCATTAAGTGAACCCATGGCTGGTGCAGAGTGTTTTGAGTAGTTTCCCTCATCTTGTTAATTTTCCTGGGCATTTAAATTCACAATTAAGGTTTAATTATTATCCGTACTTTTGAAACGACGTCATTGATAGTCCCACACGCCTGATGAAGGAACAGTATTTCCGAAAGCTTGTAGGTTTACTATCAAATAACCTGGTTGGACTTTAACCTGGTGTTGTGAGACTTCTGACTGTGTTTACCCCAGTCCATCGCCAGCATCTCCACTTCACGACTTACAGTCATAACTCAGAGACCCCAGAAAATGAAGTTGCAAGGCAAAGGGGAAATTATCAATATCTATGACAAACACAGCATTCGAGAATGGGCCTAAACAGCTTGGATTTTTCTATATGTTTCAAGGGTTAGTGACTTTCAGAGAAGCCTAAGCTTTTAAGATGTTTGTGGAGCTTCACAGAACATCCTTCCATTTCTGCAGGTTACTTAGAAGGGAGGTTCAGGGAAATCCACTTTCATAGAATCCCTACAATGCAGAAAGTAGCCATTTGGCCCATCGAGGCTGCACAGACCAGAACCCCAGGCAGGCCTTATCCCAATGACCCTATATATTTACTCTGTTAATCCCCTGACACTAAGGGGCAATTCAGCATGGCCAATCAACCTAAATTGCACACCTTTGGAGCATGGGAGGAAACCCATGCAGACATGGGAGAAAGTGCAAGCTCCATACAGGCAGTGACCCAAGGCCGGGTCTCTGGCACTGTGAGGAAGCAGTGCTACCCACTTTGCTACCTTGTTGCCTCTTTGTTGGGCCATAAACAAACTCTTCCAATAAACACCAGTTTCATTTAGGTCTATAAACTTCAAGATAATTATATTTTGTTATTATCCAAAGGGGGGGCAATTTCAGCCCCCTATTTTCAGCAGGCGGGAAAGCTGGAGGGGACAGAGAAGCCGACAGGAGTATCCAACAGATTTTACACTGGTGGGATTTCCCATTGAGATAGTCTCTGTCCCCCTTCCAAACCCGTCAATGACGTTACCGCGGTTAAAGGACAGGAATCCCATTTGCTTTGTTTAAATACACTTAGCCGGCTTCCCTGCTACATCATTGCCCCATGTAGAGGATTTCCCCTGCCACCGTGACATCACAGGCAGATTTAAACTTCATAAAAACAGGGACCTGGTGAACTGATCCCACTGGGGTCGCAGAGATAAGTACAGCCCCCAAGTTGGGGGGGGTGGGGCCATGCTCCGTGCACTGTCCCCTGGCACTGACTTGGGATGGGGGCCTTGTGTTGGGGACGTTCGGGTTTCCCTGGGGGAGATGAGGTGTTCCTTGTCCATCAGAACATTCCTCTTTTGATAAAGATCTGTCAAGGACCGAGGTTGCTGACAGGATGGCTCCATTCAGAGCCCGCCCTGCCAGCATAACGTCATGGGATCCAGCTCTTAGCATTTTCTCTAAGTGTTTAGAAATATGGACGGAAAAGCCAGTAGGTGGAATGCCCACCGCTTTTCCCAACAGAGGCAACATTAAGGAAAAAAATTGAAAAATGTTTCCTGTATATTTACTTAATTTTGAATTACACTGATCTCATAATTCTATGTGTAATTATAGCTTTTTTCTGAAAATTAGAATGATTTAAGAAAAAATCTGGTAAAATATGGTCACAACAAAATTTTTGCTTAAAAATGTTGGTGCTCAAATGTCATGTAGATGGTCAAAATTTACAATCTAGATGAAGACAGCGTTTAGTTAAAATCATGCATGTACAAAGCCAGCTAATCCTTGATATCTTTCATGTGCAGCCTGTCCTTTGTCTAATTTCTCTGGTTACTGTAGGTCGACTGAAATTGTTGCCTTCATCCAATTAGGAGACAATCAAATACATGAAACTTGACTCTGAAACAGAATGTCACCCACAAAAGCCAGTATCCCTAGCAACAAGGCTTAGCAGCAATTATTCCCTCATGGGAGGATTATTCTTTCAATAATCAACTGGCATTTCAATATTCAGTAGAAGGTAAAAGCTATCTTGCAATGTGTCACGAGAAGTAATTCAATCATTTAACGTCATCCTCATATCTTTGTTTCCCTAAAATAAAGAAATTGGGTAAAGGCAGATTGGAGTTCTCTCAAGGAATGTACACTGACATTAATATGTCTATGCAGGATTTTTAACATTTCCACAAAGCTATTACTGTACATAAAGCAATCCACAGTCATGTCTCTAGTTACGTTTTTTATATATCACAATCCATTCTATCTCAAATGTCTTTATATCCTTTTTGGATATTTTCTTTTAAACTCATGTCAACCCGCCTAGTCTTCCTGGTAAATCATGGAACCACAGACTCCCTACAGTGCAGAAGGAGGCCATTTGGCCCATCAAGTCTGCACCAACTACAATCGCACCCAGGCCCTATCACCATAACCCCACATATTTACCTTGCTAATCTCCCTGACACTAAGGGACAATTTACCATGGCCATCTTTGGAGTATGGGAACCGAAATATCCAGAGCAAACCCACGCAGACACAGGAAGAACATGCCAACTCTACACAGTTAGACGCCTAAGGCCAGAATTGAAGCTGGGTCCCTGAGCGCTGAGGCAGCAGTGTGCTACTGTGTCGCTCTCTACCAAGGCCAAGTAATTACTTAATATTTCAGCCATTTTCCTGTCATTACTATGAATTTATCATTGTATCCCTTAGCCCCATCTGAATCCTATTTTTTCTTTTGCTATTTGTATGTCTGTAGAACACTATACAGTTTGTTTTTATATTCCTTGATAATTTTATGATGCAGTTTATCTCTGCCATCCTAATTGTTGGGCAGCATGGTGGCAGTGGGCAGCACGGTGGCACAGTGGTTAGCATTGCTGCCTCACAGCACCAGGGACCAGGGTTCGACTCCTTTCTTGGGTCACTGTCTGTGTGGAGTTTGCATGTTCTCCCTGTGTCTGCATGGGTTTCCTCCAGGTGCTCTGGTTTCCTCCAAAGTCCAAGAACGTGCTGGTTAGTTGGATTGGCTATGCTAAATTCTCCCTCTGTGTGCCCGAATAAGCGCTAGTGTGTGGTGACTAGGGGATTTTCACAGTAACTTCATTACAGTGCTAATGTAAGCCTACTTGTGACTAATAAATAAACTTTACATTTTTTTTATTTCTTTCCTCACCTTTTCATTGGGCCTTTAGTGGTCCTGTCCTTTGTTGTTGATGTATAATTATTTTTCTTTAGTATCAATTTAGCCTTTTCTCTTTATTCATCCATTGTGTAGAGATTCTGATCGGTTTGTTCTTGGAGTTCTCTTGGGATCTATTAAGTAGTATTTTAAATGTTTCCCACATCAGTTCTATTTCTTTCTTTATCACACATTTACCCAGGTTACTTTCCCTAGCTTAATTTTCATCACCTTCAAATAAGCTTTTATTTCCCAATTTATTAAGCATAAAAACATAAGAACTAGGAGTAGGAGTAGGCCATCTGACCCCTCAAGCCTGCTCCACCATTCAATATGATCATGGCTGATCTTTTTGTGGACTCAACTCCATTTACCCACCCACTCACCATAACCTTTAATTCCTTTACTGTTCAAAAATGTATCTATCCTTGCCTTAAAAATTACTTAGGTGTTTGTCTTACTTACGTTTGTCTCAATCATTTTAAACCTCATTCAGCTGCAATTAGTAGATTATCTACAGACAATATGTAATGGCTTTTTATATAAAATCTACTTAGACAGTTACCATGTACATGATACTTTAAAGGATAATAAAGGTGAGAGGGATTGATGATCTTAAGGTATAAAATCTTAAGGTTAACAAATACTAGTCCAGTAACAATTACACTCAGTAACATATATGAATGAACAGGGATCCCCCACTCCCAGCTATTTTTAACTGTTTTGAGAGCTTGCACATTACTAGCACTCAGAACATGTAACACACATTGTATATGCTTATGAAATTACTAGGAGCTTGTTGCAAAATGAAAATTGCTCCACAGTGACACAGAAGTAGCAATATTATTGATTCTTTCATCTGTCTGAGTCATGAAAATAAACGGTGTCAAAACTGGCTTGTGACAGTCATCTTCTTTTCAATCAAACAAATCTCACAAGTAACTGTTCTCTGATTTTGCCATTTATCTGACAGGGGTAAGGACATTAATGTATTTTTATTTCCCAATAGAACAATGAGCCAAGCAATAGGTAACAATGAAGCGGGGGCTGGGGTTCGGCGGGGGGGGGGGTGGTGGTGTGTGTGTGGAGATTATTGCAGATGTTTATTGGTCATGATGAGATGGGCAAGACAGATGGAATTTGAGTATTTTAAACAGAAGAATTAGTTATGATATGAATTCAGTGGTACAATGTGGAGATAGAGAGACATACAGAAATCTTTGACGGTGGACAAACACCAGGTGGACAAACACAAGCTTGTGAGTTTACTATCAAATAAATCGGTTGGACTAAAACCTGGTGTTGTCAGACTTTTTACATCATTGACTGGCCAGCATTTACTGCCCATCCTAAGTTGCCTCAGGGCTGTTGACAGTCAACCACATTGCTGTGGCTCTGGAGTTACAAGTAGGCCAGACAAGGTAAGGATGGCAGATTTCCTTCCCTAAACGGCATTAGTGAACCAGATGGATTTTTCTGACAATCAACAATGGTTCACAGTGATCAATAAATTCTTAACTTCAGGTGTTTTTTATTGAATTCAAATTCTACCACCTGCCGTGGCAGGATTTGAAGCCAGGTCCCCAGAACATTAGCTGTGTTTCTGGGTTAATAGTTTAGCGATAATCCCACGATGTACAAGAAAAGCAAAAATTTGCATGGCTGCGGGGAAATAGGATCAAGACTGACAAGACAGCGCTTTCAAAGTGCTGTCACAGATACAATGGGCCAAACAGCCTCAGTCTGTGCTGTCAGGTTCCGAACTCGGCTCATACTCCAGGAGCTTTCACAACACAAGTTTCAAGCTTCTCATCCTCACTGTCCTATCAGCGGTCACCCAATACTATCATCCTCAGGGTGCACCTCATTCCAACAGCTATTGGAAAGCAGCTCCTTCTGTGTCCTATTGATTCTTGACTGTCAGTCAAATAACACCATTCCCCTAATGTGGGGATGCTCTGGTTTCAACCCACAGTCTGAAAATGTGCAGGTTACGTGAATTGGCCGTGCTAAATTCTCCCTCAGTGTACCCAAGCAGGCACTGGACTTGGGGATTTTCACTGTAACTTCATTGCAGTGTTAATGTAAGCCTACTTGTGACGAATAAATAAACTTTAAGTTGTCTTCATCTCACTGTAGCTGCTGGGTTGTGTGAAGCTGGGGAACCCCAGCTGGCTGCAGTTAAACAACAACAACTTATTTTCATATAACACCTCTAATGCAATAAAACATCCTAAGACACTTCAAATAAAATGATCAAAACAGAACATGGCACTGAGTCACATAAGGAGGGCTAATGTAGATGAGCAAAAATGTTATCAAAGAGGTAGCTCTTGAAACAGGAAAGTGAGATACAGGGATGGAAAGGTGTAGGGAGGAAATTCCAAAACTTAGGGCCTAGGCAACTGATAACACTCCAATGTTGGAGCTTTTAAAATACAAAACTCCGAACCTTAAACATTTTTAAAATGCCAATGGCCTCTTGGGAGGAGATTAGCTTCCCATACCTTATCCTGCTTGTATAAAATCCAAAGATTGGCCGGTTGGAACCATCTACCCCTCACATTTTGATTTGTTACCGATTTAGACTCCCGACTGATACTCAGACCCAACTTTTCAACCATTAAACCATTCCCCTACGACTCTATGACTGAAAATGGTTTTATTGCGTCTCTTTTGGAGAGCTATACAGTAGAAATCGGGGTGCAAATAAAGCAGAATAATTAAACCTTTTGATGGGTCAGACTCTTACAAATATAGGCCAGAATTCTCTGACTTTGCCCGCAGCTATGAACGGAGATTTGGCTGAGTGCCAAATTCCCCAATCTCACTGGCAATGGTAGCAGGGAGACGGGAGAATTCCGGCCATATACTCACCCACTGTGACTACAATATAAAACCAAGTAAAGTAAAATGTATCGCAGTGGCTATTGGTGCTCTGCACTAGTGGCTGTAACCCACGTAACATTGTTCTGGTAGCAATAGTGCACAAGCTGGGACATGACTATCAGCACATGTTAGCTAACCCCGAAAGAGTTATTGGGTGATGTTTGTTGATTGTGCCATAGTTAGTTAGCGAGCAATGTAGGTTATCGGGCAGCAGTTCATTATCAAGTTTTAGTAGTTTACCAAGCAGCAGGTAGTTTCTGAACAATAGTTGGTTAGGGGGCAGCATCTGGTTACTAACAAATGGTTGCTTACCAAGCAGTGATTAGTTACTGAGCATTAATTATTTACTTGGCAGTAGTTAGTTAGATAGTTGCTAGGCAGCAGTTGATACTAAGCAATAGATAGTTACCCAACACTGGATGATATTCAACAACGATTGATTTGGTTAGTTATGGCTATGATTAGTTGTTGACTCGTAGTCAGCTACTGGGCAGTAATTGGGCAGTAATTGGTCACTGAACAGTAGTTAGTTACCAGATGTGATTAGTTACAGTGGCAGTTATTGATTATTGCAGACAGTGGTTAGTTACTGTGTGGTTTATTACTGAATGGTAAACAGTTACCAGGCAATGGTTAGTTACTGTGTGGTAAACAGTTACTAGGCAGTGGTTAGTTATTGTGTGGTACACAGTTACCAGGCAATGGTTAGTTACTGTGTGGTAAACAGTTACTAGGCAGTGGTTAGTTATTGTGTGGTACACAGTTACCAGGCAATGGTTAGTTACTGTGTGGTAAACAGTTACTAGGCAGTGGTTAGTTATTGTGTGGTACACAGTTACCAGGCAGTGGTTAGTTACTGTGTGGTTGCTAGTTACTGAATGGTAAACAGTTACCAGGCAGTGGTTAGTTACTGTGTGGTTGCTAGTTACTGAATGGTAAACAGTTATCAGGCAGTGGTTAGTTAAGTTACCAGACAGTGGTTAGTTACTGAATGGTTGTTAATTACCTTGCAGTGGATAGTTGCTGAGTAAATAGTTAGCAGGCAGTAGTTCATTACTGAGCTGTTGTTAGTTACCGGACACTTGTTACTTACTCAATGGTAAACAGTCCCTGGATACTGATTAGTTGCTGAGTGATTTAGTTCCGGGTAGTGAATCTCTGGCTGCTCCCGGGGTGAAGCAATGATCCGGGCCGGAGCGGGGTATGGGAGGTCGGGGTTGCAGCGGCCCGATCTCCCCTGTGCTCCCCGGGTGCGGGCTGAGCTTTACCCGGAGGAGGTTGCGGATCTCCGCGGGGTTAATGGGCGGCCTAAGACTAGGAGAGAAGCAGCAGCTGAATGGGAACTGAAATGGGGTGGAGCCGCCTCCAGCTGTGTGTGTGTGTGTGTGTGAATAGATTTCTAATTCATTCTGCTTTCAACGTAAACAGAAATATCTCAGTCCCTCTCCCAACAGTGGTAAATAAGGCAACATGGAATGGCGTGCAATAGTTTTCAAATCCCTATTTCCCATTGCAATAACTATCCTAGGTATCTGTGATGCTCTAATCCTGATCTCTGCAGAATGCACAATTGGATTTAAAATTAATTTATTAGTCACAAGTAGGCTTACATTAATACTGCAATGAAGTTATTGTGAGAATCCCCTAGTTGCCACACTCCAGCACCTGTTTGAGTACACTGAGGGAGAATTTAGCATAGCCAATGCACCTAACGTCTTTAGCAGAGGTTTCCAACATTGAAACAAGCCCTTTGGCCCAACTTGTCCATGCCAGGCTTTTTTTTAAAACCCCTAAACTAATCCCAATTGTCCGTATTTGGCCAATATCCCTCTATATCCATCGTACCCATGTAATTATCTAAATGCTTTTTAAAAGATAAAATTATACATGCCTCTACTATTACCTCTACAGCTTGTTCCAGACACTCACCACCCTCTGTGTGAAAAAATTGCCCCTCTGGACACTTTTCTATCTCTCCCCTCTCACCTTAAACCTATGTCCCCTAGATTTAGACTCCCCTACCTTTGGACTGTGGGAGAAAACTGGAGCACCTGGACGAAACCCAGATAGACACGGGGAGAACATGCAGACTGCGCATAGTGACCCAAGCCAGGAATCAAATCCATGTCTGAATGAAAAAATGTAAGAAATAGGAGATATAGGCTATTCAGCCCATCGAGCCTTGTCAACCATTCAATCTATTCAGTGCTAATTTGATTGTGGCCTTAATTCCACTTTCCTGCTTGTCCCCATAACCCTCAACTCCCTTGTCAAATACACATCTCTCTGACAAAAAATGCTGGAAAAGCTCAGCAGGTCTGACAGCATCCATAGATGTGGAGATGCTAGCATTGGACTGGGGTAAACACAGTAAGAAGTCTCACTACACCAGGTTAAAGTCCTGCGTCAAAAAGCCAGCATCTCCACATCATGGCTCCCATCAACACTGCAAACTGCCGGCTCCAAATGGAGAGGATCTCCAAGAAGGTAACACTCACCTGATGAAGGGGCAGCGTTCCAAAAGCTAGTGGCTTGTGCTACCAGATAAGCCTGTTGGACTTTAACCTGGTGTTGTGCGACTTCTTACAGCATCCAAGGATAGAGAGAATAGAGCCAACATTTCGAGTCAGGATGATCTTCCGTCAGCATTTTCTGTTTTTGTTTCAGATTTCAGCAGCTACAGTATTTTTCCTTAAAACAAATCTGTCTATGACCCAGTCTCCACTGCTGTCTGAGAAGTTCCAAAACACTAATGACCCTCCCTGTGCTGCATCCAGTTCACGTAGCTCCCTCCTTAACAAAAGGGACCAAAACTACACATAGGGCCCAAGGTAAAAATCTCATCAACACCCTGTACTATTGTAGTAAGCCTTCCTTACTATTTCCCATAGTAAGTTACAGATAGTTCTATGGCTTGGTAGGTATAGATGTGATCGGCGCAACTTGTGGGCCGAAGGGCCTGTTTGTGCTGTAGTGTTCTATGTTCTATGTTCTACTTTTATGCTCAGCCCCTATAAGGCCAGCCATTCCATTTGCTTCCCTAATCACTTGCTGCAAATGTATGCTAAATTAGTGATTGATGTACAAAGATAAATAGCTCTGTCTACTGCTGCATTCTACGGATTCTCATCCCATTTAAGTAATATTCTGCTTTTCTATTCATCCTGCTTTTTCCCACATTCTAGCATCTGCTAACTTTTTGCCTATTCACTTAACCTACTCTCTGCATCCTCCTCACGTCTTTGTATCAGCACAGATTTGGCTATAATACTCAATTCCTTCATCCAAATCAGTATCATAGTTCTTAAATAGTCAAAGCCCCTGCATAGATTCCTGCAGGACTCTACTGGTTACAGTTTGCCAACCTAAAAATGACTTATTTATATCCAGACTCAGTTTCCTGTTAGATAGCCAATTCTCTATTGATGCTAATGTATCCCCCACAAAATCAGGAGTTCTTATCTGAAGCAGTAATCTTCATGTGGCACCTATCAAATGTATTTTGGAAATCCAAATACTGGTAACGCTTTATTCACCCTGCTGGTTACATCCTCAAAAGATCGCTAATAAATTTGTCAAACACAATTTTCCTTTCACAAAACCATGTTGACTCTGCTGGATTTAAAAAATTATATTCTAATGTCCTGGTGCTACCTCCTCAAAAATGGATTCCAGCACTTTCCTAATTTTATTTTATTCATTTGTGAGACATGGATGTCACTGGCTGGCCAGCATTTATAGCCCGTTCCTAGTTACCTGTGAGCAGTTGAGAATCATTGCTGTGCTCTGGAGTCACATGTAGGCCAAACCAGCTAAGGATGGCAGATTTCCTTCCCTAAGGGACATTAGTGAACCAGGTTGGTTTTTCCTGACAATCACCAGTGGTTTCATTGTCATCCATAGATTCTTAATTCTAGATATTGTTTATTGAATTCAAATTCTACCAACTGCTGTGGTGGGATTCAAACCTGGCTCCCCCAGAATATTAGCTGAGTTCCTGATTTAATAGTCTAGCGATAATACCCAGATGCCATCATCTCCCCCTATTCTCAATGACAGATATTAGATTAACTAGCTTATAGCTTCCTACTTTCTGTTTCCTTCTTTTTCAGAATAGTGCTGTCATATTTGCAGTTTCCCAATCTACTGGGAGTTTTCCAGAATCTAGGGAATTTTGGAATATTACAACCAATGCATCCACCAACTCAATAGCTACTTCCTTGAACAACTCAGGATGCCAGCCTTTAGTCTCGGTAATTTTCCTTGCATATGTTTGTCTAGGGATAATGAATATTTCAGTTTCTTCCCTCCTTTTTGTCACTTGTTTTTCCACTATTCTTTGGATACTTAATGTATTCTACTGTGAAGATAGATACAAAATATTTGTCCAAAATCTGTCATTTTTTGTTTCCCATTATTAATTTGCCAGTCTCTCCCTCCAAAGGACCAATACTTAACTTAATATACTCGTAGAAGCTTTTACATCTCTTGCTAGTTTTCACTCTCCAATTTCTCTTTCAACTATTTTAAAAGTCATCCATGGTGGGTTTCTAATTTTTTCTCAATCCTCTGGGACTCAACAATCTTTTGCAACATTGTATATCCTTTCTTTCAGCTTGATATCCTTAGCCTTCTTCGCCATGGATGATGCATTTGTCTCCTCACATCACCTTTCTCAACAGAATATTGAGTAATGAAATATCTATCAAAAACGTCTGTTACTGCTTCTCCATAACCTTCTCATTTAACTTATTTTCCACATTATACTTTAACCAACTGTTTTCATACCTTTGTAACTATCTTAAGTTTAAGGCACTAGTTTCAGACCCAAATACCTCACTCTTAAACTGAATATGACATTCTTAATGTTATGATCACTATTACCTAATTTATTCTTTACTATAAGGTGTTAATTAATTCCATCAAATTACCAGGCCTACAATAGCTTGTTTCATGATTGGTTTCAGCAGAAATGTCAAATAAATTGACCTGAATACACCATGAACCAATCTTCCAGGCTACTTTTGCCAGTTTGATTTGTCCAACCTATAAGAAGATCAAAATTTCCTATGGTTATTGTAGTCCCTTTCTTACAAGCCTCCATTATTTCTGGATTTATACTTTATCCATCAATGTAACTACTATCAGGACCTATAAATGACTCCCACCAGTGATTTCTTTTCTTTGCTATTTCCTATTACCACCCAAACTGATTCCACATTTTTATTCTCCCAACCAAAATAATTTCTCACTACTGCACTCATCTTCTCCTTTTATTAACAGAGCCACCTCAGTCTCCTTTCCCTCCTATCCTTCCAAAATACCCTTGAATATTGAGGTTCCAGTTGTGGTCACTTTGCAGCCATGTCTCGATAATAGTTATCAAATCATAAAAGAATCATTAAATCCCTACAGTGTAGAAGGAGGTCATTTGGCCCATTGAGCCTGCACCAACAACCATCCCACCCAGGCCCTATCCCCATAACCCCATGTATTTATCCTGCTCATCCTGACACTAAGGGTCAATTTAGCATAGCCAATCAATCTAACTTGCACATCTTTAAACTGTGAATGGAAACCTGAGCACCCGGAACAAACCCACACAGACATGGGGAGAATGTGTAAACTCCATTCAGTCACCCAAGGCCAGAATTGAACCCAGGTCCCTGGTGCTGTGAGGCAACAGTGCTAATCATTGTGTCACCGTACCACCCACACATACACTTATTTCTATTTGTGCTATCAATTCATCCAACTTGCATTCAGATAAAGAATCTGTTTTTCGAACCAATGTTCTCTGTTTCCACATTATTTATTGGTATACTATTTTGTTGATACTCTGGATATCATCACCCATTTCAAAACTCTACACGATTGCATTGTCGTCTCTTCAGCTTTCCAAAACTCAGATGAGTCTTCCCCCACTATTTATTTTAAACCTTTTCTACAGCTGTAGCTAGACAATCCACCAATCACAGCACAGTTTAGGTGAAGACCACCTCAACAGTATAACTCCTTTTCTCCATCAGAAGGTGCCAGGACCCTCATGTGCCAAAATCCTTTTCTCCCAATCTTTGAGCCACACTTCAACTCTCCGACCATACTTATCCTGTGCCAAATTATTTGTGGGTAAAGTAGTAATCTAGAGATTATTAACTTTGTGGTTCTTCTTTGTAAATCTAGTCCCCAGCTGCTCATAATCCCTCAGCAGAACTGGTTTCTTAGTCCTACCTAAAAGGAGGAATTTCTTCAGCCAGAGAGTGGTGAATCTGTGGAACTCATTGCCACAGAAGGCTGTGGAGGCCAGGTTATTAAGTGTTTTTAAGACAGAGATAGATAGATTCTTGATCAGTAGGAGATCAAGGGTTATGGGGAGAAGGCAGAAGAATGAGGATGAGAAAAATATCAGCCATGATTGAATGGCGGAGCAGACCCAATGGGCTGAATGGTCTAATTCCGCTCCTATATCTTACGGTCTTATAGTCAATATCATTGGTACCCAGGTGAATCAAGACTACTGAATCCTCCCCAAGTTCCACTCTGAGAAGATGTATTTAACCCTGACACCAACCTTTAAGACTCACATCCTCAGCTGCAAGGAATAATATCTAATCTTTTAATTATACTGTCCCATTCTACAACATCACTTTTTACTCCCTAACATGAACAGCTTGCTGCACCATAGTGCAATGGTCAGTTTCCTGATCTTTCCTGCAGCCCCTGCTCTCCTCATGTTTCTCAAACTGATTGGGCAACTGCAAGGGCTGAGGCTCCTCTGTAGTTACATTTCTGGATCCCCATACTTGCCCTATTCAATCATTCTTAACCTTGACCACAGACCAAATCTGAAGTTACTAGTTTAAGGGGTGAGGCTGCCTCCTGCAACAAAGCATTGAGGTAATTTTCCCTCTTTCTAACAAATGGTGGTCTCTAAAGCTCAGACTCCAGTTCATCAACTCAGAGCTGAAATTCGTTAAGTCTTCCCAGTACTGAATTTCCAAGTCTCCTCTTTACTGAATCCTCAAGTCTTCCCTGTACTGAATTCTCAAGTTAGATTTAAATTAAGAAAATCTCACCAGAGAGGCGCCCACCTGCACCACATTCCCAAGTTAACACTTGCACCTCAAGGAGCTGAGGCTTCATCACACTCTGCATGTCCGCACTCTGGTGAATTTTTACAATCTAGACACCTGAATTGCAATGATATCATCCACAGACATTGTTATTTCACTGGGCGTGTTGCATTCTCTGCTAAATACTTATCAGGACTACTGTTGCTACCTGCTTACAATGTTACCTTGCAACATTGCCCCCCTGTGGTATTTTACTACAATAATCTTTGATAAGTGCTAGAATATTCTATTTTCCTTTTCCTGAGACTGGGATAGGCAAATTGACCTGAAGAGGCCTACAGTGTAATATTAATGCAATAGCTTGATTGCAATTGCTGGATAATTCATATTCTGAGAGTCCTAAAAATGACACAAGTGATGGTGTGTGGCCCATCAACAGGTTATGCCTGTTCTGGTCACAATATTTGATGGTGAAATAATTTTTCTACATATATTGTTTCCTTACTGATAACACTTGCATGTACTTAGCACATGGAGCCCTGTGAAATTAAAAAAAGCCTTGTTTATTTTAAAATTTAATGGTGCAGTTTTTCTAAAAAAACAGACTGATTTTATATCAATTTTTAAAAATGATTTGTTCCTTTTATAAGTCACATAATATTTAAGTGGTTTAAGTGGTAGGCAGCATTTAGAGGAAGATTCTATACCACTGGTATGTATAATACATGTAGCTTCAAGAAGGTTATGAACTTAATGATTAAAAATGGCATCAGATGGTCTGAATCAATTGATTGATATTCAAAACAGATGGTAATTTAGTCTAGGCTAAGTTCTATTAAAGGTCACTGCACTGCATTGCAGGGGTGGCACAGTGGTTAACACTGCGTCAGGGACCCAGGTCCACCTCCAGTCTTGGGCCACTGTCTGTGTGGAGTTTGCACGTTCTCCCTGTATCTGCATGGGTTTCTTCCGGGTGCTCTGGCTTCCTCCCACATTCCAAAGATGTGCAGGTTAGGTGGATTGGCCGTGCTAAATTGCCCCTTAGTGTCCCAAGATCGGTAGGTTTGGGGAATTAGTGGGGTAAATGCATGGAGTTAAGGGGATAGGGTGGGTGATCAAACTGAGTAAGATGCTCTGTTGGTGAGCCAATTTAGACCCGATGGGCTGAATGGCCTCTTTCTGTACTCTAGTAATTCTATGACACTACAACAAAACACGTCTTTAAAAATGAGTATCGGTTAAAAGGATTAAAGCATAATTTGAGCTGCCAATCAGATGTCTGATCCCTTTCATTAGCATAACTGCCAGTATGATGGTGGAAGCTGATGATGCTAATTATTCAAATGAACAAATCTCTCAAATTGGCCGTGGTGATTTTATTGTGCTGTGGGTGGATCACAGCTGACTATTCCCAATACAAATTTTGATGGTCACAGAGACTATTTTCTTTTACATATTTGTTCAGAACAGTGGCTCAGTGGCTCAGTTAGCACTGCTGCCTCAGCACCAGGGACCCAGGTTCAAACCTCGGCTTGGGTCACTGTCTGTATGGAGTCTGCATGTTCTCTCCATGCGTTTCCTCCAGGTGATCCAGTTTCCTCCCACCGTCTGAAAGATCTGCTGGTTAGGTGCGTTGGCCATGCTAAATTCTCCCTCAGTGTTACCGAACAGATGCCGGAGTGTGGCGACTAGGGGATTTTCACAGTAACCTCATTGTGGTGTTAATGTAAGCCTACTTGATACACTAATAAATAAACTTTAACGTTTACTCTACATTATCACTTTGCCTGGTTTATTGAATACCAAAGGTCCAAGGCATGAGGTAGAAATTACACTGGGCCCCAATTTTCAACTGACCTGCCCCAATCTTCAGGTAACTAAGTTGCTCCTTAACAAGTATTTGGGCTGGAGTACTCAGGAAGGAATCTAACACTTGTTGTCCGGACGAGCCTAAAAATGATCCCCAGTTTGACTGTGGGACCGATGACTGTACTGCTTGCACACAGTTTCACTGCTAACTTGGCATGCTTAGCACCAACTCACACCCAAAAAAAACATTTACCAGGACTAGTGAGCCTGTGTTACAAGCAGAGGTTGGTCAGGCTAAGACTTTATTCCTTGGAATGTGGGAGAATGAAGGGTGACTTTATTGAGGTGTATAAAATCATGAGGGGCATAGATAGGATTAATGCACATATGGAGCGATTCTCCCAGGAAACATCCATGGAGGCCACTTAACAGACTTCCCACTGGGTGCCATCGCTTCTGTGAGTCTCCAGGCACCATTTTAAGGCGCTGTCAGCTCTGTGCCAGAAATCGAAGCAGAGCTGTATAATTTATGCAAATCAGGATTTGCATTCCATTAGCGGGCGGAGGATTGAAGTCTCTGGGCCTGGTAGCTTACCTCCCTGGAGTGGAAACCCCACTCAACTGGGGTTTATTTCAGTTCCCCACTGGCGGGGAACTGGCAGTCTGATTCCGCTGGAGTGAAAGAGGGCCATCGAGGCCCCGAGCATGTCAGGGATAAGGGGGAGTGCCCCCTCGGCATTACCAGCTTGGGCAGTCCAGGGGCCAGCCTGACCATTGGCCTCCTGACACGTCTGGGGGGCCAGCGGTCTGGCCGTGGGTGCGTCGAAGGGGCAGTGTTGCGGGGTTGTGGGTTGGCCAGCGATCGAGCTGGCCAGCAATAGGGAGGCTGGTAACGCGGGGTTACTGCATGTGCGCTGATCTTGGCACTGACAAATCGGTACATGTGCAGTGTCCCGCTCAGCGCTTTTTGGCAGGAATAAGCTCCACCCACCGATTTTTGACATAAATTGCGCTAGTGCACTCTGTAGTGTAGAGAGTGCGGGAAATTTATTTTGAAAATCCTGGTGAAAAAATCAGCAGGAATTACTGCAGTTTTTACACAAATTCGACACTTAGAATTTTTTTGGGAGAATTCCACCCCCATAATCATTTTCCCCATGGAAGGGGAATTGAAAACTAGAGGACATACGTTTAAGATGAGAAGGGAAAGATTTAAAAGGGGCCTGAGGGGCAACTCCCTTATGCAGAGAGTGGTGCGTATATGGAATGAGCTGTCAGAGAAAGTGCTTGAGGCAGGTACAATAACAACATTTTAAAAAACATTTGGATAAGTACATGGCTGGGAAAGGATTAGAGGGATATGGGTTAATGTGGAGAATTGGGACTAGCTGGGAGGGCACCATGGTCAACATGGACCAGTTGGGCCAAAGGGCCTGTTTCTGTGCTGTATTGCTCTATGGCTCTCTGTATGACTATCAATTTCCAACCCAAGGTATTTAACAGGAAATAGACAGCTCCTAATCATTTAAACAAAGCCCAGAATTATTTATTACTGGGGCCACAATTGAAATAAACTAATGATTTTGATATATTTCAAGAGAAATTAAAAGCATACATTCAAAAATCTGTTGATTTCTTTTTATCTTGCAATGCCCTGTTCTGACAGTGGATGTCGCCAAGGGAGCTATTTAAATCTAATTCCTCAATTATTTTATTGTCAAAAATCAATGTTAAATATTAAAAATGAGGCATTGTTACATTAATATTTATTCCAAAGTGAATGTATTTGGCTTGAAGCTATTTTCTTTTGAAAGGATTAGCATGGAGAACAATGTGCAAAACACAGTCATGAATTATTGAGACATACTCAAACCAAAAGAGAAATACGATATTTTGATAAATTTAAACTAACTACTTAGATTAGTCAGACAAAAACTGTTCATTAAACAAGGCACACCTAGTGTTTCCCAGGCAGATTCCGGGATGACTGGACTGATGTATGTGAAGAGATTGACTAGGTTAGATTTGTTTTTGCTGGAGTTCAAATGAATGAAGGGGGATCTCATAGACACTTATAAATTTCTAACAGGACTAGACAGGGCAAATGCAGGGAGGATATTCTTGATGATGGGGGAGTCCAGAACCTGGGGTTACAGTGGACCATTTAAGATGGAGGTGAAGAGACATTTCTTCGTCCAAAGAGTAGTGAGCTTGTAGAATTATTTACCACAGAAAGTAGTTGATGCCAAAACATTAAATGTATTCAAGAGGTAGCTGGATATAGTTCTTGGGGCGAATAGGATCAAAGGTTATGGGGACAAAGCAGGATTAGGCTTTTGAGTTGGACCATCAGCTATGGGCATCAAAATATTTGTGGGTTAGATGGGTTGGCCACGCTAAATTGTCATTTAGTATTGGGGGAATAGCTACGGTAAAGTTATGGCGATAGGGCCTGAGTGGGATTGCTGTTGGTGCAGACTCAAAGGGCCAAATGGCCTCCTCTTGCTCCTATCTTCTACGTTTCTATGTTTTACTCTCAGGCTTCCACTGCAGTACAATTAGCCACATCTGAAGATGGTACTTCAGTGATTATCACTCAAAAATAAAAAAAACAAATTACTTTTAGTATTGTTTTCAGCCATTATTACCTATTTCTGCCATGTCCACTGAATCCCACTGACTCCATCCAACTGATCTCAAGCAGGAAAATCTCCAATTTGTCCACTGAACACAATAAGAAGTCAACTTGGCTGTGATAGCATAGAATCCATAAAATCCTGCAGTACAGAAGGAGGCCATTTGGCCCATCAGGTCTGCACCAACTGCAATCCCATTCAGGCCCTTTCCCCATAACTTTAACATAGCTGATCCCCCTGATAAAAATTACAAATTAGCATAGCCAACCCACCTAACCCACACATCTTTGGACTATGGGAGGAAACTGGAGCACCCGGAGAAAACCCACGCAGACGCAGGGAGGATGTAAAGACTCTCTACACAGCCAGTGACCCAAGCCAGGAATCGAATCCGGGTCCCTGGCACTTTGAGGCAGCAGTGCTAACCACTGTGCCACCCAGATATGAGAACAATGACATTATAGGTAAGCTGCAGCATGAGAAACACAAAAAAAATGCAAAGGTAAACATAAATCAATTTTTAATATCTAACAGAAGAAAACAATTCCAAAATAAATTTGACTAATTTTATTTCTTGGGGGACAGTTTTAAAGCATTGAGGTTTCATACAGCCCCATGTCCATTGTCAAAGATACTGAACATGATTAAGAGCAACAAAATTTAAATGACCTCAGCAATTTCATTTCAGATAGATGTTTGAATTCTCCATTGGTTCCAAAACGGATTTAAAATCTTTGTCAGAATTTTATTTTGCTGGTTTTCATCTCATTCAAGCCATACCTGCCTGTTTATTACAATACTGGATCCACTGGCATTGCCCTCTGCCAAAATCCACCTAAACACTCTGGTTGAGTTTGTCCTTACTTTGAACTTGAGTAGAGATAATATTTGCACAATGAGCAGCATTGTTGGCATACGTTTGCACTTAGTACGGAGTAGTACAGAGATGCAAGGGACAGAGAGATGAAAGAGAATGTATATTGTTACGACCAGCCGGAGGTGGGGTTCCCAAAAAGGTATTGATCTGGGTGGGACCCTGCAATTTGTCACAGTCTGACTGGGATATCCCTTAATTGTCTCAAACTCAGGTGAAAAGGGATGACTGACTCCTTGTCATTGTTCTACCAACCCTCTGCTGGTGGTAACAAAGGTTTAATCCAACAAGGTTTTCTATTCCTTAAATATATTTTCCAGATCCAATAGTTATGTTTAAAAAGGAACAAATTCAACCAGGCTTTCTTGAGTTATGATAGAGTAAGTTTATTAACTGCTAAGTGGTCAGGAGAAATCGTAAGATACATGCAGCTGTGTTCATACAGATTAGAGATAAGAATTGAGTCCAGCAGGAAGTACATATATTTTAAAAGTTATGCAGAACAGTCCCTGAGTTATGTTGTGGCTGCTACAATTGTTCTCCATATAGTTAGCTTCTACTGGCAAACAATTCAGTTGTTGGTTCAGGTGGCCCAAGAGATTTCAGTTCTTTTCCAGCTGCAATCCTTCTGCTGGCTTATCAACTTTTACAGAAAGAGATGGAAAGGGAGTTTTAGATATTTCTGCAAAGTTGGTTATCTTTGCATGGACCCAGCCTCAGTTATTGTATTGTCATCAATGTTACAAACTTTCAGCCACTTTTCTTAGAGAGCACACACACACACACACTTACAGAGCAATGTCAGGCTTGTCATTATTTCCTCAGAGTTTCTCTGCAGTCCCAGCCAGTAACCTGTATCCACATTGGCAGAGACAGATAAAACTGTGACATTACTGTGAACGATGATATTCATAGACATCTTCAACCTCTCTTTACAACAATCTGAGGTCCCTATCTGCTTTAAAAAGACGACCACCATCCCGATACTAAGAAAAGCCAAGCAGCATGCCTTAATGATTATCAGCCAGTGGGTCTGACGTCTATCATTATGAAGTGCTTCGAAAGGCTGGTCATGGTGCGAATTAATTCCAGTCTCCCAGACTACCTGGATCCACCACAGTTCGCCTACCACCACAGCAGGTCCACAGCAGATGCCAACTCCCTGGCCCTGCACTCAACTCTAGAACAGCTAGATAACAAAGACACCTATGTCAGACTCCCATTTATTGACTACAGCTCAACCTTCAATACCATTATTCCCACAAAATCCATCTCCAAACTCCATGGCCTGGGGCTCGGCACCTCCTTCTGCAACTGGATCCCAAACTTCCTAACTCACAGACCACAATCAGTAAGGATAGGCAACAACACCTCCTCCACAATCATTCTCAACTCCGGTGCTCCACAAGGCTGTGTTCTCAGCCCCCTACTATACTCCTTATACACCTATGACTATGTGGCCAAATTCCCCTCCAATTTGATTTTCGAGTATGCTGACGATATCACCATAGTGGGATGGATCTCAAACAATGATGAGACAGGGTACAGGAATGAGATAGAGAATCTGGTGAACTGGTGTGACAATAATAATCTCTCCCTCAGTGTCAACAAAACAAAGGAGATTGTTATCAACTTCAGGAAGCGCAAAGGAGGACATGCCCCTGTCTACAACAATGGGGATGAAGTAGAAAGGATCAAGAGCTTCAAGTTTTTAGGTGTCCAGATCACCAACAACCTGACCTGGTCCCCAATACCAACACTACAGTTAAGAAAGCCCACCAATGCCTCTACTTTTTCATAAGACTAAGGAAGTTTGGCATGTCAGCTACGACTTTCACCACGTTTCCAGATGCACCACAGAATGCATTCTTTCTGGTTGTATCACAGCTTGTTATGACCCCTGTTCTGCCCAAGACCACAAGGAACTACAAAATGTCATGAGTGTAGCCCAATCCATCACGCAAACCAGCTAGTGTTGATTGTGCCTGCACTTCCTGCTGCCTCGGCAAAGCAGCCAGCATAATTAAGGACCACACGCCCCTCGGTGTTTTCTCCTCCATCTTTTTCTGTCGGGAAAAAGATACAAAAATCTGAGTTCACATACCAACCGACTCAAGAACAGTTTCTTTTCTATTGCTGTCAGACATTTGAATGGACTTACCTTGCATTAAGTTGACCTTTCTCTACACCCTAGCTATGACTGTAACACTATATTCTGCACTCTCTCCTTTCTGTCTCTGTGAACGGTATGCTTTGACTGTATAGTGCACAAGAAACAATACTTTTCACTGTATGCTAATACATGTGACAATACTAAATCAAATCAAATCAAATCAAAGACAATGGGGGCAATCTTACCCTCTCCTCCTCCTAGTCGATGGGCAGAGAGAGCTGGTAAGATTGCAAGATAGGTGAAAAATATGTTTAATGTCTGATTTCCTGCCGATCGCAATCTTATTGGGCCTGAATATCCAGCAAGATCAGCCTGGCATCCAAAAAGGGGATGTGGCTGATTACAATATTGAAATATTATATTATGTTATTTAAATGATACTAGCTGAAAGAACATGTCAGCTTTCTCCAATTAGCTGTATGCATCAAGATGCTACCAAGTATTTATGTAGATTCTGACAAAACTTCGCCATTTCGTCACAAGATTCAAATCATGATAGGGACAAATTCAGAGCACTGCCATCTGCTGCAGAAATATTCAACTACCTTGCATCATAGGACAAGCATTCAGTGACTGTAACAATGAGTAGTGGCCTAGATTTTGGGTGTACCTCTTTACATGCACTGTCAACTTGTGAGGTTGACACTACAGATTGACAGAGTGGATATCCCCCCTAATAATAATCACCTCATGAGGCACAACCCACCCATTAGTGGCAATCAAACAGAGTCAAGTGCTGGGCTACAGACTCATAAGGTTCATTTTTGCCTGTTACATCTTCGCCCCTTAGCAAAGGTTGCTAATCAGTTGTGTTGCCTTTTGCTATTCAGCTGACATGTTTTTCAAACACTTCTTCCGAGTAAGAGGGTGTTTAATTGTACCTTTTGCTATTTAGTATATTGTATTCGCACCTCACAATACAGTCTCCTCTATATTGGGAAAATCAAATGCAAGACTGGGTGACCATTTTGTGGAATATATCGACTCCAAGCATCCAATTTCCTGCCCTTTTAATACTCCACTGCACTTGTGCTCTGTCCTAGGCCTTCTCCACTATTTCAGTGAAGCCTGAGGAACAACACCTTATCTTCTCGGTCAGGCATTTTACAGCCTTCTGGACTCGACATTGAGTTCAACAGTTTCAGATCCTGACTTCTGCCTCCTTTTTTCAAAGGGCAGCTATTGGTAATGATTCTGCTATTCCCATTTACTCCTCCTTTGGACCCATCTTTTGTTTCTGTGTTGACCCATTTCCATTCCCTTCTCTCTTTGCACCATCACCTGTTTTGTCATTTAATCTCTCCTACCAATCGCAGACCTTCAGTTTTGTTCTTTCCCCTCTCCCCCTGTACCTGTTTAAAATCTGCTATATCTCTTATTTTTTCCGCTACTGATTAAATGTTGTCAACGAGAAACATTTACTCCATGAACACTGCCTTATCTGCTCAGCATTCCCTGCGTTTTTTATTTCTGTTTCAAATTTCCAGCATCCACAGTATACTTTTGTACAAAATGTGTTTTAAGTCTCTTCTTAGAATCCTTTCAGTGCAGAAGGAGGCCATTCAGCCCATCAAATCCGCACCAACAACAATCCCACCTATCCTCATCACCCCACATATTTGCCCCACTAATCCCTCTAAACAATGCATCCAGGGACAGCAATGGTCAATTTAGCCTGGTCAATCAACCTATCCCCACACATCTCTTGGAGTGTGGGAGGAAACCAGAGCACTCGGCGGAAACCCACACAGACATGGGGAGAACATGCAAACTCCACACAGACTGTGACCCAAGCTGGGAATTGAACCCAGGTACCCTGGAGCTGTGAGGCAGCATTACTAACAACTGTGCCAAAATGCCTGTCCTAAGATCCTTTGAATGGTTCCCATTGTTCCTCTTCAATGGTACACATCCAGTTAAATCTGGTGTGCACTCATTTTTGTTTTATTTCCCACCACTAATGATGTCCCTGAATATGTCTGAGTCTGAACCTTGTGCTGTGAATAAATTTGCATTTGAAGAATTTACTCTTTAATTTTTCAAGTAAGATTGGCAACAATTCTTAACCATCTACCACTGACTTGGAAATATCAACAAAAGTCATCTAGACTTTACCACTTCCTCTTCTGCAAGTATCACTGATGTGTAACTGCATGACTTGAATATTTGATTCAAATGTACAAATACACAGCAGTCAGTAAGACATGTCTTATTCTGAGGATAGCAGCCACATTCTCTTCTGTTCCTCCATGAGATTATAGATTCATAGACATTTACAGCATGAAAGGAGGCCATTCAACCCTTCATGTCTCTGCCAGTCAACAAAGATTTGATTACACTAATCCTATTTTTCAGCACTTGGCCCATAGCCCTGGATGTCACGGCCCTGCAAGCGAATATCTAAATACTTCTCAAATGTTACAATGGTTTGTGACTCAACCACCATTTTTTGCAAAAATATACCTTATTCATAAAATATCTGGAAAAACTTTACCAACATTTCAAAGTGGCCATCACACAAAGTGCAATAATATTCAGGTTTCCGACATAGATCATGTTGCACTCTGAGGTGCTTCAATACAGTCAGAGACATGACAGACATATCAAATTGGTCATTACAAATGGTGCAATGGTACTTAAATTGTATATCTAGATCGAGTTGCACTCTGAGATATTTCCATACAATTGGGTAGTGAGTTTCAGACTCCTGTTACTCTCTGGGTGAAAAGGTTTCTCCTCAATTCCCCTCTTCACCTTCTATCTCTTACCCTAAATTGATGCCTGCTTGTTAATGACCCCTCTACTAACAGAAAAAGTGCCTTCCTATTCACCCTATCTATGCCCCTCATAATCATATACACCTCTATCAGGCCCCCTCTCAACCTTCACTACTCTAAGAGAAACAGACCTAGCCTACCCAATCTTTCCTCATAGCCCAGACCCTCCAGCCCAGGGGGCATCATGGTAAATCTCCCATTTCAGTGGGAGATTTGAATGTATGAATGTGTCCTGCTTCTAGCAAATGTAATTGAGCTACATTATGAGCTTAACAGATTACCTCAACGTGGTTGTTAGTGTAGCTATCAGCACACTCAGCCATTTTCAGTAAGTGTGGTCCATAGCAGAATCCATCTAATAGTAAACATTTTGTTTTGGGTTTTACAAACATGGGCTGGCTGAGTGCGATCTGTATTCCTCCTGTTACAAACAACCAAAGAAACACGCTGTTTCATTTCATCAGGCAGTTGCTGGGATTTATGGCCTACATACCTAACATCTTACCAGCACTGAAATTCATATACAACATTACTCAATTGTGTAATAGGCAGAATGCCATCTTGGGCTAACAACAGCATCCTGTTAGTGGAAAATGCTATTCGTGCAGCCATTGCACAGTCGCAGCTTGCTTAACCTATTGTTCAGATTTTTGAGATACTTTGCCTTTCCTGGGTAATTTGTGGTAGACAGAGCATTATTCAAGTTCAGAAGTTATGGCCTTTGGTCCATTTGCGAGTCTGCATGAAATGCAGTGAACAATGATATGATCAGGATAGCCAGTGCCCTGAAAGTATCTCCATTCCACCCCTTCCTTCTCAAAATTAAAATATGGTGGGCAGAGGCCATTTTAAAGGAAATGGGTCTGTCGATCTTCCACCTTCCTTGATAAAAATCCAGCCATTACTTGGGTTTCTCCATGGCCAAGGCCAATGGATACATTGATCCACAAGGATCACCTTTTGGATAGCAGTTCCTACTGCCTATTGTGAGGCTCACTCAAAGATCTCGCTGATTTTCATGGCACAGCCAATGCATTCTCAGCAGAAAATGGAGTTGACAACAGGGGAAAACCATCTTAAGGTTTGATAGTCCTAGCAATATTGTAAAAGCATCCAAAAAACAAACTTGTGATTTCTCCAAAAATAGCAATAGAGAAAATCTTCCCAACTGTGTTTATGATGTTGCTGACACATAGCAGGCAGAGAAATTGTTCCGCCCAGATTGAAACAAAATCCTGTAAAACAGAAAGACAGCTGTGTATCCTTAAATGGCTTTCCTACTTGTAGGAAATGTCAAACGAGACTCAACTCAAACCTATCTATCATGATTAAGACTTTGTTTTGACAAGAAGGCAACATGCAGATGTCATAGCACCTCAGGAAATCAAACATAGGTACATATATTTAGTTCTGGATGCTTGCAAATGGAAAAAATTGTATATAGAGAAATGTCAAAGCACAATACAGTCACAAAAATCAGACTAAGTCATTATGAGGAATTAATCCTTTATGTTTAGGATTCAGCAAAGCTAATGATTTGAATGACTTGTCCTTGTGCTGGTGCATTAGCTTAGATTGCTTGGTCCTTGCAATTGACAAGGTACCTGGCCCACCACAGATGCAGGCCAGAAAAGTGCAGCCAGTCCATAATTTTCTGATCGTCACTCAGTGACCCAGGTAGGGGCAAATGCTCAGAGGCCTTAAGCTTGACATGAGTTATTGCCCTCTTCCTCAGGCTATCAAAGACAAGGAGCTCCTACTTCCATACCCTGTTTGCAAAAGAAGCCCTACAGTACAGAAGGACGCCATTCTGCCCATCGAGCTTGTACTGACAACAATTCCAACCAGGCCCTATTCCTGTAACCCTACGTATTTACCTTGCTAATCTTCCTAACATTAAGGACAATTTAGCATAGCCAATCAACCTAACCTGCACATCTTTTGAGTGTGGGAGGAAACTGGAGCACCTGGAGGAAACCCAGACGCGGGGAGAACATGCAAGCTCCACACAGACGTCACCCAAGGCTGGAAATGAACCCAGGTTCCTGGCACTGTGAGGCAGCAGTGTTAACCACTGTGCCACCGTGCCACTGATGACAATCATCCCAGATACAGCAGAACTTCAAACCTACAAAGTCATTGGAGTTACATGATACTTCTTTGCTTCTGTAAGCTGCTCCCAAATTTAATTGTTTTGAGATAAGATACAATCTGCATTTTCTTTTAAGGTTAAGAAATTAAATAGAAAGCAATTTAAAAGTAACCAGCCTGTCTGAAAGGTTGTATTTACTTGAGTCCAAGAACACATGCACCCGGAGGGCTTAGGCTAGCTTGTCAGCAGAATATTTTTAATCGCTTTAAAGCACATTCCCTGACTGCATATAAGATGCAAAATGCCTTATTACATGCACCATTCACCTCTTCCCAGCAGTTACTGTGAGATTCTGTCTTAAGGACAGAACAGCTTCTTCCCTGCTGCCATTGGACTTTTGAATAGACCTACCTCGTATCAAATTGTTCTTTCTCCACACCCTAGCTATGACTGTAATACTGCATTTTGCACCCTTTCCTTTCCTGCTCTATGAATGGAATGCTTTGTCTATACAAGCGCACAAGAAACAATACATTTCACTGTATACTAATACATGTGACAATAATGAATCAAATCAAATCAAATCAAATCAAGAACTGTGGAAATTGCATCTGGGATAACTGAAAGGGAACTTTTCTTTCAGCAGGCCCATAATATTGGGCTGTTTCACTAACTTGCATTTTTGTATAGGATATAAGAACAAAAGAACATAAGTACTCGGAGCAGGAGTTGGCCATCTGGCCCCTCAAGCCTGCTCCGCCATTCAATAAGATCATGGCTGATCTTTATGTGGATTCAGCTCCACTTACCTCCCGCTCACCATAACCCTTAATTCCTTTACTGTTCAAAAATTTATCTATCCTTCATTCAATTCAATGAGGTAGCCTCAACTGCTTTACTGAGCAGGGAATTCCACAGATTCATAACCCTTTGTGTGAAGAAGTTTCTCCACAACTCAGTCCTAAATTTGATCCCTCTTATTTTGAGGCCATGCCCCCTAGTTCTAATTTCACCCACCAGTGGAAACAACTTCCCTGCTTCTGTCCTATCTATTCCTTTCATAATCTTACATGGTTCTATAAAATCTCCCCTCATTCTTCTGAATTCCAATGAGTATAGCCCTAGTCTACGCCGTCTCTCCTTGTAAACCAACCCTTTCAACTCCAGAATCAACCTAGTGAATCTCCTCTGAACCTCCTCCAGTGCCCGTATATCCTTTCTCAAGTAAGGAGACCAAAACTGTACACAGTATTCCAGTCTTGTACTCCAGGGCAAGCAGATTTAAAACATTATGTGAGTGGTTTTGAATAGCTTTCAACCCCACCCCTGCTAATGGTCCCTCTAACTGCAAGACAGGGATCGGCATATCCTTTCCCCGACTCTGAGCCAATGGAACAATTCCACTGTCCTCATCCCTGGAGCCAGCTGCTCATATGTAACCAGTTTACTTGCAGCTCCTCCCTTCCTGTGCACAACATACCACATATTTCAAAGCAATCCAAAGCACCAACGAGCACACATTAAGAAAATGCACTGCTAAACTGTAAATAAGAATGTTCTAAGTGAAGTGAGGTAAACTAAATGCACATTTAATAATGGTGGAGAAGAGGAATTTTACAGAATTTTACATTAAATCCAGACCTCAGGAACAAGATTTGATATTCCGAGCACATATTGTACAAGCATCCAAAAATAACATTTTTGATATAAGACTGTCATAAAGAATGAGAATCACCCCTTGTCTCAGTATTACTGAGTTGCATTCAGGGAAAAGGCTACACTCCCTCAGATACAGGACAAATCTGTTCCTGATTTCATTTGTGCCCCAACTCCATAAGATCCTAAAATAGGAGTGTGGTGTCTGGACGAGGATTCGCTCTCAAAGAGTGGCACTTATTGACTGATTACTTTAATACGTTGGAATTTTTTTTAGCATACATATGTAATTCATGATAGGTCTCTGTGAAGTGAATAATGGAAAATTGGGTGGGTTGGAGGACATGCTGGTAATGGAACATGCATAATTTTCCTCAAACGTCTGTGGATTTTATGGATGAATAAAGCAGGGGAATGCTGATAAAAAGGTATAGACTTCAACAATAATGTGTAGTCTCCATCAACCACAACTCCTTCTACAAATCTCTCATGCATCAGAATTAATTTGACCACAATCAGAGAAGGGAAGCTAGTTAAGAGATGTGTTAATGCAATGTTATATATGCAACTAATGTCAAGAATTTCTCCAATTCCTTTTTGCATTTTTACTGACCCAAAGCTGTTCCTCAGAGTATCTTTCTTAATTATTCAATCTCCTGAATGTAGGTTTCCTACTCCTCTAGGTTCCCAATTATAATGACTCTTTGCACATCCATGCACTATACCTCACTTCTCTATTGGCTCTACAGTTCTGTTGATGCATGCTGACATTAGGGGCCTGATTTTACCATCAAGTTGCACCTGTTTTTAGATACGAAAACTTGAACAAGTCAAGCATGAGGTGATGAGTGCAATCCGTGCCCGTCTCCACGCCGGTTCCCTCTTTACCAAGGCCGGAAAATGGCTATGATTAGGACCGCATCCGAAACGGGTGCGATGCCCATTTAAATGCATTTGCATGCAACCTTACTGGCACTTCCCCTTTTATCACTGCATTCGGCTATCCAGAATCGGTGTGAATCAGACAAACTCCACAAAAGTCCGATTCAGGTTCTCCAGTTAGTGAAGAGGTAAGTGCCAAGTGTCTGAGGGCCCTCTGCTTGAAATCAATTGGGAGGGGTGGGCAAGGTTGATCCGATAGCTCTCTGCTTGAGATTGGTACATTGGTCTGCTGCCACTCTGCTTGAGATCAGTGGGGTGAAGGGGGAGGGCCCTCTGCCACTCTGCCTGTGATCAGTGGGGGGGAAAGAGGGGGACCACTGCCACTCTGCCAGAGATCGTTGGGGGGAAGTGGGGAGGGGCCCACGATCAGCGTGGGTGGCAGAGGGGGTGGGAGGATAAGGGGGTCAGTAATGTTGTGAGGGTGGGGCAATATCTGTGGGGGCCAGGGGAGACATTATCCTGCCAGAGAGGATGTAGCAGGGGAGCCGCATTCTATCATTTTTTTCAGCACATGTGCAGTTGAAGGTGCCGATCGGAGCTGCAGGATTTTGGGCATGTTAAGCCCCACCCACAAACTTCTGCAGCACGATTCGGAATCACTGATATTTTTTCAGGCAGAGTGTACATGGGGGCACCTGGGAATGGGTCTCAAAGGCGGATCTGAAACACTCCCAGTTTCTAGTCTGCCCAGCACTTAGAAACAAAATGGTAAAATAGGGCCCTAGATATATATGTTTCAATTGAAGTTTCCACTCATCCTTGGCTCTTTGCTCCTTCTTAGTCCTTTGAATTTCCTAAGATAGTAAATACCTAATCTATATAATCCAGATAAAAGAGAAATACTGCAGATGCTGGAATCTGAAACAAAAACCGAAAATGCTGGAAAACCTCAGCAGGTGTGACAGCATCTGTGGAGATAGAATAGAGCCAATGTTTCGAGTCTGGATGACCTTTCATCAGCCCTGACTATTCTGTTCTCTCTAAACAGATGCTGTCAGACCTGCTGAGATTTTCCAGCATTCAATTTGTGTCCACCAAAGTGTGCAGTGAGGACTTCCACGACGGTCTGCTGGAGAATGCTAGGAGAGGCCAATAAGAGAGGCTGTGTGGTTTTTCAAGGCAAATTCAAGACTGGAGTGGTGGCAGGAAAATGGATAGCATTTTGGTGATTGGAGCCAATCTTAACCTAACTCACCCAGCAAGCAATTACAAATCACCTCCAATTTACCACTCCTTTCCCAACAGAAACCCAGCACCATCATTAACATTGGAGCTGATCTGGGTCACAAATGCACCTGCTGGAAACAGGCAAGTGCCTCAACCATTAATTCAAATCAGGGTCATTTGGACCTATAATAAGTTCACAGAGGCAGAAGTCCCTTCACCAGAATCCCCTTTGTTTGCAATTCCAACAGCAGTATACATCGTGCTGACAGTCAGCAGTCTACCTTCAAGAGTGTCAGAGGAACTGACTCTCCTGGTTATATTACATAAAGTCTCCCTGATTGGCCCATAAATTGGCCCCTTAATCAGGGAGTTTGTATATTAATAGGCTAATTCCAATTACAGGACCCAATGCAATTTTTGCCACAAGTCCCACTGAGCAACAAGGCTGTTGAGTAAAATGTGGCAAGATTGGCTTTAGAAACTGTGATATGATGGCATCTCCAATTAAGGGACACTAACCATCAGGAACTTAGGATATTAGAATATATCTGGTGGTGTATAGAGCATATTTAAGGCAGTTTTGAATCTGCAGTTTGCTTCTTTCCAATTTTTTTCACAAAGGCCTTCATTGCCATCTTTATCAGACTAGAGTGATCACTTCAGAACAATAATGCAAGTCCGTGACAGTTTCACTGGGAATTGTCATAATGCTTTCATTCTGCATCGACTATCTACGTCTGTACTTTTCCAGCCATTAAAGAATATTAGAGGGTGCATTCGAGGGAACAAGGAACACTGCTCCACAACCACATTATGCCTCAGCAACACACGTGAAATGAGACTACATGGACGATCACTTAACATCTGAATGGCATTTTGAAGCAAAGGGCCAGATGTTTTGGTTACTCTGCAGGATTCCTAAAATATGGCCCAAAGAAAATAAGCTGTACCATTGTTATTGCTGCATTTTGCACCACTTTATGACCTGAATTGGAATTGGAGGAGACATCAGCAAGAAGAACATCAGGACAGAATATATTTGCTTTCTTAATCAGTATCTGTTTGTAATTAGTGGGCCCGATTTTACCATTTTCAGTCTAAGGGCTGAATCTGGGTGCAATTCAGTTCCGTTCTCAGGCGCCCCCTTACGCACTTTGCCTGAAAAAAATCAAGTCCAAATTGTGCTGTGGGTGGGGCTTATCATGCCTGAAACACCACTGGTCTGGTCAGAGCCTTCAACTGTGCATGTGCAGTGAAAAAAATTTGAAAAACATGCCCGTCACATCGGTCCCAGAAAGCAAAAAGCGGATAAAGCGGCCCTGGAGCAAAAAGTGGGAGCAATGGCCCCTACAGACATCGCTCTGCTCACACAATAAAACTGTCACCCTTATCCACCCACCCAGATTGATTGTGAGCCCCGTCCCCTTTTCCTTCCCCACCCCCCCCCCCCCATTCGCCTGCAGAGTGGCTGCGGACCCCTCCTGCCCGTCTCCCGCTCTCCCCACCAGAGAACAATCCCCTCCCGACACAGAATGATTGGACCATCCTCGCAATCCCCCCATACCTGCACCACGCAATGACCTGGCCTCCCTCTCCCTCCTCCCCACCAGAAATGATCTGGCCTTGCCCCTCCCCCCCACCACAAGAGATGCAACTGGCCCTCCTCCTCCCCCCACCCACCAGAGAACAATCTGGCCTCCCTCCACACCCTCCATCCAGCAAGAGGCACTCCTCCTCTCCCCCCTCCCACCAGAGAGCCTCCTCCTCCCCATCCCACCAGACAATGATCTGGGCTGCCTCCCTCTCCCTCCCCATCTCTCCCCTTTCTCTCCTACCACCAATCTGAGGCAGAGAGCCGCCAGAAACTCTGAATTTACCTCTTCAGAAGCTGAAGCACCCAAAACAGACCTTTGCCGAACATGTCTGTTTCGTGCTGAATCTGGACGGGCAAATGTGATGGTAACGGGGGAATTGCTGGTAAAGTTAGGCGTCCAGCTCATTAAGTCAACTTAAATGCCTGCAAATACGTTTAAATTGATGTCATGCCCGAAATGAGTGTGGTTCAGATCGTGACCGTTTTCAGGCCCTGGTAAAATGGGCATCTGTGCAGATACAGGCACAGATTGCACTAGTCACCTCACGCCAATCTTTTCTAAGTTTTCATGCCCAAAATGGGTGCAACGCAGTGGTAAAATTGGATATAGTATATTTTATATGTAAAGAGCTGTGTCTTTTCTAACCCTTGGAATGTGTGTTCTAATTAAATAATTCAGCAGCAACTTTGAGTTTGAAATAAAGGAAGTTATTTATTCTCACACTTATCTGAAATTCGTGCAATGTCACACATTGCTTCACACACACAAGTATTGGATACAGATAAAGATAGTCCACTTTTACAGATAACAGTTAACTCAGTCTCTGCTTCACTATTTCAGTCTCCCACGTGGCAGGCTTGTGGTCTCTTGAATGGTTTTGATCATTTAAACTTGAAGTGAGGGTCTTGTAAAATGAAGGGTTCATAGCAAGCTGTGTGGTTTCTTACATTCAATCATCCAGGAGGTTGCTTCTCAGGTGAACTTTTAAACTGGAACAGATTAAGTACTTTGGCTGCTTGGATGACTTGCAGTTAGTTTCTGAGTCTGGTTCTCAAACTGGCTGATGGTTGATGGATGTGCTGGATCCTGGGGTAATAAGTGTATGGTCCCTGAAATTAGCTTTGATCACATGACTACTGGGTTAACACGTCTGAGGTCCACTCAGTCTAGTTTGAATGAAGGGGACTATTGTAGTAGAATGTTGATAAAAGCCATTGAATTCCGATCTTCCTTTTTGCCCAATATGAAACATACAGGTAGAAGTGTGGAAGCTCCATTAGCCCGTCCTTAAACAATAAGATATGTAAATTCAGCAAATGGCTGTGAGGAACTCTCCCCTAGGTGTATCTTTAATTAGTTATTTGCTAGAGATTTGATAATATCAGTAGAACAGATTACAAAAATCAAGTGATTTACAGTAGTCATCTTAACAGCTTGTTTGTGTCCAATTTTTAGAAGTATTGACTGAAAGTTTAAAATATGACATGCCCATACTGGGCATAACAAGAGGCACTGTCAAACAAGAAATGTGAGGGAAGATCACAAGAAGTAGAGGTAACACACACGTCGGCTAGGCAGGCCAGAGAATAGTGGCCTTCTGAATCCCTTTATCTGAAAAGTTACAAAACCTGCCTCAGCTTTAACAATCCTTGTTAACCCATCGTCACTTCCTTATTTTTACATTAAAGAACTTCAAATTCAGCCAATCTCTATGCTAATGAGACAGCTCCTAATTTGAGCTCTTTATATATGTCTGTAATTCTTGTAGTTAATAAATATACACTGTGGTCACACTTAAGAGTACAAACAGTTCAGTAAGACCTGCTGAATGGTATCCAACACCTTACAACATTCACCAGTGCAGGGTGATTCCTTACATGGAGATTCTTCCGATTCACTCTCTTATCCAGATGCAAAAGCAATTTCTACATTGGTGTTTAGGAGTGATGCAGCACATGATATACGTGGGCAGCACAGTGGCACAGTGGTTAGCACTCCTGCCTCACAGCGCCAGAGGCATGGGTTCAATTCCAGCCTTGGGTCACTGTGCAAACTTCACACAGACATTCTCACCATGTCTGCATGGGTTTCCTCTGGGTGTTCCATCCAAAGATGTGTGGATTGGGTTGATTGGCCATGCTAAATTGACCCTTAGTGTCAGGGGATTAGCAGAGTAAATATGAGGGGTTACAGGAATAGGGCCTGCGTGGGATTGTGGTTGGTGTGGACTCGATGGGCCAAATGGCCTCCTTCTGCACTTCAGGGATTCTATGATGATTGTGCCTCTTCAGAAGGACTCTCTTTTTCTCCCTTGATTTTCAGGAGGACCTGGAAGAGCAAGGAGGGGAAAGAACAAGATTTATTATGGTGGCACGGTGGCTCAGTGGTTAGCACTGCTGCCTCACAATTCCGGGGAGCCAGGTTTGATTCTGGCCTTGGTCACTGTCTGTACAGAGTTTACACATTCTCCCTGTGTCTGTGTGGGTTTCCTCTGAATGCTCCAGTTTCCTCCTACTGACCAAAGATTTGTGGGTTAGGTTGATTGGCCATGCTAAATTGCCTCTTAGTGTGTCCTGGGATGTGTAGGTTAGAGGGATAAATGTGTGGGCTTGTGGGAATAGGGCCTTCGGTGCGATTGTTGTCGGTGCAAACTCATTGGGCTGAATGGCCTCCTTCTGCACAGTAGGAATTCTATGATTCTATTTTATGGCATTAAGAGATCATATATTAATATATGGAATGCATCACAAGGTAGTGCTGCTGTGTGAAGTTCCTGTAACCTTGTTCAGAAAAGCTCATGGTCAATAATGAGCACTGGGAATTAAAATTAGCCCAATCTCTGGAACAGCACATTTGTTTCAATCCTGCAAGGAACTAAATTCAGGGCCCAAATTAACAGAATAGATTAGATAAATGTTAAAAGGAAATGGGAAGTAAAGGGATATGGGAAAATGACAGGCACATGGGTTTAGAAATACAGCTCACAGACGGTAAATATCAATGTGAACCAATTAGGTTTGTGTCTGCATCGTAATTTATTTGTAATTCAATGTTTAAAAGTAATGCTCCGGTGTGAGGAAATAACGTAGCAAACTAATTATGCCACAGGAAATGCAAGTGTGGCAGATAGGAAGAATGTGCAAGGCACAAGGCTATATATGCATCTAACTTGATGTTTTAATGAACATTTAATGCCAATGTATATTGCTGACGTAGACTGCTGATGGAATTTACACTCCTGCAGTTTATACTTGTCACCTGCACCCACATCTGCGTCACTGTGGATTAGCTCAGAATAAAATTAAATAGATTTTTAAAAATGCATTTAACCAATAAATACTGAGGTAGAAAGTAAGCATTTAAATTGCTGCGAGTAATATCTATGTGAGAGTTACTTGTATTTGAAAAAAATCATTGTGGAATAAAAATTTTAAAAAGCGAGCGAATTTACAAGCACATTGTCTATTCTGTTGATTCATGGCAATACTGAAGAGTTGGCCCCTCTTCACCTCAGACCACTTTGGTAGATCCACTACATAATAATCAAAAGATTTACTTTAAAGTTGCACTTATAACAAGAGTGGAAAATGTCAGAGGGATAAATTTCATTCGATGAAAGGCCTTTTCATCTTTTAGTCTACATGACTGAAAACAGGAATTCTGATTTCACAGGAGAGCATTTGGATCAGGCTAAATGGAAACAAACTGGGCACAATTCAGCAAAATGAAAAAATAAGTGCTGCTGCCAGTGGGAAAAGCACAGTGCTTCCTGCTAGTGCTGGCAGCACCTGTCAGGTGGAATTCAGCCACCTTTACAATGTAAACGTGTGCAAGACAAAACAAACCAGCCAGTCTGGCTTCATAGAGATCGAGCGTCATTTCTAAAGGGCAGCATGATCTCAGCGTTCAGAGACAGGCAGCCCCTCCTCCACTATGGACATGGTGACCATCCGTTGACAAGGGGAGCACCCCGCAACTCTTCAGCGCAGAAGGGCATGCCACCCACCCACCCCCCCATGACTAAAAGAACAGATCATGCCCACCACACCACATTGGCATGATGTTGACCTCCCCACCCCTCCCACACAAGAGACACACTCTGATGTAAGGTCCCCCCAGGCCCCAACCCCCCTCACGCAGCATCTTCCATCAGGCTCCATCTTAGATGCCCCCTTCATGTAGAGTGTCGAAATTTGCTGATGACACCAAGATTGGGGGAACGGCAAATTGTGTGGAGGGTGTGGAGAGTCTGCAGAAGGATCTAGATAGGCTGGGCGAATGGGCCAGGAACTGGCAAATGGAATTTAATGTTGGCAAGTGTGAGGTGGTCCACTTTGGTAGGAAGAATGGTAGGAAGGACTATTACTTACGGGGCGAAAAACTGCAGCAGGCGATGGTGCAGAGGGACCTCGGGGTCCTTGTACATGAGTCGCAAAAACCCAGCTTGCAGGTGCAGCAGGTGGTCAGGAAGGCGAATGGGATGCTGGCCTTCATAGCGAGGGGGATTGAATATAAAGGTAGGGAGGTCTTGCTGCAGCTGTATAGGGCATTGGTGAGGCCGCAGCTGGAGTACTGTGTGCAGTTTTGGGCGCCGCACCTGCGCAAAGATATTTTGGCCTTGGAGGGAGTGCAGAGCAGGTTTACTAGGCTGATACCGGAGTTGAGGGGGTTGAGCTATGAGGAGAGGCTGAATAAACTGGGCTTGTACTCATTAGAGTTTAGAAGAATGAGGGGAGATCTCATTGAGACGTATAAGATGATGAATGGGATGGATAGGATAGAGGTGGAAAGACTCTTCCCGCTCAAAAAAGACAGTAGGACTAGGGGGCACAGCCTCAAGATAAAAGGGGGGCGGTTTAGAACAGAGTTGAGGAGGAACTTCTTCACTCAAAGGGTGGTGAATCTCTGGAATTCTCTGCCCGTTGAAGCGGTGGAGGCTGCCTCGCTAAATATTTTTAAGACGCGGGTTGATGGGTTTTTGATAGGAGAGGGGATTAAGGGTTATGGGGAGAGGGCGGGAAAGTGGAACTGAGCAGCGACAGATCAGCGACAGATTGAATGGCGGGGCAGGCTCGAAGGGCTGAATGGCCTGCTCCATGTTCTTATGTTCTTATGTTCTTCCCCTTGACAGTGGCAACCTTGCACTGCTCCCTGGCACACTGACACTGGCACACTGGCAGTGACACCCTGACCTGGTATCTTGGATTCCAAGAGGGGCAAGGAGGTAAATAAGTACTCTCATATGTCCCTCTGCCACTGCCGGGCTGCAGAGGGAGGGTACTCCAAGGGAAAGGGGTTGGGTGGGCTTAGGCTAGAGAGATGGGGTTGACCTCGTTGGGGACTCCCCTCAGGAGTGAGGGTCCCATAGTTGAACTGCCCCTTCTTGCCCTGGAGAAGGTGGCTATCACTCTTAGCATGGTGATCTCAGGCAACTTTCTGATCAAATTCTTCCCAGGTTTGGAACTGATGCCTAATTCAATGGATCATCGTAATTCCTACCAGGGACTGTTTCAAGGTAAAGCACCAACTTTTATTCTCCTGTTAACCACAGCAACATTTGTAAAAAAAAAAATCCAATAAATAACTTTATAGCTTCAAATTTGAAACAACATTCAAAGAAATATTATTTTGTCCGTTGACCTTTGCTCGTTAGCGAACAGATTTTCTCAGGGTGATCAGAGGGTTCTTTAAATTCATTGAAAAAAGGAATCATACAAAAAAAGTGTGAGATGTGACTTCTGACCACTTATTACAGATCTTGCATCCATAAAAATAATTGCAGATAAGTTCATTTCAATTTGACAGACATTTTCTCATCTAATCATTGTGAATGGGTTTCCATCAATAAAGAACTTTTCAGCAGTTAACAAGGATTAACATGATTGAATTGGGTGCCTGTTACAATATAATTTATGGTTCTTAATCATTTGATTAAGGTTTCACAGTGCATGTGAAATTAAAGCTTTCAGGAGTAATTAAAGCCCCAGTGACTCCAACACAAGAAATGGAATGGCTGGGTGCAGGTTTAATCCCCAAATTTCCCAACTGCTGGAAATGTGATATTGTGGACAGATAGCTGGGGAAGGAGATGTCTGAGGATCACGATTGGCTTCCCTTGAGATACTGATATTGGCAGAAGCTAGGAAGCAGATGGCCCAATTGACTTTGCAGACTGCCATAAATAGTTGTACTGTGGGCCAGGAATGTTAGCCATATCTGCAGCAAGGGAAAGAATTTTAAAATAAAAAAAGGATGGGCTTAATTCCCAATTTAAAATCCGGACAAGCAGCAAGGCCTGGATCAGCAGGGCAAGGGTCAGGCTCATCAGGGCTTGTTGATTTGAGGCTTGATTTTTGGGCTATTTTTAAATACATCAGACAAAATAATTATCCAAACCCAAATCAGTGAAATAAGAAACACGGGAATGCATCAAGCATGAAGCAGGAGGCTTCCAACGAGGATACGCAGGAGAACTCTCAGGTGACGAATGGAGGAAAGGAATGGAGGTGATTATGGTCAGGGGAAGAATGGAAATCCTGGACCGGGGAGGCCCACATTTTGCACATAAAGTTTGTGTCTCCTGCTCCTCCCAGCTCTCAAGCAATCTCATGAGCAGAACAAGTGGAGACTCCACTTGTTCATCTGAGAGTGACACCACCCAAATATCAAAAAGAGACATTATGGATAGCTCTCAAAATTCCTATGGCAGGGATTCGGAAAACCCGGGCTGTTAACCTGACACTTCTACAGGCGAGGTCTTCACAGAATATCATGCAGTTTTATGAAACGTGCCATATATGCTAGATCCTGGGTAAATAACAACCTATCATCAAACCAGCACCCTTAATTCCCATACCAATTTTTGAGTAACTATTTAGTAGAGTGTTGGTCGATTTTTACCGTCTGTTACTGAAAATGAAAACAGGACACCAGTATAGCATTCCTATTATGGATAGGGCAACCCGGTTTCCAGAGGCTTCTTTTGAGAACAATAGCAGCTAAGATTGTGGTAGAGAAGGTAACCCTGTTCTTTAACCAGATATGGATTATCGATGGAGATCCTGTTGGATCAAGCTTCCAATTTTATGTCTAAAATTTCTAAAAAAAAATGTTTGGATACAAAATAGTTAAAGTCGACACCGTATCATCCACAGCACAAAGAGTTCTAGAGGGGTACCAGCAAACTCTCAAAACAAAGATTTAGGGCACGATCTCACCGGCCATTCACACCCTGCTACTGCTGCAAATGAGGGGGGAAATTTGGCACTCAGCCAAATCTCCGTTCACTGCAGCAGGACCAGATAAATCCCATCTGTATCGTTATGAATATCCCCATGATTAGGATACAAGGCTGGACTTCCTTTTTTTGCTACCCGAGATTCGCCAAATGAATCTAACGGTTTTGGTCCTTTTGAATTAATTTATGGGCATGAGATAAAAGGTTCTCTGAAATAAATCCTGAGAAAAGGTTTAGGATAGAGGAATGAATCCTCTATTAGATTGTGTATCTGTGTTCCAGGAATGGCTCACTGGAACCTGCAAAGTGCTTCAAGAACATCTTAAAGTTTCTCAAATGAAGCTGAAGGAATGGGCTGATGTGCAGGCTGTGACCCAAATGTCACAACCAGTGGATGAAGTGTTAATGCTATTGCCTTTAAGGTCAAACGTCTGAATGCATGGTTCAGTGGTCCATCCAAGTTTTTTTTAAAGAGGGCTGATAAAGTAAATTATTTGATACACATCCCAAATTGTAGTAAGAAGAATCAACTGTCATATCAATGAGTTAAAACAATACAACCATTTGGAAGACGATAAGAAGGAGCAGGTAGGTCAGGTAATAAGGACAGTGGAGGATGAAAGAAACAAAGAGAGAAAAGCAGAAGGAAAGCCTATACTCTCTGGAATTTAAAAGGATGAGGGGGCATCGAATTGAGATGGTAAAATGTATGGATAAGGTATATTCTAGAATGGGAGGCCATTGTCTTAGGATAAGGGGTAGCAAATTTAAAACAGTTGAGGAGAATCTACTTTTCCCAAAGGGTTGTGAATCTGCGGAATTCACTGTCCCCAAAGTGTGGTGAATGCTGGGACAGTGAGTAAATTTAAGGAGGGATTAGACAGATTTTTAATTGGTAATGGGTTGAACGGTTATGGGGAGAAGGCAGGAAAATGGCCACGTATGATCTGGATGTTGGGAAATCTACTTCTATAAAGCAATGCATTTATCATTTAAGCCTTGAAATGCAGGTCTAAGTGAAAACGGAGATTCAACACATTTTGGAAAATCGTCTGATTGAACCTAGTCAAAGCAATTGGATTTCTCCAGTGGCATTAATGCCTAATGGGTCTTGCAAATTTTACATAGATTACAGAAAGATTAATGGAGTAACAAAACAGACTCCTGCCCAGTCCCTCGGTTAGGGAGGAAGCCCTATTTTAACAGATCTCAAAAAACCTTGGAGATGAGTTTGTGAAAGCACAGGTAGCTTATATCGGACATATAATAGGATAGCGACAAGTGTGGCGAAGAACAGTATGGTGTTTGTTCGAATTTCCTGCCCCTAAAACTAAACAAGAAATCATGAGATTTTTCAGGACACGTGGCTGCTACCCTACATTGGTGCCAAACTTCAGTACAACACCTGCTCCACTAACGAAGCTATTGCAAAAGAAGACAAAGGTCGTAAGGACAAGAGAGCTCCAGACAGCTTTTGAGAAACGGGAGATAATTCTAACAAACGAATCGGTGGTATTAGCTGCCCCTAACTTCACTAAATCCTTCAAGATGGCAATCAATGTTAATGACTTGGGGTGGGAGTGACCTTATTTGCAACAAGGTGAATTAAGCACAGAGAAGCCAGTGGGATACTTTGCTTTCAAAAAAAAATCAGCATTGAAAAGGATATTCTATGGTAGAAAAGGAAACCCTGGGATTGTTACTGGTTCTTACAAACATTTGGAGGTATACATCTATGATGGCTGCCTGTATGCTGACCAAAATGCCTTGGGAGAAGTTTAAGACTCATATTGCCAAACAGTTCTCATGGGGCTTGTTAATGCAGCCTTATATCTTAAAGATTGTTCATATTGCTGATAATACAATTGCTGATAATGTAATTTTTGAAAATGAAAACTATTTAGATTCTGTCTGAGGAGTAAATGAGAGTAGGTGGGTGGACATTTGAATTTTTAATTGGTGCATATGTTTTCCTGTACATTTTGCAATGAGGTGCATTTGGAAATGGTGTTTCTTTTCTTACAGATGAAGGCATGTTAGCAATGTTTGAATTTTATGCTTTTAAAAATTGGAAAGTCTTTACTCAACTCTTTGTTAAATTTGCTACCCCTTATCTTAAGACTATGGCCTCTCATCCTAGAATGCACCACGTCTACCTTATCCATACCTTTTACCATCATATGTACCTCAATTTGATCTCCCCTCATTCTTCTAAACTCCAGAGAATATAGGCCTTCCTTCTGCTTTGCTCTCACTGTCTCTTTCATCCTCCACTGTCCTTTACTACCTGACCATTCTGCTCCTGAATTTTGTGAACACAGTCCTGAGTTTTTTTTTAAAAAAAGGGCTACAAGTTCACTTTGGTCTGTGGGCAAACTGCATTTCCCAAGAAATCACATGACTTCAGTTAGCTAACCAGCAAGACACTTGGTAAGCAAAAAGAGTTACTTGAGTTAAAGCAAAAAAAAACTGCTGTTGCCAGGCTGTAGGGGCTTGCTGTTTGGTTAAAAACATCTGGTTTCAGAGATCTTTCTGAACATTTTGTTTTAAACTCAGTTGTGTTGCGACTTGAAAGCAAACTGTGAAGGAAGATTACTTCACTCTTTTTCTCTCCCTATAATGCCTGCAGTTCCAGAATGAGTTTTTACCTTCAGCCAGAAAATTTTCCAAACAGTACAAAACATCTGTACTTTGAAAGCTGGCAAAGCTGCGACAACCAAGAGCTAACAAAGGCCGTTTTCCATTGAAGATCCAACTGAAAGGACTCCAATTAACTATTGTGACCAGCACCTTGTCAGATCACCAACATCCAAACCATTTTGAACTTTACCCTTTTTTATAGTGTTCCCCCAATACCAACCTCTCCAGAGATCTTAAATGTCTTTTATTTTGATTTTTATATGTGTGTGCATTGAAACTTGATTTATTTTAAAAAGGATTTGTTTTATAATAAATTAATTATTCTGAATTTATTGAAAGAAGCCAACTTTAGGTCACTTTATTCAGGGTCTATCAGTAGTATACTAGCCATTTTGGTGAATGAATTAAACATTTAAACTATTACTGTAACCTGTGAAGTAGTGGAGTTGGAGCAGTGATAAACAACCTAGACAAGTGAATGGGCTGCTTGAGTGGCCTCCTTCATCTCAGTGGAATCAGGCTTGTTCTCTAACCATGACCCCACGAATTAGATTAAATACATTTAATACATGCCAAATATTTCATAACTTTTGAAAATCCATAACCATTTATATATTAATAGAACAGTCAACTCCAAATCAAAAGGACGCAGAGAGTGCACAGCTTTCACAGTCAATGCCACATGTAATCAGTATGCACCTCACTTCATTTGCCAGTTCCTTACATGCATGCCACTTCAGTCATTTCAGTTAAGACAAAATTACACAGACAGAAATCAGCAGAATGTGGTAGCCCTGTACATAGACAATGACCAACAAGATGTCTCATGGGACACACTCAGAACCCAGATGGGCTGCATATGCCCTTGGACCGCAGGTTGCCTAGCACTGAGATAGAGAATCTGCGCACTTCTCCCAGGCCGATTATAACAGTGTCCCTTATTTCATCAGAGTTAGTCATCCCAGCTATATAAGGCGGAGGGTGAGTATGACGTGGACAGGGCGAGGGCCACAATATTGATATTTTAATCCCTCGCACAACAGATTTTCATCAGGCATATAGGAATGTTTGTAGAAAAGGATACAATTGAACTGGGAGATAAGAGATATTTTTAAGTCATCTGAAGATAAATTGAAGCTATAAAGAATTCGGTGTGATCAGATGCAGCATATAACACATCACATTGCCAACTATAAAAGCCTGAAATTTAAAAGCCAGTATTTAATCACACACAACACACACGTGCGCACACACACACATTAAGACATTAAGAGTATTCAATCATGACGTGCAGAGAACAGACATTATTTTCCATTCCTTGGATTCCATGAATCATACAATCGATGTGAATGAATAAATGATCTGCTAAAACAGACACCTGAGATTAATCTGAGTGCCAAGATTGCATGCACTATGTGTAATGATGCTGGTTACCAGGGTCCACCAATCCCCATACTTCATGTAGCAGACACTAACATTTATGCTGCAGCAATTACTTCTCTAAAATAAATTTCATTTAATGTATATGAATAGTTAATAAAGATAATGTCCGTAATATTAAAAAGGGAGAAGTATTTTTATACTTTTGCCATTTATATAACAAGAATGGCATTAAAGAACAATGTCAATGACCCATTGTTATGACAGTCACAGGGGATCATCTACAGATCTGCCTGCAGGCCTCATGGAGTAAGAGCTCCCTGATTGTGTGAGTGGAAGCTTGCCTGGAATTCAGTCATGAGCTTAGAAGACACAAAGGCCAAGCTAGCCACCGACACATGGGAACCATTACAGATAATGGGCACCATGGCAAACCAACTGAATTACAGGCTCAACTTCCACTCATCATTGTACAGGGACAAGGACCTAGCCTTGTGAAGAGGTTGATGCTTAGTTTGGAGGAGTCAAAGAGTATGTGTTGGCCTTTGAATGAGCACTCACAAGATGCAAAAGGGGTTTCCGACATAGCTTCACAGGACACTTCAACCATTATTAAGCTGCAATGAAAGTCACAGTATCACAGAATCTTTAAAATGCAGAAATAGGCTATTTGGCCCATCAAGTCTGCAATGGCTCTCTGAAAGAACATTCTACCTAATCCCACCCTCTGCCTTATCCCCATAACCTTGCATGTTCTTTTGTTTCAAATTGTAAACCAATTCCCTTTTAAATACCTTGATTGAACCTTCTTCCACACCCTCTTGGGAAATTCATTCCGGATTCCAACCACTCCAGGTGAAAAAAATTTTCTTCACATCACTTTTACTCCTTTTGCCAATTATTTTGATCTGTGCCCTCTACTTTCTGTTGCTCTCTTGAATGCAAACCATTGTTCACTATTTACCCTGTCCATACCCCTCAGGATCTTGAGCAGAACAAAGAAAAGTACAACACAGGAACAGCCGCTGGCCCTCCAAGCCTCCGCCTATCATGATGCCATAACTAAAAAAGAAACCTTCTGCCCTTACTTGGTCCACATCTATTTTCTGCCTATTCATGTACCCATCCAGATGGATCTTAAATGTTGCCAATGTGCCTGCTTCCACCGCCTTCTCTAGCAGTGCATTCCTTGCACCCACCACTGTGAAAAACTTTCCCTGCACATCTCCCTTAAACTTTCCCTCTCTCATCTTAAATCTGTGCCCCCTTGTAATTGACACTTTCATCCTTGGAAAAAGCCTCTGAACATTCACCCTCTCTCATAATTTTGCAGACCTCTATTGGCCTCCGTCTTTCCACAAATACAACCTCTCCTCATAGCCAACACCCTCAAGACCAAGCAACATCCTGGTGAACCTTCTCCAAAGCTTCCACGTCCTTCTGATAATGTGGTAACCAGAACTGCACGCCACACTGGCTGTTCTCTTGTCCTCTAGAACCTTGCCTGTTTTCAAAGAGGGTGTGATGATATCTGTTAAGGCCCCAGCTATTTCTCCCCTTGCCTCCCGCAGTAACCTGGGATAGATCCCATCTGGCCCTGGGGATCTGTCTACCTTAATGGAATTTAGGATATACAATTCCTCCTTTGATATATTTTGGCAGCAGGGTGGCACAGCTGCTGCACAGTGCCAGGGACCTGGATTTGATTCCTGGCTTGGGTCACTGTCTGTGTGACATTTACACATTCTACCCAAGTCTGCATGGGTTTCCTCCAGGTGCTCCAGTTTCCTCCCACAGTCCAAGAATGTGTGGATTATGTTGATTGGCTATGCCAAATTGACCCAAGTGTCAGGGGGATTAGCAGGGTAAATGTGTGGGGTTGCAGGGCTCAGGCCTAGGTGGGATTATGGTTGGTACAGACTCAATGGGCCAAATGGCCTCCTTCTGAACTGTAGGATTCTATGATATTGACATTCTCTAGTGCATTCATACACTATCCCTGACCTCAACATCCATCAAATCTTTCTCTTTGGTGAATACCAATACGAAGTACTCATTAAGGATTTCACCAACTTCCTGGGGCTCCACACATAACTTCCCTCCATTGTCCTTGAGTGGGTCTACTCTGTCTCTTGCTCCTAATATATGCCTTTATTCTCACTGATCACATTTGCTAAAGACATTTCATGGCCCCTTTAAGCACTCCTAATTCCACATTTAAGTTCCCTCCTACTTTCATGTACCCCTCAAGGGTTTTGTCAGTTATAATCACACCCTCTCTCCATGTACATAGAACATATATCTATCTATCACACACCCTCTCTCCATGTAACGAACACACTTTTTCTCGCTCTCAGTGCCACTTACGCGCGCGGCTTCCCTCTCCTGTTCAAATGCTCCCGCGGTTGGTGACGGAGCTGATGTTTTATCCCAGCAGAGAGCGCGGAAATGACGTTCCCCGGCAGCTAGCCTGTTGTTGGTAACGGTCGCCATGGTGACGTAGCATCCTCAGTCCAGCTGCTTTCAGACAGCGCGGCCAGCCGCCATGGAGGAGGAGATCCCCAGCGAGTGCATCTACAACCTGCTGCCCCGACCCGAGCCACCACCTCGACAGCCACTCAAGTGAGATACACCCATCCTCAGCGAGACGGGAATGGACATGTGTAAGGGGAATGGAGAGGAATAGGAGAGGAGGGAGGGGGATAGGGGATTGGGCAGGTGGAGACAGGAGAGATACGGGGGAAGGGGGACTTGGGGGGGAAGGGGGACTTGGGGGGGAAGGGGGACTTGGGGGGGGGAAAGGGAAGGGGGACTTGGGGGGGGAAAGGGAAGGGGGACTTGGGGGGGAAAGGGAAGGGGGACTTGGGGGGGGAAAGGGAAGGGGGACGGTGGGGGGGAAAGGGAAGGGGGACGGTGGGGGGGAAAGGGAAGGGGGACGGTGGGGGGGAAAGGGAAGGGGGAGGGGGGACGGTGGAGGGGAAAGGGAAGGGGGGAGGGGGGACGGTGGAGGGGAAAGGGAAGGGGGGAGGGGGGGGCGGTGGAGGGGGGAGGGGAAGGGGGAGGGGGGGGCGGTGGAGGGGGGAGGGGAAGGGGGAGGGGGGGGCGGTGGAGGGGGGAGGGGAAGGGGGAGGGGGGGCGGTGGAGGGGGGGGGAGGGGAAGGGGGAGGGGGAGGGGGGGGCGGTGGAGGGGGGAGGGGAAGGGGGGGGCGGTGGAGGGAGGGGGGGCGGTGGAGGGGGGAGGGGAAGGGGGAGGGGGGGAGGGGGGGAGGGGAAGGGGGAGGGGGGGCGGTGGAGGGAGGGGCTGGGGCGGTGGAAAGGGGGAGGGGGGGCGGTGGAGGGGGGGAGGGGGAGGGGGGGCGGTGGAGGGGGGGAGGGGAAGGAGGAGGGGGGCGGTGGAGGGGAAGGGGGAGGGGGGGCGGTGGAGGGGGGGAGGGGAAGGGGGAGGGGGGCGGTGGAGGGGAAGGGGGAGGGGGGGCGGTGGAGGGGGGGAGGGGAAGGGGGAGGGGGGCGGTGGAGGGGAAGGGGGAGGGGGGGCGGTGGAGGGGGGGAGGGGAAGGGGGAGGGGGGCGGTGGAGGGGAAGGGGGAGGGGGGGCGGTGGAGGGGGGGAGGGGAAGGGGGAGGGGGGCGGTGGAGGGGAAGGGGGAGGGGGGGCGGTGGAGGGGGGGAGGGGAAGGGGGAGGGGGGCGGTGGAGGGGAAGGGGGAGGGGGGCGGTGGAGGGGGAAGGGGGAGGGGGGGCGGTGGAGGGGAAGGGGGAGGGGGGGCGGTGGAGGGGGGGAGGGGAAGGGGGAGGGGGGAGGGGGGCGGTGGAGGGGAAGGGGGAGGGGGCGGTGGAGGGGGGGGGGGAGGGGGAGGGGGGCGGTGGAGGGGGGGGAGGGGGAGGGGGGGCGGTGGAGGGGGGGGGAAGGGGGAGGGGGGGCGGTGGAGGGGGGGGGAAGGGGGAGGGGGGGGAAGGGGGAGGGGGGGCGGTGGAGGGGGGGGGAAGGGGGAGGGGGGAGGGGGGAAGGGGGAGGGGGGAGGGGGGAAGGGGGAGGGGGGGGGAGGGGGGAGGGGGAGGGGGGAGGAGGGGGGGCGGGGGAGGGGGGAGGAGGGGGGGCGGTGGAGGGGGGGAGGGGAAGGGGGAGGGGGGAGGAGGGGGGGAGGGGAAGGGGGAGGGGGGGCGGTGGAGGGGGGGGAGGGGGGCGGGGGAGGGGGAGAGGGGAAGGGGGAGGGGGGGGCGGTGGAGGGGGGGAGGGGGGGCGGTGGAGGGGGGAGGGGGGCGGGGGAGGGGGAGAGGGGAGGGGGGGCGGTGGAGGGGGGGCGGTGGAGGGGGGAGGGGGGGCGGTGGAGGGGGGAAGGGGGAGGGGGAGGGGGGGTGGTGGAGGGGGGGAGGGGAAGGGGAGGGGGAGGGGGGGTGGTGGAGGGGGGAGGGGAAGGGGGAGGGGGGGTGGTGGAGGGGGGAGGGGAAGGGGGAGGGGGGGTGGTGGAGGGGGGAGGGGAAGGGGGAGGGGGGGTGGTGGAGGGGGGAGGGGAAGGGGGAGGGGGGGTGGTGGAGGGGGGGAGGGGGGGTGGTGGAGGGGAAGGGGGAGGGGGGGTGGTGGAGGGGAAGGGGGAGGGGGGGTGGTGGAGGGGAAGGGGGAGGGGGGGTGGTGGAGGGGAAGGGGGAGGGGGGGTGGTGGAGGGGAAGGGGGAGGGGGGGTGGTGGAGGGGGGGAGGGGGAAGGGGGAGGGGGGGGGTGGTGGAGGGGAAGGGGGAGGGGGGGTGGTGGAGGGGGGGAGGGGAAGGGGGAGGGGGGGTGGTGGAGGGGGGAGGGGAAGGGGGAGGGGGGGTGGTGGAGGGGAAGGGGGAGGGGGGGTGGTGGAGGGGGGGAGGGGAAGGGGGAGGGGGGGTGGTGGAGGGGGGGAGGGGAAGGGGGAGGGGGGGTGGTGGAGGGGGGAGGGGAAGGGGGAGGGGGGGTGGTGGAGGGGAAGGGGGAGGGGGGGTGGTGGAGGGGGGGAGGGGAAGGGGGAGGGGGGGTGGTGGAGGGGGGGAGGGGAAGGGGGAGGGGGGGTGGTGGAGGGGGGAGGGGAAGGGGGAGGGGGGGTGGTGGAGGGGGGGAGGGGGGGTGGTGGAGGGGAAGGGGGAGGGGGGGTGGTGGAGGGGGGGAGGGGAAGGGGGGGGGTGGTGGAGGGGGGGGGAGGGGAAGGGGGAGGGGGGGTGGTGGAGGGGAAGGGGGAGGGGGGGTGGTGGAGGGGAAGGGGGAGGGGGGGTGGTGGAGGGGAAGGGGGAGGGGGGGTGGTGGAGGGGAAGGGGGAGGGGGGGTGGTGGAGGGGAAGGGGGAGGGGGGTGGTGGAGGGGAAGGGGGAGGGGGGGGTGGTGGAGGGGAAGGGGGAGGGGGGGTGGTGGAGGGGAAGGGGGAGGGGGGGTGGTGGAGGGGAAGGGGGAGGGGGGGTGGTGGAGGGGAAGGGGGAGGGGGGGTGGTGGAGGGGAAGGGGGAGGGGGGGTGGTGGAGGGGAAGGGGGAGGGGGGGTGGTGGAGGGGAAGGGGGAGGGGGGGTGGTGGAGGGGAAGGGGGAGGGGGGGTGGTGGAGGGGGGGAGGGGAAGGGGGAGGGGGGGTGGTGGAGGGGAAGGGGGAGGGGGGGTGGTGGAGGGGGAGGGGGAGGGGGGGTGGTGGAGGGGGAGGGGGAGGGGGGGTGGTGGAGGGGGGGTGGTGGAGGGGGGTGGTGGAGGGGGGGAGGGGGAGGGGGGGTGGGGGAGGGGGAGGGGGAGGGGGGTGGTGGCGGGGGAGGGGGAGGGGGGTGGTGGAGGGGAAGGGGGAGGGGGGGTGGTGGAGGGGAAGGGGGAGGGGGGGAGGGGGAGGGGGAGTGGTGGAGGGGGAGGTGGGGGGGGGGGAGGTGGAGGGGGGGGGGAGGGGGGTGGTGGAGGGGGGAGGGGGTGGTGGAGGGGGGGAGGGGAAGGGGGAGGGGGCTGGTGGAGGGGGGGAGGGGGCTGGTGGAGGGGGGGAGGGGAAGGGGGAGGGGGTGGTGGAGGGGGGGAGGGGAAGGTGGAGGGGGGAAGGGGGAGGGGGGTGGTGGAGGGGGTGGTGGAGGGGGGAAGGGGGAGGGGGGTGGTGGAGGGGGGGAGGGGAAGGGGGAGGGGGGTGGTGGAGGGGGGGAGGGGAAGGGGGGTGGTGGAGGGGGGGAGGGGCAGGGGGAGGGGGGTGGTGGAGGGGGGGGAGGGGAAGGGGGAGGGGGGTGGTGGAGGGGGGGGAGGGGAAGGGGGAGGGGGCTGGTGGAGGGGGGGAGGGGAGGGGGGGGGGTGGTGGAGGGGGGGGAGGGGAAGGGGAGGGGAGGTAGGGGGGAAGGGGGAGGGGAGGGAGTGGGGGGTGGGGAGGGAGGGGGGGAGGGGGAGGGGAGGGAGTGGGGGGTGGGGAGGGAGTGGGGGTGGGGAGGGAGGGGGGGAGGGGAAGGGGAGGGGAGGGAGTGGGGGGTGGGGAGGAGGGGGGGAGGGGAAGGGGGAGGGGAGGGAGTGGGGGGTGGGGAGGGGAAGGGGGAGGGGAGGGAGTGGGGGGTGGGGAGGGAGGGGGGGAGGGGAAGGGGGAGGGGAGGGAGTTGGGGGTAGGGGGGGAGGGGGAGGGGAGGGAGTGGGGGGTGGGGAGGGAGGGGAGGAGCGGAAGGGGGAGGGGAGGGAGTGGGGGGTGGGGAGGGGAGGGGGGGAGGGGAAGGGGGAGGGGAGGGAGTGGGGGGTGGGGAGGGAGGGGGGGAGGGGAAGGGGGAGGGGAGGGAGTGGGGGGTGGGGAGGGAGGGGGGAGGGGAAGGGGGAGGGGAGGGAGTGGGGGGTGGGGAGGGAGGGGGGAAGGGGGAGGGGAGGGAGTGGGGGGTGGGGAGGGAGGGGGGAGGGGAAGGGGGAGGGGAGGGAGTGGGGGGTGGGGAGGGAGGGGGAAGGGGGAGGGGAGGGAGTGGGGGGTGGGGAGGGAGGGGGGGAGGGAGGGGAGGGGAAGGCGGAGGGAGTGGGAGGGGGGGAGGGGAAGGGGAAGGGGGAGGGAGTGGGGGGTGGGGAGGGAGGGGGGGAGGGGAAGGGGGAGGGGAGGGGGTGGGAGGGGAGACTGGGGAGGGGGAGGGAGTGGGGGGTGGGGAGGGGGAGGGAGGGAGTGGGAGGGGGTACAGGGGGAGGGAGTGGGAGGTGGGGAGGGGAGGGAGTGGGGGGGTACAGGGGGAGGGAGTGGGAGGGGGGGTACAGGGGGAGGGAGTGGGAGGGGGGGTACAGGGGGAGGGAGTGGGAGGGGGGGTACAGGGGGAGGGAGTGGGGGGGTACAGGGGGAGGGAGTGGGAGGGGGGGTACAGGGGGAGGGAGTCGGGGGGAGACAGGGGGAGGGAGTGTGGGGGAGGGGGGACAGGGGGAGGGAGTGTGGGGGAGGGGGGACAGGGGGAGGGAGTGTGGGGGAGGGGGGACAGGGGGAGGGAGTGTGGGGGAGGGGGGACAGGGGGAGGGAGTGGGGGGGAGGGGGGACAGGGGGAGGGAGTGGGGGGGAGGGGGGACAGGGGGAGGGAGTGGGGGGGAGGGGGGACAGGGGGAGGGAGTGGGGGGGAGGGGGGACAGGGGGAGGGAGTGGGGGGGAGGGGGGACAGGGGGTGGGGGGGAGGGGGGACAGGGGGAGGGAGTGGGGGGGAGGGGGGACAGGGGGTGGGGGGGAGGGGGGACAGGGGGAGGGAGTGGGGGGAGGGGGGACAGGGGGAGGGAGTGGGGGGGAGGGGGGACAGGGGGAGGGAGTGGGGGGGAGGGGGGACAGGGGGAGGGGGTGGGGGGGAGGGGGGACAGGGGGAGGGAGTGGGGGGGAGGGGGGACAGGGGGAGGGAGTGGGGGGGAGGGGGGACAGGGGGAGGGAGTGGGGGGGAGGGGGGACAGGGGGAGGGAGAGGGAGGGGGAAGAGAGGGGGATGGATGGAGAGGGACGAGGGAAGAAAGAGGGGGCAAGGAAGGGGAATAGAGGGAGAAGGTGTTTGACGGGGAGATGTCCATTCATGTGAAAATACTCAAAAATGTTTAGAAAGCTTTTGGTTCTTTTTGTCAGATATCACTCACCGCAACGGAAAGTTGTACAAAAAGAGTGGGATAGTAAGAAATCAACACACAAAACAATGGGGTTACCCAAAGTTCTGCCTCCTTGCCCAAAACATCATCTACTGAAGCATTCCAAGGGACCAAAGCTTCCAGAAAGTAAGCCTCTTGTAAAATATTGCAAAATATTTTATACCTTCAAATATCTAACTGTACAAACTCAAATAAATACTTCAGTTTTCTGTATGACATTCAACACATACTTCCAGGTACTTCAGTTTTTCTTTCAGAAGGTTCAACTCACTTTGAAATGGACACGTGTGGATGCTATATGCAAGTTGGGGGTTGTTCCGCAAGCTAAGCCAAAGCACATGACTTTTAGGGGATGTTGGAAACAAATATAAAAGATCAGAATCAATGGAAAGATAGGCAACGAAGGTATGGATGAAAGTGGGAATGGGGATCAGTGAGAGGAACAGAATCCCATCGTGATTTTGCAATGAGATATAGATAGATGGGCGATGAGGTGCAAATGGAGTTTAATGTGGGAAAGTACTCTAAGGTTGATTGGGGGAGCGCATTGGAAGGTAGGTCTGCTGAGGAACAGTGGAGGATCTTTAAGGAGATCTTTCTTGGTGCTCAGCAGAAATTTATTCCGATGGTTAAAAAGGATCGTAGGAGGAGAGATAATCAGCCGTGGATAACAAAGGAGGTAAAGGAAAGTGTTAAATTAAAAGTGGATGCGTTTAGAGTAGCTAAGAGTAGTGGGCGAGAAGAGGATTGGGAGAGGTTTAAATATCAATAAAGAATGACAAAGAAGTTGATAAAGAAGGGTAGGATAAACTATGAAGCTGGGCTAGCGCTTAATATAAAAAAGGATAGTAAGAGTTTTTATAAATATATAAAAAGGAAGAGGCTGACTAGGGTGAACGTTGGACCCTTAGAGGATGAGAGGGGGTACTTAGTGGTAGGGGATGGGGAAATGGCTGAGGCCTTGAATAACTTTTTTGTTTCGGTCTTCACGGAGGAGGACGTGAATAACTTGCCGGGTGTTAGCGATGGAAAGATGGTAGGAGTGGAGGGCCTGAATGACATTAGTGTTACTAGAGATGTGAGAAACGGTCAGATACTCACTTTATGATTCCCCCCCTTGAATCAAATACACGGATGAGTTCAGCTAACTGTCGGTTTATTCGATCTTGCAAGAAAGGGTGCCGTCCCGTGGGTACACACACCTTGCTTTACACAATCTTAGTTTATATACATTTTTCCTAGATAACAATAGGACAGCCCTCCTTTCTTTATTGGGTACCACTCCTTAATCTCTTTACTGAGTGATCTCCTCCCTTGTTGACATCCCATTAACTCTAATCCAATCACCCCTTTTAAGGCTTAAATCGTTTTACCTCTCATCAATTCAGCTAACTCTTTTTCATTGTCCCGTAAATTGCTTACCCATTTATTTTATATGGTGTAAATCTCTTTTAGGCTATGCTGAAGACCCCGAGCGCCTGCCAGTCTCATGTTTTTTTTCTTCTTTTTCTGCGTGTTTCATCATCTGCTGGTCTTAGCGTTTAACCCCTCAGGTTACACTAACGGTTCTGTCATGGTTTCCGCCCCAGATGGCTTGACTCAAAAATTACACTACCGCTACCATCCCTCACAATCCCCCCTGTTTTTCTTACGCTTTGTAATTTTTGACATTCTTCTGGTGTTCCAGGCGTTCCAGCAGGTCGAGGGCCTGTTCATCCAGAGTTTTATCGCCTAAGAGGCTTATCCTCTCTTCCGTCTCTAAATTCATATTTATCACTTTTCCATTCAGGACATCCCCCCTAGTCAGGGCTGTTTCGATTAGCCGCTGAGCCAACCCCCGAACACAAGGGATGATACAACACCCTAGGGCGGCCAATACCCCTGCCGTCACCATGAAAGAGACAAGGACGGACATTACTACTCCTTTCCATTTGCCGAACCAAGCTTCCAACCGCTTAGTGAGATCTGGGTCTGTACCCGAGTTCTCAGCTAGTTCATTAGCTAGGGTCGTTAGCCCTTCGAGGGCTCGGGTAATTGACCCATCGGGAGCTGTGTTATTTGGGCTCTTAAATCCTTTACCTCCACTACCCTGACTTCTCCCGAGACTCCCCGGCTAGGGGCGGAGGAGTTCCTGGTTTCGGCATTTTTGACTGTAACCCGCACACAACACAGGGCCACCCCCACCCTCCCTGTGTGTTCCTTGATCTTGACCCCAAGAACTTGTCCGTCGAGGCCCTCTGTCCCACCGTCGTCTGACTTTTTTATGGTGAGGTAGAGGGGGTTACATTGGTTTAGCTTACAGTCTCTGGGAAAGATCTTCTGTGGAACAAGTGATATTTTCTCGCGAATCCTTAACTTAACGTCTTCATTTAACCCCCCTACTTGACAAGATTCTACTTTCCCCTGTTCATTTTTAGTACACTTTGGGTTCTTATCGAAGACAAGTAATTCTATTTCCCTCCCCTGGTATCCCTTCTGCCCCATGAGGTCGTCTTTGCAGGGTACCATTCGACAAAGGTCAATCTCAATTACCTGTGCCTGGGGTGATTGGATTATAGTAAGGGAGTACACTTGGGCCGCCTGCCCAACACCTATGCCCCCATAGAGTAAACATATTATTAGTAACATCCCGCTATTGCCGTATATTGCCCAAATTAACATATCAAAAATCAAGTCCAATCAGTTCTTCGCGGTGTGGTGGCCAGGGGTAGAGACTTCTTCTGCCGGTTCTGGCACCGGTCCTTTCACTCGAGTGTAATGCGTCCAGCCTTTCTCAGCCGTGCGGATAGCCGTTTCCGTGGTCAGAAGTACCAAGAAGGGACCATCCCAAATCGGTTCTAAAGTCCGGAGTTTCCAGTTCTTGATTAGGACCCAATGCCCTGGCTTGATGGTGTGTATCGCAAACTCGAGAGGTGGTGTCTGTGCCAGGAGTCCCTGTTGGCGTAAATGAGATAGAGCAGACCCCAGGACCTCAACATATTTATGCACAAATACATCGCGGGACTCGAATGTGGGGAGTTCCCCTTTTGGTCCATTAAAGGGGAGACCGAACATTATTTCGTATGGGGACACCCCCAAGTCCCGCCGTGGCTGCGTTCGTATTTGCAGCAAGGCAAGGGGAAGGCACTTGGTCCAGGGCAACCCGGTCTCCGTCCTGAGTTTCGTCAGCTGTTTTTTAATAGTCTGATTCATTCTCTCCACCTTGCCCGAGGACGGGGGATGCCAAGGGGTGTGGAAATCCCAGCTTACCCCCACTGCCCGCACTATGTTCTGTAGGACAGTGGACGTAAACTGGCTCCCCTGGTCTGAATCGATGGCCCGGGGGAGTCCGTATCGTGGGATAATTTGTTCGAGAAGGACCTTGCCCTGTCCTGCCAAATAATTCAGAAGGGTATTTGTTCCCGCTACGACCTCCGCTTCTGTGGGTCCGGACAACAGGAGGTCATCCACATACTGTATGAGTTTGAGGGCTGGGGAAAGGATCAGTCCCTCTAATACCTGTTCTAAAATCTGACCAAACAAATTTGGCGATTCGGTGAACCCCTGGGGAAGCACTGTCCAGCGGTATTGCTACTTCCTGCCCGTGTCAGGGTCCTCCCACTTGAAGGCGAATAAGTCTCTACTGGCCTCGTCCAACGGGCAGGCCCAGAAGGCGTCCTTTAAATCCACTACACTGAACCATTCATGTTCTGGGAGTATCCGCCCTAGTATAGTGTATGGGTTCGGCACCACCGGGTGTCGTACCTGTACAATCTTATTGATTTCTCTCAAGTCTTGGACCATTCTGTAACTGCCGTCGGACTTCCGGACTGGCAAAATGGGAGAGTTATATCTCGACATACATGGTTCCACCAGCCCATCACTTATCAGATCTTTCATCACTTCTTTCAGGCCCTGTCTCCCTTCCCGGGAGATAGGATACTGACGTATCTTGACAGAGGGGCTCTGGGGCTTAAGATCAATTTTTACAGGCTGAATCGAGAGTCGCCCTCTGTTTCCCTTGGCCGTCCATACTCTAGGGTCTATACCCGTGAGTCGGTCCTTGCTAAGGTATGACATAGTTACCACCAGGTCTTCGTCGTCCCCTACATTTATTCGGTGCCCGAAGCGGATTATCAGGTCCCGCCCCAACAGACCATAGGGGAGATGAGGGAGGTGGAGGAGCTCTGCTAAAAGCTCCTCTTCCTCCCATTGTAGTACCTGTGGTTCAAATAGTTTCGCCCTAAATACCCCTCCCTTTACTCCTGATATGTTCAACATTTTAGTTTGGTACTTGGCTCCTGTAGGATAGATTGGGATTGAAGATCTGCCTGCCCCCGTGTCGACTAAAAATGTAACATCTTCCTTTTGTGGACCCACCTTTAAATTTACCAGGGGTTCTTGGTAGGTCCTTTTTCCGATTCTCCCCTGACCCCTCTAATCAACCTCACATTCCATTTCATAAATCCCTTCTCGTTCCTTCTTAAATTCAGGACACTCTCTTTTGAAGTGTCCCGGTTTCCCACAGTGGTAACACCCGGCCGCCCGGGGCCGGTCACCACCGTAAAATTCTCCTCGTCCTCTACCTCGGCCCCTCCTGGCCCCCCTTTCCTTCCAACCTCCCCTTGACCTTCCTCTACCTACTGTATATCCTTCATCCGTTATCCCGGTGGACTTACATACTTCCCTAACGGCTGCCACCATCATCTTTGCCTTCTGCTTTTCCTTTACAACCTCTCTCTGAACAAAGACCTTCTGCGCCTCCCGCAATAATTCCACCATGTCCTTCCCACTCCAATCCTCAATCTTTTGTAGTTTTCTCTGGATATCTGGCCAGGATTTCGTTACAAAATTAATTTTTAGCATTCCCTTTCCAATTTCATCATCAGGATCGATTCCTGAATATTTGCGGACAGACTCCCTCAGTCTGTCTAAGAACGTGCTGGGTGATTCATCTTTTCCTTGCCTAATATCAAATGCTTTTGCCACATTCTGCTGCTTGGGGACACATGTCTGGATCCCCCGAATTATAAGATTTCGGAGATCCGACATGTTTGTCCGCCCTTCCTGGGTATTATGATTCCAATTTGGATCCTCAAGAGGGTATTTTTGATCTCCCCTGAGTTGTTCTTGCTGTTGGTGATCCCTATCCCAAATTTCTATGGCCCTATTTCGGATCATAACTCCTTCATCATAGTTGAATAATATGCTCATCATGGCCCGGAGTTCCCCCCAAGTATACATGCTTGGACCCAGGAATTGGTCAAGTTGTGTCGCTACCGCGACAGGGTCTTCTAGGAGAGGGGGCAACTCCTTCCTAAGTTGTCGGATGTCTGCCAAGTTAAGAGGCACCACCGCGAACCCTGTCTCTCTTTGTCCGAAGGGAACCTCCCTGAGGGGGTGCATTTCCACCTCAGGCGCTGAAGCCCCATTATTCTGCTGTTGTTCCAGGGACTGTTTTATTACTAACCTCTCGGACCTCCGCAGACCCTCAACTGGGGGTCCGCCTCCTGCGCCGTTCTCAAGCTTTATGAGATCTTGCCCTTGGGCCCCATTATTATTTGGTTGATATGCAGGGGGTACATTTGGTACAGGAGGGGGTGGCGGCGGGAGGTTGTCAAGAGGGTCCCATTGCCCCGGTCTGCTCTGTGGGATCATTGGATACAGGGAGACTGGCTGTGGCGATCTACTCATCGCGCCCACCCAACAGGCAGCGTACTTACTTTCCTCGGGGTTAAAGGGTTGTTTACTATTAACATATAAATTTAATATCTGACAGACCCAATCCTCATCCGATCCATATTTTGGCCACAATACAGATGGTTTTCGGATTGGTTCCTTCGTCCACACAAAACAACAATATTTTATCATAACCTTCTTTTTTAAGTCCTTAGTCCTTTGGTCCCAATCCCAATTTTCTAACTGTATCCCCAGAGGACTGTCGGGGGTATTCCCTTTTCATCATTATTATTTCCCGGTTTCCCATCCTTACTCTTGGACGGTTTACCTCCCATGGTTAGTCTTCAGTTGTCGTCTTGGACACAAGTTAATTTATTTGCGCCCTCAGATCAAACTGTCATAACCATAAAGTCAACAAGGAAGAAAATGACTCTCACCCTTAATCAGCCGAATTCCCGGGAGAGAAATTTCTTACCTTGATCCGTGCACGGAGTTGTCCGACTTCTTCCAGTGATGTGTATACCCCCTCACAAATTTCAGTCACAGTCCTAGCAGTCCTAGTGTATAGAAGTCATCCGTGTGATTTCCAGGGTCCAGAATTATCTCAACTGAGTGGTTTCAGATTCCCCTCCTCCCAGACCAAAACGACGTTTTTACGTGTAAATATACACTAGACGCGTCTTATTCCATCGATTTGGTCTAGTCGAGGGAAACCCCCGTTATAATTCCAGATCCCGGACGAGCCCCCAATTGTGAGAAACGGTCAGATACTCACTTTATGATTCCCCCCCTTGAATCAAATACACGGATGAGTTCAGCTAACTGTCGGTTTATTCGATCTTGCAAGAAAGGGTGCCGTCCCGTGGGTACACACACCTTGCTTTACACAATCTTAGTTTATATACATTTTTCCTAGATAACAATAGGACAGCCCTCCTTTCTTTATTGGGTACCACTCCTTAATCTCTTTACTGAGTGATCTCCTCCCTTGTTGACATCCCATTAACTCTAATCCAATCACCCCTTTTAAGGCTTAAATCGTTTTACCTCTCATCAATTCAGCTAACTCTTTTTCATTGTCCCGTAAATTGCTTACCCATTTATTTTATATGGTGTAAATCTCTTTTAGGCTATGCTGAAGACCCCGAGCGCCTGCCAGTCTCATGTTTTTTTTCTTCTTTTTCTGCGTGTTTCATCATCTGCTGGTCTTAGCGTTTAACCCCTCAGGTTACACTAACGGTTCTGTCATGGTTTCCGCCCCAGATGGCTTGACTCAAAAATTACACTACCGCTACCATCCCTCACAGAGAGGCAGTGCTCGAAAGACTGGAGGGACTGATTGTGGACAAGTCCCCAGGACCGGATGGAATGCATCCAAGGGTTCTGAAAGAAATGGCGGAGGTGATAGTGGATGCCTTGGTGATTATTTTCCAAACGTCGCTGGATTCCGGGGAAGTGCCGGAAGATTGGAAAACGGCTAATGCTACGCCGTTGTTTAAGAAGGGTGGCAGACAAAAGGCAGGGAATTATAGGCCGGTTAGTTTAACGTCTGTTGTAGGTAAAATGTTAGAATCCGTGATCAAGGAGAAAATAGTGAGGCATCTTGAGGAGAATTGTCTGATAGAGCAGACGCAGCACGGTTTCGTTAAGGGGAAGTCGTGTCTGACGAATTTATTGGAATTCTATGAGGACATGTCTAGGGCGATGGATAGAGGAGAGCCGATGGATGTGGTGTTTCTTGATTTTCAGAAGGCATTTGATAAGGTGCTGCACAAGAGGTTATTACAGAAGGTCAGGGGGCATGGAGTTGGGGGTAGGGTGTTAGCGTGGATAGGGGATTGGCTGTCAAATAGGAGGCAGAGAGTGGGGGTCAATGGGTGCTATTCGGATTGGCGGTTGGTGACTAGTGGAGTGCCCCAGGGGTCGGTGCTGGGGCCTCAGCTATTTACCATTTATATAGATGATCTGGAGGAGGGAACTGAGTGTATGGTGTCGAAATTTGCTGATGACACCAAGATTGGTGGAACGGCAAATTGTGCGGAGGGTGTGGAAAGTCTGCAGAAGGATCTAGATAGGCTGGGTGAATGGGCCAGGAACTGGCAAATGGAATTTAATGTTGGCAAGTGTGAAGTTGTCCACTTTGGTAGGAAAGACTATTACTTACATGGCGAAAAACTGCAGCATGCGACGGTGCAGAGGGACCTTGGGGCCCTTGTGCATGAGTCGCAAAAACCCAGCCTGCAGGTGCAGCAGGTGGTCAGGAAGGCGAATGGGATGCTGGCCTTCATAGCGAGGGGGATTAAATATAAAAGTAGGGAGGTCTTGCTGCAATTGTACAGGGCACTGGTGAGGCCGCAGCTGGAGTACTGTGTGCAGTTTTGGTCACCGCACTTACACAAGGATATTTTGGCCTTGGAGGGAGTGCAGAGGAGGTTTACTAGGCTGATGCCGGAGTTGAGGGGGTTGAACTATGAGGAGAGGCTGAATAAACTAGGCTTGTACTCGTTAGAGTTTAGAAGAATGAGGGGAGATCTCATTGAGATATATGAGATGATGAATGGGATGGATAGGATAGAGGTGGAGAGGCTCTTCCGACTCAGAAAGGACAGTAGGACTAGAGGGCACAGCCTCAAGATAAAGTGGGGGGTGGTTTAGAACAGAGTTGAGGAGGAACTCCTTCACTCAAAGGGTGGTGAGTCTCTGGAATTCTCTGCCCGTTGAAGTGGTGGAGGCTGCCTCGCTAAATATATTTAAGACGCGGGTTGATAGGTTTTTGATAGGCAAGGGGATTAAGGGTTATGGGGAGAGGGCGGGAAGGTGGAACTGAGCCACGACAGATCAGCCATGATCTTATTGAATGGCGGGGCAGGCTCGAAGGGCTAGATGGCCTACTCCTGCTCCTATTTCTTATGTTCTTATGGTCATGTACTTTGGTAGGAGGAATCAAAAGGCAGATTATTGTTTAAATGGAGACAAACTGCAGATGAGTGTGAAGTACAAAAGGATCTAGATGTTCTACTGCATGAATCATAAAAAACTAGCAGGCAGGCCCAACAAGTAATTAAGAAGCCAAACGGCATTTTGGCCTTTATAGAGCGCTTCTGGTGAGGCCTCACCTGGAATACTGCGTACGGTTTTGGTACCCTTACCTAAAAAAGGACATAGTCACATTGGAGGCAATCCAAAGGAAATTCACCAGGCTAATTCCAGGGATGAGAAGGTTGTCCTGTCAAGGGAGACTAAATAGTCTGAGTGTATATTCCTTGGAGTTTAGAAGAGTGACCTTATTCAAACATATAAGATGCTGAGGGGCCTGACAGGTAGATGGTGAGACGCTTCAGTAGTGGAAGAGTTGAATAATGGGACAAAGCAACAAGATAAAGGCTGGTCATTTAAAACTAAAATGAGTGGAAATTTTGTCTCGCAGACAGTGGTGAATCTCTGGAATTCTCTACCCCTAAAGAGTGGTGGAGGCTGGATCATTAGAAGTATTTAAAATGGAGGTGGATAAATGTGGAGTTTAATTTAGATAAATGTGAGGTGATGCAATTTGGTCGGATCAGGGCAGGACTTAATCAATTAACGGTATTGTGTTGGGGAGAATTATAGAACAAAGAGATCTAGGTGTACAGGTTCATAGCTCCTTGGCTAAAGTAAACATAAATCCTTTTGACGATGAGAAAGGGGATGTGATAACTGGAAATGAGAAAATGGCTGAGGCATTGAAAAAGTATTTTGTGTCAGTCTTCACAGTGGAAGATACAAATAACAAGCCAAAATTTGATGACAGGAAGGCTATGGCAGGTGAGGACCTAGAAATATCACTATTACAAAAGAGGTGGTGTTGCACAAGCTAATGGGCTAAAGGTAGTCAAGTTTCCTGGTCCTGATAGAATGCATCCCAGGGAACTAAAAGAGATGACATGGGAAATAACAAATGCACTAGTAGTAATTTACCAAAATTCACTGGACTCTGGGATGGTTATCTTAGGATATAGATAGGCTGGAAAATTGGGCGGAGAAATGGCAGATGGAATTTAATCCAGATAAATGCGAAGTGATGCATTTCGGTAGATCTAATGGAGGGGGGAGCTATACAATAAATGACAGAACCATCAGGAGTATAGACACAGAGGGACCTGGGTGTACAAGTCCACAGATCCTTAAAGGTGGAAGCACAGGTGGAGAGGGTGGTAAAGAAGGCATATGGCATGCTTGCCTTTATTGGATGGGGCATAGAGTATAAAAGTTGGCATATGATATTGCAGCTATATAGAGCATTGGTTAGGCCACATTTGGAATACTGCATCCAGTTCTGGTCGCCACACTACCAGAAGGATGTGGAGGCTTTGGAGAGAGTACAGAAAAGGTTTACCAGGATGTTTCCTGGTATGGGGGGTCTTAGCTGTGAGGAGAGATTGGGTAAACTGGGGTTGTTCCTGAAAAGGAGGAGGATGAGGGGCGACCTAATAGAGGTGTATAAGATTATGAAGGGCGTAGATAGGGTGAGCAGTGGGAAGCTTTTTCCCAGGTCGAAGGTGATGAACACAAGGGATCACAAGTTCAAGGTGAAGGGGGAAAGGTTCAACACAGATGTCAGGGGAACGTATTTTACACAGAGGGTGGTGGGGGCCTGGAATGCACTGCCAAGCAAGGTGGTTGAGGCGGACACGCTGGGATTGTTTAAGACTTATATAGATAGTCACATGAACAGACTGGGAATAGAGGGATGCGAACACATGGTCTAGTTGGGCTCACAAGCGACGCAGGCTTGGAGGGCCGAAGGGCCTGTTCCTGTGCTGTATTGTTCTTTGTTCTTTTTTGTATCCGCAGATTGGAAAATGGCAAATGTGGTGCCACTGTTTAAAAAAGGAGGTAGATAAAAGGCAGATAACTATAGGCCGGTTAGCTTAACTTCTGTAGTAGAGAAAATGCTTGAATCTATAATCAGGAAGAAAAGCAAGACATCTGGATATAAATTGTTCCATTGATAACACGGGGCATGAGTTAATGAAGGGCAGGTCAAGTATGACTAATTTGGTGGAATTCTTTGAGAATATTACATGTGCAATGGACAATAGCAAACCTGTGGATGTAGTGGATCTGGATTTCCAGGAAGCATTTGACAAGGTGCTGCACCAAAGATTGCTGCATAAGATAACGGTGCACGGTGTTATGGGTAATGTATTAGCATGGATAGAGGATTGGTTAACTAACAGAAAGCAAAGACTGGGGATAAATGGATGTTTTTTTGGTTGGCGATCAGTAACTAGTGATGTGCCTCAGAGATCAGTATTGGGACCGCAATTGTTTACGATTTACATAGATGATTTGGAATCGGGAATCACAGGTGACACTAGTTTGAGTGGCAGAGCAAAGTGTGCGGAGGACACTGAAAGTCTGCAAAGGGAAATAGATAGTCTAAGTGAATGGGTGAGGGTCTGGCAGAAGGAGTACAATGTTGATAAATGTAAGATCATCCATTTTTGTAGGAATAACAGCAAAATGGGCTATTATTTAAATGGTAAAAAAATTGCAACATGCTGCTGTGCAAAGGGACCTGAGTGTCCTCATGCAAGAATCATAAGGAGTTGGTTTGTAGGTGCAGCAGGTAATTAAGGCGGCAAATGGAATTTTGTCCTCGTCGCTAGAGGGATGGAGTTTAAAAACAGCGAGGTTATGTTGCAGCTGTATAAGGTGCTGGTGAGGCCACACCTGGAGTACTGTGTACAGTTTTGGTCTCCTCATCTGAGAGAGGATATTATGGCACTGAAGGGGATGCAGAGGAGATTCACTAGGTTGATTCTGGAGTTAAGAGGCTTGGCTAATGAGGAGACACTGAGTAGACTGGGGCTATACTCATTGGAATTCGGGAGATCTTATAGAAACATATAAGATAATGAAGGGAATAGATAGGATAGAAGCAGGGAAGTTGTTTCCACTGGTGGGTGAAACTAGAACTAGGGTGTATGGCCTCAAAATAAGGGGGAGCAGATTTAGGATTGAGTTGAGGTGGAACTTCTTCACAAAGGGTTGTGAATCTGTGGAATTCCCTGCCCAGTGAAGCAGTTGAGGCTACCTCATTGAATGTTTTTAAGGCAAGGATAGATAAATTTTTGAACAGTAAAGCGATTAAGGGTTATGGTGAGCAGGCAGGTAAGTGGAGCTGAGTCCACAAAAAGATGAGCCATGATCTTATTGAATGGCGGAGCAGGCTTGTGGGGCAAGATGGCCTACTCCTCCTGGTTCTTATGTTTTTATGAAAGTGGAGTCAGAGGTGGTGAAGAAGGCATTCAGCATGCTTGGTTTCATTGGTCCGGACGTTGAATACAGGAGTTATGACTACTTGTTGAAGTTAGTAAGGCCACACTTGGAATAAGGCTGTGTCCTCAGCCCCTTACTATCCTCCATATACACCAATGACTGAGGCCAAATTCCTTTCCAACTCAATTTTCAAGTTTGCTGATGGCACCACCGTGGTGTGTCAGATCTCAAACAATGACGAGACGAGCACAGGATAGAGAATCTGGTGAACTGGTGTGGCAACAATAATCTCTCCCTCAATATCAACAAAACGAAAGAGATAGTCATCGACTTCAGGAACATGCCCCTGTGTACATCAATGAGGATGAAATGCCAGGTGGGTGCCTGGAACTCACTGCCGAGTGAAAGGTTAGGAGGTTTTGGTTAAGTCGAGCAGCGCAGAGGGCTGAAGGGCCTGTTCCTGTGCTGTAATTTTCTTCGTTCTTTGAAGTAGAAATGTTGGCGAGCTTCACATTTTTAGGTGTCCATATCACAACAGCTTGTTCTGGTCCCCTAGTGCCAACACTACAGTTAACATAGCCCAGCAGTGCCACTACTTTCTCAGAAGACTAAGGAAATTTGGTGTGCCCACTACAACTTTCACCAATTTTTACAGATGCACCATAGAAAACATTCTTTCTGGTTTTATCAGAGGTTGTATGGCTTCTGCTCTGATCAAGACCGCAATAAACTACAAAGGGTCGTGAATGAAGCCCAGTCTATCACTCAAACCAGCCTCCCACCCATTGACACTGTCTACACTTCCCGCTGCCTCGGAAAAACAGTCACCAAAATTAAGGAACCCATACACACCAGACATACTCTCTCCCACTTTCTTCCATCGTGAAAAAGATACAAAATCTGAGGACACGTACCAACTGATTAAGAACAGCTTCTTCCCTGCTGCCATCAGACTTCTGAATGGGCCTAGCTCAAATTAAGTTGATCTTTCTCTGCATCCAGCTATGACACGACATTCTGCACTCTCTCATTTCCTTCCCTATGAACGTTTTGCTTTGTCTGTATAGTGCACAATGAACAATACTGTATACCAATACATGTGACAAATTAAATCAGTTCTGGTCACCCTATTATAGAAAGGATGTTATTAAACTAGGAAGAGTGCAGAAAAGATTTATTAGGATGCTACTGGGATTTAATGATTTGAGTTATAAGGAGGGGCTGGATCAACTGGGACTTCTTTGCTTGGAGCATAGGAGGCTGAGTGGTGATCTTATAGAGGTCTATAAAATAATGAGGGGCATAGATCAGCTAGAAAGTCAACATCTTTTCATAAGGTAGGGGAGTCTAAAACTCGAGGACATAGTTTTAAGGTGAGAGGAGAGAGATACAAAAAGGTCCAGAGGCGCAATTTTTTCACACACAGTGGCGTGTATCTGGAATGAACTTCAGAGCCAGTAGTAGAATGGATACAATTTTGTCTTTTAAGAAGCGTTCGGACAGTTACATGCGCAAGATGGGTATAGAGGAATATGGGCCAAATGTGGGCAATTGGGGCTAGCTTAGTGGTTAAAAACTGGGCAGCATGGACAAGTTGGGCCAAAGGCCCTGTTTCCATGCTATAAACCTCTTTGGCTGCCAATTACATATAAACTATTGGTAAGTTTTTCTATTACTGTTGGCTATGAGGAGAGTCTAAGTGTTATTAGTATTATGATTAGTTGTTGCTGCAATGTTTGTGAGTTACTATTACAGATAGAATCAAGATTTCTACTGCAATTCTGATTTTTCTTAACTTTTATTTCCTCTACTCCAGGGATGTAGGAACCAACTGCAGTGATCTAACTACCACCATAGCTGAGATCAGCTAACTTAGCATCGACTTGGACCTTTGCATTGCTTAGTACTACATCAGGCAGTGCCTCCAGTTGTTAGAGAGCCGATTAGGAATTTTCTATAAATTCATTCATTGCTTCACAGGTAGCTAGGATGTGTCTCTTCTCAGCAAAACCATGGATGGGGGAACCATCATTTCACACCTCTTTCTGGGCCGTTGCTGAACAATGATGGTAGTCATAAAGGAAATCTGCAACCTACATCAACTCAGGAACATAATCTGTTTTATTCCACAGGGGAACCTTACAAAGTCCCTGTGGAAGGAATAAAATCCTCTATCCCATCTGACAAGCCAATGATGGGACTTCGCAGCAAGAAAAACTTTGTTCAAGCCAATATAGTCGATGTTCAGATGTCAGTGCCCAAGAAACCTGTGCCCATCCTTGTTGATACCAGAAAAGGAAATAAAATATTACTGGAACCATCAGGGCTTCTTCCAACGCTCCTGCACAGAAAGGTAGATACCAGCATTTGTGTGTTAAGATTGGAATAAATGTTTGCTGTTTTTTTATTAACATGTCATATCAACTTTTATATCCTTCACCAGATACAAAGGAAACGTTATACATGTTTGTCCTACACCAAACATTTACAGTCCCCTGAAGGAAAATAGTGTCTCTCCCAAATATTCAAATGTCCCATTCATCTGCAGCTGGTCGCCATGACAATTTGAAACTAGAGAAGTAATTTCTTCCCTTATTATTTTTCAGACCCCACATGCTAGGTGTTACATTGAAGCGTGGATTTTTAACACTACTGCTTTATCATCTTAATAGCTGTAAAATATTTTAAAGCAGTTTTTCCCTGAACCTGGGTCAATTTAGGTCAAACACAAAATTGACTTTCTGGAACAAGATATAATTCATTTAAGAAAATTAACCAATCGGAGTTTTCCATCTGAATGTCTTTGGCGTCTAATCTAATCCCAGAACAGATTTGGGTAAATGAGTATCATATCAAAATATGGACTTAAAAGAGAATTGGTTATACGTATTAAGAATAACATAAGGACATGAGGTTAAGTACGTATGTTTCAAAAAGTGTCTTAAAGCATTAATGTTTGCAAGCAGTTTGTGTTTAAAATAGTCCTATTTGTGGGCTTTCAAAAGAGCAGTATATATTTATTTTGCCTATTGAATAATGAATCAAAAATAGTAATACACCTTAAAGAGCTTGATTGCGTATTAACAACAACTTGTATTTAGATAGCATCTTTAAAGTAATAAAATGTCCCATACACTTTACAGGAGTGTTACAAAGCAAAATTAAACATCGAGCTACGTAAGGCGACTTTAGAGCAAATGACTAAATGCTTTGTCAAATAGGTAAGTTTTAAGGAACATATTAAAGGAAATAAGATAATTAGAGAGGCAGAGATATTCAGGGAGAAAATTCCAGTGTTTAGGGCCCAAGTAGCTGAAGACAAAAACACCAATGTTGCAACAATTAAAATTGAGGAAGTTTAGGAGGTCCGAATTAGAGCAGAGCAGATAATTTTGAGGGGCAGCAAGAGATTATTAAGATACGGAGTGAAGCAACAATAGGTCATGAAAACAAGGAAGAGAATTTGAAAATTAAAAAGCTGTTTAACCAAGAGCTAATGTAAGTCAGTGGATATAACAGTGCTGGGTGAATGGGACTTGGCATGAGTAATAAACAGTCTGAGCAGTGCTGTTTTGTGTGACCTCAAGTTTACAGAGGGCTGAATGAAGGAAGTCAGCGAGAAGTGTGGTGGAATAGTCAAGTCTAGAGGTAACAAATTCATGGCAAGGCCAAGCCAGGTAACGTTACAGAGGTGGAAATAGGCAGTCTTATTGATGACATGGCTTTGAGGTTAGAAAATCATTCTAGGTCAAATGTGATTCCAAATTTGTGAACCATCTGGTTTAATTGCAAATTGTTGCCAAAAAGATGAATGAAATCAATAACTAGTGAACAGAGTTTGAGGTTAGGACCAAGGAAATTGTTTGTCATCCCAATACTTAATTAGAGGTAATTTCTGCTCATCCACTACTTGGGGCTGAAGTTTGTGGTCCTGATGTGAGTGGGTGCAGAATTTTCCATTGGTGTACCGCTTCCCAACTTGCCCTCCCTCCTTCATAATGTCAGAAATGGGGAGTTTTGCTGATGATTGCAGAATGTTCAGCACCATTCAAAATTCTTCAGATACTGAAGCAGTCCATGTCCAAGTGCAATAAGACCTGGATAATTAATATCCCGGCTTGGGTTGACAGGTGGCAAGTAACATTCTGGTCACACAAGTATCAGGCAATGACTATCACAAACAAGAGAGAATCTAACTCTTGTGCCTTGAAATTCAATGGCATTACCATCACTGAATCCCCCACTATTAACATTCTGAGGTTAACCATTGACCAGAAATTGAACTGGACTAGCCATATAAATACTGTGGCTACAAGAGCAGGTCAGAGGTCAGGATTCCAACAGAAACAGTAACACACCTGTTAACTCCCAAAGCCTGTCTACAATCTACAAGGTATAAGTGTAATAGACCACTCTCCCTTTGCCTTAATGAGTTCAGCTCCAACTGAAGCTTGAAGTTTGACACCATCGACGACAAAGCAGCAGGCTTGATTAATACCCCTCCCACAAACACTCTCTCTCCAGCACCAATGCACAGTAATAGTGTGTACCATCTACAAGATGCACTGCAGGAGCTCACCAAGTTCCTTAAACAGCACCTTCCAAACCCACTGTCACTACCATCTAGAAGAACAAGGACAGCATTTGCAACAGAACACCACCACCTGGAAGTTTCCCTCCATGCAACTTACCAGTCTCACTTGGATATATGTCACCATTCCGTCAATGTTGCTGGGTCAAAATCATGGAATTCCTCTTCCCCCACACACACACCTTCCCCCCCCTCCCCCCGACCAACAGCATTGTGTGTGTGCCCACATCATTGAGACTGCAGCAGTTCAAGAAGGCTACCACAACAAGTACAATTGGGGATGGCAAATGAATGCTGGCCTAGCCAGTGAAGATGTGGAGATGCCGGTGTTAGACTGGGGTAAACGCAGTAAGAAGTCTCACAACAGCAGGTTAAAGTCCAACAGGTTTATTTGGTAGCAATTTGGCTACCAAATAAACCTGTTGGACTTTAACCTGGTGTTGTGAGACTTCTTACTAGCCAGTGAAGTCCACATCCCTTGAATGTATAAAATAAAAGTAAAAGGGTCCTACAGTACTAGAAATGGGCACCAGTGTAAAGTCCTTCCAATGGCTATCCAAAAACCAGTCTTGATAATGAGGAATTATCCTGCAAAACCTAAAAAAGTAACATACATTTTTGATGTCTCCTTAATTCTCTTAGTGAATTAGCACAAATGATGAACAAAGAATAGAATTAAGTCAATGTTTTTTGTTTTCCATTTCAAACTGACAGCTATCTAAAGATCTTTAAGACAAATTTGTTGGCATAGCTTTGAAGCAAGTGAGTTACTGCTTCCCCTTTCTGGTCTTTTCTTTTTAAAGAGGGCATTGCCCCTAAGAACCACAGCTGGATTTCCTCAAAGCAGGTTCATCACCAACAAAAAGAGGTAAGTGGGTTGGGCAGGTGAGAACCGATGGGAATTCCTTATTCTGCTGTATTAAACAGCTGCCCTCAGTCAAACCTATTGTTGACAGACCCCTCAAGGCTGCAAAAATCCTAGGACAACATGAAATGAATGGGCCTCTAGATGTCTTGCCCCTTTTCCATTGCTTTATGACTAGTGAATAAACATTCCACAAAGTACAGGAAAATTGAACATGTAGGAAATTGAACAGGAGGATGAAGCAGAGAGTGAATTCTTTTAGTTGATGCACAGTGCTAACTCTGTACTAGCACATATGATGAACAAGGAGTAGAACTAAAACAATGAGGTATTCATTTTTTTCTTTTGCATTTCAAACTGGCAGCTGAATAAAGATCTTTAAAACAAAGTTTTTAGCATAGCTTTACAGTGCAGTAATATTCTCACACCTTGTAAGTGCAAGGTGCCTTGATCAGGATAGGAAGAGTACACAGTTTACCTCACCTCAGCACTCCTGTCACACCATTAGTTTAACCATCTACTAAAATGGCCATTTATTCACCTTTTGCTGCTGTTAAACCCAAAGTAAAAGTAACTTTAACCAAGCTTCTCTGAATAAACTCAGGATTGATTGATTATGAAACGCAATTTTTTTTTTAAAGCAAGTTTTAAGAATTACTTAACATACACTTTAACCTGGAAGAATAACTATCCCTTTCAAAAATTCATGCTCACCTAGTCCCATGCCCTCCCTCCCCCACACACAACACATGCACAATAAACACACAAACTCTGCAGAGATGAGCTTTGGAGGATAGGCTTTATAAAATAAAGGATGAAGTTTGATGGTTTTGACGCTGTCGATTTGGATCTCCCTCTCGTCCCAGTTGGGATTTGGAGGTTCTCACCAGCAGAGCTTCAGCATGGGGGAATCGGAATCAATCCGTTGTGTCTGAGCCTCACGGATTTCCAAAGACAGACAGGTTCCACTGAACTGAGGATTCATAGCTGGATACTTCCTAAAACTTTATTTGTAAAATAAAACTTAAAGACCAAATAATGCAATGTCCTTCCAAATTTAAGAAAAATGCAGTTCATGACAATATGGTTTTCCCAACAAAGGTTTCTATAGGAAAGGTTATACTATGGTTTCTAATCTGACAAAATGATTTCCTCAGACAAATTGTTTGCTGTGATTGAAGTGATATTGAACTCCAGCACCTTTAAGGTATAAGTTACAATTAGAAGTTGTTGGAAAACTAAGGGAAGCTCAAAAAAAGCTGCTAGCTGAATTAAGAAATTTAAGAGCATATTTTGTGAGAGGCTAATTTATTTAAATCAACATTGAAGCATAGAGAATAGTGTTGTCCTAATGTTAATTTGGTGGATGTAATTTTGAAATCATTAAGCAAACTTAGATAATGATAAGTGCAAGGTGTGAGCTAGGAAAAAAACTAACAGCTTACCAACAAGAAAGAGGATAGTTTGCACCAGTATATCTTGGAGATGGAACAGAAATAGCACAGGGGAGACTGAACTATTCAATATCACAGTTTACATGTTACTCAAGGAGAGAGCTTGTATGTATTTATGCATAAGAGCTTGAATACATGTATGCAGAAGACCTACTAAGTTTGCTTGTGAGGTTGTGGTTGAAAATCTATACTAAACAGTAATTATCAAAGAATAATCTCTCAATTATCAAAACTCAGTCATATAATACTATTATTAGTGTTCATGGCAGAAGATTTGTGTGTATATTTATGATTTAATTTTTTTACCTCCTCCCAAGTGGATATGTGTGGGCTGGTGCTTGAAGTAGTTAAGGTGCCATGACAGAGTGACTGAGTCAAGAACAGCAATGGATACTGTGGAGCTGTCAATTTTCTCAATGACGTATACAAAGAACATTTATTTTAAGAGAGTGCACTCTAAATTGTGAATAATGTGTGACTGAGTAATGATTGAGGGTTTTCAAGTAACCAGAATTGTCTGTAAGTTACAAACACTTAGCACCATAAGCAATTTTATCTCATTACCATCTTGAACCTGACAGCTCTCCACCAACTTCTCCATCTCCCGTTACCTGTACAATTTGTCTTTGAGGATATATAGAGCTTCCTCCTCATGTCTTCTCAGGCCTGATGGTTTCTATTTTTCCAGAAGTGGCATCACTTTTGCTCTGATTGGGGTTAGCACTGCTGCCTCACAGTGCCAGGGGACATGGGATCATGTCCTGTAAACAATTTTTTTAAAAATTGGGCTACATCTTCCCGTTTCAGTTGGAATATGCAATGGTATGAGATACAGTAGGAAACTATATACAGACAATTGAACAACACACAAATGAAACAAGCCAACAATGCTTAACTACTTACATAAATAGTGAAGTGTGGATTAAGCTGTTGCAGTTGGTCCATAGTCCATCATTTCTCCTTCTCTTCGCTTCCTCCTCACCTCCCACCATACCCGCCCCCTGCCTTCTTCTTGTGGAAAGATGAGTTTCAAAAGCCAGCTCTAGTTGAGATGATAAAGTACTGGAACCTTGTGTTCATATTGCTCAGGCACTCTGAGCATGTGGTTATGATGGTTGGTGGTGCTTTCTCATCTTTCTCTGGCTATTTCCCTTCATGTGAACAATCTGGAAAACTCCATCAGCATATTCTGTGGGAACAGGATCACTCCAATAGTCTGTACATCCATTAGTTTGTGGGGCCTGTACCATTGGCTGGATGACTAAAATGCTATGTCACATATTGGTACAGATTCCAATAGCTGCAGGAGGACAATGTAGTTGCGTACATAGTCAGTTCTGTCTGAAGCTACCACGTAACTGTTTTTGGTTTTGGAGCATGTTTGACTGCCACCACCAACTGGTCATGACCACATGTGGTCTGGTGTTAGAGGGTCAAGCCTGTAAGCATTTGATCATAGTACGGTTTGTTTCTCAATCTACATTGCATGAGACATGCTCCATTCACACTACTTTCCAGTTTCTGCTGCAGCAGAACCTTAGCTGCAGGAATCGTAATCCAGGTATGCCAAGGAAAGAGTCATTGAACTAATAAGGGCAGGCCCTGTCATGGTAAGCTTTGTAGGCTGAGAAGTACAGCATGATGGTCTGTGCGATCCTGTGCATATTTCTCACGAAGCTGCTTATTTGGGAGTACTACCCATTCTGTCAGACCATTTGACCATGACCATTGGAGGCTGCTTGTGATGTGCTCAAAGTCTCGTGCGTATGCAAAGTTCAGTGCAGACGAATTGGTGAGCGTTTCCTGTCATGAGTCTCTGTGGGATGCTGTGTGGCAAAGTGTCTCTTGAGTTTGATGATGACTGTGGTACCCAGCATGTTTGGCAAGTAGTCGAGTTCAAACCCCCTGGGATACGAATCAACTAAGATTAAATGTTGTTTACCATGCCATTCAAAGATATCAGCTGCTGTGAACAACCATGGGAGGTCTGGGACCTCACATATATGCAACGACTCTTTTGCTCGATGCGGCTTGAGTGCATTGCATAGTGCCCGTCTGGAGGAGGATTGCCTGAAATGTATAGGGGATGTTTATCTTGACAAATATGTGGAGGAACCAACTAGAGAGCAGGCCATCCTAGACTGGGTATTGTGTATTGCAGGGATTAATGAACAAACTTGTGGTGGAAGATCATTTGTGGAAGAGTGATCATAATATGGCAGTACTCTTCACTAAGATAGAGAGTGATACAGTTAAGTCTGAGACTAGTGTCCTGAACTTAAGGAAAACTAACTTAATGGTATGAGACATGCATTGGTTAGGATAAACTGAAAAGGGATACTTGAGGGGTTAACAGTGGATAGGCAATGGCAAACATTTAAAGTACAGATGGATGAACTCAATAACTGGACATGCCTGGCTAGCATAAGAATAAAACGGAGAAGATGGCTCATCCATGGCTAACAAGGGAAATCAGGGGTGACGTTAAAGCCAAAGAGAAGGCATATAAATTGGCCAGAAAAAGCAGCAAACCTGAAGATTGGGAGAAATTTAAAATCCAGCAGAGGAGGACAAAGGGTTTAATTCAGAAGGGGAAAACAGAATGAGAGTAAACTTGCAGTAAACATAAAAACTAACTGCAAAAGCTTCTATAGATATATGAAGAGAAAAAGACAGGTGAAGACAAATGTAAGTCCCTTATAGTTAGAATAAGGTGAATTCATAATGGACAACAAAGAGATGGCAGACCAGCTGAACAAATATTTTGGATCTGTCTTCACTAAGGAGCACACAAATAACCTTCCAGAAATACTAGGGGCCAGGGGTCTAGCATGATGGAGGAACTGAAGGATATCCTTATTAATCAGGAAATTGTACTGGGGAAATTGCTGGGATTAAAACCTGATAAGCCCCCACAGCCTGATGTTCTCCATCCCAGAATACTCAAGGAAGTGGCCCTACAAATAGTGGACGCATTAGTGATCTTTTCTAGCATTCTAAAGGGCCCAATGGATTCGAGGGTAACTCATGTAACATGGCAGATGGACTTCAACGCGGATAAATGTGTAGTCGTCCGTTTTGGCAGAACCAACGGGATGAACGAGTACACTATCAAGGGCAGAAGTCTGAGTAGTGTTGAAGAGCAGAAGGATCTTGGGGTCCGGGTCCACAGGACTCTTAAATCGGCCTCGCAGGTGGAGGAGGTGGTCAAGAAGGCGTATGGTGTACTGGCCTTCATTAATCGAGCGATTGAGTTTAGGAGTCGGGAGGTAATGCTGCAACTTTATAAGACCCTTGTCAGGCCTCATTTAGAGTATTGTGCGCAGTTCTGGTCGCCTCACTATAGGAAAGATGTAGAAGCTATTGAGAGGGTACAGAGAAGATTTACAAGGATGTTGCCTGGACTGGGAGGCATGCCTTATGAAGTTAGGTTGAGGGAGCTGGGACTCTTTTCCCTGGAGAGACGAAGGTTGAGAGGCGACCTAATAGAAGTTTACAAAATGTTGAGAGGAATAGATAGGGTGGACTCTCAGAGGCTATTTCCCCGGGTTGAAATGGTTGCTACGAGAGGACACAGATTTAAGGTGCAGGGAGGGAAGTTCAGAAGTGATGTTAGGGGTAAGTTTTTCACTCAGAGGGTGGTGAGTGAATGGAATCGGCTGCCGTCAGTGGTGGTGGAGGCGAACTCGCTGGGGTCTTTTAAAAGACTTCTGGATGAGTATATGGGGTTTAATGAGATTGAGGGTTATAGATAGGTCTGTAGGTTGGTAGGTGTTGATGTGATCGGCGCAACTCGTGGGCCAAAGGGCCTGTTTGTGCTGTAGTGTTCTATGTTCTATTACTTTTTAAAAAGGGAAGAGAGAGAAAATGGGAAATTATAGACTGGTTAGCCTGACATCGGTGGTGGGGAAAATGCTGGCGTCAATTATTAAGGATGTAATAACTTAGCATTTGGAAAGCAATGACAGGATTGGTCCAAGTCAGCACTAATTCACTAAAGGGAAATCGTGCTTGACAAATCTTGTGGAATTTTTTGACAATGTAACCAGTAGAGGGGACAAGGCTGAACCTGTGGATGTTGTGTATCTGGACTTTTAAAAGGCTTTTGATAAGGTTCCACACAAGAGATTAGTGAGCAAAATTAAAGCTCATGGTATTGGAAATAATGTAGTGATATAGATAGAGAATTGGTTGGTAGACAGGAAGCAGAGAGTGGGAAGAAACAGATCCTTTTCAGAGTGGCAGGCAGTGACTTGTCGGGTACCATAGGGTTCAGTACCGGAACCCAAGCTATTCACAATATGCATTAATGATTTGGACGAAGGATTTGGATGCAATATATCCAAATTTGCAGACGACACTAAGCAGGGTGGCAGTGTGTGCTGTGAAGAGGATGGTAAGAGGCTCTAAGGTGACTTGGACAGGTTGGCTGAGTGGGCAAATACTTGGTTAATGCAATATAATGTGGACAAATGCCACTTTGGTGGCAAAAACAAGAAGGAAGGTTATAATCTGAATGGTGGCTGTTTAGGAGAAGAAGTGCAACTTGACCTCAGTGTCATGGTGAAACAGTAGCTGAAGGTTGACATACAGGTACAGCAAGCAGTGAGCAAAACTAGTGGCATGTTGGTCTTCATAGCAAAAGGATTTGAGTATAGTAGTAAGGATGTCTTGCTGCAGTTATACAGAGCCTTGGTGAGGCCATGCCTTGAGTATTGTGTGCAGTTTGTTTCCTAGTCTGAGGAAGGGCATTCTTTGTTGTTGAGGGAGGCCAGCAAGGGTTCACCAGGCTGATCCCTGGAATGGCAGGACTGACGTATGAAAAGCAACTGGCCTTGTATGCACTGGAATTTAGAAGAATGAGAGGAGATCTCATAGAAATATATAAAATCCTGATGGGACTAGACAGGCTAGATGCTGGAAGACTGTTCCTAATGTTGGGGAAGTCCAGAACTAGGGGTCACAGTGCAAGAATAAGGGGTAAGAAATTCAGGACTGAGATGAGGAAGAACTTCTTCACTCAGAGTTGTGCACCTATGGAATTCTCTACCACAAAAAGCTGTTGAGACCAATTCGTTAGATGAGAGATCGAGTGGGACACTGAAAGTGCGTGATCATATTGAATGATGGTGCAGGTTTGAAGGGCTGAATGGCCTACTCCTAGAAATAGGTTTCTAAACCTATTTATTTCTAAACTAAATAGGTTTAGAAATCTATTTTCTATGTTTCTATATCTTGAGATTTATGACAGGCAAAGACTAAAGCAAGGAGTTCCTTTCCAATTTGGGCATAATATGTGTTAGTGAGGGGTCCTTGAAGCAAAGGCTTTTGGTCTGCCATTCTGTATGCAATGGTTTTATGATCACTGATTCCCCCACTGGCAATATCCTTGGGGTTACCATTGACCAAAAATTTAACTGGACCTGCTACATAAACACAGTGGCTACAACAGCAGGTCAAAGGCTAAGAATACTGCAGTGAATAACTCACCTCCCCAAAGCCTGTCCACCATCTACAAGGCACCAGTGTATTGGAATACTCTCCACAGGATGGGTGCAACTCCAGTAACACTCAAGAAGCTTGACATCATCCAGAATAAAGCAGCTCATTTGATTGGCACCACTTCCACAAACATCCATTCCCTTCACCACCAATGCTCAGTAACAGCAGTGTATATTATTTACAAGAGGCACTAAAGTAATTTACCAAAGATCTTTAAACAGCACTTCCAAACTCACGACTACCCCCAGTTAGAAGGACAAAGGCAACAGACACATGAAAGTTCCCCTCCAAGTGACTCACCATCCTGACTTGGAAATATATCGCAGTTCGTCACAGTCACTGGGTCAAAATTCTAGAATTCCCTCCCTGATGGCATTATTGGATTTTAAGAAGGCAGCTTACCACCACTTTCTCAAGGGCAACTAGGGGATGGGCAATAAATGCCAGCTAGCAATGTCCATGTCCCATGAATGAAATTTAAAAAAAGTCCATGTTGAGAGGAGTCAGCCGCTATAAGTACAAATGCTCAAACATCAAAGTATTATAGCACCAGTGATGATGTGATGGTTTGAGACCATTGAAGACAGCATTTCTGCACATAACTTCCACACTCCTGACCTGTGACCATGTCATCATGGCAGCATCAGATCACTCGGTCTACAGAATGGAAAAAGATGATGCGTTGCTGTTCAGGGTCAACTTGATAACATGGCCCTGCTGGCACTTTGACCTCTGAATCAGAAGATTGTAGATTCAAACCTAACTCCAGAGAGTTGAATTCTTAATCCATGTGGACATCTCGACGCAATGCTAATGAGCTGCCATATTGAAGATGCCATCCTTTGAATGAAAAATCAAATCAAGTCTGCTCACTTCAGTAAATGCAAAAATTTACTCTGGAAGAATCTATACCATAGCCACCCTGGCCACATTGGAGGATGACATGCTTGGAGATCAGCTGAGTGGCAAACACAATGTTAGCAGTGCAGCTGATGTGGCAAATACTTGGCGACAGCATTCTGATGGAAGGGTTAGATTTCCTCACGCACCCAGGTAATGTAAAGCATCGCTGGATGAGGCCATTAGAGGCTTTTCTTGCAGTCAAGTGAGTGGCTGCAGGCACCATATCTGGCTGCTCAGAGGCGGAGGATGCCAATTCTGCATATTCCTCTTCCTGCAGCTTGATTCCTCAATGGCACAATCTTGAAAAAGGCACAGCAGACACAGCCATTTGAGAGACCTTTGAGGCACATTGAAGGGCACCTTCAGATCTGTTGCTCTGTTATTGCCTTTGTAGCCATGTAGCTGCTGCTCTGATTCACTACTAAGCTTCCTCACATGAGTTATTGGTCAAGTCTCTTCTTCCAGGGGCCAGCCAATGATACTGTGTGGAAAGCCGTAAACCTGTGGAAGAGATTGCTCGAGTGAATGAATCATGATAGCTGCCTGGATAACTAGAGCAGACATGTATGCTAACCTTTTGGGTGGTCAGAAACTATCTGAACAGTGAGGGAATGGAATCCCATGTAATTGTTGAAGACTCCTGGCTCATTGGAAATGTCTTGAATGCCACGGGACTGCAATCAATAACTCATTGTACCTGAGAGGATCTAACCTCCGTAATGGCAGCGGCATAGTGGCACAGTCATTAGCACTGCTGCCTCACAGTGCCATGGAACTGGGTTCAATTCTGGCCTCGGGTGATTGTGTGGAGTTTGCACAGTCTTGCTATGTCTGTGTGGGTTTCCTCCAGGTATGTCAGTTTCCTCCCACACTCCAAAGATGCACAGATTAGGTGAATTGGCCATGCTAAATTAATCCTTAGTGTCAGGGGGATTAGCAGGGTAAATGCATAGAGTTTTGGTGGTAGGGCCAGGGCGGAATTGTTGTTGGTGCTGGCTGGATGGACTGAATGGCCTCATTCTGCATGTAAGGATTCTGTGAGGTTATTCTAATGAAACCAATTGCCGTCTGTGTCTGATTGGCCTCGTCCATGTCAAAATGCACAAGTGGCAGCATTGGACAATAAGGCATGTGTGGAATGAGAGATGCATTTATAGGCAGTAGAATGTGAGATTCCGGAGATGTCACTAGCTGAAGACAAAGAAATTCAGAGAAGTGATGACCTTGTTGACAACTGGAAATGCTTGCCCGCCTGCCCTCTTGGAAGCAGGTCTCCTTCCATGAGACTGCAGGTGCCAGCAATGACATACTACGAAAACGTCAGTATGATGAGGCATTGTTGCTCTATAATATTGAGAAGCACACTCTGTTTGCTCTGTGCTGGGGAGTCTCACCACCTTCGAATTGAACCCTTAACTCCAACTATCCTCCATTCCCTTTATCCTGTGGAGTGGTAAGTTGCTGGGAAAAAGACAGCCATTGTTGGTGTTCTTGCGTTTGTCATGGCTCCTTGTTGCTATAATGGCTACTTCCAGTTGCTTCTCAGCAGGGGTCCAGGCTGCTGCTGCTGCATAAGCTGCTTCCATGAGTGAAGGCTCAAAGCAGGAGAATTGAGATGAAGAAAAGTAAACTCCAAGGCAACTGAAAGTACATTCCGAAAGTTCCAAATGACCCTCAAAGTACTGAAATCAGATTATCAGAACTAATCTTGCAAGCACAACAAGCCTTTCACTGAAAGAAAAACAAAGTACTGGAAGTACTTAGCAGATCTGGCAGCATCTGTGGACAGAGAATTGAGTTGAATATGATTGCTTTTCAGAACTGCCTCTGAATAAAATCTTTCAGTGGGGCTAGCCACAACACTGTGCGAAAGGTGTCCCAGCGAATCGGTTTCACTGTTCAATGAATCCCTGCTATGTTCTCATTTAATGGATCCCTATCAAGTTGGACAAAGCTGAGGAAGCCTTTGCATTGCTTGATGATCTAATTGCTTCTTAGAATATCTTAACACCCGACAGCTCACAGGGGTATCCTGCTTGCATACAAAGCTGTCTGGTTACACTCAAGTAAACAAGATGATGTCAGGTTCTTGACTCCATACCACTTATGTAGATCTTCAGCTAGCCCTCCCCACCCAACCTCGTTTTGCCAGCACCCAAACTAGCCTCATTTTGGCAGTTAAAATTCTGCTCCATGCCTCCTCCATTACTTAAGCAAACCTAGGCTTCAGCCACACTGACCCCACTGATACTGCTATTTCTACCATTGCATTTGTTACTTAAGCTCTAACTACAAAGTGCATTTAACATTGCAAAAGAAGCTGAATGTCTGTAAGATTAATATATCTTCAAAGGTTTGTAGAACATGAGACAAAAGCTACACCACATGCATAATCAGTTCAATCTCCTATTTACCATTCCTTGGTGAGATCACATTTGTGTGATCTCTGTGTATAGTTTCAGTCTCCTTATTTGAAAGAAGGATAGAATTACGTTCAACGCAGTTCAGAGAAGGTTCACTGGACTTATTCCTGGGAGGAAGACCTTATCTTATGAAAAAAGGTTGAGCAGATTGGAGTTGTTGGAGTTTAGAGGAACGAGAGGTGATCTGATTGAAACATGCAAGATCCTGAGGAAACTTGATAGTGCAGCTGCTGGGAGGATGTTTCCTCATGGGAGAGACTAGAACCAGGGGCAGAGTTTATTGTAGAGATAAGGAATTATTTTTTTCCCCTCAGAGGATTGAGAGTTTGTGGAATTCTCTTCCCCAGAGGCTGGGTCACTGAATTTATTCAAGGCTGAGTTAGATAGATTTTTGATCGATAAGGAAGTCAGGGTTGGGGGGGGGACGTTGCTGGTGCAGACAGGAAGGTGAAGTTGAGATCACAACCAGATCACCCACGAACTTAAATGGTGAAGCAGGCTCAAAAGGACCAGATAGCCTACTCCTGCTTCAATGTTGCTCAGTTTAAACCCTCTTCATGCTTCCTCTTATAACACACAAACTGAACCTGAATAAAGCTTTCAAATTTGTCCTGCAGTTTATTTTCAAAATTGTGAAAGATAAGTGGATTGAACCAGTAGGAATTGAAGAGAAATATGACTGCTGATGCGTTCTGGAATATTAAATATTCAATATTTAAATTTTACTTTCAGCTAACCAAGTCATAGCACCAAGCAAAAGAACAATCAAGTCAAAGTCCAACATTTAAGAGAGGCTGAGGCCTTCAAGTAAAAACTTCAACAAGGGTATAAAAGTGACAGAAAATATCAATGAACCATTTTTGTGAGATATGTAGTTATTTGAAATTCTTTCTGATTGAAAGGTCCAGTTGCATATTTTGGTCATTAAAATTTATAGTTACTGATGAAAAGAAATAGCAGAAGAAATTTTTCAGGTAGCAATTGAATGATTCACAATGCCACCTAGTGCAACAACAAGTAATTATTAAAGAAGAGTGTTATTTAGGAATGGTAGTACTTTTAGAAAGTTTTCTAGTCATCTGACAGTAACAAAAAGTGTGACAGGTAGATGATAACCTTTTAACATTAAAATTCTAATTAGAAAAGTTTAACTAACATTTTACAATGTTAAGTCATGACATGAAGTATTTGTATTCAATTGTATGGCACTTACAAACCTTGAAGAATGAAATCTGTTTAGTCAATGGACATATATTCCAGAATCTTACTTCTGTGATGCTAATAAGCCCAGAAACCCCTGCATTTAGCAGCTATAGTTTTCCATATCTAATTATTATATCTAATATTAATTCCACAATAAAGCAAAAAAGGATGCCTAGAAACTCATGAGATTATTCTGGGCCATTTCACTTGCAGGAATTTGGTAAAGTTCCAGATTATCTGATTAAACGGACTGAGGAGGAGAAGAAAGCACAGGAGGAATATGATGCCTATGTAAAGGAGCGTATACAGCAAGGTTCCATGAAAATGTTGACTGAAGAAGAGCGGAACAATGTGTTATCGGTTAGCAAGAATTATCCAATTTCATAACGAGCGGAATTTTCCCAGAGAATTCTAAGTGTCATTACAGCATGAAAATGAGAGTCCACGCGGATCTTCTGAGCGGGCTCAGCACTAATCTTTCAGCACTCCGTCATTATCTTTGACGGTTGAGAGCTTTGCGCCAGGGAGGGGGTCAGAAACCAGCTTTAGAGCACTTGGGCGCTACTGTGTTCAGTTTCTACTGAACTGGGAGACCTTCTTCCACCTCCCACATCCCCCAAACATTGGCAGAATTGTCAGCCCCTCCCCCCCTCACCACATCAACGTGGGTCACCGACATCAGGGCATCAGGACCCTCCCAGACACACCTCTAGAATGACCAACCACCCCCCCCTCCCCACAACATTGCCATAAACTACTTTTCTTAACAATTGGTTTAAAGAGTCATACCTTATTAGCTCTGCCCTGAAAGAAGAGTAAACGCTGGACATTTTGGATGAGATTTGCCAAACTCTCAGCCATGTGTTTCCCGCCAACGGGAGGTGGCGCATTAGTTGCTAACAGTGGGATTCTCTTGTCCCACTGCTGTCAATGGGAATTCCCATTGATATCGTCCTATGCTGGCAGGAAACTCACGGATGGGGCTGTGCTGCTGGTGGGACCAGAGAATGCCGTGAACGGCCAGAGAATTCCAGCCTTTAGTTTGATTATCTGTTGATATTAAGGTAGCTGAACAAAAATAATTTTAATTTCAAGCTGAGCTACAGTGTGTTGATCTGTTTTTCTATTTCTGCCAATCTTTCAGGGACTAAAGCAGAACTGGGCGGAACTGAATCATGCCTATCAAAGTCTTTCCATATTGATAGATACTGTTTCCAAGCAAAATCACAAGGAACGACTTGAGGCCAAAATGAAAAAACTAGAACAAGATATTGACAAGATTGAGAAACATAAATTTATCTACATCCCACGAAATTAATTTTTTTTACTTCTCTTTCGGTAATAAATTTATTATGTATCTGTCTAAAACAAGTGCTATATTGTTATGCAAATCCTGTTACATTTTTGATCTGCGAAATAGCTGCCCATATGAAATACCTACGAGTTCCATAGTTGAAGGATACATATCTGGAAGCACCAAAATGAAGAAATTCTGATGTGACAATTGAATAACAAAGTTTCAATTTAAATTCATTATCATCGCAAGATTTCCCTTTTATTTCATTTGACGAATTGTTGTAAATGGCAATTGATATATTGTATTGTATAAAATGTTAAATATTCTTTGTGCATTAATAACATTGATTTATTCTGAGGAACTGTCACTGGTTTTGCATTCAGAGAAGCAAATTTTGGCACAGCATAGCTTACACTACAAAAGTCACCACCTCATTGATGGAACAATAGAGGTTGAACAGTAAGGGCAGGATTTTCCAACCATCCCAAAACCGGAAAATCCTGCCTGAGGTCAATGGACCTTTCCATGGTCCGCCCCTCGCCTACTACAATTCCTGTGACGGACGGAATGGAAAATGCACTCCTAAGAGTGCAATCTGTAACAGAGAAAGTGAACTTGATGTTGGCTGTTCAAAGGAAGTTGCTCGGGGGGAGAAATGTCACAAAAGTAAAATTGGAGCTCAGGACATGATGAGCACATAAAAACCATTGAAGGCAGGCAGACAAGTGCTAAAATGATTTAGAAATGAATTCAATGATATTGTATGTCATGATAACATACAGAGCAATCTGCAAGAACTAATTTCCCTCAAGCAGATAACCTTGTTTTAATCCACACTGTTATGTTTAAAGGTAAAATCTTACGCATAGTAAGAAGGTTTGGAATGAAAACTGGAGAAGATGAAAAGAGAATTGTGAATTAATTCACAAAGCAAATACAGATAGTTCTTCCAGGAGGCAGCATTTCTGAGACACATCAAGAACTGGTGACTTAGTTATAGAGGTTTACTCTTTCAGCCCGACTTGTCCATGCCACCTTTTTTCTTAAAACCCCTAAACTAATCCCAATTGCCCGCATTTGGCCTATATCTCTCTTTACCCATTGTACCCATGTAACTATCTAAATGCTTTTTAAAAGATAAAATTGTATCTGCCTCTACTACTACCTCTGGCAGCTTGTTCCAGACACCACCCTGTGTGAAAAAATTGTCCTCTGGACACTTTTGTACCTCTCCCCTCTCACCTTAAACCTATGCCCTCTAGTTTTAGTGTCTCCTACCTTTGGGAAAATATATTGACTATTTACCTTGTCTATGCCCCTCATTATCTTATAGACCTCTCTAAGGTGACCCCTCAGTCTCCTATGCTCCAGAGAAAAAAAGTCCCATCTATCTTTCCTTGCAATTCAATCCATCAAGTCCCAGTAGCATCCTAGTAAATCTTTTCTGGTCACTCCATTATAGAAAGGATATTATTAAACTAGAAATAATGATATTTCTAGTTTAATAATATCCTTTCTATATTAGGGTGACCAGAATTGCACACAGTATTCCAAGTGTGGCCTTACCAATGTCATGTATAACGTCAACAAGACATTCCAACTGCTGTATTCAATATTCTAACTAATGAATTCAAGCATGCTGAATGCCTTCTTCATCACTTTGTCCACCTCTGACTCCACTGTCAAGGAGCTATGAACATGTACCCCTAGATCTCTTTGTTCTGTAACTCTTCCCAATGCCCTTCCATTAACTGGATAAGTCCTGCCCTGGTTCAGTCTACTAAAGTGCATCACCTTGCATTTGACTAAATTAAACTCCATCTGCCATTCTTCAGTCCATTGGCCCAAATGATCAGGATCTCGTTGCAATTGGAGATAACTTTCTTCACTGTCCAATCTTGGTGTCATTTGCAAACTTACTAACCACACCCCCTATATTCTCACCCAAATTATTAATATAAATGACAAATAAGAGTGGGCCCAGCATTGATCCCTGAGGCGCACCTCTGGTCACAGGCCTCCAGTTTGAAAAGCAACTCTCTACAACCACCCTCTGGCTTTTGTCAAGAAGCCAATTTTGTATCATTTAGATACCTCACCCTGCATCCCATGAGATTTAACTTTATGCAACAACCTACCATGCGGTGCCTTGTCGAAGGCCTTGCCAAAGTCCATGTAGACAACATCAATTGCACTGCCCTCATCTACCTTCTTGGCTACCCCTTCAAAAAGTTTAATTAAATTTGTGAGACATGATTTTCCACTCACAAAGCCATGCTGACTGTCCCTATTCAGTCTTTGCATCTCTAAATTCTTGTAGATCCCGTCTCTCAAAATACCTTCCAACAATTTACCCACCACAGATGTGAGGCTCACTGGCCTGTAGTTCCCAGGCTTTTCCCTGCAGCCCTTTTTAAACAAAGGCACAACATTTGCCACACTCCAATCTTCAGGCACATCACCCGTGACTATCTATGATTCGAATATTTCGGCTAGGGGACCTGCAATTTCCTCCCTAGCCTCACATAACATTCTGGGATATACTTCATCAGGTCCTGGGAATTTATCTACCTTGATGTGCTTTAAGACTTCCAGCACCTCCTTTTCTGTAACATGTGTTCTCCTCAAGACATCACTGTTTATTTCCCCAAGTTCCCTAATATCCATGCTTTTCTCAACAGTAAATACTGATGAGAAAGATTCATTTAGGATCTCACCCATCTCTTGTGGATCCACACATACATGACCTTGTTGATCCTTAAGAGGCCCTACTCTCTTCCTTGTTACTCTTTTGCCCTTTATGTATTTGTAGAAGCTCTTTGGATTCTCCTTTGCCTAATCTACCAAAACAATTTTGTGTCCCCTTTTTGCCCTCCTGAGTTCTCTCTTAATTCTACTCCTATACCCCCTATATTCTTCAAGAGATTCACTTGATCCCAGCTGCCTATTTATGTCATGTGCCTCTTTCTTCTTCTTGACCAGGGCCTCAATATCCCGAATCCTCCAAGGTTCCCTACTTCTGCAAGCCTTGCCCTTCACTCGAAGAGGAATGTGTTTACCCTGAACCCTGAATCCTGGTTAATACACTTTTGAAAGTATGCCACTTACCTTTCAAAAGTTAATTGGGGGATCTGTGGGAAGGCCTTCCCACAGACTCCCCCAATTAACTTTTGAAAGTTCCTGCCTGATATCACCAAAATTGGCCTTGCCCCAATTCGGAATTTTAACTTTTGGACAGACCTATTATTCTCCATAGTGTCTTAAAATTAATAGAATTATGGTCACAGGTCCCAAAGTGATCCCTCATTAACACTTCTGACACCTGCCCTTCCTTATTTCCCAAGAGGAAATCAAATTTTGCCCCCTCTCTAGTCAGGCCATCCACATACTGAATGAGAAATTCCTCCTGAATACACTCAACAAATCTCTCTCCATCCACCCCTCTAATCCTATGGCTGTCCCAGTCGATGTTGGGAAAATTAAAATCTCTGACTATTACCACCCTATTTTTCTTGGAGCTATTTGTATTCTCCTTACATATTTGCTCCTCAATTTCCCGCTGACTATTTGAGGGCCTATAGTACAACCCTATCAAAGTGATTTCCCCCTTCTTATTTTTCAGTTGTACCCATATAGACTTAGTGGCCAAATCCTCAGACATATCCCCTCTCAGTATGGCCATGATGCTTTCCCTAATCAAAAGTGCAACTCCCCCTCCTTTCTAACCTCCTGTTCTATCTTTCCTAAAGTATCTGTGTCCTGGAACATTAAGCTGCCGGTCCTGTCCCTCCCTTAGCCATGGAGACAACAGCATCAGTGGCAATTATATCCAGAGCTTCTAAAGGATGCTGAAGAACTTAACATGTGTGGGGCATCACTGAATAGTGCTGTTTGTGTTCAAAGGTTGTGGATTCAAATCCAGTTTGGACACCTTAAGCACAACATATAGGCTGAAATATCAACATAAGATTGAAATTGGAGTGGGCTGAGTCTGGTATTTGATAAGATCCTGCTTCAAAGGTTATTGTGGAAAGTAAAAACTGATGGTGGAGGAGGGTGGCGTATTAGCTTGGAAATAATAGGTATAAAAATATTAAAACATTAGCTAGCCAATAGGAAATGGAGAGCTGGCAATAATAGTCATTTCTGGTTGCCAAGATGTAACAAGTGGTCTGCCACAGGAATCAGTGCTGAGACCTCAAATTTTTATAATGTATATAAAATTGACTTGGATGAAGTGACTGAAGGTATGGTGGTTAAATATGCTGATGAAACAAAGATAGGTAGGAATGTAAGGTGTGAAGATGACGAGGTTATAAAGGAATACACATAGATGAAGTAAGTGGGCAAAGATCAAACAAATGGAGGAGACTGTACACAAATGTAATATTGTCCATTTTGGCAGGAAGAATGAAAGAGAAGCACATTAACTAAATGCTGAGAGATTGCAGAACTATTAGTTGCACATGGCTCTTTGTGTCTTAGTGCATGAATCACAAAAGACTAACAGGCAGGTACAGCAAGTAATTAGGAAAGTTAATATGATGCAATGGTTTATTGCTAGGGAATTGAATACAAATGTAGGGAGATTATGCTTCATTTATACAAGCAATTGGGAGACCATACATGGAATACTATGTTGTTTCCTTATTTAAGGAAAGGGGTAAATGTGTGGAAGAAGTTCAAAGAAGATTTACTAGACATATCTGCAATGGGGAGGTGATGGTCTCGTGGTATTATTGCCAGGCTATTAATCCAGGAACTCAGCTAATGTCCTGAGGACCTGGGTTCAAGTCCTGCCATGGCAAATGGTGAATTTGAATTCAGTAAAAAAAACCTGGAATTAAGAATCTATTGATGACCATGATACCATTGTCAATTGTCGGAAAACCCCATCTGGTTCACTAATGTCCTTTAAGGAAGTCCTTACCTGGTCTAGCCTACACGTGACTCCAGAGCCATTGCCCTCAGGCAACTAGGGATTCATAATAAATGCTGGCCAGCTGGCAATGCCCATGCCCCAAGAATGAATAAAAATGGGCAGATTGTATATTAAGAGGAAAGATTGAACAGGCTAGGTCTGTATACACTGGAAGTTAGAAGATTAGGAGTTGACTTGATTGAAATATAGAAGATCCTAAGGAGTTTTGATAGGTTGGGTGTGGAAAGGATATGTTCTCTTGTAGGAGTATCTAGAACTTGAGGCCACTGTTTAAAAACAAAGAGTCACTCATTTAAGACAGGTGTTAGATTTTTTTTCTCTTAAAGGTTCATGAGCCTTTGGAACTCCTGGCCCTAATTTGTATATTCATATGTTTGTATTTCTGTCTTAAAAGACCTCTTATTTTTAAACTTTGACCCCTAGTTTCTCTCACCTCTCCAAGATGTGGAGATGCCAGCGTTGGACTGGAGTGGGCACAGTAAAAAGTCTCACAACACCAGGTTAAAGTCCAACAGATTTATTTGGTGTCACGGGCTTTTGGAGTGCTGCTCCTTCATCAGAACTCACCTGATGAAGCAACAGAGCTCCAAAAACTCGTGATTCCAAATAAACCTCTTGGACTTTAACCTGGTGTGGTGAGACTTCTTACTGTACCTCTACAAGAGGAACCATCCTCCAGGTAGCTACTGTATCAAGTCTCCTAAAAATCTAATATGTTTCAATATGACCAATTCTCATTCATCCAATAAGTATAGGCCTAGCCTATTCAACCTTTCTTCATAAGACAAGCCCTCCACCCAGGCATGACTCCCATGAACCTTCTCTGAACTGTTTATAAAGTGATTTGATTATGGCCAGAATTTTTAGATTAGCAGGGTTTCTGTCCGGCCATCTGAAGAGTAAGTAGGGAACGCACACAGCCCCATTCCCCCCCAACACTCTGCCCTGCAGCAATTTCATTCTCCAATGAGCGTTAATTGGCTGTATCCATCTTTTCTGTCCCTTGCTAGGACAGAAGTCCTACCTGAGTGAACTGCCACCCAATCTGATTGACCAGTAGCTCTCTGGTCCCTGTAGAGCCAGAAGCTGGACAAGATTGGAATAGTTGCAGTCACCAGTGCCTCATTCCCAGGATTTCAGGAAGAGAGAAATTTTGTTGGTGAGAAGCCTAGATGGTGGATAGTGGAGGATTGGGTTGTTGGGGAGACACCAGGAGGGGAGGAAGGTCCAGTGGCTATCGGACCTTGGGGCGGGGGCGAGGGGTGGGTGTTACCCAAAGTTAAAAGGGGTCTCCTAATGGAAACTCCTGACTTCATGCTCAAGGCCTCAACCCAATTATTTTGGGCTTCCTCCCTACCTGGAACTCCTCCTGCCAAGCCTAAGATTTGAAGCCGGAGAATTAGCTAATGGGCAGGAAACAGTGAGAGGGAATAAGGAATTATTTTTCAGTTTGGTGACCTGTAACCGATGGAGTTTCACAGGGACCACAATATATATTTTACAATATACATTAATGACTTAGAGAAAGAAGTGAATGTATTGTAGCCAGATTTCCAGATGACAAAAATAGGTGGACAGGCAAGTTGTGAGAAAGATATAAACTATTTACAAACATATGTTGATAGGGTAAGTAAGTGGGCAAGAAGTTGGCAAATGTAGTTTAATGTGGGAAAATATGAAATTCATTTTGGAAGGATGAACAAAAGAACAGAGTATTATTTAATTGGAGAAAAACTGCAAAAAGTTGCAACACAAAGGGACTTCAGGGAATTAGTGCATGAAACACAGACAGCTAGCACACAGATAATCAGGAAGACTAATGGAACGTTGGCCCTTATTTCAATGGGGTCGTAGTAAAGAGTAGGAAAGTCTTGCTGCAAATGTACAAAGTACCAGTGAGACCACATCTGGAGTACTATTGCCTCACAACACCAGAGACGCGGTTTCAATTCCAGCATTGGATGATTGTCTGTGTGGAGTTTGCACGTTCTCCTTATGTCGGCCTGGATTTCCTCCGGGTGCTCCAATTCCCTCCCAGAGTCCAAAGATGTGCAGGTTAGGTGGATTGGCCATGCTAAATTACACATTAGAATCCAAAGGTATGTAGGTTAGGTGTGGATTAGCCATGGTTAACTCACAAAGTTACAGGGCTCGGCTGGAGGGGAGGGCCTGGGTAGGATTCTCTTTCAGAGATTCGATGCAGACTTGATGGGCTGAATTACCTCTTTCTGCACTGTAGGGATTCTATGGATCTATGAATATTCTAATACACTCCTGGTTTGCCCCTTCCAAAAATTTGAAGTCATCATCGAGTCTGCACCAACCACAATCCCATCCAGGCCCAAACCCCATAAACCCACGCATTTGCCCTAGCTAGTCCCCCTGACACTAGGGGCAATTTACCATGGCAAATCCACCTAACCCACACATCTTTGGACTGTGGGAGGAAACCGGAGCATCCAGAGGAAACCCACTACCCCTCTGTTTGGGTACATACATTGGCTCCCTGTTAAACAACAGCTCGATTTTAAAATTCTCGTTTTTGTTTTCATACCCCATTATGAATCTCAGCCCACCCTCCCTCTGTAACCTCTTCCAGCCCCATAACCCTCCAAGGAAAATCTGTGCTCCTCTAATTCTGGCCTCTTTAACATCCCTGATTTTAATCACTGCTGTGGGTATGCCGGCGTTGGACTGGTGTAAACACAGTAAAAAGTCTGACAACACCAGGTAAAACTGCAGCAGGCGACGGTGCAGAGGGACCTCGGGGTCCTTGTACATGAGTCGCAAAAACCCAGCTTGCAGGTGCAGCAGGTGGTCAGGAAGGCGAATGGGATGCTGGCCTTCATAGCGAGGGGGATTGAATATAAAAGTAGGGAGGTCTTGCTGCAGCTGTATAAGGCATTGGTGAGGCCGCAGCTGGAGTACTGTGTGCAGTTTTGGGCGCCGCACCTGTGCAAGGATATTTTGGCCCTGGAGGGAGTGCAGAGGAGGTTTACTAGGCTGATACCGGAGTTGAGGGGATTGAGCTATGAGGAGAGGATGAATAAACTAGGCTTGTACTCGTTAGAGTTTAGAAGAATGAGGGGAGATCTCATTGAGACGTATAAGATGATGAATGGGATGGATAGGATAGAGGTGGAGAGACTCTTCCCGCTCAAAAAAGACAGTAGGACTAGGGGGCACAGCCTCAAGATAAAGGGGAGGCGGTTTAGAACGGAGTTGAGGAGGAACTTCTTCACTCAAAGGGTGGTGAATCTCTGGAATTCTCTGCCCGTTGAAGTGGTGGAGGCTGCCTCGCTAAATATTTTTAAGAAGCGGGTTGATGGGTTCTTGATAAGAGAGGGGATTAAGGGTTATGGGGAGAGGGCGGGAAAGTGGAACTGAGCCACAACAGATCAGCCATGATCTTATTGAATGGCGGGGCAGGCTCGAAGGGCTAGATGGCCTACTCCTGCTCCTATTTCTTATGTTCTTATGTTCTTAGTCCAACCTATTTATTTGATAATATACTCACAAGCTTTCGAGGGACACCCTCTTCGTCAGGTGAATGGAGAGTTCTGGCCTCAGACAGAGCATATAAAGCACAGACAGTTTAGAGATTACTGATTAGAATGCGAATCTTTACACCTAACCTGCTGTTCAAGACCTGAAGTGGCTGATAATGTGAGTGGAAGGAACACTGATCACATCTCTTTAAACTGTGATCAGTGCTCCTTCCACTCACATTATCAGCCACTTCAGGTCTTGAACAGCAGGTTAGGTGTAAAGATTCGCATTCTAATCAGTAATCTCTAAACTGTCTGTGCTTTATATGCTCTGTCTGAGGCCAGAACTCTCCATTCACCTGACGAAGAGGGTGTCCCTCGAAAGCTTGTGAGTATATTATCAAATAAATAGGTTGGACTAAAACCTGGTGTTGTCAGACTTTTTACTGTGTTTAATCACTGCACCATTGGTCACCATGTATTCAGCTGCCCACTTCAGGCCCTATTGGAATTCCCACCCTAAACCTCCTCACTCGTTCTACCCCCTCCTGAAACCACTTTTTCCAATATTGAAATCTCCTGCTTTAAGGTTAGAAGAGTAAATAAAGAGAAACTGTTTCCAGTGTGAAAGGTCAGTAACCACAGGGCAATGGTTCAAAGTGATTAGCATAGGAACCAGAAGCAACATTTTCACACAGCGAGTGGTTAGAACACACTGCCTGATAGTGTGGTGGATACACGTTCAATAGCAGCTTTCAGAAAGGAATTGGATAAATACCTGAATGGAGAAACATTGCAGAGACTACAGTGGGAATTAGATGGCTTCAGTGAATGGGCAAAAAATTGACAGATGGAGCATTATGTGGGAAAATGTGAACTTTTTCACTTTGGCAGGACGAATAGAAAAGCGGTATATTATTTGAAAGGAAGAGACTGCAGAGGTGTGTGCACATGGTGGGGGGTGGTGGTGGGGGGGGATTTCTTCCAATCTGCTGTGCAGCTCAAGCAGCACAATGGGCAGGGAGACATCAGCAGAGACTGTTTAGCAGGTTCCCTGCTGGACACCACAATCTCCACACATCTCCAGGGCTAGGATTTCTGATGTCATCAATTCAACAACTGAAATTGGCGTGGTGCTGATTTAAATATCAAAGTTTCCATTTGCATTCCATGGGCAGGCCTGGGGCTGACATCTCCAGGGCTGCTCACCTCCACCCCCACCCCCACCACCACCACACCACACCACCCCCACCCCACCCCCCAGGAGTGGTTCACTCCAGTGTGGTTTACAATAGCGCCCCCTTAACGGGGAGCTGGCAGCCTGACTCCGCTGGAATGAAGAGAAGCCATGGAGATCCCCTGGACATTGCCAGCCTGACGGTGCCAGCCTGGCCCCTGGCACTGCCCAAGGGGCAAACTGGCAATACCCAAGGAGCACCTTGGCACTACCCACCCAGAATCGGGCAGTTGCAAGAGGCTGGGGCCAGATGGGGAGAGGTCTATAGGAAGTGATCAGTAGGGAGGGGGGGGTCCTGCTGCCACTCTGCTATTGGGATCAGTGGCAGAGGGAGGGAAGACTCTGATCAGTGCTGGTCATCAGGGTGGGGGTGAGGGTGGGGGGCTGCCAGAAGGGGGGATGTGGTCAGGCTGCCAGTGGGGGGGGGGGGGGGGGGGGGGTGGCGGCGGGGTTGGAACTGCTGGAAGAGGGGCTTAGGGTTCAGGGCTGGGGGGTGTCATCGGGAGACGCCTGGCAGGCCAGCGACCTGGGGGGTCTGTGTGGCAGCGATTGGGAGTTCCTGAGCAGGCCAGCGATTGGGAGGCTGGCTGTGCAGAGCTCCTGCGCATATGCCAGTCTCCGTGCTAACAGATTGCCGCATGCGCAGTGGCCCACTCAGCGTTATGCTGCCAGCCTCTCCAGTGGGAATAAGCCCCACCTACTGAATTTCAGCGTGAATCTCACTGAGGCACTCCTGGTGTTGTCAGACTTCTTACTGTGTGCATTCCTAGTGCTCAGAGTGTAGGAGATTCATTTTGAAAATTGGTGCTAAACTTGTTCAACTGCAAGGTTCAACAAGATCCAATATTGTCTGAGGGAAATACAACATGCAATCTTTCCAAGCTGAGTATTATAGGTTGTTACAAATACAAAGCTTATGAGGTTGCTTTGTTTTTGGACTGTCTCTTTAATTCAAGGTAAATTGTTGAAATGAAGGGGTCATGTGACCTGCTGTGAATTTCACCAAACAGGAAGCTGGGGTGGTTTGGTTGTTAAAGATTGAATGGGAGTCTGGGTTGATTAACTGGGAAGAAGGTGCAAGATAAGCAGGCTCATTGTCATTGGTAAGAGCATCTGTGCTGACTGTGGATAAACTGTTAGTCCCCAGTTTGGAGAGGGATGTGTTAGCATGTTAACATGATTAGCCAGATACAAAGTCTATGTCATTCACATTGTAATGGAGATGAGTTTTGTGAAGCGAAAGGCCCAAAGCAAGCAATTGTAGCATTGGGTTAAAGGGGATCTAAAGAGATTACTGAACCTCACACACCCAACGCAATCTACAAAAACCTGAGAGGGGGAGAGAGATAGAGACAGCCAGTCCTGCACCTAAAGCACAAGAAAATGCTGACTTTGTTGGTTAACATGCAGAATGGGGGTGGGAACTCACACTCAGACTGAAGAGATCATGTTGATGAGGATTTAAAATTTGTTCAGCTAAGGCTAGAGGGAGGAATCTCCGGGATAACCCTGGCTATGAAAGTCAGTTCAGGGATCAGAAGTCACCCAAGCGGGAAAAGGAAATGGGCCAGTGGGGGTGAGAAGAAGCTTTGTACTGGTTTCAAGTTGTACAATTTAAGATCAAAACTTCCAGTGTCCTCTGGAAATCATTGCACTGAGCCTGAGTCTTCCAGATTGATTTTCACCAACAAGGTTCACCTCAATGACTCAAAAACAGAAAACGCTAGAAAATTTCAGCAGGTTTGACAGCATCTGTCGGGAGAGAATAGAGCCAATATATCGCTGGAAGTGCCAGAAGATTGGAAAGCGGCTATTGTTACGCCGTTGTTTAAGAAGGGTGCCAGGCAAAAGGCAGGGAATTATAGGCCGGTTAGTTTAACGTCTGTTGTAGGTAAAATGGGCGAATGGGCCAGGAAATGGCAAATGGAATTTAATGTTGGCAAGTGTGAGGTGGTCCACTTTGGTAGGAATAATGGTAGGAAGGACTATTACTTACGGGGCGAAAAACTGCAGCAGGCGACGGTGCAGAGGGACCTCGGGGTCCTTGTGCATGAGTCGCAAAAACCCAGCTTGCAGGTGCAGCAGGTGGTCAGGAAGGCGAATGGGATGCTGGCCTTCATAGCAAGGGGGATTGAATATAAAAGTAGGGAGGTCTTGCTGCAGCTGTATAGGGCATTGGTGAGGCCGCAGCTGGAGTACTGTGTGCAGTTTTGGGCGCCGCACCTGCACAAAGATATTTTGGCCTTGGAGGGAGTGCAGAGGAGGTTTACTAGGCTGATACCAGAGTTGAGGGGGTTGAGCTATGAGGAGAGGCTGAATAAACTGGGCTTGTACTCGTTAGAGTTTAGAAGAATGAGGGGAGATCTCATTGAGACTTATAAGATGATGAATGGGATGGATAGGATAGAGGTGGAGAGACTCTTCCCGCTCAAAAAAGACAGTAGGACTAGGGGGCACAGCCTCAAGGTAAAAGGGGGGCGGTTTAGAATGGAGTTGAGGAGGAACTTCTTCACTCAAAGGGTGGTGAATCTCTGGAATTCTCTGCCTGTTGAAGTGGTGGAGGCTGCCTCGCTAAATATTTTTAAGACGCGGGTTGATGGGTTTTTGATAAGAGAGGGGATTAAGGGTTATGGGGAGAGGGCGGGAAAGTGGAACTGAGCCACGACAGATCAGCCATGATCTTATTGAATGGCGGAGCAGGCTCGAAGGGCTAGATGGCCTACTCCTGCTCCTATTTCTTATGTTCTTAAAATGTTAGAATCCGTCATCGAGGAGGAAATAGCGAGGCATCTTGAGGGGAATTGCTTGATAGAGCAGACGCAGCACGGTTTCGTTAAGGGGAAGTCGTGCCTGACAAATTTATTGGAGTTCTATGAGGATGTGTCTAGGGCGGTAGATAGAGGAGAGCCGGTGGATGTGGTCTTTCTTGATTTTCAGAAGGCATTTGACAAGATGCCTCACAAGAGGTTATTGCAGAAGGTAAGGGGGCATGGAGTTGGGGTTAGGGTGTTAGCGTGGATAGAGGATTGGTTGTCAAATAGGAGGCAGAGAGTGGGGGTTAATGGGTGCTATTCGGATTGGCGGATGGTGACTAGTGGAGTGCCCCAGGGGTCGGTGCTGGGGCCTCAGCTATTTACCATTTATATAGATGATCTGGAGGAGGGAACCGAGTATAGGGTGTCAAAATTTGCTGATGACACCAAGATTAGTGGAACAGCAAATTGCGTGGAGGGTGTGGAGAGTCTGCAGAAGGATCTAGATAGGCTGGGCGAATGGGCCAGGAAATGGCAAATGGAATTTAATGTTGGCAAGTGCGAGGTGGTCCACTTTGGTAGGAATAATGGTAGGAAGGACTATTACTTACGTGGCGAAAAACTGCAGCAGGCGACGGTGCAGAGGGACCTCGGGGTCCTTGTGCATGAGTCGCAAAAACCCAGCTTGCAGGTGCAGCAGGTGGTCAGGAAGGCCAATGGGATGCTGGCCTTCATAGCGAGGGGGATTGAATATAAAAGTAGGGAGGTCTTGCTGCGGCTGTATAAGACATTGGTGAGGCCGCAGCTGGAGTACTGTGTGCAGTTTTGGTCGCCGTACTTACGCAAGGATATTTTGGCCTTGGAAGGAGTGCAGAGGAGGTTTACTAGGCTGATACCGGAGTTGGAGGGGTTGACCTATGAGGAGAGGCTGAATAAACTAGGCTTGTACTCGTTAGAGTTTAGAAGAATGAGGGGAGATCTCATTGAGACATGTAAGATGATGAATGGGATGGATAGGATAGAAGTGGAGAGACTCTTCCCGCTCAGAAAGGACAGTAGGACTAGGGGGCACAGCCTCAAGATAAAGGGGGGCAGTTTAGAACGGAGTCGAGGAGGAACTTCTCCACTCAAAGGGTGGTGAATCTCTGGAATTCTCTGCCCGTTGAGGTGGTGGAGGCTGCCTCGCTAAATATTTTTAAGACGCGGGTTGATGGGTTTTTAATAAGCGAGGGGATTAAGGGTTATGGGGAGAGGGTGGGAATGTGGAACTGAGCCACGACAGATCAGCCATGATCTTATTGAATGGTGGGGCAGGCTCGAAGGGCTAGGTGGCCTACTCCTGCTCCTATTTCTTATGTTCTTATGTTCATGAGAATACAGAGTCTACTTAACAAAGTATAACCATGAAGTGGTGTTTTGATCATTTTAAAGATAAATGGGAGAGAAGCTTATTTTAAGTTTAGGGTATACGTTGACTCTGCAATAATGTTGGACATTTTATTCATGGATTTTATAGTCTTCAATACACCAATACCCCAATCTGTTTCAACATAGTTAGATTTAAAATTCTGTTGCTGAATCTATTCAACCACAATTTCATGAGTTAAGTTTAATCATAAATGCTGTTTTGACACACTTACTAATACACTGTTGAAAAAGATGCTACAGCAGTAATTATTCCACTGCGTGTTGTGAGCAGGAAAGATGATCCATTATTGTGTTTACAGTCTATGTAATTTTAGTTTCATTCATATACTTGCAAGATTTGGTTTGTTTGTTACAGTTTTTAAAGATGGGGAGAGAGAAACGTTGGGATAACTTTCCTGTACCTCGTGGGTGTCCACAGTAGATGTGTGTTTAGACCATGTTTTAGTGGCATGACACTTAATACATTTGGGTATGTTTAAATCAGAAGAAAAGATAATATTATTCACACAATACCCCAAAGGTAAATTCAATGCATATTCATTTCTCCCATGTGACACAAACAAGTAAAGGCAGATTCTAGACAATGGCATATGCATATTAGAATCCCTACAATGCAGAAGGAGGACATTCGGCCCATTGAATCTGCACTGACCACAAACCCACCCCGGCCCTTTTCCTGTAACCCCACATATCTACCCTGTTAATCTCCCTGTCACTAGGATCAATTTGGCATAACCAATCCACCTAACCTGCACTTCTTTGGAGTGTAGGAGGGAGCCCAAGCAGACATGGGGAGAATGTACACAGACCCAAGGCCAGAATTGAGCACAGCACCAGAGTTCTGAGTTATCATGCTGTGCCACCGTGCCATCCCTGAATCTGAATACATAAAGCAAATAACATTTAGCTTGATTTTTTTTTTAAAGGTGTAGATGCTGTAGGCCTGGATGAGTCACGTCTCATAGTTCTTTGGAGATTAATGGAAATTGGATGTCTCTGAATTTCTAGACAGTGTTCTGGCTGAGTTTCTGTAGAGTAAAATCTTTGCAGGCAAAAGTTAATTAATCCCACTCCCACTCCCATTACCTGAGTTGACTGATTTGTTAAGTAGGTTTCTGATCTCCTGGCTGGTGGAATGGCCCCTCTTATGCTGTTGGTTTCTAGACTGATTGGTTTCTCCTTTATCTGATACCTGAAGACAATTTTGATCACATGGTCAAGATCTCTATTGTTCAACCGGAATTGTTTGGAGGTCTGAAACCCTTTCTACTTAACAAGAATTTAATGGCTTATTCACACCTATATATGAGATCATAGACAAAGCACAAGTTTCAGTGGTAGTGACAAGAAAGTGAACTGCCCCTTTAATTGATTATTGTCACATGTATTCATATACAGTGAAATGTACTGTTTTTTGTGCACTCTCTACAGGCAAAGCATACCATTCATAGGGAAGGAAAGGAGAGAGTGCAGAATTAGTGTTACAGTCATAGCCAGGATGTAGAGAAAGATCAACTTAATGCGAGGTAGGTACATTCAAAAGTCTGACAGCAGCGGGGAAGAAGCTGTTCTTGAGTCAGTTGGTATGTGACCTCAGACTTTTGTATTTTTTTCCCGACGGAAGAAGGGGGAAGAGAGAATGTTTAGGGTGCATGAGGTCCTTGATTATGCTGGGTGAAGCAATGTTGTGAAGCCTCCACTACAAACACGAGAAAAGGGTGCTGTAGGTCCTACTTTGTATACAGTCTAAGCCTAGACAGGGGAAAGATGCCTTACATTAACAAAATCATAGGATTATGTATAATGAACTGCAGACAGAGATAGTCTTCCCCATTATGTCTTTGCGATAATCTGCTAGTGATGAGGTCATTAATAATGCAATGCATGTTTCTAATGATCTGTCAATCATTTGATTTTTTTTGCCTTTTAAGTCTTTCTGAATTACCGTAAAAGTGAATGGAAATCAGGAGAGCACTTACTTTGCCAGGAGCAGTATGTCTGTAGGGGCGGATCAGACTTTGGTTGCTCATTTCACTATGCCTGCAGTCGGATCCATCTCCAGGCAGCATAACCTAAGGGGCAGAAACAATATGCTTACTATCACATCTGTCACTGTAACCTAACACAGAGGCAGCATGTGATGAGGGCAAGTCATTGTTTACACTTCTAATTTATAAAACACTCTGCCCTTAAAGAGAAGTAAAATTTCCCAATATTACCTTTAGCTTTAATATAGACTGTCTCTAAGTGCAATGCCAGGTACTGAATTATTATTTTAAAAAGCCTTTTTTTCCTCTTTTTTTTACCAGTTTTGAACACTACTTTTCAATGAAGTATTCTAAATCACTAAGATCAATTGTAAAACATTCATAAATTAAACATTTCTAAATAGAAACAGTTAACTGCACTGGACACAACAAAAGCAATGAAACTCAGTAACATCCACTGAAGACTTGTACTCCAGAACTAACTGCTCCTAGCCAAGATCCACTGAGTTACAATCAGAATTTTTGCCCCATTTTGCTTTATTTTACTTTGCCAGTTTCATTTTTGTTTTGCTTTTGGACAGCAGCTATGCAGAATCTTGCCATTCACACCCCCTCTGGATATACCTTTTGCTTCATTACTTGTCCCACGACTGCTCCCTTTGGCCTTGCCACATGAAACCATTTTATTGCATCTTTTCTGCTTCTGTCTCAGATCTGCCTTTTTCTTTGCCTTCCTGCCTTCCCACTTGTACTTGCTCAAAACGTATTACATGTCGAAGTGTAATCATAGAATCCCCATAATGCAGAATGAGGCCATTCAGCCCATCGAGCTTGCACTGACAACAATCCCACACAGGTCCTGCTCCCTACAACTCCATGTATTTACACTACTAATCCCCATGACACTAAGAGGAAATTTAACATGACCAGTCAACCTAATCTGCACATTTTAGGATTGCACGGTAGCACAGTGGTTAGCATTGCTGCCTCACAGTACTAGGCATTTGGGTTTGATTGCTGGCTTGGGTAACTGTGTGTGGAGTCTGCACATTTTTCCCGTATCTGTATGGGTTTCCTTTGGGTGCTCTGGTTTCCTCCCACAATCCGAAAGACGTGCTAGTTAGGTGCATTGATCCGAACAGGCGCCGGAGTATGGTGACTAGGGGAATTTCGCAGTAGCTTCATTGCAACATTGATGTAAGACTTTCTTGTGACTAATAAATAAACTTCAATTTACTTTACTGTGGGAGGAAAAAGGATCACCCAGAGAAAACCTCCACACTGACAATGGCCCAAGGCCAGAATTGAATCCGGGTCCCTGGCGCTGTGAGGCAGCAGTGCTAATCACTATGCCACCGAGCTGTGTTCCCAATCTAAAGAAAGGTCACGGACCTGAAACATTAACACTGTTTTTCTCCCCAAAGATCTTGCTAGACGTACAGAGCATTTTCTTTTTGACCTTCAGCATATTTGCCATTGTATTAGAGCTAAATTCCAAAACTAAAGTGAAAATTACCATCTTGACATCAAGGCAGCTTTTAACCAAGTGTGGTATCAAGGAACATGGTAAAATTGAAAGCAATGGGAGTCAGGGGGAAACACTTCACTGATTGGAGTCATTCCTATCGCAAAAGGAAATGACTGTGGTTTTTGCAGGCCAGCTATTTCAGTCCCAGGACATTGCTGCAGGAGGTCCTGAGTCCAACCACCTTCAATTACTTCATCAATGACTTGGTCTTCCGTCACAAGTGGGGATGTTCGCTAATGATTGCACAGTGTTCAGTTCCATTTGTAACTCCACACATACTGAAGCAACTCAGGTCCATATGTAGCAAGACCTAGGGCAGCATTTAGGCTTAGACAAGTAATATTCACATCGTACAAGAGGCAGGTAATGACAAACTCCAACAAGGAAATATCTGATTGGCTCTCCTTGACATTCAACAGCAATACTATTGCTGAATCCCTCAACATCAATATCAAGAATGTCACCATTGACCAGAGACTTAATTGGACTAGCCATATAAATACTTTGGCTCCAAGAGCAATGACTGCTATTGGTGTGGTGAGTCCCCAGTGCCTGTTCAACATAAGGATACAAATTACTTGCCTGGATGAGTGTAGTTCCAACAATACCCCAGAAGCTAAACACCATCCCACAAAAGCCTGATTTGTATTCCGTCCACCATCTTAAACATCTAAAATGTGCAATGGCTCGCCAAGAATCCTTAGAGCAGCTTCAAAACCCATGATCTCTAACACCTAGAAGGACAAGGGGAGCAGACAAATGGGAACAGCACAACATGCAAGTTCTCCTCCAAAACATGCACCATTCTGACTTGGAACTATACTGCCCTTCCTTCATTATTGCTGGCTCAAAAACCTGGAACACCCTCTCTCCACCAAATGGATTGCATTACATTGGATTACACAGAGTATACAGCTCGCAAACAGGCCAACTACTCCAAGTTAGTTTTAATGTTCCACTCAAACCTGCTTTCGTCTATATCGACATTGACTATCTTCTATTCTCCCTTGCTGCGGATCACCCTAACTGAATCTTCATTTCAATCACTCCCTTTGATACTGAGTTCCACATCCTTACCAGTCTTTGGGTGCCGAAGCTTCTCCTGAATTCCCAATTGGATTTCTCAGTGATCATTTTATGCCATTGGCCTCTGGTTATGCTGTTTCCCACATGAGGAAACATTCTCTCTGTGTCCACTCTTCCTTTCATAATTTTAAATATCTCCACTAGGCCTTCCCTCAGACTTCTCTTGCAAGGAAGAAAGAAATCCAGCTTGTTGATCTTTTCCTGATATGTATACCCTGACATTCCTGAGATCATCTCTGTAAATCTTCTACTCCCTTTCCAGGGCACCTATATCCATTGTATAATATAACAGCTAGAACTGCAAACACAGTATTCTAAGGACTGGGTTTAACATCCATCAGCTGGCTATACGTACTCGGGTTTAGAAACAGACAAAAAACATATTCCCAGCTGTGATCAGCACCAGAGTACATTTATATGCTGGCTGGCCAATTAACTCCCTTTTAATTCCCTTTAAATTAATTAGTTTTCTTACAAGACGACGTAGACAGAATGGTCAAATGGGCAGAGAAGTGGCAGATGGAATTTAACCCTGAAAAGTGTAAGGTGATACACTTTGGAAGGAATAATTTAACAAGAAAGTATTTAGTGAATGGTAGGACACTAGGAAGTTCTGTGGAAAAAAGGGACCTTGGTGTGTTTGTCCACAGATCTTGAAAGCAGAAGGGCATTTAGTAGGGCAGCGAAAAAGGCATATGGGACAGTCGGCTTAATTAATCAAGGCATAGATTACAAAAGCAGGGAAGTCATGCTGGAGTTGTGTAGAACTTTGAAGTTACAACTGGAGTAGGGTGCGCAGTTCTGGTCTCCACGTTATAGGAAGGACATGAACGTACTGGAGGGGGTTAAAGGAGATTTAATAAGATGCTGCCTGGGGTGAAAAATTTAAGTTATGAAGAGAGGTTGGGTAGGCTTGAGCTGTTTTTTTGGAGCAGAGAAGGCTGGGGGGCAACGTGATCGAGGTACGCAAGATTATGAGAGATATGGATAGATCAAATAAGGAGCAGCTGTTCCCTTTAGTTAAGTTTATTTATTATTGTCACAGGTAGACTTACATTAACACTACAATGAAGTTACTGTGAAAATTCCCTAGTCGCCACACTCCGGCACCTGTTCAGGTACACTGAGGAAATATTTAGCATAGCCAATGCACCTAACCAGCATATCTTTCGGACTTGTCACAAGGGGACGTAGGCTGAAGGCGAGGAGCACGAAGTTTAGGGGAGATGTAAGGGAAAATCTTTTTACCCAGAGGATAGTGATGGTCTGCAATGCGCTGCTTGGGAGGGTGGTAGGGGTGGGTTGCCTCATGTCCTTTAAAAAGTACCTGACACATCGTAATATGGACCAAGTGCTGGCAGATGGGATTAGGTGGGGATTGAGGTGTTTCTAATCTGTCGGTGCAGACTTGATGGGCCAAAGTGCTCTTCTGCACTGTATGATTCTATGGCTCTATGAATTCTCAATTGCTACATAACTGCATGCCCCTGCCACTTTGAGGGAACATTCGCCCCGATTTCACATCTTTTATTTCCTTTCTCCCCTCGCTGCTCTCCAAGCTCAAGACAAGCAGAATGTAGCCTGTCTCCATCACTGACAGCAGTGGTCAAAGCTGATAGCACGCGGGAGTATTCCACCAGGGATCACCGTGAGGTCAGTTGCAATTTCCCTCGGGACTATGCTACCATGCCTCAGGGCTGCACGGTAGCATGGTGGTTAGCACTGCTGTTTCACAGCTCTAGGGACCTGGGTTCGATTCCCAGCTTGGATCACTGTCTGTGTGGAGTTTGCACATTCTCCTCATGTCTGCACGTGTTTCCTCTGGGTGCTCCAGTTTCCTCCCACAGCCCAAAGATGTGTGAGTTAGGTTGATTGGCCATGATAAAATTTCCCTTAGTGTCCTGAGATGTGTAGGTTAGAGAGGTTAGTGGGTAAATATGTAGGGATTTGGGGGTAGGACCTCAGTGGGATTGTGGTCGGTGCAGACTCGATGGGCCGAATGGCCTCTTTCTGTACTGTAGGGATTCTATGATTCTATTACCTCTTTTTTTTTATACCAAAGTCCATAACCTCTCATCCTTCCATGTTGTATTCCACCTATCTTTTTTTGCCCACTCTGCTAACCTGTCCAAGTCCTCTGCAGCCTCCTCACCTCCTTGATTTTACCTGTTTCTCCACATATCTTTGTATCACCTACAAACCTAGCCACAATGCCCTCAGTTCCTTTGTCTAGATCATAGATATATAAAGTGAAAAGTTATGGTTCAAACACTGACATTTGCGGAACTCCAAAAGTCACTGGCTACCATCCGGACGACCATTTACTTCCTCCAGAACATTATCCATCTCTGCCCCTACTGCTGAAACTCATCCCTAGTTTTTTTGTTCTTCCAGATTTGATTGTTCCAATGCTCTTGTGGCCAACCTTTGATCTCCACCTGCAATAAATTTGAGCTCATCCAAACTTTGCTGCCCACATTCTGACTCACATCCTGTTCTCGCATCATGTTTTCTCAATGGGCTCCAAGCCCAGCAATTCAAATTTAAAATTCTCATTGTGTTCAAATCTCTCTGTGGCCTCGCTCCTCTCTCTCTGTAACATCCCACAGCCATACAAGCCTCCAAGAACTCTGTATAGAATCCCTACAGTACAAAAGGAGGACATTTGACCCATCAAGGGTGCACCAACCAAATCCCACACAGGCCCAATTGCCATAACCCCATGCATTTACCCTAGCTAGTCCCCCTGACACTAAGGAGCAACTTAACATGGCCAGTCCACTTAACCCGCACACCTTTGGACTGTGGGAAGAAACTGGAACACCCAGAAGAAACCCACATAGACAAGGAGAGAATATGCAGACTCCACACAGACAGTACCAAACCAGGAATTGAACCCGGGTCTCTGGCATTGTGAGGCAGCAGTACTAACCACTATGCCACCGAGGATGCAATCCTCAATTCTTAGACATGTGATTAAGGGTTATGGGGAGAGGGCAGGAATGTGGAACTGAGCCACAACAGATCAGCCATGATCTTATTGAATGGCGGGGCAGGCTCGAAGGGCCAGATGGCCTACTCTTGCTCCTATTTCTTATGTTCTTATGTTATCTTCTCCCTACCAGCTATGCTTTCAACTGTCTCAGCCTCAAACTCTGAAATACTCTCCTTAAACTGCTGTGCGTTGCTATCTCTGTTTCCTCCTATAAACAGTGGTTTAAAAACTTCCACTTTGAGTAGGCTTTTGATCAGATGGTATATCCTTCCTACGTGACTCAGTGTCAAATTTTGTCTGTGACTGCCTTGGGATTTTCTAATATATTAAAGGTTCTATGTAAATGCAATGCTGTTGGTCCATCAATAGTAAATTAAGAAAACCAACCATGCCAAAATTGTGGTGTTATTGTTCTTTCACAGGATTTGAGCACCACTAGCAAGGTTAGCATTTAACATTGCCTGAAGAGGCAATGGTGAGCCACCTTCTTGAGCCACGGAATACTGTTAGGAAGGACATTCCCATTTTTTGACCCAGCAACATTGAAGGAACGGTAATTATAATTTCAAGTTAGGATGGTGTGTGGCTTAGAAGACCTTGCAGATGATTGGGGGAGTGTTGTTGCACGTTTGATAGCACTGCTGCCTCACAGCGCCATGGATCTGCGTTCAATTCCGGCCTCGGGTGACAGTGTGGAGTTAGAAAATCCTCCCCATGTAAGCATGGATTTCCTCTGGCTGCTCCGGTTTCCTCCCACAGTCCAAAGATGTGTGGGTTTGGTTGATTGGCCATGATAAATTGCCCCTTAGTGTCAGGGAGATTAGTAGGGTAAATATATGGAGATACAGGGATAGGGCCTGGGTGGAATTGTTGTCAGTGCAGGCTCAATTGGCCAAATGGCCTCTTTCTGTACAGTAGGGATCCTATGCTTCTCCAATGGATCTGCTGCCCCTGTTCTGACAAAGGTTTTGAAGGTGCTCTTGAAAGAACTTTGGCAAGATGCAACTAAAGAAGCTAGAGTTGAGGCAAAGACTTTTCTAAAATAATTACTTACTCCTTCACACACCTATTTGTGGTCTTGCTGTCACAAAGGCACTTGATAAAGTGTCACAAAAGAGCTCATGGAATAAAATGGACAGTAGCAAGATGGATGTGAAATTGGCTGAGTGACAGGAAACAGTATTGGTTATTTTTCAGACTGGAGGAAGTTTTGTAGTGAGTTCGCCAAGGGCCGGTCTTCATGATATATATAAACGACCTAGATCTCGGTGTACAGGGAACAATTTGAAAATTTGCAGACATTACAAAACTTCAAGATATTGTGAGAAGAATAATGTAGAACTTCAGAAGGGCATAGATAGACAAATGACAGATGAAATTTATTGCAGAGAAGTGTGAAATGACTCATGTTGGTAGAAAGAATATGAACATAAGAACATAAGAACATAAGAAATAGGAGCAGGAGTAGGCCATCTGGCCCTTCGAGCCTGCCCCGCCATTCAATAAGATCATGGCTGATCTGTCGTGGCTCAGTTCCACTTTCCCGCCCTCTCCCCATAACCCTTAATCCCCTCTCTTATCAAAAACCCATCAACCCGCTTCTTAAAAATATTTAGCGAGGCAGCCTCCACCACTTCAACGGGCAGAGAATTCCAGAGATTCACCACCCTTTGAGTGAAGAAGTTCCTCCTCAACTCCGTTCTGAACTGCCCCCCCTTTATCTTGAGGCTGTGCCCCCTAGTCCTACTGTCTTTTTTGAGCGGGAAGAGTCTTTCCACCTCTATCCTATCCATCCCATTCATCATCTTATACGTCTCAATGAGATCTCCCCTCATTCTTCTAAACTCCAACGAGTACAAGCCTAGTTTATTCAGCCTCTCCTCATAGCTCAACCCCCTCAACTCCGGTATCAGCCTAGTAAACCTCCTCTGCACTCCCTCCAAGGCCAAAATATCCTTGCGCAGGTGCGGCGCCCAAAACTGCACACAGTACTCCAGCTGCGGCCTCACCAATGCCCTATACAGCTGCAGCAAGACCTCCCTACTTTTATATTCAATCCCCCTCGCTATGAAGGCCAGCATCCCATTCGCCTTCCTGACCACCTGCTGCACCTGCAGGCTGGGTTTTTGCGACTCATGCACAAGGACCCCGAGGTCCCTCTGCACCGTCGCCTGCTGCAGTTTTTCGCCCCGTAAGTAATAGTCCTTCCTACCATTCTTCCTACCAAAGTGGACCACCTCACACTTGCCAACATTAAATTCCATTTGCCATTTCCTGGCCCATTCACCCAGCCTATCTAGATCCTTCTGCAGACTCTCCACACCCTCCGCACAATTTGCCTTTCCCCCAATCTTGGTGTCATCAGCAAATTTCGACACCCTACACTCGGTTCCCTCCTCCAGATCATCTATATAAATGGTAAATAGCTGAGGCCCCAGCACCGACCCCTGGGGCACCCCACTAGTCACCAACCGCCAATCCGAATAGCACCCATTGACCCCCACTCTCTGCCTCCTATTTGACAACCAATCCTCTATCCACGCTAACACCCTACCCCCAACTCCATGTCCTCTGACCTTCTGCAGTAACCTCTTGTGAGGTACCTTATCAAACGCCTTCTGAAAATCCAGAAAGACCACATCCACCGGCTCTCCTCTATCCACCGCCCTAGACACATCCTCATAGAACTCCAGTAAATTTGTCAGACACGACTTCCCTTTAATGAAACCGTGTTGCGTCTGCCCTATCAAGCAATTCCCTTCAAGATGCCTCGCAATTTCCTCCTTAATGACGGATTCTAACATTTTACCTACCACAGACGTTAAACTAACCGGCCTGTAATTCCCCGCCTTTTGCCTGGCACCCTTCTTAAACAACGGCGTAACATTAGCCGTTTTCCAATCCTCCGGCACTTCCCCGGAATCCAGCGACGTCTGGAAAATAACCACCAAGGCATCCACTATCACCTCCGCCATTTCTTTCAGAACCCTCGGATGCATTCCATCCGGTCCTGGGGACTTGTCCACAATCAGCCCCTCCAGTCTGTCGCGCACCACCTCTCTAGTAACAGTAATGTCATTAAGACCCTCCAGTCCTACCACCTTTCCATCGCTAACACCCGGCAAATTATTCACGTCCTCCTCCGTGAAGACAGAAACAAAAAAGTTATTCAAGACCTTAGCCATATCCCCATCCCCTACCACTAGGTCCCCTTTCTCATCCTCTAAAGGACCAACATTCACCCTAGCCAGCCTCTTCCTTTTTATATATTTATAAAAACTCTTGCTATCCTTTTTTATATTAAGTGCTAGCCCAGCTTCATAGCTTCTTCTACCCTCCTTTATCAACTTTTTTGTCAATCTTTGTTGACATTTAAACCTTTCCCAATCCTCTTCTCGCCCACTGCTCTTAGCTACTCTAAATTCCTCTGCTTTTAATTTAACACTTTCCTTCACCTCCTTCGTTATCCACGGCTTATTACCTCTCTTCCTACTGTCCTTTTTAACCATCGGAATAAATTTCTGCTGAGCACCAAGAAAGATCTCCTTAAAGATCCTCCACTGCTCCTCAGCAGACCTACCTTCCAACGCGCTCCCCCAGTCCACATTCGCCAATTCTTCTCTCATCCTACCATACTCCCCTCTATTCAAACAAAGGACACGTGTCCGGGAACCCACTTTCTCCTCCTCCATCTGCAACAGAAACTCCACCATACAATGATCACTCTCTCCAAGAGGATCCTTCACCTCAAGGTCCCTAATTCTACCCGCCTCATTACATAGCACCAGATCCAAGATAGCTCGCTCCCTCGTCGGCTCCAACACACACTGTTCCAGGAAACTATCCCGGCAGCATTCCAAGAACTCCTCCTCGAGCCCACCTCGTCCAACATGGGTCGACCAATCAATATGCAGATTGAAATCCCCCATAACTACTGCCGTCCCATTCCTGCACGCCGCACTTATTTGCGCGTTAAGGGACAACATACAATAAAGAGTACGGTTCTTAAGTGGGTACAAGAACAGACATATCTTGGTGTATATTTGTATAAATCATTGAAGCGGGTAGGCTAGGTTAAAATAGTGGTTGACAAAGCATACAGTATCCTAACCTTTATTAACAGGGGCATAAAGTATAAAATCAATGAAGTTTTGTGAAACTTGTATACAACATTGGTTTAGTCTTCAAGTGGAGTATTCCACCCAACTCTTGGTGCTACACTCGACAAAGTATGTGAAGACATTAGAGAGAGAGTGCAAAAAAGATTCATCAGAGTGGTTCCAGGAATTGAGAACTTCAGTTACATGGATAAATTGGAGAATTTGGGACAGTTTTGTCTGCAGAAGAGAAAGTTAAGAAGAAATTTAGAGATATTCAAAATCTTGAGGGGTCTGAACAGAGCAAATAGGAAGAAACTAGTTCCATCTGTGGAAGCATCAAGACCCAGAGAGCACAAACTAGGTGACAAAAGGAGCAATGGTGACATGAGGATAAAGATTTCCACACAGCGAGTGGTTAGGATCTGGAATGCACTGTCTTAGAGTGTGGCGGAGGTAGATTTAATCGAGACTTTCAACAGGGAATTGGGTTGCTTCTTCAGAGAGCCAGCACTGACATGATGGGCTGAAGGGCTTCCTTCTGTGCTGCAACTATTCTGCGATTCTGTCAGTTTAATTAACTGATGTTACTAAAGCCTGCTCAAATTCTGGCTACACACATTGGCAAGTGTGACCTTTTCAATTCGGAATATGTTTTATGGATAAATTAATGTGTATTCCCTACCCTAAATACCATCTAAATTTGTATGTCTGGTTCATACATGTAAGGCATTTACTGCCCTTTGAATAAATACATCAGGTAATGAAGGTTGACCTTGGTACTCCTAAGCATCATGCCTATCTTTTTGTCATTAAGGTAAATCATTGTGAAAACTACTGACTGTCCAGATATCTGCTCCAGTATTCTTAAAATGAGCCTATTTTTGCATCCAGTAAATATCTGCATTTCATTTCTACTGCAGCCTGAAAACATATTTTATTATACCAGTTCTGAACTGACTTGTGAATTTATTGTACAATTGTTTTCTTCCAACAGAGGCAAGAGTACGTGACTAAAAATATCATGCAATAGAATGGAGGTCACCATCTTGCAACAAATTCTGCAGTGACATTTTAGATATTCCAACAAAACTACTCAGCTGTAAACAGGACATGACCAGCAATAAGAATTCTCGTTATTGGGCGAATAGCTTGTGGAACTGATTTCTGATATTACTGAAGTGTAAGTAAACAAATTTGATTCCTTCATTTATTAAATACACTTCCAGAACGGAGAGGCTAAATGAAAGAGAAAATGAACTCATCTGCAAACCTATTATTGTTGCGTCATGTGGTTAAGAGAAGGCTAACTTGATGGATCATGCTGCATTCTCACCCAGAAATTCCAATATCCCTCTATATCTTTGTAGCAGAGCTCAGGGTTCTGAATTTTAAATGATGCTGATGTTTTGTGAACTGATGCAATGTATCTGTGGTCGATATTTTAGTGTGTTTAAATTTCAAAGTAAGGGTCATATAAACAGACAGACTCCCATTGAAACTCCAGAGGTCAGCTACAAAAGCAGTTCAAGGTGTTTCCCCCATTTCAGCAGTTCGCACTGCTGCCTCACAACACCAGGGATCTGGATTTATTTTTAATCTTGCATGGGACATGGGTGTCGCTGCTGGCCAGCATTCTATTGCCCACCCCAAGTTGCCCTTGAGAAGCTGGTGATGAGCTACTTTCTTGAATCACTGCAGACCATGTGCTGTGTGTTGACCCACAATGCCATCCTGAAGGGAATTCCAGGATTTTGACCCAGTGACTGTGAAGGAACGGTGATGTATTTCCAAATCAGGATCGTGAGTGGCTTGGAGGGGAACTTGCAGTTGGTAATGTTCCCATGTATATTCAATTCTAGCCTCAGGTGATTGTCTTTGTGGAGTTTGCATACTCTTCCTACGTATGCATGGGTTTCCTCCCACACTCCGAAGATGTGTAGGTCAGGTGGGTTGGCCATGTTAAATTGCCCCTTAATGTCAGGGGGATTAATAGGGTAAATACATGGGATTACAGGGATAGGGCCTGAGTGGGATTGTGGTCAGTGCAGACTTGGTGGGCCAAATGATCTCTTTCTTCACTGTAGGGATTCTACAATTCTCCAAAAGGATCTGAGACAGAGCTTGTTGGTTCAAACTCCAAAGACCTGAACACTAACCTAGGCTTGCCTTACTGAGGGAATGCTGCACTGTCTGAGGCACCGTCTTTTCAGATGGAACATGAACCTGAGTCAGTCTGTTGAAGTGGATGTAAATGATCCTATGGTATTAATGTTAAGAAAAACAAGGGATTTTTTTCCAAAGTCCTTGTTGAAGTTCATCCTTCAACATACAGAGTACATAGGTGATCTTGTTATCTATTTCATTGCTATTTGTGGGAGTTTGCTATGCACAAAATGGATGCTGCTTTGCTGTCATTAAAACAGTAATTTACACTTCAAAACTGTCATTGCCTGCGAAAGAATTTGGAGTGTCTTGAGGTTGTTACAGATGCAAGTTTTTTTTTATGTTTGATATCTGGTGAAGTTGCATTGTGGCAAGTTACAGATTATGGATGCTGTCAGAAAACCAGCAGCAAAGAGCAACAAGAATTGACCCCACATGTGAAGGGGATGAGTTATAAGACAAGATTAACAAATTTATATCACAGTAGTCGGGGGAGAAAGGATCATAGAATCACACAATGCAGAAGAGGCCCTTTGGCCCATCAAGTCTGCACCAGCGTGCAAGAAACTCCTGAACTCTCACCTAATCCCATTTTACCAGCACTTGGCCCATAGCCTTGAATGTTATGGCATGTTAATGCTCATCCAGGTACTTATCAAAGGATGTGAGACATCCCTCCATCCTTCCCAGGAAGCACATTCCAGACTGTCACCACCCTCTGGGTAAAAAGGTTTTTTCTCAATCCCCCCCTCTAAACCTCCTGCCCCTTGCCTTGAACCTATGTCTTCTCATGACTGACCCTTCGTCTAAGAGGAACAGCTGCGCCCTACCTATTCTGTCCATGTCTTTAGGATGACCTACTTAAGGTCTACAAATTACCCCTGATAATTGAGTCATTTATTTACCAAAAGGTGTTTTTTTTTAATCCAATGATTGGAATTAAGCAATATAAATCTCACTATAACGTGGAAATTATGAACATATGGAATTAAGCTGAATGACATGGCTTTGGATGAAGAGAGTTATCCGTTAGAGACAGAAGACATCAAAATAGGACAGACAATTGGGAGCAGAAAACTAGAATAGAACAAAATACATTTGAAACAGATATCATGAAGAACTTCTTTAGAACAAATGATAACTGCCTGAAGTAACCTCCCAGATGGGTTGTTAGAGAACAAAAAAAATTCAAAGCAATCAAACTCTGGTGGGATAACAGATTGGGGAGTTGAAAGACAAAAGAACAAAACAAAGATTTGCATTTATAATTTATACTTTAACTGTCTCAGGTGCACATAAGATCCCAAGGCTTGATAGTGAAGATGTAGAGCTGCCGGCGTTGGACTTGGGTAAACACAGTAAGAAGTCTCACAACACCAGGTTTCAGTCCAACCAGTTTATTTGATAGTGGGATCACTATCAAATAAACTGGTTGAACTGAAACCTGGTGTTGAGACTTGATAGTGAAGAGCAGGGTGGTCTCGCCAGAGTCCTGGCTAATAGTTACCCACAGCCAGCATCTACAAATCAGATCCTCTAATCATTATCACAGTGCCATTTGTGGGATCTTGCTGTGCACAAAATGACTGCAGCACTCCCTATATTGTAAATGATTACACTTCAAAGAAGTTAATTGGCTACATAAATGATCAATGATTAGAAAGTAATAGCTAAGCAGGCAATTGCATTATATCAAGAAAAAGCAAAAGTGTGTGTACTATTTTCCATTGTTGCATTTGTGTCCGCACCAGCTAGCTTTGGACCGACAGCATGAGATGCAGAGTCCACAACTTTGTGTTTCAGCTTAGCTCAGTTGGTAGTTCTTTCACTTTTTTAATTCATTCATGGGACACAGGTATCACTGGCTGGCTAGCATTTATTGCCCATCCCTAGTTGCCTGAGGCATTTAAAAGTCAACCACTTTGCTGTGGCTCTGGAGTCACAAATTGGCCAGATCAGGTAAGGACGGTAGATTTCCTTCCCTAAAGGTCATTAGTGAACCAGATGGGTTTTTCCGACAATCGACAATGGTTTCATGGTCATCAGTAGATTCTTAATTCCAGTCTTTTTTATATTGAATTCAAATTCCACCATTTGCTATGGTGGGATTCGAACCTGGGTCCCCAGAACATTAGTTGAGTTTTTGGATAATAGTCTCATGATAATACCGCTAGGCCATCAGCTTCCCATGTTAAATAGTTAAACACTCACCTGATGAAGGAAAGCTGTCTGAAAGCTCATGATTACTAATAAACCTATTAGACTTTAACCTGGCGTTGCCTTACTGTGACCACTCCAGCACTCCAACACTGGCATCTCCACATCATGTTAGATAGTTGTGAGGTCTCTCCAGGAATTGAAATATCCAGTTCAAAATTAGTTGATCTTATCTTAATAGGGGTGTTGGCACTGCAGTTGACTTGGATGGCCTTGATTTAAGCAGAGATAAATTATGTAGTTACCACTGTTGCAAAGTGCATATGTGATGCTCCTATAGCGGAATATCTGCAGAATGTCTAGGATCACACATGGAGATGGTAACTTGAGCAATATATAGGAAGGCTGCTGACATGCATGGAACTATCATGGAGAAAATCATAAAGTCCCTGTACTACAGAAGGAAGCCATTCAGCCCATCAAGCCTGCACCAACAACAATCCCACCAATCCTTGTAACCCCATGTATTTACCCTGCTGGTTCCCCTGACACTAAGGGGCAATTTACCATGGCCAATCCGCCTAAACTGTACATCTTTGGACTGTGGGAGGAAACTGGAGCACCCGGAGGAAACCCACGCAGACACAGGGGGAGTGTGTGGAGTTTGCACAGTCACACAAGGCTGGAATTGAACCCAGGTACCTGGCACTGTGAGGCAGCAGTGCTAACCACTGTGCCATCATGTCACAGCCCATAAGAAGAATAAATAAAATTTGGTATTCAGCTTTTCATTTTTGCATCCCATGTATAAACATCTTAATTATCAAAGTACGCTAGCAAACTGTCATCACCTGCATTAAAGAGTTCTTGAATAGTTTACTGGGCACAGGTTAGTCAGCAGATCAGGAAAATGATACATTAAGATTAATTTACCCCTCCCACCCCAACTCTTCCCCCCTGCCCTGGCCAGTGGAAGCAGGAACCTCTGCATAACTGCCTGACAGAAGGATGAGACAAAAGCTTTTGGGCTGGACTGTGATATCTTCAAACACATTCACTTATGTTTAAGCAACATATAGGAAGGCCGCTGAGAGGCATGGAACTATACATGATAGAGTCATAGAAAGCGGAGCAGAGTTGAGGCCTACTCTTGCTCCTAGCTCTTATGTACTGTTGCTATTCATTTGGAAACAACATGGGGTAAATTTTCCGATTTCACCTGCCACGGGAATTGTCATGGTGGGACAGAAAATTTGACGGACCAGTTAAAGGTCTGTTGATCTTGAGCAAGAATTTCCAGTCTGGGAAGGGGTTGGAAATTCCTGCTCACTCAGATATCCATAGGTTAAGCATCAGAAATGCCCAGAATACCCAGACCTGGCTTCTTGAAATTTCACAGGGGTTTGTCAATCCAGTAAAGTAAAGAATAGGTCTGTTCACGTACTCCAGTAGTTTAGTTGGCTGACCTGAATCACTTTAGAAGTATTATTTTATTAACTTGTTCTCATTTCAACACTTGAGCCCAGATTTTCAGTCCCTGGTTGTGTGCACAGGGACAGCAGGATTCCCAGCTCCATGAACCCAGCCTTTAAAAATGGCTGGTATACCTTGGATTTTTGGTCCAGCATGGGGGCTTGGGGCAGGCTAGATTAGAAGTCAGGCAGGTGACCCCAGAAGACTGGGGAGGATATCAGATGTGGTTGTGCGCTGGAGTGAAGGGTTGTCTCGGACCTCCGGTGGTGTGTCCAAAATATAATAAAAGAATAAAATGTGAATCATCCCTCTAGCCCTCACCCATCACCCCCCTCATCCACACATATCGCCCAGCCTCCCGTCAATTGACTCTGTCTACACTTCCTGCTGTCTCAGCAAAGCAGTCAGCATAGTTAAGGAACCCACGCTCTCCGGACATTTTCTCTTTCTGTCAGGAAAATTACAAAAGTCTGAGGTCAAGTACCAACCGACTCAATAACAACTTCTTCCCTGTTGCCATCAGACTTTTGAATGGATTTACCTTTGCATTAAGTTGATTTTTCCCTACACCTTAGCTATGCCAGTAACACTATGTTCTGCACTCTCTCGTTTCCTTCTCTATGAACAGTATGCTTTGTCTGTATAGTGTGCAACAAACAATACTTTTCACTATGTCAATACATGTGACAATAATAAATCAAATCAAATAATCCCCTTGTCCCATCAATGACAACCTCTGCCTGTTCATGCCTCCCATCCCCCACGGCTCCTCATGCCCCCTATGCCATGCCATGACCCCCCACCCACGTAGCTGCTAAAAGCCTCTGTCAACCTACACCCCTCCACCCACCTCCTGATCCTTTACACCCTGTGCCAGCTTAATGCTAACTCATGCCAACTCATGGCTCCCCACATATTACCTACCATGCCAACTCACTTAATATCCATCATAGGCAGGATCCAAGTTGAGATGTGATGAAATAAAATTTTTAAAAACAAAGTTCAAAGTGCCTAGTGCAACTTCCACTTTATTGAATAAAAACACATTCATTAAAAACCCAGTTACAACATTCGTAGTCCTTCAACTAAATAAAACTTGAAACAACAAACATTTCATTCAAACCGCAAAGCCCTTATAATAACAAGCACTGAATATCATAGTCCTACATAAATAAGTCTATAACCGCTTATAGCTGTCAATCAAGCTGTGAAGTTGTAGGCATCTCCATGGGATAATGGATAGTTGTGAAATCAGTCATGCATCACCAGTCCAGGAATGGAAACCCTCCCAGACTTGTATCAAGGACTGAGTGAAATAGCAAGCAATCTTTTTTTTTCAGATTTAAGGACAGGAATTTTAAATGCCTTGACAGCATGATGTGTCCATTTGACAGATGTTATTGGCAATTCTTTGTGACTCTTTTGATAGGCCTTCTTTACAGGTGCTTTTTACAGGTGTGTTGACAGTTCCAATTGGCCTGATAGTAATGAGTTTATGTACTATTTCATATGTGTGCTACTTTTAACAATTCCAAAACCCACCTTACCTCCCCAAAGAACACCTGATCCACTCCAAAGGCCACCTTGCCTCCCCCAAAGATGTCCGAGGATCATATCCAAAGGGATACCATATCACTCCAAAGAGGTACCCTGGCTATCCAGACGAATCCACAAAAGCTCAGGCCAGTTTTTACCTGGTCTAATCTGCATACTTCAGGTTTCACACTCCTGGGCTACCAAAATCCCACTTTGGTGAAGATAGCGGATGATTCAAATAGCCAACTGCCTCCAGAAGATGTGCATGAATGAACATGTCCTGTCCCTATTCCCACCCTGTGTAAATGGAAAGTGTCACATTTGCGGTGTAACTTGGTCTCCAACATAGAACATAGAACGCTACAGCACAAACAGGCCCTTCAGCCCACAAGTTGCGCCAATCATATCCATACCTACCAGGCCTATCTATAACTCTCAATCCCATTAAATCCCATGTATTCATCCAGAAGTCTCTTAAAAATAGAACAAAAATATGACATAACGAAATCCTGTGTCTTAAGCCCACATTTTGACTCTGGTAGGAATCGCACAGACAGGAACCTGTCCTCAGCATGAGGCTCAGGACATATTAATTTCTGGTCCACATGAAGACCAATCAAATTAAATAAATGCACCAGCTACTTTGTGTCTCTTCTGGTCCTGTTTCTGATTATTGTCAGATTGGTGGGGCAGTTTCCTTGCACATGGGACTTCTGCTAAAATGTGGTTGGGGCCCCAATAATGTGATCACGACTCTACCTGTGTATATATAAATCAAGAAACCTCTGCTCTTTCATGGGTAGTCACAATGTGGAGATGGACTAGGGTAAACACAGTAAGAAGTCTCGTAATACCAGGTAAAAGTCCAACAGGTTTATTTGGTAGCAAAAGCCACTAGATTTTGGAGTGCTGCTCCTTCGTCAGGCAAGTGAGAGTTCTGTTCATAAACAGGGCATATAAAGACACAAACTCAATTTACAAAATAATGGTTGGAATGCGAGTCTTTCATGAGTATCCCATTTGCCTGCCAAAACAGCAGGTTAAAATAATGTCCCATGGGGTGGGAGTGGGATCAGAGAGGGTAAAGTTACTGCTCCAATTTTAATTACCTTCCAATCAGTTTCTGCCAGCTGGACAGGGTTAAAATTGGTCCTTTGATGTTAATAACTCCAAATCAGCAAGTATGAAATCCCCTCTAATTTTGCAGCAGGTGCTGTAAGTGTGGGATGAGATATCATGCCTTCAAAATGCAACTTCTTCCCCCTCTGTCTTAACCTCTGCCTGATTGAAACCTTCTCTGCCTGAAATCCCCAATAGTTCATTGATCAAACCATTCACATTGTTCTTGCCAACTGAAAGCTGAGTTTTAAATCAGGATTTAACAAAAGAATCCTGAGATTAAAATCAAAATAACAACACTTGTTTCTGACTCATTAGAATCGCATCCAAGAATCATGACATCGCACAGGAAGTCTTGGCTCGCAGTTTATTCATTCTAGCCCGAGGCAATACAAACCTCTTCAAGAGGCGTCTGTAAGCCTCACTAAAGGGTGCCAGTCATTTGAAGAACCTGTCCAAGTGTAATAGGAGAAAGGAAAGTAAATGATTTCCTCTTTTACTGCACTAGTATCACTTGGCATCTCTGATGTGGCCTGACTGAGGTATGAGGATAAAGTCTCTCTTGTCAAATCTGAGGCTTAATAATTAACCTCTTTCAGACAAACGAATATTTTTCTGATAGCAGTATCCCTCCACATACCATACATCTTGAAAGTTATGATGTATTCTTTGCTGATACAGTTAGTTACTTTGCCTGTAAGAAGCCACTGCGCTCCTATGCACAATTCAATTTTGTATCAATTAGTAATATTGCAGAAAAACACAAGACAGGATATAAAATGGGTGGATAGGTGGCAAATGCAGTTCATTTTAGAGAAATATGATACATTGTGATTTCAAAGTCAGAATGGAGAAAGAAAGTGCCCTTGAAATTTTACTTGGAGTAAGTAGGGTGCAGCATTTTGGTGGGCAGATACAAAGGCTGTAAAAGAGGCAAAGGGAATTGAAGGTCCAGTTGCGCACACTATTAAAATGTCATGGACAAGCATAGGCAAATATCAAAAATGTTAATGGAAAGCACATCCTCAAATCTAGAGGAGCATGGGACAAGGGGATAAGAGTCATGCTTCAACTAGGCACAGCACTGGTCCTATGACACCCTTGAGGAAGGAAACCATGGCAGCAAGTGGCACAATGGTTAACGCTGCTGCCTCACAACACCAGGGACCCTGGGTTCAGTTCTGGCCTCGGGGGACCGTCTACATGAGTTTCCTCCCAGTGCTCCAGTTTCCTCCCACTCTCCAAAGAAGTGTTATTGATTGGCCATGGTAAATTGCCCCTTAGTGTCAGCAGGATTTGCTGGGTAAATATGTGGCATTACAGGGACTGGACCTGGGTGGGATCGTTGTCGGCGCAGGCTCAATGACTCGAATGGCTTCCTTCTACACTGTAAGGATTCTATGATTCTGTGATATGTTGGCCCTGGGAGGAGAACAACATTAATCTCCCAGAATGATGCCTAAACTCCAAACATTTAAATGAAAGAAGAGATTGCACTAACTAGGGTTATATTTCCTTGAGTTTGAAAGGGTAAGGGATGAGTTGTTCAAAGTTTTCAAGATATGAAGGGAAGAGACCAGGCGGATTAGGAATAACAAGTTGAGGAGCCTAGCATCAGGAAGCATTAAAAAATAGAGCCAGACCTTTCAGGAGTAACATTGGAAAATACTTCTGTACATCAAAAGGTGGTAGAAGCTTGGAACTCTTCCACAAGTGACAGCTGATGTGAGATCAGTTGTTAATTTAAGACTGAGATTGTTTTTTTTTTAGCCAAAGGTAGTAAGGAATAAGGGAAGAAGGTGGGTATATATAATCAGCTCACAGATCAGCCATGATCTCATTGAATGGAAGAATAGGCTTGAGGGGTTAAATGGCCTAATCCAGTTCTAGTTATTTTATATCCTATGCTCATTGGATATTCAAATCCAAAGCCTGAATAGCAGTTGTGTAAACACAGGGAGATAAACTCATTGCTTTTAGTACCTTTACCATTGTGACTGCTGCTACAAATGCAGCATTGACGTTTGTTCCATGTTGTATGGTGGATTGATGTACAAGCATACGTAACTATATGGACACAGTAAACTCCTCTACAGTTGTCATCATGCATTAGAATCCTTTGGCAAGCTCAGAAAAGGCTCAGTAGTAAGATAGTAACATTCATTTATAAGCAAGCCACGTGAGAAAGGAAACTCCGAACTCGTCAGTTGAAGAGGGTATTGAGTTGGCCCTGTGGCTGGCCACATCATACCTTTCTACTGCCAATCAGGGAGGGAGGGATGGCTGCAGGGCAGGGAATTGGCCACTTCTGGGCCCAGCTTTCTCTATATTGTGTCCTTTAATCAGGCAGAGTGCACCCTCTCCTCTCCTCCCCCCTCAAGGTTGCAGGGAAACTTTTATAGGGTTTTCTGGGTGGCCTCCTGGCATTGTTTGCCATTGTTGAATATCAGGACTGGTAGGATGAGACATTTAAATGGATCTTAAGGGCCTCAATTGGCCACCTGGCAGGAAGGACAACAGTAAGCCATGCCAACCCAGACTTAACTGGCAGGAGCCAGGATGGCAGAGCAGTCTCTTCCTCACACTCTCCGGTTACTCATGACCGCACTATTTGATGAAGTTAAAACAAAGACACTGCTGGAGAGAGTTTATTGTCTTAGTTCACAGTCAACGTTACTCTAAACACCCCCAATGTTCCCAGTATTCCCAATTAATAGGTGTACAGTTACCCATCATTGTTTGACAATGTGATTGCCATTAAATGTGATTAACCACCCCTCTACCCCCACCCTCCCAAAGAAAGATTGTAGAGTAGTGGTGATGTTGCTGGACTGGTAATCCAAAAGTCCAGATTAATGCTCTGGGGAACTGGTCCAAATTCAACCACAGCAGCATGGTAGAGTTTGAATTCAATTAATAATAAATCTGAAATGAAACTCTATTCTCAGTGGCGGTAACCATGACAACTATCATTGATTATTACTGTGAAAACCAATAACATCCTTTCAGGAAGGTAATCTGCCTTTCTTAGCTGGTCATCTGGCCTACATGTGATTCTAGACCCATAGCAATCTGGTTAACTCTTAATTGTCCTCAGTTCAAGGCAATTAGGGATGGATAACCAATGTTGACCTGGTCAGTGCTGCCTCCATCCCATGAAAGAATAACAAAAAGTAACAATGGATAGAGTCAGCGCTGATTCTCAGAAGCCCACTGCCATTTAACCTCAATGAAGCATTGATTGACAGTGAGCAGGACTTCCATCTGGCACTGGTAGGAAGTCCGTCAGTGAGATCTGTCAGCCAATTGGCTGACAGCTCTCCAACTCCTCCCCCAAGCACAGCGCTGCAGTGGCCAGAAGAGGTAATGCAGCGCTCTGCCTGGGACCACTACCAAGATAAGTCCCTCAGCTTCTTGGGGGAGGGATGTTTGGAGAAGACCTGGGGGGAAAGGGTAGGGGGTGATTGTGACATTCGGGAGTAGGCCAGGGGAACAAAGGAGGGCTGGACCTCCCATGTCCCGGAGTGGAAGGCATCCCAAATCTGAAAGGGTCTTCAGATGGAGGTTCCACCCACCACCCCACAAACCCCACCCCCCCCACCACCTTCCTATCTGTAATTGAGAAACATTGATAAACAGATTGCCTGTCCGTTCTGACCACGTGACAATCTAAAAATTGCCTGGGCAACGTAATACCTCGGGTTCTAGGGCAAATAGTGCCTTCAGTTGGCTCCATAATTGTTGGCAGGCTCGCTGCCAATTTGCATATGCTCCTGCCAAGCTAAATATTGTGCAAGTACAGGATGACATCAGGATGCGTGCCTGACAACATCATGCACTATTTTATGCTCTTCCAGGTCAGAATGTGGGCATTACTGGCAAGGTTAGCCCGCCCGGGACACGTCAAATTCTGCCCAATAAGTTTATCAAGACGTTTACACCTTCGCCGCCGAACTCGCCTCTGGGACAGCATTAAATTCCACCCAACATTTCAGATCGTCATGAGTTCTCATCAATACAGAGGAAAGAAATGGAATAGCAAGTGGTAGAAACCCTGCAGGGCAGAAGGAAATCATTTGGCCCATCAAGTTTGCACCAACGACAATTCTACCTAGGACCCTATCCCCGTAACCCTCATATTTTCCTCAGCAATCCCTCTAACCTACTCATCCCAGGATACTAATTTAGCTTCACCAATGCATCTAACCCACTAGACTTTGGAAGCTTTTGGGAGAACCGAAGAAAGGGTCTGTAATCGGGTGCAAAGCAGGTAGAATTAGATGATGAAAGGTTACACTGTATTGAAGTACTAAAGTAAAGAAGCAAAAGTTGTGTCCAGATGAGGTGTGGATGTCCAAATCCAACATGAGGGAATAAAGACAGAAACAAGGTAAAGCTAAACCAGCAGAAAGAAAACCTTGTAACATAACTGGGGCAGAGATTATGATCTAAAATGGCTGAGTGGGGAAAGCTGGAGGGTGCTGAATTAAAAGATAAGGTACTGTTCCTGGAGCTTGCATTCAGCTTCACTGGATCAGTGTAGCAGGCCATGGGTAGAAAGGTCCGAGTGGGAGCAAGGTGGAGAATTAAAATGACAGGGAGCTTGCAGAGGCTTGCTGGTGATGGTGGCTGCTGCCAGAATGACACCCACTTGAACTCTAATATCGTCACTGGACCCCAGGCCACATGTGAGAGTAGGCTAGCAAACAACTTTTCAAATTGTACTTACGTGGCAATAAATAGCATTCCCTATTGCTGTGCTCAAATGTATGCCTATGTTATGGTTCATGGGTGAGAGGAGAGGAAATTTAGTACTTGTTCTCAGCCTGTGCAAAAGCATCTATCATCATTGTGCCCAAACTTACTTCCAAAAGTTTCCATTGGAATCTCTTCAAAAGGACGTGAGGGGTTAATTCTCCAGTCACATTATTCCATGGGTTGGGCTGAGATTATGCCTAACAAACTCTGTGCAATTTGTACACTGGCTCCTGGTCACCCTTGGGCTTGTCAGTACACCGGGACAATACTTGAGTGCTTCATCCTGAAGCTCCCAAATCCTATTTCTGGAGCACCTACCGTCATATCATAGCAAATCAAGAGTGAGAATGAGAAAAGGTGTAGGAATAAGCACAAACCCACTGCGCACATTTCTTACTGTTGCATCATACACGTTATAGAATTTACACCAGTGAGTCTGAAGTTGTGTCCAGCTAACATCTTCTTTAGACATGTAAGGTGGAAAGCTGATGCCTTTAATAACTCAAAGAATGTATCACTGGTGAAATTTGCATAATAATCTCACATACTCTGACCGTGTTCTGTTTGCTTCTTTTGATCACTCTGTCACCGGGTCAATACTGCATAGCGATTTCACGGAGGTATGTTAACAGACAATGATATTTATACTGTTTAAAAAAAACAGGATCAGGATTTTTCAGATTTTTCCTTGCCTCGCAGCCACCTCATTGAGTGGCAGAGCAGACTCGATGGGAAAAATGCCTATGCCAGCTCCTACATCTTACCTAATGATCCAACCTGTATTAATTGGCCAGAAGTGGGTAAGATGCTCTTTCAGAGGGTCAGTGCAAACTCAATTGGCCGAATAGCCTCTTGCTGCACTGTAGGGATTCTATGAACAGGCTAGAGGGAGAAGAAACACCCATTTGGGCTATTACCTTTTTGGAGCTGCTGACTGTAGCCCCCACCCTGCAGCTGCACCTTCCCATCCGAGGACTGAGCAGGGTCACTTTTCTAGCTCCCCTGCCCCCAGTCCCTGAACTCCTCCTGCCAGCCTGAAAATTGAGGCTAGGCTGAAAAGAGCCCTTTAAGTAGCCATTAATTGGCCACCTAAGGCCTTCAACTGGGACAATGGTGGGAGAGGCTGGCCTCAGCTTCACCCATTGCACTGTAAAATTGTAGAGAGGTCAGGGCAGGCGAAAGTCCCGTGAGAAGGCCAACTAAACAACTTTATAGTCACCCTTCCCACCTACAGACGGGAAATTAAATTTCTGCCCAAGCCAGTTTAGGTAGATAAAGATTGAGTTCTTGCAGGACTCTTTAAAAAATTCAGAGTGAAACTCCCCACTGCACTTAACTGACACAATGGCAATGGGAATATAAAATGGGAAATATTGACTTATTCTCATATTGCCTTTGAGCTGAGAAGTGCAGGAATTGATTTTAGCTTCAATGTAAAAGTCTGTATTTGGAAGCATAAACCCTTACAATACATCCATATAATCAAAAGATGTTAAATAATTCAATTTATAAAAAATGTGTTCATCAACTACATCCTGATTAAGTATCCACTAGTCCTCCTTCCTTTAACCAGATAATCATTTTGTGATATTTATCTCATGAAAGCAGGTTCAGTAGTTTTCAATCATATTTCTCTGAATGAAAATCTATTGTGATCTTTAACATTTGTGAGTTATTTAATCTTCTATTATAGCATCCAGGTTCCGTAATTGCATTGAGTGAGTCACTTCTGGATCGGTTGCCACAATGGTACTGATTTTTTTATGTGAGGGCTGAGGTTTCATGCAGAGTGATTTCAATTTTCAACATTACCCCAAAGATTACCCCATGCTTCCCTGGAATGATCCTATGCCACAAAAGGTGAGGCTAATCATCAACTTGAGATAAAACTCAGCTCCATAGTGTTAGCCATTTTAGCTCCTCAGGTGCCAGTTCAGTGGAAAAATAGCATTTTCATGGCTTGCACCCATTTCCTTCCTGGCAAGGAAGTTCCATGGGCATTGTGTGCACACTCTAGGCAGATTGTGCCATCAGTCAGTGCCTAATGCCAGTTTGATAGCTTGCATGCCATTTTTGACCTTACCACCCTAGTTGAGGCTATTTCTTAAATAAGTGGTTCCCAATCTTTCATATGTCATGACATACCCCTGTATTGTTAAAAAAATGAGGCACATTTCCTATTTTCTCTGTCTTTTCTTATTGGGAATTTCATTTTTAACTCCTCCCTGACCTCTCGCCTATTGTGTTTACCTCTCTCTGTCTCACAAGAACATAAGAAATAGGAGCATTAGGCCATCTAGCCCCTCAAACCTGCCCTGCCATTCAAAAGATCATGGCTGATCTGAAAGTGGTTCAGTTCCACTTACCCGCCTGCTCCCCATAACCCTTAATTCCCTTATTGATCAGAAATCTATCTACCTGTGACTTAAACATATTCAATGAGGTAGCCTCCACCACTTCAGTGGTCAGAGGATTCCAGAGATTCACTGCCGTCTGAGAGAAGAAGTTCCTCCTCAACTCCATTCTAAACTGACTCCCCCTTATTTTGAGGCTGTGTCCTCTAGTTCTGGTTTCCTTTCTAAGTGGAAAGAATCTCTCTGCCTCTACCCTATCTAGCCCCTTCATTATCTTATACGTCTCTATAAGATCCCCCCTCAGCCTTCTAAACTCTAACGAGTACAGACCCAATCTATTCAATCTCTCCTCATAAGCTAACCCCCTCATCTCCGCTATCAGCATGGTGAACCTTCTCTGTACTCCCTTCAAGGCCAATATATCCTTTCACAAATAAGAGGACCAAAATTGCACACAGTACTCCAGTTCTGTTCTCACCAGTACCCTGTACAGTTGCAGCAAGACCTCCCTGCTTTTATATTCTATCCCCCTCGCGATAAAGGTCAACATTCCATTCGCCTTCTGGATCACCTGCTGCACCTGCAGACTGAGTTTTTGTGATTCATGCACAAGGACCCCCAGGTCCCTCTGCACAGTAGCATGTTGTAATTTTTCACCATTTAAATAATAGTCCATTTTACTATTATTCCTCCCAAAGTGGATAACCTCACACTTGCCAATGTTGTACACCGTCTTCCAGATCCTCGCCCACTCACTTGGCCTATCCAAATCTCTCTGCAGACTTTCTGCGTCCTCCACGCAATTCACTTTCCCACTCATCTTTGTGTCATCAGTAAACTTTGTTACCCTACACTCAGCCCCCTCCTCCAGATCGTCTATGTAAATGGTAAACAGTTGAGGCCCCAGCACCAATTCCTGTGGCACACCACTAGTCACCAACTGCCAACTAGAATAGCACCCATTTATTCCAACTCTCTGCTTCCTGTTAGATAGCCAATCCTCAATCCACGCTAACTCTCTCTCTCTCTCCCACATGGCATACCACAAGGATCCCTTATTGTTTGTTATATACATAAATGATGTAGATGAACACTTGAAACATCATAACATTCAAGGTGATGGGACAAGTGCTGGAAAATGGAATTTGCGTGACTTTAGTGGTAGTTATTGTCTGTGCAGACCCGAAAGGCCTTTTTTGCAATTTATGCCTCTAAGACTCTATTTCCAAGGGTTTTTTCACCCTTTTTGAGTTTCTGTTTTTTGGCATGGGACCTTTGTCTTCAGTTCCAAGTCCCGTTTGTCGTGTGCATAGTCCTGACCAACATGAGAGATCTAAACCGCTCATGTCTGCCTCTTTCCAGCTGGCACGTATGCGGGAGGTTCAAGATTTATTGGGTCTTGGGGATGCTGACGACAGACCTGAAGAGAGGAGGTAGTTTTAGTTTAATTACATGAATTTTGAATTTTTTTGAATATTTCTTCACAGCACACTTGGGGATCTTTTAACAGCACACCAAGTCTTTTGTTTTACCCAAGTCATTGTAGTTAGATACAGGCATTGTCCTCCAATGTTACCCACCTCGACTGTTTTCTCAGGGTAAGGGTGGAGAGCCTCCTGATTCCTGAAGGGAAGTGGACCTCTCGCTTCCTACCCATCTCCTGTACAATTCTCAAATGCTTTTTCCAAGGGATTATGCTCTCTCGCATTTCTTTTGTCATTTCTATAGCTTCTTCCTGGCCTTCCATTCTTCTTTGAGTAGTTCCCACCATGATGTACCTTGCCTTTAAAAGGGGCAACTTGGTATGAAGGAGTGCAGCCTAACTTTAAGTGGTGCTAGCCCTACAATATCTTGGGTCCTTTGTTGAGAGACACAGCCATTCCCACAATCTATATATATATAACAGGCAGCATGCATACTTCACAGACTGGGAGTAACCCCACATTGTAATCCTTGTGCCTGTTTCCATGGGGCTATCCAAAGAACAATGTGGTTAGATGATCATGACTTCAGATCATCTTGCAGTAGATGGTGAGCTCCTCATTGTCTCTTTAGTGAAACTCAATCTTCTCATAACCATCTTCTCACTGAAGTCAGCAAATGACCTGTGTTCCCTGTATGTTCAAGTGGGGAGAAATACTACCTGGTGAGATTCACCCTCCTTAAAAGTGACCGAATAGTATTTGTTTCATCCTGTACTGTGCTGCTGTTCCTCCTCCGTTATAAAATAATATGGGTTGCACAATGGTTAACACTTCTGCCTCACAGCACCAGGGACCCGGGTTCAATTCCAGCCTTGGGGGACTGTCTGTGTGGAGTTTGCACATTCTGCCCATATCTTGTGGGTTTCCTCCGGGTGCTCCAGTTTCTTCCCACAGTTCCAAAGATGTGCAGGTGAATTGGCCATGCTAAATTGCCCCTTAGCGTCCCAAGAAGTGCCGGTTGGGGGATTAGCAGAGTAAATACGTGGGGTTATGAGGACAGGGCAGAGTAGAGGATCTGGGTAAAATAATCTGTCAGAGAATCAGTGCAGACTCAAAGTGCCAAATGGCCTCCTCCTGCTCTACAGCAATTCTGTAATTCTATGATAACGGCACTCAAGTGTATGCCCATTGAGAATTCCATACCTGCGTCACTGGGACTATGGATGAAAAATCTTCCAGTGACCTCACACAGTCAGAAGCAGTCTGGAGTTCATCCAGGCTATGTGCAAGGATGATGCCAAAAAAAAGCTGCTGCAAAAAAAATTATTCCCAGCTGCAGGAATCATTATGTATCCACATCCTTCAGGCACACAATCTTCTCACTTCCACCTATCTCAGCTGATCCTGGCTACAGCTGGCCCTTATAATCTGTGATCTAACTTTCTCAGTGTATGTTATGAAATACAGTAAGTACCTGACGAAGGGGCAAAGCTTCAAAAACAAATGGCGTTTGCTACCAAATAAACCTGTTGGACTTTAACCTGGTGTTGTGAGACTTTTTATTGTGTTTACCCTAGTCCAACACTGGCATCTCCACATCATGACTACATTATGAAATAAGCAGAGAACTCAGGCCTGTGGCCTAAATGGCCCTGATTATAATATATATACACATAAAATAACCCACTTGGGATTCAGCAAGCAGGCCATAAAGTAGCAGGGAATTTGATAGCAATCAATTCTGAGGCAGAAGCAGAAATTTAGCACCAAAATAACGTTACAGTGAATATACAATGGATAGAACCTCAAATCTGGAGACAGGCTGATTTCTTAGTTATTTTATTCGAACAATGAATGAAGAATGATAAAATTATAGCCTTTGTGAGCTTCCCTGGCAAGGAATTGTCCCTTAGCTTTACTGTGGCCAATGAGAATAAAACCAATCTTTTATTAACATGATTGGATCTCTACAATGTGCTTTCTTAAATTTATGACATCGCCTTTCAGTTTGCGATTAAATTAGTAATTCAAAATTTTTTTTCCTCAACAATATATTTATATACCATTGTCCAAAGCACCATATTAAAAGTAATAGATCATGTTAAGCCATTCTCCAGAAGACAGCAACTCAGATGAAACATTAATAATTTATCCATTTGCATATGTCTTTAATCCCTGAAGATGTAATTAAACTTCCTGCACAGGATTACTGCGCAACTAATGAATAACAGAATAAATCATAAATTGGGAAAGTGTTCTTCATATCTCTATGCAAACTAACTACGGCAGCATCTAATGTATCATGTAGCTCAGATTTGTCACCTATCCCACTCAACAGGATTAAAGTTTATTTATTAGCGTCACAGGTAGGCTTACCTTAATACTGCAATGAAGTCACTGTGAAAATCCCCTAGTCGCCACATTCCAGCACCTGTTTGGGTACACTGAGAGAGAATTTAGCATGGCCAATGTGCCGAATGAGTATGCCTTTTGGACTATGGGAGGAAACCAGAGCATCTGGAGGAAACCCATGCTGACACGGGGAGAACGTGCAGACAGTGACCTAAGCCGGGAATCAAACTCAGGTCCCTGGAGCTGTGAAGCAGCAGTGCTAACCACTGTGCCATCGTGCCACCATCAGGGATCACTTCTGCCAGCTTAATATGTTTCTGTGCAATAGCCTTCCAGTTATTACTTGAAGGGTTAAATCTCTACAATTTTCTGTTGAAAATGCAGGTGAAGTGATGTATCTAGTAATGTGATGGAAAGTAGCTTTCGTTTCCAGTTTCCACCTGCTTCCATAAATGAGAATCAGTTGGTGAGTCACTGTTATACGCCTAGCATCAGAGTGATGGAGACGGAGGAGAGAATACCTGTATACCTTCTCAGTTAAAGGGAATTTGTGCAATAGGCTCGGACTGAGTCATGACAATCCAAGTCAAGGTCAGGTCACAGTATGCAGTGAGAGCTGTATGGTCTGTTACTATTGGTTATGTGTCATAACAAATCCCAGTCAGTCTCAGGATTTTCATAGCTGACAACAGGCTGGTCTTTTAATCTGCAGTCCCTTTAAAAATATTCTTCTCCAAGCATCCAAGATTGATCTTTAGGTTGCTAATTCTCTAGGTGGTAATGTCACGTGTACTCACTGTCTTTCTTCACTTCTCTTCAGCTGAGACATTTTAAGTGTCAATTATTGCGTCCCTGGTGAATTCTCGACTCTGCAGGGAGAGCAAACAGCAGTGAAGGATCAACATAAATTGATTTATTCCTTTATAGTGGGGGAAAAAAAATCCTGGTGTGCGTACTTCTGTTCTGTAAGGCTCCTCCCGCCTGTTTTGTTCTGAGGTAGATTAAGAAATAAATAGAAGTTCCTGTTTCAGTGGCTGTGGGGAAAGTGTGGGTGGATGGGTTGCAGGGAGGGGTTCTGCTGCAATAGCTAAATTAAATGGTTACAACATATTTCCATCCTAAAGCACGCTGAAAATAACAGGTTTCCCACATAGTCACTAGTCTGATGTTACTGTGACTCCATAATATTCTGTGGGCTAAATGTTATGCTGCCCTCCCCCACGGCAGGTTTTGAGATGGAGATGGGAGCAACAGATGGAATGGATGGGATTCCCTCGGGAATCTTGTCCGCCCCAACTTGGAAGCAATTTTACGATGTGGCAGGCAGAGTCTTGGATGGGAAGCCTTTTACTTAATGGTCTTTAAAGGGCCTTTTTTTTTGCCAGCCTAAGAATTGGGGCTGGAGACCAGATGACAGGTGAGGAGTAGGAAAAATGTAATAATCGACATCTAATGGTATGTGCCCTCCCTGTGAATGCCTAGAGACCTAAGGACTTACCTCATTGACCAACCCCCCCCCCCCCCCCCCCCAACCCCCTGGCCTATTCCCATGACTCCCTCCCCTCACCAGTACTCTTAGACATACTTGGCCTTCATGTCCTGATGCTTAGTTCCAAGGACGTTGCTACAGTATCTCTTCCGGCCATGGTAGTACTTGCCTGGAGGTCCTGGAGAGTTGCTGGAGATTCTGATTGGCCAGCAGCTCTCCAAGGCAGGACTTTGTCCCTGTGACTGATGGAAGCCCCACCTGCTGTCAATCAATGCTTGTTAGAGCATAAAATAGCAGGCGGCCTGTTAGAATCAGTGGGGATGTATTCCTTGCCAACTCCCTGAATAGTGGTAGCTCAGACATGCCACCTGAAAAATTCAGGCTTATGATTCTGAACTCACAGCACTGGGGTCCTATGGCACAGCGGTCGCATCCTAACTCTGGCCCAGAAGCTACTGCTTCAAGTCCCACTCCAGGATTTAATGGCTATGGAAGGAAGGTATGTTAATAAGGTGACTAAACAGGCCGGTAATTCCTCCCCATATACCTGGTGGCAGGCGGTATTTCCTGGTTACCAATACTTTGGAAGGCAATGGTAAACCACTGCAGTACTTTACCAAATGTAATCATAGAATCATAGAGGTTTATAGCATGGAAACTGGCCCTTCAGCCCAATCCGCTTTTCTTTCTAACAACTAAGCTAGTCCCAATTGCCCATGTTTGGCCCATAAGCTGCTATAACCCCCATTTTACCCATGTAACTGTCTAAATGCTTTTTAAAAGACAAAATTGTACCTGCCTCTACTACTACCTCTGGCAGCTCGTTCCAGGTACTCACCACACTCTGTGTGAAAAAATTGCCCCTCTGGACCCTTTTGTATCTCTCCCCTCTCACCTTAAACCTTTTGCCCTCCAGTTTTAGACTCCCCTACCTGTGGGAGAAGATGTTGACTCTCTAGCTGAACTGTGCCTCTCATTATTTTATAGACCTCTGCTAGATCACCTCTAAGCCTCACCTTGTACGGCTTGGTACTGAAGAGTGGATAGATACCAGCATACAAACATACTGGCCTAGAATTAGAAATTCAATTGTGTGTGCAGGGAGCAGAGCTCGCTGCATGTGATTGATCACATAGACACAGGGACAGATGAAATTGTTGCAGGCAGATAATTATAATAGGTCACAACCAGCTCCCCATGCTGCTTGTTTAATGTAAGAGACTGTTCAGGTAGAGGTGAGAAATCAGGCAGCATAGTGACAGCAAACCCCAACCTTGTAGAGAAAGAAATGGCTGAGGGTGGGCTTGACATGGGGTCTGCACAGGGTGAATCAGCAGAGACAGCTGTGGTTGCATTTATTCAGATTAGCCTCATAGGTCTTGCCTTCAACTCACTAAAATATGAATCCCACAAAGAGATACTTTACTCCCAGCACTCCTGTGGAGACTCAGGGGGGTCATCATAGAATCATAGAACCCTACAGTGCAGAAAGAGGCCCTTCAGCCCATCGAGTCTGCACCAAACACAATCCCACCCAAGCCCTACCCCCATATCCCTACATATTATACCCACTAATCCCTCTAACCTACGCATCCCTGGACACTAAGGGGCAATTTCTTAGCATGGTCAATCAACCTAACCCGCACATCTTTGGACTGTGGGAGGAAACCCACACAGACGTGAGGAGAATGTGCAAACTCCACACAGACAGTGACCCAAGCCGGGAATTGAACCCCGGTCCCTGGAGCTGTGAAGCAGCAGTGCTAACCACTGTGCTACCGTGCCGCCTATCACTGAAGGGCCTATCACTAATGGGATATCTAGGTATCAGCCTAGATCTGAAGGTCTGCATTTCTCGAGGTTTCCCAAGAACCATACTATTTCTGCGTGCTTTTCTCATGCAAAGCTGTCAAATTAGGTGGCATATGGCACAACGGTTAATACTGCTGTATCACAGCGCCAGGGACCCGAGTTCGATTCTTGACTTGGTTCACTATCTGTGCAGAGACTGCACATTTTCTCTGTGTCTGTGTGGGTTTCCTCCCTCAGTCCAAAGACATGGTTGTCAGGTGCATTGGCCATGCTAAATTCTCCCTCAGTGTACCCAAACAGGTGACAGAGCGTGGCGACTAGGGGATTTTTACAGTAACTTCACTGCTGTGTTAATGTAAGCCTACTTGTGACACTAATAAATAAACTGGGAAAAACTTTTCTAAATGCCAATGAGTAGAATGCCAACCTATTTAACCTTTCCTCATAAAACAATCCCTCCATATCAGGGATCATTCTAGAGAACATGTTGTTTTGACACATGCATCTTTGTTCTATACCTGGCACAATCCTATATGATCTGCACCTGATAGGAGTGTGTTGGTCCTGTACATGACATGGGTACATTTGTTCTGTGCCTAATTTTCCTTATTCTCTCATGGGATGTGGCCATCATTGGGAAAGCAGCATTTGCTGCCTTTCCCTAATTGCCCTTGAGGAGACGGCAGTATGTTGCATTCTTGCGTGGCTTGCTGGGCAACTTCAGAGAATAATTAAGAATCAACCACATTGCGCCTGGAGTCACAAATTGACCAGAGCAGGTAACGATGCCAGGTTTCCTCCCCAAAGGGCATTTGTAGACCTGACGTGTTTTCACAACCATGCAGTATTTCATTGTCATCATAACTGATACTAACCTTTTATTTGAGATGCATTTAAATAATTGAATTTAAATGCCCCACGTCATATCCCTGGCTCATTAGTCCAAGCCTTTGGATTGCTGGTTCAGTAAAGGAATTATCATGTTACATTGATTGTTCTGTAATTGACACGGGCATTACTATTACACAAAAACCGTTTCTCTACGGATGTCTTTGATGTGCCACCACCTCCCAAATCACAACTTTGGCACAACCCTTCCACAAATGATTATCCTGGATACTACCTGTGGAGAATGCAATAGGTTTACATTGAGGCTACCTCTGTCTGTGAATGGTTTGTATATTGAGTGATACAAGCACACCCACACTGATGCCAACGTTGCTTAAGTAGCCCTCAGGCTGTCAGAGGCAATCTCAGATTTATCCAGGTTGAAAACAAAAGCAAACCATTTCCAAAGCTCTTTTTTCTAGCTCCACTAATCAGTGCTTCAAGTTTTATTCAATCTACTGTCAGTCTCGGCTATCCCAGATAATAGATACACTTCATTTCACTCAATTTGAGTCCCCTTTTAGGCATTGTGAGCGTAGCTTCCAGGATCTTGATATGCCAATACTTTCGGTCTTCATTAAAATTACACTTAGATAATCTTGACAGTGAATTGGCAAGTGGATCATGGGGAGATCTTAATGGAAATTTCAATTTTAGCTGCTGCCTCTAAGGAGCAAAACAGGTTCTGCCCTAGAAAGCATGTTACAAAAATCCATGTACTCTAAAATAGGAACATCAGTTCATAGCAACAAAAATTCCAGTACTTTGAAGGGAAACCATCCAAAGCAATAGCGATAATCCTGCGATACAAGCGAAGTGAATTTGTTGCCATTTATAATTTCACACAGGATATATTTAACCACCTGGATATTTTTTGCGGTAACAGCTTTTCATGAAGGCAAACGTTTCCCTCAAGGTTACAGAATCTACTCGAGTAATTGTGGAAGAGGCCATATATTCCTTCACTTGTCAATGTTAGCTTCACACACTGAATCATTCCTCTTGAGGAAATGTCCCCAATGTGACCAGTTTAATATCATTATTAAACATGACAACAGTATGAAGCAGAAGTTCCTCTGCCTGCAGTATGTTGCTAAATTAGAAATCCCTTCACAAAGAACCTCTTACAGAGAGAGAAGGGATCAAGGATATGATGAAAAGGTGGTACAATGGATTCATTTATCAAAATAAGATGGCTTATTTGGCCTAATAATATTTTGAAATGCTTCAGAAAAAATGTACTGCATATTTTTGTACAAAATTCATAGCATTATAATCCTGAAAAGCCAATGACACTGAGCAGCAGTTAAACCCTGAAGAAATATGGTGTATTTTGCATGAACGTTTAATCATTTAAAGGAGACTGAAATGCATCTGGAATGCCATGCAATCCAAATATTATAAATGGAGCTATCATTCCTGTCCTGGGTGTTTTTCATTTCATTCCCTGCTCAGTGTTTTAATGCTGTTCAACAAAGCAGACCGAGAGCACAGGTTTTGTAGAATTCCCTGTACAGTTACATCACCAAGTTCCAGTCCAGTGACATTATGACTGGAGAATGATGTCCAGAATCCACCGCCCTGTTAATGATGTCACTGGAATGCAATGCTACTTCACTGCAAGGGGAACTTTAACAAATGATCTATTCCCAGGGTACCCCGCCTCACAACGTTTAAGGTTTAGAAACACGTAAAAGTTAAGAGACTGTTACTAGCCCAGATTTTTCACAATTAAACCGCTTGATTTCTGGACTAGTAAACAAACAGTTAGAAACAGAAACTAAATCAGACTTTGGTTTCCACTCAACACCATACATTCCACCCAGTTTCAGGTGGGCAGAGCCAGTAGCCTCTGACCCCAGCAACTTCATTTTAGATAATAATAATTGAGTCCAGCCTTCTGGGCTCGAACATAAGTCAAGCTAGTGTGACTTGACGTGTGCTTCTAAGGCTGCCCCTCGAGACTGAGGATGACTGGCATCTGATCCAGTTCCGAGATGGCTGGTAAGTCCAACGTGTGATCTGCATATTCTGCCACATGTGGACAGGTGGCGTTTGGAGGTTTTACACTCTCTCTCCATCCAGTACCTTGACTTTGTCTCTGCAGACTCAATGGGCCATGTGATCTACAGCTCTTTCCTGTGTTCTTGTAGAGAACATGATTCACATTGTCGACAATCTCACCATCAATCTTAATCATTTGGAGAAGTGTTTTGCCAAAGGAGCTGATTGAAAGAGGACCTTGATTTACTGTATGTTTGGTGTGATACACGTTTTCCCATCCACTGCAGAAAAGAAGTCAACCGTGACCTGGAGCTCAGTTTCTGAGTGAGTGCACACACACGTGTGTTTTACGCATTGAAGTTCTAGAGCATAGAACATAGAAAAACTACATCATAAACAAGCCCTTCGGCCCACAAGTTGTGCCAATCATATCCCTACCTACTAGGCTTACCTATAACCCTCTATCCTATTAAATCCCATGTACTCATCCAGAAGTGTCTTAAAAGACCCTATTGAATTTGCCTCCATCACCACTGACAGCAGCCGATTCCACTCACTCACCACCCTCTGAGTGAAAAACTTACCCCTGACATCTCCCAGCACCCTAAACCTGTGTCCTCTCGTAGCAACCATTTCAGCCCTGGGAAATAGCCTCTGAGAATCCACCCGATCAATACCTCTCAACATCTTATACACCTCGATCAGGTCACCTTTCATCCTTCATCTCTCCAAGGAGAAAAGACCGAGCTCTTTCAACCTATCCTCATAAGGCATACCACCCAATCCAGGCAACATCCTTGTAAATCTCCTCTGCACCCTTTCAATAGCTTCCATATCCCTCCTGTAGTGAGGCGACCAGAACTGCGCACAGTACTCCAAGTGGGGTCTGACAAGTGTCTTATGAAGCTGCAGCATTATCTCCCTACTCCTAAACTCAATCCCTCAATTAATGAAGGCCAGTACACCATACGCCTTCTTAATCACATCCTCTACCTGCGAGGCCAATTTAAGAGTCCTATGGACCTGGACCCCAAGGTCCTTCTGATCCTCTACACTGCTAAGAGTCTTACCCTTGATGTTATACTCCTTCATCCCATTAGACCTGCCAAAATGGACCACTGCACATTTATCCGTGTTGAAGTCCATCTGCCACTTCTCCGCCCAGTCTTGCATCCTATCTATGTCACACTGCAACTTCTGACATCCCTCCAGACTATCCACAACACCACCAACCTTTGTGTCATCGGCAAACTTACTAACCCATCCCTCCACTTCCTCATCCAGGTCATTTATGGAAATGACAAACAGCAAGGGTCCTACTGGGCACTCCACTAGTGACCGACCTCCATGCAGAAAAAGACCCATCCACAACCACTCTCTGTCTTCTGTGGGCAAGCCAGTTCTGGATCCGCAAGGCAACAGCCCTTGGATCCCATTCCCTCTCACTTTCTCAAGAAGTTTTGCATGGGGGACCTTATCGAGCGCCTTGCTGAAGTCCATATAAACCACATCCACCACTCTTCCTTCGTCTATGACTGAGGTTGGAAGGATTTTGGTTTAGATGTGAAAGCGTTGTATTATTTATTGGTCACAAGTAAGGCTTACATGAAGTTACTGTGAAATTCCCCTACACACCACAGTCTGGCGCCTGTTCAGGTCAAAGCGCCTAACCAGCACGTCTTTCAAACTGTGGAGCACCCAAATGAAACCCACACAGACATGGGCAGAATGTGCAAGCTCTGCACAGATAATGACCCAATCCGGGTCCCTATCAGCTAGTTCATTCAATTATGTTGCTACCATGCCACTCTTCATAACTTTTGAAGTCACCCACCATTCTGTGTCTTCTTCCAAATGGTTCCGTTAAAGGGATGTGGCAGTTGTTAATCAGTAGGAGGACACCTTACCCACCTTTAAACTGCGGCCATTAGGCTTCATGGAATCTGGAGTCAAAGTTGAGGACTTCCAGGGCAACTCCCTCCCAAAAGTATGAAATGAAATGTCACCATAGTCCCAGAGGACTATAGGCTGCTCTCACCTTTTGAGAGAGTGCTGACTAGTAGTGATTTAAACTGAGGGTCACCACATCTCAGGTGAGGGGCAGAGTTGAGAATGTGGGCTTTCATGAATAACCTCAGCCAGTACAGGAATTGAACCCATGCTGTTCGGCCTCGCTGTGTATCGTGAACCAGCCGCCCAGACTAATCGAGCTAATCGATCGAATGTATACCACTGCACTGCTACCTCTGGTGGATCTGTCCTGCTGGTAGAACAGGACATATCCAGGCTTGGTGAAGGAGAAACAAAACCAAACAAGGCTGGAAATGCTGAGCTAGTTTGACAGCATCCGTGGAGGGAGAAACAGAGTCAACACTTCAGGTCGTGAACTTTCATTGGAACTGGGAAAACTTAGAAATGTGATAGGTTTTAAACAGGAAAAAGGGAGGAGAGTGGGGATAAACAAAAGAGGAAACCTGTGATAGGGCAGAAGATGGAAGACATTAAAAGACAAAGATTGGTGGAAATAGCCCCGAACGAGCAGTAAATTGGACAAGTAAAGAAACAACTGATAGGTCCAATTCTAAAAAAAATTAATACATTATCCATTCTCTGAAGGTGAATAACTCTCAACCAATAAATCTGAAGAAATATTTTTGGGTCAAAGGGGCACAGACCCGAGATTGTGAAGGGCAAATTCAGGGACAAAGAATCTTTAAGCAGAGAATCATTAGCCAATGGATGGGATTGTTAAGGTGTCAGTAGAGCCCCAAGAAGATCTTAAAAGTTACAATATTGAGCTCACTGTGCTTTCCTTCCATTGTGTTGCCATTCTGAAAAGGAGGCCAGATACTGCTAAAGAGGAAATGTGTCCTAGTGCGGCGGCAGCTCAGAAAACTACACTCATTCATAAAATAGTTGTTGGGGCGGCACGGTGGCTTAGTAATTAGCATTGCTGCCTCACAGCACCAAGGACCCGGGTTCGATTCCTGGCTTGGCTCACTGTCTATATGGCATATACACATTCTCCCTGTGTCTGCATGGGTTTCGTCCAGGTGCTCCACAGTCTGAAAAGTATGCTGGTTAGATTCATTGGCCATGCTAAATTCTCCCTCAGTGTACCCAAATAGGCACTGGAATGTGGCAACGAGGGGATTTTCACAATAACTTAATTGCAGTATTAATGTAAGCCTACTTGTGACACTAATGAATAAGCTTTACTAAATTGAAGTGTTGACTATTTTCATCCAAGCCAATTGAGGTGTCACTATTTTTTAAATTAGAATTGTATGTTATTACATTGAAAAGAAAATGTTGATATTAATTTTTCTTCTTGTCCTGCAAGTGTTGACTACTTGGTGGGGCATTTGTTCCCATGGTGCCTGCCCATGTGGCTATTGTTCATAATGCGGCCTAGTCGCTCACAAGTGAGGAAAGACAAGACACTCCAGATGAGTCTGATTCGGCCGTTAGTCCCTGTCCTCACATACACCTTTCCAATGTGGAAGGGATCGTGTGGCGGGTGTGTAGGAGGTGCCACCTAATACTTATTGGATGCAGGTGCATTGGCCATTCCTCCCCAGTCCTGGGGACTGATGTAAATTGCAATGTCTTCAGCCCTGTTAAAATCCGCTAAATCAGCACAGAGCAGGGATCAAACCCGTGACCTTGCTTGTACGTACGGCTCAGTCATTGGATAAACTGGATGATCAGGCATCATTGGAATGCTGAGCAGTTTGAAAGTTGATAATATGAAGAGAGCTGTGCTTTCCCCATGCTTTCCTTCTGCTCAAATAATTTAACTCCATTCAGATGAAGATTGTCTTTGCCCATTTGACGTTTTTGAGATGAATTCTCACCGTTGCTCTCTCGGGCCTGTTTTGTTTTATAAAAGTCGCCATCAAGTATCCTGTTGCTTTGCTCAGTTCCTGTGTAAAGCTGCATTCAGTCCAATAGTTATGTTATTAATTTAAGAAAATGGAGGTCTCTTGGCAAGATGTAAAAATATCGTTCCTTACTGACTATGTTTTCACTGAGGCCTCAAAAACCCACGACTTCAATGCTGTGTGGGAACAATGCAGCTGCAGTGTCTCGTATGTGGATGAGGTGACAATTGAACAAAAGATGAATTCAAATTAAATGCTTAAATGTTATAATGTTCATAATATATTATTGATTGTCACTGGCTTTCTCCATTTCGGTAGGAATAACAGATGTGTTGAGTATAGGGCTAACGGGAGGACTTTGAATAGAGTGGAGGAGCAGAGGGATCTAGGTGTATGTGTACATAGATCCCTGAAAGTTGGGAATCAAGTAGATAAGGTTGTTAAGAAGGCGTACGGTGTCTTGGCGTTTATTGGTAGGGGGATTGAATTTAGGAGTCGCAGCGTCATGTTGCAACTGTACACAACTCTGGTGCGGTCGCACTTGGAGTACTGTGTGCAGTTCTGGTCCCCACATTACAGGAAGGATGTGGAGGCTTTGGAGAGGGTGCAGAGGAGGTTTACCAGGATGTTGCCTGGAATGCAGGGGAGGTCCTATGAGGAGAGACTGAGGGATTTGGGGTTGTTTTCACTGGAAAGAAGGCGGCTAAGAGGGGATCTTATAGAAACATATAAGATGATTAGAGGTTTAGATAGGGTGGATGGTGATAGCCTGTTTCCTCGGATGGAGAAAGCTAGCACGAGGGGGCATGGCTTTAAATTAAGGGGGGGTAGTTATAGGACGGATGTCAGGGGCAGGTTCTTTACCCAGAGGGTGGTGAGGGACTGGAATGCCCTGCCTGCTGTAGTTGTAAATGCGCCTAGTTTGGGGGCGTTTAAGAGATTGGTGGATAGGTTTATGGACGAAAAGGGATTGGTTTAGATTAGTGGGTCAATGTTTTTTTTTAAAAATAAGACTGGTCGGCGCAACATTGTGGGCCGAAGGGCCTGTTCCGCGCTGTAATGTTCTATGTTCTATGTTCTATGTTCTATTACCAATCCAGCAACTAAGCATTTTTGTAAAAAGAACATCATGCCGTAATTAACTTCAACTCAGTATCAGCGCCAAAGGTAGCTACTTATTTATATGTTAAATTGCATGATACCAATTAAGATTGTGCTCATTTCAAAGAATATAAGATTGGTCCCATATGGAGCTGTTACATGAAGAGTACAAAGTTAAGGCAAAAACGGCTTTAATTTTTTTTCCCATGTGAAAAAGATCTGTTTCAACTTGAGATTGATATTCATTTTTAACTGATATCTGCTTGCAATTAAATTCAGCTTTTCATTAAATGTCAACTTTTTGGAAAGCACACAGATCTGTGGAAAAAAGATATAATAAAATGAACCAACTGGACGAAAAGGACTTCTCTGCAATTTTAAATGTTTGGGATGCTTCAGGGAGATATGATGAAGCTGAAAACACCATCTTTGGCACATTGGAATTCAGTTCCCTTCATGACAGGACACTGAGGCCTGAGGCCCACTTAGTTCTCATTAAACGACCTTAAACACTTGTTAGGTGCTGGGCTCACAAAGGCTAGTTTTGTTTTATGCGGGGACATAGAAGCATCGAAAATCAGAGCAGGAGGAGGCCATTCAGCCTTTCATGCCGACTCCACCATTCTTTATGACTTTGGCTGATCATCAAATTCAATATCCTGATCCTGCCTTCTCCCCTACATTCTTTGATCTCCTTCGCCTCAAGTGACAAATCTAACTGCTTCTTGAAAATGTTCAATGTTTTAGCCTCAACTACTTTCTGTGATTCCATGGGTTGACCACTCCCTGGTTAAAGAAATTTCTCCTCATCTCTGTCCTAAACAGTCGACCCCGTCTTCTCAGACTGTAACCCCTGGTTCTGGACACTCCCACTATTGAGGATATCCTTCATGACTCTATCCTGTCCAGTCCTATTAGGATTTAATAGGCTTCTAACAGATTCCCCTCATTCTTTTGACCTCCAGCGAATACAAACATAACCGATTCAATCTCTCCTCAAACATGAGTCTTGCCATCCCAGGAATCAGTGTGGTTATCCTTCAGTGTACCCCCTCTACAGCAAGAACATCCTTACTCAGATAAGGAGACCAAAATTGCACACAACATTCCAGATATAGCCTCACCAAGGTCCAGTATAATTGAAGCAAGATATCCCTATTCCTGTACTCAAATCCACTTGCTATGAAGGCCAACATACAGTTTGCCTTTTGATTTACTATTGTCACATGTATTGGGGTACAATGAAAAGTATTGTTCCTTGCGCACTATACAGGCAAAATATACTGTTTATAAAGCACGTTGGTTAAAAGGTAAAGGATAGGCTGCAGGATACTGTTTATAAAGCACATTGGTTAAAAGGTAAAAGATAGGGTACAGGATATAATGTTGCGTTACAGCTAGGACAAAGAGAAAGGTCAGCTTTATATATGATGGGACCATTCAAAAGTCTGTCTGCTGCACCTACAGTGACTGATGTACAAGGACACGCAGGTCTCGTTGCACATTGCCCTTTCCTAATTTATGGTTCTTTGGATAGTAATCTGCCTTCCGGTTTTTGCTACCAAAGTGGATAACCTCACATTTATGCACATTACACTACATCTGCCATGCATTTTCCCACCCACTCAACTTGTCCAAATCACGCTGAATTTCTGCATCCTCCTCACAGGGACATTCTCTGCCGAGGCTCCAAAGGAGTCTTTAGTTAAGTCCTTGCTAAAGTCGTGTTACTGGTGTCAAGTTGCTTTGTAATTGTTTGCTTCTCACTGCTTTTGTGTTACATTCTTATTAGAAGCAAAAGGAGGTTAGTCATCTCATTAGAGCCATCCTGACAGCTTCTTAAAGTTTCACTGGATGTGTTATCTGTGCAGGCTTTCATTATGTGTATACTATTTGCAGTTACTGGAGAAGGAGGAGGAATGCAGAAGGGGTGACGAGCAGGTGCATTTGCAGCTCATAAGATAAATGAGACTCAGCCACTTATTCCGTCATCCTAGCCATTCCCATCTGGGTATATTAGATGAGTAGATTTTGTCTATTCTGGAAACAAAGAAGCTAGAAACAGGAGTGGGCCATTCAACCTTATTTTCCCTGCTCCCCCCATATCCTTTGATCCCTTTAAGCCCTAGAGCTATTTCTGGATTTTCTCTCTGTCAAATTCATTGGAATGATAATTGAGCCGGTTGTATAAAGGGGAGGACAGCACACTCCATCCAATTGCAGTGAAACATGAAGATGAAAATTTACCGCATTGCTCCTTTTAAAAGGACCTTCCAAACTCCTGCTGCCAGGCCAGGAAATAACTTTAAGAACTGGGACAGCTCTCCTTGCTGCAATCGTGGCTGAATGAATATTTGGAATTCATGTAAAATGGAATTGTACCAAGTAACAGCAAGAGGTATCTGCCAACCACCCAGTTCATGTAACACTTGGGACATTGAAGTTCACCAATTTCCATATAAAATACAGGCATTAATGTTGTTGTTTGTGTGTGCGGTCAGACAGGCTCCTAACCCACTGACAGACTCTTTAGAAAGGACTTCCACTATGCAACTGGAATGTGCAGATTATTAGATATTTGTCATCACTGCTGTGGCTTTGGCATTGATTCATTAACTTCAGAACAATTTACAGTTTAAGAGCCAGGAGGACTAGATGACCAAGTCCACAGCAGCTCACTGTATGGAAGGACACAAGGGGTGGGAGGGCTTATCTTGATACACCTTTGATATCTTGAAGCAAAGATTTAGATACCTGTGTGCTGTGTGCAGTTACTAATGACATTTGAAATGATTGCTGTGTTTTCAGTAACTGACAGAAGGGTTTGTGAACCGGGGAAGGTTTGCACCATCAGCCATTCACAGATCAACTGAACCGAGAACCAAAAGACACACCTGTCCAGATGCGTGGTCAGTCAGAAACGGTGATCAGGCAGTTGTCAAAGAAAACACTTTCAGTTAACTCTGTAATTTAGCCAAAGTATAACAGCTATTTCTGCATGCGTTCAGTAGTCTGGCCCAGTAAAGTCTCACTGCCACAGCTCTGAACCTATCATCAGAATCTTTAACTGCAGCAACGTTTCTCCATAATTGCCTTCAATTGTCATATAGCAAAATAACTGTCATACAAACTTTGTACGATGGGTGTATGTTCGATATATGTTGCCCTGGTGCTTACTGTATAGCAATGCACAGTGAATGCCTTCTAGAACAAAGAAAAGTACAGCACAGGAGCAGGCCCTTCGACCCTCCAAGCCTGTACTAATCATGATGCCCTAACTAAACTGAAAAAAACACCTTCTGCCCTTCCTCGGTCAGCGTCCCTCTGTTCCCTTCCTTTTCGTGCACCCATCCAGATACCTCTTAAATGTTGCTAGTGTGCCTGCTGCCACCACCTCCTCTGGCAGTGCATTCCAGGCATCCATCATGTTCTACATGGAAAAACTTCCCCCTCACACATTTCCCTTAAACTTTCTCCCTCTCACCTTGAACCTATGCCCTCTACTAATTGACACATCCACTCTTGGAAAAAAAACCTCTTCTTCACTGATGTCTTCTTAAACCTTCCTCCCATCTCCTCCATCTTTACCTCCAATAATAAGTGTGAAGAGCCCATGGACTGCTTTGTCACTGAGATTGAGACAATTCAATAAGCTGCCTCTGCCACTATCCAATTCCACAAGCCCAGTCAGCCAAACATTCTCTATGGTTTTCTCTGCCCTGAACTTACACTTTTCTCTAGTTTCTTTCCTGTGTCCCCCCATACCCCTTCCATTCTCACCTTGTTCATGAGATTTTTCTCCTGCTTTCTTGACCCCGTTTCTAAATATTACAACTTCTGCTTCCCATGTCAGTGAATATTGGTAACAGTTCCCTCTCCTTGGGTACTGTCCCTCTTTCCTACAAGTTTGCTGATTTTAGCCTTCGCCTTAAAATAATGCAATCCTTGACCCTTCTGTCTTTACAAATCACCATTCCATGTCCAACCTCCCTTACCTCTCCAAAGTCCCTGAACATGGCGTTGCCTCTCAAATTCACATCCATGTTTCCAGGAATTCCATGTTTGAACCCCTTGAATTAAGTTCTACCCCCAGAAACAATCCTTATCAAAGTCACAAATGTTGATCCAATTACTGCTACAAAGATTCCTAACCTGTCTTGTGCCTTGACACGGCTGATCACACCTTCCTTCTCGAACACTTTGCCATTGTCATTCACTTCCACACTTTTACCTCTTGTATTCCCCCCACCGCTCCAAGAATCTACCCTTGATCTCCTCTTGTTTCTCAGTGATGTGATGTCCCTCAGTCACACTGTTAAAAAACAGTCAATTTTCCTAATTACACTGATGGCACCCAGCTCTATCTCACCCCCATCTCTCTTGAACCTTCCATTGTCTTTAAGTGATCAAACTAGTTGTCCAACATGCAATATCAGATGAGCAGAAATTTCCCTTAGTTGAATATTGAAACGACTGATGTCATTGTCTTTAGTTCCCTCGATGAAATTTGTTCAAGAGCAAGCAACTTGATGTGTGGGATTTCCTGTGCAGGTACAATGGCGGGATTCCCATGATCCATGAGAATATGATCATGGGAATTAGGAGCAGAAATGGGCAAATTCAGCCTTGAAGCCTGCTCATGATCATGGCTGATCTCTCCCTGGTCTCAATCCACCTCCCTACCTGTCCCATATCCCTTTATCCTTTTTTATATTAGAAATATATTTATCTCTTTCTTGAAACCATTTAACGATTCAGAGTCCATTGTGGTATGGAGCAGTGAGTTCCACAAATTCACCCAGTCTGGACAAATTGGGTATGTAACCCAAAGATCAGTTTTATGTAGGGTGGATTTCCACTGCCTGCCATGGCAGATCAGGAAACCCATGGAGGCTCGTATGAATCTGATTTGTATCCAGCTATTGGGATGCAGATGAAAACCTGAAATTCTGTATGATGCCTCTAGGGAAACATGCCAGTACAAAACACATGGTGTGCAGATATTGAGACTCACCTGGGACTGCGCCTGGAGTTCAGGATGGAAGCTGTCAGCAACCCTGGATCCACAGCAATGGCTGGAGGGGGGTGGGTAGTAGTTACAGATCCAGTATCCTGAAGGAAGTCTGACTTTCAGCCTCAAAATGTTTCTGGAGATCCATCTTTGTTCTCAGGAGATCCATTTTCCAGCTTTAGAGTGCTGCCAGAAATCAATCCTGATTTTCAGGGGGTTCACCTTCTTTCTTCAGTGACATTGGACAACTTTTCAATATGGCCTCCAGATAGGACAGCAGACTACACGCCATCAGACCTGCCTTGCCACAGAATATGATGCAAGACATCTGGTGGCACAAACAATGAGGTTGTAATTGGAAGATATGCATATTTGTCCACCCACCTCCGCAGGGAAAGCAGTCCTACCCCTGCCATGGGACCTACAGCCAGATGGCGAATCCCACCCCATAGCTTTGCAAAGCAATAGGTTGATATTGAACTAGACTGTTCACAGTCTTGGTGTCATTTTGACCCAGGATGAGCTTCCAAACACACATCTGTGGTTTGTTTGCTGTTGACATAGATATCTGGCTTTATAATCTTTGGACTTTTTTCATCCAGGCCAGCTTCCCACTTTCTAGCCTCTAAACCTGAAGTGACACAAATCTCAGAAAATGCTGGAAAATCCCTGCAGGCCTGACAGCATCTGTGGAGAGAGAATAGAGCCAATGTTTCAAGTCTGGATGACCCTTCATCAGAGCTCTGAGATTTTCCAGCATTTTTTGTTTTTGTTCCAGATGTTAGCAATTGCAGCATTTTACTTTTATCTCGGTGATATAAATCTCACTTGCCCAAATCCTAACTTGTGAGAAGTTCCATTAACTCCTCACCCCTGTGCTCACTAACCTACCTGAGCCTCTGTTTAGCAAATGCCTTGATTTTAAAATTCCCACCCCTCTTTTTAAAATCCTCCATGACTTTCCCTCTCCCTATCTCTTTAATTCCATCCAGCGCTACAACTCCTCTCTGCTCCTCTCATTTGACCTTGTGAGCATCACAGATTTTAATCGCTCCAGCATTGGTGGCCGAGTCTTCAGCTGTCATGGCCCTAACCTCTGGCATTCCCTCCCTACGCTTCTCCACCTCTCCACCCTGCTTTCTTCCCTTAGGATGATACATAAAACTTACCCTCTTTGACCAGGCTTTTGGCCATCTGCCTTAGTGTTTCCATCTGTGGTTTGGTACTGTACTTTGTTTGATAATCATTCTGTAAAGTGCTTTTGATTATCTTATTATGTTGAAGGTGCTATGTAAATACAAATCATCATTGTTGCTGTTTTTGATGCTGCTGCACACTCCTTTCAAGTTTCGACAATTGAAAAGCTTCCATGATTGCAAATTCTTGAGGTTTAAAGTGGATAATCCCTGGAAGTGGACATAGGAATCATAATATGCATTGAACTTGCCTGCACTGATGGCACTGCAGGCAATAAGCCAACCTCCTGTTCCCTAATCACTTCAGTGATTTAGTCAGTGCTGCTGCAGTGTTAGCAGGAAAGCTAATATCACTCGTGCCACAATACTAAAAGCTAGCTATCACCTACATAAGAACATAGGAACATAAGAAATAGGAGCAGGAGTAGGCCATCTAGCCCTTCGAGCCTGCCCCGCCATTCAATAAGATCATGGCTGATCTGTCGTGTCTCAGTTCCACATTCCCGCCCTCTCCCCATAACCCTTAATCCCCTCTCTTATCAAAAACCCATCAACCCGCGTCTTAAAAATATTTAGCGAGGCAGCCTCCACCACTTCAACGGGCAGAGAATTCCAGAGATTCACCACCCTTTGAGTGAAGAAGTTTCTCCTCAACTCTGTTCTAAACCGCCCCCCCCCCCTTTATCTTGAGGCTGTGCCCTCTAGTCCTATTATCCTTTCTGAGTGGGAAGAGTCTCTCCACCTCTATCCTATCCATCCCATTCATCATCTTATACGTCTCAATGAGATCTCCCCTCATTCTTCTAAACTCTAACGAGTACAAGCCTAGTCTATCCAGCCTCTCCTCATAGCTCAACCCCCTCAACTCCGGTATCAGCCTAGTAAACCTCCTCTGCACTCCCTCCAAGGCCAAAAGGAGGTGAGCTGAGGCTGGTGCCATTTTTCTAAACGTTGTGCTGTGAAAGCTTCAATACTACTGACTAAAGGAGAAGGCCTACACCAAAGATTGTGGACATGCCACTAAGGGCTCAATGGTACAGCTGAAAAGAAAGAGCAGTCATCTACCCTTGGTGGGAGGGCGTGGATCAGGGAGCAATTTATTTCACAAACCTCCACTTTCACCCTTCCCCTGTATTGCTACTATTATCACAGCACAGTGGTTAGCACTGCTGCCTCACAGCACCTGGGATCCGGGTTCGATTCCCAGTTTGGGTCACTGAATGTGCGGAGTCTGCATGTTCTCCCTGTGTCTGCATGGGTTTCCTCTGGGTGCTCTGGTTTCCTTCCATAGTCCAAGAGATGTGCTGGTTAGGCGCATTGGCAATGCTAAATTCTCCCTTAGTGTACCTGAAAAGGTGCCGGAGTGTGGGGACTAGGGGACTTTCATAGTAACTTCATTGCAGTGTTAATGTGCACCTACTTGTGACACTAATAAACTTCTACTATCGTATTGGCTGCTCACAATGCGATCACCTTTTCATTGGTGAGACCAACTGCAAATTGGGTGATTGTTTTGCAGAACATCTCTGCTCAGTCTCCAAGCGTGACTCCAAGCTTCCAGTGGCTTTAATTGTCCCACACCAACCACATCTCACTCTCTTTGGCCTGCTGCAGTGTCCCAGTGAAGTTCAACACAAGCTGGATCCATCTTGTGATGATTAGGGGTTTTATAGCCTTCTGCACTCAACACAGAGTTCAACAATTTGGGACTGTAATCTCACCCATTTCATCTCATTTTCTTTGTAGGGATCAATGTTAACCTGCTCTTTCTCATCTTTAATTTTTGATTTGATTAATTATTATCACACGTATTGGGAGACAGTGAAAAGTATTGTTTCTTGCATGTTATACAGACAAAACATACCATTCATGGAGCAAATAGGGGAGAAGGAAAGGAGAGAATGCAGAATATAGTGTTATAGCCATAGTTAGAGTGTAGAGAAAGATCAACTTAATATATGGGAGGTCCATAAAAGAGTTAGGGAACAGTTTTAAAAGCATAGAACAAGAGTAAGAGAATTAGAGTGTATGCTAGGGACAGCTTGCAAGAAGTTGCCACGCTCCAGCAGGATGACAGCTGATGATTATTCTGCCATTCACACCTCGAGTACTTTTCTTCAGTGTTAGTCAGTCACTGAGTTAGGTGCAGGAAAGAGGGCCAATCCAATGCCAAGAAGGAAAAGCAAGATCGAGCTGCAGTGGGAAGAAGATTTAAAGGGACAGCAAATGGAAGGATGAAGTGAGTTAGAAATTTTTCTATGCCATGGATAAGATTGAGGCTGCTGAAGGTAAACCCTCAGGTCTGCATTGGAAGGTGAAGTCTCTACAAGGCCCAGGCTCTCTCTACAGATCCTAGGAAGCTGCAGCAGAAAGCAGAGGCCCCAGCTCCCCACCAATGTTTATCCAGGGAAAATGGGAGTTCCGCCTTCATTGAAAACAAGTAAAATTAGGTGTAAAGATTTCTGCTCCCTCTGATATCCTTTTTATTTTATTGCTTCTTTCTAAATGTAAAATCCCTCCCTGTCTTTTTCTCCTTTGCTTCACTAGTCTCAATATCTCTTTTGGGGCAGAAGAAAGGATTTGCCATTATGTGAACTAAAAATGGCTCATTAAACTCATTGCTGAAAATCTCAAAACTGGCATGGCTGCAGCCCCAGGAAAGAGCATGCCCTGATGTGTAAAGTTCTGGTACGTGTAGGGTTAATGAAAAGGACTTTGGCACCAACAAATCAGAACACAGCTTTTTAAGAGGAAGATTTATGGCAGCAAGTGCATAGTTTGCATGTTTTCATAGCTGGTTAACATACCAGTACCTCTCTTCCAAATACAATACATGGGTGTGGATTCAAGCATCTGACCATGTGGTATATTTGCTGTTTAAGTGTCAGCTTGGCTTGCATTCTCACCTTGGAGCCAGTTCAAGTGCCACTTCAGAATCTCAGCACATAATCTAGGCTGACATTTCAGTACAGTGCAAAATGACAGCACTACACTCTAGATCTGCATCATGCATAAGCTCCATGGGCAATGGAACAGAGCAGACCATATCAGTTTAGTAGCTCTTGAACTGTTTTTGCAATCTCAGGAAGAGCCACCATGCTCCCACAAGATACTATCCTGATCACGACTGAACAAACCTTTCGTGGTCACAGCTCCCTCTCCTCCCCACCAACTCAGCAATTTGCCTTGCATTATGAGCTTTATTGGGATCGCCTGCAGCTCAGCTGCTGGTTATAAATGAGGAGGGATCTTCAAACTCACACTCTCGTCCACCTGAGGGGTTGTCCAACCAGAGGGCAAAACCTAGATTGTTAAGACCCTTGGAAAACAAGTTATTGCTCAATCCTGCTCAGATTGTGTGTGTGTATGTGCGTGTGTGTGTGTGTGTGTGTGTGGAGAAACAGATCAGCGATAGACAGCATTGAGGAAGCAATTTCAACAATACCTGTTTCGCCGGAATTAGATTTGAGTTAAAAATGGAATGGAATGTCAGTGATGATTACATTACAGAAAGTATTAGCTGGGATATAGCTATCATTCATCATATCAAGATGCTTTGTCATGAAAGGCTGTCAGTTCAATGTTACCAGCATAGTTCCAAAACCTGAACTCCTAATAATGGAAAGGGCAGGTAGGATCAGAAAACTGAAAGCCCTTTATTTCTTTCTGACATCTGTGTTAAAGCCAGTTGAATTGAACGATTTTCACAAAGCACAATAACTTCAGGCATGAAATGTATTTGTGAATCAGAACAACAGCACCATAGTGGCATTATTTATTTATTAATGTGACAAGTAGGCTTACATTAATACTGCAATGAAGTTACTGTGAAAATCCCCTAGTCGCCACACTCCAGTGCCTGTTCGGGCACACTGAGGGAGAGTTTAGCGTGGCCAATGCATCTTACCAGTGCATCTTTCAGACTGTGGGAGGAAACTGAAGCACTTGGAGGAAGCCCGTGCAGACACAGGGAGAATGTGCAGACTCCACACACACAGTGACCCAGTAACCCAGAGACCCAGAGTAATGCTCTGGAGAGCCCGGATCAAATCCCACCATGGCAGATGGTAAAATTTGAATTCAGTAAAAATCTGGAATTAAGAATCTACTAATGACCATTGTCAATTGTCATAAAAACCCATCTGGTTCACTAATGCCCTTTAGGGAAGGAAGTTTGCCATCCTTACCTGGTCTAGCCTACATGTGACTCCAGAGCCGCAGCAACCTGGTTGACTCTCAATGCCCTCAGGGATGGGCAATAAATGCTGGCCCAGCCCACGTCCCATAAATGAATTTTTTTAAATCCTTCAATAGTTAAAACAACCTGAAAATCTTCAAATGTATCTTCCCAATAAATCACCTCACGCAGAATCCAAACGGGGTTCACTTTTCAATTTGCTTCCCCATGAAAGGTCTCGTCAGGCAAAACATACAAATTTAACATCCTGGACATGATTATCCATTAATGGTTATCAAATCAAAATTGCTGTCCTCAGAACTTCCATCCTGTGCCCTCGTTGAGTATTATTCAATGCTGGAAGCCAAAAATCAGAAAATTACATCCAACAAAATCCAAAGTATGCTTTAACCTTCTTGGCACAGACATTAAGCAGGTGTCACTTCTGCTCGAGAGTCATGCAGCCAGCTGAGCACGATTACACGATGGTTGGTCCATTAACTAACCAGAGGTGTGGAGCAAAACTGTCCCATTAAAGAGCGGAGCCCAGTAACGAGATGCCATTGGCAGTATCAGCTATCTCGAAGACAGGTGCTGGTGCCATATTGAAAGGGCTGCCAACCCTCTGTACTGCAGCTTTCTATGACTCACATACATGACAAATATTGCAAAAGACTGATAGATAGCACCCAGCCACCAGTACCGAAGCCCCAAGGAACTCAATGGGACACTGAAGCAAGATTCTAGGCCCATCCATTTTCAGCTGCCTCAGCAATGACCTTTCTTCCACAATAAGGTCAGAAGTGGTGATGTGCAGGTGTTCAGAGAACAATGTTCTGTACCATTCATGACTACTCAGATACTGAAGCACATCCAAAAGCAACAAGGCCTGGACGATAACCAGGCTTGAGCTGACAAGTAGCAAGTAACACTGGCACCACACAAGTGCCAGGCAATGACCATCACCAATAAGAGAGGATTTAATCATCACACCTTGACATAGGATAAAAATGGAAAGGGATGAGTGCCGGCCGAACGGGAGTGTGCTGAACTGGGGAAAGGCGAGCTATAGCAGGATTAGGAGGGAGCTGCAGGACACTGATTGGGAGGGACTGTTACCTGGCAGGTCCACGGTTGGCAAGTGGGAGGCTTTTAAGGGCAAAATGAAATGGTTGCAGGGGAGGTATGTTCCGGTTAAGCGGAAGGATGGGAAAGGTAGGATTAGAGAGCCGTGGATTACAGGGGGTATTGAAGACTTGGTCACGAAGAAGAGGGAGGCGTATGTTAGGTCGAAACGACTGGGTACGGAGAGTGCACTGGAGGAATATAGAGAGAGTAGGAGGGAGCTAAAAAGGGGAATTAGAAGGGCGAAGAGAGGGCATGAGATGGCTTTGGCTGGTAGGATTAAGGAAAATCCAAAGGCATTTTATTCCTATATTAGGAGCAAGAGAGTAGTTAGAGGGAAAATTGGTCCTCTTAGGGACAAAAGTGGAGAGTTATGTATTGAGTCGGAGGGAATGGGGGAGCTCCTGAATGAATACTTTGCGTCGGTATTCACAAAGGAGAGGGGTTCGGAATCGTGCGGTCTCTTGGAGGGAGCTGAGGATCAGTTGCAGGATATAGTTATTACGAGAGAGGAAGTGCTAGGGCTTTTAGGTAGCGTAAGGACGAATAAAGCTCCGGGGCCTGATGGTATTTATCCCAGGCTGCTTAGGGAGGTGAAAGATGAAATTGCTGGGCCTCTGGCGCACATCTTTGTCTCTTCTTTGGACACAGGTGAGATCCCAGAGGACTGGAGGGTAGCAAATGTGGTACCGCTGTTCAAAAAAGGTAGCAGGGATAACCCTGGTAATTATAGACCGGTGAGTTTGACGTCGGTGGTAGGGAAATTAATGGAAAAAATACTTAGGGGTAGGATGTATGAGCATTTGGAGTGTTGCGATCTGATTAGGGATACGCAACATGGCTTTGTTAGAGGGAGGTCTTGCCTTACGAATCTGGTGGAATTCTTTGAGGAGGTGACAAAAACGGTTGACGATGGGAGAGCCGTTGATGTCATCTATATGGATTTCAGTAAGGCGTTTGACAAAGTCCCTCATGGTAGGCAGGTAGAAAAGGTTAAGGCACATGGGATACGAGGCCGGGTAGCTAGGTGGATTGAGAACTGGCTGGGTAATAGGAGACAGAGGGTAGTTGTGGAGGGGACCTTGTCGGGCTGGAGGCCAGTGACCAGCGGTGTGCCGCAGGGCTCAGTACTGGGACCTCTCCTCTTTGTAGTCTACATAAATGACTTGGAAGAGAGCGTAGGTGGTGTGATCAGCAAGTTTGCTGATGACACCAAGATGGCAGGGTTGGCGGGTACTGAAGTGGATTGTCAGGTGATACAACAGGATATAGATAGGTTGGTGCATTGGGCAGATAGGTGGCAGATGGAATTTAATCCTGACAAATGCGAGGTGATGCATTTTGGAAGGAATAACGCAGAGAGGAACTATGTGATAAAAGGTAGACAGATTAGGAGTATAGATATACAGAGGGACCTGGGAGTGCAGGTTCACAAACCCATGAAGGTTGCGCCACAAGTGGAGAAGGTTGTGAGGAAAGCTTATGGAATGCTAGCCTTTATAGGAAGGGGTATAGAGTATAGGAGCTGCCGTCTAATGCTTCAGTTGTATAGAACGTTGGTTAGACCGCATTTGGAGTACTGCGTCCAGTTCTGGTCACCTTACTACCGGAAGGACGTGGAGTCTCTGGAAAGGGTGCAGAGGAGGTTTACCAGGATGTTGCCTGGCATGGGGGGACTGGGTTACGAGGAAAGGTTGGAGAAACTGGGACTGTTCTCCTTGGAAAGACGGAGATTGAGGGGGGACATGATAGAGGTATATAAGATACTGAAGGGAATAGACAGAGTCAATAGTGAGAGACTGCTCCCTAGACTGGGTACAATTACGAGAGGTCATGATTTAAGGGTGAGGGGGGAGAGGTATAATTTGGAAGTGAGAGGAAGGTTCTTTACGCAGAGAGTTGTGGGGGGTATGGAACGCGCTACCGAGTAGGGTGGTGGAGGCAGGAACGTTGGACTCGTTTAAGGTTCAGTTAGATAGACACATGAGTGAAACGAGGATGGAGGGTTATGGTAGGGGCTATTAAATAAGGTTAGAACCTCGGGAGACACCAGAAAAGCGGACTTGTAAGATTAACGTTTTTGTCTTTTTATTCCGCAGGTGGAGGTCCACCTCGTTGTCAAATGAGGGGCACGCACACGGTGGGTCGTGCGTGGGCTGCTCTTGGAAGTTCCGGGAGTGGCCTAGTACTTCGTGTCGGTGTGTGTGCTTGATCCTGGACCGGTAGACTGGCGCCGCAACAGCTCGGTGACTAGCACTGCTAGCTGTGCAGATACATGGATTTGGGCCTGTGTCTGTGGGAGTTTGTGCATTCTCCCTGTGGTTGCGTGGGTTTCCTCCAGGCGCTCCGGTTTCCTCCCACACCCCAAAGATGTGCTCTTAGGCTGATTGGTTTTACCAAATTGACACTATTCTCCCCTGAATCTGGCTAAGTTAGGGATTCCATTCATAGACATGCAGGGTAGAATAGGTGTAGGGTGATGCGGCGGCGCGGGCTCGTTGGGCCGAAGGGCCTGTTTCCCGTGCTGGGTTGTTCTTTGTTCTTTGTATTCAATGGCATTACCATCGCTGAATCACCAACTATCCTGGAGGCTGAGACTGATCAGAACTGAACTAGACTAGATCACTATGTAAGCTATAAGTGCAGGTCAGAAGCTCAGATTCCTAAGGCAAGTAACTCACCATCTGAGTCCTCAAAGTCTGCTCACCTCCTGACCTACAAGGCCCAAGTCCGGGGTGTGATGGGATATTCTCCAATTGACCAGATGGGTGCAGTTCCAATGACATTAAGAAGCTTGACACCATCTAGGACAAAGCATCCCGCTTGATTAGCTCCCCATCCACAAACGTTGACTTGTTCCACCACCGACGCTCAGTAGCAGCAGTGTGTATTATCTACAATATGCACTGCAAGAGCTCACTAACTGACCTGCCACACCTATAACCACTGCCATTTAGAAAAAGGGCAGCAGCCTCATATGAACACCATCACTTGGGGCCTTTGCTATTTGTGGTGTACAGTAATGATTTGGACTTAAATGTAAGGAGTATGATCAAGAAGTTTGTGAATGACACAAATATTGGTAGAGTGGTAAATAGGAGGATAGCCATAAACAGCAGGAGGACTGGTCACCTGGAGATTCCCTCCAAGCCACTTATTACCCTGACCTAGAAATATATTGCCTTTCTTTCACTGTCACTGGGTCAAAATCCTGGTACTCCCTCCCTAATGGGTGTACCTACATCACATGGACAATTCACAAAGGCAACTCACCATTACCTTCTCAAGAGATAGGCAATGAATGCTGACCTGGCCAGCAAAGTCCACATCCCATAAATGAATAATAATGGATATTGAGTGGTCCCACAGTTTAGTGATGTCTCCCTGCAGGGTCTCCACCAAGCTACAAGGGTGAGGCATGAAGTCCCGAAGGGAGGGAAGGAAAAGTGGATCCATCCTACCAAGTAAGCCTGGACAGAGGTTGCAGAGGAGGTCTGTAGCCATGGGGTCACTACCTGAACATCAGTACAATACCACAAGTTGGTTATTGACCAGATCCAGTCAGAAGCATGGCAGCCTTTCGGGGAGAGACTCCCATCTGATGACCATCCCAAGGCTGGGCAGAATGAATGAATGGAGGAGGCTTTTGTGAGGCCCCATCATGTATCAAAAACCAAGAGAGGTGAAAGGATCCCAAATCTTTTGATAAAATCCCTCATGGCAGACTAGTCAGGAAAATAAGGCCCCATGGCACCCAAGGGAAAGTGGTACCCCCTAGACCCAAAACTGGCTGAGAGGCAGTAAGCCAAAGGGGGATGTTTCTGCAACTGGAAGTCTGTTTCCTATGGAATTCTGCCAGGCTTGGTGCTGGGGCCTTTGCTATTTGTGGTGTACAGTAACGATTTGGACTTAAATGTAAGGAGTATGATCAAGAAATTTGTGAATGACACAAATATTGGTAGGGTGGTAAATAGGAGGATAGCCATAAACAGCAGGAGGGCTGGTCAGGTAGGCAGAGTAATGGCAAATAGAATTCACTCTGGAAAATGTATGAGGTAATACACTTGGGGAGGGCTAACATGACAAAAGATATGGTATGAATGGTAGGATCCTGGAAAGTACTGAAGATCAGGGGGACTTTGAAGTCTATATTGCATAGATCCCTGAAGGTGACAGGGAAAGTAGATAAAGTTGCTAAGGTGGCATATAGGATACTTGCCTTTATTAGTTAAGGCATAGAACACAGAAGTGGGGAGGTCATGTTTAAAACTCTGGTTAGGTCACAACTGGAGTACTGCATTCAGTTCTGGTCACCAATTTATAGGGAAGGTATGATTGCACTGAAGAGGATACAGAGAAGATTTACCAGGATGCTGCCTAGGTGGTGGCGTCTGAGCTATGGGGAAAGATTGGAAAGGCTGGGGCCATTTTCCCTTGGAACAGCAAAGGTTGAAAGGCAGCTTAATAGAGGTATGCTGGCATGATTATGCGGGCATGGATAGGAAGGCAATTTTTCCATTAGAGGGGTCAATAACCCGGGCAATAGATTTAAGGTAAGAGGCAGAAGGCTAAGAGAGGAGTTGAGGAGAAATGTTTTCATCCAAAGGTGGTGGGAATCTGGAACTCAGTGTGTGAAAGGTGGTTGAATCAGAAACTCTAACATTTTAGAAATACTTAGATATTCACTATAACCTCCAGGGTTATGGACCAAGCACTGGAAAATGGGATTCGTGTAGTCAGATCTTTGTAGACTGGTGTGGGCATGTTGGCTGAATGGCTTCTTTCTGTGCCGTAAATGTTTATGAATCTATGAAATATGTGTTGTGTTGGTCTTCATGGGGACGTTAACTATGTTTTGTTTGTCGGAATTTTCCCTTTGTATTTTAGATTTCCGGAACCTGCAGTTTTTCACTTTCAATTCAATTTCCTTCATAATATACATAAATAAATGACTGACATTAGGAGAGATCTCAGATTGACAGTGGCCTGGCTGGGCTGCTGTATGGGCCAGAATTGTGGATTAGACCAATATGCTGGAGAAAGGCTGAATGCTTTCAAAAGCAGATGCTCAAGAAAGATTCCAGGAACTTACTATACACATCATGTAACAAAGAAGCAAGAGGAATCAAATAACATCTGGATGGTAATGTGATCTGCATAGTTTAGCCATGTGATAATAAGGAACAAAAATTAACTGCGCAAGTTAAGCACTTGACAGAATACCATGCAATATAAGACAGAGGTAAGTCGATAGCCACCTGGCTGAGAATAGTACCAAGTTACTGTGCCAAAAATTGTCTCCAGTGGGAAGATGCTTTAAAAATTGACTGACTGATGTTTGGAGCCAGATGTGATGGCATGTGCAATGAAATGTGTCGAAGTACCTAAGATGGAAGAAATACAGCTTAATCATTAACTGTTGTTTCTGCATATGGGACTCATATGACTTTCCCTATCCAAAATGGGTGAGAAATGCATAATGCACTCTCTCAATGTGATTGGTTTAGCATTCACTTCTGGGACATCATGCTTTCCTGATTTTAACCACACCTATCGGGGCCCTGCAACTCCAGCCCCACCCCATCACCATTTTGGCAACTCTGCGTTCCACCACCTGTGAACATTATTAAGAATAATGTCTCTAGTTGCAATAGGATTATTCAGTGTTTCTGGTTGCTATATTGTTCTGATTTGGCATCAACTTGATTACACTGCTTTGCTGTTTGGTATTCGTACTTAACATAATCTTGATTCTAGTTTTATGCTGATAATTTCTACTGGATTCCAATGTTTAGATTAGGTAATTCATTACTTACATGCCAGTCATGGGCTTCTTTCAACTTCCCCTGCTTTTCAAGTAATGCATCACATACTCTTGGGAGTACTGATGAGTAATGACCCGGGAGATTTGTCTGTATTTGTCTGCTGAATTGTAATTCCACATGGGTTCCACAGCACAATAAAGTGTGCAGCTCAGGAATGGGTATATATATTTGATTCAAACTGTGCCACACTGCCTGTTGGCTAATGATCTGCATTGCAGAATTAGCTATCAGTGTAAGCACAGGGTTTCCAGTGGTTCTCCCTGTGGCCTGTGGCCATTCTCTTGATGATATAATGAATGGTGACTGAGGACGTTTCCTTGCACATCAGGAGGCCTATGAAAAATGGACGACTGGTGTCCAAATTACAAAATATCTGGGGTAACCTGGGTGCATTGGTGCAGCAATACTTGAGTGTAATGCATCCCAATGATGGAATCTCTGAGCCATTTTACACATTGAGTTTGGCAATGTTTGGTTCAATAATCACTTACCAATTCTGCGTGTAAATGGGTCAGATTAGCTCAGTTGGCTGGACGGCTGGTTTGTGATGCAGAATGATGCCAGCCGCGTGGGTTCAATATGAGCTTATTCATGAAGGTTCATATTCTCAACTTTGACCCGTGCCTGAGGTGTGGTGATCCTCAGATTAAATCACCACCAATCTGTTCTGCCCCTCAAAGAAGAAATCAGCCTATGGTCATCTGGGACTATGGCGACTTTATATTTCTGCACACAGAATGGGAGGATGTTTGCACCTGCACCATGTCCAGTTTTTCCATAAAAATTATGCTGACTGTTCATCTGTGAACATATGCTCTGGATGGTGACTCTGTTGGCAAAATTGTGCTAATACTATCTTTGTGGTTCGCTGTGTTGAATGTTGGCTCTCTTTGTGTACTGATGATCTTAGTCATCCTCATCCTCATCATCTGACCATATAACTTGACCAGATATTTCATGGATCTTGACACTGTTTGGTATGCATTCTTCATTGGTTGGAATGCTGTACCCATGTGGCTTTTGGAAGGAGCTCCACATGTTATTGAACCACTTATGGTGGCCTTTGCTTTCTACATTGGTGCTTCCAATGTCCTCTTGATATCACATGCCTTGCGTGCAATGTTAAAAGTTGGGCAATTTCTGGGTACATATGAGACCACATCACCTGTATTGCTAACTAGGCATGCCTTCTCTGGCTACAGTGCCAATTGTGGATGAATTACACAGAAATTCTGTCTGGCTTCATACTTCATCAGCTTCTACAGTGTAATCTTTGGGTTGGTCCATGAGGTCTTTTCGGAATGCTTCCATTGGAGACAATACTATCACAAGCTCAATTATTCTATTGTCTAGCTCTGTCACCATAAAGTCATATCCATTCCCCTTGTCTCTGCATTTACTTATGAAGTGATCAATGGTCTCTATTAGTTATTGTTTGAAAAACAAGTTCCAGGCAGTGGCTGGAATTTTACTGGCACACCCTCCCCGATTCTGGGAGCGGGTGAGGTTTGGAGAAAAGCATTTTCCATTGGCCTCGGGCAGGATTGTATGAACCTTGGGCAGACATGCTGGTAAAATTCCGCCCAGTGTATTTGGAAGCTGAGCTTCCCTCATAATTGACTGTCAATTGTTGACAGACCTGACATCTTCAGTCTGTAGAAGCTTGTGATGCCTATAGTAATTTTAATTTTAGTGGCTTGTTTATCTGTTTTGGAAATATTGAGGCCCAACAAACACAGCTTGTTGTCAGAACAAAGTGAGCTCTGATAGGAGAACCACTGCCTTCCAATTAAGTGTTGGAAATGTTGTGGTGAGCTTTTTGCAGGACTAGTAATGCCAGCTCAGACTGTTAACAGTGATTTGGGCTGTTTTGACAGCTCTACTTCATTTAATTCTGAGTTGCAGTACCTTTAGTAACCACTGCCTTAGCTGGCCATAGGTTACTGCTTGACTGCAAAGGCAGTGCTGCTGAGTTCTTTCTGGTTTTTCCCAGGTGGTCTAAAACTCTGCCCACAAAAGAATGATTTTGGGTGTGAATGGCAACTGTGGGCTTCAAAAGTAAAATGAAACAGTGACAATTTTTTTTTTTTACAGGCTTTTTCTGGCTTTTAGGCCCTGGTATTGGGTGCACTCTGTCCTGGTTGGAGACTGTTCACATCTCTTTAACCCAAGCTTAACTCTCTCTCTCCATTCACATTGTCTGTACCTGTAAAGACTTGATTACCTGTAAAGACTCGCATTCCAACCATAATCTTGTAAATTGAGTTTGTGTCTATATATACCCTGTTTGTGAACAGAACTCTTCAGTCACCTGAGGAAGGAGCAACACTCTGAAAGCTTGTACTACCAAATAAACCTGTTGGACTTTAACCTGGTATTGTGAGACTTCTTACTGAGCTTACCCCAGTTCAATGCCGGCACCTCCACGTCATGGATTCTGCTTCCCAGCCCAGTTTTCAGATTTTAACTTTTCCTTGACCTCCTCTAAGAATAGCAAGCAGTAATAATGGAGTGTCTACGATCTGTAAATTCTGCTTAAAGTGAGACTTGACGGAATATGCATTTTAATTTTTGTACCTGATTAGACTTCACAGCAGGTAGACTTATACTGATTAAATTGTCCCAGATTTGGACAATGTTATCAGGACCTGATGCCTGCAGCTTGGAGTGAAGTATAATTCCAGAATGGAGTTACAGTGTGTAGGATTCCTATAGAGCTGCAGGATCACTCCCACAAGGTGAGTTCTTCGTAGTTATTTCATTTTCTCGCCAATTTATCTTCTGCTTGATAAAGAAAGGGTGAGGCTTTATTCTGCAGAGGCGAATCTTCAAAACCAAGCTGCCACCATGCTACATTCTTCTTCTCAATGATAGTGTATCCATTATACAAAAAGGATCGGTGAATAAATAATGTGAGCTCTTTATTTGAACTTAAGACAACATGCAAATAGAGTTAACTAAGTATAGTATATCTGATCTCTACTGCTACTGAGTAACAAGTCATGAGAAGAATACATCACACCCTGACGAGGTGGTCATGATTGTGTTTCCCTACAAGTGCATGTTGCTCAGATCACAACAATATCTATTAGGAAAAACTGAGGAGGAACCATCCCTTTCTGTAGAAAATAAAAGACTGAGGAGTGTTAAGCTCATTGAATCATAATGCAGCACAAAGTTTATTAAAGTTTATTTTTTAGTGTCACAAGCTGCAATGAAGTAACTGTGAAAACCCCCAGAGGAAGTTATTCTGCAAAGCAAGTCTACACAGCTCATTCAAGGAAATCATCTGCTTCAACCAATACATCATCATTTTGGTCCCTAATCAGCTCAACCATTATTCTGACAACACTTTGACTGTAAATAGCACAGAATCACAGAATTATACAGCACAGATCAATATCATTCAGCCTATTGTGTTCTTAGCAGCTCTCCGAATTCACATTTCACCCAGTGCCATTCTCCTACCCATGTCTCTGCAGATCGTTCTTCTCAAATAATCATCTAATTCTCTCTTAAACCTACTTGGTGGAGAGATGGTGATATAGTAAGGAGAAGCAATGGCCTCTGGTATTATCGCTAGACTATTAATCTAGAAACTCAGCTAATGTTCGGGGGACCCAGATTTGAATCCCGCCATGGCAAGGGAATTAAGGGTTATGGGGAGAAAGCGGGAAAGTGGAACTGAGCCACTTCAGATCAGCCATGATCTTATTGAATGGCGGGGCAGGCTTGAAGGGCTAGATGGCCTACTCCTGCTCCTATTTCTTATGTTCTTATGGCAGATGGTAGAATTTGAATTCAATAAAACAAAATATTTGGAATTAAGAATCTCCTGATGACCATGAAACCATTGTCAACTGTGGGAAAAACTCATCTGGTCCACTAATGACCTTTCGAGAAGGAAATCTGTCATTCTTACCCGGCCTGGCCTACATGTGACTCCAGACTCCAATGCAGAGTGAGGGTAGGAGCTCACACTCAGACTGAAGAGACCAAGTTCCTGAAGACTTCAATGAAGTTGGAAAATTTTCCTAGCTTCATTTAGAGGGAGGAATCTCCAGGTTAACCCTTACCCTCAGAACAGGGATTAGAAGTTATTTAACTAGAAAAGGAAAAAGGAAGCAAGATATTGGGAGCTGAGGAAAACTTTGGGCTGGTTCCTGAAAAATGAAGTGTACACGTAAAGGATAGAGTAAAGTGGAACAGTGGTGGTGGATTTTGGTTATTTTGAAGATAAATGGGGGGATCTTTTCTGTAATTTAAAATATATGTTGACTAATGACTCATGTTCAGGCAATGAAGCTTTTAGTTTGTTTGTTAGTTCAGTTTGTTTATTCAGTCTAAAAACTTGAAATCTTGTGAGATCCTTCCAGTCAGTTGCTGCAAATATCTTTTTGAAAGTTATTGGTCTTTACAGAGATTGTAACAAATTTGATTTAATTCTATACTTATCACTCATTACATACTCCTTTACTGCATGCCAAATTACTATTTACTGAAATGAATCAATATACATCTGATTTGCATTTAAACAAATCAACACTGTTTCCACGCCCCCCCCTTTCCATAGATTGGCCACTTGACCTTCCTGGATTTTGGCCAGGAGACAACTTCCATGCATGTGTCAAGCACCCCGGAACAGGAATGTAGGTCCTGCAGTTTTTAACAGCGAGGATCCTTTAAATGATTTTCTGTCAAGGTTTCCCAAATACTCCCCCTGCATTTCAGCCATGCAGCAACCAGGAGACCCCATGCAGGCCACGTTCAAGTCAACCTAAGTTAGAGCTGTGGGTCACCAAGCAAAACTTTTAAAGGGGTTGTGCACTTAACAAAACCCACTCCAAAAAAAATTAAAGGGAACATCAGTTCCCATCCACAACAGCTTGATTCACAGGTTGGAGGACATTCAAATACAATGAGAACAGGTAGATATTATAAGGTATTTGGTTTTGGAGAGCCAAAAGTGGCCAATGTCCTGAAAAAATCTCTCCTATTCTTCTTGTTCCAGCAACCATGCTGAAGGCACTTACCTTCTGTATTCAGTCCTTCCCGCTTCCTTTCAGCTGCTAGATTTCCCAAGGCTCAGGAAACCCAACCAAAATAAGTTAAAAATGGGATGACTGTTAAAATGAAGACAGGCAGACACATGATAATACTTGAATAATCAAGCCAGCTCCCTTAAGGACAAACCCAACTTGACCAGATATGCAGTTTAAAAGTGCAGATTGGTGATGCTAAATTGCCCCTTAGTGTCCCAAGATATATAGGCTGGAGGGATTAGTGGGGTCACATGGTTAGGGTCTGGGTAAGATACTCTGTCAGAGTTGGTGCTAACTTGATGGGTTGAATGGCCTCCTCCTGCACTGTAGGGATTCTATGTACCCACTTTTTGGAGATGATGCATTTGGCATTTACATTCTACAGCATCTGCTGCAAGGCCTGTTCGGCATTCTTTTGTCATTTGAGAGAGCCTGTCACACTAAATCTAGAAAGCTTTGTAGGAGTCATCATTGACACAATTGGCATATGAGAAATCTCATAAAAATATATTTCATGTGAAAGGCTATTTTGACCTTCCACCACCCACCTCCGCTTCTCACCACTATTCCTGTCATTGGGCGGGAAAGGATGGAGTAAATGGTTAAAATTTTGAGATTGAAATTGGTGCCTGCAGACTGTCAAATTCCCAGACACTGTAATATTAGTAGCGACAATTCAGGCCCACAACAAAGCTCGCAGTAAATGTCACCAGAATTCAAAGCACAGGCTAGGCTTGCATTCCCTTGAATATAAAAGATTGAGGGGTAATCTAATTGAAGTGTTTAAATATGATTCAAGGATTTGATAAACTATTTCCTCTGATGAGAGATTCCAGACATGAGGCATAGCCTTAAAAATTAGGACTGGAATGTTCAGAGGTGACATCTAAAGGCAGTTACCTCCTCACACACAGAATAATGCAAAGCTGGAACTCTCTTTTCCAAAGCTACTGTGGCTAAATCAACCGAAAATTAAGGATTAAAGAACCAAGGTAGGTGGAGTTGAGATGAGGTCAGCCATGATCTAATTGAGTGTCAGAACTGGTTCAAGGGGCTGAATTGCCTACCCCTCTTTCTACGTCGAGAGGAGAGAAAAAAAACATTTGATCAAACTAGAAGTAGATACAGCTTCCGTTTTTCAATACTGAGATTCCTTCACATTGGGCTGTCTAGGGCTAATTGAGCAGTTAAAGGTTCTTTTTAGATTTAATTCATGCATTCGCAAGAGCGTTTTGATCTATAATGTATCGGGTTCCATGTAAAGATATATTACATAAGAACATATTCACAGCTCCTCTGATGTTTGCATACACTTACATCAGAAAGTTCCGCTTAATTCTACATATAATTCTGGCAAAGAACACTCACTAGAATTTGGGATGTGGCGCTTCCTTTCTTTCAAGTTAAGTTTACATATATAAAATCAGGAAGCTACCAGGTCCAGCAGATTTATGAAGGATTGGATGTTCTTTCAGTACATCACGGGTTCATTGCAAGTGTTTGGATGAGAGGCCTCTCTGAAGCTCATATGTTCTACATTACACATCTGGGTATTACAACATGGTGGTGTCACTTGATGCCAGGAGTTTCTTAATTTTTTCCAGCCCCATATGTTTGCAAAGTCCTTCAGCACTGCTTTGGAGACAGCATTTCATCTTTCAAAACGTAGATTGTTTCCACGTCAGAGATTTCTTTCTAAGCAGCAAAGCAGGACTGAGCTTCTCCTGGATTTATTTTTGCGGATTACTCTTCCAGCTGCCAGGAACTGCAGTTAAATACGTTTTGTTTTAGATGGCAGAGAGAAAGGCTGATGAACTGAACAAGATGTACACAAAGTGGGGTGTGTGTGTGGGGAGGGGGAGGGGGTTTTGTTTACATTAGGTCAGCTTCAACAGAATTTCCTCAGGAGTTTTCCCCCATCGGCTCGTTCAGCCCCGGATAAACACGTAAAGAGGATTTTTGCCAAAGATACCACAGCTGATCAGGGGTGTCTCCAGAGAAATTCCCACCGGTTAACAAGCTCATCGACAATGTGGAAAGATTTTGCTCTTTTTAGTTGAATTGTAATTATTCTAAAGGGAAAAGTTTATGACTTTTGAGAGGGAGGAAATCTTCCCACCCTATCCATGATGTGGTCAGTAGCAGCAGTGTATACTGAAGGTCTTGCGGTACAATGGGTAGCGTCCCTGCCTCTGAGTCAGAAGCTCCTGATTTGAGACCCACCCAAGGACTTGATGGCCATGGAAGATGTGTTCCTAATGCCATCAAACAGGTTGACCTGCAAGATCTTTCCAACATGCTAATGGTAAGAGCAGGAGACAGTCCTGGTCAGCCACACCTGATGTAGAGTATAAGCCCCTGGTGACAGACGAGTGACCTGTTCCATGAATAACTAGCTATGGAAAGGGACAAAAGTCTGCCTCAGTACATCATTCTGTACAAGAAGAGAACTTGGGGGGGGGATGCAATGTGTGAGAATGGACTTTCAGAATTTTTCGACAAAGTTCCACATAGGGATTAGCATATAAAGTTAAAGCACATTGGGTTGAGAGTATTGTGTTGAGATGGATAGAAAACTGATCGGCAGACAAGAAACAAAGAGTCGGAACAAATGGGTATTTTTCCGAATGGCAAACAATGACAAGTGGAGTACTGCAGGAATCAGTGCTGGGACCAATTCACAATATATGTTAATGATTTAGATGAGCCAACTAAGTATAACTTCTCCAAATTTGCAGATGACACAAAGCTGGAATGGGGGGGTGGGGTGAGCTGTGAGAAGGATGCAGAGATGTTTCAGTGTGCTTTGGGCAAGATTAGTGAGTGAGCAAATGCAGTATAATGTGGATAAATGTAAAGTTATCCACTTTGGTAGCAAAAATGGGAAGGCTGATTATTCTCTGAAAAGCTATAAATTAAGAGCAGAGAATGCGTAACAAAACCTGTATATCCTTGTAGATCGGTCACTGAAAGTAAACACGCAGGTGCAGAAGGCAGTAAAGAAGACAAATGGCACGTTGGCCTTTAATAGTGAGATCGATTCCTGGGATGGTGGGACAGACGTATGAGGAGAGAATAGGATTATATTTGTTGGTGTTTCGAAGAATGAGGGGAGATCTCATAGAAAGCTATAAAATTATAACCGGGCTAGACCAGGTAGATGCAAGAACGGTACATGGTAGATCATTTAGGACAAAGATGAGTTGAAATTTCTTCACCTAGAGAGTGATTAGCCAGTGAAATTCACAACCACAGAAAGCAGTTGAGGTCAAAACATTGTATGTTTTCAAGAAGCAATTAAATATAGATCTTATATTTAACTGCTTCTTGAAAACATACAAAGGGGATTAAGGGATATGGGTGGAAGGATCTGTGTTAAGAACCCAACTGTTCACATTATGTATTAATGATTTGGAAGAGGGAACCAAATGTATTATTTTCCAAATTTTCAGATGATACACAGTTGGGTGAGAGGCTGAGGTGTGAGGAGGATGCAGAGATGCTTCAGTGTGATTTGGACAGGCTGAGTGAGTGGACATCTGCATGGCGGATGCAGTATAATGTGGATAAATATGAGATTATCCACTTTACTAGCAAAAATAGGAAGGTAGATTATTATTTGAATAGGTGTAAATTATGAGAGAGGTGAATATTCAGTGGAGACCTTGATGTCCTCATGCATCAGCCACTGAGAGTAAGCTCACTGGTACATCAAGCAGTAAAGAAGGCAAAAGATAGGTTGGCCTTCATAGCGAGAGGATTTGAGTTTCGGAATAGGAATGAGTTAATAAAATTGTATAGGGTGTTGATGAAGCTACACCTTTGCCTGCCAAGCCGATCACGTTGTCCTATCTAGACCAATCACCTGTATTCCTCTGTACCCTGCCTGTTCATATGTCTATCCAGATAAGTCTTAAATGTGGCTAATGTAATGGCCTCAACCACTTCACTTAGCAGTGCATTCCAGGCCCCCACCAACGTCTGTGTAAAACAACTTCCCCCGCACATCTCCACTGAACCTTTTCCCCCCTTTCTTGAACTTATGCCCTCTTGTGATTGTCATTTCTGCCTGGGAAAAAGCTTCCAACTGTTCACCTTATCTATGCCCCTCATAATTTTATAAACTTCTATCAGATCGCCCCTTAGCCTCCATCTTCCCAGGAAGAACAATCCCAGTTTATTCAATCTCTCCTTATAGATAATACCCTGCAAGCCATTCAAATCCTAGTAAACATTTTCTGTACTTTCTCCAAAATCTCCATGTTCTTCTGGTAGTGTGGTGACCAGAACTGGAAATCAAATCAAATTAAATCAATGAAGATACTCCAAGGTTAAATCACACGGGGTCAAAAGTGAACTAGTTAGATGGATTCAGAACTGGCTCGGCCATAGAAGACAGAGGGTAGCGGTGGAAGGATGTTTTTCTGAATGGAGGTGTGTAACGATTAGTGTTCCTCAGGAATCAGTGCTGGGAACTCTGTTGTTTGTAATATATATAAATGAATTGAAAGAAAACGTATTCCAAATGTGGCCTAACCAACGTTTTATATAACTGTAACATAATTTGCCAACTTTTATACTCGATGCCCTATCCGATGAAGACAAGCATGTCATCTTCACCATCTTTTCCACCTGTGCTGCCACTTTTAAGGATCTATGGATCTGTACTCCCAGATCTCTCTACGTGTCTATGCTCCTGATGGTTCTGCCATTCATTTTATAGCTCCCACCTGAATTGGATCAACCAATATGCATCACCTCACCTTTGTCCAGATTAAATTCCATCTGCTATTTCTCCGCTCAATTTTCCAGCTATATCCTGCTGTACTCTCTGACAATCTTCATCATTATCCACAACTCCGCCAATCCTAGTATCATCTGCAAACTTGCTAATCAGACCAGCTATATTTTATTTCAAGTCATTTATATATATTACAAACAACAGAGTTCCTAGCAATGATTCCTAAGGAACACTAATCGTTACAGACCTCCATTCAGAAAAACAGCCTTCCACCACTACCCTCTGTCTTCTATGGCCAAGCCAGTTCTGAATCCATCTAACTAGTTCACCTTTGATCCGATGTGATTTAGCCTTTTGTACCAACCTATCATGAGGGACCTAGCAGTGGAGTAACTTCATTGATTTAATTTGATTTGATTTATTATTGTCACATGTATTAGCATACAGTGAAAAGTATAGTTTCTTGCGTGCTATACAGACAGAGCACACTGATCATAGAGAAGGAAAGGAGAGAGTGCAGAATGTAATGTTACAATCATAGCTAGGATGTAGAGAAAGATCACCTTAATTCAAGGTACATCCATTCAAAAGTCTGATGGCAGCAGGGAAGAAGCTGTTTTTGATTGGTTGGGAATGTGACCTCAGACATTTATACCTTTTCCCCAATGAAAGAAGGTGGAAGAGAGTATGTCCAGTGTGTGCGGGGTCTTTAATTATGTCCTTCATCTAAACTGAATGAAACTAGTGATTGATAAAGAGACAATTCAAATCAGAGTGCCCTGGATATGTTGAATAGCCATTCCTCCAAGTTCTGTGCTGCTTATTCAACCCTCGCTGAGAAACTGAAGTTTGCAGTGAGAAATCTGAATCACGAAGGCCTCTCTTGCTTGTTGACTTTCTCACAGTGGTATGCAGCCTCTCCTCCTGAGGTTTTCATTTTCCATTTGAAACTTGGAATGCTCTTCTCCCCTTCGCACTATAATCAGACGCAGCTCCTTTATTGTGATTTATTTGGCTGCTGGGTTGCGAGGTATATTTCCAAGCAGGAGCTTTCCTTTCATGGTGCACTTACTTCCAGTTCCGTCAATACTGGCTTTTGTAAACGAGGAGCTCATTTTCACTGAGTGGTGGTCTCTCTGCCATTAGTACAGCCTGTGGTTTCCTTCCCTCCTCACCTTCAGGGCTTATTAATGGTGTTCAATACCATGTATTGTTTTACTTCAATGTCATGGCATTGACTTATTCTTCACTAAGAATATCTTGCAATCTGTAAGAAATAAAAGCCCCTGCCAGTGTTTCTTTCTTAACTGAGAATAATTGACTTCCAGTAAAGGACACACGTCCTCAGGATTTTCACCACCTTATCCCCTACGTAGGATCCTTTAGGTCACATATCTTCGGGCTCAAGGGAAGCCCAGTTTCTGGACTACCGCCACAGGAGGCTCTTTGGTCCATCGCCAGAATCGATACAATATTTATATATACTCACTCTCTTAAACTCTGCTGCATTAAAGTAATGTTGGGTCAGTCTTCATTCTGAGGGTCACTAAATGAATAGCATGCACACATTTGAAGCTGAGGTTTTCTCTCTTTTTTGCTTCAGGTACCCAGCTACAAAGGGTTTCTTTTACATCCATTCCTCATTATCAATGTCTTGGGAGATGTTCTGTGAGATCCCTGTGTCATTTAAAGATAAATAGGCCCCCAACTTCAAATTGCAGAAAGGATGGCCTTCTTTGACATGCTTGCTCCAACAAACTCTGTCAAGAACAGAAGGTTGGTTAGGGCAAGATTAGGGCCAGTTATAGACAGCAGAGGGAAGTTATGTGTGGAACCGGAGGAGATTGGAGAGGCATTGAACCAATATTTCTCTTCGGTGTTCACGCAGGGGGACATGGATATAGCTAAGGAGGACACTGGGTTGCAGGGGAGTAGAATTGACAGTATTACAGTTGATAAGGAGGATGTGCTGGATATTCTGGAGGGTTTGAAAATAGATAAGTCCCCTGGTCCGGATGGGATTTACCCCAGGATTCTCTGGGAGGCAAGAGAAGTGATTGCAGAGCCTCTGGCTCTGATCTTCAGGTCGTCATTGGCCTCTGGTATAGTACCGGAAGATTGGAGGTTAGCGAATGTTGTCCCATTGTTTAAGAAGGGGAACAGAGACTTCCCCGGGAATTATAGACCGGTGAGTCTCACTTCTGTTGTGGGCAAGGTTTTAGAAAAAATTATTAGGGATAGGATTTATAGTTATTTGGAGAGTAATAAATTGATTGGAGATAGTCAGCATGGTTTTGTGGCGGGTAGGTCGTGCCTTACTAACCTTATTGAGTTTTTTGAGAAAGTGACCAAAGAGGTGGATGGGGGTAAGGCAGTGGACGTGGTGTATATGGATTTTAGTAAGGCGTTTGATAAGGTTCACCATGGTAGGCTTCTGCAGAAAATGCAGATGTATGGGATTGGGGGTGATCTGGGGAATTGGATCAGGAATTGGCTGGCGGATAGGAGACAGAGGGTGGTGGTTGATGGTGAATATTCATCATGGAGTTCGGTTACGAGTGGTGTGCCTCAGGGATCTGTTTTGGGGCCACTGCTGTTTGTAATTTTTATTAATGATCTGGATGAGGGTATAGTTGGGTGGATTAGTAAATTTGCTGATGACACCAAAGTCGGAGGTGTGGTAGATAGTGAGGAAGGGTGTCAAAGTTTGCAGGAAGACTTAGACAGGTTGCAGTGCTGGGCCGAGAGGTGGCGGATGGAGTTTAATGCGGAGAATTGTGAGGTAATTCACTTTGGTAGGAATAACAGATGTGTTGAGTATAGGGCTAACGGGAGGACTTTGAATAGTGTGGATGAGCAGAGGGATCTAGGTGTATGTGTACATAGATCCCTGAAAGTTGGGAATCAAGTAGATAAGGTTGTTAAGAAGGCATACGGTGTCTTGGCGTTTATTGGTAGGGGGATTGAATTTAGGAGTCGCAGTGTTATGTTGCAACTGTACACAACTCTGGTGCGGCCGCACTTGGAGTACTGTGTGCAGTTCTGGTCCCCACATTACAGGAAGGATGTGGAGGCTTTGGAGAGGGTGCAGAGGAGGTTTACCAGGATGTTGCCTGGTATGGAGGGGAGGTCCTATGAGGAGAGGCTGAGGGATTTGGGGTTGTTTTCGCTGGAAAGAAGGCGGCTAAGAGGGGATCTTATTGAAACATATAAGATGATTAGAGGTTTAGATAGGGTGGATAATGATAGCCTTTTTCCTCTGATGGAGAAATCTAGCACGAGGGGGCATGGCTTTAAATTAAGGGGTGGTAGTTATAGGACGGATGTCAGGGGTAGGTTCTTTACCCAGAGGGTGGTGAGGGACTGGAATGCCCTGCCTGCTGAGGTTGTAAATGCACCTAGTTTGGGGGCGTTTAAGAGATCCGTGGATAGGTTTATGGATGAAAAGGGATTGGTTTAGGTTAGTGGGTCATTGTTTTTTAACTGGTCGGCGCAACATCGTGGGCCGAAGGGCCTGTTCTGCGCTGTAATGTTCTATGTTCTATGTTCTATATAAACTCCCTATCCGATTCAGTTTGCCGCCCTGCTCCTCAAACAACTATTTGATGACATTATTGATAATCTTTATCCTCAGAAATTGCAGTTTGAATGAGTTCTCAATGAGAGGTTCAATTTCTGTATTGGCTGAGGTTGTTCATGAAGGCCCCGCCTTCTCAATCTTGCCTCTCTTCTGAGAAGGGGTTGACTCTCAGGTTAAACTACCACCAGTCAGCTCTCCCCCTCAAAGCATCGTCTAGGACTATGGCGACTTTGCCTTTTACCTAAAGTAGCATTGTATCATAATCCAATTTTACATGTTTAATAAATGTTTTGTTTTATAGTTGATAAAACTAATTAGCGGTCCTGGGACTCTGTTCCTCCATGTTTTATAAACCAAAAGTAAAAATTACAGTCTTTTGAGCCAGGGATCCATCCTGGGCTTTTCCAGGGGGTGGCACGGTAGTTAGCACTGCTGTCTCACAGCACCAGGGACCCGGATTTGATTCCTAACTTGGGCCACTGTCTGTGCGGAGTCTGCACATTCTCCCTGTGTCTGTGTAGGCTTCCTCCCACAGTCTGAAAGACGTGCTGGTTAGGTACATTGATCCGAACAGGTGCCAGAATGTGGCGACTAGGGGAATTTCACAGTAGCTTCATTGCAGTGTTAATGTAAGCATTACTTGTGACTAGTGAATAAGCTTTAACTTTAAAAAGTTACAATTGGGATCATAACACATGTCATGGTAGTACTGAGAGAATGTCTTTCAGCTACAAAGTTACTGAAAAATCTGCCCTTAAATGAATGTTAAAAATCCCATGCTACTATTCAAAGACAAGCAGGTGAGGAAGACAATACTTATTTCTCAGCCAACACCTAGAACAGCTGATTGGATCATTTATTTTATTGCTGTTTATGGGAGCTTGCTGTGTATAAATTGGTTGCTTTAATCCCTGCATTGTAACAACTAAATTTCAAAATTATTGCTATGAAAAAGAAACACAGGAAAACCAAATTTCAAAACGAACAACAATTTATACTGCTTGAGGAAAGGGTGCTGACGGTTTGGCAATTTGCCTCTGATTGCTCAGGGCATTTCCATGCAGAATACAACAGGAAACGATTACCCGCCTTTTGTTTAATTCAGCGAAGGTGCAATGCCTAAATAAGTTTCTTTTGCTCTCAGAGCACAAGACTCTGCATTCTGGCACAGTGGTTAGCACTAATGCCTCACAGCACCAGGGACCCAGGTTCAATTCCAGCCTTGGGTCTCTGTCTGTGTGGAGCTTAGTAAGAAGTCTGACAACACCTGGTTTAAGTCCAACCGACTTATTTGATAGTAAACTCACAAGCTTTCAGGGTTTGCCCCTTTGTCAGGCAAAAGTAAGTAGAATCATGAAAGGAACTAAAAAGCATGAATAAGGATTCAAAAATATTGCTCCAAGGTTTACTATACAGCTCTTGACATGCACTTTTATTAACAGCACTCGCTAGCAACCCTACCCTTAGATAGCTGTTTTATGCAATTGGAAAAATGGTTGACTGCTATAAGCACCCACAGAAATTGTGTGGCTATCTAAATTGCATTATTGAGGGTTCATTTTGTTTTAAGTTCTATTTATTTATTAGCGTCACAACTCGGCTTAAATTAACATTGCAACAAAGTTACTATGAAAGTCCCCTAGTCACCAAACTCTGGCGCCTGTTCTGGTGCACTGAGGAAGAATTTAGCACGGCCAATGCGCCTCAGCAGCACATCTTTCAGACTGTGGGAGAAAGCCGGAACACTCGGAGGAAACCCATGCAGACACAGGGAGAACATGCAGACTCTACACAGACAGTAACCCAAGCCAGCAATTGAACCCGGGTCCTTGGAGCTGTGAATCAGCAGTGCTAGCCATCATGCCTTTGTGCTGACAATCTTATTTTGATGTAATAAGATCAAAATTGATTGGAGATTCTGATGCCATTATACAATTCAAGCAGAAAACTGAATGTGAGATAAAATACACAAACCTAGCATAATGGATTCTCCTCATTTCCCAATTAGTTGTACCCACTGTACAACTGTTCTTGACGATTTCTCCAAAACAATCTACTTTGGCTCAGTGACCATTTTTCCCTCATGCCTCTGTAAATGGTCTTGAGACATTTTTACATGTTAACGCTATCAGAACAATGCAAGTAGTATGAGTAGTCATGGTAGTATTAATAATAATGTAATTCCCAATTCAGAATGAAGTAGATAGTCTAATATCTACAGCACAATGGGAATTGCAATCCTTCAAAGATTTCCAAAAATGTACCTCTGTTTTTTCAGGAGGAAACCAGTGGAGAAACAAGTATTTTAATCACAACTAACTTCACAAGCTCGTTTCATTGGGTATATGTGGTGAGCATGTCTGGGTGGAGGAGAAGAGTTTAAGGAGATGGTTGGTCATGAACAGAAAGGATCCTGGGATATACCTTCCTCTCAAGACAATCCTAGAATAATCGGCGGCTTTCACTGAGAGGGATGAGACATCTTAGTGCTTAATGTTAATCCAGATCTGCTGATTGGTGACTAGATCAAAGGGCATTTTGTATGTTCCAGTGACTAGAGAAACAAAGCTGGTGGCAAAAGGCTGTACCAGGGAAAGGAATAGAGGCAGCAACAGCGATTGATTTGTCGGATACAGGGGTAAGTTAATTAACATTGCAGTAACAAAGGTTTTGTGATGAGTCAAAGCTCAAGGGAGAGGGAGTTGGGAATTTGAGAATATGTTTTTTTAAGGGGGTGGAGGATTTATTTTTTCAATATGACAAGTGATGAGAAATGTGAAGCTGGTTAAAGTACAAGAATATACATAGCAGTGGAAACGAGAGATTATTCCGAGTTTGGTTCATCAGTGATCAAGATCCTTAGGTGCAGATCAGCCACAAAAGATAACAAGACTAAGCAGGTATCCAAGGACATCTCTGTGGGAGCTTTAATGGATGGCAAAATCGAACGAGTACCATAAGACAATGAGATCAGAGAGTCAAGAGAGGTAAGGGATTAGTAGAAAGCACTTAGGGTGAAGACTGATGGAGCAGAGGGCTAAGAGAAAATGGCAGAGGTTTTGATAAGGGAACTGATATGAAAGGTCCTCACAATTTGAAAAATGTTCTAATTTATTCTTTTACATGGAGAAAGCAACTATTTCAATGTTTCTCTGTTTGATTTCCCAATCTCCTCAAACTTCATCTCATCTAAATCACGGTCTCCATCTCTTATCCCATAAGCCCCATTACCCTTGACCTCACTGGCCTACATTGGCTCCCAGGTCAAATTGAAAATGTCAAACTTGTGCTTTGAATCCTTCATTCACTTTCCTTCCTATTGTTGCAAACTCCTTCAGGCCCTCAAGCCCTGCAGCACCCCCACCCCATCCTCCCCTTCATCCACCACAAACTCCCCATTACTCTGATTCTGGCCTCTTATGTTTCAGCCCAGCATTATCAACTACGTCTTCAGCTGCCTGAATCCAACTCACTGGAATATGAGAACGAACATAAGCAATTATGGACGGATTAAGCCTCAGTGGTTGCTAAGCTGATGGAGAAGATCCTGAGGGACAGGATTTATGAACATTTAGAGATGTTTAGTGTGCTCAAAAGTAGTCAGCACGGCTTTGTCAAAGGCAGATTGTGCCTTACGAGCCTGGTTGAGTTCTTTGAAAATGTGACTAAACACATTGATGAAGGAAGAGCAGTGGATGTGGTTTACATGGACTTCAGCAAGGCGTTCGATAAGGTCCCCCATGCAAGACTTCTTGAGAAGGTGAGAGGGCATGGGATCCAAGGGGCTGTCGCCTTGTGGATCCAGAACTGGCTTTCCCACAGAAGGCAGAGAGTGGTTGTGGATGGGTCTTTTTCTGCATGGAGGTCAGTCACCAGTGGAGTGCCCCAGGGATCTGTTCTAGGACCCTTGCTATTTATAATTTTCATAAATGACCTGGATGAGGAAGTGTACGGATGGCTTAGTAAGTTTGCCAGCGACACAAAGGTTGGTGGTGTTGTGGATAGTCTGGAGGGATGTCAGAAGTTGCAGCATGACATAGATAGGATGCAAGACTGGGCGGAGAAGTGGCAGATGGACTTCAATCCGGATAAATGTGCAATGGTCCATTTTGGCAGGTCCAGTGGGATGAAGGAGTATAATATCAAGGGTAAGACTCTTAGCAGTGTAGAGGATCAGAAGAACCTTGGGGTCTGGGTCCATAGGACTCTTAAGTCGGCCTCACAGGTGGAGGATGTGGTTAAGAAGGCGTATGGCGTACTGGCCTTCATTAATCGAGGGATTGAGTTTAGGAGTCGGGAGGTAATGCTGCAGCTTTATAAGACCCTTGTCAGACCCCACTTGGAGTATTGTGTGCAGTTCTGGTCGCCTCATTACAGGAAGGATGTGGAAGCTATTGAAAGGGTGCAGAGGAGGTTTACAAGGATGTTGCCTGGATTGGGTGGCATGCCTTATGAGAATGGGTTGAGGGAGCTAGGTCTTTTCTCCTTGGAGAGACGAAGGTTGAGAGGTGACCTGATAGAGGTTTATAAAATGTTGAGAGATATAGATCGGGTGGATTCTCAGAGGCTTTTTCCCAGGGCTGAAATGGTCGCTACGAGAGGACACAGGTTTAAGGTGCTGGGAAGCAAGTACAGAGGGGATGTCAGGGGTAAGTTTTTCACTCAGAGGGTGGTGAGTGAGTGGAATTGGCTGCCATCGGTGGTGGTAGAGGCAAACTCGTTGGGGTCTTTTAAGAGACTCTGGATGAGTACGTGGGATTTAATGGGATTGGGAGTTATAGATAGGCCTAGTAGGTAGGGATATGATCGGCGCAACTTGTGGGCCAAAGGGCCTGCTTGTGCTGTAGCGTTCTATGTTCTTTTCTATGTTCTACGTCATTCAGCCGCTCGAGCCCACTGCACCATTCTCTCTCCCTTCTTCCAGACCACATCCCATTATACCTTTCAGACCATTTTCAAATTCCCTTCCACCAACCCTAACATCTCTTTCTTTGCCTTGGCACCCATATTTGTAAAAAAAAACTCTATGAAGCAACTCAGTTAGTTTTAAATTAAAAGTGCTGAATAAGTATAGGACGCTGCTGTGAGATTAGCAGGTGATCTCATGGAACCAGGAACGCTAGTCCTCGGGTAACCTGTACTTATATATCTTGCTCATTTTTTAGTTAGTTTAAATGAAGGTACAAGATTTAGTTTCCATTAGCAACAGCAACGTATTACAAGCTCATACAATGTTGGTAGTTGCTGATGAGAATGTGCAGCCATAGTGATTGAAGACAGCAAAGGGGTGATTTTGTAAGGGGATAGCCAAGAGCATGGGTGTCGGCCGTACATAACTGGGTGCCCAATGTTTAGAGCTACATCCATGCATGGATTTATTTCAGTATGATAATGTTACTAATTGTAAGACTAGATTTTGCCTGTTTGAACAAGCTTTGTCCACAACACGAACCTCACTCATTATAGTTAAGATCAGGCTTAGATTAAGCCTCTTGCAGACAGATGAAGTCCACATTACTCCATTTTAATTTTCCTGGGTGGTTCTCCAGTAGTGCATTTTTTCCCCAGCCAACACTTTGCCATTCTTGGTTACATAAGAACTTAAGAACTAGGAGCAGGAGTAGGCCATCTGGCCCCTCAAGCCTGCTCTGTCATTGAATAAGATCATGGCTGATCTTTTTGTGGACTCAGCTCCTCTTACCCACCCGCTCACCATAACCCTTAATTCCTTTACTGTTCAAAAATCCTTACTTTAAAAGCATTCAATGAGGTAGCCTCAACTGCTTCACTGGGCAGGGAATTCCACAGATTCACAACCCTTTGGGTGAAAAAGTTCTTCCTCAGCTCAGTCCTAAACCCCTTTATTTTGAGGCCATGACCCCTAATTCTCGTTTCCCTCCCCAGTGGAAACAACCTCTCTCATTCTTATCTTGCTGATGATCTTTAAGGGAAAAAGGTTGCCCCTTTCAGGGTTCCTTCAGGAGCAGGCGAAATTGAGATGGGAGGCATTCATGAGGGCCAACAAATTAAAAACAACCCATCATTTTCAGGACCTGCATTAATAAACCACACCCCCCCCTACCCCCGCCCCCATACATGTCTCTTGGAAGAGCTCTATCTTTGCCATCCCTGATCACTAAGGTAGGCTGCCAGGGAGTTGTGCCATCTGCTGCACAGTGATCTGCAAACGATTTCTGGATCAGGGACAGTTGGTGCTGTATCAGTGAAGATTCACTGCAGCATGAAGCTTTCATTATGCCGGAGCTTTTAAAACCATCCCAGAGCACCTTCCATATCAGACAGTTGGCAGTGCTCACATATGCCAGGCAAGTGCTGATGCTTACAAAGGCAACATTTCACTACTTATATTACAGAACGGGGAAAAAAATCAACTGAACAGAGCAGAGAGCTTTTACTGAATGGCTGGATTCCCTCATATGCAAAGTACTGCATTTGGTTGCCATGCGTTCATCATATTAACTTCATGGCCTCTACATACAATTTGGAATTATTTAGTAAATATACCTGAAACCAAGTTGTCAATCCGACCATGCAGTGGTGATAATCCATTGCAGAAGCTGATATCTTCATGCCGTGTGCCCATATCCCTTTATCGAGCTCAGCCCAGTCCACTGATGTTCCTGTCTCCAGTTAGGCCTGTGCCCAACTCATGCTCACTCTCTCCCTCCTCATCCAATGCTGTTGTTGTTTCCAATCTCTCCTCCCGCTCTCCCAGACAAGACTAACAGTTGTTAAGAGTGCAGATGACGTTAAATGCTAGAGAATTCCAAATCCCAAAAGAAAACTTGAAATGCTTGCTCTATATTATAGTTTGAAAATTGGCATAATGTGAGGAAAGCTGTGAAGATCAGTGAATGATGGCCCAGATGTTTTTACGATGACTTTAAACCAAAGTAAGTATCTATTAAACAATAACATAAGAAAGTCATCTAAAAATATACTTAACTGCATTAGCGACTATAAATGAAATCTTCAAATTTATCCAGTTCTAAATCTATTTTCCTAACTGCAGAGCTGAGCCTCCCTAAACAACAATCCATAGGTTTTAAACTACAAGCAAAATCCAGCAATAGTTACCACACACAGCATCTATATCTTTTGGAGTTTCTTCCATCTTCGGATAGAGACTTAGAACATAGAACATAGAACATTACAGCGCAGAACAGGCCCTTCGGCCCACGATGTTGCGCCGACCAGTTACAAAAACAATGACCCACTAACCTAAACCAATCCCTTTTCATCCATAAACCTATCCACGGATCTCTTAAACGCCCCCAAACGAGGCGCATTTACAACTGCAGCAGGCAGGGCATTCCAATCCCTCACCACCCGCTGAGTAAAGAACCTACCCCTGACATCCGTCCTGTAGCTACCCCCCCTTAATTTAAAGCCATGCCCCCTCGTGCTAGCTTTCTCCATCCAAGGAAAAAGGCTATCACTATCCACCCTATCTAAACCTCTAATCATCTTATATGTTTCAATAAGATCCCCTCTTAGCCGCCTTCTTTCCAACGAAAACGACTCTAAATCCCTCAGTCTCTCCTCATAGGACCTCCCCACCATACCAGGCAACATCCTAGTAAACCTCCTCTGCACCCTCTCCAAAGCCTCCACATCCTTCTTGTAATGTGGGGACCAGAACTGCACACAGTACTCCAAGTGCGGCCGCACTAGAGTAGTGTACAGTTGCAACATTACGCTGCGACTCCTAAATTCAATCCCCCTACCAATAAACGCCAAGACACCGTACGCCTTCTTAACAACCTTATCTACTTGATTCCCAACTTTCAGGGATCTATGTACACATACACCTAGATCCCTCTGTTCATCCACACTATTCAAAGTCCTCCCGTTAGCCCTATACTCGACACATCTGTTGCTCCTACCAAAGTGAATTACCTCACACTTCTCCGCATTAAATTCCATCTGCCACCTCTCGGCCCAGCTCTGCAACCTATCTAAGTCTCCCTGCAGACTATGACACCCTTCCTCACAATCTACCACACCTCCGACTTTGGTGTCATCAGCAAATTTACTAATCCACCCAACTATACCCTCATCCAGATCATTAATAAAGATTACAAACAACAGTGGCCCCAAAACAGATCCCTGAGGCACACCACTCGTAACCGAACTCCATGATGAATATTTACCATCAACCACCACCCTCTGTCTCCTATCTGATAGCCAATTCCTGATCCAACTTCCTAGATTACCCACAATCCCATACATCTGCATTTTCTGCAGAAGCCTACCATGGTGAACCTTATCGAACGCCTTACTAAAATCCATATATACCACGTCAACTGCCTTGCCCCCATCCACCTCTTTGGTCACCTTCTCAAAAAACTCAATAAGGTTAGTAAGGCACGACCTACCCGCTACAAAACCATGCTGACTATTTCTAATCAATTCATTACACTCCAAATAACTATAAATCCTATCCCTAATAATTTTTTCTAAAACCTTGCCCACAACAGAAGTAAGACTTACCGGTCTATAATTCCCGGCAAAGTCTCTGTTCCCCTTCTTAAACAATGGGACAACATTCGCTATCCTCCAATCCTCCGGGACTACACCAGAGACCAATGACGACCTGAAGATCAGAGCCAGAGGCTCTGCAATCACCTCTCTAGCCTCCCAGAGAATCCTAGGGTAGATCCCATCCGGACCAGGGGACTTATCTATTTTCAGCCCTTCAAGAATATCCAGCACATCCCCCTTATCAACTGCAATACTGTCTATTTTACACCCCTGCAACCCAGTGTCCTCCTCAGCTATATTCATGTCCCCCTGCGTGAACACCGAAGAGAAATATTGGTTCAACGCTTCTCCAATCTCCTCCGGTTCCACACACAACTTCCCTCTGCTGTCTGTAACTGGCCCTAATCTTGCCCTGACCAACCTTCTGTTCCTGACATACCTATAGAACGCCTTAGGATTAAGGAGAATCCTATCAGCCAAAGTCTTCTCATGTCCTCTTTTAGCCCTTCTTAACTCCCTCTTCAACTCCCTCCTAGCCAATCTAAAGCTTTCTAGTGCACTACCTGAGCCCTCAAATCTCATCTGAACATAAGCCTCCTTTTTCTTTTTAACCATCGACTCAACTCTTTTAGTGCACCACGGTTCCCTAGATCTACCAAATCCTCCATGCCTGACAGGGACATACCTATCAAGGACTCGCAGTAGCTGCTCCTTGAAAAAACTCCACATTTCGGACGTTCCCAGTCCCTGTAATCTCCTAGTCCAATCTATGCTTCCTAATTCACTCCTAATAGCCTCATAATTACCCTTCCCCCAGCTAAAACTACTGACCCGAGGTTCATGCCTATCCCTTCCCATCACTAAGGTGAACGTAACCGAATTGTGGTCACTATCACCAAAATGCACACCAACTTCCAAGTCTAGCACCTGGTCTGGCTCATTTCCCAGCACCAAATCCAATATAGCCTCACCTCTAGTTGGCCTATCTACATACTGAGTCAAAAAACCTTCCTGCACGCTTTGTACAAACACTGACCCCTCTAACGAGCTAGAACTATAGCAATTCCAATCAATATTCGTAAAGTTAAAGTCCCCCATAACAATTACCCTATTACTTTCACTCCTAACCAGGATTGACTCCGCAATCCTTTCCTCAACCTCTCTAGAACTTTTAGGAGGTCTATAAAAGACTCCCAACAGGGTGACCTCTCCTCTCCTATTTCTAATCTCCGCCCATACTACCTCAACTGACAAGTCCTCATCAAACTTCCTCTCCGACACTGTGATACAGTCCTTGACTAGCAATGCTACCCCGCCCCCCCTTCTACCTTCTTCTCTACTCCGACTAAAGCATTTGTACCCCGGAACCTGCAACAACCATTCCTGTCCCTGCTCTATCCATGTCTCTGAAATGGCCACAACATCAAAGTCCCAGGTACTGATCCACGCTGCAAGTCCATCCACTTTATTGCGAATACTCCTCGCATTAAAGTATACGCATTTCAAACCCTGCTCCGCCCCACCCCCACTATGCCGTGCCTTGCATTCCCCAACTATGCCCCCCTCACTTTCACCCCCTCTACTCATGATCCCACCCCCCCTCCAAATCAGTTTAAACCTCCCTGCATAGCCTTTGCAAATTTAACCCCCAGGATATTGATTCCCCTCTGGTTCAGGTGTAGACCATCCCTCTTATAGAGGTCCCACCTTCCCCAGAATGAGCCCCAATTGCTCAAGTACCTGAACCCCTCCCTCCTGCACCATCCCCTCAGCCACGAGTTCAAACTTTCCCTCTCTCTATTCCTCTCTAAACTATCCTGTGGCACAGGCAAGAGTCCGGATATAACTACTCTTACTATATACTATATACTACTACTATATACTACTTCTCCAACAGACTTTCTCCAGCCACAGCTTGTTGGGAATGGACAAAGTTTCTGCTGTACGTTACAGACTCAAAATAACTCCCTTGCGACAGGTGAACTTGTCTCTGGTGTACTGTTTTTCCTTTTGACCCTCCCTTATTTGAATTAATCTTCTCCGAAGTTACTCTTAATCACCTTTAATACATGAATTTGATATTTAGAATGTAAGTGGGAAATTGACCCCCTTCTATTTTGAACTTTTACCATCTTCACTTTAACTTTTGACACTATCCTCCAAATTACCAGGTTGAATTAGGTAAACATCTGTTTACAGTGTTTTTGGATAATCAGCATATTAGGACACTAATTCCACTAACAAAACCAATCTGCCTTTTCTACAATTTCCACTTTAAAATAGTTTGTTTTCCTTTTAACCATGCAACAACCAGAACATACTGGATTCTTTATTTTTTTCCCTTTTATCACAATTGCCTAATATCTCCTCCACTTTTTAGAAATGAAGCACCACAGTTGAAAAGACAGTTTCATTTCCCAATCAGTTCCTACTATTTTTACCTTATCTATAATTACAATATCAAAATACATGTATTAACATGAAAATGTACCCCTTTATAAAGTTCCTTGATAAATAAAGTTCATATCAGTCCTTTCACACTAGTTTTAAATCTCCAGTTTCTTTACATGTTACATCCTTGGTATTGTAGTTGCAATTACATTTTCTCTTCCAGCTACATGCATCATTTTTAAGTTAAAGGATTGAAGTAATAAACTCCATGGAAACAACCTGATATTCCAATCTCAAAATCTTTCAAAAAGGATCCATCACACCACAGACACAGAGACTTCTCCTCTACCCCACCCCCCAGCCCTGCTTGGACATGGAACTTCAAGGACATGGGAAACCACACCAGCCTCCCCCCCCCCCCCCATGGACCTCCCCTGCGGATGACCACCCCCCTGCTCAGCATGCCCTTGGCACTGACCCCTGGCATTGACCCAGGCAGTACTGCTTGTGCATGCAAGGATATTTTGGCCCTGGAGGGAGTGCAGAGGAGGTTTACTAGGCTGATACCGGAGTTGAGGGGGTTGAGCTATGAGGAGAGGCTGAATAAACTAGGCTTGTACTCGTTAGAGTTTAGAAGAATGAGGGGAGATCTCATTGAGACGTATAAGATGATGAATGGGATGGATAGGATAGAGGTGGAGAGACTCTTCCTGCTCAAAAAAGACAGTAGGACTAGGGGGCACAACCTCAAGATAAAGGGGAGGCGGTTTAGAACAGAGTTGAGGAGGAACTTCTTCACTCAAAGGGTGGTGAATCTCTGGAATTCTCTGCCCGTTGAAGTGGTGGAGGCTGCCTCGCTAAATATTTTTAAGAAGCGGGTTGATGGGTTCTTGATAAGAGAGGGGATTAAGGGTTATGGGGAGAGGGCGGGAAAGTGGAACTGAGCCACAACAGATCAGCCATGATCTTATTGAATGGCGGGGCAGGCTCGAAGGGCTAGATGGCCTACTCCTGCTCCTATTTCTTATGTTCTTATGTTCTTATGACCCTCTCCCCCGCTGTGGGCTGCACTTACCCGTGCACCTTGGCAGTTACCAATCATCAGGATCCCCATTTGTCAGGCGCTTTTGTAAACCTCACTGACGTGATGTCACACCGGCAGTGAGGGGACCTCCTAAAATTGGGGGGATGATACAATGGGGAAGCCTCCTCATGACATTTAAATGTATGGTAATGGAGTTCCTGATTTTCCATGGTGGGAACCCCAATATGTCATTGGCAGGGGCCAGGGACAATGGGAATGGGAAATCCTGCTAGCTTGAAAGCCATGTGGGGACTCCTATTGGATTCTTTGCCCCCACCAGCAAAAACAGTGGTGAAAAATCCCCTCGGACATTTTCTTCTCAATAGTATTCTTCCATTGCTGATTATTTAACTTCCTTGAAAAACACCCCTCAGGCTTTTCAATACCTGCATTATCCTTTTGCAGTAGCACAGCACCAATACCAATGTTACTTGCATCTACAACTAATTTAAACTATATGTCATAGTTCATTGTCACTAAAACTGGCACGGTTGTCCACAAGTTTTTAGATGTTTGAATGCAATTTGGCATTCCGCTGTCTATTTAAACTTCTGATTCTTTTCTAAGAGCTCCTTTAAATGTGCAAACACACACTGCTAAAGTTTGGCACAAACTTTCGATAAAAGCCGCTCATTCCCAGAAAATTCAGAACTTCCCTATAAATAGAAGCAAATTACTGCGGATGCTGGAATCTGAAACCAAAAGAAAAAATGCTGGAAAATCTCAACGGGTCTGGCAGCATCTATAAGGAGCTTTGACAAAGGGTCATCTGGACTCAAAACGTTAGCTCTTTTCTCTCCTTACAGATGCTGCCAGACCTGCTGAGATTTTCCAGCATTTTCTCTTTTGCTCCCAGAACTTCCAGTTTTGTTATAGGTTCTGGAAATTTCCAGATTGCATTTATTGTCACATCTCATGGGGCCATCTCACCATGTCCCCACAATATTGCCTGAAAATAAGACTTGTGCTTAGCAAGCTCTCTCATTGCCAAGTTCATGACCAAATTAGCTCCTCGCAAGCAATTAAATATTTCTTTCAGTTGCTGTAGGTACTCCTCCCAACTCTGACTAAACACCACCAAACCATACAGCTCAATGATTCAGTCCATCAATAATCTTATTTGTTAGTCTCTGGAATGTTGTGGGTGCATTTTTCATTTCAACAGTATAACTCTGAACTGATAAAGTCCATTTGTTGTTACAAATCATAGAATCCCGATAGTACGGAAGAGGACCAATTGGCCCATCGAGTCTGCACCAATCACAATCCCATCCAGGCCCTATTCCTGTAACCTCACGATTTACCCTGCTAATCCCCTGACACTAAGGGGCAATTTAGCATGGCCAATCCACCTAACCTGTACATATTTGGACTATGGGAGGAAATCTGGAATACCCGGAGGAAAGCCACACAGGTACAGGGAGAATGTGCAAACTCCACACAGACAGTGACTCGAGGCCGGAATTGAACTTGGGACGCTGGCACTGTGAGGCAGCAGTGCTAACTACTGTGCCACCATGCCACCTGCAATCTTCTTTATTCTTTCCAATAAAGGTACTTGCCAATATCCTTATAGCCAGTCTGTTTTTGTAATGAACTTTGACTGTCAAACTTTCTCAATACAGTCCTCTGGTTATGGAATAGAGAATGAGTGCCCCTTGGTGATGAAATTCACTTTCCTGTCACCTACCCAGTTTCTATGTTCCAGCTTTGGTACCATCACTATAGACAATCATTGGAACTCAATTCAATAATATCATTTTGAAACTTAAAATCAATCTCTCTTGGCACCTGTGGTAACCGTAGCGATTCACCCTGTAAGGATCTTGTTATGTCGGAACCGTTTCACCCACATCTACATCATGCCTCCGTATTACCAAATGTATCCCCACAAACAGATTTATATGATTTCAAAGCTCTTTTGATTCGACTGGGTTTTTATCTGGAAGATAACTTAGAAAAATTTTAAGTAAATGTGGGTTAACTAAGGAATGCCATGATGGGAAAATTATGTTTAATTAATTTTCTTGATTCTTTTTGATGATGCAGCAACAAAGCAATGCTGTTGATCTGGTGTTTGGACTTAAGAAAGATAAAGAAACAAAGTAACAAAGAACAGTACAGCACAGAACAGGCCCTTCAGCCCACCAAGCCTGTGCTGACACATGGCACCTTTCTAAACTAAAAAACCTTTTGCCTCTACATGGTCCATGCCCCTCTGTTATTCGGAGGACCAACTCAAGCAGCAGCTGTTTACTGATCTTTGGCTGCTGCCTTTACATTCAAGGAACACATACCTGGCCAATTACGGATAATGGAAGAGGGTGTGGTAAACAGCATAACTCGCACACTAATTCTCAAAATGGCACCTGTCAGTGGGTGGGAAATTTCCCAACGTATGTTTGTGTCTACAAGAATCCCACAAGAAAGATGCAAAGAGGAGCATGTTTATTTTTTTCCTTGTCCTTAGGGAAACTGTTCCTTATTTGCAAGTGGGTATGTGTGTTAGTGATGTTGTGTTGGTTCAAACTATCAAGGAGGGTGACCTGCAGCCCCAGATCAAGGCCACAATCATTTGGTGTATCTCCACCAGTGGAGATTGCAATTTTAATAGAAAATAACATTGCCCACATTCCCTCCGTGACATCGTTAACAATTCATCTAAAAAATAAAAGTTATAAGGTTATAGGTGTACAAAATTATGAAGGGTAGAGATAGGGTGAATAGTAGAAAGCTTTTTCCCAGGTCGGAGGTGACGATCAGGAGGGGTCATGGGCTCAAGGTGAGAGGGGAGAGGTATAACTCAAGTATCAGAGGGACGTTTTTTACACAGAGGGTGGTGGGGGTCTGGAATGCACTGCCAAGTAGGGTGGTGGAGGCAGACATGCTGGCATCGTTTAAGACTTACCTGGATAGTCACATGAATAGACTTGGAACGGAGGGATACAAACGAATGGTCTAGTTGGACCAGTGAGTGGCACAGGCTTGGAGGGCCGAAGGGCCTGTTTCCTGTGCTGTATTGTTCTTTGTTCTTTATTGATTAGTCGCAAGTAAGGCTTACATTAACACTGCAATGAAGTTACTGTGAAAATCTCCTAGTTGCCACATTCTGGCACCTGTTCTGATACACTGAGGGAAAATTTAACATGGTCAAACCACCTAACCTGCACACCTTTCAGACTGTGGGAGGAAACCACAGCATCTGGAGGAAACCCACATAGACACAGGGAGAACGTGCAAAGTCCACACAGTGACCCAAGCAGGGAATCAAACCCGGGTCCCTGGTACTATGAGGCAGCAGCGCTAACTACTGTGCCGCCTATATTTATGCCACCCATAACTAATTTTCAATGACGATCAAAACTACATTTTTCATGGCAATCTGCAGTGCTGCCCCATTGGGCTTTGTGCTCCACAGTGAAGCCACTTTAGGAAAGCTGGTCTAATGCTTGCAGCCTATTCAAATTGAAGATTAGTACAGCATGGTTTGCAAGGCGTTGCTGCAGCAAAAGCGAATGCAGCACCTTGCTGTCTTGCAAAACTGAGATCCAGACTACAAGATAGTCCTTCTTTATTACGCAAGATCTTACCTATTAGTAAAAACTACAGTGCACGTATGCAACAGGTTGGTCTCAGAAACTGAACCAACATCAATACCTGTACAGCTGTTAAAAACTTGAAACTGCTTTAAATTTTTTATGCAACTGGTTTCTTCGAGGCGATTAGTGCTCCAGGGGCTCAACTATCATCGGCACCAGCTGAACTGGGAGATTTATTTTCTTTGCAAATCTTCCAAACAGAAACAACCACAAGGCAGAGATTCTACAATACTGTGCAGATCCCCAGAGGGCTGGGAGTATTTAAATATACCTCCATTAAGTACTGGCACTGTCAAACAATCAGCTGTAAATCAACCGAAGAAGATGTGCGTATAGAGCACTGTGCACAAACTTTCATTCTTGAGGCGGTTGCCCAGCACCTGCAGTTGAAACAAGACACCTCCAACATTACGTAACCTGTTCATAGAAATTTACTGCATGGCCATTCGGCCCATTTTGTCTCTACCAGCTGACAAAGCAGGTACCACAAAGTGTCAATATAAAACAAAAATGGTTTCACAAAAGCCAATGAGAGATTAGTCTTGCTTTATAAGAGCTGGCATTGTGCACAAGCCACATAGTCCTGATTTTAACTCCCCCTGTCTGGTGGAAACCAGATGATGGCAGCAGTTAAAATGGGACCCTTCATTTCCCCACTCTGACCCTGCTGCCTTCCCAAGGTTAACCTGCACTTTTGAATTGCAGACAGCAGGAACTCTGGTGGCGTAGGATCTACCGCCAGCTAACAGTCAGTAACTCATACAAAAGGCCACCGGATAGAGTTGGCCTTACAGGTTGCACAGAAAAGTTTGGACAAGGCTCCTAAAGAATTTAAATGTGAGAACAAGGATTTTAAATTGAGCATTTTGGGAAATAGGAAAATATATAGAGTGGAACGGTCAAAGGATGACTGATAAATTAGTCACAAGTAAGGCCTACATTAAGAACATAAGAACATAAGAAATAGGAACAGGAGTAGGCCATCTGGCCCTTCGAGCCTGCCCCGCCATTCAATAAGATCATGGCTGATCTGTTGTGGCTCAGTTCCACTTTCCCGCCCTCTCCCCATAACCCTTAATCCCCTCTCTTATCAAGAACCCATCAACCCGCTTCTTAAAAATATTTAGCGAGGCAGCCTCCACCACTTCAACGGGCAGAGAATTCCAGAGATTCACCACCCTTTGAGTGAAGAAGTTCCTCCTCAACTCCGTTCTAAACCGCCCCCCCTTTATCTTGAGGCTGTGCCCCCTAGTCCTACTGTCTTTTTTGAGCGGGAAGAGTCTCTCCACCTCTATCCTATCCATCCCATTCATCACCTTATACGTCTCAATGAGATCTCCCCTCATTCTTCTAAACTCTAACGAGTACAAGCCTAGTTTATTCAGCCTCTCCTCATAGCTCAACCCCCTCAACTCCGGTATCAGCCTAGTAAACCTCCTCTGCACTCCCTCCAAGGCCAAAATATCCTTGCGCAGGTGCGGCGCCCAAAACTGCACACAGTACTCCAGCTGCGGCCTCACCAATGCCCTATACAGCTGCAGCAAGACCTCCCTACTTTTATATTCAATCCCCCTCGCTATGAAGGCCAGCATCCCATTAGCCTTCCTGACCACCTGCTGCACCTGCAGGCTGGGTTTTTGCGACTCATGCACAAGGACCCCGAGGTCCCTCTGCACCGTCGCCTGCTGCAGTTTTTCGCCACGTAAGTAATAGTCCTTCCTACCATTCTTCCTACCAAAGTGGACCACCTCACACTTGCCAACATTAAATTCCATTTGCCATTTCCTGGCCCATTCGCCCAGCCTATCTAGATCCTTCTGCAGACTCTCCACACCCTCTGCACAATTTGCCGTTCCCCCAATCTTGGTGTCATCAGCAAATTTCGACACCCTACACTCGGTTCCCTCCTCCAGATCATCTATATAAATGGTAAATAGCTGAGGCCCCAGCACCGACCCCTGGGGCACCCCACTAACACTGTTATAAAGTTACTGTGAAATTCCCCTAGTCGCCACATTCCAGCGCCTGTTCGGGTCAATGCATCTAATCAGCAAGTCTTTCATAATGTGAGAGGAAACTAGAGTACCCGGAGGAAACCCATGCAGACATGGGGAGAACATGCAGACTCCACACAGAAAATTACCCAAGCTGGGAATCGAACCTGGGTCCCTGGTGCTGTGGAGCGGCAGTGCTAACCACTGTGCCACCATGCTGCCCCCAGCGGGACCTTACGGCAGGATGCTTGGGCCCCAGGGTCAGGAAGGGAGTTGGGCAAGTCCAAAATATTAACAACGTCAATCTTGGTGCAGGATTTTAGTGGAACCACAGTTGGGGCCTGGCAAAGGTGCCCACCATCACAATGTGACCAATCAACTGGGCTCATTAATAATTGAAGGAGGTCAAGTGAGGCCTGACTGTAAAGCTGGAAAGCCTCTCCATTTTTACAGTTAACCATTGATCTGTCCTCTCTGACTGTGGATTTCTCTTCTTTTACTGACACCATAACCTCTGGAGCCCCTGCTACCCACGCCCCCCCCCCCACCCCCCAAGGATACATATTCCTGCTTCCCTTCTTTCCTCACTGACATTCTGCTGCAGCCTGATTCCATCCACAGGCATGGGGCGGGATTTGACCATCCCCAGCCAGTGGGTTTGCAAGTGGGGGGGAGGGAGCGGGCCATGAATTTCCTCGGATGGCCTTCCCAACAGATTCCTGCTCATCCCAACCTCTTTGCAATATTACACTGGGACAGCTGAGACATCGGTGGCCTGCCCAACATACTCTCCACCAGCACCCCCACACACCCCTCCCCTCCACCAGCACCCCCACACACCCCTCCCTCCACCAGCAACCCCCCACACACCCCTCCCCTCCACCAGCACCCCCACACACCCCTCCCCTCCACCAGCACCCCCACACACCCCTCCCCTCCACCAGCACCCCCACACACCCCTCCCCTCCACCAGCACCCCCACACACCCCTCCCCTCCACCACCACCCCCACACAACCCCACCCACCCCTCCTCTCCACCACCACCCCCACACAACCCCACCCACCCCTCCCCTCCACCAGCACTCTTACACAAAACCCTCCAGTGAAGCCCATCGCACTGCTGGGACTCGAGAGCTGTCAGCCAATCAGTTTGTGGAGGCAGTACTTCTTCCTGACCGAGGGGGGATGTCCTACCTTCAGCCGATTAATGCTCTTTCAGCCGGCATCAGTGAGGTTGTGTTCACCACCAACTCTTCAGATGGCTAAGAGGGAAGTTCTGCCATCCTAAAAATTCTGGCTGTGTATTTAGCTTCCACATACTGAGCTTTACCATTGCACCATCTCTCTCTCTATCTCTCAATTGCCTGTGTGTTCTCAAACAAGTTGCCTTGTGGCATCCAGTCCCTGATGAGTCATGAGCCACTTCCTCCAGCTCAACCTGGATAATCAAAGCCATTCTCATCAGCTCCCATCACTGACTCCATCCTCCTCTCTGATCACTGTCAATAGATCCAGAGGTTCACCAGCCATTCACATCACACCACCACTGCCAGCGGGAATGGAGAATTTGGTGCTCAGCCAAAGCTCCATTTACTGCAACGGGACTGGAGAATCCCAGCTACCAGTACGGCCAGAAAATCTGGCCCTTGGTGTCCTGCTCCTTTATAGGAGATCCTATATTCTTTCCATGATAAAGTCAGACTGCTCCTTTCTCTACAACACCATCCACCTTCATGCATACTCTATCCCATTCCTTACTAAGACCTTTATGCATGCATTCACCACTTCCAGACTTCCAATCTTCCTCCACAAAATTCCAATTTGTTCAAAATCCTCCTAACTTACCTTGCACTAAATCCTGCTCACCCATCACCCAGGCACGTTTGCTCCCTACCCACAACATCTTAAAATTGGTATTGATGTCCACGCTTTTAAATCCCTCCATGCTCTTAGCCTACTTTACCATCTCTTTCAGCCTTGCAACCTTCCTCCTAAACACTTTGTTCCTCTTAACTTCAACATTTTGTCAAACATTTCCTCCTCCATCCCATTATTGGTTACCGTGCTTTCAGTTTCTTGTCCCTTGTTATCTGGAATTCATTCCATAAACATCTCAGCGACTCCACATCTCTATACTTTCAAAAAAATCTCCAACCTTTCAACCAAGCTTTCGGTCACCCCTTAAAATATCTTCCTTTCTGGCTCAATATCCATTTTTTAATGCTAATATAAGAAGCATAATAGGGCTGCTCCAAATAAGGGGAGGCGATGGCCGAGAGGTATTATCGCTAGACTGTTAATCCAGAAACTCAGCTAACATTCTGGGGATATGAGTTCGAATCCTGCCGTGGCAGCTACTGGAATTTGAATTCAATAAAAAATACTTGGAAGTAAGAATCTACTGATGACCATGAAACCATTGCTGATTGTTGGAAAAACCCCGTCCTGTTCACTAATGCCCTTTAGGAAAGGAAATCTGCTGTCCCTACCCGGTCTGGCCTATATGTGACTTGAAGCTCCAGCAATATGGTTGACTCTCAGTTGCCTTTTGAACAAGGGCAACTTAGGATGGGCAATAAATCCTGGCCAAAAACTGACGCCCAGGTCACATGAATGAATTAAAAATATATATATGTATGTACAAGTTGAAACAATTTTAGAAGGATTCAGGAGTCTGAAGTTCTTTAAAACTGCTGGAAAGCATCATTTTTGCGCATGTTTTGTGGGAACCCACATCAGAAGTGAGTTGCATTTCTCTTGCACATTTTGTGAATATTGAGTTCACTGCTTTGAAGAGCAGATTTTCACAATGATTCAATTAACACATCAAGATGACATTGGAGGAGTGAAACAAGCTGAAATTAAAAACAAATGTGGATTAAAATTACGGACCAAACATTGTATTTTTAGACGGTATCTCCCACCAGAGTGATCATAGTTATCATGTTTTTAGTAATAAATTGACGTGATTTTGAGCACATGATGAACTGTCACTATCTGCGAGCTCATTGAGTTTATGAGGTAGAAACTGGAGACACTGAATAACATTAAAGCTTTTATTAACTATAACTGCTGACGCCACGTGCACGCATGCACAAATATGTGCCTGACTGAAACAATTTCACATTCTTTTGGCAATAATAACATTAAAAATAGAGATTCAAGAACGTGCTAAGCATTAAGAGTAGCAGAATTGATGCACTGTTTCCAAAGCCCTCTGCTAACTGATCTGCTCCTCTTTTCAATTGCCTCAGTGCTACTAACAGTGATTCAATTGCCTGTTGAGTCCATCCTATTAGCAGTAACACAGGCACGGTCCAAAGCTTCACAGCCAGGAATAACCTTCCTTGGACTGGGTGCCTTAATCCGATCATATCATCAACAGTCATCTATTGCTATGCATACACCATCCTGCCCAAGGTTAAAAAAAAAACTGCCTTCTCAGTGAGAAAAAAATTGAGAAGGCTGAGGTTGAACATTGCATTTGGAAAGAAAAGTAGACACAAAAGGCAAGATTTTATGGCCTCGCTCATCCCAAAACCCTCCCAAGGTCAACAGACCTTCCCATGCTCCATCCCTCATCGGTTCTGATTCCTGTGGTGGGCAAGGCAGTAAAATTCTGGCCATAGTCATTGCTATACTCCTCTGAACGTCATGCCCAAGTCATGGTAGAGCAACCTCGGATAAAATGCTGCAAGTGACACTAATGAAAGTATTCGCAACATGTTGGATGCTGATAAATGGATGAGAGAACTTCTCCAAAGCCAGTGTCCCTTCATCAAGCTTAGATTTATTTACGTAGTCAGCAGCACTCAGACAGGTACTTCCTCATACACAATATAAACCCAGAGTGCTACCAACCCTGACACTCCACATTATGTACACATGTAGGGCTCCCTGATTGGACAACTTACTGCTATCTTAATCAGGGAGCTCATATTCTAAGAAGTCCACATTGTGGACCTTGTTAAAGTCATTATATCAGACAAATTGCTATCACACTTGGAGAGAATGAATAGTCAAAGAAATTCTGCAAGCTGCTGCAAAGACCGAGCTCTATCCTTGTGCAATCTGTGACATTCAGCTCCATGTAGATTCTGAGTAAATGGACACTGATCCCATAGGCTAAGGCATAGAACTTTAGGAAAAAGCAGCTTTGCAATGCTGGGTCAGGCAAATTCACCCTAACTGTAGCCCTGCTCAATGATAAGAGCTACACCCTGCATCCCATCTATATTTACATCCATAGACCCTTCTGTTACTTTGTAACTCTGGACACCTATAGGCAAATGAGCATTCAGAATTTCTTTTACATGTTTTATGAACCATGGACAAAAATTCATTTCTGGAAAAGTAAAAGTCCAATGAAAGATAGATCAGCTTTTTTGAGTGGCTTCCTTGATGGTGTGATTACTGAAACCAGGTCATGGGTCTTGGCTCATTCTGGACCAAGATGAATGTATGTACCATCTGTGTTCATGACTAATCGCCTTAAGCAGATTAATCCACATGAGTTCCCATCACCTCTCCAGCCCAGTTCTCTAACTGAATCTTTTGAAGTACTGGTGCTTTGATTGCAGCACCAAATGAAGAAGCTTATATAAAGGTCCTCATTAGGGTGCTTCTTGAGGGCTTCTATGTCACATTTTTACCCTAGTTACAGCTGTGTGATTACTTAAAAGGACCCTTGCAGTATTAGCCAATCCTGCCTCTTTTCAAGCATTCACCGTATCTCTATAAATGTACAAAATGCAGCCACAGACAGCAGGATTTTCAAAACCAAACATTGTGCTGTTTCTCTTCACGGACAGTCTGACACAATCCTTGTCGGCTTTCCCATGAGGTTGTAGCTTAGTGGGAGCGAATGTACTCCCGCCTCGATCATTAGGGATATGCCTGTGATTGGATCTTGCCAAAATGTTAGTAATTGTAGAAGTGCTGCAAGGAGGATTCCCGCGCTTCCGACACCTAATCCTTTATATTTGATTTGATTTGATTTATTATGAATGGAATCGGCTGCCGTCAGTGGTGGTGGAGGCGAACTCGCTGGGGTCTTTTAAAAGACTTCTGGATGAGTATATGGGGTTTAATGAGATTGAGGGTTATAGATAGGTCTGTAGGTTGGTAGGTGATGTGGTCGGCGCAACTTGTGGGCCGAAGGGCCTGTTTGTGCTGTAGTGTTCTATGTTCTATGTTCTATGTTCTATTATTGTCACATGTATTAACATACAGTGAAAAGTATCGTTTCTTGTGCGCTATACAGAGAAAACATACTGTTCACAGAGAAGGAAACAAGAGAGTGCAGAATGTAATGTTACAGTCACAGCTAGGGTGTAGAGAAATGCAACTCAGTGCAAGATAGGTCCATTCAAAAGTCTGACAGCAGCAGGGAAGAAGCTGTTCTTGAGTCTGTTGGTACGTGACCTCAGACTTTTATATCTTTTTCTCAACGGAAAAAGGTGGAAGAGAAGATGTCCAGGGTGTGTGGGATCCTTAATTACGCTGGCTGCTTTGCTGAGGCAGCGGGGACTGGAGACAGAGATGTTGGATGGGAGACTGGTTTGTGTGATGGATTGGGCTACGTTCGTGACTTTTTGTAGTTCCTTGCAGTCTTGGGCAGAGTAGGAGCCATACCAAGCTGTGATATAACCAGAAAGAATGCTTTCTATGGTGCATCCGTAAAAGTTGGTGAGAGTCGTAACTGACTTGCCAAATTTCCTTAGTCTCCTGAGAAAGTAAAGGTGCTGGTGGGCTTTCTTAACTATAGTGTTGGCACGGGAGGACAAGGACAGGTTGTTGGTGATCTGGACACCTAAAAACTTGAAGCTCTCGACCCTTTCTACTTCATCAAATACAAATTGTACAGACTAACATATCATAACTATTTACATCGTGCAAAACACGGATTAAGTAGCTACGTCATCCCAGTATCCACATGAGCAGTCAGTCTACACCTCCTCTGTTTAAGTTGGGACAACTGGAGGTATTGATGTGTAACAGTGCATGAGAACTGTCAGTGGATGCAAACTATTTAATAACATACAAATTGTACAGACTAACATATCATAACTATTTAAATTGTGTGAATCACGGATTAAGCTGCAGCACCTGGTGCGTCGTGTCTCCTTTCTCCTCTTGTTTGTCATTTGGAAAAACGAAGGCCAGCTGTAGCCTGGTCTCTGACATAGACCTGGAACTTGTATCTGCTTTGGCCACGAACCCTGAGAGTGTGATGGTGCCAGTTGGCTGTGCTGGAGACAGTCTTGGACTGGTGTCCTCAGTCATCAGGTGTTTTTTCGGTGTACCCAATGGCTGCGGGGCCCGCTGTGTGGGCCTCAGGAGAAGCCTTCATTTCCACTGGGGTAAAGGGTTCTAGGATGGATGGCTGGGATACAGTGATGGTTGCTGGTGCTGGTTCTGATATCTGCAGAAGGTAACAGTGATTTCATACATAATGGGCACTTTCCAAGGCTAACACAGAGCTGTTTGGCAGTGGGGCATGGCTGCTAATTTGCTGTGGCAGCACATGGTCTGGATCCTGACCATTTGACCTCACACTAAAGGAACAAGTCTGTGAGCATTTTGATTATTGCATCTTTCCCCCCTCAGTTGGTGCTCAATGACGATGCTACTCACTTTAGATTTGATTTTCACCTGTACGAAGGCCTTGGCAAGAGGGATTGTGGTCCTGATGCGCCTGGGGAATAGTCACAGGTCTGACCAGGGCAGGCCCTGTCTCAGCACGTCCCACAGGCTAAGTGTCGCATAGTAATCTGTGTGATCTGAGCGAAGTGCCCATTCCTCCATGCCATTGGGCTGTGGGTATTGGGGACTACTCATTATGTACTCAAAACTCCATTCATGAGCAAAGTTCCTAAACTCACTGGCAACAAATGTCCATCATCGTCCTCTGAGAAATGCAGTGTATGGCAAAGTGACCCTTGAACTCAGTGATGACTGTGCTGCTCTTCATGTCACCGGTGTCAAGTTTAAACCACCTGGAGTATGAGTCAACTAAGATCAATGATGTTTACCATTCCACTCGAAATTGTCAGCTGTCATAGTGACCATGGGAGGTCGGGGACCTTATGTGGATGCAGAAGTTATTTGATGCAGCTGAGTGCATTGCATGGTGCACATCTGGATACTTCCTTTTCCGTGTCTGCATACAAGGAGGGCCAGTATAATGATTCCTTTGCCCTATATCCAGATGCTTCCAACCCAGCTTGCCCCTGGTGAAGTTGTTGGCTGTATTACCTCTGAAGAGCAGTGGGAAGACAAATCACTGCGCGTGCAGCATCAGTCCAGCCCCGTACAGTAAGTTCACCTCTGATGGTGAAAAATGTGCAGAGCTCATGGGGAAGCTTCCCTGAGGACTCAGGCCAGACCCTCATAATGACATTGTGAAGCTCTCTGCAAATGATATCCACCTGTAAGGCACCATTCCTGAAGCTGATGGGAGGACAGCACCTCTATTATAAGGATGTCTATGTCTTCCTCACAATCCATCCAGTTTATAATGGGTAAGAAGGTTCTGGAGAAGGCATTGACCATATACAGGCCCTTGTTTGTAGACAATGCTGTGACTGTAACATTGAAGCTTTACCATCTTGTATTGTAGCGGCGCAGACACAGTGTGAAGAGGCTTTTTTAAATTGTTATGTGTGGCTGATGATCTGTTTCAACAGTTGCAAGACATTCATTTATGAAATTGAGATTTCTGACAGGTGAAGACTAAGTCAAGGAATTCTTTTTCAATTTGGACATAATGGGTCTCCGCGTCAGTGAGGGCCTTGAAGCAAAAGCTATTGGTCTGCCACCCTGGATGCAGACTGTGTTAAGTCCATGCTGGGAGGAGTCTGCTGATATGAGTATGGGTGCTTGAACGTCAGGGGCAGCAGCGGGGCTGAAAGAGTGCCTGTTTGAGCCTGATCAGCAGCAGTGTGCTGCTCCTCCATTGATATCTCAGTGGAGGAACTGACAGAGGGATCCAGTCAGTGACCTCACTGCAGCAAACTTGGAAAAATAATTCATCACACCAAGGAAACACGGCTCGGAAATGGCCATCTGTGGGACAGCCATAGTCTTGTCTGGATCTGGCTTTACACCATCATGTGTGAGTATCATTTCAGGGGCTTGCTGCTGCAGAGTGTGTACATCTGGACCAAGGTGGAAGAGCCCCAGTTGTGATACTGTCCCCAAAACCCAACCGTGGCTTTACATCTTGATACAAAATATGAAACTCGAAGCTACCTTGTGTGCAGTGGAGTGTGGCCACACCTTCCATGCAGGTGGTTTGTCCGCTATAAAAGATGAGGTCCACCTGGGTGTTGGGGTCTGGTGCTGCATATGGGTTCCCACAGCTTTTGCCTGGGCAAAAGGTTACACTTTGTTGACGATGTTCGATGTGGTGAAGGTCTCACCCTTCTCTGTGCTGGTGCTGTTTCTCTCACAGTCGAGTGTAGTTGGATGCACAGTGGTTTGGGCTGCTCTGATTGAGTGCTGGTTCATTGAACTTATTCATGCTCCGAACCATGGAGGAGTGACCAGCTGCCACCTGGCAGGTGGCATAGGAAGGCTGCTGTGAGTTACATCTTCAGCATTTAGCAAAATGGTTCCATTTGCTGCACTTATTGCTGCTTTAACCAAACGTCAAACATGCCGTTCTGTTCTGTTCTGTGGGTGATGGCCACTGCACTTGGGGCAGGGTGTGCCCTGCACACACACAAACTTCTGCTCCCTGCCTGAAATCCTTGCTGCTTTTTTCTGACTGCTCATTCAGAATACAGATGGCTGGTTAGATTTTTCTCACAAAGAAGCAGCTTGTAGACAAGATCACCATGGAGCCCACAAATAGTACAATCCTTGACTTAGTCAGCGGTAAGGGTGCCAAATACACACGTTAGAATTGCAGTGTAAGACAGTACTGATTCATTAGGCCTTCAGTCGGTAATGGGGCGGCACAGTGGCACAGCGACTCGCACAGCACCAAGAACCTGGGTTTGATCCCTGGCTAGGATCGCTGTCTGTGTGGAATTTGCACATTCTCCCCATGTCAGCGTGGGTTTTCTCCGGGTATTCCTGTTTCCTCCCACAGTCCAGAAATGTGAGGGTTAGGTTGATTGGCCATGCTAAATTGTCTCTTCGAGTAAATAGTTGGGGTTAAGGGGATATGGCCTGGGTGGGATTGGTGCAGACTCGATGAGCCAAATGGCCTCCTTCTGCACTGTAAGGACTCTAGTATTAAACACATGTCTATCCAGTATGATGCTATTCACTGGCATGCGATTGTTCTCAAACATTTTTAGCAGTATCTCAGGTTGCTCTTTCTCCTCCACTATTTAGAAAATAAAAGATTCAAATTTCTCGACACCTTCAGGGCTCAGGACATTTAGTAAAGTGTATCCCTGTACCTTTTTTGATTTGTCTGATAGACAGACACTGCAATAGATGTGCCACTCTTCTTCCAACTTTTCCCAGTTGTTCATCAAACACGAGTGATCTATGATGAGTGAGTCGATGTGGCTAAGCACCTGTGCCAATCTACAATTCCTGACACCATGTAGAAATATTGGGTTCAAATGACTGGCGGCCAAGTATTCCCTACAACAGATTAATACATACTCTGTGTGGTTCTTACATGCTGTACCTCTGCCCACACTTTGGGGAGGAGTCCCGCACTTCCAACTCATAGCCCCTTAAGTAGCTGCGTCATCACTGTGTCTATGTGACTATTCCGTTGGCAGTAATGAAGCAAGATATATTCCAAATCATGTTATCAGAAAATAGAGCAAGAAGAAAAAAAAGATAGGCGCACCTCCTGATCCCAAGACACGCCAAAAATTCTTTAAAGCAAGAACAGGACATGCTGGAAAAACTCAACAGGTCTGGCAGCATCTGTTGGGAGAGAAAGCACAGTTAATGTTTCAAAATCTTTGACTGACAAAGAAGATGCCAAGAATAAAATGTGAAACTTGGATAAGTTTTAAAATGTGAACAGGCCACCTTGGACTGGATGTTGTGCAATGAGAAAGGATTAGTTGGCAATCTAGTGTGAGAGAATGCTTGGTGACAATAATATGGTAGAATTCTTTGTCAAGGTGGTTGATTTTGAAAGCAGGGTCCTAAGTCTCAATAAAGGTAGCTATGATGGTATGAGACAATGAATTTGTTATGGTGGATAGGTAACATTAGTGAAAAGAAAGACAGTGGATAGGCAATGGCAGGCATTTAAAGAACTCCAGGAAGTTGCTTATTCCTGCTTGGCGCAAGAGTGGTAATGGACCTGTGGCCAAGCCATGGCTTACAAGGAAAATTAGAGATAATACTAGATTCAAAGTTGAAACATGCAAATGGACAAAACAAGGCAATAGACCTGAGGATTGGGTGCATGTTTAAAATTCAGCAAAGGACAACCAAGCGATTGATTAAGAAGGGGAAAATAAGGTATGAAAGTAAGCTAGCAGGAACACAAAAAACTGACTGTAAAAGCTTCTATAGGTATGCAAAAAGAAAAAGATTGACAAAAGCCAATGTAAACCCTTTACAGTCAGAAATGGTAGAATTCATAATGGAGAACAAAGAAACTAAATTCATACTTTGCTTCAGTCTTCACAAAGGAAGACATGAATAATGTACCAGAAATTCTGCGAGAAACAAGTTTTAGTGAGGAGCTGAGGGAACTCAGTATTAATAGAGAAACAGTTTTGGGGAAATTGCTGGGATTGAAAGTGAATAAATCTCCAGGGCCTGAGAATCTTCATCCCAGACTACTTAAAGATTTGACCCTGGAAATAGTACATCCATTGGTGGTAATTTTCCAAAATTCTTTAGATTCTGGACTGGTTCCCACAGATTGGAGGGTAACTAATGTAAGCCTGTTATTCAAAAAGGGGGCTAGAGAGAAAACAGGGAACTATAAACCATTGAGCTAAACGTCAGTACTGGGAAAGTTGCTAGAGTCCATTATCGAGGATTCCATAGTTCAGCATTTGAAAGGCAGTATGGATTTGTAAGGTGGAAATCATGCTTGATGTATCTATTAGAATTTTTGGGGGATGTAAGTAGTTGAGTTGACCAAGGAGAAAAGGTGGATATGGTTTATTTAGACTTTCAGCAGGCTTTCAACAAGGTCTCACATAACAGACTGCTATGTAAAGTTAAAGTGCATGGAATTGCAGGTAGTGTCTTGAGATGGATAGAAAGCTGGTTAACAGATAGGAAGCAAAGCGTTGGCACATATAAGTCTTTTTCCGATTGGCTGGCAGTGACTGGTGGAGTACTGCAAGGACACCAACTGTTCACATTTTTAATAAATTACTTGGAAAAGGGAACTAAATGTTTTATCTCCAACGTGGAGATGATTTAAAATTAGGTGGGAGGGTGAGCTGTGAGGAGGATGCAGAGATGCTTCAGCTTGATTTGGATATGCTGAGTGAGTGGAAATCATGCATGGCAAATGCAGTATAACATGGATAACTATGAGGTTATCCACTTCAGTAGCAAAAATAGGAAGGCAGAGTAGTATTTGAATTGGTGTAAACTGGGAGAGGTGGATACTCAGTGAGACTTTGGTGTCCTCGTGCATCAGTCGCTGAAATTAAATATGCAGGTATAGCAGGCAGCAAAGAAGGCAAATGATATGTTGGCCTTCATAGCAAGAAGATTTGAGTACTGGGATAGGGATGTTTAGCAATTGTATGGAGTGATGGTGAAGCTCAACCTGGGGTATTGTGTGCGGTTTTGGCGTCCTTATCTGAGGAAGGATATCCTTGTTACAAAACGAGTACAGCAAAGATTTATCAGGCTGATTCCTGGGATGGCAAATCTGTAAGGGGTGAGTAAGTCACTTAGGATTATATTCATTGAAGTTTAGAAGGGTGAGAGGGATCTCATAGACACTTACAAAAAATCTAACAGGATTAGACAGGGTAGATCCAGAAAGAATGTTCCCAGTTTTGAGTTGATGTGATTTGGTTTATTGTTGTCACACATGTCGGCATATGATAAAAAGTATTATTTCTTGTGCGCTATACAGATAAAGTATACCATACACAGGAAAGGAGAGTGTGCAGAACATAGTGTTACAGTCATAGCTACAGTGTAGAGAAAGATCAACTTAATATGAGTTAGGCCCACTCAGAATTCTGATGGCAGCGGGGAAGAAGCTGGTCTTAAGTCAATTAATGCATGTCCTTAGACTTTTGTCTCTTTTTCCGGACAGAAGAAGGTGGAAGAGAGCATGTCTGGGGGGGCGTGGGGTCCTTACTTATACTGGCTGCTTTTCCAAGGCAGCGGGAAGTGTAGACAGAGTCAATGGCTGGAAGATGGTTTGCGTGATGGACTGGGCTTCATTCACAACCTTTGTAATTTTTTGTGGTTTTGGATAGAGCTGACCAAGCTGTGATATAACCAGAAAGAATGCTTTCTATGGTGCACCTGTAAAAGTTTGTGAGAGTTGTGGTGGACATGCAAATTTCCTTAGCATCCTGAGAATGTAGAGGCGTTGGTGGGCTTTCTTAATTATAATGTCAGAATACGGGGACCAGGGCAGGTTATTGGTGATCTGGACACCGAAAAACTTGAAGCTCTCGACCATTTCCACTTTGTCCCCATTGATGTAGACAGGGGCATATCCTCCATTATCCTCTTTCCTGAAGACGATGACTATCTCCTTCATTTTGTTGACATTGAAGGAGAGATCATTGTCACCGCACCAGTTCACCAGATTCTCAATCTCATTCCTGTACTCCATCTCTTCATTGTTTGAGATCTGTCCCAGCCTGGTGGTGTCATCAGCAAAGTTGAAAATTGATTTGGAGGGGAATTTGACCTCACAGTCATTGGTGTATAAGGAGTATAGTAAGGGGCTGAAGGCACAGCTTGTGGGTAGCAGTGTTGAGGATGGTCGTGGAGAAGGTGTGGTTGCCTATCCTTATTTATTGCGGTCTGTGTGTTAGGAAGTCTTGGATGCAGTCACAGAGCGAGGAGCCGAGCCCCAGGACATGGAGATTGGAGATGAGCTTTTTAGGAATAATGGTGTTGAAGGCTGAGCTGTAGTAAATAAATAGGATTTGACATGTTGGTCCAGAACTAGGTGGTCATAGTTTGAGTATAAACCTTTTAGGACTGAGATGAGGAGAAATTTCTTCACCCTGAGAGTGGTGATTCTGTGGAATTCACTACCATATTATGTAACTGAGGCCAAAATGTTGTGTGATTGAAAGAAGAAATTAAATGTAGCTCTTGAGGCTAAAGAGATCAAGGGATATGAAGGGAAAGCGGGGATCAGGATATTACACTCGATCGGCCATGATCAAAATGAATGGCGGAACAGACTTAGAGGGCCGAATGGCCTACTCTTGCTTCTAGTTTTTATTTTTCTGTGTTTCTCAGATGTCGAAGTAATCTTTTACCAAGTGCAGCAAGGCATAGACAATATCCAGGCTTGAGCTGATAAGTGGTAACTAACATTTGTATCATACAATTGCAGGCAATGACTGTCTCCAACAAAATAGAATCTAACCATCATTCCTTGACATTCAACAACATTGCCATAACTGAATGCTCCACTATCAACAGCATGGAGGTTACCACTGACCAGTCATTGAACTGGACCAGCTAAATAAATACAGTGAATATAGGAGCAGGTCCGAAGCTGGGAATTCTGCGGAGAGTAACTCCCCTCCTAACTCCTTAAAGCCTGCTCACTATCTATAAGACACAAGTCAGGAGTCTGAGGGAATAAGCTCTACCTGGATGAGTGTTCCTCCAACATCTGTTAAGGAACTTTACACCTTCCATGACAAAACAGCCATTTGATTGGCACCCCATCCAACACCGATGCACAGTGGCAGCAGTGTGTATTCTATCTATGAGATGCAGCATCTCACCAAGGATCCTTCAGCAGCACCTGCTAAACTTGCCTAGAATGACAAGGGCAGCAGGATGCATGGAAACACTGCCACTTGCAAGTCCCCTTTCAAGCCACCCACTATTCTGACTTGGAACTATATCCCCATTCCTGAATTGTCTATGGGGCAAAATCCAATAAGTCCTTTCCTAACAGCACTGTGTGTGTATCTGTTTTCCAATGGTTCAAGATCTATTATGCAGTGATTCAAGAAGGAAGCTTACTCCCACTTTCTCAACACCAATCAGGGATAGATAACAAGTACTGACTGAACCAATGACATCCAAATCAGGTGAAGGAATAAAAAAAATCCCTAAAGTATTTCCAATGCAATTTCTGCCATCACAATTTAACCTTCTGCTGCCCCACTGCAATGCAAGAACAAAATATGGGACTGATCCATAAAAGGGAACTAAAACAAAAATCTGCATTTTTAATAGTCAGTCTTATACAGGAATGGAATTTCTATGTCCTAACTCCACCACATTATTTACATTATTGGTTCTTTGTAATTTGACTGTTGATTAAAAGAACAAGATAATAATGTTATTGTTCCTCTAACATGAGCAATATAGCAGTTTTTTAAACTCTTACTAAATAACCCAACTAACTTTGAAAGTTTGTTCCCAGTAGGCATCAAACAAAAGGGCACATAGTAGACACAACACAGTTCAGGAGTCAAAATAGTTCCAATGCAAATCAACGCAGCATTATCTTTGTGTGTTTGTGGTCACTGAGTTCAATGCCATCATTGGGCATCTTGTAATCATTTCAAGAACATGGTTGGTACCAAGATTTCAATTCACCTGACGGTTAAACAGTACAAAATTGTTTGACTTAATGATCCATTTACTGCTTGGAGCAAAGGTGCAGTATGTTGGCATTCTGCTGTTTTCGACAGCTCAAGCCTTTTACACTTTTTAACGTCAGTAAAGAATGAATTATCTACTTAGTGTTTAACTCAGATCTAAAATATAACTTGCGCTTGGATGTGCGCAAGCATGGACAAACCTTTATTTGCCTGACTAAAGAAGACTGGAATTCACAGAATTACTCAGCACAGCCAGCTCCATATCATCCAAAACCTGATATATTAGTGCAAATGAGTATCCACGATAAAGCAAGAACTTTTCTTTGGAATACACTGACAATGACCTGAACAGTTAGAGAGAAGAAGGCGCGTGACAAGCCAACCCTCTGTATGTTTTCTCTGCAGACTAGGAGCTGAAATATGAGGGCGAAGACTCGAGTGCACTCTCCCCTGCCTTCCTCTTTCTCCAACCCAACATGCAAGCTTCAAACTCTGTTTGCTGACCAGAACCACCCCTGCTACAAACAAACTTCTTAAGAGAATTCAAGCCAGTCCTACTGCTCCAGAAAGATAACCAAACCAGCTGTCTACATCTTTAAACTGGAAACCTCAGGACCTGAAGCCAGCCAATGACCAAACTACAGACTGTATGTTCCTTTTACTCTCTGATTTTACCAACCTAACATTCTCCACTCAGTCATTTATATCTGAGCTTGCGTGTAAATTTTGAGTTTGCGTCTGCAGAGGCCGGAGCATATTTTATTAATTTACTTATTGGTTACCTTTTCTTTGTTAAACTCAAGAAAACCTGTCTGGTTCGTTCTTTTGTGATCACAGCCTGTATGAGTTAAGTACTCATTAAATTGGCAAGTAGATCCTTTGAAAAAAAAATTGTGGACAAACGAGGAGAGAGAAAAGAGGGAAAACGTTCGACCTGTCCTCATCTGATCAGAATGCATTACTAATAATGGGGGCAATTCTTTCAGCTCTCTGTGCTGCTCTAGCAGCACCACAGGCCGGGAGACGTAAGTGGAGACCATTTATTGGGCTTCCCACTGATCACCGTGGCATGCACAGTAGCCTGCTCAGCGCTAAGTTGCCTGCCACTCCAGCAGGAATAGGCCCCACCTTAGATTTTCAATGTGAATCTCTCTGAGGCACACTGCAGCGCAGAGAGTGGGGGAGATTGATTTTTAAAATCCCACTAAAAAAACTAATGGGAATTACTCCAGTTTTTACATGAATTCGGCGCCTCGAATTTGTTTGGGAGAATCACGTTTGGTGTTTTACTCATAATCGGTGTGATTGCAGTGATATAAAGCTTGCTACAGTATGGGCTATTTCTCCATATCGCACTATATCAGAACACAGAGATTGACGGCACCCTCAGTGAAAATGGCTGAAAACGATTACTAATACCTAGTTTTTGCTGAAGCTCATAGAACCGTACTCAGAAATAAATGCATGCCAAATCAAAGAAGTCTATATTAAGGGTGGGATTTTCTGGTCAAATGACTTTGGCTACTCTCCAAATTTTCCTGTCCCATCCACGACAATGCTGGCCTAAGAGGAATGATCAAAGGATTGGCCACATGCCAGCCTGACTTGGAACTATTGTGGAATTTAATTTAAATGCCATTATTGGGTGTCTTGTAATCATTTCAAGAATATGCTTGGTACCAAGATTTCAATTCACCTAGTAGTTAAACAGTACAAAATTATACCATTCACTCAATAGCTGATCAGCTGTTTGACTTAATGATCCATTTACTGCTTGGAGAAAAGGCGCAGTATGTTGGTGCTCTGCTGTTTTAGACAGCTCAAGCCTTTTGAATGTTTTAACATCATTTAAATTTAAGTGCTGTAATCAGCTATTCACCTGATGAAGGAACTGTGCTCAAAAGCTCATGATACCAAAAAACCTGTTGGACTTTAACCCGATGTTGTGAGGTTCTTACTGTGGAACTTAAAGTGAGGATGTGAAAGGGTCATTAGTCGGTGGAATTCCCTACCCAAGAAAGCAGTAGCGGATTTATTCAAGGCTGAGTTAAAATGATTTTTAATAGGCAATGGAATCAAGAGTAATGGGGGACAGGCAAGAAAATGGAATTGAAATTATAACCAGATTAGTCATGATCTTATTGAACGGCAAGATGTAGAATCAGTTTGGGTACAAATGACAAAGTCGAAGAGGAGGAGGAAGGTCAGGAGGGGATGGACGAGAAGGAGGATAAGGAGGAAGGGAAGAGGCAACCAGCATATCCGCTTTGTGGACAGATGTCCATAATCACTTCATTCTACTAGAGTTCCACTGAGGACAACACAAAATCCCCATTGTACGTCGATCACACTTTACCATCCTTCTGTTATCAAGCATCTTCTTGGCCATGATGCTGAAATAGACACCATCAGAAAAGAACTATTATCAAATGACTTTATCAAACAAACTGTCCAATATCCTGTCCAAAATGTGTCTAACCATTCTTGTGCATTCCCTCAGTGCCTACCTTCCATTTGCCTTTGCCTGGTGTCTTCATTACTGGAATACTGCAGCCCCAGCAATATCCTGGTGAATCTCCCCTGCACTCTTTATAATGTAATTACATCCTTCCAATAATGTGGTAATCATTACTGCATACAGTAATCTAGCTGTGGCCTAAAGTACATTTTATACAGCTCCACCATAACCTCCCTATTCTATACTATGCCTTAGCTAATAAAAGGAAGTACTTGCCTTCTTAGCCACCTTATCTATCTATCTTGCTGCCTTCAGGAATATTTGGACAAGCACTTCAGGGCCCCGTAGGTCCTCTGTACTTCCTGGTGCCCCACCGTTCATTGGGTATTCCCTTGCATTGTCAGTCTTCCTAAAATGCATCACCTCACAATTTTCAGGGTTAAATTGCATTTATCAATGTTTTGCCCATCTGACCAGCTCATCTATTTCATCCTGTAGTCTCAGGCACTCCTCCTTGCTATTTAACACAACACCAATATTTATGCCATCTGAGAACTTACTGATCATATCTCCCCAATTCCGATCTAAATCATTAATGTACACTGAAAACAACAAGCCATACAGCAATGATTCCTGCAGAACACCACTGGACACAGGCTTCACAAAAACAATCTTTGACCATTACATTCTACCTCCTGCCACTAAGCTAATTTTGGATCCATTTTGCTAAATTGCCCTGGATCCCATAGGCACTTACCTTCTTTATCAGTCTCCCATGCGGGTCCTTGTCAAAAGTTTACTGAAGTTCTTGTAGACTACATCAACTGCACTGCCCTCCTCTACACATGTAGTCATCTCCTCAAAAAAATTATTACGATTTGTTAGACATGGCCTCCCCATGACAACACCATGATGGCTATCCTCGATTATTCCTTGCCTTTGCAAGTGGAGATTAATTCTATGCCTCAGAAATGTTTCCAATAATTTCCCTACCATTGATGTGAGGCTCACTGGCTGCAGTTTCTTGTTTTTTCCTTACTGCCCTTCTTGAATAAGCTGCCCTCCAGTCCACTGGCACCTCTCCTGTTACTAGAGAGGAATTAAAAATTGGCGCCGTGCCCCTGTAATTGCCTTCCTTGCCTCATACAGCAGCCTAGGATACATCTCATCTGGACTTGCAGATTTAACTGTTTTTAAGTCCATTAACACTCTCCTCCATCCTCAACACCGGTGCTCCACAAGGCTGTGCTCTCGGCCCCCTCCTATACTCCTTATACACCTATGACTGTGTGGCCAAGTTCCCCTCCAATTTGATTTTCAAGTTTGCTAATGACACACCATAGTGAGTCGGATCTCAAACAATGACAAGACAGAGTAAAGGAATGATATAGAGAACCTGGTGAACTGGTGTGACAACAATAATCTCTCCCTCAGTGTCAACAAAATGAAGAAGATTCTTTTCGACTTCAGGAAGCGCAAAGAAGAACATGCCCCTGTCTACATCAACGGGGACAAAGTGGAAAGGGTAGAGAGCTTCAAGTTTATTGGTGTCCAGGTCACCAACAACCTGTCCTAGTCCCCCCTTGCCAACACTATAGTTGAGAAAGCCCACCAACGCCCCTACTTTCTCAGAAGACTAAGGAAATTTGGCATGCCAGCTATGACTTTCACCAACCTGCCCAGATGCACCAATAGAAAGCATTCTTTCTGGTTGTATCACAGCTTGGTTTGGCTCTTATTCTGCACAAGACTGCAAGGAACTACAAAAGGTCATAAATGTAGCTCAACCCATCATGTAAACCAGCCTCCCATCCATTGATTCTGTCTACACATCCCACTGCCTCAGAAAAGCAGCAGCATAATTAAGGACCCCACACACCCTGGACATTCTCTCTTCCACCTTCTTCCATTGGAAAAAAGATACAAAAGTCTGAGGTCATGTACCAACTGACTCAAGAACAGCTTCTTCCCTGCTGCCCTCAGACTTTTGAATGGATTTACCTTGCATTAAGTTGATCATTCTCTGCTCCCTGGCTATGACTGTAACACTACATTCTGCACTCTTTTGTTTCTTTCTCTATGAATGGTATGCTTTGTCGGTATAGCATGCAAGAAACAATACTTTTCACTGTATGTTGATACATGTGACAATAATAAATCAAATTAAATCAAATCAATTGTGTTACAGTCCCCTGATTTCTACAGCTACTTTGTCCTACACAATAGTGAGCACAGATGCAAAATACTCATTTAGTACCTTTCCTACCCGTTTCAGCTCCACTCAGAGATTGCCATTTTGGTCCATACTCTTTCCCTGATTATCCTCTTAACCTTAATATACTTCTAACACACATTGGAGCTTTCTTTAATTTACCCACCAGAGATTTTTCTTTGCTCTCCTAATTTCTTTTTCAAGTAACCCCTGTGTTTTCTATCATCCTCCAGGGCACCCATTGTTTTGAAGCCCCTCTATCTATTTTATCTAATCCTGTACGTTGCTTGACATGCAGGGTTCTCTGGACTTTTTGGTCCCACCTTTACCTTTACAGAAACTTGTTGGCTATACTCTCTCTGCTTTCTTTTTGAATGTCTCCCCATTGTTAGGGAAACAAAGGTAGGGATTTGTATTTGTATTAGTAGACATTAGAAATACAATATACTTTTAAGTGGGTTTAATTTAATGTTTCAGTGCCTGGAGGGGTGAAATATACAGTTAGGTTCGTGCATTGTTATTTGTATGTTTGGAGGTTGGTTTCAACCCCAAATGTCATTCTATTGTGCTTACGGTGTGAAGAATAAATAAACAAGCAGTGGTTGCCTCGCAACTGGGAGCATTGCAACATAGGGAAGCTTAAGTTATAGTTTCACGTTTGTGATGGCTGATGAAGATAGGTAATGAGAGAGAAGGTAGTCTGCATAGCTCTACTAGAAGCAGTTGTTTTAGATGGTTAAACATTTAACATCTCTCTCAGCTTTGTTGGAGGAAAAGGCATACTATCGTGTAATGGTTAAGAAAACAGCTGTCGGAAAGCTAAAACTCAGCTAGTTATGGAAACTAGAAAAATTAAGGGAAATTTAAGAAAGTCTAGAGTTAATACTTGATGAATCTATTGGAATTCTTTGAGGATGTAATTAGCAGAGTTGACAAAGGAAAACCGGTCAATATGGTTTATTTAGACTTTCAGAAGGCTTTGACAAGGTCTCACATAACAGACTACTATATAAAGTTAAAGTGCATAGGATTGCAGGTAGTGTTTTGATATGGACATGAAGTGGGTTAGCAGATAGGAAGCAAAAGGTTGGCATAACCGGCCTTTTTTCAATTGGCAGACAGTGTTTAATGGAGCAATGTGGGGATCTATACTAGGACCCCAACTATTCACGTTATATATTAATGATTTGGAAGAGGGAACTAAATGTATAATCTCTTAAGTTTGCTGTTAAGACAAAGTTGGGCGGGAGGGTAAGCTATGAGGAGGATGCAGAGCTGCTTCAGCGTGATTTGGACAGGCTGAGTATGTGGGCATAGGTATGGCAGATGCAATATAATGTAGATAAATGTGAGGTTATACAGTTCAGCAACAGTAGGAAAATAGATTATTATTTGAATGAGTGAAAATTGAGAGAAGTGGATACTCAGTGTGACCATAGTGTCCTCATGCATCAGTTGCTGAAAGTAAGTGTGCAGGTACAGCAGGCAGTAAAGAAGGTAAATGGTATTTTGGCTTTCATAGCAAGAGGATTTGAGTATAGGGATAGGGATGTTTCGCTGCAATTGTATAGGGCGTTGGTGAGGCCACACCTGGAGTATTGTGTGCAATTTTGATGTCCTTGTCTGAAGAATGATATCCTTGCAACAGAGGGAGCGCAGTGAAGGTTGACTGGGCTGATTCCTTGGATGGCAGAACTGTCATATGAGGAAAGACTAAATTGGTTAGGAGTTTAGAAGTGTGAGATGGATCCCGTAAAAACATATAAATTTCTATCAGGGTTAGACAGGGGATGTTCAGAAAGAATATTCCTGATGGTGGGGGTGTCCAGAACTAGGGGTCATAGTTTGAGGATAAGTGATAAAGCTTTTAGGACTGAGGTGAGGAGAAATTTCTTCACCCAGCGAGTGGTGAATCTGTGGGGTTCAGTCCCACAGAAAGTAGTTGTGGCCAAAATGTTGTGTGATTTCAAGAAAAAAATTAGATATAGCTCTTGGGGCTAAAAGGATTAGGGGATATGGGGGGAAGGGAGATAAGAATATTGAATTTGATGATTAGCTATGATCAAAATGAATGGCGGTGCAGGCTTGAAGGGCCAAATGGCCTACTCCTGCCTGTGTTTTCTATGTTTCTATGTTTAATAAATATTTTATTCCTTAGTTAAAAATTCATCAGTAGAAGCTGTGTTCAGTAACCAGTCTCCATATTTCTAAACAAAGAAGTAAAAGTTAGGATCTATCAGGCCTGGTTCCAACCTTACATTACTTTCCCTGCCAATTCACAGAAAATTCCAACCCTCTAATGGGATTTGAACCCACTAGCTTCTGACTCTAAGGCAAGAGTACTACCAACTGAGCCACTTAAATCAGAACATACAGAGAATAAGGTGCAGTGGTAAGATGAGAGCCAGGGATACTAAAAAGCAAGGAGCTAACATGGAATGAAAAAAATATCCAGGAGGTTAGTGGGGATGAGGAGAGTGACCTTGGACAGCTTTGGAAGTGAGTTGAGACATCCAGGTGATCCAGGAGCATTGCAGGGTCTGACCAGTTGAGGTTGAGATATCTGAAAGAGGGAGCAAGTTTCAAGCCAATATTAAATAGGAAAACAGAGCAGAGCATCAAGTCCCAGCAAAGACCATTTTATGCAAACAACAACATAAATAGATTGGGAAGTTAAAACACATTGTTAATTCTATGTGAAGCCAGTGTACAAGAGGCTGAATGAAATTAAGATCAAAAGCTTTGCTACAAGACAGCTGTACGTGACTCATTGAATTCAGTGATTCACATATCGGGCCCACTGTTTACTCAGCTGATTCAGCAAGGCGTGCTCCCGGAATGTTATGTTCATGTTATTTAGTCAGCATTGCAATGTAATAATTAAACAGTTCGGGTTCTCTATCTATTTTTCTTGTTTCACTCAAAGAATTATACATACATAAAGCTGTACAACTGAATGTCTAAAAGACTATGGTCACAGACACAGCACTCTCTATTCAAACAACTTTTATTGTTGGCAGACAATGGATTTAATTTTGAACTATTTATTAGCTACTCTTATGTGACTAACAAACAATATGTACTTATGTTGTGCTAAGTGATTCATTTTTTAGCCTCTGCAAGGAGAGGTTATTCTGTCATTGTATAATCACATTATGTTTCCTCATTTAGCTACCCAGCAACCTATGCTTCAAAATGTTCAAAAGGAAAATTACTTGATGGCCAAGATCTTAAACATGAGCACTTCAATGCACAGGAGACATACCAACAGTGGTGTCTTTGCAAGATCTTCCAAATCCACTGGCAAGAAAGGCTGTCCAACAGTAACATCCTTTCCCAAGTCAAACTGCCCAACACCAAAGTGTTAGCCATTCAAAATCAGCTCCATTGTGTAGTACATGTTGTTCGTATTCCTGACACCAGACTCCCGAAGCAACTGCTCTACTCTAACTCGGTCATGGCAGGAGACTTCCAGTGAAACAGCGGACATCCTGCAAACAACCCCGAAGAAGGCAAACATACCTGCTAACTCCTGCTGGGGGGCCCTGGCTTGTGACTGACCTAAAATGGAGCAGGCTCATTCAGGAAAACACTTAGCACATTGAGAGGCTTCATCAGGAATGTGCAGAGAACTCAAGGTTTCAGAGAGAATTCACAACTTCCAGACAGCCCAAATATCCAAGCTTTCAAGCAGCTCCTGCCCACATACAGAGTCTCTGCAGATTGCCCAATTCTAAATGTTCGGACTTTCGAACAATGCTAACCGTAATCCTGTCCCCCTTCCCATTCCCAAATGTTGAAGGGTAGCACAACTGTGAAAGGGTTAAGGTGCTTCAGTCTTGAACTGCTGTCACTAACTCTGCAAAGGTTGGAGGGGATAAGAGGGTCGTTCAAGTAGTTTAAGTACCTTTAGTGGGCTAAAGGCAAAACTAAAGAGACAGGGTCAAAGGTAAGAAAAGCTTTGGGCAGTCCCTTGGTAACATGTTTCCAAGAGCTGCCCTCTTTGTAAACAGAATGTCATTAAATCATAATCAGGAAGCCAGAGCATCTGGAGGAAACCCATGCAGATACGGGGAGAATGTGCAAACTCCACACGTCAGTGACCCAAGCCAGGAATCGAAGCTGGGTGCCTATGGTGCTATGAGACTAACCACTGTGCCACCGTGCCATTTAAACATCTCATCTGCAAAACAGCACTTTAACAAAGTACCACTCCCTCATTCATGCACTAGAGTTTCAGCACTCATTAGTCTGAAGCAGAGAGATAAAGCCTGACTCAGAGATAAGGTTGTTACTCAACAGGACCAAACTGGTAGTCTGATCTTGTTCAGTGAAACCCTATATATATAGCCAACTTTCTTAAGAGATCCGGCACTACAATCGTTATAATCGAAATATAGCTTTCCAGAAGTTGTGAGGTCAAAACCCACCATGGTAATTTATGAAAATAAATTCAATAAACCCAATACTTTGTAGAGTGATATCAGAAAAAAATTTTTCTGAAAACAGCCAGATATGACATCCACAGTGACAAAGAGATACAGCAAGAAGTGTCACGACACCAGGTTAAAGTCCAACAGGTTTACTTGGTCCTCTTGTTCCTCAAGTCCAACACCAGTACCTCCACATCATGACAAAGAGATAGTTAGGGCCAGGAATGTGGAACTGCTTCAAACAATGAAGGATATCACAAGAGCAGTGCATGTAGATGGGAAGTAATGGAACTAGAGGAGAAAAAAGTCAAGTTCAGATGAGAGGAAATAAGTTCCATGAGTTGGGCATGGACTGAGACAATTGATCTATAGATTTGCTCTCAACTTGGTTCAACTTGGGAAGGAGGAAGAAGCAGGTTGTGTGGACTTGGGGAATATGAGGTTGTACCTTATGTTGAGGAGATTCCAAAAGAAACAAGGTGAGTAATTCTCTGCTAGACAATTGCTGGATGTTCAGTAGTTAAACCATGGCCCAAGAGGAGTTGTCAAAGTGTCCACTATTAGTCTTGTCAGGGTGCAGCTACTTCTATTGCACAACAACACTTTCCTACCTTGTCAGCAAGTTTGCTAATAATGTCAGTCGTGGACCTTGTTACGACATGTCCCCGGGAAAGGTCCCCTAATTTCTTAACTTCTCGAACAAGGCTCCAAATTTGCTATGCTCCCGGGTGAGGAGGAATTAGTTGGCTTCCTTCTGCATTCAACCCCCTCGGTTGGTCACAACAAGGTGAATTTAAACAGCATGCCTTCTCACTTGGGTACCTTTGCCCAGTCCAAAGGTAGCTACTTTATAGAAGGAGCCAATTTAATCAGGCTTACGTCAAAGAAAAAGTACATTTATTGCTTACAAAAAGCCCCCAGAAAATAATAAAGAACCCAAAAAACATATTCACTCACTGATCAGATGAGAAGTTAAAAGTCCAGCTGAAAGTACAAAAAATATGAATTAGTTTTTGGCTTGTTGGTGAGCATAGATGCCAGTACTTTGCGGCTGTTACATTAGTTGATATCACTGGAACTATCCTTGGCTGGTTAGCATTTAGTTTGGAGACACTGGATTCTGCAGAGTAGCTGGAAAGCTGTCTGATTTTCTTTAGCTTGTGGCTTTTGCTGAGAGAGAGAGAGAAAATATTGCCTGCAAGCTGCAGGGGTGTCTTACTGTAGCTGGCCTTTTATTCCTGGTCCTTATTAAACATGGGTGGAATTTTGCCAGTTTTTGCCAAACTGACATCTTGGACAGTGTAATGACTCAGGAAGCCCAACTAGAAAGGAACATAGTTTATTACTGAACGCAAAGTAAACCCACTACCCATGGTGTACACACACTAGTCCCTGCCTGTACTAGAATTCAACAAGTCCAATCCTGGGCCTGTCTTATAATATGTTCAGGGAATGAGTTCCAGCTAACAGGGGAACTCATACTCAACAAGCCCCCACAAGGAGATCAATCACTTATTGCCCACGGATTTTATGGGGGTTATCACATCTATCTACAACCCCCCTTGCCCCACCACCAAAGTCCAAGGGTTCCCCATGCTCCCAAGGCAATGGGGTCTTCTCCATCTCTTTGTCCATGACCTTGTTGTAGGATCTGGTTTGGAGTGAGTGTGCAATAGATAGGTGAACGTGTCTTCTACAAAGAGCATCAAAGAGCCACGACAGGGAATTCATCCTCGGTGGTGATCTCTGACTAGGTGTCTGCTGTTTCTGTCTCCATGCCTGAGCCAGCACTTTCATCATCCAAATAGCTGGCTCTTGAGTTTTTAGAGGGCAGAGCTTCTCATCCACAGGCCGGTGTGAAGGTCACCAACGATGGTGTGTCTGTACAAACATTTGCTTCTGCAGAGGGTTCCCTGAGATGGAAATGATCTACACGCTTTTTCAAGGTCTTCTCCATGGTTTTTACCACCGGCACTTCCCCCATGGAACATCACCTCCCACTACCAGCACAGAGCATCTCCCATGGAAATGGACACTCCTCTCCACAGAACACCCTGTCAGCACTGTCCCCTAGCACTGCCCCAGTACTGTGGACAATGCTGGGAGACATGCCTGGCCAATATCAGAAGTAGTGTCAAGGATTAGTTCCTGGGTACTGCCCATGCATAATCCTCTCCTACCTGGGGAATGTACTCACCAGCATGCCTCCAGCAGGTTCCACTCTGCACATTGCGGGAAACCTGTTATGATGCATAATTGTGTACCCTCACACTGACATGAATGGACAGTTTAACCTGAGGAGGGGGTGGGATCTATCAGGGGTAAAGACCTGAGAATTGTATTTAAATATATGCAAATGGAGATCCCGACTTTTAAAGTTATGTCATTGGTGGTGGGATGGGACAATTGATTGGGAAAATCCCATCGGCATAAAAGCCATGTTGGGACTCCCGCAGCAGCCCCCAGCAACATTCCCCTCTCCTGAAAAAGGGAGGGGGAAACACCTTCAGTTTTCTTTGAATTTAAACCATTTCCACATTCTGAGATATAAATCATCAGGAGATGGGTTTTGGATGTCTGCAGGAATGTGAGAATTAGCTTCTATTTTCCCATGAGCATGGGAGATTAAAATTCCTTTTTTTTTACATCGTTTTAATTTCTCCTTTCAAGTGTCTGTGTCTGAATTAGGCCTTGGCACATTTCAGGTGCAACACTCTATGATCTCTCTTGGAACTAAGCATAATTCACACCAGAAATTTCCAGAACGACATTGCTTTACACTCTCAGCCATCTTTGGCTCCTTTTAAAAACATGACTCCCTTAACAATTTCAAAATGTCTGTAAATAATTTGAGGCTGTAACATAACTGTGATGGCCTGAGAGAATGGAACGTTGCAAGTTTGGGCTGGGGTGCAGGGGGGTGGTGGGCTGCGGTGGTGAGAGATTTGAGAGAGTGAGGGGAAATCAAGAAGTTGACATGGCCAATATTATGCCAGCCGTTGTCATGGAGTTGAAAGTGGCGCAGCAAGTGCTCAGCGTCATGACAGTGCTCAGCTTTCGCTGAGGTCAAGTTGCTCTAGGTAACAGAGTGGGAGGTCAGAGGGGTTCGTGAAAATATGACAGGGCATGTGATTGGAAGAAAGGATGCAATCAAATGAAGGTGAAAAGGGATCAGGAAAGTAATGTTCCATGCAGAAAACCTTGGTTAGGCCTCATTAAGAATACTGTTTTGGTCACCTCAAATGAGGAATATAGGTGTTACAGTTCAGAGAGCTGGGTGGCGAACGATACAACTGCAGGCCAGTCTGTGTACACCTAGAAGTCTTTAATTATATGGCACAAATTATATTGGGCTGAGAGATGGCAGTTGGAGTTTAATGTGGACAAATGTAAGGTAATGCATTTTGGAAGATCTAATACAGATAGGAAATATACAGTAAATGGCAGAAACCTTAAGAGTACTGACAGACAGAGGGATCTGAGTGTACAGGTACAAAAAGGTCACTGAAAGTGGCAATGCAGGTACAGAAGGAGGTCAAGCATGCTTGCCTTCATTGGCTGGGGCGTTGAGCTTAAAAACTGGCAAATCATGTTGCAGTTTTGTAGAACCTTAGTTAGGCTGCACTTGGAATATAGTATTCAATTCCGGTCGCCACACGACCTGAAGGACGTGGAGGCTTAGGAGACATTACAGAAAAGATTTACCAGACTGTTGCCTGCTATGGAGGGTATTAGTTATGAGGAGAGGTTGGAGAAACTTGGTTTGTTCTCACTGGAACGACAGAGGTTGAGGGACGACCTGATAGAAATCTACAAGATCATGAGCAACATGGACAGAATGGATAGTCAGAAACTTTTTCCCACGGTGGAAGAGTCAATTACTAGGGGGCAAGATTTAAAGGGGATGTATGAGGCAAGTACTTTACAGAGATGGTGGTTAGTGCCTGGGACTCGCTGCAGGGGGAGGTAGTGGAAGCAGGTATGATAGTGACTTTTAAGGGGCAAATACATGAGTAGGATGGGAATAGAGGGATATGATCCCTGGAAGGAAGGGAGTTTTAGTTAAGTCGGGCAGCATGGTCGGTGCAGACTTGGAGGGCCGAAGGGCCAGTTCCTGTGCTGTAATTTTCTTTGTTCCTAGTTCTATATATCAAGCACTTCTTTGCCAGCAATGACAGTTTCAGTCTGCTCCTACAGACAAGTCCCAACTAACGTCCATCACCTGAATACCATTAATATTCCGTTAACAACAGAGACTGAGGAAAAGTTCAGGTGAGTGCCACTGGACTGACATCTTGTTCAGTTATCACAGTATGCTCAGGAATCCGGATCCTTTTACTCTTACAAAGTGTGGACTTCAGGAAGACTTCTTGGTGAACCATTTCAAATGATAAAGGCACTGAAGCATGCTCACTTAGGGAAATTACCTGAATTAGACACACTCAGGAGAGCAAGGGATGAATGCACAAACTATGTAAATGCAGAATTATGTTTTACTTTCCCTAGATGAATCATTGAACCTCTCAAATAGATTGTCAGCTTGCGTGACAGGTGCTGATTTTGCTGCAAATATGCAAAAGGCAAGTGGACAGGTTTCTAGAGGAGAGTGATATCACCACCTCCCCCCCACTAAAAAAAGATATCCAGCTGCCCCAGACAATCTTGATCCATCCGATACACAAATATGTCAGACAATCCTGATCCTCACAATACTCAGACACCAGGCAGCTCTGATGAATGATCTTCCTGACTCAAAGCACTGGCTCTGTTCTCTCTCCACAGATGCTGTTAGACTTGCTGAGATCTTCCAGCATTTTCTTTTTGAATTCCAGGCAGTAGTTCTACGCTGTCCTATACCCACAGATGGTGAATTGTCCCAATTTCTAACACCTGCAAATGCCATGTGACCCCTCATGCTCCCATATGCCAGGTTTTCTTTAAAATTGATACACTGTTATTTTCTTGTGGGCAATTATTTGCTCCTACTTTTAGATTACATTTACAGAAGACAGAAACATTTATCCTGAGCATGAAATTCTAGCAGAAATGACCTTTGATTCTCATTCAATAAGCAATAAAAGTTTTGTAGGTTAATGGAAAATACACTGGAAGACATGGTTGGAACTGGGTATTACAGGGAATTAGAGCAGAGTCCTCTTCCTTTAGGAAACATGGCATGAATCCAAGTTTTTAAAGGGTTGAAAGTCTTTTCTTTCTTTAATTATTGCAGGGCTGAAATGAAATGAACCTGATCTATTTTAATCAGAAATGATTCCACACCACAAAAGCTGACTGCATGTTTTATAACTGTTAGCACTGCTCAACCACCCTTTGAGCAGGAGCCCGATCCTAGATCTGCCACTAACTGTGGTATGTTTCAACAGCATCTTTCAGGCACAGGAGGCCAACCTGCGGCTGTGTGGCATTTTCACATTCTCCCCATGTTCTGCGTTGGTTTCCCCCAGGTGCTCCGGTTTCCTTCCACAGTCCAAAGATGGATTGGCCATGGTAAATTGCCCTTTTGTGTCCCAAGAAGTGTAGGTTAAGAGGATTAGCAAGGCAAATACTTGGGGTTGCGGGGATAAGGTCTGGATAAGATGCTCTGTCAGAGAGTTGGTGCTGAGTCCACTGTTATTTGTCATTTATATTAATGATTTGAATGAGAATGTAGGAGGCATGGTTTTAAGTTTACAGAGGATACTAAGATTGGTGGCATAGTGGACAGTGAAGAAAATTATCTCCAATTGCAATAGGATCTTGATCAACTGAGTCACCGGGCTGACAAATGGCAGGTGGAGTTTAATTTAGACAAAGACGAGGTGATGCATTTTGGTAGATTGAACCAGGGCAGGACTTACTCAGTTAATGGTAGAACATTGGGGAGAGTTACAGAACAAAGAGATCTAGGGCTACATCTTCATAGCTCCTTGAAAGTGGAGTCACAGGTGGACAGAGTGGTGAAGAAGGCATTCAGCATGCTTGGTTTCATCAGTCAGACCATTGAATACAGGAGTTGGAATGTCTTGTTGAAGTTGTACAAGACATTAGTAAGGCCACACTTGGAATACTTGTGTGCAGTTCTGGTCACCCTACTATAGAAAGGATATTATTAAACTGGAGCAAGTGCAGAAATGATTTATTAGGATGCTGCCAGGACTTGATGATTTGGATTATAAGAGGAGGCTGGATAGACTGGGACTTTTTTCTCTGGAGGGTAGGAGGCTGAGGCGTCATCCTCTAGAGGTCGATAAAAGCATGAGGGACACAGATCAGCTAGATAGTCAATGTAGGGGAGTCTAAAACTAGAGGGCATAGGTTTAAGGTGAGAGTGAAGAGATACAAAAATGTCCAGATGGGCAATTTTTTCACACAGAGGGAACAAGCTGCCAGAGGTAGTAGTAGAGATAGGTTCAATTTTGTCTTTTAAAAAGCATTTAGATAGTTACATGGGTGCAATGGATAGAGAGGGATATGGGCCAAATGCGGGCAATTGGGATTAGTTTAGAGGTTTTAAAAAAAAGGGCAGCATGGAAAAGTTGGGTTGAAGGGCCTGTTTCCATGCTGTAAATCTCTATGACTCTATGATTCAATGGGCCAAATAGCCTCTTCTGCCCTATAGGAATTTTATGATTCTGTGATTCTTCTCTTTGATCACAGAAGAAAGAAATACTATAATCACTAAAAAATTGACCGTAAGCAATTACTAATTGTAGGTATTGTTCAAAAAAAACCTTATTGCTTATTACGCCGTTCCACAGTGGTTAGAACTGCTGCCTCACAGTGCCAGGGGCCCAGGTTCAATTCAAGCCTTGGGTGACTGTATGGAGCTTGCACATTCTCCCTGTGTCCGCATGGATTTTCTCTGAGTGCTCTGGTTTCCTCCCAAAGATGTACAGGTTAGGTGGATTGGCCATGCTAAATTACCCCTTGGTGTCCCAAGATGTGTAGGTTGGAGGATTAGTGGGGTAAATACATGGGGTTATGGGGATAGGATCTGGGTAAGATGCCCTATCAGAGAGAGCTGGTGTAGACTCAATGGGCTGAACTGCCTGTTTCTGCACTGTAGGGATACCAGCATTACAACTGGCCATTTGAAGGTAAGGTTAACACAATGCATCTCCCTCTGCTTGCAATGTATTTAATTTTTTGCATGAAAACTTATGCTGGACAGTCTCATTATCCTACACCACAATGTAACTCACAGCATTTGAAATCCTTTATTTATACAATTGAGAATTTAAGTACAGTAATGCTTTTAATTTGAAGGACCATAAATATGATGAATGTAATTTCGTTTTTTAATTATGTAACATTTATGAAAATTGAATCGGCATCTAGAAAAAGGTTTACTGGGGAAACCAGAATCCTTATGCAGAGACAGCACTGTGTGCCAAAAGTTTCCAGAACCCAGCAGAATAGCATATGATGTGGAATGTCCTGGATTTGATTTTGTAGCTCATGTCATTCCAAATGATTGAATTTCAAGTTGGGTAAGCTAATGAGCATTGTCAATTATGCAAGTTTTTAAAAATAAGACTGACTAACCACATCAAACTTATCACCATTATATTTATGACAGTAGCTCATGAAAGCAACACAAAAATTATCTAAATGTTGTGAACGCACTTACCAGAATTAGTTTTTTTTATTATTCATTCATAGGATTTGGGCATTGCTAGATTGCCAGCGCTTTTATTGCCCATCCCTATTTGCCCTTGGAGGGCAGTTGAGAGTCAACCACATTGCTGTGGGCCTGGAGTCACACGTAGGCCAGACCAGGTGAGGATTTCCTTCCCTAAAGGACATTAGTGAGCCAGGTGGGTTATTCCTGACAAACAACAATGGTTTCATGGTCATCAGTTGATTCTTAATTCCAGATTTTTTTTATTGAATTCAAATTCCACCATCTGCTGTGGCAGGATTCGAACCTGGGGCCCCAGAATATTAGCTGAGTTTTCAGATTAATAGTCTTGAGATAATACTACTAGACCATCGCCTCCCCTAGTAACTGTTCACTTGTGTTTAATCTGAAACTAATTGGCCTTTTCAGTTGCTTTAAGATTTTTGAGGTAGAGGAAAGGGCTTCCTTTGCCAACTACTTAGTGCTGTCACTGAAAACAGATTATTAGATCATATATTGTTTACAGGATGTTGCGGTGTGCAACTTGGTTTCTGCCTCTCCCTATGTTGCAGCAGTAATAACACTTCAAAACAAAAGTACCACGTTAGTCATGAAGTGCTCTGGGCTTTCCTCAGCTCATGAAAAGCACTATTATAAGATATTTGCCAAAATGGAGAAATAGATCAGTCAGCCCAACAAGTTCGTGAGGTGATTATTCTTCATATCAGACGACTCCCACCCCATTATGTTCTTACTCCTTTTGGGTACACACCACTTCCAGCCTCATCATTCCTTTAGGTCATTAAATAATGTAAAAACATTTCTTTAAAAGGTTGTTATTATATACCTGAATGTCACTTATGACACAACTGTGACGGAAATTAAGCATTTTTATTATAGATACACTTAGATGCTGCTTGTTGCTGTATGGTACATGGGGATTACAAACCGATGCACAAAAATCCTGTCTCAAACTAACATGACGCAGTTGTCCACCAATCAGTCAATTTGTCTGGGACAGATTAAGAGAAGGGCTAAGCAATCAATTCAAATACAAATCTCTTTGGGGGATTTATTCAATGATCTTTACATTTTTTGAGCTTTACAGCTTTTTATTTAAATCAATTCAGTTCTCTCCTCTGTTCATCATGCGAATGAGTCTGTTTGCAGCCTTCCAAAAGAGGGAGCTCATTCAGACAGCTTCCACTGATGTTAAGAAACGGAAAGGGGCTGCTCCTGTTAATGATTTCATCGCCCAACATCACAGTTGTGAACAATTTATTACTTACGACTGCATGAGGAGCCAATTAAAGTTAACAATTACAGTAAAAAGATATGCTGTACTTGTTTGTTTTAGACTTAAACTTAAACTTACTTCCTCCAGTCCCATGCTGGACAATAGGCAGCAAGATTCCAGCCCCATCCCATCACAATCTTTTGCTGCAGCCCAGGAAGTGGCCCTTTCATGGTAGTCTCCCTTAAATGTGCTTTGCCGGGTCTTCTTTGGCAGGTCCTGTTGTTTTTTTTTCCCAACTGGTGGTATCCAATTTACTGCCATTCCGGTGGGGTGTACATCCAGGAGGCGAAATACGTGACCTACCTGCCTCAGTCCTCTCTCCATCATGATGTCCTCCGTAGCTCTTTTTTGTTGGGGGTGGTGTCTCTCTATGTGATGCCCAGGATCTTACATGGGCAACACTAGTGAAAGACATCCAACTTATGTGACGCTTTTGTCATTTTCTTCCACATTTCACTGGCATGGATTATAACTGATACTACTATTGACAAGCTTCGTTGCCATTTTGACAATGTTAAACACCCACACCATGTGAGCCGTTAGAAGACTGTTATTTCTTTGCTGATTCTTGTGTGGACACTTATCTCTATATCACCCTCTCTAGAGGTGTTGCTTCCTAGTAGGGGAAATGGGCGATATGCTTGATGTTCTGTTGTTCAATGGTGATGGGAGGGCCTTGATGCCATTTGGTCATCATTGTCTTGGTTTCTTGTGGCTGATGCATAGACTAACCTTGCTGGTACTACTCTTAAGACTGGTGGTCATGTCTTGAAGCATGCACAATTTGTCAACCACCAAGGAAGCATTGAATGTGAAATCCAGGTCTGTCAGCCATTGGTTTTGCCATGGGTTGCCGAAGTCTGCACCCACCATCACCTTCCTCAAAATAAAATCAATAACCAAGAGAGAAAGGAATGGGAGAGCATGCAGCATGCTCCTGCGATGATGGTAAAGGAGCCTGTGGTGCTGTGCTGGTTTTGATGCACAGCTGGAGGAGACACGATATAAGGCCTTGAAGATGTCAATATAACCACTCTGGGATGCTGTACTGTCTTGTGATGTACTAGAGTGACTGCCAATGGATGCTTTCGAAGCCTGCTTGAAATCAATGAAGTTGATAACAAGTGACTTCTGATGCTATGATGTTCCTGAGCGTAAAGATCTGCCACCCTGGAAGTCTGCCAGTTCATCGCAAAGTGTGGTACCTACTTCTGCTCCGATCTGTTGAGGAGCACCATGCTGAAGGTCTTGTCAAGGTACTAACAGTAGTGTGTGACCCTGAAGGCACTAAGAAGTAATCATATCGGCATACCCCTGGCAAAGAAAGGACAGCATGCCCAAAGGGAATTGGATGACAGCTAAAGGGAAGTCCTATTCTTGACAAACCCAATATTCACTTCCATCACTAGAATCAGCACCTGTAAAATCCAAACACAATTCTGATGTGGGAAGATATGCCAGGTGCTGCAACAAATGAGAACCTCCCTTGACATCTTAGGCAGCAGCAAGTTATGGTGCACAAGCCAAGGATCAAAGAGCAGTGTAGGTGCAATGATCCTGTCCTCCGAGCAAGAAGAACGTGCCATCCATGTAGTTGGCCTCACACCTTCAAATGCTCAGCACCAACATTAGGAGGGGTGGCATTCAGTAAACCATTCCACCAGTGTGCCAGATTTCACACCAAGCATGCCAGATTTCACACCAAGCATGCCAAAGTCACTCTAACTCTACTAAGACCTGTCTCCAGCCTGTTTGGAAGAGGAAGAAGGTTGGATGTGGAACTGGCACCATCATTGCTACAGATACAGCTTGTTCATTTACAGTTTAACTAATCTGTTTTGTATTTATATCCTAAGTCACGGTCTAGTTAAATGCTACTTAACTGCCTTCCAACGATAAACAGGATCATGTGATTTGAAAAGAAACTGAGTGTTCTCTGTTCCTTCCCTGAGCAGGCTATAACTTACCGAAATATTTGGACAAATGCCTGGCAAGGACTTTTCACTTGCATTATACTGACCCCCTGACATAATTCCAGAAGACATCATAATTCTTTGGAAGCCATGCCACTTGCTTCTCACAATCCAATACATTTGGACTTTTCTGCTGTAAATGGTAGGAATGCAAAAAGTCTCCATGCTGGAATGAGTGGGCACACTCAAAGGTAATATAAATGATAAGAATATGTCATAGAGTCAAAGAGTCATACAATGCAGAAAAGGCTCTTCAGCCCATCGAGTCGGTACCAACGATAACTGCCACTAAGGCGCACTAATTGTATTTTCCAGCATTTCTCCCATATCTTTGAATGTTATGATGTTTCAAGTGCTCACCCAAAAACTTTTTGAAAGTTGTAAGGTTTCCAGCATACAAAATGCCTCCTATCATTTGTGCTCGGGTAGTGTTGGGTGCCAAGAACGCCTATGTATTTCTGACATCCAGCACTGTTATGGGTTGTGAATTGGCGACAGATTTTAAGGAACCACCAATGGAGTTATCAACCATGAGGTAATAGACCTGACCCTCCAAAATGTCAATTAACAAAACATTTAACATCATCTTCAGTTTCCCTGGAGACAGGTAGCGACATAGGCTGCGACAGTCCATTGAGATCTGCCACTGTGATTCTCCACTCTCCCTTCTTCACACACCTCCTGGAACTGGCAGAAATCCCAGTGGGGGCATGCCCAAATGATCTGTAATTGTCCTTGAGAATGTGGTAGTGAGCTGTTTTCTTGTACGACTGCAATCAATGTGGTGTAGTCACACCCACAATGCTGTTAAGAGGAAGTTCCAGGATTTGACCCAAGGATGATGATGTGTGACTTGAAGGGAAACTTGCGCTGTTGGTGTTCCATGTGTCTGCTGCCCTTGCTGTTTTAGATGGCAATGGTCATGGGTTTGGAATTTGCTGTCTTGAGTTCCTACAGTGAACTTTATAGATGGTACACACTGCTGCCATTATGCATCAGTGGTGGCAGGAGTGAATGTGGATCTCGGATCTTCCCCACTCCTTGCCAGTGACAGCCAATAACAGATGTGAAACTGTTTACATTCATTTTAATCAACTCTAATATCATTAACCCATCCCCTCACCAGATATTGACTCCCCACCATATATTGACACTGCGCCGATATGACATCACACCAGCGTGGCTTAGGTTCACCCAGACACGAACCTGTCATGGGAGTCTCCCATAGACATAAAAGTATATATAGCCTGGGGGAAAGGGGCCTGGCCAGAGAATGGCCTAGCAATGCCCGTGCCACTGCCCTTGGCACAGGTTGGGACTGGCAAGTTGGAGGGGAGAGGGGCTGGCAATTGGGAGGGAGGAAGGCACCAATGATTAGAGGGAGGGGCATATGATTAGGTGGAGAAATGATGATCGGGTGGAGGGGCCAATCACCAGGGGTGGGGTAAGAGAAGTGCCAACTCTGATTGCAGGCAATGCAAATGGAGAGAGGGTTAAACACAGGTTAAAGAGGAGTGAATTGTCTCAAGCCAGGACAGTTAGTGAGACTTTGCAAGCCCAGGCAAATCGTGGGGGTTACAGATAGTATGACATGAACCCAAGATCCCAGTTGAGACCATCCTCATGTGTGCGGATAGCCAAGACTTCTTACTGTGCCTACTCCCAGTCCAGTGGAGTGTCATTAGATCTGAAGGTTTTCTGGTCAGAAACAACTCTCTACCATTTTTGGGTAAGCTATCCCCCATAGTCATTTACACACGTAGCTATTGGCTCAGTAATTGTAACACTTCTAATGCTGTAAACCTATATGATCCAAATACAGTAGTTTAGTTTGATTGACACATGAATCATTGTCGGTTCTGGGTGTTGTGTGACCACTAGTAACATAATCAACAACTGAAAATCATGCAACCGCCTTGTTATGTTTCCTTCTCCAAAAGCCTTTTTAATCCATTGTTTACATCTGCTGGGCCGTCGTGATGTTTTATTACTATTCTCAGTTCTGGACAAAATATCAAATGCTTTTATGCCTCTTCCAACTGAATTGAATTTTTATTGCTATCCCCGTACTCCTAATAAAAATACTACAGGCACACAGATTTCAATCAAGTAGCAGAAGTTTTAATTAATATAACTATCCCTATGAGAATAGCTTGGAAATTATTAGTGGAAGAAAAGAATTGGCTGTGCCACTTTTGTTTCGTTTCCCCATTAAAAGTAATTAGGCAGCAGTACAGCAGTAATGTACTGATGAGACAGGGGCTTGCTTTTCATTCCTGCAAGTTTAATTGTGGAGGTGGGTGAACCAGCCATTGTCTAGGTCAAACCAAGCTCAAGCTGAGCCCAGAGTCTGGTTTGGCTTTCACAGTCAACACTTGTACTGAGCCAATTAAAAAAAATAACAAAGAAAAAGCAAATCCCTCTGGTAAAGAGGCTGTACGGAGGCTCGGATTGGCCACTCAAAATCATGACTCATTTCTGGTGGGTAGGAGCAGTTAACCCTTTGAGAACAGCAGCACCAGCCTGTAACAAAATGAGAAACAGAATCATAAAGCTGCAAACAGATGACAAATCAAGGACAGAGTAAGGGAGGGATTGACGATAAGACTACAAAAATAGAGGGAGAAGAAAAACATAACAGCTGGAAGATAAGCACACATTTTTCAATCATTCTGTCTAGAAAGCTTTTGTGAAACTAATGTAATATGCATTGATTCTTAACCAAGATTCATTACAGGAAATTGAAGTCTCTTCAAACATTTCCTTAGAGCTTCAGTTTTATTATTTTAGAATAAAGCACTTTTCACAGCATATTCTCTTTTAGCCAAGAGGTTAGAACAGTATTAGTTGCAGATTTTTGCTGTTGTCAATAGACATCAACGTAACTGAGCAATCTTATGCTTTGGTAGAAATGCCATTCTTTAAGTGAGGAATTAAACATGCTTTATGTGTTTTTTTATGGCCAGTAATGTTTGCCTCGAGAACCACAATTTTATTCACTTTTATCGACACCCCACCTAGACAGGTAATATGATTTTCAAATCGCTGGCTTGTGTGAACTGTCATCTGATGAGCCTTCTCCATCTGGTGGGCATTATCTGCCTAATCAATAATAAGAAGTGAATCATTACAACGTGCTACACATTCACTTGTAGTTTGACAGGATTACTTGTTGTGTATTAGTGGTGCCTGCTTTCGAATTGGGTATTTGCCCTATTGAATTTGGGCTCATGCCTATTGCCAAATTCAAAATAATTCCTATTCGACTGTCCTTATAATTTGTGTCCAGAATGCCTCATCATGTGTGTGGATATGGGGTCAGACACAGTTCAGAATAGTGTGTCAATATTCACACAAGAAGGTTGGCCATGCTAAAATTGCATCTTGGTGTCAGGGTAAATATGTTATGGGGATAGGGCATGGGTGAGGTTGTTATCAGTACAGGCTTGATGGGCTGAATGGCCACATTCTGCACAGTGGGGATTCTATGATCCTGCATGGCTCTTGCTCTGTCCAAGACTGCAAGAAACTACAAAGGGTCATGAATGTAGCCCAGTCCATCACTCAAACCAGCCTCGCATCCATTGACTCTGTCTACACTTCCTGCTGCCTTGGAAAAGCAGCCAGCATAACCAAGGACCCCATGCACCTCAGGCATTCTCTCTTCCACCTTCTTCCATCAGGAAAAAGATACAAAAGTCTAAGATCACATACCAACCGACTCAAAATCAGCTTCTTCGTTGAAGCCATCAGACTTCTGAATGGACCTACCTCGCATCAAGTTGATCTTCCTCTACACCCTAGCTATGACTATAACATTCTGCACTCTCTCCTCCCTTCTCTATGAACAGTATGCTTTGTCTGTATAGCATGCAAGAAATAATACTTTTCACTGTATACTATTACATGTGACAATAATAAATCAAGTTAAATCAAATCACCCGTGGCATGGAGGTGCAAATGATTGATTTTGAACCAATTGCTCAATCTACCCAAACTTAAATAACTTCAGCCATGACTTGTAAACAGTTAGGTTCCTATTAACAAATAAAGAGCTTCCTATGGGCACAGTTAGGGAATTGTAATTTCTCCTCTCTTCCATCAAGGTGGAATTTTCACTTTAAATGATCACCTAACTGAGAGACCTGAAGTTGAGTGACAGACAATTTTAAGACTTGAACTTGCAACTGCTCAGTTGGAATCAAACGCACACCCCTTGAGTTAACAATCTAGCAAGATTTGGCAACTTTTTTAAGGAGCTTCATGCCTATTTATCTGCAGAGCCCTTCAAAGGACATGGCTGGGATGGATTAGTAGGGTATGCCTGTCAACTTTGCCCACAGTAGCGCAAAACTTTAACAGCAGTGAAATCCAAAATGTGTACCAAAGACAATTGAACTTAAAGTATTCAAAAGAGGAAATGCTTGTACAAGTTACAAAAAATATAAATTTAAATAGAAAACAAAATGAAAAATAACGTATATGTAGAAGAAAAGAAATATTGGAGCAGAAGAATTATAAATAATAAAAATCCACTTGTCTTTCCATCTGCCACCTACTTTAATACCTGTCTTTTTCTCATTGTTTCTTTCTACCTGAATATGTAGATTTCTTCTTTCTCTTTCTCTTTTTCTTTCTCCTCAGATTTTAAAAATGCGGACATACACAGATGTTGCTGGCAAGACATACAAAACAAGCAGGGCTGGCTGATTCACAATAAATTGGCTGAAACACGAGTCAGCTTCTGTCACTGGCTTACACCAACAGCACAAGATAAAAAGTCTATTATGTGTGCTGGATGAAACTGAACAAGTGTTCCAACATAAAGCTAATGTTAAATTTCAAAGAAACAAATGCTATCTTTTCCAGTATACAAGTTATTGATTTTAAGTTTGGTCTCATTGATCTATAATTCCACACCTGATACAAGTCTCAAGCATTACATTGAATAGTGCCTTCTTAACATATTAGGAGCATAGAAAGTGGAAGAAGAAGTAGGCCATTTGGTCCTTCGAGCCAAATTTATCAATATATCCCAAGGTACTTCATAGAACCCTTAGAAGCAGAGTTGGACATTGAGCTATATAAGGCACTCACTGAGTAAATGGCCAACTATTTATCAAAGAGGCGGTTTTTAAGGAACATTTTAAGGGAGGAAAGCAATTTAGAGTGGTAGAAAGGTTAATGGACCCAAATCCAGTGCTTATGGCCTTGGCAGCTGAAGGCAAGCCTACCAATGGTGGAGCAATTAAAATTAGGGATGCTCAAGAGGCCAGAATGAGGTGAGCATTCAGGTAGCTGAAAAGGTTATGTGGCTGGATGAGATTACAAGAGCAGGACAGTTGAGGCTTTAGAAGGATTTGAAAATAAGAATTAAAATTTTAAAATTGAGGTATTGCTTGAACAAAGCTTGTGTAGATCGGCGGACACAGCGGCAATGGGTAAAAGGGACTTCACTCGAGTTAGGAGATGGGCAGCAGTTTTTGATTACCCCAAGTTTGTGGAGTCCAGACTGTCAAGGCAAACCAGGAGTGCATTGTAATAGTCAGGAAAAAAACGGAACGAATGAGGGTTACAGCAGCAGAGAAGCTGAGGCAGAGTCGGAGATGTGTCAGAAGTGGAAATAGGTGGTCTTATTGGTTGTGGGGTGTGGGTAGGAAGCTCATTTCAGGGTCCAATATGACACTCAGGTTACAAAGAGTCTGATTCAATCTCAAACAGTTTCCTGGGAGAGAGATGGAGCCCATAGGCAAAGAGTGGAATGCCCTTCCTGCAACAGTAGTGGACTGACCAATATTAAGGGCATTTAAATGGACATCGGACAAACATATGGATGATATTGGAATATTGTAGGTTAGTTGGGCTTTAGATTGGTTTCACGGATTGGCGCAACATCAAGGACCAAAGTGCCTGTACTGCACTGTAATGTTCTATAGTTAGGGAACGGACTTTGTAGCAAGAACTGAAGGTAATGGCTTGGGTTTTCCCAATTCTTAATTGAGAAAAATTCCTGTCCATCTAGTACCCGATGTCAGCTATGCAATCCAATAATTTATTTATTTTTATTATACATTTACAGCATATGGGGGTTGCTGGCTAGGCCAGCATTTATGGCACATCCCTAACTGCCACTGCATTTCAGAAGGCATTTGAGAGTCAATCAGATTGCTGTGGATCTAGAGTCACATGTAGGCCAGGCTGAGTAAGATTGGCAGATTTCCTTCCCTAAAGGATATTAGTGGAATATAGCATCAGCAAAGGAGTTGACAGAGGCGGTGGTGAGGTAGAGCTTCAGCATTAATGTGAAAAGCAGTGCTGTGTTTTTGGGATGATGTTGCCAAGGGCTACCATAAAAATGAGAAATAGGATATAGAAATCACTGATTAGCTGATGTAAATGGATAGAGCCACTAATGATTGACTAAGTTGATGGTATCCAATACAGTGAGAAAAACAATCAACCTAATTAAGCACAGGTCAGAAAATAGAAACCTCCTTCAACTTACACAAGCATTTTTATTCTGAGTAGTTGAGGACTGTCTCCTCTGTGCCCTTTCTCTATGTTCTTATTTTAGTACATTCACTGGATGACTCTGGGTTGAAGGCTTTATGTTATTTGGACAGGTTACCCAAAATCTTGTGTTCCATTGAGAAGACAAGAGTATGTGGTAATATAACAGGGGTGTCAGGAAGCACTTCTTCACACAGAGTGGTAGAAATCTGGAACAATCCCCCAGGAAGCTGTGGAGTTCAACTGGGAATTTCAAAACTGGGATTGATTGGATTTTATTGGGCAAAGATATTGAGGGTCACTGAACCAAAGAAGGCAAATAGAGTAAATTCATACCATGATCTAGCTGAACAGTGGAGCAGGCACAAAGGTCTGAATGGCCTACTCCTCTTCCCATGTGGTGTAAAATGAGCCAAAGAGATTTATGATCCAAGTTTGATTTTACACCCCATAGAAATCATCCACAAAATTTACCAGCAACTATAAAAATAACACAACAGATTTCACCAAACTCATCTCCAAACTCAGTGGCCTAGGGCTCGGCTCCTCCCTCTGCGACTGGATCCTAGACTTTATAGTCCACAGACCACAATCAGTAAGGACAAGCAACAACACCTCCTCCACGATCATCCTTGACACAGGTGCCCCGCAAGGCTCTTTCTTCACCCCCTTACTATACTCCTTATACACCTATGACTGTATGGCCAAATTCCCCTCCAACTCGATTTTCAGGTTTACTGATGACACCACTGTCGTGGGTCAGATCTCAAACAATGACAAGACAGAGTACAGGAAGAGGATAGAGAATCTCATGAACTGGTGTGACGACAATAATTTCTCCCTCCATGTCAACAAAATGAAAGAGATAATCATCAACTTCAGGAAGCATAGTGAAGAACATGTCCCTGTCTACATCAAAAGAGACAAAGTAGAAATGGTCAAGAGCTTCAAGTTTTTAGGTGTCCAGATCACCAACAACCTGTCCTGGTCCTTCCATGCCAATGGTATAGTAAAGAAAGCTAGCCAACGCCTCTACTTTCTCAGGAGACTATGGAAAAGTAGCATGTCCACTATGACTCTCACCAAATTTTACAGACAACTACAGTAAACTACAAAGAGTCGTGAATGAAGCCCAGTCCAAACTCAAACCAGCCCCCCATCCATTAACACTGTCTACATTTCCTGCTGCCTCAGCAAAGCAGCCAGCATAATCAAGGACCCCAAGTGCCCCAGACATACTCTCTTTCACCTTCTTCTAGTGGGAAAAGGATAGAAAATCCTGCAGACACTTATCAACTGACTCAAGAACTGATTCTTTCCTTCTGCCAGGAATGGACATAAATTTATCTTTCTCTATACCCTATCTATGACTGCAACACTACATTCTGCTTCTCTATATATGGTATACTTTGTCAGCATAGCACCCAAGAAACAATATTTTTCACTATATACCAATACATATGACAATAGTAAATCAAATCAAATCAAAAACAGAGAACAACCAAACAAAGTTTTGAATAGGAGTTTGAGAAAAGGTATAGTTTAATGATAAACTTTCAAACCAGCAGATGTACTTGAGAGAACTCAAGCCAAATTAAAATGCATTAAGTGTTCTCACATATGAATTGTTGTTTTATTGATTGTACAATCACGGAATCATTAAAATAAGATCAATATACAACTCAAATTAAAGACGATATTTTTACATTCTGGTTACCAAAAAAGCTTTTACAAAAATGCAGGGCTAGAGTTTTTACAGATTGAAAGGAAATCAGTGACTTCACTAAGTACACACAATACAGCTGTTTGAATTATACTGGATCAACTCTGTGTCACTTGACAACAGCTGCATGAACACTGAAGTCATGCACAATTGAAATCATGAGTGTAATGCCCTGTTCACACTGTCCTTTGCAAACTGGACTTCTTCCCATTTCCGGCATAAGGCAGTTCGTGAAGCACAGTCTAAATATGTGGACTCTCCACAAAGCTGTCCAAAGTCGGTTCTGTGAGGCCTCTTTATCTTGCTTATTTTGGAGGAAATAAGCTGAACTGAAACTGATTACTGTTTTCTGCACATTGATTTGCAGCTGGTTAATTTGAAATTACAAGTAATTACTGAAATATGCTTTTTCTATATTATACTTGTACACTAATATTAACAATAACGTTATATCCCTTCTATTAAAAATTGTTTCATTTACTTTGTTGATATATGGCATGACGACAGAATGGTTAGCACTGCTGCATCACAACGCTAGGGTTCTGGGTTCAATTCTGGCCTTGAGTGATTGTGTGTGTGAAGTTTGCACATTCTCCCCATGTCTTTGTGGGTTTCCTTTGGGCACTCTGTTTTCCTCCCACACTCCAAAGATGTGCATGCTAGGTGCCTTGGCCATGCAAAATTGCACATTAGTGTCAGGGGATTAGTGGGGTAAATACGTGGGATTAATGGGATAGGGCCTGGTTGGGATTGCTGTTGGTACAGGCTCGATGGGCCAAATGGCCTTCTTCTGCATTGTAGAGATTCTATGATACAGGTTTTGTCTTACTTTCTGCAATACATGAAATTATGCTATTTAAGTCAGTCTGGCTGGTCATTATGGATTTTGAAAAATGCTCCATGTAGAATTAAAATCATCTCAAGAATTAGTAATACATGGTTGATGTGTGCATCCAACAGTAAAGGTCATAAAAGCAATATTTATCTCTTCAAGTAAACCAAAAGGGGAAAGAGGAGAGAAGGATCTAGAAGGACATGGGCAGTAGATGCAAGGAAGACCATCTTCTCCAAATTCCTTTCCTAGTCACACACCATTTGACTTGGAAATATATCACCATTCCTTTACCATTAATGGCTCAAAGTCCTGGGACTCCCTCCCTGACAGCACAGTGGGTGCACTTACATCACGTGGATGCAGATGTTCAAGAAGGCAGCTCACTGCCACTTTCTCAAGGACAGTTATGGACAGACAACAAATGTTGTCTTGTCCAGTGACAGCCACATCCTATGATAGAAACATAGAAACATAAACAGTACAGCACAGTACAGGCACTTCAGCCCTCGATGTTGTGCCGAGCTTTGTCCGAAACCAAGAGCAAGCTATCCAACTCCCTATCAGTCTGGTGTGCTCCATGTGCCTATCCAATAACCGCTTGAAAGTTCCTAAAGTGTTCGACTCCACTATCACAGCAGGCAGTGCATTCCACACCCCAAACACTCTCTGAATAAAGAATCTACCTCAGATATCCCTCCTATATCTCCCACCATGAACCTCATTGTCATGCCCCCTAGTAACAGCTAAATCCATCCAAGGAAATAGTCTCTGAACGCCCATTCTACCTATCCCCCTCATCACCTTATAAATCTCTATTAAGTTGCCTCCACTCGAAGGAGAAAAGCCCCAGCTCCCTCAACCTTTCCTGATAAGACCTACCCTCCAAACCAGGCAGCATCCTGGTAAATCTCCTCTGCACTCTCTTCAATGCTTCCACATCCTTCATAGAGCAAGGTGACCAGACCTGAACACAATATTCCAAATGTGTTCTCACCAAGGTCCAGTATAGTTGCAGCATAACCCCACGGTTCTTAAACTCAAATCCCCTGTTAACAAACGCTAACACGCTATAAGCCTTCTTCACGGCTCTATACACTTGAGTAGCAACCTTCAGAGATCTGTGAATATGAGCCCCAGGATTCCTCAGAGCCCTGCCGTTGACCCTGTAGTCTGCATTCAAGTTCGTCCTACCAAAATAAATCACTTTGCACTTATCAGGGTTAAACCCCATCTGCCACTTTTCTGCCCAGCTCTGCATCCTATCAATGTCTCTTTGCAGCCTACAAGAGTCCCCCACCTCATCCACTACTCCACCAATGGTGTCATCAGCAAATTTACTGACCCACCCTTCAGCCCCCTCCTCCAAGTCATCGATAAAAATCACAAATAATAGAAGACCCAACGTTGATCCCTGTGGTACATCTCCTCCTGTTTTCCTTCATCGCCTGCTGCTGCCCTTCGTCTCCTCCTGCTGCCCTTCGTCTCCTCCTGCTGCCCTTCGTCTCCTCCTGCTGCCCTTCGTCTCCTCCTGCTGCCCTTCATCTCCTTCTTCATGATTTCATCAATTGGAAAAAACACTTCTGAATTGGCTAAGATCAAGTGTAGTATCGACATGCTGTGCGTGGTTGAAGTCATTAGGTTACATTTCAGCTTCATTTGAAGCAATTTTTAAAAGCGGCATCTCAGCCTTTTGTCTAAGATACAAATGAGATCAAGCCTTGGAGGAGGAGCTGTGCCTACTCCAATCAGCTTGGATCATGTAGATCAAGCCCAAGGCAGGAGGTGAGAGCCCTGTCTTGTCAGCTTGGATCGGGAATGTCCCAATTTGTTGAGACTCTGAATTGGACTTGATTGGATTGAATTGGAATAAAAACAAAAAAAAGTCTGTTCTTATCAGTTTAATATCTGATATGTCTCTTATCTGGGGACCATATATTAAATTGATTTTTGGAGCAGGGAGATGGAATAGGGCAGGTTATAAACTTTCCAATCCAAATATGTTGGCTTAAGAAAAGAGGAAATACTGAAATATGCAGCAGGTCAGGAAGCCTCTGTGGAGCAAGAAACAGTGTTAGCCTTTCAGATTAATGACCTTCCATAGGAATGGAAAAAAGTTAAGACGTGTGTCAGGTTCTAAGCAGGTACAGAAGCAGGGAAAGTAGTGAGGGGAGGAGGGAGAGAAAGAAAGAACAGACATGGCAGCCTATGGTAAGATAGAAGGCAGAAAAAATAAATGGTAAAAGGAATGATGGCGCAAGGCAAAAGGTGATAGTAATAGAATGAACTAAGAAACAAAAGATGGATATAAAGGAGGTGTAAATGGCAACAGCAGAATCATCACAAAGAGCTGAAAAAATTGGACTTCTGGTTATTATCTGAAATTGTTGAACTCAATATTGAGTCCAGAAGACTGTGAAATGCCTAATCTAAAGATCTGGTGTTGTTCCTCGAGTTTTGACTGAACTTTGTTAAACATGTTGAATGCTGAAATCAGAGGTTAGCATAGGAGCAGGAAACAGCATTAAAATAATGAGTGACTAGAGGCTTAGCGTCATGCTTGAGGCTGGAATTGAGGTGTTCTGAAAAGCTGCATTTCATTTCCAAATTGTTGAGAAGACTTGACATGGGAAACTAAATCAAAAGACATGTAAGAAAATTACTATTTCACCTGGAAGGAGTCTAGGGACGTGGGCAGTGGCAGGGAGGAGATAGAAGGGCTTCTCCTGCATTTGCACAAGAAAGTGTTTTGGGAATGGGCTGGGTTGTTGGGGGTAATTGAAGAGTGGACCGGTGTACCTTGGGGGGAATGATCTTTTTGGAAGGGGAGGGAGAAGATGAATTTGCTACTGGCTTCATACTGAAAGTAGCAGAAATAGTGGAGGATGATCCATTGAATTAAATGGCTGGTGGGATAAATGAGGAAAATGGTGAGAACAAATTCTGGAAATGGGACAAACATAGCTGAGAGTCCAACATCCATACAGGAGGGGAATCTTTAATTGAGAAAAGTAAAAGACATATCGGAAACACTGCTAGGGAAGGTGGCATTCAGAACAGATGCAACAGAGACTGGGAGAATGGAATACAGAAAAACAGAAATCCTGTAAAATGGATCGCCCCCTCTCTGACCCTGAAAGATCAGTCCTCAGAAAGAGCCTCAGCTTCATCCCTTACACCCCTAACTCAATGAAACTCAAACTCAGCATGTGAATTTAGAAATGGCTAATAAATGATGGCCGAGCCATTGCCACCCACATTCCATGGAAGGATAAAAATTTTTTCATTGTCTTCACCTGTTAGGCCGGGAGCTTCCCTCCATACAAGAGATCCTTTCTTCCAGCTTTGGTATCCTTATTCTACATGGACCCTTTCCTCTGACCTCTTACCCCCTCTAGATATTTTTATTAAGAATTACCAACATGACATCTAGGCCTTTTGTGACGAGTCTCCCAGGCACTTTTCTTAGCACAATCAACACTGTGCTGGAAATCGACATGGAGCTGATTATCATATAAAAGTGTCAGAGAAATTGACATTTCCACATGATCAGCGGGGCCCTAGATGGTATTGAACTGAATTATCTGGGTGTGCTAGCATTGTCCCCCACACCCGGTCCCCTGGCCAGGAATGTTTCCCACATCAGGGTTTACAACTGCTCCCCACTATCAGGGAACAGGTGACCTCACCCCACTAGTGGGGACAGAGGCCATTGAGGCCACACAAGAGGTCAAGGGCAAGGGGGGGTGCCCCTTGGGCACTGCCAATGGGGTGGGGCATAGTAGGGCTGGACCAGTTGGGCAATCGGGGGGAGGGGGTGGAAACCTGCTGCCACTCTACACTAGCATTTGTGCAAGAGGGAGGGAGGTGGAAGGTGGTTGGGGGCTGTGGAGGTTCGGGCATGTTCATTGGGGTGGAAGGGATCAGGGGTAGCCATTTGGGGTGATAAAACGGGGACGGCCTGGGGGTGAGGGGCAGGAGGGTTGTAACTGGCCTGGGGGTGGGGTGGGGTGGGGGGGAGCGAGGAGACCGGCTCCAGTAGGCCAGTGATCCGGGAAGGGGGGTTGCTGTTGGGAAGGAGAGTGATGGGGGGGCATGTCAAGAGGCCAGCCATTGGAGGGGTTCCGGGGAAGGCCAACATTTGGGAGGCAGGCGATGGGGAGGGGCGGGTGGGCAGTGCGCATTCACTGATCTCCGCATTGACAAATCAGCACATGCACAGCGGCCTGCTCAGCACTACTTTTCCAGCATCTCGGGTGGGAATCGGTCCCGCCCACCACCTTTCAGCATGAATCATCTGAGGCACTCTGTGATACATAGCATGTTGGACATTCGCTCCAGTAAGTATGCCCAAAAAACAGATGGGAATTTCTCCCATTTTCCCACCAGTTGGGCACTTAGTTTTGTTTTGGGAAAATCCCGGAGCTCTTGTCTCAGTTTTTCTACTCTACTCACTTACTCTATCCTACTTCCCGCAGAAGTTGCAATACTCTGTTCTCAGAAGTCCAACCCTGTTATTGTCATTAAACCTGCTGACAAGGATAGTGTTATTGTTACTTGGAAAATTGATTTCAACCAAACAGAGGCTGAGTGCCAACTCTTTGATGCTTCCTCCTGCCTCCCCTAGACCATTAACCCACTACTAAAAACCAATTCATTATTTTCCACACTGTTGCTAGCTTCATCTCTTCTGGAAGTCTTACCCCCACAGTCTCGAACTTCTTAAACCCCAACCCTTTGTGACTTGCTTCTATTGTCTTTCCAATATCCACTGTCTTGGTGGACCCATCATGTCAGCCTGTTCTTGCCCCATGGGGCTGACATCTTTTTCTCTGGACTCTAAATTTACTCCTCCATGTCCAGTCTCTACCCACCTAGATTAGCAACATTGTAAATGCCTTCAACTACATTAACAGTTTCTGGCCTAAGCTATCCCCTTCTTATCAAGGACATTCAATCTTTCTACACCCCTAATCCTCACAGGATGGCCTAAATACTCTACACATCTCCCTTGGGCTCAACCAGATGCCACCCACCACCATCCTCATCCACCTGGTTGAATTTGTTTTTACGTTGAATAACTTCTCCTTTGACTCCACTCACTTGCTCCAAATAAAAGATGTTGCTAAGGCAACCCATATGGGTCCTAGCTGTGCCTGTCTCTTTGTGGGATATGTGGAACATTCCTTGTTTCAGTCCAACTCAGGTCCCTCCCTCATCACTTTTTCCAGTGTCTTTTCCCTACTCCCCCCACTGCCCAGGCCCCATATGCTCCATCCAAATGAAATAGCAATTCAACAGCTCAATGGAAACTTGAAGAACAGATTCTCATCTTTCAAATAGGCACTTTACAGTCTTCCAAGTTCAACAGTGAGTTCAGCTATTTCAGATCATAACCATGACTGCCATTTTTAATCGCAGCTGTTGATAAAAATTCTGCTATTATCACTTAGATTTCCTCTAGACCCATCTTTTCTATCCCTGCTTACCCCATTCCCATTCCCTTTGCTTTGCACCATCATCCCTCATTCCTTTCGAATTTTACGGCGAAAACCTCCAACTTCGCCCATTGCTGAGATTCTCCGATGCTGCTGCCATGAATGGAGTTTTTGCTCAGTGCCAAATTCTCTATTCTTGCCAGCAGTGGGTATGGCTGAGATTGGTGGTTCCCACCTTAATCTCCCCTGCCTTCCACGCTATCAGAGGTGACCTTCTCTTCCCACTCTACTCCTCTGCCTCCATACAGCTTAGAACATGATCATAGTTTTTAGAGTTTAATGTTTATTTCTTACTGTCACAATTAACACTAACAATGCAATGAAAATCCCCTACGCCACACCCTGGCATCTGTTCAAGTACACTGAGGGAAAATTTAACATGGCTAATGCACCTAACCAGCACATCTTTTGGACTGTGGGAGAAAACCAGGGCACCCAAAGGAAATCCATGCAGACATGGGAAGAACGTGCAGACTCCACACAGAGAATGACCCAAGCCAGGAATCAAACCCTGATGCGATGAGGCAGCAGTGCTGACCATTGTGCCACTGTGCTGCCCCTGCAGAGAATACAGCACATAGAATTCCTACAGCGCAGAAGGAGGCCATTCAACCCATCGAGATACATCCCTACAGGCAATAAACCTGAAATGTTAATTCTATTTCTCGCTTTACAGATGTTGCCTGACCTGCTGAAAACCTACAGGATTTTCTTTCTTTGTTTTAGATTTCCAGCAACTGCAGCATTTTGCTTTTTAATATTAGCTAAAGTGGCTTCCACTGCTGTTGGTAGAAAATTATGATGTAGAGATGCCAGCACTGGACTGGGGTAAACACAGTAAGAAGTCTCACAACACCAGGTTAAAGTCCAACAGGTTTATTTGATAGTAATCCCACAAGCTTTCGGAAACATTGTTCCTTCATCAGGTGTGTGGAAGGTTCTGTGGAATTACAATCAAATAAACTGGTTGGACTTTAATGTGGTGTTGTGAGACTTCTTACAGTAGGAAATTACTCATAGAGAATTGCTACAGCACTTACTTTTGGGATTAATTTTTATGTAAGTAATTCTGTTTTAACTCCTTAAAACAGGTGACAAGGTGCTATATAAATGGAAATGTATCTTTCATTACTTGCCAAGTATTATGAAATTAATAAATAATTTCAAAATATTGTTTACATTTGTAAGAACATGAGAACAGAAGAATTTTTAAAATTCCAACAATTTTAATAATATTGTCACAAGTCGAGTAATGGACCAAATAAACAGAAAACATTGTCCTTCTGTGCTGAAATCACTCTATAGATTTGAAGGGTTCGGAAAAAAGTCAGGGGAGTGGAACAAGCTGAGTTACTCTCACAGAGAGCCAGCATTAAGACGATGGGGTGAATGAACTCCTTCTGTGCTGTAACCGTTCTATGATTCTATAATGGATCCCACACGACAATTTGCTGATGACACAAAGATGAGTGGAAAAGCAAATTGTGCGGAGGGTGTGGAAAGTCTGCAGAGGGATCTGGATAGGCTGAGCGAGTGGGCGAGGACCTGGCAGATGGAGTACAATGTGAGCAAGTGTGAGGTTATGCACTTTGGCAGGAATATTAGTAGGAGGGATTACTATTTAAAGGGTGAAAAGCTGCAGCATGCTACGGTGCAGAGGGACCTTGGGGTCCTTGTGCATGAGTCGCAAAAACCCAGTCTGCAGGTGCAGCAGGTGATCAAGAAGGCGAAAGGGATGCTGGCCTTTATAGCGAGGGGGATAAAATATAAAAGCAGGGAGGTCTTGCTGCAAGTGTACAGGGTACTGGTGAGGCCGCAGCTGGAGTACTGTGTGCAGTTTTGGTCGCCGCACTTGCACAAGGATATTTTGGCCTTGGAGGGAGTGCAGAGGAAGTTCACTAGGCTGATACTGGAGATGAGGGGGTTGGACTATGAAGAGAGACTGAATAGACGGGGTCTGTACTCGTTGGAGTTTAGAAGGATGAGGGGGGATCTTATAGAGACGTATAAGATAATGAAAGGGATGGATAGGGTAGAGGTAGAGAGATTCTTCCCGCTCAGAAAGGACAGTAGGCCTGGAGGGCACAGCCTCAAGATAAGGGTGGGGCAGTTTAGAACAGAGTTAAGGAGGAACTTCTTCACTCAAAGGGTGGTGAATCCCTGGAATTCTCTGCCTGTTGAAGTGGTGGAGGCTACCTCGCTAAATATATTTAAGTCACGGGTAAATAGGTTTTTGACAGACAAGGGAATTAAGGGTTATGGGGAGAGGGCGGGAAAGTGGAACTGATCCACTTCAGATCAGCCATGATCTTATTGAATGGCGGGGCAGGCTCGAAGGGCTAGATGGCCTACTCCTGCTCCTATTTCTTATGTTCTTATGTCTATGAGACAATGAGTATTGACAAGTTTCTGCGGTAAACAAGATTCAGTGACTCATGAATTACAGATACAAGATTAAATCATTCAGGAAATTATTATATTTCAACACAGCCTTTAGAGCAGTGATAATATGTTACTTTGCAATACAAAATGTCTGGTTGTAGAGGTTCTAGGGTGTAAAAAGTCTGTTTTTTTCCCCAAGAGGAAGTGAGTAAATTCATAAATTTATGCCAATAATGTCTGATTATGTCTCTGTGAAAATGAATGTGAAAAATTACCATGTGTTGAAACCTTGCTGGAAATAAGAATCTCACAGCCCGTCTGTAAGAAGGAAGAGTGTTTTCGCAACAACAAAAATTATTGGAATTTCACCAGAGGAAACTAAGCTTTGATGTTATTTTTTGATAAGGGTACTTCCAAGTTATTTTCTTTCCCTGAATCAGGCACCACCTTCAGTGGAGCAATGATCCTATTCTATGTCAATGCCGTTTTGAGTCAGATTTTAGGAGGTGGCCAGTAATGGCAGTCTCTGTGATTCTCCTTCACATGATGTGGGTATGCCGGCGTTGGACTGGCGTAAACACAGTAAAAAGACTGACAACACCAGGTTTTAGTCCAACCGATTTATTTGATAATAGACTCACAAGCTTTCGGGTTAGTCCCTTCGTCAGGTGAATGGCTGACGAAGGGACTAACCCGAAAGCTTGTGAGTCTATTATCAAATAAATCGGTTGGACTAAAACCTGGTGTTGTCAGACTTTTTACTGTATTCTCCTTCACAACATTGAGGAGCACTGGTGTTATTTGGCACCCACCCACAATGGCTGAGATAAGGAACTTAAACATGTTTTGATGCTTCAAGTTATTGCATCGCTGGCTTTATTTTGTGAAAAAATAGCAAAGGTGCCATCTTGCCTGAAATGTGTGTTTTGGTAGAATGGTGCAAGGAAAAAGACTAATGTCGAATTGCAGGAAGAAATAATTATCATACCGAATCACAAACCAAAAAGCCACTAATGGAATTTTGCCATAATAATGAGAATGTGATCATTTTGCTTAAGAGAGAAAATACTGAAGAAATCAATGTATTTATTCTGTGTTCTAGAAAATTGCAGTAAGAATTTGTATTGTGGTGAATGAGAATGAAAATCAGAGTATAGCTACATATCGTCAATAAAAAAAGACATTAATTAATAGAAGAAATTAGCCAGTCAGATACATAGAACACTACAGCACAAAGTTGCGTCGATCACATCTATACCTACCAAGCCATAGACCTATCTATAACCCCCAATCCCATTAGATCCCATATACTCATCCAGAAGTCTTTTAAAAGACCCCAGTGAGTTCGCCCCCACCACCACCGACGGCAGCCGATTCCATTCACTCACCACCCTCTGAGTGAAAAACTTACCCCTAACACCTCGTCTGTACTTGCTTCCCTGCGCCTTAAATCTGTGTCCTCTCATAGCGACCATTTCAGCCCGGAGAAATAGCCTCTGAGAGTCCACCCTATCTATTCCTCTCAACATCTTATAAACCTCTATCAAGTCGCCTCTCAACCTTCGTCTTTCCACGGAAAAGAGTCCCAGCTCCCTCAACCTATCTTCATAAGGCATGCCTCCCAATCCAGGCAACATCCTTGTAAATCTCCTCTGCACCCTTTCAATAGCTTCCATGTCCTTCCTATAGTGAGGCAACCAGAACTGCGCACAGTACTCCAAGTGGGGTCTGACAAGGGTCTTATAAAGTTGCAGAATTACCTCCCTGTAGCAAGCACATAAAAAACAAACAAGTTTTGATGATCGTTCTCAAGTAAGAGAACTCCTTTTCCTCTCAATGACTGTGTGGTACATGCAAATTGCAACAAAATCAGTGTAAGAGACCAATTCAAATCACTAAAACAGCAACATGATGAGTATTTTCAGGGTATTGAGAAATCAGCAGTGCACAACGTCAACAAAGAAGACTTGTTACAAGTTTTCCCAAAAGAACCAAAGCCTAGTGACAGTTTCATGTAAGAAAGAAGGCCGGAGAAAATGACTACAAAATGATCACATCACTCATTGACACAGAGACCGTATTGTAAGGGAGTAGGCACTTGTGAGAAATGAAAGAGGTGTGATCGTTCTTTTTGAGGGATGATATTCACTGAATCTAACAAAAGAATACAACTATTATATCAAATTGCTACAGCTTTGAAATTTACCCTTCCATTTTGTGCAGGAGAGTGCTGAGGGAAAATTAAAAATTAACAATCAGAATATATTTCCTGTCTATTTTATTCCATTCAATGCTATTTTAATGGCAGCAGGTTTCTTGGCCTGCGAGTGTCCTTCTATTGAGAGGCCAGATGTTTCATACTGTAAAATTAGGAGCTTGATAAAAATTTAACATTACCACTTAGGTTTCTGCTGCTACTTTTTCCATTAGGTAACTAGCTGGTCTTTCAGTCTGGTGTGCTGCTGAGAGGTACATGAACTAATGTTAAGGAAGTCATGCCATTAAATTCAGCAGGGTCTCTGTGTCCCCAGCATTTCCAGGTTTCCTCTACCAAACACATGCCTTTGTTCCCTCACTGTGAATATCAGGGCAATTCACTCTGTTTCTCTTTCTTCAAAAATGCTCTCTGGCTTGTAGATTCTTTGGATGATTTTCAGCTTTTGTTTTGGATTTCCAGTATTGCAGAGTTTTGCTCTAGTTTGAGAAATTGGGGAAGTGTATAAATGAGAAGACCATAAAACAAAAAGATAGTTGTTGTTTTTGGAGAGCAACCACCTCAACCCCCAGCTACAGAAGTTCCTCAAGTTAGTGTCCTAATCCCAAACATCTTATGCTGCTTCAAAATGACCTTCTCTCCATTAAAAGATGAAAGGAGTGATGATTGTATCTTAAATACCATTTGTGACTCCTTAGATACTGAAGCAGTCTGCACCCATATGCAGCAAGACTTGGACGCCATTTAAGCTTGGTGTCATAGAACCATTGAATCACAACAGTGCAGAAGGAGGCCATTCAGCCCATTGAGTTCGCACTGATTCTATGACAGAGCATCTTACCCAAGCCCTATTCCCACAACCACATGTATTTACCCCAATAATCCCCCTAACCACACATCTTAGAACGCTGAAGGGTAATTTAGCATGACCAATGCACCTGACCTACACATCTTTGGATTCTGGGAGAAAAATCAGAGCATCCAGAGGAAATCCACACAGACAAGGGAAGAATGTGCAAACTCCATACTGTCACTCAAGACCAGAATTGAACCTGGGTCCCTGGCACTTTGAGACTGCAGTGGTCTGATAAATGGCAAGTAACACTTCCGCCATGTGTGCCGGTCAATGACAACCTCTAAAAAGAGAGAATCTAGCCATCTCCCCTCGGCATTACCATCACTGGATTCCCCCACCATCAATATCCATTGTCCAGCCACATAAATACCGTGGGCAAGTCAGAGGCTGGGAATTCTGCAATGAGTAACTCATGTCCTGAGTTCACAAAGTCTGTCCATCATCTATCATTGTGTGGTGGGTGGAGTTGGTTGGTCAGATAGGGATGAATAAGGTGATGGTGCAGGGGGGTGGTGGGAGTTGGGGAGTTGGGTGGCCGTGGGGCAGAGTAGAGTGGTCAGTGAGGGGTGGCTAGTGGATGTGTGGGGGGATTGGTCAGTGGGAGGAATCAAATGGTTGGGGGGTGGTCAGTGCAGTGAATTGGGTGGTCAGTGGGGTCAGAATTCAGAACATATCACATGACCCCATTATTCCTTCATCTTACCCCAAATGAAAGGGACAGTGCCAAAGCATGACAATCTCACAAATGCCATATTTGTGACAGATGTTAAAAGACTTTTCAGTTTTTCAAGCTCCTTCTACACATTTTGTACAATCCACTCCATGCACTTCATTCTTGAGTACTCGTTTCCAAATATAAATGAGGATATTGCCAATGGTATCCACACTTGTAACACAATGGCAAGTGCACCTGTGTAATTCTGGGGAAATTAGAATCAGATTAAGGACAACTCCAGAACAGCTAACCAAATCTGCACATCCACTATTTAGCTGCGGCTTGTTGTCCTTTACTGACATATGAACATAGGAATGTAGGAATTAGGAGCGAGAGTAGGCAATTGAGTCCTTCGAGCCCACTCCGCCATTCTATATGATCACGGCTGATCTCCATCTCATCCTAACTCCAGTTCATAAGGACATAAGAAATAGGAGCAGGAGTAGGCCATCTAGCCCTTCGAGCCTGCCCCGCCATTCAATAAGATCATGGCTGATCTGTCGCTGCTCAGTTCCACTTTCCCGCTCTCTCCCCATAACCCTTAATCCCCTCTCTTATCAAAAACCCATCAACCCGCGTCTTAAAAATATTTAGCGAGGCAGCCTCCACCACTTCAATGGGCAGAGAATTCCAGAGATTCACCACCCTTTGAGTGAAGAAGTTCCTCCTCAACTCCGTTCTAAACCGCTCCCCTTTTATCTTGAGGCTGTGCCCCCTAGTCCTACTATCCTTTCTGAGCGGGAAGAGTCTCTCCACCTCTATCCTATCCATCCCATTCATCATCTTATACGTCTCAGTGAGATCTCCCCTCATTCTTCTAAACTCTAACGAGTACAAGCCCAGTTTATTCAGCCTCTCCTCATAGCTCAACCCCCTCAACTCCGGTTCCCCTTATCCCACTTTTGATCAATTATTTATCCATCTTTCTTGAATCAATCAATTGATTCTGCATCCACTGCAGTTCCATAGATCCACAATCCTCTGTGAGAAGTAACTTCTCCTTATCTCAATCTTGAACCTTCCACTTCTTACTCTGCCAATATGACCTCTTGTCCTAGAATGTTCGAGAAGGGTTAACATTTACTTTATCAATCCTGTTTAGTATTTTACATACCTCAATCAAGTCCCCCCTATTCTTCTGTACTCAAGCGAGTACAAGCCGAGCTATTCAAATGCTCCTCATATAACAGCCCCTTCAAACCTGGAATCAATTTAGTGAACCTCTTCTGAACCATCTCCAGTGTCACTGCATCCTTCCTCATAGAAGGTGACCAAAACTCAACACAATACTCTAAGTATACTCTCACCAATGCCTTATACAACTGGAACAACACTTCTCTACTTTAATACTGTAGACCCTTTGCAATCAATGCCAAGATTCTATTTGCCTTCCTTATAAACATTTTGCACCTGCATACCCACTTTCTGAGACTCATACACAAGGACACCCAGATCTCTCTGCACAGATGCCTTTTGAACCTGTTTCCCATTTAAATAATAATTTGCCCTTTTATTTTTCCAGCCAAAGTGGATTATCACGTATTTACCGTCTAGAAAATGATGATCATTAGGTATCGTGAAATAGCTGGTCATCTCAATGCACGTACTATTCACCAACTTTGTTCTTATTAGATACTTAGCCAGATTCTTTCTTAAGGAGTTAAGTATTAGACTAATTTTGCTAGAAATTCCTTCCATGTCTATCCAATATCTCCAGTAGTAAAACTGTTTCTTCCAATTTTCTAATACTTGGTTCATTTTAATTTTTGACAGTCAGTTCTCATGTCATTTTTGTATTTACATTGCCTGTGTTTCTTTTAAACACCCTTTTAAACACCATGCAGAAACCATAGCCCCTTTTACAGTACAAGCTCCATATTCTGGTAAGTAAAGAGGTTAAATGTTCCAAGTTTTCTTTGAAAAGTTAAGGAGGGAAGAAGTCAAGTGGATAAAGCGGAACGGTGGGGGGGGTGAGGTAAATGGGTAAGGTGGATAAGGGGGTAGGATGTTTAAGGTAAATGGGCAAGGGTGGATAACGGGGTAATGTGGGTAAGGGAGTAGGGTGGTGATGTTGGGTCAGGTCAGGTTTGGGGGAATTTTGAGGGGCTAGGGGATCATAAGGTGGTGGGGTTGTTTCAGGTCCAACTGGAGAGAATGGGATAGTGGGAGCTAATCAGTTTGGTCAGGGCTAGTCAGGTTGGGTCAGGGGAATAGGAGGGTGGGGGAATCGGGGAGGTCAGGGCGGAGTCAGGCAATTGAAAGGGGAGTTGGGGGATATGGTCAGTGTCAGTGATAGGGGAGTCAATTCTGTAATTGCCCAAGAAACCAAGACTAAGTTTTAATCTGTCTAACATTTCCTGACTAAATACTCAGACAAGTAAATTGAAACCATCAACTCTTCAACTGTCTGAACAGTGGAAGATCTAGGCCCTAATTTCCAAAATCATCCTTATCTGCCTTGGACTGTTTCCAACACACCACCCTCCAAATTACATTCAGCATTGCAAACTCACTTCCTCCAGTTGTCTTTACAAGATTAGAATAACTTACATAATGTGTGGTCAAGTGCCTTTGGGATGGATTCAAGTTTGGAATTCCTGAAATTATACATGGGATCCATGCCAATTTTTGCCTCTGGTTTATTAAGGAGTGCACTTAAATTGGGAATAAACAGGGACATTGGGAGCAATTCATTGCAACAAGCTGTGTTGTGCTGAAACATGCCTTCTTTCATGCTGTGTACTACTTCATAGGAGCCACAAACCTCACACTGAAATATTGGATTATGCTGATATTTCAACAAACAGCTGTAAAGTTTATTTATTTATCACAAGAAGGCTTATATTAACACTAGAGTGAAGCTATCGTGAAAATCCCCTAGTCTCCACACTCCAGTGCCTGTTCGGGTCAATGCGCTTAACCAGCACGTCTTTCAGACGGTGGAAGGAAACCCAAGTACCCAGGGGGAACCCACACAGAAAGGGGGAGAATGTGCAAATTTCACGTAGGCAGTGATCTAACCTGGGAATCGAACCTGAGTCCCTGGCGCTGTGGGGTAGCAGTGCTAACCATTGTGCCACCTTGCTTCAGGACTTACAATATGATCACAGGACAGGTTTAGGTCACAGATCAGAAACCCGCTGTTTCTCTCCTGCAGATGCTGCTTGACCTGGTATTTCCATCTTTTTTCGATTTTTATTCCAGATTTCCAGCAGTTGAGGAATTTTGCTTGTGTGATCAAATGTGAACTATTTGAATGGATCTGTGGAAGGAACAATTATTGCCAACTAATGTGTGAGAAGCGAATGAATGGACGGAACAAATCTCTGAGATTTGAAATTAGTCTGCAAGAAATTAGCACGTTGCATTTAATTAATGCAAAAAAGACAAATTTTCACAAAGAACTGGAAAATCAAACGCATCTCCGCAATCAAGTTGTTGCTGCTGTAAGAAATTACAATTGTTTTTGCGAGGAGCGTAACGACTGAGAAGATTTGGACGAATCGCTGCAAGGGACAAGAACATCACAGGAGTGATACAAGGACAGCAGCATGGCGAATTGCAATTGAAATAGGCCAGGGAGTGACAAGAGAATAGTGGCATCAGATGAGGATTTTCTGACCATAATAGGGATTGGATGTGAGAATGGGAATCTCGCTGTCGTGACTTTATGTAACCCGAGGGTCAATAAATCAAATATTGCACTACACAACCACAAGTTCGGGGTTGAGCTGCGATGTGAACCTCATCGAGAATCTCAGAAACTCTCTTTTTAAGTTGTTTCGTGCCGTGGGATAACGTTGCCTGCTGCCCGAAATCTTGCAAAGCCGCAATTACGAGGAAATAAGTGGTCACGAACCGCGGGTAAATGTCTATCCCGACCCCTGTGCTTCATTTCTATGCAGCTCACATACTGCGAAAGACCACAGCGCACTCACCCCCCCGCCCCCCCCCCCGAGCCTGTGCTGCGTGGACTTTCTGCCTATTGGTTTCAAAGAGCGTGGGGAAATGATTCTGCACCGACCCACCGCCGCAAACGGACTTCAACCTCCCCCCCATCTCTATAGGGAGGGTAAAGCAGCGTAGAAGAACCTGGGTTGGGCAGAATGGGTGAGTGTAGTCGGGCTGGGGAGGGCGGAGTGAGTGAGTGTAGCAAGGCTAGGGATAGGTTGAGTGAGTGAGTGTAGCAAGGGTAAGGATAGGGTGAGTGAGTGAGTGTAGCGAGTTTGGGGGTGGGCTGAGTGAGTGTAGCGAGGTTGGGGGTGGGCCGGGTGAGTGTAGCGAGGTTGAGGTTGGGGATGGGCTGTGAGTATAGGGGGTGTTGGGGGTGGGCCGAGTGAGTGTAGGGGGTGTTGGGGGTGGGCCGAGTGAGTGTAGGGGGTGTTGGGGGTGGGCCGAGTGAGTGTAGCAAGGTTGAGGTTGGGGATGGGCTGAGTGAGTGGAGCTGGGTTGGGGAATGGGCTGAGTGAGTGTAGCTGGGTTGGGGGTGGGCCGGGTGAGTGTAGCGAAGTTGGGGGTGGGCTGACTGAGTGTAGGGGGTTGGGGATGGGCTGAGTGAGTGGAGCCGGGTTGGGGAATGGGCTGAGTGAGTGTAGCTGGGTTGGGGATGGGCTGACTGAGTGCAGGGGCGTTGGGGGTAGGCTGAGTGAGTGTAAGGGGTTTGGTGGTGGGCTGAGTGAGTGTAGGGGGGTTGGGGACGGGCTGAGTGAGTGGAGCCGGGTTGGGGAATGGGCTGTGTGAGTGTAGCTGGGTTGGGGATGGGCTGAGTGAGTGTAGGGGGGTTGGGGGTAGGCTGAGTGAGTGTAAGGGGTTTGGTGGTGGGCTGAGTGAGCGTAGGGGGGTTGGGAGTGGGCCGAGTGAGTGTAGGGGGTTGGGGACGGGCTGAGTGAGTGGAGCCGGGTTGGGGAATGGGCTGAGTGAGTGTAGCTGGGTTGGGGATGGGCTGACTGAGTGCAGGGGCATTGGGGGTAGGCTGAGTGAGTGTAAGGGGTTTGGTGGTGGGCTGAGTGAGTGTAGGGGGGTTGGGGGTTGGCTGAGTGAATGAGGGTAGAGGGGTTGCGGGTGGGTTGAGTGAGTGTAAGGGGGGTTGTGGGTGGGCTGAGTGATGTAGGGGGGTTGGGGGTGGGCTGAGTGATGTAGGGGCATTTGGGGATGGGCTGAGTGAGTGTAGGGGGTTGCGGGTGGGCTGAGTGAGTGTAGGGGGGTTGGGGGTGGGCCGAGTGAGTGTAGGGGGTTGCGGGTGGGCTGAGTGAGTGTAGGGGGGTTGGGGGTGGGCCGAGTGAGTGTAGGGGGGTTGGGGGTGGGCCGAGTGAGTGTAGGGGGGTTGGGGGTGGGCCGAGTGAGTGTAGGGGGTTGGGGACGGGCTGAGTGAATGTAGCAGGGTTGGGGGTGGGTCGAGTGAGTGTAGGGGGTTGGGGACGGGCTGAGTGAATGTAGCGGGGTTGGGGGTGGGTCGAGTGAGTGTAGGGGGTTGGGGATGGGCTGAGTGAGTGCAGCTGGTTTGGGAGTGGGCCGAGTGAGCATAGGGGGGTTGCGGATGGGCCGATGGGCTGAGTGAATGTAGTAGGGTTGAGTTGGAGATGGGCTGAATGAGTGTAGCGAGTTTGGGAATGGGCTGAATGAGTATAGTAAGAAATCTCACAACACCACTGAATGAGTGTAGTGAGAAATCTCACAACACTAGGTTAAAGTCCAACAGATTTATTTGGTAGTAAACACAATTTTTGGGGGCTCTGCCCCTTCGTCAGGTGACTGGGGAGTTCTGATCACAAACAGGGCATATAAAGGCACACACTCAGTTTACAGAATATGGATTAGAATGCGAGTCTTTACAGCTAATCAAGTCTTTAAGGTGCAGACAATGTGAGTGGAGATAGAATTAAGCATAAGTTCAAGAGATGTGTATTGTCTCCAGACAGGACAGTAAGTGAGATGTTACAAGCCCAGGCAAGCCATGGGGGTTACAAATAGTGTGACATGAACCCAAGATCCTGGTTGAGACCGGCCTCATGTGCGTAGAACTTGGCTATCAGTCTCTGCTCAGCAACTCAGCACTGTCGTGAAGGCCGCCTTGGAGAACGCTTATCCGAAGATCAGAGGCCGAATGCCTGTGACCGTTGAAGGTTCGTCAACAGGAAAAGAACAGTCTTGCCTGGTGATTGTCAAGCGGCGTTCGTTCATCCGTTGTCGTAGCATCTGCATGGTCTCCCCAATGTACCATGTCTTGGGAGCGTATCAGGTAGACAATGTTGGCCAAGTTGCAAGAGTATGTACTGTGTACCTGGTGGATGGTGTTCTCACGTGAGATGATGGCATCTGTGTCGATGATCCGGCATGTCTTGCAGAGGTTGCTGTGGCAGGGTTGTGTGGTGACATGGTTACTGTTCTCCTGAAGGCTGGGTAGTTTGCTGTGGACAATGGTCTGTTTGAGATTGTGCAGTTATTTGGAGGCAAGAAGTGGGGTATGGAATGTGGGGGTGGCCTTGGTGAGATGTTCGTCTTCATCAATGACATGTTGAAGCTAGTGGCGTTTGCTACCAAATAAATCTGTTGGACTTTAACCTAGTGTTGTGAGAGTTCTTACTGTGTTTACCCCAGTCCAGCTCCAGAGTGTAGCAGGGTTGAGCTTGGGGATGAGCCGAGGGAGTGTAGCAGGGTTGAGCTTGGGGATGGGCTGAGTGAGCGTAGCAGGGTTGAGCTTGGGGATGAGCCGAGGGAGTGTAGCAGGGTTGAGCTTGGGGATGAGCCGAGGGAGTGTAGCAGGGTTGAGCTTGGGGATGAGCCGAGGGAGTGTAGCAGGGTTGAGCTTGGGGATGGGCTGAGTGAGTGTAGCAGGGTTGGGGATGGGCTGAGTGAGTGTAGCAGGGTTGGGGATGGGCTGAGTGAGTGTACTGAGGCTGAGCTTGGGGATGGGCTGAGTATCAGTGGTGCTGGAGGGAGGAGAGCGCGCGGCGGCCTGCGCTGCACTGCGCTGCGCTGATTGGCTGGAGCCGGGCCCCAGCGCGAGCCCCGATCCCATTGGCCAAGGAGTCGGGAATAATGGGTTGGGAATCGCAAGGGAGAGAGGCGATGAAACGCCCCATCCGATTGGTGGAGTGGCCGAGCGGTGGTTGTAAGGCGGGTGCTGATTGGTGGCCTCGGCCTCCGGCGGGCTGGGTCTCTCGCGGTCGGGTTTTCTTTCCACCTCACGCGCGGCTGGTGTGGAGTGGGCGAGGAGAGAGAAAATAAACCGAAGAGAAATAAACCAGAGAGAGAGAGAGAGAGAAACAAACCACAGAGAGATGGCGGCGGCAGTTGAGGTACCTCTGGCTTCAGAGTCCAGTTAAAACTGCCGAAGAAGAAGGAGGAGGAGGAGGAGGAGAAGAAGGAGGAGGAGGATTGAAAGGCGGCCGGAGTCGAGGGAGCGGCGAGTGACAACAGGCAGCCCACAGAGAGAGAGAGAGAGAGACCGACCTGAGGAGCCATGGCGGCGGCGCCGCTGCCTGAGCGGGAGGAGCTGCTGCAGGAGCCGGGGAGAGTGCGGCCCGAACTGGGGCACAGCAGTGGCTGCTGCTTCTTCTGCTGCCCAACTCTCCTGGACTGAGGGGTGGGAAATCGAGGCCCCGGCGATACAAGGTCTGCTCGAGGGCCGGCGCGGGGGGGGAGAGAAAATTTCAAGCATCATTTTACACATCAGTTCATTAAAGAGGGAGTGTGTGTCTGTGTGTGTGTGTGTGTGAGAGAGAGAGATTATAGTTTCCCCACTCCCCTTGTACTGCTGATTGATGGGGAGGGAATTCTGCCTTGGTGGAAATCTGAATGGCTCCAGGCTTTTCTTCCTTCCCACTTTTTCCACTCAATTCTTTCTCGTATTTATTATATGGCTGGTTATACTATCTGTATATTTATTATATGGCTGGTTATAATTGTTGGATGTTTGGTAATGATTTCCACACCGCATCCTTCACGCTGCTCGGGCGAATCTATCCAAGTGAAAACACCCACAACAAAAATGGGTTAGTTGTCAGGATCCATTCCCGGCACGTAGTTGGGGGAGGCGAGCAGTGTGAAAAATCTGCCTCCAGACTGCATCTGTCCCATCTTCCTTTTGAAATAGTACCCCCCCCCCCGCCGATTTTTGCATTTGTTTATTTTATCGAGGGGGAGAAAGAGATGCCGATTGGTTTTACTGAGACTTTGCAGAGGATCGGCGGCGAAAAAGGAAATCAAACCAAAAAGAAACTTGGCGTAGAGAGGTGTGAGCATTGAGCGCAAATTCTGTAGGGAAAGCCAAGTAACAGGATTTTTTTTAAAAGGCGTTTCCTTGATTGATGGAAGGAGGCTGAAGCTCCTGTTGGCAGAACTGATTTGTCTTGTGTCAGTGCGGTTTTCTGATCACTGTTTCTTTTTCAGGAGCGTTGTGAACATGAATTATGATACGAATGCGATTTATTTGCGACTGACTGTATCTATTTTTTTTCTCCCCCCCAGTTTTCATTAAGAAACAATGAAGAAAAACGGGTAGACCCGGCGAGTTATCAGGCTGTGGTGCTTTTTGTTGTTGCTATTCATGACTGACTGGGATTTTTCAGTGTGCGGAGCCGAGAAAATGTTCTCCTGATCTGGATTCGTTTTAATTTGAAATGTTATAATGGCGACACGAAGGACCTGTCCAAGTGAAGAGGAGGATGGAGATACAAATGGAAAAAAACACCCATCTGCTGGAAAGGACGAGGTACGACTTGACACCAGATTCCGTGTCGTTTTAAACAAAATCGTAAGAAGATTTAAGGGTCTGTACCTTTTACATAACACCACGTATGAAGGGATCAGCAGTTGATTTGTGGCTTTTGATTTACTGTTTGTCGTCTTGCTGTATTGGGCGCACTGCCCGCCAGGCTCAACAGATTATGCTCCAGAGATTTAGTCAGGGCTTGTGCATTACAGTTTTAAGCTTTTCCACGCAAGTAGTCTCAGCTGTAATTACGTACGAGGTTGAATTGTTGTTCTTGGAATTGTATTTTAGCAAGTGCAAAAGCACATCCCTCTGACATTTATGTTTTAAATATGTGTTGCTGAAAGGTTGAACTTTAATGAAATAATAATTTTGAAGCTGTTGTAAGCAGATTCTTCAAAATATAGTAATTGAAGAGGTGCATTGTTGTGTTGACTGGTGGATTTGAGACGATGGATATTTGAAATTCTGGACACTTGTTTTAATTTTTAAATGGTTACTGAACCTGGAGAGTATAAGGAGATAATGCTTTTTACCACCATCTGCACTGTAGTTTTCTGAGCAAATACAAGTGAATGTGTAGGGAAAATTGTACAGGAATAAAATTATGGGAGTAACCTGGAGACAAGTGTTGGGTTCTGCTGGAAGGTGTATTGCTGGTTAAAAGCTCAAATTCTATATACAATTTCTGTTGAGATCAGCCTTTTGGTGTGTTACAACGGAGTGCCATTCAATGATCATTCTAGAAAATTTTGCAAGAATGCAAAAGTCAACTGTATCTGGGAATATAGCCAGGTACTGCCATCTCTTTAAGTATAATCAGACTGAATACTGTGATTTGACGGTTATAATAACATCGAGCTTTTTGGTCAAGATATTATGTAATATATATTCACAGTAATATATTTATTACTGGGTGGCATAGTGGTTAGCACTGCTGCCTCTCAGCACCAAGGACCTGGGTTCGATTCTGGGCTTGGGTCATTGTGTGGAGTTTGCACTTTCTCTGTCTGCATGGGTTACCTCCCACAGTCCAAAGATGTACAGGTTGGGTGAATTGACCATGCTAAATTCTCCCTGTGTACCCGAACAGGTGCTGGAGTGTGGCGACAATGGGATTTTCACAGTAACTCTATTGCAGTGTGAATGTAAGCCTTATAAATTAACTTTAATTTTGAGTGATGTATAATCTTTTCATGTCATGTTATTTCTGTCTGGATTTTAAACATTTGCTGGAAAGCAGCTTTGAATTTTAAACTTTGCATTATGAATATTATCCTTAGCTCATTTTTATATTTGTGGCTGAAGTAAGTTGTCAGTGCAGTGGGTAACTGAATGCATTTTGAGCATGTCATTTATTCGTTCCAATTGGGAAAATTTACAATATCCTCTGAAAATGTTTGTTGAAGTGAAACACTAAAGGTGTGGGGTTGAAAATATCAGCAGACTATAAAAATACGAACATGAGTTTCATCTGTTAACACTAATAATGTATTTGATAAATCTGGTGTCATGAAATAGCAAGAGATAAGAGCGTTTGATTTGGATCCATTTTAAAGCTGGAGAATAAGGCAGTTCTTATTTAATGGAGTGCAGTGATCAGACCACTTGTGGATGAGGGTTTGAAGTACTTCACAAACTGTTCCAGTATATATTTTCTGCTTTCTGTTCTGATATGTTGACTTCATATTTGCATTATTTTACAATGTTCCAAAAGCCAAAGTTGTTTACAATCACAATTATTTTAAGAATTAAACAGCCGAATGTGAACGTTTCATTATGAGCCCTCTTCACTTTATAAGTATTGGGTATCATGTGACCATTTATTTTGGAAATAGTTGGTACTAATAGACTGACTGATATATGGACCTACGTGACTGAAATTGGAAAGCAAAATGTTGTGGATGCTGGAAATACTCAAGCCTGACAACATCTGTGAAAAAAGAAACAGTTAATGTTTTGAGCATACAAATTAGGAGCAGGACTAGATCACTTTGTGCCTCGAGCCTGCTCCGTCATTCAGTAGTATCATCTGATCTGTTTTGAACCCCACGTTCCTACCTACCTAATGACCTTTCACCCCCCGCCTTGCTAATCAAGAATCTATCTAGCTCTGTCTTAAAAATATTCAAAGATTCTGCTTCCACTAACTTTTGAAGAGGAGTTCCAGAGACTCAAGACTCTCAAAGGAAAAGAGTTCTCATCTCTGTCTTAAATGAGCAATCCCTTATTTTTAAACAGTGACTCCCTAGTTCGAGATTAGCTGACAAGAGAAAACATTCACCCTGTCAATATCCCTCAGTTATCTAAAGCTTTCAATCATTTGCCCTTCTATCTCTAATAATAGATATAAACCTAACCTCTCCAACCTTTCCTCTTAAGACAACCTGCCCGTTCCTGGCATTAATCCAATAAACCTTCTGTGAACTATTTTTAATGCAGTTACATCTTTTTTACATAGGAGACCAGCATTACTCCAAATGTGGTCACATCAATGCTCTGTACTAAAGCATAATCTCCCTACTTTTGTAATCCATTCTCTGCACAATGAACAGTAACATTCTATTAGCTTTCCTAAGTATTTGCTGTACCTGCATATTAGCCTTTTGTAATTAATACACTAGGACACCTAGATCCCTCTGCACCTCTGAGTTCTGCAGTCTCTCACCATATAGATAAGCTTTTTTTATTCTGCTGTCAAAATGGACATTTGCCCATGTTTGTATTCGACTTGTCAGATTTTTGCCCACTCACTTATCCTTTCTATGTTGCTTTGTAGCCTCCTTGTGTCTTTTTCATAACTTACTTTCCTACCTACCTTTGTTAGCAAATTTAGCAACCAAATTTCAGTCCCTTCATTTATATGAATTGAAACAGTTGACATCCCAGTACTGATCTGTGTGGTACAACACTCATCCATTTTGATCTAGGTAGCACACCGCTTACCACATTCTGCCAGCTAGAAAAAAGACCCATTAACATTTATGCCAACTATTTCCTGAAATCTATGCCAATATGGTACCCACTACACCATAATTTTCTTATTCTACGCAATAATCTTTTGATGTGGCGCCTTCTGAGATGTACTTCCACTGGTTCACCGTTATCTACAGCATGGGGATAGGGCCTGGGGAAGATGTCCTGTCGGAGAGTTGATGCAGTTTCAATAGGCCGACTGGCCTCCTACAGGATAGGGATTCTATGACCCCTTCAAAGAACTCCAGTGAATTGGTCAAATGTGATTTCGCTTTCACAAAACCATGTTGACTGTGTCTGATCTGCCTCATTTTTCCAATTTTTCTTATTGGAATGTATATAAAATATCCCTTTTGAATGTCTATCACTGAATGTTTGTTGATTTAAAAACACACTCTTTTCTCTCCCTCAAACTGACTAAAATTATATCGTATTATGATTGTAGCTACCTAGGAGTGCCTTCACTGTGAGGGTATTGATTTAATCCTACCACATTTCACACTACCAGGTCGAGAGGAACCTGCCCTCTGGTTGGCTCCAGAATGTGCTGTTCTAAGAAAATATCCTGAAAACATTCTATGAATTCCTCATCTATGCAACCTTCGCCCATCTGACTTTTCCAAGCTAGATGTAGATTAAAATCCCCATGATTATCACTTGTACCTTTCTGACAAGCTCCCATTATCTCCTTTTATACTCTGATCTATCATGTAGTTACAATTAAGGGACCTGTACACCACTTCCACAAGTGACTTCTTGCCTCTATCATTTCTTCTCTCAACTCATACTGCTTCTACATAAACACAAAATACTGCGGATGCCAGAATCTGAAACAAAAACAGAAAAATGCTGGAAAGTGTCAGTAGATCTCAATGTTGGCCCTCATCTCTCTCCACAGATGTTGTCAGATCTGAGATTTTCCAGCATTTTTCTGTTTCTACTTCTACATCCTAGTTTCCTGACCTTTAATGTGCTAATATTATCTTTAATTGATTACTTTTTAAATTTAGAACAGAGTCACATGACAAATCACCTTGGTCCTGGTGATTTGTTTACACGTTTTAATCAGAGGTTTGTTGAAACATTGTGCAGAACATTGTGAAGCTGGTGTGTTATGCAGAATAAGTATATAGAACCCTTTAGATTCTGAATAAAGTCCGTTTAAGCCTGTGTAGCATTTACTCTAGTGAAATTATATACTTAATGTAATTTTAGAATATTTCATAGAATCCTAACAGAACAGAGAGGGGCTATTCGGCCTATTTGAGTCTGTGCTGACTACAATCCCACCCAGGCCCTATTCCCGTAACCCCGCATGTTTACCCTGCTAATCCCCCCCCAGCGCTAAGTCAATTTAGCACGGCCAATCCATCTAACCTGCACACTTTGGACTGTGGGAGGAAACCGACTTTGACACAGGGAGAACGTGCAAACTCCACACAGTGTGGCAGGATGTGTGAGGCAGCAGTGTTGAAGTTATTTTTATTTTTGTGAGATTTGTATTGCAAACCTATTGAAATAAATAGCAGACAGAAGTGTCATTTAATTTTCAAAAAAATTAACTGGCTTGGAATAAGACTCGATGATTGGAGTTTTGCACTTCCAAGCTCACTAGTCTAATTTTTTTTGTCCATCAAAATGAATAACGAGAAAGTCTTTAGCCAGTGAACGTACAAATGGAGAACTTCAATTGTTATCCTGCACCTATAATTAATTATAGAATCCGGACAGTGCAGAAGAAGCCATTCAACCTATTCAGTCTGCACCAACTCTTGACAGTGAACCCACCCACAACTTTGCTCCTGCTGGTATGTATGGACCATAACCATTGGGAAGCTATCATTGTTGAAACAAGCAGTGCAAACATTATTCACACTAGTAACAACAACATTATTCTTTGCCAATATGGGAGCATTTCAGACACAGATCAATGCCAACTATTTTCTTAAACTATCCTTCCTTCACATGGTTATGCTATTGTTTACATTAAACCATGACTAAAATTTACCTATTTCAGTGCACGCAGCTGTGATGCCAAACCTTTAAATGGGAAATTAAGTTATGATTTTAGGAAGCTAATCAATCTGTTTTTGAAGTGGATGGGAATATTGGATTAATTCTAGGCAAGTCATTTTTCTTTTATTTTTCTGTAGTGTGACGCTTTCTTTGAAAGCATAGTTTAGATTTTTGCTCCTAGCTTTCTACTAAAGTTGGTGGTCAGTTAAGACCTAAGTATATTGAAATAGTGTTGCAGTTTTGTTACAGGACTAGTAATCTAGAGAAAGTGACTTCTATTCTTGGCATGACAGTTTAAGAATTTGAATTTGGTTTATTTAAAATGAAAAGGGAATTAAACAGTTGGTATTTTTAGTCGTGATTTGTGCAGCTATCAGATTGTTGCAATCACTAATGCTCTTAAGCGAGCCAAATCCTTACTTTATCTGGGCAATGTACAACTCCAGTCCCACAGCAGCATGGTGTGCTCATTGCCTTCTGAGGTGATCTAACAAGCAAACCATTCGGGTGTAACTAAGCATTGGATTGCAAAGGTTCAAGAAGATAGTCCCTTGCTACCATTAGCTGTGCTGGGAATCAACGCCAGTGATGTTCACTTTTTCTGAATTTCTCTTTCAGCTGCATTTCACTGTTTGCAGGTGCCACTGCCCCACTATACATTGTAGCAAACGTAACATAGCTGAATTTATCTCCTAGGTCTCAATGTTGTTGTTTGGATTCCAAAACTCATGGAGCCAGCATTTATATTCTGGGATACCTTCAGACAGCAGTTCTGCAATACTGAATTTGTGGTTTCCATGTTGTAAACAGTGGTTTCCCCTGCCCTGCCCCCAAACAGCCTGCATGTCTACTACAGTGGCTGGAACAGATGCATACAGGTCTGTGGTACTCACACAGCTCTGCTTGCCTAGTAAAAGTGAACGTGAGCTGTTCAGACTAGCACAGCCAAAAACATGGTTGTCTTTGCCAAAAGTGATGAATATTTCTGTTATTGTCAGAGATATGGGCCATCATAATGTGTTGTGGTCCCTAACTGTCCAATTTTGTTCATTTGTGAATATAGAACTTCTGTAATATTGTTTGAACTGAATATAAGCCCAAACCTTGCTATGGCCATGTGATAGGAATGCCTTTATAAAGTGAAATGAATGCAGCAACTCAATTTTCTAATGAGAACTACAGCAGCTGTTCCTCTGTTACCTGATCTTTGCAGTTAGTGGAAATATTTCATTGTTTTATTTATTTGGCTCCATATTATTGCATTTAGTGCTGAACAAGGAGCAAATGTGTTTCTAATATCTGTTGTAACATTGGGCAATATATTTTCCTTTTTTTGTATTTAACTGTTTTGGCCATTCCTCTTGTTTTCTTGTTTTACTTTTTGCAACACGCTATGGACCTGTTTTGTCATCCTGAATTGAACTCCATTGTAGGCCTTTAGGCTTCCCGTGGGTTATTCTTTTTTCCTTTAGCCACAGCACAATGGCTGCTCCCTCCTCCAGCTCCTTCCACTAACTTGCTTCTGTCAGGGTTCATCTATTTGGTTACTTATTCTTGCTGAAACCCCACCCTGATTGTGCATTTTGTTTAATCATCCCAGTTTTGCAAATTACATTTTAGCTTGAAAACATTTTACAGGAAATAGTTGTTTAAACAACAGAGGGGTGGTGGGTGTGTCTGTAACTGAGTAGAACATAAGAACATAACATAAGAAATAGGAGCAGGAGTAGGCCATCTAGCCCTTCAAGCCTGCCCCGCCATTCAGTAAGATCATGGCTGATCTGTCGTGGCTCAGTTCCACATTCCCACCGTCTCCCCATAACCCTTAATCCCCTCGCTTATCAAAAACCCATCAACCCGCGTCTTAAAAATATTTAGCGAGGCAGCCTCCACCACCTCGACAGGCAGAGAATTCCAGAGATTCACCACCCTTTGAGTGAAGAAGTTCTTCCTCAACTCCGTTCTAAACCGCCCCCCCTTTATTTTGAGGCTGTGCCCCCTAGTCCTACTGTCCTTTCTGAGCGGGAAGAGTCTCTCCACCTCTACCCTATCCATCCCATTCATCATCTTATACGTCTCAATGAGATCTCCCCTCATTCTTCTAAACTCTAACGAGTACAAGCCTAGTTTATTCAGCCTCTCCTCATTGTTCAACCCCCTCAACTCCGGTATCAGCCTAGTAAACCTCCTCTGCGCTCCCTCCAAGGCCAGAATATCCTTGCGTAAGTATGGCGACCAAAACTGCACACAGTACTCCAGCTGCGGCCTCACCAATGCCCTATACAGCCACAGCAAGACCTCCCTACTTTTATATTCAATCCCCCTCGCTGTGAAGGCCAGCATCCCATTAGCCTTCCTGACTACCTGCTGCACCTGCAGGCTGGGTTTTTGCGACTCATGCACAAGGACCCCGAGGTCCCTCTGCACCGTCGCCTGCTGCAGTTTTTCGCCACATAAGAAATAGTCCTTCCTACCATTATTCCTACCAAAGTGGACCACCTCGCACTTGCCAACATTAAATTCCATTTGCCATTTCCTGGCCCATTCGCCCAGCCTATCTAGATCCTTCTGCAGACTCTCCACACCCTCCGCGCAATTTGCCGTTCCCCCAATCTTGGTGTCCTCAGCAAATTTCGACACCATACACTCAGTTCCCTCCTCCAGATCATCTATATAAATGGTAAATAGCTGAGGCCCCAGCACCGACCCCTGAGGCACTCCACTAGTCACCAACCGCCAATCCGAATAGCACCCATTAACCCCCACTCTCTGCCTCCTATTTGACAACCAATCCTCTATCCACGCTAACACCCTACCCCCAACTCCATGCCCCCTTACCTTCTGCAATAACCTCTTGTGAATAGAATGGAAGAATAAATGAGGAACCAAGCATTACAGAGCAAAAAGTGAAATGGAAGTTTATAGAAGAAATCGTTGAACTGAGAGGAATGTAAAAGTCATGGAAATGAAAAATGAGTGAGGCAGAGGAAGCACTTGAGGGGAATAATTCCACAAAGAGCCCTGGAAGTGGAAGCCAAATGGCAACAAGAAGGAAACAAGGAATATCCAAGCTTGCTGTCTTCAACACAAATGGGTCCTCTACATGTGTGTCCCTGTATATCAATTGCATGCTTAAAGCCTTGTTGATGTGAACACTTATTAGGTAGTGATTTAATTACTCCTGTCGTTCACTATATTTCTATCATGCTGTTTGTTATTAAACATGCATATTCATTTTGCTAGCCTCTTGCGTTCTCCTAGGGTTTCATGTTTATCTCTGGGACATTAGTTGTGTCTGCAGGAAGTGTGTTCCTGTAAGTCTGTTTTCCATCATTGAACGTGCTACTGCCTTGACGCTTACATTCTGCCATTATGATTTCAAAAGTGCTGACGAGCAATCAATTCCTGACAACAGGCAAGGGCTTTATCATTTAGCAGTTGTGGGAGAAGGCCACCTTGAGATTGTAGGACCAAATCATATTGAGTTGACTTGCAATAGCAAGGTGGAAATGAAGCCTGCTTGTGTGAAAAAGGCTTCCAGTCAGAAAATCAACTGCTGACCATTGCTATCTGCTTTTTGTACTTCAGTATTTTCAGAGTTGTTCTGTGAAGAATCATAAAAACTTGTTGCAAAAAAACACGAAGCACTTAGTATTAGAAAGAATGGAGTCACGTGGATGGAGAGAAAATGAGGGGGAAAATGTTAGAGTAAGTTTTATTGCATTTGGAATAATATTTTAGTGTTGCTGTGTTCTGTGCTTGGATTGCCCTTTTTCTACATGGAAATATAACTTGACCATCAATACAAGAACATTAAAATTTAATTAACTGCAAGAAAGAATGGAACTGACCAGCAAATAGGGCCGAAAGGTATAATGTTCAGTGCAAGAAGTGCAAATTAGTACATTTTGGATGGAGAGAACAATTAGAAGAAATATATTCTTAAGGCTGGAAGTGAAAAAAAACATTTTTTTAGAAGTTGGAGTTTGGTTTCTCATTTCTCAGGAGCGCTTGAATTTGTACGAGATGTTAATTAGGCTGTGGTTGAAGCATTGCAAGCCATTCATAACGCCCCCAAGAGATGGGATATTGGAACTTTCAAAATGGCAACTTATGATTATGAAAGGCTTTTTCACTGGAGAAAACTAAGAGGGGATGTAATAAAGATTCTCAATCATAAAATGTTTTAAGATAAATTGTTCCTGATGCTTCATGAATTGGCAACCGAAGGGCGTAAATGTAGGATTATCAACAGAAGAATTGAAAAATAGGAATTTCATCTGGATAGTTAGAGCATGGACTGCTCTATCACAAGTGGCTGTTATCACATCATTCAAAAGGGAATTAACACTTGAAAAAGAACAGCAAGGAAAGGGTAGGGAAATGGATTAAACAGTCAGTGCAGGCACGATGAGTCAAATGGCCATTTTCTTCGTAGTCATAGTGATAATCCTTTTATTGCTACTTTTTCTGTGATCATATACAAGAATTTCAATGTACTCCCTTTAAATCAAATTCCACATTGTTTTTTAATTGCGGAATTGTCACATAGGTGACATGAGTACAATTTATTTTAATGGTTTGTAGATGTTGATCCGGGTAAGTGTGCGCTGCTCTCAAGCTGTTCAGCTGTATCTACTACTTCTCAAATGATTATATTATGATATGGCCCCTATCATGGAAGTAATATAGCCTGATGGATTAGCCATCGGGGGGGGGGCAGAGGGGTGGTGTTTACAGATGGGCAACAAAATATTGATCTAGCCATTGATGCCCACATTTGGATTAAAAATGTCTCTGGAACAACCTAGTGAATTTTCACTGTACTGTATGAGGATATCTTTCCTTAATAATGGAGACTGAAAATTCACACGGCACTTGATGTGGTCTCACCAAAGCACTTTACTACTGTGGGAAGATACTCCTGCCATCCCTAGTAATAAAAGCCAAAATGCCAATTGCCTTCCTAATAATTTGCTGTAATTGCTTGTTAACTTTGTGCCCTTGCACAAGCATGCCCAAATCTCACTAAACATCAACATTTAGAAATTTCACATTTTAAAAAAATACGCTTTTTTATTCTTGTGACAAAAGTGGAGAATCTCTCATTTCTCCAGTGTCTCAACACCTGTCATCTTGGTGTTCACTTGCTTAACTTGTCAGTATCATTTTGCAGTCTCTGTCCTCGCAGCTTACATTCATGCCTAGTTTTGTATCATCGGCAAACCTTGAAACATTACCCTCTAGATTGTATATACTGAGGCTCCAGCAATAATCCTTGTGGCATTCAACTAGTTACAACCTGCCAACGTGGATATAATAGGGATTTTTGGAAATTTGTAAACGTTACACTGACTATCTTTGCAACAACCATTTCTTCAGATACAGGCCAGGACCAGGATTTTAGTCCCTTGCATTTCTCCAACGTTCTTTCTGTACTGACGTTAAATAGTTTAAGTTCTTCATTTTTAATATCCACTTAGTCACTTACTGTTTCTGGTATGTAATTTGTGTTGTCCATTATAATGACTAATACAAAATATTTGTCCAATGTCTCTGCCATTTCCTCATTCTCCATGATGATGATTTCTCTTGTCTGTAAAGGACCAACATTTACTTCAGCTGCACTCTACCTTTTTATCTACTTGTCAAAGTTTTTAGAAGCAATCAGTTCTTTGTTCCTGGTTAGTTTACTCTCATTCTACTTTCACCCTTGCCTTTGGATTTGTACAACACTTCCATTCCTCAGGCTTAAATGTTTTAAACCTGTTTTAATCTAATTCTATCCTTTAATTTTCCAAATAAGCTGATGGATCTTGCTTGATGAGTTTTTTTTTAAACTTAATGAATTTTTGTTGAACATTAACTTCCTTGTGTTTCCCAATGTTATTTACCGCCGTACATACCATTTTAGCTTTATTTACCCAATGAATCTTAGATAGCGCCCCCGCCAACGCATTGCAATTGGCTTTGTTTAGGTTTATGACACTGATTTGAGACAGGAAAATGTCACTTTCAAACGTAATATGGAATTCAATTGTATTATGGTCACTTTTTCCTCCCCAAGGACCCCTTGCTACAAGATTTACTATATAAACCTGCTTCATCGAACATTACTAAATCTAAAATATCTTTATCTTAGTTCCATAATGTATTGCTCCAAGAATGTTACACAAGCATTCTAGAAACAAATTTTCCACACTACCTCTACTATTCCTTGTACTACATCTTCTAGATCAGTGCTTCCAAACTATTTTCCAAAGTAGCTCTAACAAAAACAAGATGCTGGAGAAACGCAACAGGCCTGACAACATCAATGGAGAGAGAAATAGAGTTAATGTTTTCAGTCTGGTGACTCAGAGCTAAAGAGAGTGAAATTATTTAGCACTGGAACAAAAAAAACGGATTGAGTGCCCCATCAACCACAGGAGGTTGGAAACCAGGTTTGACCCATTCACTGTACCTCTTCCCTCAACCATTCCCGTCTGTCCCAGAGCTATCTTAGGGTCCGCCTTATTCTCACTTTCTAACCCATTAGCCTCAGCATTCAAAGAATCATCCTTCACCATTTCTGACAATTCCAGCATGATGCCATCACGGAATACATCTTCCCTCATCACCTTCTCCTCTTGTCAATGGTAATCCCCAAGGTATGGTTGAAAAGACATTCAATTATTGTAATATCATTGAATGTTAAAGGGAGATGGTTATATTTTCTGTGGTTAGAATAGTCACTGCCTGACATGCCAGTGGCAAATAATATCCACTCCACACATCAGCTCAAGGTTGCACGTTATCCAGGTCTTGCTGCATAGGGACATGGACTGCTTCAGTATCTAATGAACGTTGCATTCTTCAAGAACATCCCCATTTTTGACCTAACGAAAGGTGGGGAAGGAGTCATTTATGAATCAGATGAAAATTTTTGGGTCAAGGACATTGCCCTGAGGAGCTCTTACAGTGATAACCTTTTTAAAGCTAGTTTTCCATCCCCAAAATCATATTGTTGAATTTATATTTGGTGTTTAATGGATCACATCATGCAGTAATGTAATTGTGGTCTAATCATTGACATACATATCTTATTATTACCCCATTCTTGCACTCTTCATGTGTTTTTCAGTTCCAAAATGCTATTAGCCTTTTCATGGCATTACTAACTTGCATTTTCAAAGAATGACCAATTTGCTTCCAAAAAATCACCCGTTCCATACACTTCACTATCTTTCCATTGAGTATATTTTCCTGTTTTATTTTTCTGCCCAAACAGCAATGCTTTCAAGTGCATACAAATGCTTCGCCCTTATTTCTGCTTTGAGTCCTTTAATGTTCTTTTCATAACTCTGCACCTTCTTCTGCTTTAAACATTTATTGAACTTCCCTGAAAAGCGCAAATGGCCTAAAATTCATCTATTGTGAAGTATTTCAAGATCCAATAATCCCACTGATTTTATTTTCAAACCTCTCCCAGGATATGCCACAGGTGTTCTAATCTAAAGTAGAAACAAGGGAAATTAAATATTTTGTTTTAAATATGGAAGATTTTTTTTTTTGCCCTATTTATACTATTTCCCCTATTTGGGGAGCCATTGATAAGAGATCAGTAAGATGTCATCAATTCAAAATTGATGTACTTTGGATAAAGGGTTCGAAAAAAAATCAGTGGGATTATTGGATCTTGAAATACTTCACAATAGATGAATTTTAGACCATTTTTGCTTTTGAGGGAAAGTTCAATAAATGTTTAAAGCAGAAGAAGGTGCAGAGTTATGAAAAGATCATCAGTCTAATTACATTTGAATTCTTGTAATATGGCCTGCAACATGTTTAAAACAAGCAGTTGGTTACATTGGCTTAGAAGTAACAGTCATTGTCCATTTGTATTAACATCAGTTTCAAAGTTACCATTTGTTGTGTCTGAGGTGTTCCACTTTGGGCAGAAACAGTTGTGCTTCCTCCCTCGTTCATTACACTGAATATAAGAACAAACCTAAGTGCGTAGCAAATAAAAATGGAACAAACTGGAAATATTCAGTGATTCTGGCAACCTCTGTGGAGAGAGAAACAGGACAAACTTTCTAAGTCTGTGACCACGCGTTAGAACTGATTTGAAACATTAACTGTTTCTTGCTCCACAGAAGCTGCTATACCTTCTGGATGTTTCCAGCGTTACCTGTTTTAAGATTTTCAGCATCCGCAGTACTTTGCTCTCGTATAAGTGAATAGCATGAATAGCACTGTTGTTGAGGTACACTGTATGTAATGAAAATAGCTTTATTGAGGCATATGTTTATAGGTGAGAATATATCATCAAAACCTGCATGGCTGTACAAGAGGTTTCCTCCAATAGTGACTAACCACAACAAAGGGAGAACATGGGTGGCATGGTGGTACAGTGGTTAGCACTGCTGCTTCACAGCACCAGGACCTGGGTTCAATTCCAGCTTGGGTGACTGTGCAAACTCCTGCACATTCTCCCACAATATATATGAATGATTTGGATGAGGAAACAAAATGTAACATCTCAAAGTTTGCAGATGATACCAGGTTGGATGGGAGGGTGAACTGTGACGTGGATGCAGATATTCTTCAGAATGACCTGGATAGGTTGGGTGAGTGGGCTAATCAATGGCAGATGCAGTATAATTTGGATAAATCTGACGTTTTTCACTTTGGAAACAGGTTACAGGGATAGGACCTGGGTAAGTTGGCACAGACTCGATGGGCTGGCTGGCCTCCTCCTACATTGTAGGGATTCAGTGTTTTTTTTTAACCTTCCCAGTGAATTTGTGCTTTGTCATTCGTTAACTATATGGCCCTGATCTGAAAGCTATCTGCTATCACTTTCAGAATTAAGCAGAGGAACATATCCTACAGGTGTCCAATCGGTTAACTGTAATTTCAAATATGCGACATGATTTGAGCTCCACATAAGGCTAGTTTAAATTGAATGCTGGAGCACAGCAAGCATTTTGTAAAGCTTACAACAGGGAGATTAAAAGCCAACAATCTACAATCCATTAAAGATTCCTACAACTTTCAGGATTTTAAAAATTGAAGTTTGATATAATCTAAGCACTACTTACTGACTCCATACTTCAATACTAATGCTTCCTAATTGATAAGAAGTGATGAATTGATAAACTTCAACTTTAAGGGGAGGCTGTGGCATAGTGGTATTATCACTTGATAACTATTCCAGAAGACTGGGGTAATACTCTGTGGACTTGGGTTCGTATTCCAACATGGCAGGTGGTGAAATTTGAATTCAATAAAAACCTGGAATTAAAAATCTAATGATGGCTATGAAACCATTGTCGATTTGTCATTAAAAACCCATCATATTCACTAACATCCTTTAGGGAAGGAAATTTTTCATCCTTAGCGGGTCTGGTCTCCATGTGATCTCAGACCTACAGCAATGCTTAACTGCCCTCAGGGATGCTGGCATAGACAGTGGCACCCACAGCCCATGAACAAATAAAAGAATCACATTTTAAAAAGGTATCTTTCTGTAGTTTCCAGTTTTATTAAGTGTCGAAGGAGGTGAAGGAAAGTGTTAAATTAAAAGCGGAGGAATTTAGAGTAGCTAAGAGTAGTGGGCGAGAAGAGGATTGGGAGAGGTTTAAATGTCAACAAAGAAATTGCGAGGCATCTTGAAGGAATTGCTTGATAGAGCAGACGCAGCACGGTTTCATTAAAGGGAAGTCGTGTCTGACAAATTTACTGGAGTTCTATGACGATGTGTCTAGGGCGGTGGATAGAGGAGAGCCGGTGGATGTGGTCTTTCTAGATTTTCAGAAGGCGTTTGACAAAGTACCTCACAAGAGGTTATTGCAGAAGGTCGAGGGACATGGAGTTGGGGGTAGGGTGTTAGCGTGGATAGAGGATTGGCTGTCAAGTAGGAGGCAGAGAGTGGGGGTCAACGGGTGCTATTCGGATTGGCGGATGGTGACTAGTGGAGTGCCTCAGGGGTCAGTGCTGGGGCCTCAGCTTTTTACCACTTATATAGATGATCTGGAGGAGGGAACCGAGTGTAGGGTGTCGAAATTTGCTGATGACACCAAGATTGGGGGAACGGCAAATTGTGCGGAGGGTGTGGAGAGTCTGCAGAAGGATCTAGATAGGCTGGGCGAATGGGCCAGGAAATGGCAAATGGAATTTAACGTTGGCAAGTGTGAGGTGGTCCACTTTGGTAGGAATAATGGTAGGAAGGACTATTACTTACGGGGCGAAAAACTGCAGCAGGCGACAGTGCAGAGGGACCTCGGGGTCCTTGTGCATGAGTCGCAAAAACCCAGCTTGCAGGTGCAGCAGGTGGTCAGGAAGGCAAATGGGATGCTGGCCTTCATAGCGAGGGGGATTGAATATAAAAGTAGGGAGGCCTTGCTGCAGCTGTATAGGGCATTGGTGAGGCCGCAGCTGGAGTACTGTGTGCAGTTTTGGGCGCCGCACCTGCTCAAAGATATTTTGGCCTTGGAACGAGTACAGAGGAGGTTTACTAGGCTGATACCGGAGTTGAGGGGGTTGAGCTATGAGGAGAGGCTGAATAAACTAGGCTTGTACTCGTTAGAGTTTAGAAGAATGAGGGGAGGTCTCATTGAGACGTATAAGATGATGAATGGGATGGATAGGATAGAGGTGGAGAGACTCTTCCCGCTCAAAAAAGACAGTAGGACTAGGGGGCACAGCCTCAAGATAAAAGGGGGGCGGTTTAGAACGGAGTTGAGGAGGAACTTCTTCACTCAAAGGGTGGTGAATCTCTGGAATTCTCTGCCCGTTGAAGTGGTGGAGGCTACCTCGCTAAATATTTTTAAGACGCGGGTTGATGGGTTTTTGATAAGAGAGGGGATTAAGGGTTATGGGGAGAAAGCGGGAAAGTGGAACTGAGCCACGACAGATCAGCCATGATCTTATTGAATGACGGGGCAGGCTCGAAGGGCTAGATGGCCTACTCCTGCTCCTATTTCTTATGTTCTTAAGTTAGCAACGTCTTAATCAGCGGAAGCGCATTCTGATAACAGCCATGCAGGCTGGAGAGTCACAAACTTGATTTTGGCTGACTCAGCAGCCACATGTTTGGCTTGATGGCTGTTGGGAGTGCCATAATTAACCTTTTGAGATCCCTGAGAGAGAATTTTATAGTCTCTTGGCAGTGATGTTCTCTCCCATTTCCCCCCAAAAGCCAAGATGTGAGATGGACATACCCTGGACTTGGACTCTAGGATTTGCTCGTGTTTCAGTTCTTGCCACTGGCTGCTCAGATTGCTGACTAGTCAGATTGCATCAGGTGAGAGATGTCCTGTCTTCACCTGATTAATGCTTTTTGGGACATTAGTTGGCCATGGGGCCTGATCAGCAGGGGATGTGTTCTCTTCAACTCTGCAGGATGAGAAACCCCACTATTCAAAAAATCCTATTTTGTTGGGAGGGGCGTAGTCAAGATTTTAACATCTGATCACTTCTCACATTGTGGCATTTTTGGCAAGAACAGGACTATGCTCATTTACAAGCATTTGCTCCTCTGCCCTTTATTAGAGGAATATCCTGCTGATTGTCACACTCATGACATGAATGACTCACCTGAATGAGATGTTCGAGGATTATCAACACACATGCAGCCACGCTCCAATAATAGTGCTTTTGGAAAGAAGGAAACAAATTGGCCAAAAGCAAGGTAATAAAAACAATATATTGCTAGTTACTGTAAAATCTCCATGGTTAGGTGAAGATAAATATGTACAAACAGTAGTGTAATCTCGACTGACCCTGATTTTTTTTTTGTTGGGCTGGGCGGAATTTAAAATCAGACAATTGGTAGGACTTAACTTTTGAATTACCGAGAGGCATGCAGGCTTGAAAAATGATATTTGTTTAGAATCACATTTTATAATGGTACCAGAAATAATTTGAAGACTCGTGCCAACACAAGAAATAAGAGCAGAAGTAGGCCATTCAGCCTCTCAAGCCAGCTTCACTGTTCAGTAACATCATGTGTGCTCTGTATTACAATATATACTTCCTCCATATACACACAATAACTTTTGAGTCCCTTATCTAATAAGAATCTATTGACCTCTGCCTTTAAAAAAATCAGTCTCCACACTCCCACCGCCTCCTGATACAGGGTTGCAAAGTCGCACAACCCTCAGAGAACATGATTTTCCTAATCTCTGTCCGATACAGTCAATCCCTAATTTTAAAACAATGCCAACCTCTCCTTCAGAACTCGAGCACAAGAAGGAACATCCTTTGTGTCTGCCTTGTCAATACCATTCTTGTATATTTGTATGAAGTCCCCCTCTCTCTCACTTCTAAGCTCTAGTGGAAATAAGCCCAGCCTTTCCAATCTATCATTGTAAGACAACTGCTCATTCTGGGTATCAATTTAGTAAGCCTCTCCTGCACCTGTTCCAACAACTTTATATCCTCCTCTTAAATAAGGAGATCAAAATTGTGCACAGTATTTGAGATGTCGTCTCACCAATGTCGTGTATAATTGAAGCATGACATCCTTTCTATTGTGTTTAATTCCTTAGATGATCACTTGAAATGGGCTGAAGGATCTCTTGTGCTGTAAAACTCTGACCCTTGTTATAAAGGATAGCATTCTAATAGCCTTCCTGATTGCATGTTACATCTGCATACTAAATATTTGTGACTGATACACAAGAACACCTAAATCCCTCTGTACCATGGCATTCTGCAGTCATTCTCCATTTAAGTAAATTTTTTGGTTTTTTTTATTCTTCCTACCAAAGTAAACAACTTCACTCTTTCCCGTATTATATTATCAGATTTTTGCCCACCCACTCGACCTATCTACATCCATCTACAAACTTCTGTTGTCTTCACAAAATACTTTCCTACCTACCATTGTTGTCTGCAAATTTAGCTACCGTGCTTTTGCTCCCCTCACCTAAGTCATTGATGTAAATTGGAAAGTTGAGGCCCCAAACAGCCCCCCGCAGCATTCCACTTGTTGCATCCTGCCAGTCAGAACCATTGCATATTGTTTTCTGCCAGCCAGCGAATTAGCTGGATTGAAGATATGTTACTCCCTACAAAATGAGCTTATTTTTTGCTGTCACTTTTGATGCTGCACCTTATCAAATGCTTTCTGGAAATCTAGATAGAGCAGAGCCTGTAGACCTATTCTATCCTCAGCAGATGTTATTCCTTCAAGGGACTCTATGAAATTGGCTAAACATAGTTTTCCTTATAAAAAAAACCATGCTGATTCTTCCCAATTATTTTGAACTTGTCCCAAAGGGCCCAGCTATAAATTCTTTAATGATTGATTCTAAACCATCAAGCTAACTTGCCTATTATTTCCAGTTTCTGCCAATTTTCCTGCAGGATAGGGATCGAAATATAGAACCATAAATGCTCAAATACTCACAGCAGTTCCCAAGATGTACATGACCGAAGGTCTGTACAAGCAATCTCGTTGACCCTTTGACTCGTGCTTCCACATTTATGGATGAATTCTGATAAATTTTGCATGTCCTCTAAGTGGTTAATAAAACAGGAATCCTGTGACAGTCATGGTCCAGTTGGTAGCACTGTTATATCTCAGTGAGTCTCGCTTCAGAACTTGAGCACAAAAATCAAAGCTGATGCTCCAGTATAACGCTGAGGGAATGCTGCACTGCTGGCAATGCCATTTTTCAGATGAGATGTAGTCAGATATGTAGTTACGTAGGTTAGAACATCAAACGCTCTTTGATTGTTATGTAGAGAGCTGACTGTCTTTGCATCAATTTTTTGCATTTGTACTTTGCTTCATTTAACCTCCAGCTGCAATTTATGGTTGCTTTAATTCCCTATAATCATGAAGAAGGGACAAATTTCCCATAAACTGCTTCTTAGCAAATTGCTGCAAATGTGCTGGAGGGCTGTAGAATGCAAGAATATAATGGATAAGGACAGACAATACGGAACATTTTCTAACAGTATAATAAGAACATAAGAAGTAGGAGCAGGAGTAGGCCATCTAGCCCCTCGAGCCTGCCCTGCCATTCAATAAGATCATGGCTGATCTGTCGTGGCTCAGTTCCACATACCCGCCCTCTCCCCATAACCCTTAATCCCCTTGCCTATCAAAAGCCTATCAACCCGCGTCTTAAAAACATTGAGCGAGGCAGCCTCCACCACTTCAACGGGCAGAGAATTCCAGAGATTCACCACCCTTTGAGTGAAGAAGTTCCTCCTCAACTCCGTTCTAAACCGCCCCCCCTTTATCTTGAGGCTGTGCCCTCTAGTCCTACTGTCCTTTCTGAGCGGGAAGAGCCTCTCCACCTCTATCCTATCCATCCCATTCAACATCTTATATGTCTCAGTGAGATCTCCCCTCATTCTTCTAAACTCTAACGAGTACAAGCCTAGTTTATTCAGCCTCTCCTCATAGTTCAACCCCCTGAACTCCGGTATCAGCCTAGTAAACCTCCTCTGCACTCCCTCCAAGGCCAAAATATCCTTGCGTAAGTGCGGCGACCAAAACTGCACACAGTACTCCAGCTGCGGCCTCACCAGTGCCCTATACAGCCACAGCAAGACCTCCCTACTTTTATATTCAATCCCCCTCGCTATGAAGGCCAGCATCCCATTCGCCTTCCTGACCACCTGCTGTACCTGCAGGCTGGGTTTTTGCGACTCATACACAAGGACCCCGAGGTCCCTCTGCACCGTCGCATGCTGCAGTTTTTCGCCACGTAAGTAATAGTCCTTCCTACCATTCTTCCTACCAAAGTGGACAACCTCACATTTGCCAACATTAAATTCCATTTGCCAGTTCCTGGTCCATTCGCCCAGCCTATCTGGATCCTTCTGCAGACTCTCTACACCCTCCGCACAATTTGCCGTTCCACCAATCTTGGTGTCATCAGCAAATTTCGACACCATACACTCGGTTCCCTCCTCCAGATCATCTATATAAATGGTGAATAGCTGAGGCCCCAACACTGACCCCTGAGGCACTCCACTAGTCACCAACCGCCAATCCGAATAGCACCCGTTGACCCCCACTCTCTGCCTCCTATTTGACAGCCAGTCCTCTATCCACGCTAACACCCTACCCCCAACTCCATGCCCCCTGACCTTCTGTAATAAACTCTTGTGAGGCACCTTGTCAAACGCCTTCTGAAAATCAAGAAACACCACATCCACCGGCTCTCCTCTATCCACCGCCCTAGACACATCCTCATAGAACTCCAATAAATTTGTCAGACACGACTTCCCCTTAACGAAACCGTGCTGCGTCTGCTCTACCAAACAATTCTCCTCAAGATGCGTCGCTATTTTCTCCTTGATCACGGATTCTAACGTTTTTCCTACAACAGACGTTAAACTAACCGGCCGATAATTCCCCGCCTTTTGCCTGCCACCCTTCTTAAACAACGGCGTAACATTAGCTGTTTTCCAATCTTCCGGCACTTCCCCGGAATCCAGCGACGTTTGAAGGAAAAATGCAATCCAGAAAAACGGCATGATTTTTGTTTTCTTGAGTGAATCTAAATTTCAAACTGTCACAAGGTTGCACCTAAAATCCCTTGTTTCCTTTGTGTGCAAACAAACATATTTTCCCTGATGAAGTACAAGTATTGCTCCAAATCAGAGTTAACTGACCAGTAATGCAGTTGCATTTCCACAACAGGAATGATACCAGACTTTGCCATTGCAAAGAGGTTTGTAAATTGTTCACATTGATCCAAGAGGTGCTCAAAAGGAGGTATATTAGTTTAAGTTAATGCATCAATATGTTATATTTATTTATATCAAATTTTATTTTTCTTTTAATTGTTCAATGTTTGGGCATTTATGCTCCATACCCAGATGTGGCTCCCGTATTGAAAAGTTTACCATCTCTGTCTTTAAAGATTTAGAGTCCAGGAAGGCATCCAGCAGTTTTCTGTTGCAAAATTCTTGTGTATTGTAAGTGAGCTGTCTGTGCCATATTTTAGATGAATAAAAAAGCACACTTGTGAATTCTTATGGTGTGAAATATTTTTGAATGTTGTGCAGAATGAGTGACACTGAATTGGTAACCTAATTACACAATCAATTTTTATTTGTTGTGACCATTTTATACCTAATTGGCACAGCCTTGGGTTCTTCCTATACCTGCATGCTGCCCCTTGTTAATAACATTTGAAAACATAGCACCAATTTTCACATGTGTACTGACAATGATTGCCACCCGCTCTCACCTTCTCCACTGTCTTAAGTTTGAATACTGCTGAAAAGAGCAACATGTTACCAAAGCTTTTTGTTTTGCCCTCACCAAGAATACCAAAATTCAAATATCACAATTTATACTAGTGGAAAGAGTGCTAATTAGTTAGTATGTCAACTCTAGCCAAGGCACTGTGAGGGAGTAAGCAGAGAATTATAAGCTCCGTCACCTCCCGGGTAATTTGAAAAAACGTCCAAGGCTTGAGCATGTTCCTTTTTGTTTTGTAGAGAATAGGTTACTGTGTATGGATGAATGTCCCTTTTTATCAGGTAGACTGGACACTTTTCCATTTAAAGCAATGATTTAATTGAAGTAGCCAGTATCCTGCAGAATAGTTTTGCGCCCTTTTTCAGTATTTTAGTATTCTTGATGAGTACAAAAGAAAAAGCTTTGGCAATGTGTTGGCATCAAGCTTGGATGGTGAGCAAATAGTTAGTGCCCAGATACTCATAGTGAAGCAGTCTGTGTCCATATGCAGCAAGATCTGGACAGAATTCAATCTTGGGCTGATAAGTGGCAAGTAACATTTGTGCCATACAAATGCCAGACAATGACCATTTCTCCTTAATATTCAATGGCAGGACTATCGTTGAATTCCCCACTTTCAGCAACCAGGGTATTACCATTGACAAGAAGCTGAACTGGGCCAGCCATACAAATACTGTGGCTACCAGAGCTGGGCAGATGCTGGAAATTCAGTTGTAAATAACGTGCCTCCTGACTCCCCAGAGTATATCCACTATCTACGAGGCACAAGTCAGGAGTGTGTTGGAATGCTGTCCATTTGTTTGGATGAGTGTGACTAACACTAGAGAGGTTTAATACCAGCCAGAGCAAAGCAACCTGTACTTGTGCAAAGTACCTGATTGGCATCCCATCCACCACCTTAAACGTTCACTCCGTCCACCATTGGTGCATTGTGTCAGCACCTGGTACCATATACAATCACTGCAACAACTCGCAAAGCCTCATTTGGCAACATTTTCAAAATCCATAATCTCTACCACTTTAGAAGGACAATGGCAGCAGATGCATGGGAAAATCACAACCTGCAGTTCCCTTCCAAGCCCCATACCATTCTGACTTAGAACTAAAAAAAGTTTATTTATTGGTCACAATTTGGCTTACATTCACACTGCAGTGAAGTTACTGTGAAAATCCTCTAGTCGCTACACTCTGGCACGCGTTTGGCTAAGTCCTCCCTCAGTGTACCCAATCTATGAGAGGAAACTGGAGCACCCGGAGGATACCCACGCAGACACGGAGAACGTGCAAGCTCCATGCAGACAGTGACCCGAGCCAGGAATCAAATCCGAGACCCTGGCGCTGTGAGGCAGCAGTGCTAACCACTGTGCCACCCCACTAACATTGTTCTTCCACTGTTACTGGGTCAAAACCTAACAGCAGTGTTGATGTACCTACACCAGATGGACTTCAGTTCAAGAAGGCATCTCACCACCTTCTGAAGGGCAGTTGGCGATGGGTAACAAATGCTGGCCTTGCCAGCACTGCCCATCTCCCATGAATGAATAAAAACCGTTTATCTACTTGCCCAGATTATCTGACATGTTCTTGAGGAAGTAACTTGTTAAGGACCAGATAAGCTGATTTCACTCATTTGAGTTACTGTACACTTTGTCGTTTTTGGAATCTCCAGCTTGATTGAAGGCTTTGTGTGAATGGCCCCCAGACATATTCTCTTCCATCTTCTTTCATTGGGAAAAGGATACAAAAGTCAGATCACATACCAATCCACTCAACAGCTTCTTCCCTGCTGCCATCAGACTTTTGAATGGATCTACCTTATGTTAAGTTGATCTTTCTCTACACCCTAGCTATGACTGTAACACTACATTCTGCAGCCTCTGCTTTTCTCCCCATGTACTCTATGAATGGTATGCTTTGTCTGTATAGTGTACAAGAAACAATACTTTTCACTGTATAACAACTGACAATAATAAACCAAATCAGTGTATTGTGCTTATCGTTATGACATGCTGCCACTTCCATAAGTTAAACACTCAAAAGGCTAAAGCTTCAATAACAAATTAATTTTATTTGATTTGGAGGCTCCAGAGGAGCTGGCAATCTGTTGCTCACATTACAATCAATTGTGCTAGTCTGCAGCATTTCACTGTGGGAGACTTTTGAGTGATTTGAGACCAATTGGGAAGCCACCAGGATGAATTGAGAGATATAAAGACCAGTGCTTGAGATGGGAACAGAAGTAGGAAATTTGGCTTTTTTAACCCTCTTGCACCTTCAGTAAGATCATTGCAGATTTCAGTTACATTTTTCTGTGGTATTCCTATGTTTAATTCCCTAAAAAAAAAATACTGACCTTCATTTTGTATTCAACTACTGAGCATCAACAACCCTCTGGAGTAAAGAATTCAAAAGCTGGGCTCCTCTTGTGAATGAAGAAATTTCTCTCCATCTCATTTCCTGACTTACCATGAGTTTTAGACTCCCCAGCCAGGGAAACATTTTTCCAGCATCTATGCTGTCAAGCTTGTTAAAAGTTTAAATATTTTGGTGAGACCACATCACATTCTTCTAAATTCTAGGAAATATAAGCCTAGTCCACTCAGTCTCTCGGCATTGTGAACCTTTTGTTGAACACACTCAAAGATAAGTAAGGAGACCAAACTGGCAAATGCATGCTATAGCTGCATGTTAACTTTGTGAATCCAGATCCCTTTAAATACCAAAATATTTCCAGTCTGATTTTTTAAAAAAAGTCAGTTTTTCTGTTTTCCTTCCAAGGTGAATGTTATGAAATTAATATTCAGCCTCTGTATTCTATCCCACTTTGTTAACCAGTCTTTATCCATATTCTTGCTACAGTTGCCAAATGTACCAAAAGTGCCCTGCATGTCTAAAATGTATTTTGAAATTTCCTAACATACTAGCCACAACATTATTTTATTCAATACGACTTGGCTGAACATTTCTAAAAACCTGCAAAGGCACCAGTGGTATTAAAGCAGGAGCTAGAGAACATGAGGGAACACCACAGGGTGCCACTCTACAGACGTGCATGGATCTGATAAAATTGACAGCTGCTTTATTGTGAAACTAGCTATTTAAAGCCAACGTTGAACATTAATTTGCATAATTTTGCATAAGATCTGCATGTTTCTAGATATACTATGATTAAGTATTAACACTAGTGTTACTCAATTAACAGATGGAAAGCCATTTTAATATGTATGGAACTAAGCTCCAAGGCATGTGAAATTAGAATTTTGAAAATGGTAGGTTCTAAATCTTTTGGCACAAAACAACAATGAAGTTGGTTCGTACTGAAAGCAGTCTCTGACAAGAATGGCTGCATAATTTGGCCTGCCTTTGAATGCTGAAAACATTTTCTCTTGACTTATTGCTATGCAATTCTGTAGACTTACTAAATTTTTTTAAAGTAATTTCAGAATCTTTTCAGAATGCTAGCGATTAAGTAAGGAGAATAAAAAAGAGAAAATGGCTGTAGTCCCAGATGACCATAAGCTGCTATCTCCTTTGAAGGGGAGAGCTGACTGGTAGTGATTTTAACCTGAGGATCACCACCTCTTGGATGAGGGGCATGGTTGAGAAGGCAGGCCTTCGTGAATAACCTCAGCCAGTATGGGAATTGAACCCACGTCACAAACCAACTATCTGGCCAATTGAGCTAATTGACTCCCCAAATGAGAGAAAGCTCTGATTAAATGAAAGTATTTGTAAATGCGCTGCTGTTCTCATCTTTTCCTTCATCTGCACAAAGTATAAAAGGTTTTTTTATACATTTGTTAATTTTGCTGCCCAAATTTAGACTTCTGGTGACTAGCAACAATTGCTAACCACAGAAGTGGAATCGCTTGAGGAATCAAATGTACCATATTATAAAAATTATTAAAACTGTATGGCTTAGATGCAGGGCCACACGGTGAAGCCTTCCATTGTTTGCTGAAGCAGAGAGAGAGCTAAGATTTTACCTGTTAAAAACCTGTTTAAAATAAGTTTAAAGCACTTTACTCTTTGTAGAACTGTTTAAAGCATTTATTTATTGTATTTACTGCTTTAAGAATTCTGAGGGAGTGGTTAAAAGGCATTTGTGGACCAGCCTGCTTTAAATCAGCGCCAGGTTTAAAAGGAGGCCTGGTGTAGACAGCGGGCAGTGGAGTGAGTGGGAAGCAGAGTGAGCTAATAGGGCTTAATATCAAAAAGGGCTGGAAAGGAAAAAGGCCAGGTGAGTTTGTTTGAAAAAACAAGGAAAAAAATTTTTTTCAAAACTACTACAGCAAGAAACAAGGAAAAAAATTTTTCCCCATAAAAAATTGCAGTGAATAATGGAGGGGCATGTGATGTGTGGTTTCTGTATGATGTGGGAACTGGTGGACCCCAGGGTCCTTCCCAGTGACCATGTCTGCAGTAAGTGCAGGTTGCTGGAAGAGCTCCAGCTCAAGGTGGATGAGCTGGCCTCTGAGCTACAGACACTGAGGCTCATCAGGGGGAGAGAGGGTGCCATTGTCAATGGGGTGCAAGTGACATCCACCCCCCCCCTAGACTGGCTAACTCTAAGGGTCAGGGACAAGAGGGGGCTGCTGGGAGGAGGAAGGGGGGTGAGGAGCGGAGGCCTCAGCCTCTTAATCTGCATAACAGGTTTGAGGTTCTTGCTTCCAGTCTGGAAGAGGACGAGGCAGGTGAGGTTGGTGAGCAAACTGCACACGGTACAGTGATGCAGCAGGACATAGGCAAAGAGAAGGGGAAAAGGAACGTAGTAGTGATTGGGGATAGTGGGGTGAAGGGTATTGACACTGTCCTTTGTCACAATGACAAAGTGCACAGAAGGGTGTGTTGTCTGCCTGGTGCTCGGGTACAGGATGTCGCAGCTGGGCTGCAGAGGAATCTGGACTGGGAGGGTGAGAACCCGGTCGTTGTAGTACATGTGGGTGCCGGCGACGTAGGCAAAGTGTGGACTGAGGATCTGGGGAGGGAGTATGAGAAGCTGGGAATGGAATTAAAAAGTAGAACCGATAAGGTGGTTATCTCTGGGCTACTGCCTGAACCGAGTGCAGACGGGCGTAGGGTTGACAGGATAAAGGAAGTGAATGGGTGGCTCAGGGATTGGTGTGGGAGGAATGGGTTTGAATTTATGGGGCATTGGCACCAGTATTGGGGTAGGTGGGACCTGTTCGGGCGGGATGGGGTTGGTCTGAACCGTGCTGGGACCAGAGTTCTGGCGAATCGAGTAAAGAGGACTGTAGACAGGGCTTTAAACTAATTAGGGGGGGGGAGGGTGCGAGGGTAGGTGACGTTACGAGGTCTAAAGTTAAGGATAGGGTACAGGTAAGGGAAGAGGCCGAGGATGTCCCAATTGGTGGTGTTACGGCAAATAGGGTCCAGGTGAAGGCTGGGATGAAAGCGCTTTATCTGCGCGAAGCATTCGGAATAAGGTGGATGAGCTGGTGGCGCAGATCGACACAAATGGATACGATCTGGTGGCCATTACAGAGACGTGGCTGCAAGGTGACAGGGACTGGGAGATGAATGTACAGGGCTATCAAGTGTTTAGGAAGGATAGGCAGGAGGAAAGAGGGGGTGGCGTAGCTCTGCTGATTAAGGATAGTATCAAGGTGGTAGCAAGGGATGATATCGGAGCCAAAGAGCAGAAAGTGGAATCGTTGTAGGTGGAGATTAGGAACAGCAAAGGGAGGAAGACGCTGGTAGGTGTCGACTATAGGCCCCCGAATAATGATCTGGAGGTGGGGCGGGCTGTTAACGCGCAAATAAGTGCGGCATGCAGGAATGGGACGGCAGTAGTTATGGGGGATTTCAATCTGCATATTGATTGGTCGACCCATGTTGGACGAGGTGGGCTCGAGGAGGAGTTCTTGGAATGCTGCCGGGATAATTTCCTTGAACAGTGTGTGTTGGAGCCGACGAGGGAGCGAGCTATCTTGGATCTGGTGCTATGTAATGAGGCGGGTAGAATTAGGGACCTTGCGGTGAAGGATCCTCTTGGAGAGAGTGATCATTGTATGGTGGAGTTTCTGTTGCAGATGGAGGAGGAGAAAGTGGGTTCCCGGACACGCGTCCTTTGTTTGAATATAGGGGAGTATGGTAGGATGAGAGAAGAATTGGCGAATGTGGACTGGGGGAGCGTGTTGGAAGGTAGGTCTGCTGAGGAGCAGTGGAGGATCTTTAAGGAGATCTTTCTTGGTGCTCAGCAGAAATTTATTCCGATGGTCAAAAAGGACCGTAGGAGGAGAGGTAATAAGCCGTGGATAACGAAGGAGGTGAAGGAAAGTGTTAAATTAAAAGCGGAGGAATTTAGAGTAGCTAAGAGCAGTGGGTGAGAAGAGGATTGGGAAAGGTTTAAATGTCAACAAAGATTGACAAAGAAGTTGATAAAGGAGGGTAGGAGAAGCTATGAAGCTGGGCTAGCATTTAATATAAAAAAGGATAGCAAGAGTTTTTATAAATATATGAAAAGGAAGAGGCTGGCTAGGGTGAACGTTGGTCCTTTAGAGGATGAGAAAGGGGACCTAGTGGTAGGGGATGGGGATGTGGCTAAGGTCTTGAATAACTTTTTTGTTTCTGTCTTCACGGAGGAGGACGTGAATAATTTGCCGGGTGTTAGCGATGGAAAGGTGGTAGGACTGGAGGGTCTTAATGACATTACTGTTACTAGAGAGGTAGTGCTCGACAGACTGGAGGGGCTGATTGTGGACAAGTCCCCAGGACCGGATGGAATGCATCCGAGGGTTCTGAAAGAAATGGTGGAGGTTATAGTGGATGCCTTGGTGGTTATTTTCCAGACGTCGTTGGATTCCGGGGAAGTGCCGGAAGATTGGAAAACGGCTAATGTTACACCGTTGTTTAAGAAGGGTGTCAGGCAAAAGGCGGGGAATTATAGGCGGGTTAGTTTAACGTCTGTGGTAGGTAAAATGTTAGAATCCATCATTAAGGAGGAAATTGCGAGGCATCTTGAAGGGAATTGCTTGATAGGGCAGACGCAACACGGTTTCATTAAAGGGAAGTCGTGTCTGACAAATTTACTGGAGTTCTATGAGGATGTGTCTAGGGCAGTGGATAGAGGAGAGCCGGTGGATGTGGTCTTTCTGGATTTTCAGAAGGCGTTTGACAAGGTACCTCAAGAGGTTATTGCAGAAGGTCAGGGGACATGGAGTTGGGGGTAGGGTGTTAGCATGGATAGAGGATTGGTTGTCAAATAGGAGGCAGAGAGTGGGGGTCAATGGGTGCTATTCGGATTGGCGGTTGGTGACTAGTGGGGTGCCCCAGGGGTCGGTGCTGGGGCCTCAGCTATTTACCATTCATATAGATGATCTGGAGGAGGGAACCGAGTGTAGGGTGTCGAAATTTGCTGATGACACCAAGATTGGGGGAAAGGCAAATTGTGCGGAGGGTGTGGAGAGTCTGCAGAAGGATCTAGATAGGCTGGGCGAATGGGCCAGGAAATGGCAAATGGAATTTACTGTTGGCAAGTGTGAGGTGGTCCACTTTGGTAGGAAGAATGGTAGGAAGGACTATTACTTACGTGGCGAAAAACTGCAGCAGGCGACAGTGCAGAGGGACCTCGGGGTCCTTGTGCATGAGTCGCAAAAACCCAGCTTGCAGGTGGTCAGGAAGGCGAATGGGATGCTGGCCTTCGTAGCGAGGGGGATTGAATATAAAAGTAGGGAGGTCTTGCTGCAGCTGTATAGGGCATTGGTGAGGCCGCAGCTGGAGTACTGTGTGTAGTTTTGGGCGCCGCACCTGCGCAAGGATATTTTGGCCTTGGAGGGAGTGCAGAGGAGGTTTACTAGGCTGATGCCGGAGTTGAGGGGGTTGAGCTATGAGGAGAGGCTGAATAAACTAGGCTTGTACTCGTTAGAGTTTAGAAGAATGAGGGGAGATCTCATTGAGACATATAAGATGATGAATGGGATGGATAGGATAGAGGTGGAGAGACTCTTCCTGCTCAGAAAAGACAGTAGGACTAGGGGGCACAGCCTCAAGATAAAGGGGAGGCGGTTTAGAACGGAGTTGAGGAGGAACTTCTTCACTCAAAGGGCGGTGAATCTCTGGAATTCTCTGCCCGTTGAAGTGGTGGAGGCTGCCTCGCTAAATATTTTTAAGAAGCGGGTTGATGGGCTCTTGATAAGAGAGGGGATTAAGGGTTATGGGGAGAGGGCGGGAAAGTGGAACTGAGCCACGACAGATCAGCCATGATCTTATTGAATGGCGGGGCAGGCTCGAAGGGCTGGATGGCCTACTCCTCCTCCTATTTCTTACGTTGTTACGTTCTTATATTTTTGGGCTTCTGAGTTTGATTAAACAGTAGCATTTCCAATTCAAGTGTCTTTAAGTACTTTAATAACACTTGTATGAAGTTTTATTTAGTGCTTTGGCATTTTTCATTAGAGGATATGCTGTTATGAAACAAGTCTGCCAAGCCTTAATTGCCATTCCTAGCAGAAATTGAAGCCATTTCCACCCGCTTCTAACGGGGCTACTCTTTTTTTGCTCTCCTGGCTCATTGGTGCTGGTGCTTCATCTTGCTTTCTAACTGTATTGCTGATCAGATAACTGAAGCTCATGTTGGAGAATGTGTCTGTGCTCTCTTCTATCTCAGTCTTTCCTTCCATCACAGTCTCTTAACAATTGTAGGTAGTCAAGAGAACTTTTTAAGCTAATGCCACACTCCATTGAATTTCACATTTTATTTGCACCGTATTAGTCATTTTATAATTCTGAATTTCAGCCATGTTTTTACAAAAAGTTTATGATCTAAATTAAGATAAATATCTATATATTGTATTTTGAACAAGTATTGATACTTCATTTCATCTTGTCCATGCTGCATGTACAACAGGAAAAAGGCTTTCACATTCAAAATTAAGACAGAGATAACTCCATTAGATTAAGTTATATGAAATCAATTATTATGGACATTACCTAAACCATTAGTTCCATAGTCAGAAATTGCCTCAGGTGAGTGAGCAAGTGAATTTGACATGGTGAAAAAAAGCGAAGTTCAGGTTAGATATTACGAGATGTAATCAAGCAAAGACCTTTTAGGGTTAAATCTTCTAAGCTCAGGTTCATCGTTACTTGTATAATAAAAGCAAAAATTCTGGAAATACTCAGTCAGGCAGTATCTGTGGAGTGAAACAAAGTTCATATTTCAAGACGATGACCCTTCCAGAATAAAGAGTCAATGCCCTGAAACAATGTTTTTAACTCAACAGATGCTGTCTGACCTGCTGAGTATTTCCAGCATTTTTGTTATTTTAGTTTTAGATTTACAGCATCTGTGGCATTTTGCTTTATTTATTTGCTTAAACTGGGACATGTGAAAATATTCAAGCGAGTGAACTCGATTGTAGCAGAAACATTTGACCAAAATGAATAACTGTATAGAGAATATATGCAAATACTGCGCATGCTGAAATCTGAAACAAAATTAGTGAAGGCTGGAAAGCAGCTCTGGCAGCATGTATAGGCAGAGAAAACAGTCAACTTTTCAATACCTATTTAAAGACCTACAGCATATGTTTCATAACAGCATGACCTTTCTTCAAAACTAAAGAAAAATGCATTGGATCATTGTACGTAGAAGAGGGGGTGGAACAGTGATTAGTAAGAGCTGGGAGAGATTGCAATAATCCGGAAAAGGTGCTTTCTACAGTGCACCTGTTAAAAATTGGTGAAAGTTGTCATGGACATGCTGAATTTTCTGAGAAAGCAGAGGCATTCGTAGGCTTTCTTAACTATAGTGTCAGTGTGGAGGAACCAGGACAGGTGATCTGGATACCTGTCTCGAATGTTTCCATTTCTTCATTGTTGATTAGATAGACAAGACATGTCCTCCACTTGGTTTACCAAAGCCGATGATTGTCTCCTTCCTGACATCAAAGGCAAGATTACTGTCATCATATCAGTCTACCAGATTTTCTATCACTTTCTTGTACTCTGTCTCATCCATTGTTTGAGATCGAACTCACTCCAGTGGTGTCATAAGCAGACTTGAAGATGGAGTTGTAGCGGAATTTGGCCACGCAGCCATAAGCATATAAGGATTATAGTAAGGAGCTGAGGACACAGCACCGGTATTGAGAATAATCGGGAAGGAGATGTTGTTGCCTATCCTAACTGATTGTGGTTAGAAAATCTAGGATCCAGTCTGAGGGAGTAGCCAAGCCCTAGATCATGGAGTTTGGAAATGAGTTTTGTTGGGATAATGGTGTTGAAGGCTGAGCTGTAGTCAGTAAATAGAAGTCTGACATAAGTGTCCTTGTTATCCAGGTATTCCAAGGTTGAGTGTAGGGCCAGGGAGATGGTGTCTGCTGTAGACCTGTTGTGGCCATAGGCAAATTGTAATGGATCCAGGCAGTCTGGGAGACCAGAATTGATGCATGCTATGACCTAAGCTTTTGAAGCACTTCATAATGATGGATGTCAGAGCCACTGGCATAGTCATCATTAAAGCATGCTGCCTGGCTTTTCTTTGGTACAGGGATGATGGTTATCTTCTTGAAGCAGGTAGGGATCTCAGATTGGAGTAAGGAGAGATTAATGATATCTGCAAACACTCCCGCTAGCTGGTCCACGCAGGATCTGAGTGCACCATCATTCCAACTTCTTAATCCGTTCCGACAGCACCTTCCCTTGAAAGCGCAAAAGCTGCAAGGCCTGCTCCTTTACCACCTCCCTCCTCAGTGTTCAAGGCCCTCAAGCATTCCTTTCAGGTGAAGCAACATTTCACTTGTGCCTCTTGAATTTGGACTGCTGCATTCAGCACTCACAATACAATCTTCCCTACATTGGGGAAACTAAACGCAGGTTGCATTACTGCTTTGCAGAACACCATTCAGTTTGCAAGCATGATCCCAACCTTTCATTTGCTTGCCATTTCAACTCAACATCTTGCTGTTATGCCCAAATCTCTGTCTGTGGCCTGCTGCAATGCTCCAGTGAAACCCAATGTGCAAACTAAGGTCCCAATTAAACACACTATAGCTCTTTTAATGTTAGATTCTGACCTTGCTGCTCTATCATAACCTTTTGAAACAAAAATTGTTTGGCATTTATGCAAACCCCTCTCTGCCACCAAACAGGGCATCTATTACTAGTTCCTAAGTTTTATTACATTTTTACATCTTCGTTGCAGTCTCTTCCAGCTCCCACTAATCACACTTCCACTCCTTCTTGTATAATACATAATCCAGCGCATATTTCCCTCCCTTTAGTTCTGAAGAATTTTCATGTGATCTTGAAATGTTAACTGTTTCCTCTCCCTATGGATGCTGCCAGAGCTCCTGAGAATTATATAGAGAAGTTGTGGAAGACCTTTAAATAGAAAGCCGCTGGATGTCCTAGAGCAACTTGCTGCACTGTCTATGCATTAACTGAAATAAGAGCACTTATGTGACTGCTTATACACTATATACATTTTTAAAATCCTCTTACTTTCAAAACAGCTTTGCACATGTATATTTTCTTTATCTACAGTTAATATTTGCATAGATTATCTAACATTTTGCATTAAAATAGTAGGATTACAAGCCTCAGTTGGTAAAGCAATGAGCTGAATTAATTTTTTTATCCTTTAATGGTTGGCAACATTCAAACAGAATTCTTCAGGGTCAGTATGAGTGAATTTGTGAACTTAAAAGTGCAGATCATTCAATTCTATAACCATTTTGTTTTGATTGTGGACATAATAATCCACCCTGGCTCTTATGTATAATTCACTGGCTAATTTTGGAAGTATAGAAAGAAACAATAGCTCTGAAGTTGCTGGCTACCTTTTTAGTAAAATAAAAGTCACCACAATCCCAGCGGACCATGGGCTAACTGATAGTGATTTAACCTTTTAATCTGAGGATCTCCAAGGTTGAGAAGATGGGCTGTCAGCTGCTTGGGGAATTGAACCCACACTGTTGATGTTGCTGTACATCATGAACCAGCCATCCAGGCAACTGACTTTAACTGAAATCCTAGTCACCAAATAGTAAATTAACATTGTATTATTTGTGTTACTTTCAAATAAATGAAAAGATAATGTCTGACTGGAGTATTTTCAAGCAGTATGAAGCTGAAGGAGCTGTTGAAATTATAATGAAAACTCAGGATCTATGTGCCAAAAAGAATCCAACCAAGCCTAAAGAGAGAACCATAGAAACATAGAAAATAGGTGCAGGAGTAGACCATTCAGCCCTTCGAGCCTCCACCACCATTTCATATGACCAATGCTGATAGTGCACTTTCAGAATCCCATACCCATTTTCTCTCCATACCCCTTGATCACTTTAACCACAAGAGCCATGTCCAGCTATCTCTTGAACATATCTTGAACTGGCCCCAGCAGCTTTCTGTGGTAAAGAATTCCACAGGCTCATAACTCTCTGAAGTTGTTCTTCCTCATCTCAGTCCTGAATGGCTTACCCCTTATTATTAGATTGTGACCCTGAGTTCTGCACTTCCCTGACATTGGGAACATTCTTTCTTTCAGCATCTAGCCTGGCCAGTCCTATCAGGATTTTATATTTCTAAGAGATCCCCTCTCATTCTTCTAAATTTCACTGAGTAGAAGCCCAGTTGATCCAATCTCTCTTCATATGTCAGTCCTGCCATTCCAGGAATCACTCTTTGCAGGACTCCCTCAACAGCAAGAATGTCCTTCCTCAGACTAAGAGACCAAAATTGCACGCAATACTCAAGGTGTGGCCTCACCAAGGCCCTATATAACTATAACAAGATATCCATATCCTGTGCACAATCCTTCATAGCAAGAAGATTTGCATATGAAGGCCATCATGCCATTAGCTTTCCTCACTACCTGCGTGCCAACCAGGTTACGTTGCACTTCCCCTTTTCCTAAATTGTCACCATTCAGATAATCTTCCTTCCTGTTTTTGCCACCAAAGTGGATAACCTCACATTTATCCATACTATATTGCATTTACTAAGTATTTGCCCACTCAGCCAGCCTGTCCAAGTCATCCTGCAGTTTCTTAGCATTTTCATCACAGCACGCACTTGCCACTTAACTTAGTATCATCTGCAAATTTGGAGATATTACATTCAATTCCTTCATCCAAGTCATTAATGGATATTGTGAATAGTTGTGGTCTCAGTAGTGAACCCTGCGGTACCCCTCTAGTCAAGGCCTGCCATAAAGGACCTGTTTATTCCTGCTGTCTGCTTCCTGTCAGCTAGCTAGTTCTGTATCCATGTCAATATGTGGGGAGGCGATGGCTTATTGGTATTATCACTAGACTATTAATCCAGAAACTTAACTAATGTTCTGGCAACCCTGGTTCGAACCCCACTGTGACAGGTGATAGAATTTGAATTCGATAAATATCTGAAATTAAAAGTCTAATGACCATGAAACCATTATTAATTGTTGGAAAAAACCATCTGGTTCACTAACCTCCTTTAGGGAAGGAAATCTGCCATCCTCACCTGATCTTGCCTACATGTGACTCAGCAATGTGGTTGACTCTCAACTGTCCTCAGCCAACTAGGGAAGGGCAATAAATGCGGATGCCAATGTGCCATGAATGAATAAAAAAAAACCCCAGTACCATGAGCTTTAACTTTGCCCGCTAATCTCTTGTATGGATGCTCTAACATGAATCCATCCAGAGCTGTCAGGTGGCCTAATGGGAGCTGTAGTTGGACACACTTCCTGCACGTGAAGGAACCAGAGATAGTGGAAGGATCCCTGAATTCCCGCGTCACACAAGGAGAGCATGACGTGGGTCTGGGATCTCCTGCTGCGACTTAACCCTCAAGGTAACTTAACATCAGCAAATACAATGCCAAGCAAAAGAAGAAAAGAAAAACTACTTGCCAATGACTTATCTGCTAGCTGTGATGGCACAGGTTCGATTTATTGTCTTGCCCTCGAGTCTCCCTCTCAGTTCTGCCTCTCTGCTCCTCCCAAAAGTGAGCATCTCTCTCCCCTCAGCAGCAAATTTCCAATGCCCTCACTCTGGCTGAATCTCACTCCATCTGCAGTCTGTCTCCCATTGGACGCGCAAGCTCATCGGTCCTGAACACGTGAATTTTAGTTTGACTTACTAAAACTGGCATTTATGTAGGAGCATGGGAGCAGGTGTAGACCATTTGACCCTTTTAAGCTTGCTCCACATAAGAAATAGGAGCAGGAGTAGGCCATCTAGCCCTTCGAGCCTGCCCCACCATTCAATAAGATCATGGCTGATCTGAGGTGGATCAGTTCCACTTTCCCGCTTTCTCCCCATAACCCTTAATTCCCTTGTCTATCAGAAACCTATCTACCCGTGACTTAAATATATTCAACGAGGTAACCTCCACCACTTCAATGGGCAGAGAATTCCAGAAATTCACCACCCTTTAAGTGAAGAAGTTCCTCCTCAACTCCGTTCTAAACTGCCCCCTGCGGCACTCCACTAGTCACCAACTGCCAACCAGAAAAGCACCCATTGATTCCAACTCTCTGCTTCCTGTTAGGTAACCAATCCTCAATCCACGCTAACACTTTACCCCCAACTCCATGTACCCTAACCTCCTCCAGCAAACTTTTGTGAAGCACCTTATTGAACGCTTTCTGGAAATCTAAAAAAACACCACATCCATGGTTTCCCCTCTATCTACTGCACTAGTCACATCTTCATAAAAATCCAGTAAATTCGTTAAACACGACTTCCCCTTCACGAATCCGTGCTGCATCTGTTTGATTAAACCGTTCTTTTCTAGCTGTCCTGCTACTACTTCTTTGATGATGGATTCTACTGTTCAATAAAATCATAATTGATCTGATTGTGGTCTCATCTCTACTTTCCTGTTGTCTTCCCACCCTCCCCCAATAACCCAACTATCTTCTGTCTCAAATTTGTGCAACTCTGCTTTGAATAAATTCAAAGATCCAACTTGCAGTACTTTCCGGAGAAGAGCATTCCACACACCAATTACTTTTTGGGTGAAAAATTTTCTCCTCATCTGTCTTAGGAGGAAGAAGTCTCGTTTCTAATTTTAGACTATGCTCCGTAGCTGTGGTCCCTCTTTTTCCCCCCCCCCATTCTCGTGCATCTATGGCCTCTAGTTTTAGACTCCCCTACTTTGGGAAAAGACATTGACTATCTAGCTGATCTGTGCCTCTCGTTATTTTATAAACCTCTAAGATCACCCCTTAGCCTCCAATGCCGTAGAGAAAAGTCCCAGTCTATCCAGCCTTTCCTTATAACTGAAACCATCAAGTCCCGGTAGCATCCTAATGAATCTTTTCTGCGCTCTTTCTAGTTTAATAATATCCTTTCTGTAACAGGGTGACCAGAACTGTACACAGTATTCCAAGTGTGGCTGTACCAATGTCTTATACAACTCCAACAAGACATCCAAACTCCTGAATTCAATGTTCTGACCAATGAAACAAAGCATGCTGAATGCCGCCTTCACCACTCTGTCCACCTGTGACTCCACTTTCAGGGAACTATGGACCTGTACCCTTCAATCTCTTTGTTCTGTAACTCTGCCCAGTGCCTTTCTTTCAACTGAGTAGGTCCTGCCTTAGTTCAGTCTATCAAAATGCATCACCTCCATCTGCCCAAACCCACTCATGTAACCTATCCACATTCCTTTGCAGACTCCAGCTCCTCTTGACAACTGTAGAGTGCCTCTAATATAGTGAAATGCCCCCAAGGTGTTCCACAGAATGTCATCATTCCCAACAAGCCAAATGAAATTTTGGAACATGTGCTCAAAAGGTTATTTTTAAAAGTTTGGCCGAAGAGGGAGGCTTTATGGAGTCTTTTAAAGGAGAGCAAGGAGGAATGTGATTCAGGGTGGGAATTCCTGAGCTTATGACCTATATAGCTTAAAGACCTTGCTGGCAGTAGTCAGTTTAAAGAAGTTGTGTTTGCAGAAGAGGCAAAGTTGGGTGAACACACAGTTCTCCAAGCATTGTAAAACTGGATGAGGCTAGAGATGGGAATGAGCAAGACCTGGGGGTGGGGGGGGGGTGGTATTTGAACATACTAAGTTTGAGGCACTGCAGACTTGAGGTCTTTGTAGCACAAAGATTATGGGTGGTAGCGAACACAACTTTTTGAGAGTTAGAATATCGATTCAAAGGTTTGTGTGGTTAAGCTTATGGAGGGTGAAATTGGCAGACCGGCCAGGAGTGCACTAGGAGGATAAAGACTGAATTATCTCACCTCATAGGTGTGTGTTTCAACAGCACATGGACTCAAATACAGAAGAGGGTAATATGAAGTTGGAAATGGATTGTCTTGGTGATAGAATTTGCATAGGTTTGGAGGCTCTGCTTGGGGTCAGATAAGATGCAGAAATTGCAAATATTATGGTTCTGCTGAAATACTGACCTGATAGGGGGATAGAATATGTCTCTTGGGAATGGCATTTCTGGTGGGGGCTAGATTCTTTTTATTTGTGGGAATGAGCATTGCTGGCTGACCAGCATTTTGTTGCCCATTCCTACTTGCCCTTGCGAAGGTGGTGGTGAACTGCCGCCTTAAATTGCTGCAGTCCGTTTTCTGTGGGTTGACCAACAATGCCGCAGTCGCTGGGTCAAAATCCTGGAATTCCCTCCCTGATGGCATATGATATATTTCCAAGTCAGGAAGGTGAGTTGCTTGGAGGGGAACTTGCAGGTGGTGATGTTTCCATTTGACTGCTGCCCTTGTCTTTCTAGTTGGAAGTGGTTGTGGGTTTGGAAGATGCTGTCTAAGGACCTATGGTGAATTGCTGCAGTGCATCTTGGAGATAGTACACACTGCTGCTACTGAGCATTGGTGATGGAGAGATTGACGCCACATCTACAAACATTCAATCAAACAGGCTGCTTTATCTTTGATTGTCAAGCTTCTTGAGTGTTGTTGGAATTGCACCCATCCAGGTAAGTGGGGAGTATTCCATCATACTCCTGACTTGTGCCTTGTAGGTGGTGCATAGGCTTTGGGGAGTCAGGAGGTGAGTTACTTGCTGCAGTATTCCCAGCCTCTGACCTGCTCTTGGAGCCACTGTGTTTATGTGGTGAGTCCAGTTGAGCTTCTGGTCAATGGTAACTCCAAGGATGTTGGAAGGGGGGGATTCAGTGATGGTAACACCATTGAATATCAAGGGGTGGTGATTAGAATGTCTCTTATTGGCAATGGTCACTGCCTGGCATTTGTGCGGCGTGAATGTTACTTGTCAGACCAAGCCTGGATATTGTCCAGACCTTATTGCATTTGACCATGGACTGCTTCAGTATCTGAGGAGTCGCAAACGATACTGAACATTGTGCAATCATTGGCAAACATTCCCCACTTCTGATCTTACGATGGAGGGAAGGTCATTGAGGTAACTGAAGATTCTTGGACCTTGGACACTACCCTGAGGGACTCCTGCAGAGATGTCCTGGGATTGAGATGACTGATCCTCCACCACCATAACGATCTTCCTATGTACCAGGTATGACTCCAACCAGTGGAGTGTTTGCCCCCTGACCCCCATTGATTCCAGTTTTGCTCAGGCTCCTTGATGACACACTCGGATGCATGCAGCCTTAATGTCAAGGGCTGTCACTCTCACCTCACCTCTGCGATTCAGCTCTTTCGCCCATGTTTGAAGCATAGCTGTAATGAGGTCAGGGGCTGAGTGACCTTGGTAAAACCCAAACTGGGCGTCGCTGAGCAGGTGCTGCTTGATAGTACTGTTGATGACCCCCTCCATCACTTTACTGATGATTGAGAGTAGACTGGGGGGGGTAATTGGCCAGGCTGGATTTGTCCTGCTATTTGTGTACAGTAAAAAGCCTGACAACACCAGGTTTAAGTCCAACCGATTTATTTGATAGTAAACTCACTAGCTTTCGCGGTTACCCCCTTCGTCAGGTGAATGGAGAGTTCTGGCCTCAGACAGAGCATATAAAGCACAGACAGTTTACAGATTACTGATTAGAATGCGAATCTTTACACCTAACCTGCTGTTCAAGTCCTAAAGTGGCCGACAATGTGAGTGGAAGGAGCACTGATCACAGGTGAAAGAGATGTGTATTGTCTCCGGACAGTGCAGTAAGTGAGGTTTTGCAAACCCAGGCAAGTCATGGGGGTTACAGATAGTGCGACATGAACCCAAGGTCCCTGTTGAGACCGTCCTCGTGTGTGGAACTTGGCTATCAGTCTCTGTTCAGCGACTCTGCGCTGTCGTGTGTCGTGAAGGCCGTCTTGGAGAATGCTTACCTGAAGGTCAGAGGCTGAATGCCTGTGACCACTGAAGTGTTCACCAACAGGAAGGGAATAGTCTTGCCTGGTGATTGTCGAGTGATGTTCATTCATCCGTTGTCGTAGCGTCTGCATGGTCTCCCCAATGTACCATGCTTCGGGACATCCTTCCTTGCAACGTATCAGGTAGACAATGTTGGCCGAGTTGCAAGAGTATTTACCGTGTACCTGGTGGATGATATTCTCACGTGTGATGATGGTATCCATGTCGATGATCCGGCATGTCTTGCAGAGGTTGCTGTGGCAGGGTTGTGTGGTATTGTGGTCACTGTTCTCCTGAAGGCTGGGTAGTTTGCTGCGAACAATGGTCTGTTTGAGGTTGCGTGGTTGTCTGAAGGCAAGAAGTTGGGGTGTGGGGATGGCCCTGGCGAGATGTTCGTCTTCATCAATGATATGTTGAAGACTCAGGAGAAGATCTCGTAGCTTCTCCGCTCTGGGGAAGTTCTGGACATAGATACCATCATCACACGTGAGAATACCATCCACCAGGTACACAGTAAATACTCTTGCAACTCTGCCAACATTGTCTACCTGATACGTTGCAAGAAAGGATGTCCCGAAGCATGGTACATTGGGGAGACCATGCAGACGCTACGACAACGGATGAATGAACATCGCTCGACAATCACCAGGCAAGACTGTTCCCTTCCTGTTGGCGAACACTTCAGTGGTCACGGGCATTCAGCCTCTGACCTTCGGGTAAGCATTCTCCAAGGCGGCCTTCACGACACACGACAGCGCAGAGTCGTTGAGCAGAGACTGATAGCCAAGTTCCGCACACATGAGGACGGTCTCAACAGGGATCTTGGGTTCATGTCACACTATCTGTAACCCCTGCGACTTGCCTGGGTTTGCAGATCCTCACTTACTGTACTGTCTGGAGACAATACACATCTCTTTAACCTGTGATCAGTGCTCCTTTCACTCACGTTGTCAGCCACTTTAGGACTTGAACAGCAGGTTAGGTGTAAAGATTCGCATTCTCCGTAATCTGTAAACTGTCTGTGCTTTATATGCTCTGTCTGAGGCCAGAACTCTCCATTCACCTGACGAAGGGGGTAACCTCGAAAGCTAGTGAGTTTACTATCAAATAAATCGGTTGGACTTAAACCTGGTGTTGTCAGACTTTTTACTGTGTTTACTCCAGTCCAACGCCGGCATATCCACATCAAGACTACATTTGTGTACAGGACATATCTGAGCAATTTTCCACGTTGTTGATTAGATATCAGTGTTGTAACTGTACTGGAAGAGCTTGGCTAGGGGAGCAGCAAGTTCTGAATCACTATTGCTGGAATGTTATCAGGGCTTATTGCCTTTGCAGCATCCAATGCCTCCAACCATTTCTTGATATCATGTGGAGTAAACCAAATTGGCTGGAGACTGGCATCTGAAATGCTGGGGACCACTAGAGAGGGCCGAGGTGGATCATCCATGCTGCAGTTTGGCTGAAGATTGCTGCGAATACTTGAACCTTTTTGTTTGGACTGATGTGCTGGGCTCCTCTATCACTGAGGATGGGGATATTTGTGGAGTTGCCTCCTGCTGTGAGTTGTTTAATTGTCCACCACCATTTTCGACTGGATGTGGAAGGACTGCAGAGCTTAGATCTAATCCATTGGTTGTGGGATCGCTTAGCTCTGTCTATAACTTACTGTTTTTGTCATTTGGCATGCAAGTAGCCCTGTTTGGTAATTTCACCTCATTTTTAGGTGTGTCTGGTACTGCTGGTATGTTCTCCTGTACTCTCCAATGAATCAAGGTTGATCCCTTGGCTTGATGATAATGGTTGACTGGGGGATATGCCAAGCCATGAGGTTGTAGATTGTGCTGGAACATAATTCCACTGCTGTTGATAGCCCACAGTGCTTCACTTTGGGTCTTCCGTACTGTTGAGTTGGTATAAGTTTTTATATTAATCCAGCACTGGATATAGGGCAAACACACCATAGTGGAGGATTCAAGAGCCACGTCAGTAACTTCGCGTCCATGTGGATATGTTTTGGATTATGCCACTGAGGAACACTAACTAGATGCAAAATAGGGTGGCATGTATAGCTTGATTGAGGAATCCAACTGTAACCTGGGGTGGGGGAACCCAATTTTTTAAATTCATTCATTGAGTCGCAAAAACCCAGCCTGCAGGTGGTCAGGAAGGCGAATGGGATGCTGGCCTTCATCGCGAGGGGGATTGAACATAAAAGTGGGAGGTCTTGCTGCGGCTGTATAGGGCATTGGTGAGGCCGCAGCTGGAGTACTGTGTGCAGTTTTGGTCGCCATACTTACGCAAGGATGTCTTGGCCTTGGAGGGAGTGCAGAGGAGGTTTACTAGGCTGATACTGGAGTTGAGGGGGTTGAGCTATGAGGAGAAGCTGAATAAACTAGGCTTGTACTCGTTAGAGTTTAGAAGAATGAGGGGAGATCTCATTGAGACATAAGATGATGAATGGGATGGATAGGATAGAGGTGGAGAGACTCTTCTCGCTCAGAAAGGACAGTAGGACTAGGGCCACAGCCTCAAGATAAAGCGGGGGGTGGTTTAGAATGGAGTTGAGGAAGAACTTCTTCACTCAAAGGGTGGTGAATCTCTGGAATTCTCTGCCCATTGAGGTGGTGGAGGCTGCCTCGCTAAATATTTTTAAGACGTGGGATGATGGGTTTTTGATAAGTGAGGGGATTAAGGATTATGGGGAGAGGGCGGGAATGTGGAACTGAGCCACGACAGATCAGCCATGATCTTACTGAATGGCGGGGCAGGCTCAAAGGGCTAGATGGCCTACTCCTGCTCCTATTTCTTATGTTCTTATGTTCATTCATGTTGTGGGTGTGGCTGGCTGGGCTAGCATTTATTTCCTATCCCTAAATGCCCTTGAACTGTGTGGCTTGCTTGGCTGTTTCAGAGGGCATTTTAAGACATTGCTGTGGATTTGGAGTCATATGTAGGGCAGACCAGTTAAAGATGGCAGATTCCCTTCCCTCAAGGATAGGATGCAAAATATGATTAGTTTACAAAGAACTGGTTGTCAATATGGGCTTGCAGTTGGATGCATTACTTTTATAGGGTCTTTTACACACAACTTCCAAGGTGCATTAAAGTGCAAAATCAGAACCACTTATGATTTTACATGGCCAAAAACTTGGTCAGAAATGTAGGCTTAAGGTGTGTTTTAATTGGAGGGAGAGAGGAAGAGAATCTTGAGAGACTTAGGCAGGGAATTGCATAAATTTGCAGTTTGGCACCCAAGGAACTGAAGGTTTGGCCACCAGTTGTGGTGCAGTTCCGATCAGGAATGGTCAAAAAATTCAATTAGATGAGTGTGGTTATGGGGGTTGCGAACAATTGAGTTAGGGTGGGAGGTGGGGGAGAAACGGATGTAGAGGCCATGGAGAGACTTAAACAAGCATTTAAATTTTAAAATATAAAGACAAATTACTGTGGTTGCTGGAATCTGAAACCAAAAGAGAAAATGTTGGAAAATCTCAGCAGGTCTGGTAGCATCTGTAAGGAGAGAAAAGCATTGATGTTTCAAGTCTAGATGACCCTTTGTCAAAGCTGACTGTTAGTATAGCTCAGCAAGGTGAGGAGCAGATGGGAAAGGTTTGGAGGGTGGGTCATATGAGGAAAGGTTGAGGGAGCTGGGGCTTTTCTCTTCAGAGCAGACGAGGATGAGCGGTGACTTAATACAAGTTTATAAGATGATGAGGGGGATAGAGTGGATGTTCATAGACTATTTCCTCGGGTGGATGTAGCTGCCACTAGGGGGTATAACTAATAAGGTTCATGGTCGGCGATATAGGAGGGATGTCCGAGGTAGATTCTTTACTCCAGAGGGTGGTTGGGATGTGGAATGCACTGCCTGCTGTGATTGTGGAGTTGGACACTTTAGGAACTTTCAAGCGGTTAGGCATACCAGAATGATAGGGAGTGGGATAGCTTGATCTTGGGTTCGGACATAACTTGGCACAACATTGAGGGCCGAAGAGCCTGTACTGTGCTGTACTGTTCTATGTTCAACCTGTGTGCCTTTGATCTAAAACCAAAATCATTCCAATTTCAGTCATTGAGCATCAGTATGAAGATGATGCGTGTGTGAGCTTGCTCAGAAACTGAGCTCCAGGTCTTTGACTCCTCCTTTGAAGCATGTCACAAAATTTGATCCTTCTCTAACACCCAGAAACTGAGATGATCCTTCAGCCAGCATCCACAGGTAATGGTGTAGATTTGTGGTTGGAAGCTCGAATTTGGGCCAAGTAGGACACCAAGGATGTGAGTGGCTTGACACAGGAGAGGGTTGGGTTTGATAGCTTGGGAACCTGGGCAATGAAAATGGTGACTTAAGTCTTCCCAATATTCAATTGGATGAAATTCCTGGTTGTTCCTTACTGGATGCTTAATGAGCAGACTGATTATTTAGCAATAAGGTAGAGGTTGAGAGAGCTGTGTTGAGGTTGAGCTCAGTGTCATCAGCATACATGTGAAAACTAATGCTGTGCTTTTGAATGATTTTGTCAAAGGGCAGCATGTGGATGAGAAATAGGAGGGGGATCAAGGCTAGGTCCTTGAAAGATATGAGGTAATACTGAGGGCAAAGAAACATTTTGGATGATGGTCTGGTTGTGATTCAATTAGGAAGGAACTCGGAGAGTACAGTCTTACTCAGCAGGATGCCAGAGTGAGGCTTTGAAGAAGGGAAAGTTTTCTTACAGTCACGTAAGATTTTTTTAAAATGAGGGATGGGGTAAAGATGGATTTGAAGGAGAGAGGAACAGCATCTGAAATGAGAGAATTGTTAACCATATCAGCCAACATTTGGACCAATTGGGGCAGTTGCATGAATAGGCCTTAATTGGGAATAGGCTAAAAGGAACAGGAGGTGGGTATCGTGGGTAAAATGAGCTTTTGTGGGGAATCTTAGTGAATGACATGGCTAACTGTTTATCTCAACAGCAATAACTTGTTTATGTGTAGCACTTTTTAATGCGAAATATCCTAAAGAGAATTCTAAAACAATGTAAGATGCTGCCATGATTTTTAGGCCAGATGATGAGTTTCTTAAAGGAGGAAAATAAAATAGAGAATAGCGGCCTAGGCAACTTAAAGCACAACCACCAGTGGTGGAGTGATTAAAATCAGGAATACTTGAATCCAGAATGAGATAAGCACAGATATTTCGGAAGGGTGTGGAGCGAGTAGAGATTAGATATAGGGAGGGGTGAGACCATGGAAAGATTTGTAAATAAGGATGAGAACTGTAAAGTTAAAACTGAACCGGTATAGGTCAGCGAGCATGGGTAATGGGAGAATGAGATACGGGCAGCAGCGTTTTGGATAACCTCCAAGTTTATGGGAGGGACAATGGGGAAGACCAGACAGTAGTGTGTTAAGATAGTTAAGCCTATAAGGCATGAATGAGAGTTTCAGCAACAGGAGGAGGAAACTGAGGTGGTGACAAAGTCAGGTGATATGGAGGTGGAAATGGGTAATTAGTGATAGAACATAGAACATTACAGCGCAGAACAGGCCCTTCGGCCCACGATGTTGCGCCGACCAGTTAAAAAACAATGACCCTCTAACCTAAACCAATCCCTTTCCAACCATAAACCTATCCACGGCTCTCTTAAACGCCCCCAAACTAGGCGCATTTACAACTGCAGCAGGCAGGGCATTCCAATCCCTCACCACCCTCTGGGTAAAGAACCTACCCCTGACATCCGTCCTATAACTACCCCCCCTTAATTTAAAGCCATGCCCCCCCGTGCTAGCTTTCTCCATCCGAGGAAAAAGGCTATCACTGTCCACCCTATCTAAACCTCTAATCATCTTATATGTTTCAATAAGATCCCCTCTTAGCCGCCTTCTTTCTAGCGAAAACAACCCCAAATCCCTCAGCCTCTCCTCATAGGACCTCCCCTCCATACCAGGCAACATCCTGGTAAACCTCCTCTGCACCCTCTCCAAAGCCTCCACATCCTTCCTATAATGTGGGGACCAGAACTGCACACAGTACTCCAAGTGCGGCCGCACCAGAGTTGTGTACAGTTGCAACATGACGCTGCGACTCCTAAATTCAGTCCCCCTACCAATAAATGCCAAGACACCGTATGCCTTCTTAACAACCTTATCTACTTGATTCCCAACTTTCAGGGATCTATGTACACATACACCTAGATCCCTCTGTTCATCCACACTATTCAGAGTCCTCCCGTTAGCCCTATACTCGACACATCTGTTATTCTTACCAAAGTGAATTACCTCACACTTCTCCGCATTAAACTCCATCCGCCACCTCTCGGCCCAGCTCTGCAACCTGTCTAAGTCTTCCTGCAAACTATGACACCCTTCCTCACAATCTACCACACCTCCGACTTTGGTGTCATCAGCAAGTTTACTAATCCACCCAACTATACCCTCATCCAGATCATTAATAAAAATTACAAACAGCAGTGGCCCCAAAACAGATCCCTGAGGCACACTACTCGTAACTGAACTCCATGACGAATACTTACCATCAACCACCACCCTCTGTCTCCTATCTGCTAGCCAATTCCTGATCCAATTTCCTAGATTACCCCCAATCCCATACATCTGCATTTTCTGCAGAAGCCTTCCATGGTGAACCTTATCAAATGCCTTACTAAAATCATATATACCACGTGATGGTACAGATTATATCAGAGGCTCACCTCTTCACAGCCAAATTATTTTTTTCTGGGCTGGCGAGAGTGATTAGCATTACATTAACAACTGTCACTGTGAAAGATACTTGTGCTGTTAATTCTGAATTTTTTTTTCCTGTGGCAAGTTTAATGAGAAATTCATGTGCCAATAAGACCATATGAAATAAGGGCTACAGCTCTGTGAAAGAGTGTGCAGGAGCAGAGGGACCTGTGTGTATATGTGCATAAGCTGTTAAAGGTGGCAGTACAGATGGAGAGCCGTTAATAAAGTGTACAATATCTTAGGCTTTATAAATATGGTAAAAAGTCTGACAACACCAGGTTTTAGTCCAACCTATTTATCTGATAATATACTCGCAAGCTTTCGGGTTAGCCCCTTCGTCAGGTGAATGGAGAGTTCTGGCCTCAGACAGAGCATATAAAGCACAGACAGTTTAGAGATTACTGATTAGAATGCGAATCCTTACACCTAACCTGCTGTTCAAGACCTGAAGTGGCTGATAATGTGAGTGGAAGGAGCACTGATCACAGTTTAAAGAGATGCGTATTGTCTCCAGACAGTACAGTAAGTGAGGTTTTGCAAACCCAGGCAAGTCACGGGGGTTACAGATAGTGCGACATGAACCCAAGATCCCTGTTGAGACCGTCCTCATGTGTGCGGAACTTGGCTATCAGTCTCTGTTCAGCGACTCTGCGCTGTCGTGTGTCGTGAAGGCCGCCTTGGAGAATGCTTACCCGAAGGTCAGAGGCTGAATGCCCGTGACCACTGAAGTGCCTGACGAAGGGGCTAACCCGAAAGCTTGCGAGTATATTATCAAATAAATAGGTTGGACTAAAACCTGGTGTTGTCAGACTTTTTACTGTGTTTACGCCAGTCCAACGCCGGCACACCCACATCATTTATAAATATGGTCAGAGGAGTACAAAAGCAAGGAGATTATGTTGAATTTGAATAAGACACTAGGAGTTTTGCGTTCAGTTCACGGTGCCACAAATTAGGAAGGATATGAGCACTTTGGAGACAGTACAGAAGAAGTTAACAAAAATGTGTCCAGGGATGAGAAATTCAGTTATTAGGATAGATTGGCAAAGTTGACAGGCAAGGCTAAGAAGAGATTTGATGATGGTGTTCAAAATCATGAGCGGGCTGGAGAGAGTACATAGGGAGAAACTGTTCCTTCTCATAAAAGGATCAAAAATGAGAGGGCGCAGATTTATTGATTTGCAAAAGAAGTTAATATGTTGCGAGAAAAAACTTTGTCACACAAGTGGTTCAGGTCCAGAATGCACTGCCTGGAAGTGTGATGGAGGCAGTCTCTGTTGAGATATTCAGGAGGACGTTAGATTATTTCTGTTCAAGGAAAATGACAGAGTCATAATGCTCATTGGGCTGGCACAGTAGTTTGTGCTACTACCTCACAGCACCTACATGTTAAACTAATTCTTAAACTTACCAGTTGGTGAGCTGCGCAGATACAGGGCTACCTTCTGCATCATAATAATTCTGCGCTTCAAATCCAGTAAGTGCTTTAAGAATAATGGGGGAAGTTGAGGACAAGATGCTGTTGATGTGAGCTGGTGCAGCGTAAACTGTTCAGCAAGTTCTGGAGATTTGCAACTCGAGTTTCGTCTCCTCTTCCTCTGAATTGCTCGTTAATTTTCACATTGACAACATGCATTGAGAATTTGCCATTATTTTGTTTGAAATATTTGGCCCACTGTTTGTAAAAGGAGCTTAATTTTATCAGTGGTATACCAAATCTAAGGCCCAGATTTTCACGTTTGAGGCAGATGCATAGAGTTGGGAAATTTGACTTGCTGCACCTGCCTCTGGAGAAATAACATTCTATGGCTGGGTTTTTGCTGTGGGTGGGGAGGGTCAAGGACCAAGAGAATGGTGCGTAAGGGAGTCAGACATGCTGTCCCCAGAAACAGTTTGAAGGCATCCATAGGTTAACCATCCTGCCTTGATGCTCTGGGGCTTCATTCCACTTTAATAAATGTATGTAAGCCCTCAACTCTCCCTCACCCCACATTGTGCCCAAGCCATATTCTTGCCAACTCAGGCCCCCTGCCCATGGATCCTCATATCCTCCATGCCAACCCATACCCCTCTTTTATTGACTTTACAAATTAAAAATCCCTAATTAAGAAAAGCTCATTTAATAAATTTCAAGTACTTAATCACATATAAAAATGAATATTTGTATTCATAGCTCCAAATCAAAGACAGCTAATCTCTTAATAACCTCTTTGGAGCTGTTAATGAAATGGTGAATTTTTTTAAAGTATAAAGTTTATTTATTAGTGTCGCAAGTAGGTTACATTAACACTGCAATGTGAAAATCTTCTAGCTGCCACACTCTGGTTCCATTCAGGTATACTGAAGGAGAATTTAACGTGGCCAATGCAACCTAACCAGCACATCATCTGGACTGTGGGAGGAAAGTGCAGCATCTGGAGGAAACCCATGCAGACACTGGGAGAACATGCAGACTCCATACAGACAGTGACCTAAGCCAGGAATTGAATCCAGGTCTTTGGCACTGTGAAGCAGCAGTGCTGACAACTGTGCCACCATGCCTCCCATAACTGACAGCCCTCACTCATTGTGATTGTGGTAGGTTGTGGAAACAGACAAGCAGTAATAACACAAACCCTTTGGTGGTTGGTTTCATACCTGGCACAAAGGGAGATAGTTATGATGATTGGAAGTCAATCTTCTCCACTCCAGGACATCACTGCAGCGGTTCCTCATGGCCCAACCATCTTCAGCTGCTTCATCAATGACCTTCTCTCCATGTAAGGTCAGAAATGGGGATGTTTGCTGATGACTGCACAATGTGCAGCATCATTCACCACTCGGATAGTGAACCATCCTGTGCCCAAATGCAACAAGACCTGGACAATATTCTGGCTTGGGCTGACCAATGGCAAGTAACATTCACGCCAGGCAATGACCATCTCCAACAAGAGGATCTAATTATTGCCCTTTGACATTCAGTAACACTACCATCACTGAATCCCTGCCCTATCTTAGCCATCTAGTCTAATTTGGTTTCTGGTGAATGGCAACACTCAGGATACTGGTGACTACCAGAGCAGGTCAAAGGCTAGGAATCCCTTGGCAAGTATCTAACCTCCTGACTTCCAAAAGTCTGTTCACCATCTACAAAGCACAAGTCAGAAATACAGTTGATGAGTGCATCTCCAACAACATTCAAGAATCTTTACACCATCCAGAACAAAGCAGCCTGCTTGGTTGCTACTACCACAAACTTCCCTCCACCACCGACGAACAATGGCAGCCGTATGTACCATCTACAAGATGCACTGCAGGAACTCAGCAAAGTTTCTTAGGCAGCACCTTCCAAATCCACTACTGCTAGCACCTAGAAGGATAAGAGCAGTATAAATTTGGGAACCCCACCACCTGGCAGTTCACTTCCAAGTTGCTCACTGACTTGAACATATATCGCCATTCCTTCATTGTTGTTGGGTCAAAATCCTGGAGCTTCCTCCCTAACAACACTGTGGGTATACCTGCACCTCAGAGACTGCAGTGATCCAAAAAGACAACTTGCCACCACCTTCTTGAGGGCAACTCGGGGTGGGCAATAAATGCTGAGCTGGCCAGTGGTGTCCACATCCTATAAATGAACAGAAAAAATATAATAGCATTCCAGCTTAGGTCAACAAACAGCTATTAAAATTGCCAAAGTTCTTATTTTTAACTGAGATACACAACAGGATTTGTAAAAATTTAATGAGCAGGAGATTCAAATAATTTGATAGTTCTACAGACCTATTCACCTTTTAACGCACATTGACATCTACCCGTAAAAAGTTAATCTTGCACACGGAAACAGGCATGGCTTTAGCAAAATGTGGTTTGTTTGAACTTACTGAGTTTAAATACCCCTGCTGGGAATGGGTGTCCCATATGTTTGAAGACATACTGCTTATCACACCCCGCCGCCCCGAACTGTTGTGCAAATAAGATTGGTTGAAAATGGAGTAGGACCTCTGGATCTTGTTTCCTAGCACAATTTGGGTAGGGCACATTATCTCCATGATGCTATAAAAAGCCAGACTCGAGTGTTTGTTTCTGACTTGAACTGCAAAAAATGAAGACTTGTTGCTCCTTACTTTATTCAAAGGGTTAAAGAATGCTATTCCCCTAACACCCATCACTGATGATATATCTTTAATATGTTTAACATGTTTTTATCGGTGCAACATCATATATGTAAAAGACGAAGTACTGTGTATGCAGGAAATCAAAATAAAAACAGAAGTTGCTGAAAATAATTAGGTCTGGCAGCATTTGTGACAAAGAAATAATATTTCAGTCTGTGACCTTTGAGCAGAACAGAAGCAAGCGCAGAGGTAGATGGTGGGAGGAAGGAATGGTGTATGTTGGATGAAGACCAGTGTAATTTAAGCGCCAGTGGAAGGAAGCTGTTAGTGGCAGAAGAAACAAAAGATCGGCCTGGAGGAGCTTTCGATTGCACAGCCGAATCATTACCCTGCAAATGCTTTATGTAAAAATGTGACTCATGACTCTGAAATTATTGAAATCATTGATGTTGGAAGTTAATAACATGCTTGGTTGTAAGATGAAGTACATTTGTTGAGTTTGACTGGAATGGCATCAGAGGCTGAAGGTAAAGATCAGAGTGAAAGCGGTAGTGAATTAGGCTGAAGAATGATTGGCAGCTCAGGATGATAGAAATCCAGTAGTGCAGAAGAGGCCATTCGGCCCATTGAGTCTGCACCAACTCTGAATGTTTTTTACCCAGGTCCTCTCCCTGTAACCTCACGTTTTTATCATGGCCAATCCACCTAACCTGCATATCTTTGGAAGATCATACTTGCAGACTGAATGGAAATGGATCACTCAATTAACATTTAGTCTCAGTGTAGAGGGGCAACATCATGACCAACAAAAATGGTATATTAAACTAAAAGATGATGCCTCGTTGACTTGAAATGTTATCTTTTTTCTTCATAGCTGGAATGAAGGAGGAGTGTATTATAGTTAATCTTATTTAATAAATGTTTTATTCTTTTGTTAAAAACTAATCAGTGATCCTTTTGGCTCTAAACAAAAAATAAATTACAATATATTGAGTCAGGGTTCACTCCAGGACCTGACTGTCTAGTGATAACATCAGCTGGGATCATAACACCACTTCTTTGACTGCAACATCAGGTGTAATGTGGTGACTCGCCTAATGTTTTAATAACCCAACTTTGAAGTGCCTTTTGAACATTTTCTAGTTAACAATTCTACGTGAAAGCAATTTTATTGTTGAATAATGTCAAATTTGTGTTTGAATTGACTTCCCTATATTCGACTTATTTTGCTTTTGGCATTTTTGAGTGTTAACCTCATTAAAATCAACTGATTAAGAAAATGAGATGAATGCAGGTGTATACCCTAATGCATTGGCATCATACTCAATATCCTGGGGGTTATTCAGAAACTGAATTGGACTAGCCATGTAAGTGCTGGTGGCTACTAGGGCAGCACTCAGGAATTCTGTGGTGAGTAAGTTGCTTCCTGATTGACCAAAGCTGGTCAGAAGTCAGGAGTGTGATGGAATACTTTCCACTTGCCTGGATGAATGCAGCTCCAACAACACTGGAAGCTTGACACCATCTAGGACAAAGTGGCCTGCTTAATTCGCATCTTCTCCAAAGAACATTCACTCTGTCCAACACCAATGCATAGTGGCAGACAGCTGTGTGTGCCATTTACAAGATGCAGTGCAGGACCACACCAAGGCTTCTTACTTAGGCAGCACTGTGCAAGCCTGTGACTGCTACTATCTAGTAGGACAAGAACAGCTCAAACATGGGAACACCACTCCTGAAAGCTCCCCTCCAAGTCACTCACCATCCTGACTTGGAAATATATTGTCATTCCTTCCTATATTACTGAGCCTGAATGTAGAACTTCCTCCTTTGTGACATGAAAGTAAAATATACTTAACTAAAATAAACATGCACACAATTTTGTTTCATTTGGAAGGAATAGTTAGGAGCCTTGAATGGTTAGGTGACAGGAGGTAAGTGCGTACATGTTGCATCTTCTGTCCTTGTGTGGAAAGGTGCCAGATAGTGCACTGGCAATCATGGATTTTGTTGTCAGTCAGTGTGAATCATGTCACAAGATAATTAAAGAGCTAATATAATGTTTTGTAACTTCAGGAAATAGTTGTGTGAAAGATAGGCTAGATTATCTGTCCTAGGGCGCTAAGATGGACATAAACAACTTGCCAATTTCCAACAGCGACCTTTATGACAGAAGGGCAAGGGCGGTGGGTGCATGGAAAGACCACAACTTCAAGTTTCCCTGAAAGCCACCATGGAACCACCCCATTCCTTCACTGTCAAAACCATAGAACTTCCTTATTGCACCACAGAATGCAGTGGTTCAAAAGATTGGCTCATCACCACCTTCTGCAGTTGAGGATGAGCAACAATGCTGGCATTGCTAGTGAGGCTCACATCCCATGAAAGAAAACAATGGAGAAATTTCTCAAGAGAAATAGTGTGTTGTTGGATTGAATGGACTGTGGTAAAGTCAGACAGATACCATTCAGTATATAATTGTATAATGCAGTTCAGAATGCTAAGAATCCTTAGGCTGGGCTATGATAAAATTGGTGTGATAGTGCAGTTACAACATGACAAGCTGTAATAGTTGGTTTCCATTATATCTGTCAACATAGAAATTTAGAATGGAAATATAAAAATTACAGAATATATAATTTTAAAAATTGTAACTGAGTTTTTAGTAGCCTATTGGATCATGATCTGACTAGTTGCATTTAACTCTTGTCAACTGATGGATACCAACTTGATTATAATTACATAATCCTATCTGTTCCCTTAATGCGTTGGACTTTTAAAAATTTGCCTTAAGCTTAATGTAAAAGTGGAGGTGACTTAATGTTTTAATGTTTCTAGCCATTAAGTATTAAGACATATGGGACTCACTTTGGAAGGGAAATATTCCTCCGCTCCTCCTTCAGAGAATAAATTGTTAGTGTAGAATATTCTCAAGAGTGTTACTGTATGGATCCACTGACTGAGTCACGTTTTACAATACCCTGTGTAACCAGATCTATTACCAAAAAAACTTTTATTTCTGTAGTGCCTTAAATAGAGTAAAACATCCTGAGGCACTTCACAGGAGGGTTATAAAGCAATAATTTTTACATCAAACTACATGAAGAAATATTTGGGCATATAACCAAAGGCTTGGTCAAAACGTAACCTTTTAAGGATTTTCTTAAAGGAGGAAAGAAAGGTAGAGAAGTGATGTGGTTTAGAGAGGGAAGTGCAGAACTTGGAACTTTGGCAGCTGAAGGCAGGGACATCAATGGCCAGAGTTAAAGGTTGGAGAAGATGGAGGTAGAGAGGGACCAGGCATTGAGCCATTTGAAAGACAGGACCAGGATTTAAAATTGCACTGTTGAATAACTGGGAACAGATATAGGTGAGCAGGTGCAGGGATTTTTTTAAATTCATTTTTGGGGCATGGGTGTCGCTGGCTGGCCAGTATTTATTGCCCATCCCGATTGCCAGAGAGCAATTGAGAATCAACCACATGGCTGTGGCTGTGGAATCACATGTAGGCCACACCAGGTAAGAACGGCAGATTTCCTTCCCTAAAAAAAGTTAGTGAACCAGATGGGTTTTGTTGACAATGACCATGAAACCATCAGTAGATTCTGAATTCCAGGTATTTATTGAATTCAGTTCCACCATCTGGTGTGGTAGGATTTGAACCCATGTCCCCAGAACATTAGCTGAGTTTCTAGCAATACTATAACTAGGCCATGGTCTCCCCAACAGTGCAGGGATACTGGGTGAGCCAGCCTTGGTGCAAGTTAGGACATGGACAATGAAGATTTTTCTGAATGAGCTGAAAGTAGAAAGGGTTTATGAAGGGTAGATAATGGGAGGTCAACCAGGAGTATGTTCCAATAGTCAAATTCCAAATCAAGGTAGCATTAGGATTTCAGGAGCAGATGAGCTGAGACAACGTCTTTGTGATGGGGTGGATATGTGCTTGGTAGCTCCTCTTGGGATTGTAAATGACCCCAAAGTTGTAAACAGTCTGGTTCAGCCTTTAATTATTACAAGGAAGAGATTCATTGCCAGGGAATGGATTCTTACATGGGGACTGAAGACAATGGCTTCAGTATTACCAATATTTAATTAGAGGAAATTTCTGTTCTTTGGCATTCAAAATTCAATTTGACACATTAGATATAATGGTCATTTGAAAACTGACTCTGTTTGTTTGACAAGTAAAGCATTCCAATTAATCCCTCTATATTTAGGTGTTTTTTTTTAAAGTAGTAAGGTTCATGATACAGTGAAGGAATGGCAGGGCAGCTCTGACTCCAGGAGTGGACTGTTCACAGGGACTGTAAAACATTTCCTGTTTCCTTGGTAATTGCGTAGGAATTATCATCAGCTGCAGGAGTTTGAGCTCCAGGTTTCAGAGCTAGAGCAACAGTGGGTGCCACTGTGGTATATCCTCAAGAAGAGAGATTTGTGGGTAGCATGATAGCAGATGTGATCACCCTGCAGTTCAAGAACACGCAGGATAAAAAGAAATAGGCAAGTCGAGTGGGAGACCCCTGAGAGCATCTCCATTCTGAATACTGATGAGAAAATTAGTTTATCTAGGAAGTGTAGCCAAAGCTGTGCCCAAGGCACCATGGCAGTCTCGTTTGTACAGGAGGACACGCGGAAGCCTGGAAGAGCTCGCGCTCCCCAGAGCTGTTATGGTGGCTTGCGGACTGGCAGCCCAAGTACAAGCATGTATGCTTGTCTGTTGCTAACTGATTTTGAAGAGGGGTTTAGGACTATAAGAGGAATCCTGCTTGAATGGGAACTAATAAAGATAGGTTAGTGGTTAAGAATTTTATCTTGTCATGTTTTAAGTATTTCAATTGGTAAAAGTTCAGCAAATTTAGTGTTAAATTGTAATTGATAAATTTTGTTTTGGTAAAAGCTTCCTGGTAAGTCAATAGAATCATCCTTGGAGTAAACCACCTTATCCTTGCACTATAGTCAAAAATAGAAAAATTGTTGGATCTAACCAGGATTCATAGCATACTTTGGGGTTTTTGATCTGTATCTTAATGTATGTAATTGTTTTACTGGCATCTGTTGAAGATTCTGAGCATGTACGAGTTTTGAAGGACTTTTCAGTCTGCAAAAGTGTGTTCTGTAAGCAAGACCTAGTTTATTTGTGCCCTTGTTATCATAGTTGTTACTGCTCTATTGTCACTTTTATTGTTAAACTTCATTATTTATTAATATAAAGACGATCATTCATTCTTTAAACAATGCATTTGATTATCTTATTTGTATTCTCAAAGTTACCACAGTTGGTAAGAGGAGTGGGCTGATTATGCATCAAAAAGTGAATTTGTGTATGGCAGCAGGGGGCATAGATGAGTTATAAGATGCTATTGTATTTGTCCCCAAATAAAAGGTTTTGCCCAGATCATGATGAAAGAGGAGGCAATTGATATTAGAATAGTTTAAGATTAATAAATTGCTGATATTGGATAGGCTGTCTGTATTTCAAGTTGATAAGGCACCAGGACCAGATGAGATCCAGAGGTACTGGCTCAAGTAGGACTGGAAATTGTGGAAACCTTAGCCTTTAATTTTTCTATCTTCCTAAAACCCAAATGGTGCCAGTGGACTGGAAAATTGCAAATTGTTCTAAAAAGTGTATAACGATAAGCCCAGCAGGTGACACACAACTTGGAAGCATTGTGAGCCATGAGAAGAATAGTGTAGAACTTCAAAAGGACATGGATGAATTGGTGGAAGAAGCAGAGTAGTGGCAATTGAAATTGAATGTGGAGAACTGTGAAGTGATTCATTTGGCAGGAAGAGTGCAGAGAAACGTTATAAAGTAAAATGTTAAATCCTAAAGGGGTTGCATGAGCACAGGGTCCTAGGTGGCAGGAGAGCATGGTTAATAAAGCATACAGCATCCTGAGATTTGTCAATAAGAGCGGAGCATATTAGAGCAAGGAAATTGTGTCAGACCTGTAGAAAATCTGGTTTGACCTTAACTAGAGTAATGTGCTCAGTTCTGGGCACCATTGTTCAGGAAGAATAAGGTGTTGGAGAGGATACAGATGGGATTTGATATTGTATTCAAAAACATGAGGGATCTGGACAGGATAAATGGGGCGAAACTGTTCTCATTGGTAGATGGATTGAGAACTAGAGGGTGGCAAAGGTAATTGGTAACAGAAGCAACGGCCGTATGAGGAAAAGTGTTTTTGCACAGCCAGTGGTTAGGATGTCAAATGTCTGAAAGTATATTGGAAGCATAGTCAGTTGAGGCTTTACTGGATCATTATAGTCAAAAGTGGGACCAGTTGGGTACAGTCCCACCCAATTGGACATTGTTGGAGAGATGTTGCACTGTGGTCAATTGTATCAAGGAGTTGCAGATAGATTGAGAATGACGGGGATGGGTAGTTTATCTGTGCAGTCATGTAGGATCACTGATGAGAGGCTTTTTGGTACTTTTACAGGAGCTGAAGCCTGTTTGGAGGGAGTATGAGTTGTGGGAAAGATGGAAAGGATGTGGGAAATGACAAATTCAGACAGCACCTGCTCAGCAATAACCTAATAATCCAGTTTGGGTTTCGCCAGGTCACTCAACTCCTGACCTCATTACAGCCCTGGTTCCAACATGGACGAAAGAGCCGAATTTCAGAGGTGAGGTGAGAGTGACAGCCCTTGACATCAAGGCCACCTTCAACTGAGTGTGGTATCAAGGAGCACCAGCAAAACTGGAATCAATAGGTATCAAGGGACAAATTCTCCGCTCGTTGCAGTCATACCTGGTACATAGGAAGATGGTTATGGTTGTGGAGGGTCAGTCATCTCAGCTGCAGGATATTTCTGCAACAGTCCCTCAGGTAGTGTTCTAGGCCCAACAATGTTCTGCTGGTGCATCAATGACTTTCCCTCCATCATAAGGTCAGAAGTGGGGATGATTGCACAATATACAGCACCATTTGCGATGACTCAGGTACTGAAGCAGTCTGTGTTCAAATGCAGTAAGATCTGGGCAATCTCCAGGCTTGGGCTGACAAGTGGCAAGTAACATTCGTGCCACACAAATGCCAGGCAATGACCATCATCAATAAGAAACACTCTCACCACAGCAGCTTGACATTCAATGGTGTTATCATCACTGAATCCCCCACCGTCAACATCTTTGGAGTTCCCATCGATCAGAAACTCAGCTGGACTCACCACATAAACACAGTGGCTACAAGAGTAGGTCAAAGGCTAGGAATAGGAATACTGTGACAAGTAACTCACCACCTGACTCTTCAAAGCCTAACTAGCATCTTACAAAGTACAAGTCAGGAGTGTAAAGGAATACTTCCCACTTGCCTGGATGGGTGCAGCTCCAACAACAATCAATAAGTTTGACACCATCCAGGACAAAGCAGCCTGCTTGATTGGCACCATATCGACAAACATCCACTCCTTCCACCACCGACGGTCAGTAGGAGCAGTATATACTATCTCCAAGATGCAGTGTAGCAACTGTGTAAAGATCCTTAGACGGCACCATCCAATCCTATGACCACTTCCAGTTTGAAAGACAAGGGCAGCTGATGCATGCTAACACCACTGCTTGCAAGTTCCCCTCCAAGCCACTCACTGTCCTGACTTGGAAATATATTGCAGTTCCTTCGCAGTCATTGGGTCAAAATCCTGGAATTCCCTCCCTAACGGCATTATGGTCAACCCACAGAATGTGGTCTGCAGCGGTTTAAGAAGGCAGCTCACCACCACCTTCTCAAGGGCAACTAGGGATGGGCTATAAATGCTGGCCAGCCTGTGATACCTATGTCCCACGAATTAATTTAAAAAATGCACATTTTGAAGGAACTAGGATGGTACTGGAAGAGAGGAAACAATCCAGAACACTAATTAATATGGGAACCTGGAAGCAGGAAAGGAAGTTTGGCAGGATGTGGTATTACAACAGCAGGATAAACTTGGGTAGGGGTGAGATGAGATGGAATCCAGAGAAAGATGCAAATTCAGTAATTGGATAGGCTGGGACCTTGTATTTGGCCTTTGGGTGAGGGGAAAGGAGAGATGTGGTAGATGAAGCTTATTAGATTGTCTTTATCTTCATGGCACTGTATTTCATGGAGCTTCCGGGAATTGTTGTTGAAGGAGACCGGGAAGAAGCATTTGAGAAGATGATTTTCTCAACTGAAAACAAAACTGAATTGTTTTCTGTTGAGTCAAGGAACAAGAATCTTTGCATTCTGTGTTCCTAGAGTTGTGAGCCATTCTGGCATGGAAAAGTGTGACTCATAATACTTTTTTGATCTGCCAAATCTGGTAATGAATAGCTGAACCAGTTGCCTTTCACAAATGTTCAAATCTGTGTCCATTGGACTTATGGGAGTAGTGATGAAGGCTATCTCAGGAAGAATATTATAATGAGAAAGATGAATAGTTTTAGTGGAGATTATGGTATCAAAGCTAGAGGCAATTGAGCAGATCAGTTGTAGAATCATAGAGGTTTACAGCATGGAAGCAGGCTCTTTTGGCCAACTTGTCCATGCTGCCCTTATTTTAACCCCAAAGCTTGTCCCAATTGTCCACATTTGGCCCATATCCCTCTATACCCATTGTATCCATGTAACTATCTAAATGCTTTTTAAAAGACAAAATTGTACCCACCCTTACTACTACCTCTGGCAGCTTGTCCAGACACTCACCCCCCTCTGTGTGAAAAAAATTCCCCTCTGGACACTTTAATATTTCTCCCCTTTCACCTTAAACCTATGCCCTCTAGTTTCAGAGGGAAAAGATTTTGACTATCTAGCTGATCTAAGCTCCTCATTATTGTACAGGCCTCTATAAGATCATCCCTCAGCCTTCCACGCTTCAGAGAAAAAAAGTCCCAGTCTATCCAGCCTCTCCTTTATAACTGAAACCATCAAGTCCTGATAGCATCCTAGTAAATCTCTTCAACACACTTTCTAGTTTAATAATACCCTTTCTATAATAGGCTGACCAGAACTATACACGGTATTCCAAGCCTTACCAATGTCTTGTACAATTTCAAGATGTCCCAGTTCCTGTGTTCAGTGTTCTGGCCAATGAAACCAAGCATGCTGAATGTCTTCTTCACCACTCTATCCACCTGTGACTCCACTTTCAAGGAGCTATGAACCTGTACTCCTAAATCTTTGTTCTGTAACTCTCCCCAACGCCCTGCCATTAACTGAGTAAGTCCTGCCCTAGTTTGGTCGACCAACATGCATCACCTCGCATTTATCTAAATTAAATTCCATTTGCCATTGGCCAGACCACTGACCCAATTGATCAATATCCTGTTGCAATCCTAGATAACCTTCTTCACTGTCCACTATGCCACCAATCTTGATGACATCTGCAAACTTACTAACCATACCTTATATATTCTCATCCAAATTATTAATATAACTGACAAATAACAGTGGACTTAGCACCGATCCCTGAGGCACACCGCTGGTCACAGGCCTCCAGTTTGAAAAACGGCCCTCTACAACCACCCTATGTCTCTGTCATCAAGCCAGTTTTCGATCCATTTAGCTACCTCACCTGGACCCCGTGAGGTTTAACCTTTTCCAACAACCTACCATGCAGTACCTTGTCGAATACCTTGCTAAAGTCCGTATAGACAACATCAACTGTACTGCCATCATCTACCTTCTTGGTTATCCCTTCAAAAAACTCAATCAAATTTGTGAGACATGTTTTCCACTCACAAAGCCATGCTGACTGTCCCTAATCAGTCCTTGTGCCTCTAAATGCCTGTAGATCCTGTCTTTCAAAATACCTTCCAAGAACTTACCCACCATAGATGTGAGGCTCACCGGCCTGTAGTTCCCAGGCTTTTCCCTGTAGCCCTTTCTAAACAAAAGAACAATCTCACCTGTGACTATTGATGATTCAGATATCTCTGCTAGGGGATCCACAATTTCCTCCCTAGCATCCCACAATATCCTGGGATACACTTCAGGTCCCGGGGATTTATCTACCTTGATGCACTTTGATTTCCAGCTGTAATGTGTACATGCCTCAAAACATCACTATTTATTTCCAAAGTTCCCTAACATCCATGCTTTTCTCAACAGTAAATACTGATGAGAAATATTCATTTAGGATCTCACCCATCTCTTGTGGATCTGCACGTAGATAACCTTATTGATCCTTAAAAGCCCAAGTCTGTCCCTAGTTACTCTTTTCCTATCCCATTGCTTTTAATCTAATCCAATCTCTCAAAGAAAAATAGGGTGGTAATAATAGGGGATTTTAACTTTCCCAACATTGACTGGGATAGCCATAGTATTAGAGGCTTGGATGGAAAGCAATTTGTTGAGTATATTCAGGAGGGATTTCCCATTCAGCATATCGGTGGCCCCAACTAGAAAGGGGCAAAACCTGACCACCTCTTAAGTAAGGAAGTTGTTGTAGAAAAGTTGTGATGAATAGAGGGCTAAGGGGCACATATTTGCAATTTTATGTGTAGTTGTAAGTGAATTGGGAAATTTTATTTTCCATCTGGGATGAACATAATGTTTAAAAGTAGTTGAAGTAGATCATAAGACCCCTGAAGCTTGTTCTGCCACTCAGTATGCTCATGACTGATCTTCTGCTTTAATTACACTTTTTTTCATCTATTTCCTCTTGATTCTTTCATCTTGGCCTCAAATATACTGAACATTAGAGAGCATCCATAACCCTCTTGGTTAGAGAACTTAACCTATGTTCCCTACTTTTAGTCTCTATCCCAAGGGGAAACATCCTCTCTGAGCATCCATACTGTCAAATCCCCTCAGTATCTTTTATCTTTCAATAAGATTACCTCTCAATCTTCTAACCTCCAATAAGTACAGACCCAGCCTCATATGACAGCACCCCATGCCCTCCTGCCATAACCCGCCATTCCAGGCTTTCAGGCTCTAAACTTCTCAACGCATTTGTATCCTTTCTTGACTAAGGAGACCAGAACTGTAACAATACTCCAGATGTGGCCTCAACAATGCTCCGTGCAACTGCAGCAAAACTTCCCTACTTCTACTGTCCATTCAATTTGCCTTCCTAATCATTTGATGTACTTACATACTGACTCATGTTCCAGGATATCTAGATGTCCTTGCAATCTTTCTCCCATTTAAATATGGGCAGTATGGTGCAACAGTGGTTAGCATTGCTGCCTCAGCACCAGGAACCTGGGTTCGATTCCCATCTTGGGTCACTGCCTGCGTGGAATTGCAAGTTCTCCCTGTGTCTGCATGGGTTTCCTCCGGGTTCTCCAGTTTCCTCCCACAGTCTGAAAGACGTGCTGGTTAGATGCATTTACCCGAACAGCACCAGAATGTAGCGACTAGGGGAATTTCACTGCAACTTCATTGCAGTGTAATGTAAGCCTTACTTGTGACTAATAAACTTTAAATAATATTCTGCTTTTATTGCTCACTTAACCTATCTATGTTCCTTTTCAGATTTCTTATGCCGCTTCACAGCTTACTTTCCTACCTGGCCTTGTTTTATGAACAATGGTCTTTCCATCCAAATCATTGATATAAATTGTAACATTGATCCCTGTGGCTCTCCACTCATTACATCTTGTCAACCTGAAAATGACCCATTTATACTTATTTTCTGTTATCAGTTAGCTAACCAATCCTCTATCCGTGCCAATATGTTACCCGCTGCACTACGAGCTCTTACTTCGTGTGACACCTGGTTGAATGCCTTTTGGAAATTTAGGTACAGCACTTTCACACAGGTGCCTCTTTAACTGCATTGGTTGTTACTCCGGCAAAGAATGCTGGTAAAGAGTAAAATGTGATTTCGCTTTTACAAAACCATGTTGACTCTGCTTCGTTGCTTTGAGATTTTAAGTGCCTAACTGTATCCTCCTTTTTAATCCACATTAATTTAATGTTTTCTGTTTGTTTATTTTTGTATGGAGCACATTGAAAGTTTGCAATTATACAGGACCTTGGTGAGGTCACACCTAGAGTATTGTGTGCAGTTTTGGTCTTCTTTTCTGAGGAAGGATGTTCTTGCTCTCAAAGGAATGCAGCGAAGGTTTACCAGACTGATTTCAGGGATGGCGGGACTCGCGTATGAGGAGAGATTGACTATGTTAGGATTGTTTTTGCTGGACTTCAGATGCATGATGGGGGATCTCATTGAGACATATAAAATTCTAACAGGACAGGGAGGATATTCCCAATGGCGGGGGAGTCAAGAACCAGGGGTCAGTCTGAGGATTCAGGATAGACCATTTAGGACAAAGGTGAGGAGACATTTCTTCACCCAACGAGTGGTGAGCCTGTGGAATTCATTACCTCAGGAAATAATTGATGTTAAAACATTGAATGTACTCAAGAGGCGACTGGATATAGCACTTGGGATGAATGGGATCAAAGGTTATGGGGAAAAAACAGGAGTAGGCAATTGAGCTGGATGATCAGCCATGATCATAACGAATGGCGAAGCAGGCTCGAAGAGCCAAATGGCCTCCTGCTCTGATGTTTCATTGTTTCTATTCCTTAAATATTTTTTTCAAGTTTTTAAAAATCTTATTAAAGTTTATTATTCAAGGCATAAATGGCACGCATTAAATTTTTATTTACCAGCTTCCAAAGCTATTTACATGCTTGGCTAACTAGGCTTTTGTGTATTTGGTGTGAGGTTATGACATATCAACTTAATATCATCCTCTAATCGTTATTTCAATGAGATGTACTGATTTGGTGTCACACTGCAGGAGTAAGGTTTCTGACTTTTGTATCTGGGTACTTGACATTTTGGTTCAATAAACCAGTTCACAGCTAATTTATTTCCTGGATTTGCGGGTAGTGCTGAGCTGATGTACTGGACCGGCAGATGGGTGGGGAGAAAACCTCAAAGAATCTCATCACTGTACGAGCTCTGGTGCAGAGACGAAAGCAGCGACGCAGACTGCAACAAGGACTGACATGGCCCAGTTCGGTGTTTTTGACTGTGTGATCAACCACAACTGGAGTTTGATTTGTAGTTTGTACTGTGGCTGGAACATTCAGGTTTGTTAGTCTTTTTTGTTCAGTGCCATCGACTTCTGGATAGAAAATGTTTGTTTAGAGATGATGAGGAGGCGTTTCACGTAGAGCTGCAATATTCTGCATCGATTTACTGCAGCTATGTTGCAGTGCACGTTTTAACCACAAACTATTAAACATCTGCTTTAAGAATGCATACCAAAATGTTTTCTTATTTGGAAAGTAGTAACGTCTGCACTGGCTTTGTGTTTAAAATGTAAAATGTTATAAAGGATATCCCAGCATGACATTGCTATTAACTTTATTTACTCTTCTCTGTACTTATTCACTATTATTCTATTTGAATATATGTAGCACAAGAGTTTAAACTGTTGAAATTGTGATATTTCATGATTATATATTTTGACTCATTGAATTTTTGATGAAAAAGCACTTAGGTTTCCTTAAGGGAGCTCGTTAATGTTTATGTTGTAAATATGGATATTATGAATGTGTAATTTATCTAAATCTTTAAAGCTGTAAAATTATTTGAACCCTATCTTTCTGAAACAACCACATCACCTTTGTTCAGTCATGTGCTCAGGATTAGTTAACAGATTGTGTGCACACTCCCCAGAAAATGTTGGCATGGGCAGTGCTACACAGTAGTGCAGTGGAGGATAGGGAGGGAGTTATCCATCCAAGGGTATTTTTCTTTGTAAAATATTGACACTTATTTGTGTGATCATTTTTATTCTGCTGTGGAACATGTATGACAATTTTTTAAATGCCTGTTTTTATGTGAGCTGCATTCCTGAGAAATTCAAATGAATTGGAAATTATTTCCATAGTGACCATGTTTCCTGTATAAAAAGAAAACTGTGCTTGGCCAGTTTTTTCTTTTCAATGTGTGATACAGTATCTTAAACTTTCTTGCACAGTATTCAACCCAGAACAATGTCGGCACAGTACCTTCCAGGCTGCAATGCAGCCATGCAGGCGCACAGCTCAGCAGAAACAATGATTGTGATAAATTGCTTTAAAGTTCTTTTAATTTTTGAAATATTGAAATGGGCATAGACTAATGAAATGACAGCCATGAACAGATTAGATCAATATGGCGAAGTGAGAGGAGGAAGAATGTGGCATTCACTCCTCAAATCTCTGAAAGTGGCAAGTTGATAAAGCTGTTAACAAAGCAGATTGGATCCTCAGTTTTATAAATAAGAGTATAAAAGAATCAGAGTTGTGTTAATAAATCACTGATTCAGCATCAACTTGAATATTGTATCCCATCTGGCAATCGTACATTGGAAACATTACTATAGAAGAGGTTATAGGTATGATACCTGGGATGGGAGAGCAGAGAATCTGGGATTTTCTCATTTGAACAGAGTGGGTTAGGGGCACCTTTAGTAGATGCTCAGACTTGAGGACTTTTGATAATGTAAATAAGGAGAAATTGTTTCCATTGATGGATGGATGAATCTCCAGAGGGCATTGATTTTAAAAATTATCAAAAGAACCAGAAGGGGTGTGTTTTTTTTTAAACTTGGTTGATAACAATCTGTAATGTACTGCCTGAAATGGTTGTTGGGGTACCATAATTTAGTGTTGGCAAGTGCGAGGTGGTCCACTTTGATAGGAATAATGGTAGGAAGGACTATTACTTACATGGTGAAAAACTGCAGCAGGCGACGGTGCAGAGGGACCTCAGGGTCCTTGTGCATGAGTCGCAAAAACCCAGCCTGCAGGTGGTCAGGAAGGCTAATGGGATGCTGGCCTTCATAGCGAGGGGGATTGAATATAAAAGTAGGGAGGTCTTGCTGCAGCTGTATAGGACATTGGTGAGGCCACAGCTGGAGTACTGTGTGCAGTTTTGGTCGCCGCACTTAACGCAAGGATATTTTGGCCTTGGAGGGAGTGCAGAGGAGGTTTACTAGGCCGATACTGGAGTTGAGGGGGTTGAACTGTGAGGAGAGGCTGAATAAACTAGGCTTGTACTCGTTGGAGTTTAGAAGAATGAGGGGAGATCTCATTGAGACATATAAGATGATGAATGGGATGGATAGGATAGAGGTGGAGAGACTCTTCTTGCTCAGAAAGGACAGTAGGACTAGGGGGCACAGCCTCAAGATAAAGGGGGGGCAGTTTAGAACAGAGTTGAGGAAGAACTTCTTCACTCAAAGGGTGGTGAATCTCTGGAATTCTCTGCCCGTTGAAGTGGTGGAGGCTGCCTCGCTAAATATTTTTAAGACGCGGGTTGATCCCTCTATTTACAATTCCAATAGCAATACACAGAGTGCTGTACTCATATACTTGGAATTCAGAGGAATGAGGGGAGATCTTATAGAAACATATAAGATTATGAAGGGAATAGACAAGATAGAAGCAGGGAAGTTGTTTCCACTGGCGGGTGAAACTAGAACTTGGGGGTATGGCCTCAAAATAACGGGGAGCAGATTTAGGACTGAGTTGAGGAGGAACTTTTTCACACAAAGGGTTGTGAATCTGTGGAATTTCCTGCCCAGTTGAGGCTGCCTCATTGAATGTTTCTAAGGCAAGTTTAGATACATTTTTGAACAGTAAAGGAATTAAGGGTTATGGTGAGCGAGGGGATTAAGGGTTATGGGGAGAGGGCGGGAATGTGGAACTGAGCCACGACAGATCAGCCATGATCTTATTGAACGGCGGGGCAGGCTCGAAGGGCTAGATGGCCTACTCCTGCTCCTATTTCTTATGTTCTTATATCAAAAACCTGAAGGTATATAATCAAGCCAGACCAGACCCCAATAATTTTTCTATTTTGGCATACAAGGGAGAACAGGATACTTTACCTCAGGAACGATTCCACTGACAATTATTTTATCTTATAAATATACCTTTTATAAAATTAAACAGTTTAATTCTTAACCATTGAACAGTCTTTAAACATAAAAAAAAACTCAATATTCAACTTATTACTATTCTGTTCTAACTAAGCAATATTTATCTTAAACCCCACTTTCAAAATAGTTAGCCAATACAGATATACTTGCTGTCTTGGGTAACGGCCCTGGAGCTTTCAGAAAGCTTCTGGAAAGAAAACCTTCCCCTTTTACCAGCTCCAGGCAGCAACTGCGTTTTTAAGTGAAAATGAAACTGCTTTTCTGCAACAAGCCTAGCTTCTCCCATTTCTAATATCACAAGAGTCTGCTCCTTTATACCTAACTCCCCTTTTCATTACTTTAATCAAGAAAACACCCCAATGATCATCTTTGGTAAACAAAAGGTCATTAAGATTTCTGCGAAGTAAACACATGGCTAACAGGAGTAATTATCCTGCTTTCCAAACTCTATTTCTACCAGGCAAAGTGACTGCATGTCACAAAACACTTCAACTTAAATCACCTCAAGTATACAATATATTAATAGCACAGTATCATCACAGAATGAAGGCAAATCCAGCAGGAACTTTAAAAAAATTATTAATTAATTGGATGTGGGTGCATGGGGAAGATCAAAATTTGTCTATCCCTAATTGAGAAGATGATGTGAGTTGCCATTCTAAATTGCTTCAGTATGTGAATCCATAGTGACATTAGGTGAGAGTGCAAAGATTTTGAGTATATGCTAGTTGGCCAATAACTTTGAGATAGTTAGGTTCCTGTATGCCATTCCAGGAGTTGAGCTGCTGTCAAAGAAGCCCTGGCGAGTTATTGCACTGCATCTTGTGGATGGTATGAGTGGGAGTGAAGGTTTAAGATGTTGAGCTTTTTGAATAATATTTGAGCTGTGCTAATCAGGCCTGTGGGGAGTTATTTCACCATGGTTGTGCCTTATGAAAGGTGGAAAAGCTTAAGGTGGGAGCAAAGCGGGGATGGGGTGATGGCTGTGCCAGGATGTGAGTTACTAGCCACAGAATGCTCAGCTTCTGATCCAATCTTGTTGCAGTGCTTTTTTTTTTGAATGGTCTTGTTGAATTTCTAGTCAATGATAATCCCAAGGATGTTGATGGGATTTTCGATGATGGCCATTTATTATTGAAGTGGATACACTGGATATCATGGAACCTTACAGTGCAGAAAGGCCCATAGAGTCTGCGCCAACTTTCTGAAAGAGCAACCTACCCTTTTCCTTGCCCTATCCCTGTAACCCCACGCATTTACCCATGGCTAATCCACCTAACCTACACATCTTTGGAGTGTGGGAGGAAACCGGAGCACTCAGAGGAAACCCACACAGAAATGGGTCCAAGGCCAGCTTTGAACCTGGGTCCGTGATGCTGTGAGGCAGCAGTGCTAACCACTGTGCCAGCGTGTTGCCCCTGCAGAAAATAGAGGACTGTTCAAGCAACCCATTTAAAAATATCAAAAATAATCCCCATTGCTGCTCCAAATAAAAAAAAATCTGGTGATTCCAGCACTGTGACCTGAACAAAGCGAATATTGATCTCAAATACAGAATGCCCTATCCCAGCTCCCAAGTCACTGCTTTCACTGTGCTGGTTGTCTGGCACTTGTGGTGCATATGCAATTTGCCACTTAGCAGCTCAATGCCATTTAACAGCTCAAACCAGATGTTTTGCTGCATCTGGGCGCAGACTGCTTGATTATCTGAGGAATTGTGAATGGTACTGAATGCTGTGAAATCATTGAGCATTCCCATTTCTGACTGTGATGGAGAGAAGGTAATCAATGAAGCAGCTGAGGATATTTGGTGCTAGGACACTGATCTGTAGCAGTGCTGTCTTGGGCCTGAAAACATTGGTCTCTACATCGCAACTATCTTCCTTTGCTATAAGTATGAATCCAGTCACTGGTGAGTTTTGCTCTTGATTTCAACTTTACTAGCACTCGGTGCTATACCTGGTCAGATGTGGCCTTCATGTCATCAGATGCTCGCGCCTCAATTCTGGAATTCAGCTCTTCTGTCCATGTTTGGACCAAGGCTGTAATGAGCTTTGAGCTGAATGTCCCTGGCAGACCTGAAACTTGTATGGGTGAGCCAGTTACTGACAATAATTGCTTGATAACATTGCCTTCAACACTCTCCACATTTTGCTGCTGACCAAGAGTAAGTTGATGGCATGGTAATTGGCCAGATTGGATTTTTTCTAATTTATTTTGTGGATAGGAAATGCCTGGAATCAATGGGTAGATGCAATGTTGTGGTTATACTGGAACAGTTTTTGGCTTCAGGTACAGCTAGTTCTGGAACACAGGTCTTCACTGCAGCTGTGATATGGTCCAGACCCAAAGTCTTGACTGTATTCAGTGCCTTCAATTGTTTCTTGATATAACATGGAGTGAATTGAACTGGCTAAAAGACTAGCACCTGGGACTCAAGAATCATAGAATAGTTACAGCACTCAGAGGTCATTTGCTCTGTTGTTTCTGTGCCGGTGTTCTGTAGGAACAGTTTACCAAATGCCAGCTCCTGCCTTTTTCCTACAGCCTTTTAAGTATTTCCTTTTCAGATAATGGTCCAAGTCTCTTCTGAAAGCCACGATTGAATTCTTGGGTCGTGCATTCCAGGTCTTAAAAGCTCGTAGTGCTTTTATTCATGCTGTTGTCTCTTTTGCCAATCGCCTTAAATTGGCGCAAATTTAAGACTGCTGTGCTTTGATCTGATTCACTGTTTGTGGGATCACTTAACTCTGTCTGTAGTCTTGTGTTGTAGCTCTATTCAGAAACCCATTACTTGAATATTCTTCCTGACTGACCTGGGAATCTCTTCAAGATGCCTCAAACTTGATTCATGTCTCTTCTCCCACCCAATTATACAGAAATGTTATTAGTTTCCATTTGTATTAGGGGTCTCAAAGCAATTCCTGTGTCATTGCATTCTGAGCAACATGCACCTAAGTAGCTGCTACTTCACGCTTTCTAATACAATTTCTAAGCTGTTTCCAGATTTCTCTATGACTTCTCACTACATTTGCATTTGTTTTCCATAACCTTGGTAGTGATTTGACCTGTTTTTTTTATATATTTTAGTGTGCACAATATCATAAAAGCAGTCATGCATAGGTGAAGCGAATTAATTGTGTTGTCGGCTCTAACTTTACTAGTGACTTCTGTATGTTTTCTCGGTGAATTTGAATTAACATAGAGGAGCAGCAGTGTTAACGAGCCAAAGGAGGTTATTAACTAATGAGATTTGAGAGCTGCAGGCAAAAGTTGCCACATGGGATTATGACACAATGGTGTCACAATTATGACACAACCATACCAGGAATGAGTTAATATTTCAGGTTGCCAAGTATGAAGGAATGCTACAGAAAGAAAAAAGAGTAAGGCTGTATTAATGTTAAAGTTTTAAATAGAAAGGACAAACAAGATTTTCCCAGGATTGAATATATTTAACATTAATTGAGGCATAAAGGAAGCACTGTTGCACTGTTTTTCATATGGAACTCCAAAAAGTGTGAACACGATCATTTGAAGAGTAATGTTGGACGACTTTTTACAGATCTTGAGAATGCTGAAAAAGGACGTGGTGTTAAAGTTTCTTGTCTTGTTACACACCCGGACAATTCGCAAGAAAATAGAACATTTGTTCCTCACAAGAAGAGGGTGCTGATTGGTTGGCAAGTGGGCAAAGCTTCGACAGCAACATTTTCAGCATTACTCAACTTTGATTACCCTAATATTTCAGTATAAACAGTAATATGAGTAGGGAAGGAGAGGAAGAACTTTTTTGATTTTCCAGCCCAAAAGGGAAAGAAGCAGTGTTGGCCTAGTTCTTTCAAATGAATTGGAGCAGGTGGAGTGTGTTACAGTTGGAGATCAGCGAGCAGTTTAGCGTAATTACGGAAAGAGGCCAGAAGATGGCAATAGTAAAAATGTTCAACTGTGGAAGAGCTAATTTCAGCGAAGGGGCTTGCATATATTAATAATGATTGCCAGGTGAAATAGCAACGGAATATTGGAGGCAGCATGGTGACAGTGGTTGGCACTGCTGTCTCACAGCACCAGGGACCTCGGTTTGATTCTTGGCTTGGATCACTGTGTGGAGTCTGCATGTTCTCCTTGTGACTATGGGTTTCCTCTGGGTGCTCCAATTTCCCCCCTCAGTCCAAAAGACGTGCTGGTTTGATGCATTGGCCGTGCTCAATCCCTCCTCTGTGTACTCAAACGGGTGCCGGAGCGTGGCAACTAGGGGATTTTCACAGTAACTGTGTTGCAATGTTAATGTAGGCCTACTTGTGACACTAATAAATAAACTTTACTTCAGTAAAAAGTGTTCTTCTGCAAGTTAGACATATTCCTTTGAAGGGATAAAGTTGGACATATTCACAATCACACCTGAAGCAGCTCTGCACCCTCCTCATGGTTCATCGTTCCACTCAGCTTTGTGTTATCTGCAAATTTGGAGATATTACATTTAGCTCCCTCAATTAAATCATTACTATATATTGTGACTATTTGGGCATCCAGCAATGATCCCTGTGGTACCCATTATTCCAGTAGATTTGTCAAGCATTTGATACAGTGCCACATGGCAGGTTGGTTAGCAAATTAGAAATGTTTAGGATTGATGGGGTCCTTGGCAGCATGAATGAGAAGTTGGCCAAGAGATAGGAAACAGTAGGTATAGATGGGCATTTCTGAGACTGGAGATGAGTTGAAAGTGGTGTTCCCCAGAGATCAGTGTTGGGGCCCTTGCCTTTTCTGAGTTGTATAAATGATTTAGAGATGAGTGTTGGGGGCAAAATCTCTAAATTTGCAGATGATACTCAGGAGAATTGTGAGGATGATGCTGAGCGGCTTCAGAGGGACATTGACAAATTGGCGAAATGGGCAGACACCTAACAGATGAATTTCAATGCAGCAAAATGTAAGGTAATGTATTTTAGTACTAGAAATATGGAGAGACGATATAGCTCAATGGTACAACTTTAAAGGGCGTACAGGAGCAGCAGGATCTCATGGTTCAAGTACATAATTCTCTAAAGGTGGTCAGGCAAGTTGAAACAGTTGAGAAGGCTTGGATTTAAATGGAGGCATATAAAAGCAAGGAAGTGATGCCAAACCTCTACAAATCATTGGTCAGACCACATTTGGAGTATTGTGTTCAGTTCTGGGCAGTTTATTGAAGGAAGGATGTTAAAGCCCCAGAGAGTGCAAAGGAGATTTACTAGAATGATACCAGGAGTGAAGAATTTTAGATACAAGGAAAGATTAGAGTAATTGTGCTTATGCTCCTTGGAGCAGAGAAAATTAAGAGGTGACCTTATTGAGGTGTTCAAAATTATGAACAATTTTGACGGAAAAGGAGGATATTCTGTTTCCACGAGTAGGTATGTCAGTCACAATTTCAAGATGGGCATCAACAGAGCTAGGAGTGAGATGAGGAGTAACTTCTTTACTCGAGAATTGTTGGAATTTGGAATTCCAGGTACAGTGGTGGAGACAGATTCTATTGGAGGTTTCAAAAGACAGCTGGATACATATTTGGAAGTAGTGAATTTAGAATGCTATGGAGATGGGACTGGAGAATAAGACTAGCTGGGTAGTTCTTAGGGGGACCAGTGCGCAGACAGTGGCCAAACGACCACCTCCTGTGCTGTAAAATTCTGTAATTGTAAACATGATTTCCCTTTTATACGTGCTGATTCTGTCTGATCCTGCCAGTCTTCATCTAAGTGCTCTGCCATTAGATCTTTTATAATGAACTTTTCCCGCTACCAAATTTAGGTTGACTGGTCTATAATTCCCTTATTCTATCTCCCTTTTTAATTAGAGGGGCTACTTCAGCTAGGAAGTTTTCCAGTCTTTGGAATCTTGGAAGACAGCCACCAATACATCCACTATTTATATGCCCACTTCCTTACCTACTCTGGGATGTAGATTTATCAGACACTCGGTATTTAGCAGCCTTTAATCCCATCTGTTTCCCCAACAATATTTCCCTACCAATACTGACTTGCTTGAGTTCCTCCCCCTCACTAAACCCTGTGTTACTTACGTTTCTGGTACATTGGTGTCCTCCTTTGTGAAGACAGAACCAAAGTATGTATTTAGTCGGTCCGCCGTTTCTTTGTTTCCCATTCTAAATTCCCTGTTTCTGACTGCCAGGGACCTACATTTGTCTTCACCAACCTATTTTTCTTCGCATATCTATAGAAATTTTAGTCAGTCTTTATGTTCCTCACAAGCTCTCTGTCGTATTAAATTTTCTATCTTCTCGATCCCAATTTCCTCCTTTGCTGAATTCTGAATTGCTCCTAATCTTCAGGTCTGCTGTTTTTATTTCCAACCAATTTGTATGTATCTTCCTTAGATCTAATTTTATCTCTAATTTTTCTTCTAAGCAATGATTTGGCCTCCTTTCTCGTTTTTTTTGCACTGGACAGGAATGAACAATTGTTGCAGTTCATCGATGTGCTCTTTGAATTGTTTGCTGCTGCCTATCCACTGTAATCCTTTTTAAATAACATTCTCCATTTTGTTAATAACCAGGAAAATCATGGAAGGTACAAAAGGGATTTGGAAAAAGTTGCAGTGGGAGGCAAAGAGAGGTTATGAGAAATTAACAGTGAACATTAAATTCAACTTTCAAATATTTTGTAAGAGGTTGGGCCCATCAGGTAGAGGCAGAGGAAATAATGATTATAATACCATTGATCCCATGTTAAGTTCAATCATAGAACATAGAACATTACAGCGCAGAACAGGCCCTTCGGCCCGCGATGTTGCGCCGACCAGCTTTTAAAAAAAAACAACACTAACCCACTAATCTAAACCAATCCCATTTCGTCCATAAACCTATCCACAGATCTCTTAAACGCCCCCAAACTAGGCGCATTTACAACTGCAGCTGGCAGGGCATTCCAGTCCCTCACCACCCTCTGGGTAAAGAACCTACCCCTGACATCTGTCCTATAACTACCCCCCCTTAATTTAAAGTCGTGCCCACTCGTGCTAGCTTTCTCCATCCTAGGAAAAAGGCTATCACTATCTACCCTGTCTAAACCTCTAATCATCTTATATGTTTCAATAAGGTCCCCTCTTAGCCGCCTTCTTTCCAGCGAAAACAACCCCAAATCTCTCAGTCTCTCCTCATAGGATCTCCCCTCCATACCAGGCAACATCCTGGTAAACCTCCTCTGCACCCTCTCCAAAGCCTCTACATCCTTCCTGTAATGTGGGGACCAGAACTGCACACAATACTCCAAGTGCGGCCGCACCAGAGTTGTGTACAGTTGCATCATGACGCTGCGACTCCTAAATTCAATCCCCCTACCAATAAACGCCAAGACACCGTATGCCTTCTTAACAACCTTATCTACTTGATTCCCAGCTTTCAGGGATCTATGTACACATACACCTAGATCCCTCTGCTCCTCCACACTATTCAAAGTCCTCCCGTTAGCCCTATACTCAACACATCTGTTATTCCTACCGAAATGAATTACCTCACACTTCTCCACATTAAACTCCATCCGCCACCTCGCGGCCCAGCTCTGCAACCTTTCTAAGTCACCCTGCAAACTATGACACCCTTCCTCACAATCTACCACACCTCCGACTTTGGTGTCATCAGCAAACTTACTAATCCACCCAACTATACCCTCATCCAGATCATTAATAAAAATTACAAACAGCAGTGGCCCCAAAACAGATCCCTGAGGCACACCACTCGTAACTGAACTCCATGACGAATATTTACCATCAACCACCACCCTCTGTCTCCTATCTGCTAGCCAATTCCTGATCCAATTACCTAGATCACCCCCAATCCCATACATCTGCATTTTCTGCAGAAGCCTACCATGGTGAACCTTATCAAACGCCTTACTAAAATCCATATACACCACGTCAACTGCCTTACCCCTATCCACCTCTTTTTGGTCACTTTCTCAAAGAACTCGATAAGGTTAGTAAGGCACGACCTACCCGCTACAAAACCATGCTGACTGTCTCTAATCAATTCATTACTCTCCAAATAACTATAAATCCTGTCTCTAATAATCCTTTCCAAAACCTTACCCACCACAGAAGTAAGACTCACCGGTCTATAATTCCCAGGGAAGTCTCTTCTCCCCTTCTTAAACAATGGGACAACATTTGCTGTCCTCCAATCTTCCGGTACTATACCAGAGACCAACGACGACCTGAAGATCAGAGCCAGAGGCTCCGCAATCACCTCTCTTGCCTCCCAGAGAATCCTAGGGTAAATCCCATCCGGACCAGGGGACTTATCTATTTTCAAACCCTCTAAAATATCCAGCACATCCCCCGTATCAACTGCAATACTATCTATTTTACACCCCTGCACCCCAGTGTCCTCCTCAGCTACATTCATGTCCCCTTGTGTGAACATAAACTTAAACAAAGGCAATTTCATAGGTGTCAGGTGAAAACTGGCTACAGTTAATTTAAGTAAATAAACAAAGAAGTAGAGGCAAGGTAACAGTGGGAAACGTTTAAAGAAACAATTCGGGGTGTTCAACAAAAATACATTCGTTACTAAAACCCTCAGCACAAAAGACCCATTTGTGGCTCACTCAGGTAGCTAAGGATATTTTGCAAAGAAAAGTAGGACACCTGAGGATTGGGAGCTTTTTCAAAACTATTTGAAGGGTCACCAAAAGTTGTTTAAAAGGGGAAAAATAGAATGAGTACACTATCCAGAAATATAAAAAACAGATTATAAGAACTGTGCATAAAAGGAAGGGTAGTTAAACTAAATGTTGGTCCCTTAGAAGTAGAGGCTGGAGATATTATCATGGGGAATGAGGAAATAGCGGAAATAATGAATAAATATTTTGTATCTGAAGAGAACACCAGTTTCATGCCAAAAATAGATAGTGAAGAAATTAATATCAACAAAGAAGAGACATTGGAGAAACTTCAAGGATTGAAATGAGATAAATCCCTGGGATCAGACGACCAGCATCCTACTAGTCTAAATGAGATTGATGCAAAGGAAATAGATGTGCTCGTTATGTAGGTGCAAAGAAAAAAATAGAGATGCTAGTTATGATTTTGTAAATTTATTTTGAATTGGGGGCAGTCCCATCGGATTGGAAGTTGACAAATGTTGCAGCCCTCCTCAAAAGGAGGGAGGGAGAAAACCAGGAACTACAGGCTAGTTAGTCTAACGTCTGTCACTGGAAAAATGCTGGAATCTATTATTACTGCAATATTAGCAATGCATTGAAAATACAGTATGTTTAGAACAAGTGAATATGATGTTACTATTCAGAAATTCTGTTAAGTTTATTTGGTTTATTCACTTTTTGAACATTTAACTGATGGCAGGGTAAATAAACAGTGGGAGTTACTACTGTGTTTGAGTTTCCAAAAGACTTCCAATAAGAGGCCACACAGAAGGTTAATAAGCAAGATCAGGGTTCATAGAGTTTGGGATAATTTTCAAGCATGGATAGAAGCTTGCTTACTGGACAAGAGGCAGAGAAATGGCATAACAGTGCACTTACAGCTTGACAAACTGTGACTAGTGGAATGCTGCAAGGGTAAGTTCTTGGGCCTCAGCTAGTTGCATCTATATTAATGACTTGGATGAAGAGAGTAACATAACTAAGCTAGGTGGAAAGATCAGCTGTGGGGAGGACAGTGATTGGAAAGCAATACGGACAGGTTAAGTGTCTGACTAGCTAGATGGAATTTTTTGAGATAATGAGGAGAGTTGATCAGTTGATATATATGTGGACTTTGGAAAGCATTTGAAAGCAAGGAAGCTTGTTGAGAAGGTGAAAGCCTATTGAATTAAGGGGAAAGTCATAGTATGAACATGAAACTGGCTGAGTGACAAGAAGTAGAGGGTGGTGGGTGGATGTTTTTCAGACTGAGCTGATTTGCAATAATGATCCACAGTGGCTCGTTTTGGGTCAGTTAGTCTTTATTAATTCCTATAAACAATCTAGACTTTGGTTTAAGGAGCAGCATTATAAATTTTACAAATGTTACAAAACATGACAAAGTAGTAGATAATGAAGAAGAGAGAATGACGAAATGGGCAGAAATGTGACGGATGAGAAATATGAAGATAAAGGGGAGGCGGTTTAGAACGGAGTTGAGGAGGAACTTCTTCACTCAAAGGGTGGTGAATCTCTGGAATTCTCTGCCCGTTGAAGTGGTGGAGGCTGCCTCGCTAAATATTTTTAAGAAGCGGGTTGATGGGTTTTTGATAAGAGAGGGGATTAAGGGTTATGGGGAGAGGGCGGGAAAGTGGAACTGAGCCACAACAGATCAGCCATGATCTTATTGAATGACGGGGCAGGCTCGAAGGGCTAGATGGCCTACTCCTGCTCCTATTTCTTATGTTCTTATGTTCTTATGTATTTCAAGAGGACTGATAATAGAAACACATTATGGAATAAATGGCACAAATAAGTGTCGATGAACAGAGAGACCTAAATGTCCACATACAAATCCTTAAAGATAGTGGGGAGAGTTACTGTGGTTAAAAAGCATAGGTGTCACTTCCGGATTTATAGAGGAATAACATATAAAAGCAAAATGGATCATACAAGTACTTTATAATACTTTTAAACCAATCATTTGTACCAAATATATTTCATATATAAATAATGTCTTGGAATTTAATATTGTGCTAAACCCTGTTTTAATGGTACTTCAGAATCTTTAGTAGGCAAGAAATGAAATCATGCAGTACATATTCTATCTTCAGATGCATTTCTGTGTTTAATTACCGATTATGGTTTCCTGTCTTTCTCTGGTATCTGGCTTCAATAATTATTCTGGAAGTCATTGAGCACATGACCCCTTTACCCTCACACATATTCTAGCAAGGCATGTTTATTTTGGATTATGTAATTGTGATTTCAATGGAAGAATGTCATTTAGAGCAGGTGGCATATCAAAGTAGGCTAATTTTTCAATTGTTCAGAGAGAACTTGATTTATAGAATGCCCTGCCCCAGCCAGAACGTGTCAGTGTTTTATAACCAATTAATTACTATTTAAAGTGCTATTGGGCAGCGTCGTTGCACAGTGGTTAGTACTTCCCCACAGTGCCAGGAACCTGGGTTTGATTCCAACCTTGGGTGACTGTGTGGAGTTTACACATTCTGTCTGTGTCTGCATGGGTTTCGTTCAGATGCACCAGTTTCCTCCCACCGTCCAAGGATGTGCAGGTTAGATGGATTGGTCATGTTAAGCTACCCAGGGATGTGTAGGTTAAGAATCCATATGACTCCTGTTCAGAGCAGGTAATCAGTGTGTCAGTTCTGACAGCTAGTCATCAAAATGAAGTATTGGGCAGAATTCTAAGGCTTCTTGTGCCGGAGGGGTCTCTTATTCCCACTGAAGTTTACCCCTGCTGTGGGTTTGCAATAGTGGTACAAGTGATGAAATTAAATTGCATCCAGTTCACTGGTAAGCAATCTCTGCCATGGGATTGTCACTGTTGAGGGCTGGTGGACTCTGCCCATTAAGTCTGTCTCTTTGCACAGATACATTGCTGAATATTTCCAACATTCTGTTTTTATTCTGGATAGATTTGTTTGCTGCTGCACACTGCTGTTTAACGATCTTCTAATATCCACTTGGTTTCCTCTTCAGTAATGTTTGCAGCCTTGATGCATCTAGTTCATGTTTAATCTTTCTGTCCCTTTTCTCCCCTCCCCCTCCCAAATTACCATGTATTTGTTAGCATTAGATACCATAAGCCTGTTTTCCCAGTTTATCTGAATTACTTTGTCATCTTTCCCCTACGCTGTGAAACCTGCTCCCCTCAAAACAATTAATAACTGCAAATTTGACATTATTTCTCTTCCCAACTTCACTTCATTTACAAATTGTGTACAGTAATGATCCTCCAATTTTGCTGTCCTCAGAAGTTTATCATTATTCTGTGCTCTATGATCCTCACCAGTGGAATCACCACAATCCTATCTCGGTGAAGAAAATTGGGATTAACCGAAGCATTGCAATAACTCTCTTCTCCTCCATTTTCCTTGTTGCAACATTACATCAGACTCCCAGCAGAACATCAACTGGAATGGAGATAATCTACAGAATTCATGGGAAACTGTTCAACTTGTTCAAAACCACTTCAACCTCAGTCATAGAGATTTTGTATGCAGATTTTAAAAAATTCTTTCGTACGTGTGGGCATTGCCAGCAAGGTCAGCATTCATTGCCCATCCCTAATTGCCGTTGAGTCAAGTGGCTTGCATCCCTATTTTAGAAATTAAGAATCTACCATGTTGTGGATCTGGAGTCACATATAGGCCAGATTGGGTAAGGATAGCATATTTTCTTCCTTTAAAACACAAGGACCAGGTGGGTTTTTACAATTGTTAATAGTTTCATTGCCACTTTTGCTGGGACTAGCTTTTCAATTCTAGATTTATTAATTGAATTTAAATTTCATCTGCTGCCATGGTGGGGTTTTTGAACCATTTTACCAGAGCATTAGCCTGTGCTTCTCAGTTACTAGTCCAGTGACATTATGCCACTGCTTTCTCGGGATGATGCTTCTGTGTATACTTGTTCAGAAACTGACCTCCAGGGCATTGTTGACTCCTCTGAAGCACATGTGAAAATGGGCTTTTCAGTAAACACTTGTAAAACTAAGCTCTTAGCTCTTACAGCAAGGCAGCTGCCCCCTTGATTAAGATCAATGGCAAGATCTTGGAAAATGTCACCGTTTCCTGTATAGGTAACCTTTTGAAAGAAGCAAATGTCAATGATGGGATTCATCACCATCTCCTCTGTTCCAGTTCAGCTTTTGGTCGACTGATGAAAAGGGTCTCAAACTAGAGACTAAGATCACGGTTAACATAGCAGCTGTGATCCCTGCACTCCTACATGCTACAGGGACTTAAATAATTGACAGCAGGCACCACAATGCACAGGAGAAGTACTACCAGCAATATCTTTGCAAGATCTTCGAAATCTGGTGGCAAGCAAAGCGGCCCTACAGTAGTGTTTTCTTGAGCAATTTGCTTAGCATTGAGGTGCTAATCACTCAGCCAACTCTGCTGGGCAAGACGTAAAGTTCATATGCCTGATAAGTCTCCTGAAGCAGTTGTTCTGTTTAGAACTCAGTTGTGGCAGGAAACTCTTATTCAGGGGAGAGTGGCAAAGCATCTTAGAACATAGAACATTACAGCGCAGAACAGGCCCTTCGGCCCACGATGTTGCGCCGACCAGTTTAAAAAAAAAACAACAACAATGACCCACTAACCTAAACCAATCCCTTTTCGTCCATAAACCTATCCACAGACCTCTTAAACGCCCCCAAACTAGGCGCATTTACAACTGCAGCAGGCAGGGCATTCCAATCCCTCACCACCCTCTGGGTAAAGAACCTACCCCTGACATCTGTCCTATAACTACCCCCCCTTAGTTTAAAGCCATGCCCCCTCGTGCTAGATTTTTCCATCAGAGGAAAAAGGCTATCGCTATCCACCCTATCTAAACCTCTAATCATCTTATATGTTTCAATAAGATCCCCTCTTAGCCGCCTTCTTTCCAGCGAAAACAACCCCAAATCCCTCAGCCTCTCCTCATAGGATCTCCCCTCCATACCAGGCAACATCCTGGTAAACCTCCTCTGCACCCTCTCCAAAGCCTCTACATCCTTCCTGTAATGTGGGGACCAGAACTGCACACAATACTCCAAGTGCGGCCGCACCAGAGTTGTGTACAGTTGCAACATAACGCTACGACTCCTAAATTCAATCCCCCTACCAATAAACGCCAAGACACTGTATGCCTTCTTAACAACCTTATCTACTTGATTCCCAACTTTCAGGGATCTATGTACACATACACCTAGATCCCTCTGCTCCTCCACACTATTCAAAGTCTTCCCGTTAGCCCTATACTCAACACATCTTTTGAGGAGGTCAATTATATCTGCCAAATCTCAGGAAACTCAAGCTTGTGACCGACTAAAATGAAGAAGGCTCACATGGGAAGGCACCTTGTGAGACTTGTCAGGAATGTGCAGAGCATTGAAGTTGAGGGGTTGGACAGAGCACAAAAACCTTCAAATAACCCAAACCTTCAAGAACCACCTGCCCTGCATTGGACTTGAGAGCTATCTTGAAACATTCCAAACTGGAATGGAAGCAAATCATCGTCAATCCTCAGGAGTACCTATTAAAATATTGCTGTCACTCATTGTTTGTGACTCTTCTATGGCAATGCAACTCAATTCACAGTTGTTGAATACTTCCTTGGGTTTGTTAATTTTCATTTTGCCGTAGAAATTTACTTCATGAATCTCGCTGTCTTATCTTAATAAAGTAATTATTTATGACATGATTAGCATCAGGAGCTTTTCTGAAATTGTAAGTATTTTATATAAGAACATAAGAAATAGGAGCAGGAGTAGGCCATCTGGCCCTTCGAGCCTGCCCCGCCATTCAATAAGATCATGGCTGATCTGTCGTGGCTCAGTTCCACATTCCCGCCGTCTCCCCATAACCCTTAATCCCCTCGCTTATCAAAAACCCATCAACCCGTGTCTTAAAAATATTTAGCGAGGCAGCCTCCACCACTTCAACAGGCAGAGAATTCCAGAGATTCACCACCCTTTGAGTGAAGAAGTTCTTCCTCAACTCCGTTCTAAACCGCCCCCCCTTTATCTTGAGGCTGTGCCCCCTAGTCCTACTGTCCTTTCTGAGCGGGAAGAGTCTCTCCACCATCCACAGAGTTTTCATTGTCATTGAGATCATTAGTATTTTGAAGAGCTTCACTAAATTTATTGGGCAAAACGTACCCCCTACAAATCCATGCTGCTTCCATACTATTCCTAGTTAAGCATTGTGTTACTGCTTTCTAGTGTACTTGAATCACCCCAATCCTAGACTCATCAGACTACAGATTCTGAGGTCATCCCTCTGCTTTTTTTTAAGATTCACGAGATATCATTTACTTTCCAATCCTTTGGTACTATTCCTGTTTCTACTGCTTCCATAAATGTGGCGAAAAATTTTGATTGCACCATACCACGCATGTTTGTGATGTCTGAGTTATAGTGCTCCTTTGGGTATGCAGAGAAAGGAATCTAACATCCCTTGTCAATAATCAAACACATTTGTCTGGATAAACCCCAGAAAGGGTTGTTTGTTTGTGTGCTACTGGCATTTCTATCTTGGCATACTTTAAATTGTTTTATGACTGTACCATGCATTCTTCGTGACAAAAATATGCATGTCCTGTGACAAACCTTGGGAATATTCAGTCAGTGATGATTCAGATTCTGTTCTGAAATTCTACCTTTGCATTTGGAAATCAGAATAAGGTGAAGGGATTCAAACTAGTCTTGCTTGTAACTAAGAATTGTAATTATTGTAATGAAGATGCGCTGCTGTAAGTTTGTGCATTCATTCTTGATGTATGAAAGTATATTTTCACAAGAAAAATGGTTATAACTGGAGGATGTAACTTGTGGTAACAATTGTGTTAAGTTGTGAAACATTTTTTGAATTCTTAGTGTCAGGAAATTAAAGTTGAAAAAACAAAAATACATTGAATTCTGTCAAGTCTACAGCACAGAAACAGGCTGGTTGGCTAAATGACCTATGCTAGTATTTATGTTTCACATGAACCTGTTCCTTCCTCCTTCCCATCCCTATCATTGTATTCATATATTCCTATCTACCATGTGCTCATTTAGATTCCCTATTAATGCATCTATACCAAATGCCTCAACTACTCCTTTTGGTGCCAAGTTTCACATTCTTGTTGCTCTTCATGAAAATAGGTTTCTCCTGGATTCCTTATTAGCTGTTGGTCACTGTCTTCTGATTATGGTGCCTAATTTTGGTGTCTCCATGAATGGAAGCACCTTTTGTATGAATAATTTATAATTAATAGTTATTCAGTATCAGCTGGATATCCATCAGCAGGGGCCAACCTCTGCCTTATAGCTATATACTACCAAGTAGCTATTCTTCATGTGGGAACCCAAGCAATTAGCCCAGAAAGACTTTTCAATTCATCAGTGGTCCTTCACAATTGAAACATTTCCTAACAAAAACTTGAATTTAACTAGCGCATTGAACATAATGAAATGTCACAAGGTGTGTACAAAATTAATTGACACTGAACCACATAATAGAACGATAGGCCAGATGCACAAAAGCTTAGTCAGAGAGGTAGGTTTTCAGGAATGTTTTAAAGGAAGAAAGTGAGGGAGAGATCTATGGAGTAACATAGGGAAGGAATTCCAAAACTTGGGGCCCAGGGAACTGAAAGTCTAGTTACCAATGATGGAGCAATTAAAATCTGAGATGCTTGAGGGGCATATAGTGTTTTTAGGCTAGAGGAGATTATGGAGATGAGGAAGCGGGGGAGGCCATGGTGGAATTTGAAAACAGGCATTGCTTGAATGTAGGTCAATGAGCAAATGGGACTATTTTAATATGTATTCTTTCACAAGATGTGGGTGTTGCTGGCTAGACCAGCATATATTGCCCTTTCATTCCCATTGAGCCACCTTAACTGCTGCAGAACATATGATACAGGTGCACCAACAGTGCTGTTAGGAATTTGACCCAGCACCAATGAAGCAATGGCAATATTGTTCTGAGTCAGGGTGCTGTGTGACTTTGAAGGGTGCTTGCAGATATGGTGCTCCCATCCATCTGCTGTCCATGTCTGCCCAAGTGGAATAGGTGACGCGTTTGATAGGTGCTGTCAAAAACGCATTGGTGAGAAAGCCATTTGGCACACTGTGTCTGTATCAGCTTTCCAAATGAGTAACTCAGCTAGTGCCATTCCCTGCCTTCTCCCTGTAACCCGGCACATTATTTCGGTAAGTCTCTTTTCATTTTGAAGTCTTCAGTTGAATCTGTCTCTTCCACACTTGGGTTGCCCTAATGACGTGCTGCATTTTTAAAAAGAAATGTTTCCCACATCAACTTTGTTTCTTTTAATGATTACAGGTCTCTATATTTGTGCCCTGTCATTGCTGATTCTTTCTCTAGTGGGGACAGTTCCTCACTGTGTATTCTGGACCCTTTCTTTAAAAATGTCATTTTATTGGATGTTGATGTTCCTGGCTTAAGAACATAAGAAATAGGAGCAGGAGTAGGCCATCTAGCCCTTCGAGCCTGCCCCGCCATTCAATAAGATCATGGCTGATCTGTCGTGGCTCAGTTCCACATTCCCGCCCTCTCCCCATAACCCTTAATCCCCTCGCTTATCAAAAACCCATCAACCCGCGTCTTAAAAATATTTAGCGAGGCAGCCTCCACCACTTCAACGGGCAGAGAATTCCAGAGATTCACCACCCTTTGAGTGAAGAAGTTCCTCCTCAACTCCGTTCTAAACCGCCTCCCCTTTATCTTGAGGCTGTGCCCCCTAGTCCTACTGTCTTTTTTGAGCGGGAAGAGTCTCTCCACCTCTATCCTATCCATCCCATTCATCATCTTATACGTCTCAATGAGATCTCCCCTCATTCTTCTAAACTCTAACGAGTACAAGCCTAGTTTATTCAGCCTCTCCTCATAGCTCAACCCCCTCAACTCCGGTATCAGCCTAGTAAACCTCCTCTGCACTCCCTCCAGGGCCAAAATATCCTTGCGCAGGTGCGGCGCCCAAAACTGCACACAGTACTCCAGCTGCGGCCTCACCAATGCCCTATACAGCTGCAGCAAGACCTCCCTACTTTTATATTCAATCCCCCTCGCTATGAAGGCCAGCATCCCATTCGCCTTCCTGACCACCTGCTGCACCTGCAAGCTGGGTTTTTGCGATTCATGCACAAGGACCCCGAGGTCCCTCTGCACCGTCGCCTGCTGCAGTTTTTCGCCACGTAAGTAATAGTCCTTCCTACCATTCTTCCTACCAAAGTGGACCACCTCACACTTGCCAACATTAAATTCCATTTGCCATTTCCTGGCCCATTCGCCCAGCCTATCTAGATCCTTCTGCAGACTCTCCACACCCTCCGCACAATTTGCCGTTCCCCCAATCTTGGTGTCATCAGCAAATTTCGACACCCTGCACTCGGTTCCCTCCTCCAGATCATCTATATAAATGGTAAATAGCTGAGGCCCCAGCACCGACCCCTGGGGCACCCCACTAGTCACCATCCGCCAATCCGAATAGCACCCATTGACCCCCACTCTCTGCCTCCTATTTGACAACCAATCCTCTATCCACGCTAACACCCTACCCCCAACTCCATGTCCCCTGACCTTCTGCAATAACCTCTTGTGAGGTACCTTGTCAAACGCCTTCTGAAAATCCAGAAAGACCACATCCACCGGCTCTCCTCTATCCACTGCCCTAGACACATCCTCATAGAACTCCAGTAAATTTGTCAGACACGACTTCCCTTTAATGAAACCGTGTTGCGTCCGCCCTATCAAGCAATTCCCTTCAAGATGCCTCGCAATTTCCTGCTTAATGACGGATTCTAACATTTTACCTACCACAGACGTTAAACTAGCTGGCATTTATTATCCATCCCTAGTTGCCTTTGGTGATGGTGAGCTGCCTTCTTGAACCATGCAGTTCCTGAGGTGAAGGAACACCTACAGTGCTGTTAGTGAGGGAGTTTCAAGATTTTGACCCAACAACAGTGAAGGAATGGGGATATATTTCCAAGTCAGGATGGTGAGTGACTTGGTGAGGAACCTCCAGGTGCTGGTATTCCTAGCTATTTGCTGCCCTTATCCTTGTCCTTTATGGATGGTTGAGGGTTTTGAAGGAGCCTAGGTGAGCTTCTGCAATGCACCTTGTAGATTGATGTACGCAGCTGTCGTTGTTTGTGGTTGGTAGAGGGTTTGAATTTTTGTGGAAAGGGTAGCAATCAAGCAGGCTGCTTTAACCTTGATGGTGTCAAGCTTCTTGAGTGTTGTTGGAGCTGCAATCATCCAGGTAAGTGGAGAGTATCCCTGACTTGCGCCTTGTAAATGGTGGATAGGCTTTGGGGAGTCGGGAAGTGAGTTGCTCGTTGCAGGATTCCTAGCTTTTAACCTGCTCTTGTAGCCACAGCATTTGTATGGTTAATCTAGTTCAGTTTCTAGTCAGTGGTATTCTGGAAGATTTTGAATACCTCAATCAGATCTCCTTTTAACACTTCTCTAAAGAAAAGTCCTAACTTCTCCCATCTATCTTACGAATTGAAGTTTCCTGAAACTTTGAACAGGGAATGTGGAGTGTGTATATGGATGTATTTTGCCCTCTACTGGTGAAATTACTTCTGGTGTTGATCTTGAAAGGCTGTTTTTAATATTATTTAGTACTATTACCTAAACTGTATGTGCCATTCTAATAAATGATTATTTTAAATGGTCTTGATGCATCTGACAGTTACCTTAATTAATATCTATTTGTATATTATAATGAAGATCCTGTTCTTTTTTAATTTGGCCAGCATTTATTGCCCACCTCTAATTGCCCTTGAAGGTGATGGTGAGTTGGTTTCTTGAACTGCTGCAGCCCATGAGGTGTAGGCATACGCACAGTGCTGTTAGGGAGGGAATTTTAGGATTTCGACCTCGTGACGTGGTATTTAGAGAGTCCCTTCACTATCTCGGGAGATTCAAAAGTGCTTCATAGCTAATGAACTACTATTGAAGTGCAGCTCATATCGCATTTTGAAATCATTCTTCATCTCTGCTTTTGACGCTAATTTAACTTTGCAGAAATCATTTTAATGTGCTCCTGATTCTAGTATATTTACTTTGCACAATAAACTCAGAATGGATTCTCCCACTTACGTTGTCCTGGGAAATATAACCCAAACTCATTTGCCAAGAAATTCTAACCAGGAAACATTTGATTGATGGTCCCAAAGTATAAGCCTACTGCAAAAGCCCTGACAGTGGTAAACAATTTAAATTTTTTACAAACTTATTTAAAAACTAGTATTGGTTTCAAAAGAGTGATTTACTAAAACTAGTCCTTGGCAGGTCAGCAGTTCAGAATAGGTTCATATTTGTTGAATTCAAAGAGTACACGTGTTTTCAGTATAGTTGTCAATTTAAATATTTTAACAATCAAGCAGCCTTTGGGGGTGGGGGCTGCTAAATGGCTTACACTGTCTCCCAATACAGTGTAGGACATTTAGTACTTAGATGAGGAGAAACCTCTCCATGGAGAATGGTGAACCTGTGGAATTGTCTCCCGTAGAAGGCTGTGGAGGCCAAGTCACTGTGTATATTTCAGAAGGAAATAGAATTCTAGACTTAAGGTGTCCAGGTGTATGGGGAGAATGCCAAAGTTTGTTAATTGGTATCACAAGTAGGCTTGCAGTAACACTGCAATGAAGTTACTGTGGAAAAACCCCTAGTTTCCATGCTCCAGCATCTGTTCGGGTACACTGAGGTATGGTGCTGAGATCAGCCATGATCATTGAGTGAATGGCGAAGCAGGCCCAAAAGGTTGAATGTCACTCTGCTTCTATCTTCCATGCTTCTGTGATTGAAGCAGCTTCTGAGGCAGTATGTTAGCTAAATTCATGTCCCTTTAACTCACATTCTGAGACCATCAGCAGTTTTATATACCAGAAATTTTATCACTCAATATATTTCAGCTAGAATAACAGAACAATTATTTTTATTTTTGAGCCTAAATATCACAACTTAATTGTAATCAAGTGATCTCACTATCTTGGTGCTTGATAAGTAGCTCCATTATACTTTAAACGTCCAATGGCAACAAAGTACTCCAGGCCAAGTACAAAGTATGTCAAATTCTCAGCAAAGCTTCCTCTACTGTCTACTTCATAAATTCCTCAAAAACAATTCTCTGTAATACAGGAATTCCTTACACAAGCAACTTTCATATAGTTGCGCATCATTGCAAGTATTTTATTTAACTAAGTCATGACTTTTGTCATGTGCATATTTTCCAAATTTTCACCAGACAAAATGTCCATGTTCACAGCTTTAATTTTATTTCTTCAAGGGATGAGGGCATTGCTGGCTAGACTACCATTTATTGCCATCCCTAATTGCCCTTGAGGAGAGTTAGTTGCTGCCTTGAACTGCTGCATTCCACCTGGTATAGGTACATCCACAGTCCTGTTGGGCAGCAGGTCAGGATGGTTTGGAAGGGAGCTTGCAGACGTTCCCATGCATCTGCTGCTCTTATCCTTCCAGTGATAGACATTGTAGGTCTAGAAGGTGCTAAGGAAGGAGCCGTGGTGAGTTGCTACACCGTGCACTAGAATATTCTCTACTTGCCTGAATGAGTGCAATTCCAACAACAGTCAAGAAGTTCATTGTTATAGAGAGAAACACAACTCCTTTGAGTGGCATCCCAATCACTTCACCACCAACACACAGTAGTAGCAGCACATGCTAGACAATGCAGTGTAGCATCTACAAAACACGGTGTAGCAACTCACCATGGCTCCTTCCTTAGCACCTTCCAGACCTACAATGTTTATCACCGGAAGGACAAGAGCAGCAGATGCATGGGAATGTCTGCAAGCTCCCTTCCAAACCATCCTGACCTGCTGCCCAACAGGACTGTGGATGTACCTATACCAGGTGGAATGCAGCAGTTCAAGGCAGCAACTAACCCTCCTCAAGGGCAATTAGGGATGGCAATAAATGGTAGTCTAGCCAGCAATGCCCTCATCCTTTGAAGAAATAAAATTAAAGCTGTGAACATGGACATTTTGTCTGGTGAAAATTTGGAAAATATGCACATGACAAAAGTCATGACTTAGTTACTGTACAAAATACTTGCAATGATGCGCAACTATATGAAAGTTGCTTGTGTAAGGAATTCCTGTATTACAGAGAATTGTTTTTGAGGAATTTATGAAGTAGACAGTAGAGGAAGCTGTGCTGAGAATTTGACATACTTTGTACTTGGCCTGGAGTACTTTGTTGCCATTGGATGTTTAAAGTATAATGGAGCTACTTATCAAGCACCAAGATAGTGAGATCACTTGATTACAATTAAGTTGTGATATTTAGGCTGAAAAATAAAAATAATTGTTCTGTTATTCTAGCTGAAATATATTGAGTGATAAAATTTCTGGTATATAAAACTGCTGATGGTCTCAGAATGTGAGTTAAAGGGACATGAATTTACCTAACATGCTGCTACAGAAGCATGGAAGGTAGAAGCAGAGTGACATTCAACCTTTTGGGCCTGCTTCACCATCACTCATGTCTAGAAGGTGGACATGCTTTTTTAAGAGTTAGGTGCGTTATGTGCTACCAAATTGCTGAGCTCTGACCTCTCTTGTTTAGTACTTATAAAGCTTGTACAGTACTTATAAAGCTAGTCCAGTTCAGATTCTGGTCAATGGTTACCCCCATGGTGGTGATAGGGGGGGATTCAGTGTTTGTAATGCCACTGAATGTCAAGGAGAAATGGTTTGACCCTTGCTTGTTGGAGATGGTTATTGCCTGGTATTTGTGTGGCGTGAATATTACATGAAACTTGTCAGCCAAGCCTGGATATTATTCAGGTTTTACTGCACATGAATAGAGACTGCTTCAGTATCTGAAGAGTTGTGAATGGTGTTGAACGTTAACGTGCAATCATCAGTGAACTTTCCCACTTCTGACCTTGTGATGGAGGGAAGGTCATTGATGAAGCAGCTAAAGATATTTGGGCCTAGGACACTATCCTGAAGAATTCCCATAGTGATGTTCTGGGGCTGAGATGATTGACTTCCAACCATCAGAGCCATCTTCCTTTGTGCCAGATATGTCTCCAACCAGTGGGGAGATTTCCCCCTGATTCCCATTGACTTCAGTTTTGCATCCTTTATACCATACTTGATCAAGCGTTATCTTGCTGTCAAGGGCAGTACTGTCATCACATCTCTTCAATTCAGCTCTTTTGTCAATGTTTGAACCAAAATTGTAATGAATGGCCCTGGCAAAATCCAAATTGAGTGTCAGTGACCAGGTTTTGTAAATGTCACTTGATAGCACTTTGCTGATTGAGAGTAGACTGATGGTGGCCGTAATTGGCTAGCTGTCTTTTGTGTACTCTGTTCCAGTAATATGAAAGACTTGGTCAAAATCTACAAGTTTCAAATTGCTTCGTTAACAAATCAACATTTGTTCCGATGTAGCTTTCAACTCGTCCAACAGCTACAGGGGTAACCAAATTCTTTATCCAAAGTGCTGCAACTAAACTTTGGCTAAACGTAATGTGAAGTAATTGCTTTGTTTTTGTTTATATCTCTCTTCAGTTTTTCTTTTTTTTTCCTCAAAAGCACTCAATTTTGCACCTCAACTTTTACATTAAAGTAGGGTTTCTCTACATTTTATAGCTGAGTGCAATGGTTCTATAGCCATAATGGGTGTTTCAGAATGGTTTCACGATAACTGAATAGCGCATGTTGTTACTTCCTTCATAACAGAGGAAGGAACAGCAATAACCTGTACAGCATCTGTACTGTTTTTAAAACACAGTCCGAAGATTTTTTTTTAGGAAATTGGCTGCCAAGACAAGAAAATGGCTTGGTTGAAGAAATAAAATACATGCGCACAAGTCCAGCAGTGCAGGAAACAAATAAGGAGAAATCTGGAGGAAAGGGCGAGCAATAGGAAAAATGAAAATGGGGTTCTAGATGTGTTTCTGAGCCTTATAAATAAAGATGATTCCAGGTATGACCCTTTGCATTGCAAGTTAACTGATCTTGGCAAGAGTGGAAGCATTAGAATTAGCTTCAACATTTATAGCAACAGTGTACAGCCTGTGGCCTACAGGCCGCTTATTGCCTGTCATGTTTCTGCCTGCGGCATGAGAAGTTTTGTTGATGGAGTGAGCGCAGAGTTTGCAAAAGAGCACAGAGCTAGAAAGGCAAAAGAACAAGAGCAGGAAAAGGGAAGCTGAAAGTGGAAATATTGGTAGGTGAGTTGTTTTTGTTTATCTTATTTATCTTTAAATATTTTTACAATTTATTGGTAACACTGAGCTTTTCTTCTGAATGCTCCTCCCATTTGAAGTTGATAGTTCTATTAATGTATGAATGATGTAGCATTTTCAGTAACTCTGAAATATTTGACCTGTATTAAATATATTTAATCTTATAGGGTTGTGGTTGATCCACATTGCCAATTTCAACCTCGCAGCCCACTGAAAAGAGAGAGGGCTACTCGCAGTCCACTCACTAGCCTAGGTTGGTCCATCACTGATTTATACGCTTAGATGTGCTAGTGGTAGCTTTAAATTCATGTGTGGGTCTTGCAAAATGTAGTTTGTTTGTTTTGGGACTGTTTCTTTTGGGTAAAAAAGGGTCATCTGATCTCGTCTGAATTCTGCCCAACAACAAGCTCAGGTGGCAGCTTGATAGTTAAAGGGATGGGGGAAGGAATTAGGTATTTTACTGGGAAGAAAGTGCCAGTTGTGTACGCCTACAGACAATGACAAGGGCACCTATAATGACTGTGGGCAAACTATTAGTCTCCAAACTTCATCGGGAGGTGTCATAGTTTATAAATGGCTATACTTGGAACTGTTTGCTTCATTTCAATATAGAATGGATTTGGAGATCCAGAGGATATCTACCTTGATGCGTGACTTGTGATTCATGTTGTCATGGGCGGGGGGGGGGGGGCAGCGCGGCGGTAGTAATGCGGGCCATGGAAAACCATTGAGGAGCATTGGCTCTTTTTAAAGAGCATGAAAAGTACAAGTAAGAATCTGAAAGGGAACATGCATGATAGAGGCAATAAGCACTGTACCTGAAGCAGAGGAAATCCTGTCTATTATTCCCACACAGAAAATGGGAGTTCCCACACATTGAAGAGACTAAATTTGTGAAGAAGAGGTCTAGAAGATTCTCCTAGCTTTGACTGGAGAGAGTAATCTCCAGAGTAACCTTCACTGTGAAAGTTTGCCGAAGGGAAGTTAACCAATCCAGTTATGAAAAGGGAAGGATGTTGGCCATCAGGAACATAAAATAGCTTTGGACTGGTCCTGGGAGGGTAAAGTCCACTTAAGAGACAGTGTTAAGTATTATGACATGGGATTTTTGCTTTAGATCAGTTTTACTGGGGTTCTTTTCTATTCTGTGTTGTTTTAGTTTGCCTGTTACAGTGGAAGTTTGAAAACTTGAAATCCTGGAGTTCGATTCTTCCGGGTGGTCTCAACTATCTTAAAGTTATCCATCTCTGAGAATTGTAACAATAGCAATTTGGCTGCCTGAACCTTCTGCAATTGAGGTATTGTGTTGAGTTAGGAAAAAAATCCCAACATTCATCCTCTCAACTTTGCAGTGTTTGCATTCTTGATTATTTATGCAGCTTTTGGATGATTTGTTAAACTAAGTCTGTTCATTCGTTTTCTCTTCTCTTTTTTTTATTCCAACACTGATTGAAGAAAATATCTACCTTCCAATATGTCTAATGAGCCAACGATCACATCCCAATCTTGCACTGATTGAACATCAGTTAAGCCAACAGATCTACCTCATTTCTGTTTGTGGGATTTTGCTGCGCATAAATTAGCTGCCACATTTTCCCTCAGTTTCATCCTACTGATGTGTTGTTGCAATAGTAATCTTGCTCGGCACAAGGGAAACTATGTTGGCATTCCATGTAGTTGCATAAGTCGCTGGATTCCAGGGAAGTGCCGGAAAATTGGAAAACGGCTAATGTTATGCTGTTGTTTAAGAAGGGTGGCAGGCAAAAGGCAGGGAATTATAGGCCGGTTAGTTTAACGTCTGTTGTAGGTAAAATGTTAGAATCGTCATCAAGGAGGAAATAGCAAGGCATCTTGAGAGGAATTGCTTGATAGAGCAGACACAGCATGGTTTCGTTAAGGGGAAGTCGTGTCTGACAAATTTATTGGAGTTCTATGAGGATGTGGATAGAGGAGAGCCGGTGGATGTGGTCTATCTTGATTTTCAGAAGGCGTTTGACAAGGTACCTCACAAGAGGTTATTGCAGAAGGTAAGGGGGCATGGAGTTGGGGGTAAGGTGTTAGCGTGGATAGAGGATTGGTTGTCAAATAGGAGGCAGAGAGTGGGGGTTAATGGGTGCTATTCGGATTGGCAGTTGGTGACTAGTGGAGTGCCCCAGGGGTTGGTGTTGGGGCCTCAGCTATTTACCATTTATATAGATGATCTGGAGGAGGGAACTGAGTGTATGGTGTTGAAATTTGCTGATGACACCAAGATTGGTGGAACGGTAAATTGCACAGAGGGTGTGGAGAGTCTGCAGAAGGATCTAGATAGGCTGGGCGAATGGGCCAGGAACTGGCAAATGGAATTTAATGTTGGCAAGTGCGAGGTGGTCCACTTTGGTAGGAAGGACTATTACTTACGTGGCGAAAAACTGCAGCAGGCGACCTCGGGGTCCTTGTGCATGAGTCGCAAAAACCCAGCCTGCAGGTGCAGCAGGTGGTCAGGAAGGCGAATGGGATGCTGGCCTTCATAGCGAGGGGGATTGAATATAAAAGTAGGGAGGTCTTGCTGTGGCTGTATAGGGCACTGGTGAGGCCGCAGCTGGAGTACTGTGTGCAGTTTTGGTCGCCGCACTTACGCAAGGATATTTTGGCCTTGGAGGGAGTGCAGAGGAGGTTTACTAGGCTGATACCGGAGTTGAGGGGGTTGAGCTATGAGGAGAGGCTGAATAAACTAGGCTTGTACTCGTTAGAGTACAAGAAGAATATGGGGAGATCTCATTGAGGCAAATAAGGTGATGAATGGGATGGATAGGATAGAAGTGGAGAGACTCTTCCCGCTCAGAAAGGATAGTAGGACTAGGGGGCACAGCCTCAAGATAAAGGGGGGGCGGTTTAGAACAGAGTTGAGGAGGAACTTCTTCACTCAAAGGGTGGTGAATCTCTGGAATTCTCTGCCCGTTGAAGTGGTGGAGGCTGCCTCACTAAATACTTTTAAGACGCGGGTTGATGGGTTTTTGATAAGAGAGGGGATTAAGGGTTATGGGGAGAGGGCGGGAATGTGGAACTGAGCCACGACAGATCAGCCATGATCTTATTGAATGGCGGGGCAGGCTCGAAGGGCTAGATGGCCAACTCCTGCTCCTATTTCTTATGTTCTTATAAGGCCTTCTAAAGTAATAAAATAGAACCCCAGAATGCTTTTAAATTAAGTTTTTTTTCATCTTCAGTAATTGTTTTGTTTCTCTCCAAGAGTTTTGCTTATGGAGTGCTGAGTTCTCCGCATCTCATGTGAAGCCAAGCCATTAAGTACACAGTTTTAAGTGCATAGATTCATTGTGATTTACTATATGTAATTCCTTGGTTTGGGCTGCATTGTTTTTAGATGTTGAATATTTTAGTTGGTTCAGATGAAAGATTCTTTCTATCCTTGTGACGCGGTGAAGCCTTCCATTGTTTGCTGGAGCAGACGAGTGAAGGAGCAGAGAGAGAGATAAGAATTTACCTGTTAAAAACCTGTTTAAATAAGTTTAAAGCACTTTGTTCCTTGTAGAACTGTTTAAATCATTTAAAAGCATTTTTGCGGGCTTTTTGTATTTACCGCTTTAAGAATTCTGAGGGAGTGGTTAGAAGGGAGTTGTGGGCCAGCAAGCTTTAAATCAGCGCCAGGTTTAAAAGGAGGCCTGGTATAGACAGCGGGCAGCGTCGGAGCGGGCAGCGGAGTGAGGGGGAAGCAGAGTGAGCTATTAGGGCTTAATATCAAAAGGGCTGGAGAGAAAAAGGGCCAGGTAAGTTCGTGTGGAAATTTTCAATACTACTACAGTGAATAATGGAGGGGCATGTGATGTGTTGTTTCTGTATGATGTGGGAGCTGGTGGACCCCAGGGTCCTTCCCAGTGACCATGTCTGCAGTAAGTGCAGGTTGCTGGAGGAGCTCCAGCTCAAGGTAGATGAGCTGGCCTCTGAGCTACAGACGCTGAGGCTCATCAGGGGGAGAGAGGGTGCCGTTGTCAATGGGGTGCAAGTGACATCCACCCCCCCCTAGACTGGCTAACTCTAAGGGTCAGGAACAAGAGGGGGCTGCTGAGAGGAGGAAGGGGGGTGGGGAGCGGAGGCCTCAGCCTCTCAATCTGCATAACAGGTTTGAGGTTCTTGCTTCCAGTCTGGACAAGAACGAGGGAGGTGAGGTTAGTGAGCAAACTGCACACGGTACAGTGATGCAGCAGGACATAGGCAAGGAGAAGGTGAAAAGGAACGTAGTAGTGATTGGGGATAGTGGGGTGAAGGGTATTGACACTGTCCTTTGTCACAATGACAAAGTGCGCAGAAGGGTGTGTTGTCTGCCTGGTTCTCGGGTCCGGGATGTCGCATCTGGGCTGCAGAGGAGCCTGGAGTGGGAGGGTGAGAATCCGGTCGTTGTGGTACATGTGGGTGCCAGCGACGTAGGCAAAATGCGAACTGAGGATCTGGGGAGGGAGTATGAGAAGCTGGGAATGGAATTAAAAAGTAGAACCGACAAGGTGGTTATCCCTGGGCTACTGCCTGAACCGAGTGCAGACGGGCGTAGGGTTGATAGGATTAAGAAAGTGAATGGGTGGCTCAGGGATTGGTATGGGAGGAATGGGTTTGAATTTATGGGGCATTGGCACCAGTATTGGGGTAGGTGGGACCTGTTCGGGCGGGATGGGGTTGGTCTGAACCGTGCTGGGACCAGAGTGCTGGCAAATCGAGTAAAGAGGACTGTAGACAGGGCTTTAAACTAATTAGTGGGAGGGAGGGTGCGAGGGTAGGTGACATTACAGGGTCTAAAGTTAAGGAGAGGGTACAGGTAAGGGAAGAGGCCGAGGATGTCCCAATAATAGAGGGAGTAGGGGGCGTGAGTATGGTTGGTGGTGTTACGGCAAATAGGGTCCAGGTGAAGGCTGGAATGAAGGCACTTTATCTGAATGCACGAAGCATTCGGAATAAGGTGGATGAGCTGGTGGCGCAGATCGGCACAAATGGATATGATCTGGTGGCCATTACAGAGATGTGGCTGCAAGGTGACAGGGATTGGGAGCGGAATGTCCGGGGTATCAAGTGTTTAGGAAGGATAGGCGGGAGGAAAAAGGGGGGGGCGTAGCTCTGCTGATTAAGGATAGCATCAGGGTGGTAGCAAGGGATGATATTGGAGCCAAGGAGCAGAAAGTGGAATCGTTGTGGGTAGAGATTAGGAGCAGCAAAGGGAGGAAGACGCTGGTGGGTGTCGTCTATAGGCCCCCGAATAATGATCTGGAGGTGGGGCGGGCTGTTAACGTGCAAATAAGTGCGGCGTGCAGGAATGGGATAGCCGTAGTTATGGGGGATTTCAATCTACATATAGATTGGTCAACCCATGTTGGACTCGGTGGGCTCGAGGAGGAGTTCTTGGAATGCTGTCGGGATAGTTTCCTGGAACAGTATGTGTTGGAGCCGACGAGGAAGCGAGCTATCTTGGACTTGGTGTTATGTAATGAGGCGGGTAGAATTAGGGACCTTGCGGTGAAGGATCCTCTTGGGGAGAGTGATCATTGTATGGTGGAGTTTCTGGTGCAGATGGAGGAGGAGAAAGTGGGTTCCCGGACACGCGTCCTTTGTTTGAACAGAGGGGAGTACGGTAGGATGAGAGAAGAATTGGCGAATGTGGACTGGGGGAGCGCGTTGCAAGGTAGGTCTGCTGAGGAGCAGTGGAGGATCTTTAAGGAGATCTTTCTTGGTGCTCAGCAGAAATTTATTCCGATGGTCAAAAAGGACAGTAGGAGGAGAGGTAATAAGCTGTGGATAACGAAGGAGGTGAAGGAAAGTGTTAAATTAAAAGCGGAGGCGTTTAGAGTAGCTAAGAGTAGTGGGCGAGAAGAGGATTGGGAGAGGTTTAAATGTCAACAAAGATTGATAAAGAAGGGTAGGAGAAGCTATGAAGCTGGGCTAGCGCTTAATATAAAAAAGGATAGCAAGAGTTTCTATAAATATATAAAAAGGAAGAGGCTGGCTAGGGTGAGCGTTGGTCCCTTAGAGGATGAGAAGGGGGACTTAGTGGTCGGGGATGGGGATATGGCTAAGGTCTTGAATAACTTTTTTGTTTCTGTCTTCACGGAGGAGGACGTGAATAATTTGCCGGGTGTTAGAGATGGAAAGGTGGCAGGACTGGAGGGTCTTAATGACATTACTGTTACTAGAGAGGCGGTGCTCGACAGACTGGAGGGGCTGATTGTGGACAAGTCGCCAGGACCGGATGGAATGCATCCGAGGGTTCTGAACGAAATGACAGAGGTGATAGTGGATGCCTTGCTGGTTATTTTCCAGACGTCGCTGGATTCCGGGGAAGTGCCGGAAGATTGGAAAACGGCTAATGTTACGCCATTGTTTAAGAAGGGTGCCAGGCAAAAGGCAGGGAATTATAGGCCGGTTAGTTTAACATCTGTTGTAGGTAAAATGTTAGAATCCGTCATCAAGGAGGAAATAGCGAGGCATCTTGAGAGGAATTGCTTGATAGAGCAGACGCAGCACGGTTTCGTTAAAGGGAAGTCGTGTCTGACAAATTTACTGGAGTTCTATGAGGATGTGTCTAGGGCGGTGGATAGAGGAGAGCCGGTGGATGTGGTCTGTCTTGATTTTCAGAAGGCGTTTGACAAGGTACCTCACAAGAGGTTATTGTAGAAGGTCAGGGGACATGGAGTTGGGGGTAGGGTGTTAGCGTGGATGGAGGATTGGTTGTCAAATAGGAGGCAGAGAGTGGGGGTCAACGGGTGCTATTCGGATTGGCGGATGGTGACTAGTGGAGTGCCCCAGGGGTCGGTGCTGGGGCCTCAGCTTTTTACCATTTATATAGATGATCTGGAGGAGGGAACCGAGTGTAGAGTGTCGAAATTTGCTGATGACACCAAGATTGGGGGAACGGCAAATTGTGTGGAGGGTGTGGAGAGTCTGCAGAAGGATCTAGATAGGCTGGGCGAATGGGCCAGGAAATGGAATTTAATGTTGGCAAGTGTGAGGTGGTCCACTTTGGTAGGAAAAATGGTAGGAAGGACTATTACTTACGTGGCGAAAAACTGCAGCAGGCGACGGTGCAGAGGGACCTCGGGGTCCTTGTGCATGAGTCGCAAAAACCCAGCTTGCAGGTGCAGCATGTGGTCAGGAAGGCGAATGGGATGCTGGCCTTCATAGCGAGGGGGATTGAATATAGAATTAGGGAGGTTTTGCTGTGGCTGTATAGGGCATTGGTGAGGCTGCAGCTGGAGTACTGTGTGCAGTTTTGGTCACCGTACTTACGCAAGGATATTTTGGCCTTGGAGGGAGTGCAGAGGAGGTTTACTAGGCTGATGCCGGAGTTGAGGGGGTTGAGCTATGAGGAGAGGCTGAATAAACTAGGCTTGTACTCGTTAGAGTTTAGAAGAATGAGGGGAGATCTCATTGAGACGTATAAGATGATGAATGGGATGGATAGGATAGAGGTGGAGAGACTCTTCCCGCTCAGAAAGGATAGTAGGACTAGGGGGCACAGCCTCAAGATAAAGGGGCGGGGGCGGTTTAGAACGGAGTTGAGGAGGAATTTCTTCACTCAAAGGGTGGTGAACCTCTGGAATTCTCTGCCTGTTGAAGTGGTGGAGGCTACCTCGCTAAATATTTTTAAGACGCGGGTTGATGGGTTTTTGATAAGCGAGGGGATTAAGGGTTATGGGGAGAGGGCGGGAATGTGGAACTGAGCCACGACAGATCAGCCATGATCTTATTGAATGGCGGGGCAGGCTCGAAGGGCTAGATGGCCTACTCCTGCTCCTATTTCTTATGTTCTTGTGATGGCCTTCTGATGCTTCTCCTATTGCTTGGAAGGGTTGGTGCATGTTCAAATGTTAGAGCTTCTGCATGGAGGTAATCATGTGAATTCAAGGTGAGGTTCCTGGCAACCTTCGTGTCAGAGCTTTGTGTTTCTTGGAATCCCTTTCAGACTGTTGTTGCAATGTAATTGCAGGCTACTGAGGCTATTTATTGAAAGTGATGACAAAGCCGCAAAAAGTAGCCAAATAAGTTAATGGAATATAATGGGGAGAAAGTTGTGTTTCAGTTGTATGAACTTTTGGTCAGTTCCCCAACTAGAGAACTGGGAAGAGACGCAGTGCAGATTCTCTTGAATGATACATGATTAGCCATAGTAAATGCACAGGATTATGGGATAGGAGGGGAGCTGGGTAAGATGCTCATTCAGAGATTTGGTGCAGACTTAATGGACTGCCTCTTGCACTGTTGGGATTCTGTGGTTCTTGGATACCAGAGCAATGTGTGATGTGGTTAGGTTGCATAACCTTTTATTCCCTTGAATTTAGGAGGATGAAGCATATCATTTTGAGGTGTTTGTGAAGGAATTTGAAAGGACAGTTCAGAGAAACAATTTTCTCTGATGGATGCAAAACACATAATAAAAATAGAGCTGTGCCATTTAGGAATGAAGTTCTATCGCAATTTTTCATAAAGGGGAGAGGAAATCCATATTGGCTTTGGATATCAGGCAATTGAAATTAGAAATTTTCTATAGAAACGTTTGCCAATTACAATTAGGATATCAGAAGTAGAAATCAGAGGTGAGTAAATGAAGGTTGAGTTACATATGAGTAATGATCTGATTGAAAGGGAAAAGAGGCTTGAGGGGCTGAATGTTGCTGTGATCAAAATTATATAATATTTTATATTTTTCTTTCTAATCATCACAGGATATTCTAGTATTTGGGGAGCAAATGAGGACTGTGATAAACAGAGACCAGTCTCAAGATCTCTCAACACTCTGCACAATACCCATACAATCCCTACAGTGCAGAATGAGGCCACTTGGCCCATTGAGTCTGCACCAACCCTCTGAAAGAGCATCATATCCCTCACCTGATCCCTATAACCCCATGCGTTTACCATGGCTAATCCATCTTGTCTGCGTATCTTTGGACTGTAGGAGGAAAATCACGCAGACACAGGAAACGTGCTAACTCCACACAATCACCCAAGGCCAGAATTGATCATGGGTCTCTGACATGTGAGGTAGCAGTGCTAATCATTGTGTCACTGTGCTGCCCTACACCTGTAGCTACATTTAAAAATTATAGAATCTGCAGCAAATGTATATTTTTGGCTAAGCGGAGAAAGAATCTCATTGAAAGAAAACAGACTTTTTGTTCTGAATTACATGATTCTTTTATATACTTCTGCATAAAGATTGCTGTTGGCACTTCTCAATTGATTGTTTTCTTTTATGCAGGGGAAAAATAAGAAGGATGGAAGTGGACAAGTCGAGAGCACCTCACCGCTGGTGGATGACATTTTCTCATGGCCAGGCCCAAAAACCATTAGTCTACGACGAAATTCACAGGGCTTTGGGTTTACTCTGAGACACTTCATTGTCTACCCTCCAGAGTCAGCTGTGCATACCAATATAAAGGTTAGAGATTCAAAGTAATCTCCAGTTCTTTGAGCAAAACTGAAACCTATTACATTTTTTAAAAAACTTTGAAAACTTTTCCTTTTGATTTAATGTATTAATAACGTCAATATCTGCATATTTTTTGAATTGAACTTTAAAATGCTGTAGAGAGTTTTTGAGCAAATTACTGTAATGCTATTTAAAGCAGCGTTTTGATGTAAAGCTTAAAGTTCTTAGTGTCACAAGTAGGCTTACATTAATGCTATAATGAAGTTACTGTGAAAACCCGTAGTCGCCACACTCGGCACCTGTTTGGGTACACAGAGAATTTAACATGGCCAATGCACTTCACCAACACACCTTTTGTACTGTTGGGGGAAACCAGAGTACCTGGAGGAAACCCATGCAGACACGGGGAGCATGCACAGACTCCACATACAGTAAGAAATCTGACAGCACCAGGTTAAGTCCAGCAGATTTATTTGATAGCAAAGTCACAAGCTTTCGGGGTTTCTCCCTTCGTCAGGTGAATGTAGAGTTCTGGCCTCAGACAGAGCACAGACAATTTACAGATTACTGATTAGAATGCGAGCCTTTACAACTAACCTGCTATTCAAGTCTTAAAGAGGCTGACAGTGAACTTGAATAGCAGATTAGTTGTAAAGACTCACATTCTAATCAGTAATCTGTAAACTGTCTGTGCTGTTATATGCTCTGTCTGAGGCCAGAACTCTCCATTCACTTGACAAAGGGAGAAACCCCGAAAGCTTGAGAGTTTACTATCAAATAAATCGTTTGGACTTAACCTAGTGTTGTCAGATTTCTTACTGTGTTTATCCCAGTCCAACGCCGGCATCGCCACATCAGACTCCACACAGACAGTAAACCAGGCCAGGAATCACACTCCGATCCCTGACACTGTGAGGCAGCAGTGCTAACCTCTGTGCCACCCATTTGTAATGTGGATATGCTGGCATTGGACTGGGGTAAACACAGTAAAAAGTCTGACAACACCAGGTTTCAATCCAACCGATTTATTTGATAGTAAATTCACTCGCCCATTTGTATGCGCAGAGATTGCACATGTAGTAGAAGGTATTTTTGCAGTACTTTGTAATGCTGGTGCAATACAAGTTGGGTTGTATACTAACCAATGTTTCTACCTTGAAAACGTTTTTAAATTTGTGGTTGTCTTAGAGTCAGCTTTCATTCGTTTAGCAAAAAGGTGACACTTGCACCCATAACGTTTTAATGCTTTATTCACATGCCATGATCATTGAAGTTGTGGTTCTTTAAAGTTTATGAATTTTAACAGTTATTGAAGAAATAAATCATTTAACTTTCTAGATGAAGGTTTAATTGATAGTTTGAAAGTTCAGCTTTTCCAAATATTGTATGCTTCATTCAGTATCCTGATTAAAGTTAAATTTAGCTTGATTGGTTCTGGACTTGAAATTTGTCAAAAATGGCATCCAAAGTGGATATTGTTCCTATTTTTGAATGATGAATTAGATCAGTTTCTCTAATTTGCTATAGTTTCTGGGTCATGTTTAAAAAGTCCCTTTTGTGGTTCATGTTTGATCTTCGCCATTATAGTTTCTATTTTTGGATTCTATTTTAGACTTTGAGGCATCAACACTGATGGGCGCTGTCAGGAAGAAAACATCCTTATCAAAACTTGCTCTAAACAAAAATCATTTGGAATGTAGAAACAAAAATAACCATTTAGCCCTTCCAACCTATTGCCATCCACTAGGATAATGGCTGATCTCCAGTTTAACTCCATATATCTGCTGCTGTTCTGAGCCCTTGATCCTTTTTGATTAACAAAAGTCTATCCATCTCAGATTTAAATCAGTTATTAATTTAGCCTTAACTACCATTTATAGAGGAGAGTTCCAAACTTCTACCACCCTTTGTGTTTTTTAATATTCTTTCTGGAAGATCTGCCACTAATCTTTTTGACTATTCCTCCTAGCTCTAGACTTCCTGGCTTGTGGAATAGTTTCTCTCTCTTTACCTTATCTGTTCCCCATCTTCCTCTTAATATTTTGAACTTTGATCAAATCTCCCTTTAAACTTGCTGAATTCCAGAGAATACACCTTACTTGTGTAATATTGCCTTGTAATTTAGCCCTTGGAATCCATGCATCATTCTGGTAAGTCTACGCTTCACTCCTTCCAAGCCAGTCTATCATTCTTCAGGTGTCTTGTCCAGATCTGTTCACAGTACTGCAAGTTTAAAGTCCAGAAATTCATAGTCCTGTACTTGTTTGTGACTTTGATTACATGTGTGCCTGGAATCTCTTTGGGCTTCCACTGATTCCACCTTTTCACCATTTAGAATGTTCCGTTTTTTTAGGACCCTTTTGAATCCAAAGCAGATTACCTGTTTTGTTGATATTGAAGCCCATTTGCTTAATTCATTCACTTAATCTATTAATATTGCTTTGTAATTTTATGCTTTCATTGCCTATCTTTGTGTCATTGACAAACTTAGATATGTGACTTTCTGTCACTAAGTCATTGATAAGCAGTGTTAATAGTTGAGGCCTCTACACAAATTTTTGCTGGGCACCACTAATTGAGTCCTGCCAGATAGAGTACTGTACATTATCCCTGTTTTCCTTCCTTTCAATAAGACACTTTTCTAGCAAGATCAATAATTTCCCTTCAATTTCATTAGTTTCAATTTTAGTTAAATAATTTCTTATGAGGAACAGCATCAAGTATCTCCTGGAAGTCCAAATAAATGACATGAGTTGGAATTTCCCTGTACATAGTCACCTCTTCAAAACAAAAATCATTAGGTTTATCAGGCATGTAAACAATATTCTGTAGATTTTCTCATTTTTGCATCAAACAACATTACAGTTGGACCAATGTATATCATTGTTGTTTTTGGATTAGCTGATAATTGCTTATAGAGTTCCTAGAGGTTTGTGCTGTGTTGTCACCCTTGTCATAAAGGTCTTGACTCCTACTTCATGCCAATAATGAAACTGATGTGGGAAATAGTGAGAAGATTCTGTGCTATGCTCTTTGGAATATCAATTTGTTGTTTGTGGATTTAAAACCACTATAAAAGCATCAAAGGTTCTGTCACTTTGCTTAGAAACGTTACTCTTAATTGGAAATTGAATGCAATGCGAGTAACTTTATATTTCTTTGTTAGGATGAAGAAAATGGAAATAAAGCGGGTGAGTATGACCTGCCTTTATTCTTGTACAGCTTTGTAATAACATTGATAGCATTAAACTTTTTTAAAACATGGCATATGCTTTTGACACTTCGGACCCTGAAATGAAAGTTTTCATTGCTGTGCATTAACCTTAAACATAATGTATGCCCGGGTGTGTTGTTTGTTCTAAATATTTTCTCTGGTACCGTGTTGCTGCTTCAATTTTATGGCACTTCAGTAAATGTCCAGTGGGCCCCTCTTGCAGAAACTGCTTCATTAGTAGTAATTTTTTTACATCAAATGGATGCACACTGTGGATCTAATTAAATGTGGCTAAGTCTTAATGCTACCGTTTTGATGCAGTAATAGAGCAAAATACTGCAGTGCTTGAAATCTGAAATATAAGTAAAACATGCTGAAAATATTCAGCACAGCCATCAGCATCTGTGGAGGGCAGACAAATTTAATACTTCAGACTGATGGATTTTCAACTAAACCATTTTGATGAAAGGTCAACAATTGGAAACATTATTTCCAACATTGCCTTTTATTGAATGCCTATATTGCCATGTATTTTTGAGGACCAAATCAGGAAGCTCCTTTAATGTTATATGTTGCTGTATTTTCAATTTTGTCGCAAATAGTATTTTCCCCTGGGACAGCGGGGGAGAGAGAGAAGATATAGTTTTAGTTTCTGATTGCTATCTAGTAGGGTTGTTTGTGCATGTAGCCATACAGTGAGTATAGAATCAAATTCACTAACAAAAATGTTTTCACCTGTGTGCAGCATTGCATGGAAGTGTTTTGATTTAAGGGCATTAAGAGCTCTACTTCCTTAATTGATTTATATGGATGCCATTTTATCTGTATCCTCAAACTTGATGAGGGTTTCTTGTCCCCTCATTTATTTCCCTGTTTCTGCGTTAGATGTGTTTTGGTGCAGCATAAGAAAAAGAAGCACTTGCGTTTATATAGCAGTTTTTATGATCTCACAATGTCAAAATACTCCCCAGTCAATGAAGTACTTTTTAATTGTAGTTACCGTTATAATGTAGGGAAATGTGGCAGCCAGTTTGCACACAGCGGGTTCTACAAATATGAATGAATTAAACAACAAGGTAATCTTTGATGTTGGTTGAGGGACATATATTACAAAGTACACTGTTCTCTTTCAAACAATGTCATGGAAGGGGGGTAAATATTTGGTGCAAGGCAGTACGATTAATTTTGGTTTGCTGTAGCAAAGGGGCAGCATATTGTCTTGAACAGCTAACCTCTTAATCTTAAGGTTATACAAAAGAAGAGATTTATGAATAAAAAGCAAGAGTTTCAAATTGAAGTATTGCTAAGGCTGCCTCCATGGGTGAAAGGGATATTTGACCAAATATAGAGGCATGGTAAAGGAACATTTAATATTTGTAGGATAAATTAAAATTACTTGGGAAGAACAGCATCTTGTGTTTTTGCAAATACCACTTGTAAGAAGCTATGTATTTACATAGCATGTATGTACAATTTTCTCATGCTGTTCCATAGAGCTTTACATTTCAGTGATTTACTGAGGTGTATTTAATTGGCTGTTCTGCTCTTGGAGGCAAAATTTTTAAAACAGTGAATTATTGTTGTTAAAATGAGGGCATTGGAAGGAATTTGTATTGCATAATGCTTGGCTTCTAGGTTCTGATGGAATTGATCCAGCTCTAAGCAAATGAAGCTTTAAAAATCCAAACAAGAGACATAAACGCTGAGAAAAAAAATTCAGGGCCTGAGAAACAATTGTAAACATTGACAGTATTTTGCATCTGAGGAATGCACTAATTAACGTTCAATTCATTTTGCAAAGCATGGTTGCATAAATAAAAAGTTTATCTAATATGTAACTAATTAAACCACTTCAGTGGGAGGGATATTTTAAATTGAAGATTAAAGGTATTGTTTAGGTACATGTTATTTTATCATTAGCAGAGCGTATTAGAAGCATTCAATTGGAGAATCTTGAAGGGAAAATGTGCAACAAGTTATGCAAGAATTAGCACCACACTGTTTTAGGACTGACCAAGCAGTTTGAATGGCGGAGCAGGCTCAAGGTGCCACGTGACCTATTCTTCTTCCCAAGTTCATATTGGAGCTCTTGTTCTTTGTGTGATCCTGAAATGTTTTTATTACTACCACTTCATCATCATCATCATCTCTGTTTAAAGAACTAATTTAAGGCTCAGAATGAAACCTTACATACTGCATAAACGGAGAAGAGCACCTGACCAAGATTCTTGATACATAACACAAATCTTTGAAGGGTTGTGGATGGTTATCTATTACCATTGAGGGAGAGGGTCCTCTACATCTTACTATTCTCTTCTTGCAGCAGAAGTCTGAAATGTGTTTGATTTGTATCCAACTCAAATGACTTTCAGTTTAGAAGTTTACAGGTCCTCCTTTTATTAAGATGCTTCATCAAAAATATATACCAATTGGAAAATCATGATTAAGATGCCATCGCTGGAAGTGAAACACTAAATTTTCTAACTTGTTATGGGAAAGTGCTCTTTAGAACTTGTCAGATAGATCTGCTGTGTTTGGTGTATAACACACCCAATCAGATGACAGATCCCTAGATTTCTATAATCGAGTCTGCAGTACTGATTTTCTAACATTTCGTCATTGATACACAACATTGTAACTAATGATGAAAGAGCAAACTGATAATGTTAGGGAGGGAAATAAGGAAAGAACATTATGTAATTTACATTACTACTATGATTGCCATGGAACAAAATTAATGTTTGTATTGTACAGTTTTTAAATTACTGCTTCAACCCACACTTGTTAATTTTGGGGTCTCTTTTAGTTAAATTAACACCAATTAAAAAGCTGTTCCTCAACTTTTTTATTGTATTGCGTGCAAGTACTGAAGTAGGAATTTTCACACTTCCAGTAAAGTAGGAATGCAGCTACTATGTTTAGTAGATTGTCTTTAGAGCTTTTCTTTTTCACGACTGATACTGTGTAGTCACATTTAAATGTGTGGAAGACCACAAATGTGTGGCACAGTGGTTAGCACTGTCGCCCAGCGACCTGGGTTCGATTCCCAGCTTGGCTCACTGTCTGCATGGAGTTCGCCCATGTCTGCATAGGTTTTCTTTGGGCTCTCCATTTTCCTCCCACAGTCCAAAGACGTGTGGATTAAGTGGACTGGCCATGCTAAATTGCCCCTTGGTGTCAGAGGATTAGCAGAGTAAAAGCTTGGGGTTACGGGGATAGGGCCTGGGTGGGATTGTGGTTGCTGCAGACTTGATGGGCCGAATGGCTGCCTTCTGCACTGTAAGATTCTGTAAGTGCACTAATAAGGGGTTAGCAGTTAGCTCCATTTAAAATTGACACTGTTGAGCCTAAATAAATTTTACTAAGTAGTATGTAAAAGTCAGTAAATCATATAAATTATTTGCTGTTGCCAAGTACATTTATAAAACTTCTAATTCTCTAGTTCTGCACATTTTACCACCCAACAAAAACATATTTGGTTATCTTACTTTAAAAGAAAAGTGGATAAATATTTGAAGGTGATATTTAGAAGGGGATTTTTTTTAATGTTGAGAATGAGACCACGTAGGAAGTTCTTTCAGAGAACCAATGCAAAATGTGAAAACTGTTTCTAATGCATGCAGATTTTTTAAAAATCATTTTTTTTTTGGTCTGCTTGTCATCACGTAATGATAACTGTTGGGAATTGGATGTTGTCTCTTGGATCAAGAATGCATAAGGGTAAAAGGTTGAATTTAGGTTTGGAAACAAATTCATATTTTTTAATTTCTTTCCTTGTTCCACCAACCCTGAAGTAAGAGCTTCTGATGCGTTTCTAATTCATAGTTGTTGGCAGCCTTTCAATACCACAACTAACTTGACATTTTTTAACTTGGCCGGAAATGTGAGCATGACCAAATTATTTGATCATAGGAAGCATCACAATGGATATGATAACACATATCAACTATAAACACATTTCAAAATAGCATTGCTAAATGGGAATCCTGAACAGAAGGGTAGGTTCCTCTTTCCTTCCCTTCTCTTTTCTCTAAACCTTGTTTATTTAGACCAAAGTGCCAGTTTTTGCTCAGTGATGATACTTTTGCTTCTGAGTCAGGAGGTCACAAGTTCCACTGCAGAGACTTGAGCACATAATCTAGTTTGGCACTTCAGTGCAGTGCTGATGGAATGTAATCCTGATGGAATGTTGCACTGTTAAATGTATCACCATTTGGATGCAACATTAATTTGAGGTTCTATCTACTTTCCCAGGAAGATAGGAAGATCTTGTGGTCTTCAGTTGTTTGTTCAGTTATTTGTCCCTCAATCAACACTACTGAAACTGAATTTTGTTATCATCTTATTTCTATCTGTGGAACTGTGCTGCACAAATTGGTTGTTGTGTTTCCTTCATTGCCACAGTGACTTTAAAACATGCCTTATTTGCTGTGTAGAAACTGTGTACAAATGCTATGTATTCGATTTTTTTTGGATATTGTGAAACATGTTATATAAATGCAAGGTGGTTCCTTTAATTGTAACAACCCATGACTGCTTGAGATGAGATCTCGTAACTAACACAGAAAAGGAATATAAACAGGTATGTTCTTGGTGTGTAGCTTAGTGCCACACAATGCATTTGCCCAATTACCCATCGACGCTTGTGAAATTTTTCAGATGACAAGTTTATTACTTTTTAAATTCAGAATTGCTGGCTGAACAAACATGGGCAGGGCAATTCTTACTTTTTACTTTGACATACAGTCAATCATTTTGAAAATGCAATTTTCAATCATTAGATTTGCTAATCTTGGCAAGTTCTGTCAATTGGAAAATTTGAATATTGCATGGAAACAAGCGCTCCACATAATTTCTGCATAATTTTATTAAAATCACCTCACTACGTGGTTGCAAGACATGTTGCACTATTTCGCTGTTGGCATTTCTTTGAGAGAGTTGGATTCACTATGAACTTAATGATAGTGATCAGCACAGTTGTAAAACCTAACTACATTTTCTCCCTTTTTAAAATGCCTTCAAATAAAGGGACAGATGATTAAATTTCAATTGTACAAGTTACCTCCTCTTGAGGTCAATCCTTTAGTAGCCCAAAATGTAGTGTGTTCAATTTTAATAACATTTTATTGTGATGATTAACTAACCATCCCCTGAATACATATGCAGGTACTTCTGCTGCATGCCTATGTTTATGAACTCCAATTTTAATTAAAAAATTTTGTCCCATCAGAGGTTGTTTCATCTTCTCACAGGTACAGGAAACTTTTTCACAAAAGAAAGAAAAAGGAGTCATCCTATCACAGAGGTTATTTCCTTTGTTCAAGGGTATGCAAGTTCTGCATGGAAGAGAGAAATGAACTGCCCTTTTGGGATTATTTATCCTCCATGTTCAGGCAGCTGTCCAGTGATGAGTTTGGTTTGGCTTGAACTGGTTAGATCCACTAACAGCATCCAACCCTTGTAGATTAGAAGTGATTTTCATGTACAGCTACTAGCTGAAGTTTGTTCATTGTATATATTTTTAAAAAAACTTGTTCCTTGGTTTGTAAACTAATCTCATAGTGGCAGTAATGTATTTCTTCCTTCTTAAATTGCACTTGCCTTGCACAGAAAAACCTATTATGCTGCAGGATAATTGGGTTATTCTGATTCTGTTCCTATGCTTTCGAAAAATATGCATTTACACTAATCTACAAGCATGTGGATAATTTGACATATAAATGACACAAGCAAATCTTCTGTGACAACACAGGTGTTCAGATGTTACACCTTTGACTGAATCATTCAAAATTGCAGCTTAGAATTGACCACTGCAGTGATGTAGTAAACCTCTTTTTAATTAAAAATTATTTACATCACATCACATGTCTGTCTAGTTTAATAAAGGTAATGCACATGGATTTGGTTGTCTCTAACAAAGATTAACCAAATAGTTTTGAAGCAATGTTTTGCTGTATAGGAGTTGCTTGTGGAACTGCAGTAACTTGTTGAATTTGAATTATTTTCAGAGCTTGCCCTACTAAGCTTAAACACTAACCTGCTTATGTTTGACCTGTATAATAATTCATTCACTTGGCTGCCATTCTAATTTAAATTTGGGACGTGGTTGATGCACACTTTATTTTTTTTCTCTGCTGAGAGCATGAGTTTGGGGTGCAACCTAAATAATGACTCAATAATGTTGAATAAATTATACAATAAGCATGAAAATACTCATACCTTTGGTATTGTACTATTTATTAGAAGTATACCTATTAAAGACTCATTGTTCTGATGTAGGTTTTAATCAAGTAAGGTTCACCACGTGAAGTAAATGTTTGCAAAATACAGAACTTTATCTGTCTCAAGACTACAAATATTGATGGTAAGGGAAGGAACTCAAAGCTTCTTCCCTTTAAAAACAAAATTCTGTAAAAACGCCTCCCCCCCCCCCCCCCCCCAGCCCCTGTAATGTATCAGCAGTATGACTGTGAAAATCCAAAGTTTCTAATCCAATCCATCAAATCACCACCTTGTTTTGACATGGAGGTGTTGAGCCTGTTTTACATTCTTTAAGATTATCCAATTCCATTAATTGTACATTTTTGTTGTTTTCACCTAATGTGTGATAATTTACCTTTTGTCAGTAACTTCTGGTTTGCTATTTGTCTTTCCAATTACATAACTAAGGAGCTCTTTATCCATTTAATACTGTCAACATTTAAGATAATTACAAATAGAAGCAGAAGTGAAACCACTCTCAGCTAAATTTTAGCTCACCTGCTTAATCTATATATACCCATTTTTAGACTTTGTGACTTCTTTTGCTTCTTTCCAACTTATCTTTATATCAATATATATCAAAATATATTATAATTGGTTACATACACTTTTCATTCAAGTCATTCATATAGATTGTAAATAATTTGCCAGTCTAAAAATCATCTTATCCTGACTCTTTCCTGTCAGGGAACTAGCCCTTAATCCAGATTAATGTATTCTTCACATGTATAAGCTCTTGTGTGATAAACTTCTCTGGGGGTCATTATCGAATGCCTTTTGGATATCCAAACACACTGGGGATGGTTGCCAGTCCCCTTGCCGTGCATGGTGCAGATTGTGCCGATCCTGGAAAATAGCATGCAGACCTAAAATCGGTTTCAAGCCCAGCCACACTCGGTTTGCAATTGTCTTGGTCCCTTTCTAATGCCACAAGTCAGGTTGCGCCCAGAAAGGGCATGAGGCCAATTAGCATATTTAACGTTTAAATAAGGCAGTGCCCACCTGGCATCTTGGCAGTGTCAGTTGGGCACTGCCCATGTGTCGGGGGCAGCACTGGGGATGGGTCTTTTGGGGTTATGACGAGGGTGGGATGGGGCGGGGTGCGGCGACATAGCATTGGGGCACTCTCAATGGGTCACGAACCATGTTGAGGAGGAGGGAGGAAGCATGCTGCTGAATGAAGAATGGGGATGGTCCTGATGTCTGTGAGGGAAGGGGGTCCCCCAGTACACTAAGTTCAGAGCTCCCTTCCAAAATGGCACCCAAGTGCTTTGCAGGCAAGGTCACCGGTATGTTTAGGCCCCCTTCTCCCCCAACCTCTGCAGCCAGCAGAAAATTCACCACTTCTGAAAAATGACTAAATGTGGGACAGTTGCAGTCCAGTCCAGACCATGCCTGATGCGCTGACGTGGTCACTCTGGTGTTCTTGCCGTTATGACACAGTTTTGTGAGGGGCAGTGGGGTGGGGGAGGGGATGGTGTCGAATTGTCTATAATATCTACTGGTTTTCTTTAACCACCCTGCTTTTCATATCTTCAAAGAATTCTAAGAAATTTGTAAAACACTATTCACCATTCATAAAACATGTCGATTTTGCCTGATAGTACATTCCTTAATAATGGTTTTTAATGCATTTTCCCAATGGTAACTGTTAGGCTAATTGGCTTACAGTTTCCTGCATTCTGTCTTCCTCCTTTCTTGAATAGATGTGTCAGATTTAGTTTCTAATCTGCTAAGATTTTTGCAGAGGTTGTTGAATTATGGAACATTACAATTAAAGCATCTATTGCTAGCTTCTGGATCCCCACATCTGCCTCACTCATAGTCACACCCTGTCTGTGACCTAAAGGGCCCTGACTGACACACAGAAGTGTCCAGGCAACTTCCTCTGTGATGTATTGCATTTACAGTGCAAACCTTTTTCTCATCTAAAAGTGTTAAACCATAGGGAGAACTGGGTTTGGTAGTGTGAAATCTAGGAATTGGCTGTCATGCCATTCTCCTGCATTGAATTAAAACATTATCCAGTATAAAAGCAGCCTACATTCTCCAAATGCCTCTACATTTTTCATGCACAGATTTGAAAAACTAGCATTTACATTATTTGTGTAAATTAAAAACAATTGAATTCTAAACCCTTGCAACACTCTGTCAATTGGTTATGTTTATTGCAGTTTACGAATTTTCTGCACTCTACACGAAACACACTTTGTATCTAGTTGATATTAAGATAATTGAACTCCCCACCTATTACTACCCTGTTTTTGCACTCAAGTTTTCATACATATTTTATTTTTCTATCTTTCTCCTAATAATGTCACTCCTCTTAGTGTACGCCTAATAATGTCACTACCTTTTTTTATTTCTAAGCTCAACCCACATGACTTCATTTGATGGTTCATTTAGTATACCACCTTTCCCCACAGCTTTAATTCATTCTTAAACCAATAGTGTTAGTCCCACAACTTCTTTACTTCTTTCTATCCTGTCTGAGCACCCTATATCCAGGGATGTTGAGCTGACAATTTTGCCTCCCTTTCAGCCAACTTTCTTTGACACATGGCAACATAATATCATAGTTATAAATCTGTGGCTTCAGCTTTGCTTGCTGTAATCCGTGCATTTAAATATATACCTCTTTAACATAGCCAAATTCTTGTGCTGCACATACTTTAACCTCTTAACCGGGTTCATGGATGAGAGGGGTGTGGAGGGATATGGTTCAGTGCAGGTCAGTGGGACTAGGCAAAAAATGGTTTGGCACAGACATGAAGGGCCAAAAGGCCTGTTTCTGAGCTATAATTTTCTATGGTTCTTCCGTCCTGCAGTCACTTGCTAACTTTGAGGCCTGTTTTGAATTTGTCCTATCTGAATCCGCCCTCAGATTCCTCCACCACCACCACCACCACCCACCGCCCGCCCCCTCCCCCCCCAACCAAGATCTAGTTTAAACCCTCCCCAACACTACTAACAAATTTCTTCTGAGTGGAGGCCAAGCTCTTTACCATTTTCAAGGCTGAGATTGATAGGTTTTTAATCAGTAGGGCAATTAATAGTTACGGAGATGAGACAGGAAAGTGACTTATTGAGTGTTAGATCAGCCTTGACCTTATTAAATGGCTGTGATGTGGAGATGCTGGTGTTGGACTGGGGTGGACAAGATGAGAGGTCACGCAACACCAGGCTATAGTTCAATAAGTTTATTTGAAATTCCAAGCTTTCGGAGAGCTGCTCCTTCAGGTGTCATGTGACATCTCAGCTTCTTAAATGGTGGAGCAGGTTCAAAGAGCTGAGTGGCCTATTCCTGATTCAGTACGGGTGTAGACCAGACTTGTACAGATCCCACCTTCCCAGAACCAGTTCCAATGTCCCAGAAATTCTAAGCCTTTTCTCCTGTACCATCTCTCTAGTCATACATTGATCTGATGTATTCTCCTATTTCTGTACTAAATAGGACGTGGTCTTGAGAGTATTGCAGGCATACTGTCTTTTGAGGTCCTGCTCACCCATCTCTTTTGTAACCTAATAGTCTCAATCTGTAGGGTCTCATCCCAATTTCTACTTGTATCATTGGTCCGAGTGTGGATCATAACCTCTGGCAGTGCATTCTCAGCCTCCAGAATGTTGTGAAGCTGGTTGGAGATATCCATAAACCTGATACTGGGGAGGCAAAATACTGTCATGAAAGGCCTTTGACAAGGTGCCACATAGGAGACTGTTAAATAAATTTAAGTGCTCATGGTGTTAAGGATAAAATCCTGGCATGGATAGAGGATTCGATGACTGGCAGAAGGCAGAGAGTGGGGATAACGGGGTCTTTTTCAGGATGGAGGCTGGTGACTAGTGGTGTGCCTCAGGGGTCAATGCTGGGACCACAACTTTTCATGTATACATTTACAATTTGAAGGAAGGAGCCAAAGGCACTGTTGCTAAGTTTGCAGATGATGTGGAGATATGTAGAGGGACAGGTAGCATTGAGGAAGCGGGGGGAGCTGCAGAAGGACTTAGTTAGACAAGTTAAGAGAGTGGACAAAGAAGTGGCAGATGGAATACAATGTGGAAAAATGATGGAATACAGTGTTGAAAAATGTGAGGTTGTGCACTTTGGAAGGAGGAATGGAGGCATAGGCTATTTTCTAAATGGAAAATGCTTAGGAAATCAGAAATACAAGGGGACTTGGGAATTATTGTTCAAGATTTTCTTAAGGTTAACATGTAGGTTCATTTGGCAGTTAGCAAGGCAAATGCAATGTTAGCATTCATGTCGAGAGGGCTAGAATACAAGAGCACGGATGTACTTCTGAGGCTGTATAAGGCTTTGGTCAGGCCCCATTTGGAGTATTGTGAGCAGTTTTGGCCCCCATATCTAAGGATGGGTGTGCTGGCTTTGGAAAGGGTTCAGAGGAGGTTCACAAGAATGATCCCTGGAATGAAGAGCTTATCGTGTGAGGAATGGCTGGGGACTCTGCGTCTATTCATCGGAGTTTAGAAGAATGAGGGGGGATCTTAGTGAAACTTACAGGAGGCTGAGGTCTGGATAGAGTGGACATGGAGAGGATGTTTCCACTATTAGGAAAAATGAGAACCAGAGGGCACAACCTCAAGCTAAAGGGATGACCCTTGAAAACAGATGAGGAGGAATTTCTTCTGCCAGAGAATGGTGAATCTATGGAACTCTTTGCTGCAGAAGGCTGTGGAGAAGGTCTTTGAGTGTCTTTAAGGCAGAGATAGGTTCTTGATTAATAAGGGGATCAGGGGTTATGGGGAAAAAGCAGGAGAATGGAGATGAGAAAAATATTAGCCATGATTGAATAGCGGAGCAGACTCAGTGGGCCGTGTGGCGTAATTTTGCCCCTATGTCTTATGGTCTTATCCTGAAATCACATTTGCGATCACAGAAGCTCCTGCCTATTCCTCCAGCTAATGGATCCTCTATCAGCTGCCTCTTTCCATTGCCTCAGCAAAGCAGCCAGCATAATTAAGGACCCCATGCACTGCGGACATTCTCTCTCTTCCACCTCCTTCTGTTGGGAAAAAGATACAAAAATCTGAAGTCACATACCAACTTCCCTGCTGCCATCAGAATTTTAAATGGACCTACCTTGCATTACGTTGATCTTTCTGTACACCCTTGCTATGACTGTAACACTACAGTCTGAATTCTCTCCTCCTGAAGGGTACGCTTTGTCTGTATAGCGCATTAGAAACACTTCTTTTCAATGTATGCTAATACATGTGACAATAATAAATCAGTACTGCTCTTCTCTTTTCCTCCCCTCCTGTATAGCTAGGCCACTCGTGGTGCCGCAAACCTTACTCCAACTGCACTTTTGAGGAACAATGTCCTCTCTAGCATCCAAAACAAAAAACTGATTAGCAAACAGGACTTTGGGGGACATCTGTGCTACCTGCCTGTTCCTCTTGGACTGCCCAGTGGTCACTCTTCTTGCCTCCATGTTCCTAACTTGCAGTGTGACCACCTCTCTGAACATGCTGTCCATGTAGGTCTTCGCCTTGTAGGTGAGGCACAGTGACTTTAGTTGCTGCTTGAGTGGCAAAACCCAAAGCTCAGGTTTCTGCAGCTGTGGTCGTCCAACTCACTGGCACTGTCCACAACTTCCCACATACTACAGGACAGTAATGAACCGCAACTGAGCTGCCCTGCTATGCCTTTATTTCATTTTGGTTTACTTGTATTAATTTAACTTGGCTTTAACTTAAACCTCACCAGTATTGATAACCCTAGTAATGATAAATCCCAACTAATACTGAATACAGTTTCCCAGTTGCAATAAACCTTACTTAAAGTGAACATGCACGCACGCGCACACACACCCACACACACACCCACACCCCCCCCCCCCCCCCCCCCCCCAAATTGGAACTTAATTTGCAACTCACTCAGGCATAGTTTCCTATGACCTTCTGATGTGTTACTAGCTATTTTAGCTTCCTGCTAAAATAATTAATGCCAATTGGACCAACTATTTTCAGCTGATTGACATAATTACCACTATCAGGCAGTTCCTTGTTTAACCAGATAGAAATAGCAACCTTCAAGTACGTTAAACTTATCAGAGCTTGAATCTTGATCTCTATTTAAACTTGAAAAAGACTTGGTGGAATGTGAACCTCATTTTATTTTCACTCTGATTCCATCTCACTCAGGCTCACTTAGTCTCCTGCCTCCTCATGAGTCCTTACTGATTGTCCCTCTCCTGGGCTAGTGCATATCATTGCTGCCGCCCTGCTGCAGACCAACTTAGGGATTGTTATTGATGCGTTGTAATGCTGGGTGTAAGGATTGTGCCACTCTGTTAAGGAATCAGGCATGTTAACATCCAAAGTCTGCACAGCTGTGCCAGTAGCTGTGAAAACTTACTTGAGAGCTGTGCTTAAGCTCCATGGAGACAGACAGACACTCCAGGGTAGACATTTAAGGCCTTGGAAGTGAAAAGAAAGAGCATACATCAGTTTTGGCAATGTCACAATCTTGACAATTGGCATACTCTGTATCTTCATCGTTTAGTCATTGGAATAGTATGGGGAAGTGATAAAATGCACAGAAATTGAAGGCTGGCTGCTAATGAGATTTGTGTAGGAGTGATGTGATAGAGAATTCTTGGCAAGCCAGAATGTAAAAGGATGGGGAATTTAATCACAGATATAAGTGAATCAGAAAGTGCAATCCATTTTCCTAGCCTGATTTTGATCATAAAATTGTATTCCACGTTCTATCCAAGACGGGAGAGGAAGGCTTCTGTGCTCGCCACTTCATTTCCTGCAACTGCAGTTTTTTTAATCCTTTTGCTGGGGAGGTGTGTGCCCCTTCAGCTACTGACTGCACATCTTAGGGATGCATCATAAAATCTTGAGTGTTGCCCCTGTTTTCTGTGCACTTGTCCAATCCACCTTCTGCCTCCTCCAATTTACATGTCCACACTGCCTTTAAACAGATTTGAAATCCGATTATGTTGGTGTGAATCATCTCCCCTGTGCAGCCTGAATGCATAAAATCTAGAAGTCACATTTATTGTTATAATTGCGTTGTGATCACAAATTCCTTTTTACTTTTCCCACGCGGTTCCCCCTTCACCTATCTTGGAAATCACCTTCACATTAACATTGGGGCTTTTATCTGTCTCCTTGTTGTAATTTCTGTTTATCATATTCTGGTACCCCAGCCTTCTCTTCTGGTTGAATCTCCACTTCTGTGTTCATAAGAACATAAGAAATAGGAGCAGGAGTAGGCCATCTAGCCCTTCGAGCCTGCCCCGCCATTCAATAAGATCATGGCTGATCTGTCGTGGCTCAGTTCCACTTTCCCGCTTATGTTTCTTTTTGGCTGTGAGCTGCTTATGGCTGCTGGCAGTATTGAGGATTGGCTTCGTGAGAAAAGTGTTACTGTCAATGAATCTCTTCCCATTTTGGTGCTGAAGCCATGCATCTTTGACCCTGAACCATCACAGGTGATCAGGGTCATACTTCTGTCAGTTCACCTAATTACAACAGTTCTGTTCCCCGGACTGAATTGCACTTAACTAATTGGAACCATGGCAGCACGGTTGCACAGTGGTTAGCACTGCTGCCTCTCAGCGCCACGGACCCAGGTTCATTTCCAGACTTGGGTGACCATCTGTGTGGAGTTTGCATGTTCTCCCCCTGTTCACCTGGGTTACCTCTTGGTGCTCCAGTTTCTTCCCACAGTCGAATGATGTGCCAGTTACTTGAATTGACCATGCTATATTGCCCCCTAGTGTCCAAAATGAGTAGACTGGGGGGATTAGTAGGGTAAATGCATGGAGTTACAGGGATAGGGCAAGGTGGGGTGGGGGGGGCGCTGGTGTGGTTGAGCTGGGTAAGATGCTGAGTCATGCAGATTTGCTGGGTTGAATGACCACCTCCTGCACTGTAAGAATTCTATGATAATCCAGTTTTCTCTTAGTGCCTCAATTGAATCAGCTTCGACCACGTTGTTAGATCATGCATTCCAGATCCTAACCATTGATGCTTTTGTTAATTACCTTAATTCTGTGCCTACTGATTCTCAATCCTTCAACCAATGGGAGCAGTTGCTCTCTATCTACTCTGGCCTACTTCTGTCAAATCTCCTTTCAACCTTCTCCAAAGAAAACTTCAGACAACCTCCAACAGCCACTGCCTACTTTTTCCCTGCTATAGACCTAGCTCCTCCCATTATCAAAGTCTGTGACCATGTGCCAACCGACTCAAAAACAGCTTCTTTCCTGTTGCCATCAGACTTTTAAATGGATCTACCTCGCATTAAGTTGATCTTTTTCTGCACTGGTAGCTCTGATTAAGAACATAAGAACATAAGAAATAGGAGCAGGAGTAGGCCATCTGGCCCTTCGAGCCTGCCCCGCCATTCAATAAGATCATGGCTGATCTGTCGTGGCTCAGTTCCACTTGCCCGCCCTCTCCCCATAACCCTTAATCCCCTCTCTTATCAAAAACCCATCAACCCGCGTCTTAAAAATATTTAGCGAGGCAGCCTCCACCACTTCAACGGGCAGAGAATTCCAGATATTCACCACCCTTTGAGTGAAGAAGTTCCTCCTCAACTCCGTTCTAAACCGCCTCCCCTTTATCTTGAGGCTGTGCCCCCTAGTCCTACTGTCTTTTTTGAGCGGGAAGAGTCTCTCCACCTCTATCCTATCCATCCCATTCATCATCTTATACGTCTCAATGAGATCTCCCCTCATTCTTCTAAACTCTAACGAGTACAAGCCTAGTTTATTCAGCCTCTCCTCATAGCTCAACCCCCTCAACTCCGGTATCAGCCTAGTAAACCTCCTCTGCACTCCCTCCAAGGCCAAAATATCCTTGCGCAGGTGCGGCGACCAAAACTGCACACAGTACTCCAGCTGCGGCCTCACCAATGCCCTATACAGCTGCAGCAAGACCTCCCTACTTTTATATTCAATCCCCCTCGCTATGAAGGCCAGCATCCCATTCGCCGTCCTGACCACCTGCTGCACCTGCAGGCTGGGTTTTTGCGACTCATGCACAAGGACCCCGAGGTCCCTCTGCACCGTCGCCTGCTGCAGTTTTTCGCCACGTAAGTAATAGTCCTTCCTACCATTCTTCCTACCAAAGTGGACCACCTCACACTTGCCAACATTAAATTCCATTTGCCATTTCCTGGCCCATTCGCCCAGCCTATCTAGATCCTTCTGCAGACTCTCCACACCCTCCACACAATTTGCCTTTCCCCCAATCTTGGTGTCATCAGCAAATTTCGACACCCTACACTCGGTTCCCTCCTCCAGATCATCTATATAAATGGTAAATAGCTGAGGCCCCAGCACCGACCCCTGGGGCACCCCACTAGTCACCAACCGCCAATCCGAATAGCACCCATTGACCCCCACTCTCTGCCTCCTATTTGACAACCAATCCTCTATCCACGCTAACATCCTACCCCCAACTCCATGTCCTCTGACCTTCTGCAGTAACCTCTTGTGAGGTACCTTATCAAACGCCTTCTGAAAATCCAGAAAGACCACATCCACCGGCTCTCCTCTATCCACCGCCCTAGACACATCCTCATAGAACTCCAGTAAATTTGTCAGACACGACTTCCCTTTAATGAAACCGTGTTGCGTCTGCCCTATCAAGCAATTCCCTTCAAGATGTCTCGCAATTTCCTCCTTAATGACGGATTCTAACATTTTACCTACCACAGACGTTAAACTAACCGGCCTATAATTCCCCGCCTTTTGCCTGGCACCCTTCTTAAACAACGGCGTAACATTAGCCATTTTCCAATCTTCCGGCACTTCCCCGGAATCCAGCGACGTCTGGAAAATAACCACCAAGGCATCCACTATAACCTCCGCCATTTCTTTCAGAACCCTCGGATGCATTCCATCCGGTCCTGGGGACTTGTCCACAATCAGCCCCTCCAGTCTGTCGCGCACCACCTCTCTAGTAACAGTAATGTCATTAAGACCCTCCAGTCCTACCACCTTTCCATCGCTAACACCCGGCAAATTATTCACGTCCTCCTCCGTGAAGACAGAAACAAAAAAGTTATTCAAGACCTTAGCCATATCCCCATCCCCATAACCATATCCCCATAACATTCTGCACTCTCTTTTCCTTCTGTATAAATGGCATGTTTTCTGTATAGTGCACAAAAAAACAATACTTTTTATTGTATACTAATACACATCATCAATAATAAATATCACACACCATCCAATGGATAGCTTTTGATCCTTTCAATCAACTTAATCCCAGGGGAAATCTCGATCTATAAATAAAAATCCACCACCTCTGTCTTAAGCAAACACTACATGGCCAATATGAGTCATCATCCTGCTCTTCTAGCATCTGAATTGTGTTCCTTGCAGGCATACTGACTACCCATAGAATAAAGCTGAATTTTTAATATTCCTCTTAAGCATAAAGAAAAATAAATCTATCGCTATCAATTTTGCTACTATCATTACACCTTTCACCTGCAAATTTTGAAATGTGCCCTCTACACCAAAGTGTGGGTCATTAATTTATAACAGGAAGAGAAGGTCTTCTACACTGACCTCGAGGGAACTCTACTTTAAACCTTCCTCCAGTCCAAATAATAACTGTTCACCACTACTCTTCCTGTCATTCAGGCAATTTTGTATGTATGATTAACTCCAAACTTAAATGATTTGGTCAGATATTAACTGCTATATAATAGAAACACCCCTGTTGTCACAACAGCAAATACCCTGTATTACTGAGCAATCCTATGGGCATTCTGGTGTATTAATTTGAGTTGTTGGTCATGCTGAAACACATTTTCTTTGGCATTGTCATGTGTCTTCTGTTCTTTAATGCATATCCTTAATCTTGCTCAACCTGTTTGAGTTTAAGAAGTTAAATGTAATTTCCCACGAAACACTGAATTTAAGAAGCTGGTAAACTCCTAACTTCTGCTTCCTTCATCCATTTTTTATTTGAAAGCTTGTTGCTGACAGTTTTTACTCCTACACGTTCCCAAACCTGATTCTTTCAGTTGATGTTCACCTGCAACTATATTTCAGGTACCACCACTTTGTTCCTTCAAAGCTGCCTGTTGGTTGTTACTCAGAATCATCCAGATTGATCCCTGTAATCTTGTTCTTTAAAATAAGTTTCTAGTGGCTAATGGTTAAACTCTCATTCTGATTGCTTTCAATAGGTATTTATGGCAGATAGGTATTAGGCAATAGGTATTTGTTGCAAGTTCTTCATTGGAGTATTTACAGTATACAGGCTAAAAGTAATGGGCGATTAGAAGATTGGGAAAGGTTTAAAAATCAACAAAGAATGACTAAGAAGTTGATAAAGAAAGGAAGGATAGACTATGAAACTAAACTAGCACCAAATATAAAAAAGGACAGTAAGAGTTTTTACAAATATATAAAGAGGAGGAGGCTGGCTAGAGTGAATGTTGGACCCTTAGAGGATGAGAGGGGGGATTTAGTGGTGGGAGATGAGGAAATGGCTGAGGCTTTAAATAAGTTTTTTGCCTCGGTCTTCATGGAGGAGGACGCAAATAGCTTGCCGGATATTAAAGATAGAAGGATGGTAGGAGTTGAGGGCCTGAATGCGATTACTGTCACTAGAGAGGCAGTGCTTGATAGACTAATGGGACTGATGGTGGACAAGTCCCCAGGACCGGATGGAATGCATCCCAGGGTTCTGAAGGAAATGGCAGAGGTGATAGTGGATGCCTTAGTGATTATTTACCAAAATTCTCTGGATTCTGGGGAAGTGCCAGAAGATTGGAAAACGGCTAATGTTACGCCGCTGTTTAAAAAAGGTAGCAGACAAAAGGCAGGGAATTATAGGCCGGTTAGTTTAATGTCTGTAGTTGGAAAAATGCTTGAATCCGTCATCAAAGAAGAAATAGCGAGGCACCTGGAAAGGAATGGTTTGATAGAGCAGACGCAGCACGGATTCGTTAAGGGGAAGTCGTGTTTGACGAATTTATTGGATTTCTATGAAGGCGTGACTAGTGCGGTAGACAGAGAGGAACCGGTGGATGTGGTGTTTCTAGATTTTCAAAAGGCGTTTGATAAGGTGCCTCACAAAAGGTTGCTTCAGAAGGTTAGGGTGCACGGAGTTGGGGGTAAGGTGTTAGCGTGGATAGAGGATTGGTTGCCTAATAGGAGGCAGAGAGTTGGTATCAATGGGTGCTATTCTGATTGGCGGTTGGTGACTAGTGGAGTGCCGCAGGGATCGGTGCTGGGGCCTCAGCTATTTACCATTTATATAGATGACCTGGAGGAGGGGGCTGAGTGTAGGGTGACGAAATTTGCTGATGACACGAAGATGAGTGGAAAAGCAAATTGCGCGGAGGGTGTGGAAAGTCTGTAGAGGGATCTGGATATGCTGAGCGAGTGGGCGAGGACCTGGCAGATAGAGTACAATGTTAGCAAGTGTGAGGTTATCCACTTTGGCAGAAATAATAGGAGGGATTACTACTTAAAGGGCGAAAAGCTGCAGCATGCTACGGTGCAGAGGGGCCTTGGGGTCCTTGTGCATGAGTCGCAAAAACCCAGTCTGCAGGTGCAGCAGGTGATCAAGAAGGCGAATGGAATGCTGGCCTTTATAGCGAGGGGGATAAAATATAAAAGCAGGGAGGTCTTGCTGCAACTGTACAGGGCACTGGTGAGGCCGCAGCTGGAGTACTGTGTGCAGTTTTGGTCGCTGCACTTGCGCAAGGATATTTTGGCCTTGGAGGGAGTGCAGAGGAGGTTCACTAGGCTGATACTGGAGATGAGGGGGCTGGACTATGAAGAGAGACTAAATAGACGGGGTCTGTACTCATTGGAGTTTAGAAGATGAGGGGGGATCTTATAGAGACGTATAAGATAACGAAAAGGATGGATAGGGTAGAGGTAGAGAGATTCTTTCTGCTTAGAAAGGATAGCAGGACTAGAGGGCGCAGCCTCAAGATAAGCGGGGGTTGCAGTTTAGATCAGAGTTGAGGAGGAACTTCACTCAAAGGGTGGTGAATCTCTGGAATTCTCTGCCCATTGAAGTGGTGGAGGCTACCTCGCTAAATATATTTAAGTCACGGGTAGATCGGTTTTTGACAGACAAGGGAATTAAGGATTATGGGGAGAAAGCGGGAAAGTGGAACTGATCTACTTCAGATCAGCCATGATCTTATTGAATGGCGGGGCAGGCTCGAAGGGCTAGATGGCCTACTCCTGCTCCTATTTCTTATGTTCTTATGTATGTTGCAATGTACATTTTATATTTTTAAATTACTTCTGTAGTGTACAACACAATTCAGTCTGGTTATATTATATATATATATATATATATGTGTTGCAACTGAATTATTTTGTGATTTTTTTTTTAAGTGGTGTATTAAACTGTAATCTGTGGTCTTTCCTATTTTGGATGTATTGTAGTTGACAGTTCAATTGATTTTCTACGTTTGGCTTGGATTGTTGTATTTGCATTGATCAAGATTAACCACCATAATTTTGATGTTAAATGGTGTTGAGTAGACTTTTTAAACAATCTTATTGACATCCAATTAACTCTTAAAGGTATTTAAAAAATGGATTTGACTTTAGATTTTCACTGTTCCATGTGAAATATTTCCTTTTTAAAGTTGACATAAAGCATCTTTTTTGTTGCAGGGCAAACCAGAGGCAAACTGGAGCCAATGGACACCATCTTTGTAAAACAGGTTAAAGAAGGTGGACCAGCACATGGAGCTGGATTATGTACAGGTACTGAAAAATCGTTGCGCTTTGTATTGTTAGTTACAGCAGATCATTATATAGTTGGTTGGCACGGTAGTTAGCACTGCTGCTTCTCAGCGTAAGGACCTGGGTTCGATTCCAGCCTATTTGCATGTTCTCTGTGTCTGTGTGGGTTTCCTTCCACAGTCTGAAAGACCTTGTGGTTAGGTGCATTGAGTCGAACAGGTGCCGTAGTGTGGCGACTGGGAGAATTTCACAGTAACTTCCTTGCAGTATAAGCCTTATTTGTGACTAATAAAAAAAAAGCTGTATTTCACACTGGCCTTTGATATATTAAAACAGGTCATGTATTTTCGTTGCACCTATATTGTACAGAAGATTTAAACTTCGGTGTACTTTGAAGAAATGGTGCAACTTCTTGTGGCACTGCTGGGACAGCTGCACTCAAGTACAAGTTATGTGTAATGGTACATTAATTGTACAGATCCTTCCATTTTAGTGACATTTGTGTAAAGGTGCTGATGTTAAATGTAGTTAACTGCCGAGCACCTGTATAGTTATTGTAACTGCAGAGGTGAAAGGGGTTAGAGGGAAGGGTAGGAGGTGGCTTTCGGCAGCCTCCCCCTCCCTTCCTAATGTTGGGTCTCAACTGGGTGGTGCCTGATATAGAAATGTCATTTCCACCTTGCCCCCAAATCCCCAACCTGGCTACCTGGCTGTCCCCTGAAGACATTGCTCTTCCTGCATCATGGTAGATGACTGGCTTTTAAGAAATCCAATGAACCTACCTACCTACACTTGTCCCTCATTATATCAAGATCAGATAACCACCTCCTACCTTCATCAGTGGGTTGCTAATCAGCAAGGGTTGGAGGGCCTCCCATTGATTCTGTGTCATGAGCCTGACTTTATGGCCTTTAGAGTTATCTTTAATTTGGCGGGAGCATTGAAAATTGCAGTGGGTGTGCCTCAAGTATGCTATGATGGGTCAAGACCTAGAACTGGCCCCTATTTCTAATTCCCAACTGTTTATTAAAAGTCCAGTCTTGTTTTGATGTTTAAGAACTTTTTACTTAGAAGTTATATTATGGAAACTGGCCATTCTGCCCAACCAAGAGATTTCTCGCAACATCAATCTCCACGTGAGAAGAAAAATTCTTTCTTTGTGTCTTGAGATGTTTGACTGAATTGAACGTGTTAAAAGGCAATTGCAAGTTGCTATCACGTTTGTACAGCCCATTTCCATATCCCTCCAACTTTTTCCGTCGACCTATCCAACTTAATCTTCGATACTGACTTGTTGCATCCAATAATGCAAGGAATTAGTCCTCTCAACTTTGTGCAAAGAAATATCTGTCAGAGTTAACGTTTCAACATGATGACCATTCATTAAGATTGAAAAAATGTCATGGACATTAACCAAGTGCAGTGGCAGGGGAGAGAGTAGGGGGAAAGGACAGAAAGGGGTCTGTAATGGGATGGAATCGGGGAGAGATTATATGACAAAAGGGATGATGCTGCAAAGTATCGTAAGGGATGAGTAAAGACATAAAAGATGATTCTCAAGCAAGTGTAGATAGGAATAAGTGTCCCTTGGATGAAGGAAAGAGGAACAAAAAGATATGAGAACAGTGATTAGGATTGTTACTCATGTGGAGTGTTAAGCTCCCAGTTGATAATGTTGGATAACTTGGTAGATCCTTAAATTTTTTTAGAAATGTGGAGGAAAGTTACTGAAAAAAAAATTAGCAGGAGTCTGCTGATGAACTATTAACACAGTAAAAAGTTTGACAACACCAGGTTTTAGTCCAACCGATTTATTTGATAGTAAATGCACAAGCTTTCAAAAGCTTGTGCGTTTACTATCAAATAAATCGGTTGGACTAAAACCTGGTGTTGTCAAACTTTTTACTGTGTTTACCCCAGTCCAACGCTGGCACATCCACATCATGAGAACTATTAACACACAGATTATAGCATTTATTGACAAGAAAATTAACTATGTTACACCAGGGAAAAAAAAACTAGGAAAATCTCCATACAAACACACAAATGATCAAATATTTACTATTCCGTCACCTGAGCTATCTCTTTACAGACTCATCCAAATTTGGAAAGACGAAGCAATTTACCACATCTATCTTGTGCTCAGGGTAAGCATGCAATACATGTGAACTAACTGGCGAACTGTGGTCAGACACGGCACAATCCAAAATGAATAATTGATACAACCAAAGCAGATGCAATGGATTTCTTAACAACCCACACAGACGCAAGTCACACATTGAGCCAACGGGTGTCCTGAAACGGTCTTTCTCACATGCTTCCACGTTTGAAGAGCTCAGCTTGGAATTAGCTCCAAACGTTGCTCTCACTCTGACAGCTTCAAGGATCCACCTACTACGGTTTCAGTCTCGCCTTCTGAAATTCCTCTGGATCTCTCAGTACACTCAAGCTCCACCTTCCAAGCATATTTACAGATCTTTGACCACGTCAAGCCAGAACACTGTTTAAAAAAGGCCTACGTAAGGAGTCACCAACTTTCAGCTGCCTGCTCAGATCTTCAGAGGTTCTCTTAAGCCTGCTTCACTTTAAGGCTGCTCCTCACAACTCCTTCTTTAATTTGAAACTTTTTTCTCAGCTTATGTGATTTATCTTGTCTATGGGATCTATTTCAGATCCCTGTCTTTGTACTGCATGTAAATACTAATTGTTAGTGTATGATGGAGGAATAATGCAGCAGCAAGTACTTTACCTTAAACAAGTTTATTGTGCATCCAACTTGGCAGAGATGTGAACTCCATATAAAATTCCCACAACAACTGTTCCAGCTGTGTCCATTTATATTCTTTTGGAGGTTGAGCCAGTAACCATATGACAGTTAGCTTAGCAATTGAGTTGTCACACCATGCACTTGCTGATAAATTAACAACTTGATTTATTATTGTCACATGTATTAGTATACAGTGAAAAGTATTGTTTCTTGTGCGCTCTTCAGACAAAGCATACTTTTTGAGTCAGATGGCCTGTTTCCATGTTATAATTTCTAAATGTTATCAGTGTTTCATGTCTACATATGCCAGATGTATGTGCTTACTGTATATCTGGAAAGGAGATACTGCATCTCCTTCTGAAGAGGATTCTCCAAAACAAAGCCTAAGTGCCCACCATGCAGGAGAATTCCCCACCCATTTTTTGGGTGTACTTATGTGAACGAACCTCCAGTGCCTGGCAGGCAGTACCAGGAAGCCAGGTGGACTGGGGGAGTCCCAGGCCGTGATCTTTACAAAAGCTTATTTAATACTCTGGAATTAATAGTCAGACTTCATAATCACTTTTGTTTGTTTAAAGGTTATTAACTATTGGAAAGAACCTATTTTTGATCTTTAAACAATTTAAAGAAATTTAATTTGGAAACCATGTTAGCCAAATCACTTAAAAGTAACAATGAATTCACCCTCCCATTTGAAAATAAATAATGTTCAGTCTGTTTCAGATCATTGGGACTTATCTCATCGTATGTGGTTGTTATATCTGACAAAAAGGCGTAGTTTGTTGTAGTTTCTGGTGTTTTCATGATTACTTAAAATTTTTGCTTGTAATTCTTTCTGCAACTCAGGTGACCGAATTGTCAAAGTAAATGGGGAAAGCATTATTGGAAAAACATACTCTCAAGTTATTGCCTTGATTCAGGACAGGTATGAATGCTACTTTTTCGTAATTTTGCAAGGTTATCCACAATAATAAGGTAGAAATCTGACGTGGATTTGATACTTTGCAGTTTCTTCATTGGCTATAATCACACTTCAGGCTGCAAAGAATACCACCTTTTAAAATGCTTTACAGTAAATGTTGTGACTGTCTTCAGAGTTGTAATGAAGTACAATCAAAGCAAAACATTTTTTTCCCTCCCCCTCAGCTTTGCCAAAAACTACTCCTTGGTGAAAGTCCCTTTTCAAAGGAAAATGTTGTGAACATAAATATGCATATTTCAACACTTTTCATCAACATATTGCTCTGATTCTTCATTAACACTGCTCTAATTTTCGGCAGAGTGATCTGACATGCCACAGTTACTTCGCTGCACTACAATTCATTACATTTGTTTTTTTTAAGGTGGATGAAACACAAAGGGTGAGATATTAATTTGCACCAATGCTCTGTCAATTGATGTCACTTCTTACATTGGTGGGGCTGGCTAGATCTTTATGATCTCCGTAAAGACTGTTATCTTTATAAAAAAAACTCCCAATTATTAGCTGAAAGAATGAAATCAAGTTTCCACATTTTAAAACTTCTATTGTATAAAATGATTGAAAAACACAGTTGACTAAACACGAGTTTCTCTTGTACACAACTTGTACTTTAACCTATAGAAATAATGCTTCCATGTTCCTTATCAGACAATGCATTCTCCACGGAATTGTTCCTATTGGGTTGCTTCGTTTTCACTTTCACAACCAGGTAACCTCTAATCGTAGGAACATCTTTTGCTGTGAAAGTTACCCTGTAGATTTTTTTCTCTAGCTCCAGGTTGGCAAATCTTTCAATCTCCTTTTTAATTCCCCTCAAACTTTGTCTTCAATTTAAGCACCTGCATTTGGAATTTGGAGTCAGCATTTTCTGTGCTTAAGGTGCTTGCTGTTCTTTGCTTTTTTTCTGAGTTGGCTCCAGTCTCTCAGTGATATTTTGAGTTTTTAGGAAAACCTGTAATCTGATCTCAAAATGGCTTCCTCAACTCTCTTCCCCAATGCAATGGAATGCATGTAGTTTTGTATCCAAGTAGAACACTGATTACTTATTTTTGATGCTAATTCCCTTCCATCCTATAAGTAAATGGTTAGTTACTGCACCAACATTTATAACTTGATACCTAACAGCTCCCTGGAACTTTGAAGATCTATTCACTGTGGACTTAGAAACTGCTGACATTGTCTGCAAGCAGAAGTACCTTGCACCTTTCTCTCAATAAAATGAGCAGCCTTTTTGATAAACAGCTAAACCTCCCAGACCCACTTTCAGGCAGGCTCCAATACAGGCCACATCACCCTCTTTAACTGCTGTACAGTTAAAGCTTCTGTCCAAACTAAATAATCTTATAAACCAAAATAGCTGGTTCTAAAACATTTTTTGAGCTTCAGTTGTAACAAGATCAATCACACTGCTGTTTTCTGATCATGAATACTCATGAACTGATATCGTAGAACCTTGTTTTAGTCGTTCCAACATAGAATCAGATGGGTTCAGTTACTTGGACTAGCCTTTTACTCAAGGTTTGGCTTTACAGTTAACTTCAGTAATAAGGAGGGTTGTTGACAGTGCATTTGATATACTCTATGGAAAACTAGTTAGGAAAATAAAGGAATAGCCCATGGGGAGTAAGGCAGAGTGATAAACTGAAACCAAAATTGGTTCAGAGGCAGAAAGCAAAATTTGGTAGATATTTTATGACTGGAGTTTATCTCTAGTTATCCATCAGTGAGCCAAATCCCAGTTTTGTTGATCCCCAGGTCTGGCGAAAATACTGAAAATAATAAGTCAGCCAGTATCTGTGAAAAGAAAAACAGTTGATATTTCACGTCTGTGACTTTTCATTAGAACTGGCATGATGCCAATTCCAAGCAACCCTACCTCAGTATGATTGAAAGCAAGGATTACCAAAATGCAGATAAACTGTGCTCCCGAGTTGGTTCTGCTAAATACCAGATAGTTAACCCCAACTGTTAACATTGTGTATACTATCTTGCATATTGTCAACTTTCGAGCAATTAAAGAAATTAGTTTACGTAGTTTTTTTTAACAACCTCCTGATGTCCCGAAGGTCTTTACAGTTGATAAAGGATTTTTGAAGAGGAGTCTAGTTGTAAGGTTGGAAATGCCCATAGGAAGATCCACAACACCAGTTTATCAGCAACTAATTAAGCTGTTTGCCTTTGATGTTTGAGAGCCACTTTGGCCAGGATATTCTTCATCTTGGAATAGCGCAGTGGGATTGTTTATCTTGAGAGGGTATATGAATTGCAATGGAAAGAGCTCCATTTTGCAGTCCAGATAGAGAAGAGAGGCCAGTTGAGAAGATTGAAATTGAGATTTAGAATCAGATTTTTATAATTTAGTCATTAGGCTACCTAGCCTAATGTAGCTATCAATGACAAACAGACCTAATGAATACATCTGTTTATTCTGTTTTTACAGTGACTCTGTGCTGGAGCTTTGTGTTATGCCAAAAGATGAAGACATCTTGCAGCTGGTAATTTTTTTAGCAGTCAACTTGTTGCTTGCAAGGTGGATTATATTGAGAGTTGAAATCTGTCTGTTTTGCTGATGTTAGTATAAACAGAGTGCTAAGATTTTTGAACGTAGTTTGACTCTTCTGAAGCTCCAGTTTAACAACCAATATTTATTAGCTGCCTTGATTATTGTCTTTATTTGAATATCCATCTTAACATTCTTGTTGAAGTAAAACTTTGTCATTACGTTTGAAATGTTATGCACAAAACATAATTTTCAGTGCTTCCATTATCTACATTCTTAATTGCTGCAAAATGTTTTGTGAATAATGGGGCACTGATAGGAATTGGGGCTACATTCTTTGTTTTCTCTACATTCCTCAGACTTCTTCCTGGGAAGGTCAGTCTAAATTATAATAGCTAGTTTACAAGCTCAGAACTCCCGGATGCATCTGTTGTCAGTTCCAGCTGCTGGACTCACCATAATGCTGAGCAACCAGCAATAATGTCCTCACGGGAGCAGAAGTAAACCATTTATCCTTGGAGCTTGTCCCACCATTGAGTGAAATCATGGCTGACTTGTGACTCCACATGTCCATCTTTGCTCCATATCGCTAATATCTTTGGTCAATAAGAATCTATTAATCTCAGATTTAAAGTTAATAGATCTATTGTTAGTTGTTGCTTTTGGAAGAGAATTCAAAAGTTCTACCACCCTTTATGTGAAAAGTTTTTATTTATTCATTCCTGAAAGTCTAGATCTAATCTCTATACAATGGCCCCGCTCCTGGACTCCCCAATCAGTAGAAATAGTTTATTTCTATCGTCTGTAACTGTTCTCCTTGTTATCTTGAAAATTTTAATCAAATCACCCCTGAACCGTTTAAATTTCTGAGAATACAACCGTACTTCGTATGTGATCCTTCCTTCAAGTCTCAGCATCATTCCAGTAAATCTACCTTGCACTGCTTCCATTCTCCTTGACATGCTCACTGTGCTGCAGGTGTGGTCGATCCATGGCTTTGGAGAGCTGAGGTGTCTTGTAAAATCTTGTATTCTAGCCCACAAAACATAAAGACCAGCATTCCATTAGTCCTTTTGATGATTTTCTGTACCCATTCATGACGTTTTAATTATCTGTATACCTGGACCCTCAAGATTCAATGGACCTCCACTCTTTCTAGTTTTGCATCAAAAAGTACCCTGTTCTATCTCTTCAGAATAGATCTGTCCTGTTTGCATAGTGGATGGCTTCTACATTGAAATATACTTGCCACAGTTTTGACCATACTCTTAATTTATTAATGCATCTTTGTAATTTTACACTTCCATCTACACTGCTTAGAATGGTAACTCTCTGGGTCATCAAGTTTGTATCTGTGGCTTTCTGTCCTATCATCTAATTCATTACTAAATAAGGTGAAAAGTTGAGGCCTCGATGCAGATAGCACCATTGATCAAAAGTATTTCTACTTTCCACTTCTGACTGTTCAGCCAGCTTTCTAATCAGGTCAATAATTTGCCTTTATTTCCATGAACTTTAGTGAACTTAAAATTCAGGTAGCAGCTCCCTTTCCTGAAGCCCTGATGATTTCTTATTAATCCATATTTCTCTTGTTAAGTCATATTTCTTTAGATGCTTTATTTTTTAACGGCTGAATGGCAATTTTTTTCTCTATAAATGTGCGTTGCATTTGCGTTTTTGCAAACTTTGAGAAATAGTTCTGTCTCCAGTTAATCCCTAACATAATCAGGGAGAGAGATTCCATGAGCCAATGCTTGATATAATTTTTTGAGAACTGCTAAGCTATTTGTAATAAAATAACATAGCTGTTAACGTGGTATGTTTTCATGGAATTTGAATGCTATCTGGATGTAATACAATAATAAGACTTTCAAGAATCAACCGTAAGGATAACATTGATAGTCACTTAAACCTATGAATGAAATTGCACCTTGAATGAGCTTACTTCAAAACAACTTTTCAAATATGATATACAATGTGTGTATTGTTTTTATTGTATGCTTGTGAGCTATTGCTGTTATATCAATCCTAATGACCAACATCTTTGTTTCATGATTTTTGCTCAAAGTATTATCAATTTTACAAAAAATACTGCAGAACTATTCATTTATTTAGTTGGTAAAATATATTTGTCTTCAGCTTTGGCGACTTTTTCTTTGCTGAAACCTTTGTTTTCGAAATTCTGTGAATCTTTGCCTATTTTTCATCCTGATCGTCAAGTTGCCAACTTTTCTCCGGAGAAGTTTGACTTTGGCTTAGTCTTTTCCACCTAACTCTAATCTCAGCGATGTGAATAAATAACTATTTCCCAGAATGGGGAAGGGAGCAGGGAAGAGCTGGCAGTCATCTCCCATCACCTGTAATATTTTGTGCTGTTGGGCCAGCTTCTCAAGGTTGTAGGTCACATGCAATGTAGTTTGATTCATCCAATATGTCTTGCTCATGCCCCAATTGTAACCTTTGCCTTCACCTATCCCCAGTGGTTCCTCATGTCCCCCCACCAAACCCAATTACTCTTCATACACTCCATTGTGTGTACTGAACCAGTAAACCCATAAAGTAAACATGTAATGTAAAGTAAACATGTAGTTTACTTATGTGGAAAAACTAAAGACAAAGCCATTCACAACTTAAAAAAATAGGCTTAGGAAACACAGTATTGAAATTTGCAGCAGCATGAAGGTAAGATCATTTGGATTATTGAGAGGGAGGGCTGTAAAAGATCCCAGGAGAACATAGACAGGAAGTGGAATAGGAAGGTAGTTGGCACATGCAATTTGACAAGGGTATGTGTGAGGTAGTACATTTTGAGGAAAACAAGAATAGTAGTGTAAATTCAATGATAATGAATAGAAGTCTAGAGGTTCAGACACATTTCCATAACATGCAAGCACAGTTAGATATGTCGTAATGAAGAGCAGTTGCATTTTGGACATAATAAATTGGGGAATAGAACATAAAGAAAATTGGCACCATTGTGAGGCTTGTACTGTATGCAGTTCTAGGAACCTCATCATAGGTCATTAAAGCTACGTGAAGCGTATCTCCCAAAACTTTGACAGGCTCTCAAATTATGTACCTAAAGAAATCATCATTGTAACGTAATAAGTGTGTACACAAGAATTACATTGAGTCCTTTTCAATTATTCTGTATGAGCTGCACATTATTTAGCTCTAGTTTCCCTGTGGTTTCCAATTGTACCACCTTGTCCATTCTGTATATCTAACATCGTTTTTTTGCTTATCACCAACTTCATTCACTTTTCTGGTAATTTTTCTGTTCCACATTCATTAATTTGCAGCATTTTTCCATCTGTGCAATGGCTAAATCATTGCATCTTGATCTCTTTCATGCCTTTTAATAGGTCATGAAATTTGTATTCAAAAACATAATTGCTTACTCTTTTCAAGAGATATTGCCTCAGCTTTTAATTTTCATCTATTGGCAATCATGTCTTGATTTCCAATGGAGCTCCCAGTTCTCCATTGTTAAAATTATTTTCAGGAAGCTTCCTTTTTGATACAAAAGAGAGAATTTATTTTTATCCTGGAGAACTTTATCACCTTGGTTGACCAATACTCCTACTATATCTGTCTTGTGTTGAAATTGAGACTCACTGTAGCCTCCTTTCTTTCCATGAACCTTGAAACTCCAGATCACTTGATCCCCTGTGTGTTCCCTGTCTTCTACAATTTAAGTATTTAAAACGTGATGATTTCTCTTTGGCTAACTTCATTTTCAAAACTTCAAGCATAGTTGGAAAGGCAAGTTGTAAGAGGGACACAAACAGTTCACGGAGAGATATTGATAGATTAAGCAAGTGGGCAGAAAGTTGGCCAATATGGGAAAATGTGAACTTGTTTCGCTCTCCCTTCCAAAATAAACAGCAGTATTTTTTCAATGGAGAAAAACTGCAGAAAGTTGCAGCACAAAGGGACTTGGGGGTACTTGTGCATAAAACACAGAGCTAGCACACAGGTGTGGCAGGTAGTCAGAAAGGCTAATGGATAAACAGGTTGATACTCATTGAAATTTAGAAGTATGAAAGTTGATCTCATTGAAATCTATCAAATTCTTAAGGAACTTGACAGGGTAAATGCTGAGAGGATGTTTCCCCTCATGGAAAAATCGAGGACCAGAGAGCATAGTGTCAGAATAAAGGGGTGCCAATTTAAGACTGAGATGAGGAGGATTTTTTTCTGACGGTTGACAGTCTTTGGAACACTCAGCACAGAGAGCTGTGGAGGCTGAGTCCTTGTCTATATTTAAGGCTCAGATTTTTGATCAGTAAGGGAAATAAGGGGTACAGGAAAAGGACAGGAAAGTGGATGTGAGGAATGTCAGATCAGCCATGATTCTATTGAATGGTGGAGCAAGATCGAGGGGCCAAATTGCCTACACCTACTCCTATTTCTTTTCCCAGGACCAGGCTGAAGCATTTGCAAACATGTTCAGCCAGAGGTGCTAAGTGGGTCATCCATCTCTGCCTCCTACTGAAGTCCCCAGCATTGTGAATGCCAGTCTTCAGCCAATTTGATTAATTCTATACGATATCAGGAAATGGCAAAATGCAAATGTTTTGGCCTTTGACAACATTCTGGCAATAGTACTGAAAACTTGTGCTCCAAAACTAGCCACAGCCCTAGCTAAACTGTTCCAGTACAGAAATAACACTGGCATTTACCCAGCAATATGGAAAATTGCACAGCTATGTTCTGTCCATAAAAAGCAGGACAAATCCAACCTGAGCAATTACTAGTGCCCCAGGGGTCAGTGCTGGGACCTCAGCTATCTACCATTTATATAGATGATCTAGAGGAGGGAACCGAGTGTATGGTGTCGAAATTTGCTGATGACACCAAGATTGGTGGAACGGCAAATTGCGCGGAGGGCGTGGAGAGTCTGCAGAAGGATCTAGATAGGCTGGGCGAATGGGCCAGGAAATGGCAAATGGAATTTAATGTTGGCAAATGTGAGGTTGTCCACTTTGGTAGGAATAATGGTAGGAAGGACTATTACTTACGGGGCGAAAAACTGCAGCAGGCGACGGTGCAGAGGGACCTGGGGGTCCTTGTGCATGAGTCGCAAAAACCCAGCCTGCAGGTGCAGCAGGTGGTCAGGAAGGCTAATGGGATGCTGGCCTTCATAGCAAGGGGGATTGAGTATAAAAGTAGGGAGGTCTTGCTGCAGCTGTATAGGGCACTGGTGAGGCCGCAGCTGGAGTATTGTGTGCAGTTTTGGTCGCCGCACTTACGCAAGGATATTTTGGCCTTGGAGGGAGTGCAGAGGAGGTTTACTAGGCTGATAGCGGAGTTGGTGAGAGGCTGAATAAACTAGGCTTGTACTCGTTAGAGTTTAGAAGAATGAGGGGAGATCTCATTGAGACGTATAAGATGATGAATGGGATGGATAGGATAGAGGTGGAGAGACTCTTCCCGCTCAGAAAGGACAGTAGGACTAGGGGGCACAGCCTCAAGATAAAGAGGGGGCGGTTTAGAACGGAGTTGAGGAGGAACTTCTTCACTCAAAGGGTGGTGAATCTCTGGAATTCTCTGCCTGTTGAAGTGGTGGAGGCTGCCTCGCTAAATATTTTTAAGACACGGGTTGATGGGTTTTTGATAAGCGAGGGGATTAAGGGTTATGGGGAGACGGCGGGAATGTGGAACTGAGCTACGACAGATCAGCCATGATCTTATTGAATGGCGGGGCAGGCTCGAAGGGCTAGATGGCCTACTCCTGCCCCTATTTCTTATGTTCTTATGTACCCCGCCATTCTGCTTTTGATCATCAGCAAATTGATGGAAGGGGTCATTGACACTGCAATCAAGCGGTATTTACTCAGCTCTTGACCTCATTACATGTTTGGTTCAACCATGGGCAAAACAGCTGAGTTCCAGAGGCAAAATGTGAGTGACTGTGACGTTAAGGTAGCATTTGACTGAGTATGCCATCAAGGATCCCTAGCAAAACTGGAATTGATGGGAGGGGGGGGGGGGGGGGGGGTGCTTGTAATGTTAAAATGGTGGCACAGGCTCGTTGGGCCGAAGGGCCTGTTTCCTGGGCTGTTTTGTTCTTTGTTTGTTCTTTAGATGGAATCATACCTGGCATGAAAGGTGTTTGTAGTTGTTGGAGATCAATTATCTCAGTTCTAGGACATCAGTGCAGGAGTTCCTCTGGATAGTGTCCAAAATCCAACCATCTTCTGCTGCTTCATCAATGACCTTCCTTCCATCATGAGGTCAGATATCTGGATGTTCATTTTGTTCAGCACAATTTATTATTCTTTAGATACTGAAGCAATCCATGTCCTATTGCATCAAGACAATATCGAGGCTTAGGCTGACAATTGGCAAGTAACATTGGCACCACACAAGTGTTGGGCAGTGACCATCTCCAACTAGAGATAATCCAACCATTGCCTCTTGACATTCAATGTCATAACCATCACTGAATCTCCACTATCAACATCCTAGCAGGGTTACCATTGACCAGAAACTGAACTGAGCTAGCCATGTAAATACAATGGCTATAAGCGCAGGCCAGAGGTAGCAATCCTGCAGCAAGTAATTCATTTCCTGATCCCTAGAAGTCCTTCCACATTCTACAAGCTTGATGGAATAATGTCCCTTTGCCTGGATGAGTGCAGCTTCAGTAACACTCAAGATTGGGTGTGAGGGCGATCTGGCTGCGACATCTGTCACCCCATTCATCGCTAGGGTTGATTCGGCTGATCTGGCTGGCTAGGTGGGTGTCCCCCTTCCCTCACAGCTCCATGTGCGTCCCTCCCGAAGCTCAGCACTCGGTCGCAGAGGATGACCCCCTAGAAGAGGACCGCTCCGCCGGTCTAGGGTATATGACGTAGCTACACTCCCCTGCTAGGCTAAACCTCCAAGACCATTTGTAGGATGACGTAGGGAAGTCTAGCAGTAACACTCAAGAAGTTGACAACATCCAGGACAAAGCAGCCCACTTGATTGGCACCCTTTGCACAAACGTTCACTCCTTCCACTATCAGTGAACAGTGGCAGCAGTGTGAACCATATACAAGATGCACTGCAGGAATTCACTAGGATCATGAGGCAACGCCTTCCAAGCCCACAACTGCTGCCAGAGACCATGCCAGAAGGCACATGGGAACACCACCCCTCCAAGTTGCTCACTATTCTAACTTGGAGATGTATCGCTGTTCCTTTACCTTTGTTGAGTCAAAATCCTGGAACCCCCTCTCTAAGAGCACTGTGGGTGTACCTACATTTCAGGGATTGCAGCAGTTCTAGAAGGCAGCCCGCCACTACCTTAAGTGCAAATAGGGATGGGAAATAAATGCCAGCCTTGCCAATGGCACCCACATCTCAAACTAAATGAATTTTTCAAAAATTACCTGCTGACTGATGCTCCGTTTGGGTTCAGCAAGGGCCATTCAGCTCCTGATCTCATTACACCTTTGTTCAAACATGGATAAAAGAGCTAACTGCCAAAGGCGAGGTGAGTGACTGCCATTGACACCAAGACAGTATTTGACTGTGTGAGGCATCAAGACGCTCTAACAAAACTGAAGTCAATGAGAATCAGGGTAAGCTTTAGTCATACCCAACACAAAAGATGATGTTTGTGGTCGTTAGCAGTCAATTGTCTCATTCCAAGGACATAGCAGCAGGACTTCCTCACGGTGGTGTCTTTGGCCCAACCATCTTCAGTTGTTTCATCAATGATTTTCCTTTCATCATGAGGTCAAAAGTGGGAATCTTTGCTGATGTTTGCACAAGTGTTCAGAACAATTCATGACTTCTCAGACAGTGAAACTGTCCATGTCCCTATGCAGCAAAGCATGGACAATATTTGTGCTTGAGTTGATAAGTGGCAAGTACCATTTGGTCACACAAATATCGGGCAAAGACCACCTCCATCAGAGGAAATCTTAACAGTTTCCCAGTGACATACCACTCAGAATGACGATGGTAGATGCTTGGGGACACCGCCACCTGAAAATTCCCCTCCAAATCCACATCATTCTGACTTGGAACTATATGACTTTTCCTTCACTGTGGTTGGATCAAATTCCTGGGACACCTTTCCTTCTTAACAGTACTATGGATGAACTTAGATATGCTGCAGCAGTTCACGAATGTGGTTCACCAGCCTGTTCTCAAGGGAAATTTAGGGATAAGTGATGAATGCTGGCCTAGTTAGCAATGCCCACATTTGGTGAAAGGATAAAAAGAAAAAGTTGATTCTGTTCAATCTTGGTAATTGCTTGCGCTTTGGAGCTATCCATTCATCGCTGTTTCTCAATAGAGAAAGAATATTAATAAGCCTGTGACCCGACAATTCTCAACCAGTTATCATCTCAACATTGAGCGTTTCTGTTAACTGTGCATTTATCTTAATTCCTATTGAGCCAAATTGATGACGCACAATACAAGGCAATTGAATAAATGACAGCAACCAGCTCTTAAAACTCGCTACATGACAAAAGAACAGTTTCCATTCCGTAGCCTGTTTAACATTTTCTCCAATAACTGAGTGGAAGGAATGCAAGGAATAACATGGCAGGGATCTTCTGATTACATCATCTTTCTAATTTGGTCAGTATGGTGACTAAGCAATTGTGAACTCACGACTTTGGATTTTCATTGGAATACTGGAGTAGTTGATGTGACTTTATAATGAAGCAGTTCATTTTGTTATTGAAGAGCTGTAACACCAGGAGATTGAAGAGACAAGGGTATAATCTAGTTAAAAAGAAGGCTGTGAAATCTATGAAAAAATTTGACTAGTCACAAGAAAAAATGAATTCAAGAAATTTTTCCTAAATGAGATATGCCTTCTAGACACAAAAATTTACAACTGTAGCAGATGAAATAATGTTATAATAAAGCTCAATTTTATAGTGTGGTGCATAATACACCACCCTTTACCTCAGTGGTATCTTCCAGAGAACTCAGTAGATGTATTTATAGCTTGCTGAATCCGGCATCAATACGACAGAATAATTAGAGTTAACCAGCTTGTGCTGTGGTTGCTTTGATTTTCAACAACTACAGTTTGCAGAGACCTCAAGTGGTAAGATTGCTATAGGAATTTTTTTTATTCTAATTTAGTAGCAAAATTTTTTTATAAACAAGTCTCCTATTGAAATAATTGCCCCAATGTTTACTTTGAGCCAGAAAGAACGTGGGTGAAAAGCTGCAAATAGGAAACCCAAAACTCGGCAATATATCATTTTTAGATTTTTTTCCAACAAGTTTCCTACCCAACAATCAGCCTTACGGAGAGGATATACAAATTGGGGGGGGGGGGAAGCGTGTGTGCTGATACATAATGAAGCACGTTATAAAGTTGGGTGGAATATGGAGAAATGGGTATAGGGAGCTGTCAGGATATGAACATGGAGGGGTGGGGGGCTTCAAGGCACATTTACTATCTTGCAGTGGGGGTAAAAGGAATATGCCATTTTGAGGGATAGCTGATGGTGGAGTCTGATTATGTGGAGCTAACTTATTGGGCTAAGGGAAACACGTGCTGTCCATCTGGGCCACAAATAATGCAATAAAGGTATTTCCCTCGGGTTTGTCCCATCTTGTCTCACCTGTCCTGTCACAATTTTTGAGATGGAAACATCTTGGTCATCTTGTTTTTAAATTGCATATCCCTTTGCAGACTCTCTCTCTCCTTTTCGCAAGTTAATTTTGTACCCATTTTTGCATCAACAGTAAATTTGGCTCAAATACACTCTGTCTCTTTAACAAGTCATTGGTATAGATTGTAAATTGTTGAATTCCCAGAACTGACCCCTTGGCATTCTTGAGTTTCAATTTACCATCCTGAAAATGATCCATTTATCCCAACTCCCTCTTCTCTCAGTTTGACAATCCTTTGTCCATGCTGATGTATTATCCACAATACCGTGAGCCTTTTATGGACAACTTATTGCATGCCTTTTGCAAATCCAAATATACTTCATCTACTAGTTCCATTTATCCAGCCTATTTGTTACATCTTCTGAAAACCCTGAATTTGTCAAAACATCATTTCCCTTTCCTAAAATTATACTGACCCTCCCTGATTGTATTATGATTTTTTAAATGTCCTGTTACTACTTCCTTAATTATGGTTTCCAGCATTTTCCCAGTGACAAACTGGCCAAAAGTTTCCCACTTTCTCTCTCCTATCTTTCTTAAATGAAGATGTTACACTCATGGTTTTCCAGTCTGCTGCAATATTTCCAAATAGTATGGAATTCTGGAAGGTAACAACCAATGTATCCACACATTCCACAGCTGTTATTTTGAAAACACAAGTGTTCAGGCCATCAGTTCCAGGGCTGTAGTTCTTTTCCAGGACCTTTAGTTCTATTAGTTTTTCGTGAACTGTTTCTTCCAATGATAGTGATTATTTTAATTTTCTCCACCTAAAAAACCTCAGAAGTGCCACTCACTGTTTAGTGTTTTCCTACTTCTAACTCTGACCTTACTAAAATTAACACAAAATACTCTTTGAATTGCAATTACTTCACATCCGTTTGCCAGCATCTCAAACTGGGAGCTTCCATTAGCTTGTGTTTAAAACTTCAATCCCAAACTAAAGATTTTATACCTAGAACGTCTGAATCATGAAATTAGATATTGTTTGCAACATCTTTCTCATTAACTTCCTAAATCTCCCCTCATGTGAACCTTTTGCCCACCACCCTTCCAAACATGCCCCTCCCCGCTCCTTAGTTTAAAGCCCTCTTCGCAGCCCTAGTTATTTGATTCACTATGACACTGGGGATCAAAGTTTCTGAAATAACTTTAGAGCTCTTCGTACAAAACTTTCCTACTTCAAGATTATCTTTGAACTTTGCCTACTTATTTTTATTTATTGCTGTAGAAATCGTAGCAGTTAAATGATTCGAGTCAGAGCAAAGTTTCATTTGACCACCTCACCCAGTTTCAAAGATCCCTTAGATCTATAGTCAGGGCTTATTACTGACAAACTTACGTGGATGGGCGGGACGAGCTTGGCAATGACTGTGCATGTTGGGATTTGAACAGGAAATTTTGTAATATGAACCTACACCTGAAGTGAATTAAGGACTATTTTGTCTTTACAGCAGGACAGAGTAGTTTTAGACGTACGCTTGAAATGTTAACTGAATTTGGAATTATGTGGACCAAAGTGGGAGTACGGAATTGTATTTATTTGAAGTAACAACCAAATAAGTTGTTTGTCACTTCACTACTGTATATTTAATATCTGATTTTTAAAAAAATGATTGAGGTTTCCTGTGCAACAAAAAGCAGATTTGGCAAATGTTCCAAATTAAGTTTAACAGTTTTTCGGAGGAGCCAAACTTTGAAATGCAAGGTAGGTGAACTGCTAATATTATTTAGAGAACTTTCTCTGTAAAGTAATATTTCAGATATTCCTATTTTTCTTGAGTGACTTTTATTTAGCCTGCTTTATTACAAATGTAAGTATTATTTAGTTTAGAAATGTAAAAAGATAAATTGGAAAGTTTTGTGGAATTCCTGATTTCGACCAAAGGTTTAATGCATTCTGTTTCTGTAAAGAAAGGTTACATTGGCTTTGCTTTATTTCCTTACTGTAAACTTGGATTGAATAATTTTTTAAAATGCCTCCAAATATTTTTGTAAATTATCCTGCAAAGAGAAAATCAGATTTGAGCCAAGTAGTCTATTCTCCGGCCTTTAGTAATTCACTTGGGTAATAGAATTTTAAACTAAAATTGGCAGACTAGTTTGTAGTTTGACTCTTACTTGGGTTCCAGGTTTAAACCCCAACTTCGCTGGAGTGTTTTTGTTCTTTAGGCTGCTGAATCAAATGCTGTATGACAGCTCAATATTTTACGAAGGGAGGGGAACAGAAACATAACTTGATTTCCCTTCCATTGCAAAGACTGTAGTTCTGGATATATCTGTGACTAATCCATTTTCCTGACTGTAAAAGAAAGTAAAGTGAAGGGAGTTGGGTGAGCCTTAATAGAAAATGGAGGACCAGTAATGTAAAAGTAAGCCCATTCATATAAAACTCTTAAACCTCGAGACAGATTTGAAGAATGGCTTTTAATTTCTAGCAGAATGATGTATATTAAAATTGGCTCCTAACAAAACTAAGATTGGGTATTTTTAATTCCTTCCATAAAAAGTAATCTTCAAGAATGAGGTTAAGAGTCATGGAGTCTTGGTGTTAACTGTTTCGCTGTCTACAGATGCTACCAGACCTGCTGAGTTTATCCAGCACTTTCTGTTTTTATTATAGTGAAAGAGGTGTTTACCTTTGGAGCTAACAGCTCCCAGCCCCTGAGAAACCAGTACTAAATTTTAATTGATCTTTCTTGCTTAATGTCGTGGAATTGCTGGCAGGTTAGGATTGTCATATTTTGCATTAAAATCACCTTCTGTTGATCATAGGTGAGGGCATATCTGAAGAGTCGGTAATGAAGGAATTCTGATGAATAACATTTTTTATAGCTTCATATTCTTTAATTTATGTGACAGAACACCAGTACAGTTTGATAGCTATTTCCATTATAATTTGGAGTTTTCGTGGTATAAGTTTTCCATCTCTAAAATAAAATGGTGCAATGTGTTCTTTCATTTTAATAATTAAGTATTCATTTTATCTTTTTAAGGCATATTCCCAAGATGCCTATTTAAAAGGCAATGATCCATACACTGGCAATGCCCACAATATCCCTCAACCGCCACCCGTTTGTTACCCTCGATTGGCTAACACCGCTTCAACTGTGGCTCAGCCCATGGAGGTGTCACCACCAGAATCATCTCGAGGGAGACAACACGTTAGTAGACCTGTATGGGCAGTTGCCACATCTGATAGAGGATATCGGGCTGAAGTCCAAGTTCCATCTTCGATAGATATTGCAAAAACTAATACTGCTGTGTGTGTTTGCAATGAAACAGTAAGGACTGTTGTTGTGCCTTCAGAGAGGGTTGCTGATTTTGCACCTGGTAGAATTAACCATTCAAGCCCAACTCACAGAACAGAGGAAAAACGGTATGGCTTGACGGACCACCCCATTGGGAAACCAAAAACGAGGACCTCTTCTGCTTCAGCTATTTTAACCAGTAATCCAGTTCAACAAGTTACAAGTGGTAGGGTAAAGGATACGATAGCAACTACCCCTACCACTAATGCTGGTAAACAGACATTCTATGGATCACATTTAGATGCTGCTTCCAGCAAATCAACACCACAAACCACGGACTCTTCAGTAATCACAAATCATCATGCATCTTCAACAGCTGTTACTTCGCACCAGAATATAGACTGGCGGAATTATAAAACATACAAAGAGTATACTGAAAATCGACGTTTGCACATGTATGGTAGTAGGACAATACAGGAAAGATTAGATAGTTTAAGAGCAGCAGTTCAAAACTCAGCAGATTATCAACAAACTGCTCCAACCCGTGTTACAACTCCCGCACGACGTCGGAGCACTTCACATGATCGATCTTGTCAAGCTACACCTATGAGATACCGGAGTGTGTCTCAGGAAAGATTAGGAGAATCTGTTTTAATGAAAAATTGGCCACGGAGCGCTTCACAAGATGCATTAACAATACCAGTAAATGGACCACAAAACCATAGGACACAGTCATGTGATTATCTTGGAAAGCAAGCAGAAACATTGGGCAGTCATTCCACAGGTATTGGAACATCCGGTTCACGTGATCCAGCTGGTAATGGAGTGCATCAACTGTTTAACCAAACAGCTGGAATTAATGAACTGGATAATAGGCTTTGTTTTCGTGAAGGATTCCGACAACCTGTCAGACAAGTTGGACTGCCAGGAGCTCGCACATCTATTGCTGGTACAACCCAGTCTCAGAATATATGTATTTCGCCAAGCGTTCCAAGCAACAGCAGTATAAAAGTACAGTCCAACATTCGAAGCAGTGCACGTTCTAGTCCTGCCTTGCCTACTTGGAAGGCTGCCAACGATACGAAATCTGCTCAGCATTCAAGAGAGCACCAGTCTGTTTACACAGGGCAGCAACCTCTAGCTCCTTCTCAAGAAAAGTCTTATTTACCATCGTCATTTCAAAATACCTTGCCAAGTTCTTTGTTAACCACCACTGTTTCCTATGCAGCACCACCAATTCTTTCTCCGACACAAAGTATTGGTACTGATGCACTAAAAGACCAAAGAATGGTAAATCATTGCGATCTAGAGCCAAGGACAAGAACTGAAAGTGTGCCTGAACATCCAACAGAAGTAGTTCTTGGTGTAAGATCAGCTTCATGCTCTGCACCAACATCTGTACAGCCTTTCATGAAGACAAGTAGGAAAATAAAGGCTCCTGCTACCTCTAGTGTTACTAATACATCAGTTAGACAAAAGAATAAGGAATTGGAAAAACTGAAACCTGAAAGTAAATCAGTACAGGAGAAGGTTAAATTAGGTGAAGAGAATTGTCTAGAACAAAATGAACTCAACTCTGAACGTAAAGGGCACGATCCTTCAGATTTAAAAGACACTGTGGTTTTGAGGGGAAACATTGCTGCAAGTAGATTAACTCCACAACCACTAAGGCATCAGTCATACATTTTGGCTGTAAACTCGCCAGATACAGTAACGGATCCCACCTGCTGGCTACCTAATGATGCACGTCGTGAGGTAAATATTAAACGAATGGGTGACCAGAGGAAGGCATCAAGCTCAAGTCCACAGGATGACTCATTAGCATCTATCCCATTCATAGGTAAGAGCAAAACAGATTTTCTTGAATAAATTAAAGATGAAAATTTTGTTCTACCAGTATATCATAGCATTTAAGAAGAAAAATGACAAATTGAAAACACTTGCTTAATTGTTTTATAATGACAATCTTACACACACAAATAATTTTCATCAAATGTTTTTCACACACTGAAAATGGATTTTGATACTAACAAATGCAGATGTGTATTTTTATTGGTTTCTGTTTTGTCCTTTTCACCATGCCTTTAGTTGTTGCAAGTATTATAGATAATCATGATACATTTAGAAAGGAAGAGGGATGGGGGATGCTTCTTGCTCTTGAAGCTAGCATGTTGAACACAAATTCAGTTCAAAACGAAAATGTGAAAGTGAGAAAATAATCAGTAACAAAATATATGTCCATTTGAAACTGCAAATGTTTTAAGGCTCACTAATTAACACCCTGAGCAGAGCCTAGATGTAAAGATCTCAAGCCCAAGATGGGATGCAATGCCTTTTTTTGTCAGCTTGGATCTTGTTTCTCTCACCTGTGGGAACCATGAATTGTTTGATTTTGAATTTAGTTTTTGAAGCAAGCAAGGATTAGGTTTGCCTGGTCCACTCTGAGCATTGGCTTTGTAATTTAGAGGATGGAGCAAAATATTAAAAAAAAGAAGCTTGCAGAAAACATTTGCTTTCTGGTAAATGTGTCTTGTCAGGTAAATTGATTTGTTTCCAAACGAAAAAATATATACAGTTTAATGGAGTGCGCAATATGGTTATTAGATTTAAAAGCAAAACTGGCTATTGAAAAAAAAGGACATCGTAATATACTAATATTGGAACTCATCTGAGAAGAGCTCCAACTCAGAATGGCATATTTATTGCCATTTTCGGTTAATGATATCAAATTGAAAGAAAAATGTACAATGCTGCAAGGACGAGAGGTAGCTCTGAAAATTGAGAGAATTTTAGAAGCTAACAAATGATGACTAAAAAAAAAATAAGGAGGGAGAAAACGGAGGATGAGAGTAAACTAGACAGCAAAAGCTTCTGCAAGTCTATAAAAAGAAGTGCATCTGAAATGAGCATTGGCTCTTAGAAAGAGAGAAACAAATAAATGGTAGAGACTTTGAACGTGTTTTATATCTGCCCACGCAGCAGAAGATAAAACAATCATCCTAAAAATTGAGAAAATTGTGGCAAAAAGGAAGAACATTACACTGTTAAGGAGGCTTATGTGGCCCCTGAACCTGATAGCCTGCATTCTAGGGTCTCAGAGGAAATGGCTGCAGAGTTTTGGATGCATTGGTTGTCATCTTCAAAAATCCTCTAGATTCTAGGAATGTTCCAATGGAAAGCTACAAATTTAACATCACTGTTGAATAAAGATAGAGACAAAGCAGGAAACTATCAACCAGTTAGTTCAACGTACGTCATTGGGAAATATTAGAATCCAATTTTAAGAAGGTAATGGCAGAGCATATTAGCAATTGTAATGCAGTTGGGCAGAGTCAACATGGTTTTGTGAAAGGGGAATAGCATTTGACAAATTTAGATTTTTCAAGTTTTAGCAAGCAGAATAGGTGAAGGGGAGCTAGTATTTGTATGCATTTAGATTTGCAAACAACATTCAAAAAAGTACCACAAAAGGTTACAGCACAAAGTAAGAGTTCATGATGATGGGGTGATATTTTAACATGGACAGAGGATTGGCTAACCAACAGAAAACAGATTCAGGATAACTGGGTCACTTTCAAGTTGGCAAATTAACCAGCTGAAGGAATCAATGCTGCGGCCTCAACTATTTATCCCAACTAATGGCTTAGATGAAGGGACAGATTATATCGTAGCTAAATGTATGAAAGCAAGTTGGTATTCAAGAGATTAAGTGAGTGAGCAAATAAATTGGCATAAGGAGTATCATGTGGGATAAGGTGAAGTTGTGCGCTTTGAAAGGTAGAATAGAAAAATGGTATTATTTAATTTAAATGCTGTAGTACAGAGGGAGCTGGGCATCATGCATGAATTCCAAAAGTTAGATGCGGATAGTGCAAATAATCAGGAAGGCAAATTGAATGTGATCTTTTATTGCCTTGCTGTAGCTATACAGAACCTTGGTGAGATCTTGCCTCGAGTATTTTGTACAGTTTTGGGCTCCTTATTTAAGGAAAGATATATACAGTATTTGCATTGAAAGCACTCCATTAAAGAGTAGGTTCACTGGGCTGATTCTTCAAATGAAAGGGTTTGTTTTATGTGGGAAGATTGAGCACAGACCCAGCCAGTTCATTGGAGTTCAGAAGAATGAGAACGATTTTATTAAAATGCATAAGACTCTGAGGAGGCCTGATGGATTAGATGCTCTTGTGGGGAAGTCTACAACTAAGCCCAGTTTAAAATTAATTAGTTCTCCGATATTTTAAGAACCAGGTTATGAGAAATTTCTTTCAAGGATTGTTAGTTTTTGAAATTCTGTTCCACATAGAACAGTAGGAGGCTGGGTTGTTGAATACATTCAAGACTTGGACAGAATTTTGATCAACAGGGAAGTTGAGGGCTATGGGATATAGGCAGGAAAGTGGAATTAAGGCTACAATCAGATCAGCCACGATCTGATTGAATGGTGGAGCAGTCACAATGGGCATAATACTGAGCACTTGACAAAATGAAGCATTTATTTCAAGGTGTAATTTGGTACAGTTTTGCTGTTTATAGTTCAAAAGCTTTTTTTACTCTTAGAAAATGGCATTATCTAGTAGTTAGGCTAAGTACCAAAAGGAATGTTAAAAAATTCAAGCTAAATGTTCAATTGTCAGATGAAATATGCAACATTGAACTGAAAATAGAATCATTAGCTCTTTTTATTTCAGTCACAACGTTAGCCATTTAAGAACTAGCTGCATTCCTAGAAATTGGCTTAACTTGACACAGCATTGATTGCTATCCAGCAGCATCATGGCAGTTTGTTTGCAGGAAGCACTAAATGAGGCCACTCAACAAACCAGAATTTGCTGTAAAAATAACAATAAGGTTAATAGTGCTGCTGGTGTTTGTGTAAAAAAAAAGAAGCAATTCCACCATTAGCTTTAGAAAAGTGACATCTTACCAACTTCCCATACCATTGAAATGCAATGAATGGCACATAGTTGTTGTCTTTGCCCTGTAGATATTCATTCAACTCGCCACAAAAAAATTATTATCCTTTCAAGTACAAGTAGACTTTTGATGTGCTAAATGTTAATTTCTGCTAATCAGCTTCTCTGGAGCTGAAAATGAACAATTGAAGATATAGAGACTCCATTCCTTCAGATATTGATGTTGAAAGTTTTAAAAATGTCAACTAAAAAGAAATAGATTTTAAAACTTCGCCTTGCTGTCACTTTCTCACAATTCAATTTTTCTTTTTCTCCCTGTCAGGTTAGAGTAGATGAGACAGTTGAGAAGTGTTAAGACAACTATTTGTAATGGAGAACTGAAACCAGATGTTATCCTTGCATTCCAGGAAGATATTGGATTAGTGAGCAGTTTTGATGGAGAAGGGCAGGACCTAAAAGTGCTTTATATAATCTAACCAGGTTGAAGAATTGTTGAACCACTTTCTCCCATAAATAGTTTGAATCTGTGTTCTTTGGGCTTAAGAGAACAGATTGAGGGCCATACCTGGGGTGAGAGAATAATGGTTTCCATAGGGACAAGAATATTAAGATTTGATTGACCTAATTAGTAGCTGCAGAAATAGTGGGGTGAATGATGGGCCAAAGTATGGACAGTTATGAAATTGAAAGTGACTAGAAGAAAGTGTTCAGTCTCTCAGGTAGACACAGAAGGAGGTGAGATTGCAAGTAGAAATGTGGATGAGGAGCAAGTAGAAATGTGTACGAGGAGCAATACAGCATTTGATCAGAGAAGGCCTTGTCTCTAATTAACATGATAGGAGTAGTGAGGCTACGTGAGATTGCAAGCAAGTCTTTCAAGCTGCATGCATGCATGGCTGCACCAAACCTGGAAGGTATCTTGCAAGTTTTTAAGATAATGTGTGTGAGAGTGAGCACGCAGGAAAATTTAGAAGGAATGTTGATGGTGAAGTCAAGTGTCTTGAGTGTGAGTGGGAGAGATCAAGAGAGCGTAGGAAGGGATGAACTCGGTGGTGGGAAAGCATGATGCGTCTTGAGCAGGATTTAAAGAAACAGTGAGAAATACATTTTTTTAGAAATGTACTTGTTATGGCAGACCAGGTCTGTAATGGCAGAAAGAGAGTTGTGTGTAAATGTTTGCTGCTATGCCTGGCGCCAACACTTGGACAACATTTCCAACTGCATAAGCCTTAACAGAAAATGGAGATGTCCAGTATGAGTGAGGTTGGCCATCCAGTCGGTGAACAGAAGGCTAAAGGGTGACTGGATCAAAAGTAATGCCAGGTAACAAGTGATGCTATCTCATTGCTCCCACAACTTCAGCCTGGCCACAAGGACCGATGCTAAAACTAGAGTTTATGATTGTCACCATGTTACAGCCGAAGTCGGTGTCCAATCATGTGTTATAGCCTGAGTCATCTGAATTTGCATTTTCTGTTTGGATTCCATATTTAAGTTGTTTTCCTAGAAATAGGAAAGCAGGAATTTTTGCTTCTCTTATTGGGTTACAAGAAAGTTATCTTGTACGTATTTCAAAAATTCCATTCCCTCTTTGCTCTACGTGTTGTTACTATCCCAGTCTATGTTGGGATAATTGAAATCCTGCATTATCCTTGTCTTTAGATTTGCATTTTTTTTTGTAATTTGACTGCTTATCTGCCCCTTTTATTTCCTTTCTAGTAGTGGTGGTCAGTGGTGTATACCCAGTCGTCTATAACCACTCTGGTCTTTTTAGTTGTTAGCAGCCTGTACCATTGACCTTTCAGCTACATAATCTCTTATCAGGGCTATAATAGTGATAAATAATTATAACCAGAACACCCCCCCCCCCCCCCCCCCCAACTCTTTATACCAACATTAATTTCTTAGTCCTCCCTTTCTTTGAGTAACACCCCTTCATCATGTGGGGACATGATTCAGCAGCTCATCAATATGCATTATGTTATGGCTGCATCAATTAAAATAATATAGCCATAACTTATTTTGATTAAAATAATGGTTAAAGCAGCACTAAAGACCAAAAAATCAAAAGCTAGTAACTAACATGGCTGTATGCCATCATTCTAGGAAATGTTTCAACTGTTTACTTCATGAGCAAAGTCCATAGATCACAGCACTGCCAGTCAATCTTGGTTACATTTTGTACTTTGGAGATAATACCATGCGTTCTAATTTGCATTTCCACTTATCATTGAAATAACAGCTATTGCCAACAGAATATTTATAAAGCCATTTTATATGATTGTACTGTTAATTGCAACCTTAATGTTCCAGACGATGCCTAGCTTGTGAAAACAACCACTGATTTCTTCACTGATCACCATTCTTAACTGCAAACATTGATCTTGTATTTCTGTTTGTTTCCTTTTCTGATTCAGTTTTTTTTGTAAGTGCTAATTTTTAAAAACTATACAGTATGAAGAAAATTCTTAACATTTATAGGCAATTTTATATCAATAAGCCCCAATTTTAAAACTTCATCTCACATAGATATTCCAGAATAACATCATTGTTGAATCCCTACACTACAGGAGGCCGCCATTTGGCCCATTGAGTCTGCACTGACCACAATCCCACCCTATTCCCGTAACCCCCATTTTATCCTGCTGTCCTCCTGACATTACGGTCAATTTAGCATGGTCAATCAAGCTAACCCGCACATCTTTGGACTATGGGAAGAAACCTGAACACTCAGAGGAAACCCATGGAGGCAAGGGGAGAACATGCAAACTCCGTACAGATGGTGACCCAAAGCTGGAATTGAACCTGGGCCCCTGGTGCTGAGGCAGTAGTGCTAACAGCTACTATTGATCGTGTTACTGAGGACTGGAGGGGGTTGTTTTAATACTGATACAAAAAACTGCAATAAAAACTCATCATTATTCACTCTCAGTTCGGCACATTTCACCTTTCTCCCAATGTCCTGATATGTATTCATTTTTAAATATATTCTCATTTTAATTTTTTTTAAATGTGCATTTGGATTTTCTTTAACATGCACGTTGTTTTCTGCTGCCTCCTGATCCATTTCAAAATTTGAACAATCATTTTAAATTAGTTTTGTGTTAAAATGATTACCAGCAGTGATGTTCGTCATCCACCTTCAGTTTATTTAAAGTAGCATCTTTAACGAAATAAAACCTCCCAAGGTGGTTCGCAGTAACTAAAATCACGCTAACCCATATAAAGCAATATTAGATCAGGTACCAAAATCTTGCTCAAAAAGTCTTTGAGCAGTTTTCCAAAGAAGGAAAGCATGGTAGCTATTTAAGTTGGCATGCTGAAAAGCCAGAATTAGATGAGTGCAGACATCCAAGTGTTCTAGAACTGGATAAGATCATGGAGGAGTGAGATGATGGAGGGCTTTGAAAACAATGATGATAATTTTAAAATTAAGGCAATGCTTAACTAGGAGCAAGTGTCGATCAGCGAACACAGATATTGTGATCCCAGTTAATAATACTGGATAAGTCAGATTCAGGAGTGAAGTCTGGATTGGAAGATCCTAACTCTTTTTTGTTTAGAAACCATGGCAGTTACTTACTAAACACATTCACAAGGGTTTGCTGGCATCTTTTAACACACACAATAAAACATTTATTAAACAAGAAACAAGTTACATTAGATAAAAAGATTGGAAAGATTTCAATACAAACACCAATTAAGTGAGTCAAAATCACACTATTCTTTCACCTCAAATATATCTTTACAGATCCATGTATTTGTAAAGGTAAAATTCACAAAATCTAGCTTGTGTTCTAATATTCAGGATAAGGATGTGAACTAGTAGGTGAACTGTGGTCAGTCACACCTAATGCACCAAAACGAGTGATAGATGCTATCAAAGCAAATTCCAGGAATTTCTCATCAAATCCCCACCTCCTAAATGCTTGTTTTGCTGAGAGCTGATTACTCTCACAGAAACTTGAGGAATTCCAATCTCTAAGCTCTAAGAACTTGCCTTGAAATTCTCCTCAAATGTTGCATCCACTGGGATGACTGTAACTAGAATTCTTCTCGGTGTTTCAGTCACTCTTTCCAATGTTCCTTTCCTGTGGATTTTCATGTAACTTCAAGCTTCACCTTCCAAGCACACATCCAGGTATTCAGCTGTGCGAAGCAGAGCCCCACTTCTCCAAAGGCCTGCAGTAAGGAGTCACCAACTTTGGCTGCCTCCTCAGATCTTCTGACTTCTCTCAAGCCCACTTTGTTTCAATTCTGCTGTTCACAGTTTTCCCTCTTTAATTCAGAGCCGATTGCTCTGCTCCCTACTTTCAACTTGTGTGTAATAGAACCTGTTTCAGATTCTTGTCATCCTCCCTTAATGAGGACCACTTCCTTTTCCACTTCCTAATATAGGACCTTCTCCGTGGAAGACCTTCTCTGGAATGGGGTTTCTCTTTCTGGTCACCTATCTGTTTCACTTTTCCTCCTATTCAGACGCAGAGCTGGTTTCTGATCTGAAGAAATTTAAAAACACCTACATGTGTGCAAGGCCGTTTCCCGGCCTATAAGCATGAAAATCAACAAACTGCACATCAGTGGTCATTCTTGATGCGCAGAAACCCTGAGAGCAATAAACTCTATAGCCAGGGCATACGCAGAAATCCTGAGCCCCATTAGGAACTGGATGGCGCTTTTTGTCACCAAACACTAACTTAGACTTGAGCTAAGTATTTTCTTTTCCTTGGAATTCATCACACAGGGATGATGTGTGAATGGAATTTGGCATGATTTAGGATCAAATCATTAAATTTAAACAAGAAGCAAACCTTAGCATATGCAAGTGGACTTGCATGATACCTGTAATGCCCTAAGTTGACTAATAAAATAGAATTTCTAACAACACATATGGAGGAAGGGGGGAGATCAGGATATTGATTTTGATGATCAGCCATGATCAAAATGAATGGCGGAGCTGGCTCGAAAGGCTGAATGGCCTACTCCTTCTAATTTCTATGTTTCTAATTTCAAAAACAAGAACAATTTGTTGCACCTTAAATGTAGTAAAATTTCTTGAGTGTTCAAGAGAGTTGTTGAACAAAATTTGACACCAAACCACAAGTGACATTAGGCCAGATGACCAAAAGCTTTCAAAAAGATTAAGTATCATGAAGTAAAAAGAAGATAGGTGGAGCAGGTTTGAGGGGGAATTCCAGAGTTTAGGACTTTCATATCTCTCAGTATGGATGCCAAAGGTGGAATGATTAAAATCTGAGATGATCAAGAGCCTAAATTGGAAAAGTGCTGATATCTCAGGCTTTTAGGGTTGGAGGTAATTACAGAATGGGGAGATGAAAAGCTATGAAAATTTAAAGAACAAGATATTGCTTAACCAGTGTAGTTAAACTAAATAAATTTGATTTTAAAGTTATTAACTGCTAAGTTTAGTAATGTTAGTAACTTTTTGAGCATTGAAAGTTTGTAAATAAATGGGTGTATTGTTATTGCAAGATAGTGGTAGTATTCAGCAGTTGGTTGAATATTGAATAATGATTTTACTGTGCTTTTTCAGAGGAAGTATCAGTCTGTATCAGTCTGTTTACTACCAGGCAAAGTTCTTTTTTTGAAAGTCGGCAAGTCATCTTCAAAGTTTTGAGTTGGTAATTGTTTTATTGTCTTGAGAAACCAGTTTGTAATGTTGTGCAATTAACAGATCCTAACTTGCAGGTGTTGAGTTTCAAACATAAATTTTGAATTAACAGCAGTGTTTCTTTTCTTGGGTGGGAAAAGACTTCTTTTGTTCTGCATATTTTTTGAATTTAAGAAACCTTGTTTTAATTGCATACAACTAGATTCTGCCTTTTTTTGTGTCAAGTAAATTATTTAGTTATATTGTTTGGGTGTTTAAACAAGATATTTCCTTGCATTTAGTGTCAGAGGACTCCTGCAAGCAAACCCCATGCATTTGCGTGTGCCTTTACTTGCCCAGCACTTGGTAAATGTAGGAGTAAAGGGTGGAACAGAATTCTTTTCACAGAGTTTCACTTTACTGGATATATCATGTACCCTCATGTCCTAAAATATAATCTCTATGGTGTAGAGCCGATTGTGCCTAATATTAGCCCGGTACCTGGTATATGTAAGGCTCAAGGGTGGAACAGAATTCTTGCCACATTGTTCCAGTTTCCTGAAAAATCATGTAACTTCATGTCCTAAAATATAATCTTTTCATGTACTTTTTTAAAAACAATGAAGGTTTCTGCAACCATCATCTTTTCAATCAGTAAGTTCCAGACTTGCGCTACCCTATCTACACCAACAGGAATGAAGTGGAAATGATCGAGAGCTTCAAGTTTCTCGGTGTCCGGATCACCAACAATCCATCCTCGTCCCTCTACACTGATGCTGTAGTTAAGAAAACCCACCTGTACTACTTCAGGAAGCTAAGGAAATTTGGCATGTCTGCTACAACACTCTCCAATTTTTACAGATGCACCATAGAAAGCATCCTTTCCGGATGCATCACAGCTTGGTACAGCTCCAGCTCAAGACCACGAGACACTACAGAAGATTGCAAACGTAGCCCAGTCTATCACACAAACTAGGCTCCATCTGTTGACTCCGTCTACACTTCTCACTGCCTTGCAAAAGCAGCCAGCGTAATCAAGGACTCTACCCACCCCAAACATACTCGTTTCCATCTTCTTCTGTAGGGAAAAAGATACAAAAGTCTGACATCATGTACCAGAACATAACATGAGCAGGAATAGGCCATCTAGCCCTTCGAGCCTGCCCCGCCATTCAGTAAGATCATGGCTGATCTGAAGTGGATCAGTTCCACTTTCCCGCTTTCTCCCCATAACCCTTAATTCCCCTGTCTATCAGAAACCTTAACTATATATAAACCTTGACTTAAATATATTCAGCGAGGTAGCCTCCACCACTTCAATGGGCAGAGACTTCCAGAGATTCACCACCCTTTGAGTGAAGAAGTTCCTTCTCAACTCTGATTTAAACTGCAGCGCCCCCCGCCCCCCCAACTATCTTGAGGCTGTGTCCTCTAGTCCTGCTATCCTTTCTAAGCAGGAAGAATCTCTCTACCTCTATCTCTACCCTATCCATCCCCTTCATTATCTTATACGTCTCTATAAGATCCCCCCTCATCCTTCTAAACTCCTACAAGTACAGACCCAGTCTATTTAGTCTCTCTTCATAGGCCAACCCCCTCATCTCCGGTATCAGCCTGGTGAACCTCCTCTGCACTCTCTCCAAGGCCAGTATATCCTTGCGCAAGTGTGGCGACCAAAACTGCACACAATATGCCAGCTGCAGTCTCACCAGTACCCTGTACAGTTGCAGCAAGACCTCCCTACTTTTATATTCTATCCCCCTCGCTATAAAGGCCAGCATTCCATTCACCTTCTTGATCACCTGCTGCACCTGCAGACTGGGTTTTTGCGACTCGTGCACAAGGACCCCCAGGTCCCCCTGCACCGTAGCATGTTGCAGCTTTTCACCTTTTAAATAATAATCCCTCCTACTATTATTTCTGCCAAAGTGGATAACCTCACACTTGCTAACATTATACTCCATCTGCCAGGTCCTCGCCCACTCGCTCAGCCTATCCAGATCTCTCTGCAGACTTTCCACACCCTCCACGCAATTTACTTTTCCACTCATCTTCGTGTCATCAGCAAATTTCGTCACCCTACATTCAGCCCTCTCCTCCAGATCATCTATACAAACGGTAAACAGTTGAGGCCCCAGCACCGAGCCCTGCGGCACTCCACTAGTCACCAACTGCCAGCCAGAATAGAACCCATTGATACCAACTCTTTGCTTCCTATTAGACAGCCAATCCTCTATCCATGCTAACACCTTACCCCCAACTCCGTGCACCCTAACCTTCTGTAGCAACCTTTTGTGAGGCACCTTATCAAACGCCTTTCACAATTCAAGAACAACTTATTCTCTGCTGCCATCAGACGTTTGATTGAAATATCACAAGACCAATTTTAGGGTGATATACAAGTTTTTAATTGTGCCCCCTTCAACCTAAGTCATTGATGTACACCATGAAAAGTAAGGGAACTAATATTGAGTCCTGTGGAGCCCCACTGGAAGCAGCTTTCTAGTCCTGAAAACATTTGCCATCCATTAATTAACCTTTTCTTCTGCCACATGAGTCAAGTTTGGATTCAGTTTGTTACTTTCCCATGGATTCCCATGAGCTTTTATTTTTGCAAGGGGATCAATACTTTAAAACTAATTTGTTTGTTTTTGAGGCAGACCCTACCTCAAAACAAGCTGCACTGAAAATTAAACTGAAAGGGAAGCAGGAAAGGTAAACCTAGAAATAAAACAATTCCCCAGTTTCTAAGGAAACTGAAAACAAGCTGATGCTGAGAAATCAAAACTAAATTGTGGTGAAAGATATAAAAGGGCACCAATTAGCCCAAACAGCAGCAGCAGCTGTTGAATCCATTGATGCAGTCCAAGCAAGTTGAAGAAGGAGGTCCAAATCCAAAAACTGATAATAAATTGCTGTAGCTGTTTCTGTTATTGGAATATATCTTAGGTGGACTGTAGTCTATTTAGACCAGGTTGAACATGTTCTGCAGGTGTTTGCCATTTGTGGGGAGGACCATGCCCTTTGAGCGCTGGTTGTTTGCGTGCTGCTGTCGGCAGGCTCAGATTACACCCTAGAAGAAGAGCTGAAATTCCTTGTGACAAGACCGGGTTTAATGGACTGATCACTAAAATCTGAGTGGACTGCTGAATCAGTTAATAAGATTTGTCTTAGCTGTAACTGCCATTCAAGGAGTAATTTATAGTGCATGTTCAACGACAACCATAATTCAAGACAGATAGCATTTAGTGTTTGCTTTGTTGATTCTTATAAATATTTTTAAACAATGGAATCTTGTGGCTTCATATAAGTTACTGATTTTTGTTAAGATCATAATGCTTTTTTTGACTAGCCTGTTATCTGGCATCTTGTCAAAAATCTTGTTCCAATCCATGTGGCTTACATTAAACTCACTACCAGAGTCGTTTGATGTTGCCTCAAAAAATTAAATGCATTCTGTAACCTCATGATCTGACATCCTCACTTTACCTTTACCATCAAGGTAGGTTCAGCTCTGGTTCATATTCCTCACTCTACCTTTTATCATCAAGTTAGGCGATCATCTTTGGTTCACTGGCAGGAGACCATACCAGGAGGACCAGCAGGCATACCTAAAAATTGGATGCAATCCTGGTGAGGCTCTAACACAGGACTGCATGTATGCCAAACAGAGCAGCATGCAACGGATATAGCTAAATGTTCCCATAACCAACAGATCAGATCTAAAGCTCTGTAGTCCTGCCACATCTTGCCATGTTTGGTGCTGGCCAATTTAAGCAGCTAACTGCAGGAGAATATTCCACATATATCCCCATCCACAATGATGAGGGAGCCCAGCACATCAATACAAAACATAAGGCAGAAGCATTTTCAGCCTTCAACTAGGTGTTCTGAGTGGATGATCCACCTCTGCCACCACCCCAGGTCCCCAGCATCACAGATATCAGTCTTTGGCCATTTTGGTTCACTCTACATAGTATCAAGCAAAAACTGAAGTAATTGGACAATGCAAAGGCTCAGGGCCAAGACAGCATCCTGGCAGCACGAAGAACCTGTGCTCCAGAAATAATGTGGAAATGCCAGTGTTAGACTGGGGTAAACACATTCAGAAGTCTCGACTCCAGGTTAAAGTTCAACAGGTTTATTTGGTAGCAAATGTCACTAGCTTTTGGCATGCTGCCCCTTCATCAGGTGAGTGGGAGTTCTATTCACAAACGGCATATAAAGACACAAACTCAGTTTACAAAATAATGATTGGAATGTGAGTTTGTACAGGTAATCAAGTCTTGAAAGTACAGGCAGTGTGAGTGGAGAGAGCATTAAGCACAGGTTAGAGATGTGTATTGTCTCCAGACAGGTCAGTTAGTGGGATTTTGCAAGTCCCGGCAAGTCGCGGGGGTTACAGATAGTGTGACATGAACCCAAGATCCCGGTTGAGGCTGTCCTCATGTGTGGAACATTGTCACGTGGTATTCATTCATCCGTTGTCATAATGTCTGTATGGTCTCGCCAATGTACCATTCATGACACACACAGTCGCTGAGCAGAGACTGATGGCCAAGTTCTGCACACGTGAGGATGGCCTCAAATGGGATCTTGGGTTCATGTCACCCTATCTGTAACCCCCACGATTTGCCTGGATGTGCAAAATCTCACTGACTGTCCTGTCTGGAGACAATACACATCTCTTAAACCTGTGCTTAACGCTCTCTCCATTCACATTGTCTGTATCTTTTAAGACTTGATTACCTGTAAAGGCTTGCATTCCAATCATTATTTTGTAAATTGAGTTTGTGTCTTTATATGCCCTGTTTGTGAATAGAACTCCCACTCACCTGCCGAAGGGGCAGTGAACAAAGAACATCCCAGCACGGGAAACAGGCCCTTCGGCCCAACGAGCCCGCTCCGCCACATCTTCCCACACCTACCCCACCCTGTGTGTATGTGAGTGGAACCTCTAATGTAGCCAGATTCAGGGGAGAATAGTGTCAATTTGGTACACCAATCAGCCTAAGAGCACATCTTTGGGGTGTGGGAGGAAACTGGAGCGCCTGGAGGAAACCCACGCAACCACAGGGAGAATGCGCAAACTCCCACAGACACCAGCCCAAATCCATGTATCTGCACAGCTAGCAGTGATAGTCACTGAGCTGTTGCGGTGCCCATCTGCTGGTCCAGGAGTAAGCACACACAACGACACGAGGCCACTCCCGGAACCTCCAAGAGCAGCCCACGCACGACCCACCGTGTGCATGCCCCTCATTTGACAACAAGGTGGACCGACCCTGTGGAATAAAAAGACAATACGTTAACATATACAACTACATTTCCGGTGTCGTCCCGAGGCTCTGACCCTATTTAATACCCTCCACTATAACCCTCCATCCTTGCTTCGCTCATGTCTGTCTAAGTAAACCTTAAACAAGTCCAACGTGCCTGCCTCCACCACCCTACTCGGTAGCATGTTCCATACCCCCATGACCCTCTGCGTGAAAAACCTTCCTCTCATATCCAAATTATACTTCTCCCCCCTCACTCTTAGATCGTGACCTCTCGTAATTGTCCCCAATCTAGGGAAAAGCCTACCACTGTTTATCTATTCCCATCAGTATTTTATATACCTCTATCATATCACCCCTTAATCTCCGCCTTTCTGAGGAGAAGAGCCCCAGTTTCTCCAACCTTTCCTCGTAACTCAGTCCTTCCATGCCAGGCAACATCCTGGTAAACCACCTCTGCACCCTCTCCAGGGTCTCCACGTCATTCCGGTAGTAAGGTGACCAGAACTGGACGCAATACTCCAAATGCCATCTAACCAACGTTCTGTACAACTGAAGCATTAGACGGCAGCTCTTATACTCTATACCCCTTCCTATAAAGGCTAGCAGTCCATAAGCTTTTTTCACAACCTTCTCTACCTGTGTCGACACCTTCAGAGAGTTGTGCACCTGCACTCCCAGGTCCCTCTGTATCTCTATACTCTTAATCGGTCTAACTGCTCCCTGCATTATTCCTTTCAAAATGCATCACCTCGCATTTGTCAGGATTAAATTCCATCTGCCCAATATACCAACCTATCTATGTCCTGCTGTGTCACCTGACAGTCCTCCTCAGTATCTGCCAATCCTACCATCTTGGTGTCATCCACAAATTTGCTCATCACACCACGTACGCCCTCTTCCAAGTCGTTTATATATACTACAAAGAGGAGAGGTCCCAGTACTGAGCCCTGCGGCACACCACTGGTGACTGGCCTCCAGCCAGAAAAGGTCCCCTCGACAACTACTCTCTGTCTCCTATTTCCCAGCCAGTTTTCGACCCACCTAGCTACCTGTCCTTGTATCCCATGTGCCTTAACCTTTTCTACCAGCCTATCGTGAGGGACTTTGTCAAACGCCTTACTGAAATCCATATAGATGACATCAACGGCTCACCCATCGTCAACTGTTTTTGTCACCTCCTCGAAGAATTCCACCAGATTCGTAAGGCAAGACCTCCCCCGAACAAAGCCATGTTGCGTATCCCTAATCAGATCGCAACGCTCCAAATGCTCATACATCCTATCCCTAAGAATTTTTTCCAATAATTTTCCTACCACAGATGTCAAACTCACTGGTCTATAATTACCAGGGTTATCCCTACTACCCTTTTTAAACAGCGGTACCACATTAGCTACCCTCCAGTCTTCTGGGACCTCACCTATGTCCAAAGAAGAGACAAAGATTTGCGTCAGAGGCCCAGCAATTTCATCTTTCACCTCCCTAAGCAGCCTGGGATAAATACCATCAGGCCCCAGAGCTTTATCCGTTTTTATGCTACCTAAAAACCTTAGCACTTCCTCCCTCATAATGGATATTTCCTTCCACTGATCTACAGCTCCTTCCAAGACACTACACGACACCGATCCCCTCTCCTTCGTGAATACCGACGCAAAGTATTCATTCAGGATCTCCCCCATTCCCTCAGTCTTGATACATAGCTCTCCTCCCTTGTCCCTAAGAGGACCAATTTTCCCTCTAACCACTCTCTTGCTCCTAATATAAGAGTAAAATGCTTTTGGATTTTCCTTAATCCTATCGGCCAAGGCCATTTCATGCCCCCTTTTTGCCCTTCTAACTCCCCTTTTTAGCTCCCTCCTACTCTCTCTATATTCCTCCAGTGCACTCTCCGTTCCCAGTTGTTTCGACCTAACATATGCCTCCCTCTTCTTCCTGACCAAGTCTTCTATACCCCCTGTAATCCACAGCTCCCTAATCCTGCCTTTCCCATCCTTCCTCTTTACCGGCACGTGCTTTTCCCGCAACATTTTCAGTTTGCCCTTAAAAGCCTCCCACTTACCAACTGTGGACTTGCCAGCTAACAACCTCTCCCAATCAGTGTCCTTCAGCTCCCTCCTAATCTGACTATAGCTCGCCTTCCCCCAGTTCAGAACCCTCCCCTTCGGCCGGCACTCATCCCTTTCCATTTTTATCCTAAAGTAGACGGACTTGTGGTCACTGTTAGCCATATGTTCGCCTACCTCAACCTCAACCACCTGCCCTGGCTCATTTCCCAGCACTAAATCCAGTATAGCCCCCTCCCTAGTCAGGCTCGTTATGTACTGCTCTAGGGACCCTTCCAACACACACTTTACAAACTCCTCTCCCTCCGTACCCCCAGCTCTAGGCACCTTCCAATCTACTCCAGGAAGGTTAAAGTCACCCACTACAACTACCTTATTCTTTCTGCACCTATCTAAAATGTCTCTGCAAATACCTTCCTCCACTGACCTCGGGCTGTTGGGTGGCCTATAGTATACCCCTAGCATCGTAATCTCTCCCTTTTTATTCCTCAACTCCACCCACAGCGGCTCAATCCCTAACTCCTCCATATTGTCCTCCCTCTGCACTGCTGTGATGTGCTCCTTTACTAACAACGCCACCCCACCACCTCTCTTCAACCCTCCTCTGTCACACCTAAAACACATACCCAGGAACATTCAGCTGTCAATCCTGCCCTTCACGTAACCACATCTCCGTCACTGCCACCACATATAACTTCCTCACAAACATCAAGGCTCTAAGCTCATCCGTCTTACCCGTCACACTCCTCGCATTGAAACAGACGCAGTCCAACCTGCCAGTGCCTCTCAGAACCTCCTCCTCCCTGCTAATTTTCCTTTCACCCAAACCTACCCTATCACCCAACTCCCTCCCGACCCCAGTGCTTACTGAGCTATCAGACACATCCCCACCCCCCCTCCCTATTAGTTTAAACCCTGGCTAAACACTCCAGCTAACCTCCCTGCTAAGACATTTGTCCCTCTCTCATTCAAATTTTCCCCATCCCTCCTATACAGTTGCCCTTCTCTCACAAATACCTCCCAGTGGTCTACAAAAATGAAGCCCTCTACCTTGCACCAATCCCTCAGCCACGCATTCAGTTGCATGATCTCGTTATTCCTAGCCCTACTGGTACTAGGCAGCAGCCCAGAGAATGCCACCCTAGAGGTCCTGTTCTTCAGTTTGGACCCCAACTCCCTAAATTGCCTATGTACACCTGCCCTATTCCGCCTTCCTACGTCCCTCTCCCCTGCATGTATTATTACCTCTGCCTGGGTCCCCTCCCCTTTCAAAATTCCCTCTATCCTTTCCGTTATGTCCTGTACCTCTGCTCCAGGGAGGCAGACCACCATCCTGGAATCGCGCCTCTGCCCACAGAACCTCCTGTCGATTCCTTTGACCTTCCCATCCCCTACCACTATCACGTTGCCAGCCCCCTTCTGTCCCTCTGAGTCATTCTGGCCCACCTGACTATCCTTTTGTGCCCCTGTCGATGAACCTTGGGGAGCCACTGGGCAGGTCTGAGGACCAGGACTATTCTTCTTCTTCCTCTTCTTCCTCTTGACAGTTGTCCACCCAGCCTGCTCCTCAGCCCCTGGGACCTCCTCTTGCTCATCGTTCCTAGCCATTAACTCTTCATTTTCCCTGACCAGAAACGCATCCTCTAAACGCCCCTCTAGTTGCCTGACCTGGGCCCTTAACCGCTGCAACTCTAAACACATAACACAGATGTGGACCCTCAGGAGACACGATGCCTCCAAGAACTCCCACATGTGGCACCTAACACAGCTTATGTTCCTCCCCATAGCCCCTGCCATGTCCCAACCTCCCTTGGGTTTGTATGTGTCGAAACGCAACCCGGGAAAGATAGAAACTGCAACTCGCCTTCTCTAAGCCTGCTGTAGCTTAAGCCCAGCGAGCCAAAGCCCTTATAACTCTCACTCAGCTCCCCACTCACTCCGCTACCCGCTCCCAACGCTGCCCGCTGTCTATCACTGCCTTCTTTTCCAACAATCCCCTCGCCTAACTTCTGGTACGGAAGTAAAATACACACACACAAACCCCGCGAACCGGAAGTGCAGTCAGAAAGTGATTCCAAGTAAATTCAATGCTCACCAAAGCCACCAGGTACACTGCTCTGGAGAACAGTGCTCCGAAAGCTAGGGGCTTTTGCTACCAAGTAAACCTGTTGGACTTTAACCTGGTGTTGTGAGACTTCTTACTCTCCAGAAATAGCCATACCTTAGCCCAAGCTGTTCCAGTACAGTTACAACATTACCAAACACAACATTACCCAACAACATGGAAATTGCCCAGGTATGCCCTGTCCATAAAAAGCAGGACAAATCTTATCTGGCCACTTACCATCCTTTTGGTCTACTTTCTATCATCAAAAAGAAATGGAAGGTATCATTGACAGTGCCTGCATGGCACTTATAAAAGAATAAAGTCACCATAGGCAGTGACTAGTGGTGACTTAACCTGCAGATCACCACACCCCTGGTGAGGTGCAAGCTCGAGAAGATGGGCCTTCATGAATAACCTCAGCTGGATCACTCTATATCACTGTGCACCCAACTGAGCTAAACTGACTGCTGTGTCCTGGATGCTTCAAGCTGCTTGAGTGTTGCTGAAACTACAGTCATCCAGACTAGTGACATTTACTCCATCTCACTCCTGACTTGTGCCTTGTAAATGGCAGACAGGCTGTGGGAAGTCAGGAACGGAGCTGCTTGTTGCAGAATTCCCAGCATCTGACCTCATTGTCAGTCTGTATATGGCTGCTCCAGTTAAATTTTTGATTGTCCACGAGGGATTCAGAAATGATAATGTCATTGAATGTCGACAAGAAAGGTTCATTCTCCCATTGTTGGAGAGATGGTCTCTACTTGGCACTTGCATGACGTGAATGTCACTTGCTGCTCTGTGTGATGTCAGAGTTACCTGTTCATTGTCGGCCCAAGTCTGAAGTTGCCAAAGTCTTGCTGCATATGGGCATGGACTGCTTTATTACCTGAGGAGTTGCAAATGGTTTTAAACTTGCAATCATTAGCAAATATCCCGACTTTTGACCTTATGATGGAGGAAAGGTCATTGGTGAAACAGGTGAAGATGGTTGGGCCTCAGACAATACCCTCAGCAATTCAAGCAACAATGTTCTGGGGCTGAAATGATTGGTTTCTTGGGGCGGAAAGGATTGGCCTCCTGAAACTGAGATGATTGACCTCCAACAACCACAACTGTCTTCATTTGTGCTCAATGTATCACCAACCATTGGAGAGTTTTCCTTCTGCTTCCTCCTGACTGCAGCTTTGCGAGGATTCTTTGATACCGTACTCGGTCATATACTTCCTTGATGTCAAGGATGCTCGTTCTCACCTCCTAAATTCAACTTAATGAGATCTGGAGCTGAGCAATCCTGACAGAACCCAAATTGGGCATCAGTGAGCAGGTTATTGTCATTTAAATATCATTTGAAAAGATACTGTTAATTATGAGCTGTAACTTCCTGTGGTAAGTTTGATGTGCATTTAATGTACAAATCCAGCAAGTTTTAAAACAAAAAATCGTGTCTAAGAGCAAGGTGTTGTTTATGCAATGGCAGTGGTGGAGCAAAGAAGGCAATTAAGTGTTTTAAATAGATGTAGCTGGTTGTGGCATATGCCTTCTCCAAACTCACTGGCCAATTTTTAAATTCATGATAGGTGCGTAATGAACTCACTTATTTTTCCAAGAAGATTTAGACCCTTGGTTTAGCAGCTATGCCCTTTTAGACTCAAACCAACTCAGCCATTGGTAGCTGCTGAGCTGCTGTTGGTGGTAAGCATTGAAGTCTCCCACCCGGAGTACGTTCTGTGTCTTTGCTACCTTCAGTGCTTCTTCCAACTGGTATTCAGTAAGAAATACTGGTTCATTAGCTGGGCAGAGGTGGTGGTCATCAGGTGTTTTTCTTCTCCATGTTTGACCAGACGCCAGGGACTTTGTGGGGCCTAGAGTCAATGTTGAGGACTTGGAAGGCAACTTCTTTATACTGCTGTGCCACTGCTATCTCTAATGAATCTGTCCTGTTGGTGGGACATGACTTACCCAGGGATGGGATGTCTAGGGTATTCAGTGAATAATACTACATCAAGCTGTTGTTTGATTAATCTGTGGACCTGCTGTTCCAATTTTACACCAAGCCCCGGATTCTCTTGCACATGGCACTGTGGTGAGACTTTCAAAATTATAAGTGTTACACCTTCTTTTACACAAAACCTAGATCTCTCAACTTCTGTGTATGAGAAAAATTATGTTTATACATCCTTGTTTTCGGATCTCTCCGTGACCACGTCCCTCCACATCTCGGTAGCCTCCTCCGTCGCTGTTACCCTCGAACGTTTCTGTGCTCGTGCAGATCTAACTTGATCCCTGATTTTTAATCACATCACTATTGCTGATTTTGACTTAGAAACAGAAGTAGATGAAGAATGAGATGGCTCCTGGAATCGCTTTACACTGGATTTGCAAACATTTTGTCTCAATTTTGGACCATTTTGAAATGTTATCCCATGACCGTGTACTTTAGTTTCGTTTATTTATTAGCGTCACAAGTAGGCTTACATCAACATTGCAATGAAGTAACTATGAAAATCCCCTGGTCACCACAATCCAGTGCCTGTTCAGATACAGTGATGGAAAATTTAGCATGGCCAAGGCACCTAATCAGCATATCTTTTGGACCGTAGGAGGAAACGGGGGCACCCCAGAGGAAATCCACGCAGACATGGGAGAGCGTGCAAACTCTGCACACACAGTGACACAAGCTGGAAATTGAACCTGGGTCCCTGGTGCTGTGAGGCAACAGTACTAACCACTGTGCTGCCCTAACCACTCTTGATGCAATCTGATCTAAAATCATTGTACAGTTTTTTGGTGTTGTATTAATTTTCCTGTAAAGCAAGTATGATTTTGTTGTTTCACTTGAAAGTATTCACTTTTACAGTAATTTATTCCTATATTTATCAAATAATTAAATGATGTACTTGATTGTGAAGTAGAAATTCTGTGGAAATGTGATCCATATCACTGGGGTGTAGCATTTCAGCAACTGCAATTGGCTTAATTTAATCTTTGTGAGGGATGAAAATGATGTAATTGTAAATTATTTACAGCATTATGATTCAGTTTAAGCAAAATTCCATCACTAAATTCTTGTAAAATATTATATGTAAACTTGTGTGATTTGAGTCCAAGTAGGAACATAAGATTTGGGAGCAAGAGTAAGCCATTTGATTTTTTTGAGCTTGTTTCACCATTTAATAAGCTTGTGGCTGATCTGGTTGTGATCTCAACTCCACTTTCCTGTCTGCTCTTCATGACCCTGGACTCCCTTGTCTAGCAAAAATCTATGTAACTCAGTCTTGAATAAATTCAAAGAAACAGTCTCCATTACTTTCTGGGAAAGAAAGTTCTGCAGATTAATTACCTTAGTCTGAAGGAATAAATTTTTCCTTATCTCCATTTTATACTTGTTAGTTTTAGTTTCCGCCAGAAGAGGAAACTGGGTGGACTACACCCTAGGGTTTTAAAAGAGATAGCTGAGGAAATTGTGGAGGCATTAGTGGTGATCTTTCAGGAATCACTGGAAGCAGGAAGGGTACCAGAGGACTGGAAAGTAGCGAATGTAGCACTGCTATTTAAGAAGGGAGAGAGGCAGCACACTGTTAGCCTGACTTCAGTCATTGGCAAGATTTTAGAATCCATTATTAAAGATGAGACCGCAGGGTACTTTGAAGTGCATGATAAAGTAAGACTGAGTCAATATGGCTTTGTCAAGAGGAGGTCATGTCTGATGAATCTATTAGCGTTCTTTGAGGAGATAACAAGGAAGTTAGATAAAGGAGAGCCAGTGGATGTGATTTATTTAGATGTGCAGAAGGCCTTTGAGAAACTGCAACATAGGAGATTGTTAAACAAGTGCCCAAGGTGTTAAGGGTAAAATCCTAGCATGGATAGAGGATTGGTTGACTGGCAGAGGCAGAGAGTAAGGATGAAAGGCTCTTTCTCAGTTTGGCAGCCGGTGACCAGTGGTGTGCCTCAGGGATCGGTGCTGGGACCACAACTTTTCACAATATACATTAACGATTTGGAGGAAGGAACTGAAGGCACTGTTGCTAAGTTTGCACATAATACAAAGATATGTGGAGGAACAGGTAGCATTGAGAAAGCAGGGGGGGGCTGCAGAAGGACTTGGACAAGTTAGGAGAGTGGGCAAAGAAGTGACAAATGGAATACAATGTGCAAAAATGTGAAGTTATGCACTGGAAGGAGGAATGGAAGCATAGACTAGATTCTAAATAGTAAAGTGCTTCGGAAATCAGAAACACAAAGGGACTTAGGAGCCATTGTTCAAGATTCTCTTAAGGTTAACGTACAGGTTCAGTTGGCAATTAGGAAGGCAAATGCAACATTAGCATTCATGTCGAGAGGGCTAGAGTACAAGAGCAGGGGATGTACTTCTGAGGCTGGATAAGGCTCTGGTCAGACGCCATTTGGAGTATTGTGAGCAGTTTTGGGCCCCTTTATGTCATCATTGGCTACAGGTATAGTGCCGGAAGACTGGAGGATAGCAAATGTTGTCCCCTTGTTCAAGAAGGGGAGTAGAGACAGTCCTGGAAATTATAGACCAGTGAGCCTTACTTCTGTTGTGTGCAAAGTTTTGGAAAGGATTGTAAGAGGTAGGATTTATAATCATCTAGAGAGAAATAATTTGATTAGTGATGGTCAGTGCGGTTTTGTGAAGGGTAGGTCGTGCCTCACAAACCTTATCGAGTTCTTTGAGAAGGTGGCCAAAGAGGTGGATAAGGGTAAAGCAGTTGACTTGGTGTATATGGATTTTAGCAAAGCATTTGATAACGTTCCCCACGATAAGCTACTGCAGAAAATACAGATGCATGGGATTGAGGGTGATTTAGCAATTTGGATCAGGAATTGGCTAGCTGATAGAAGACAGAGGGTGGTGGTTGATGGGAAATATTCAACCTGGAGTTCAGTTACTAGTGGTGTACTGCAGGGATCTGTTTTGGGGCCACTGCCGTTTGTCATTTTTATAAATGACCTAGATGAGGGTGTAGAAGGATGGGTTAGTAAATTTGCGGATGACACTAAAGTCGGAGGAGTTGTAGACAGTGAGGATGGATGTTACAGCTTGCAGAGCGACATAGATAAGCTGCAGAGCTGGGCTGAGAGGTGGCAAATGGAGTTTAATGCAGAAAAGTGTGAGGTGATTCACTTTGGAAAGAGTAACAGGATTACAGAATATTTTGCTAATGGAAGGACTTTTGGTAGTGTCGATGAGCAGAGGGATCTTGGTGTACATGTGCATAGATTCCTGAAAGTTGGCATCTGGATTGATAAGCTTGTTAAGAAGGCTTTTATTGGTAGAGGGATTCAATTTCGGAGCCGTGAGATCATGTTGCAGCGGTACAAAACTCTGGTGCAGCCGCACTTCGAGTATTGCGTACAGTTGTGGTCGCCGCATTATAAGAAGGATGTGGAAGCATTGGAAAGGGTGCAGAGGAGGTTTACCAGGATGTTGCCTGGTATGGCGGGAAGGTCTTATGAGGAAAGGCTGAGGGACTTGAGGTTATTTTCGTCAGAGAGAAGAAGGTTAAGAGGTGACCTAATTGAGGCATACAAGATGATCAGAGGATTAGAGAGGGTGGACAGTGAGAGCCGCCTTCCTCAGATGGTGATGGCTAACACGAGGGGACATAGCTTTAAATTGACGGGTGATAATTATAGGACGGATGTCAGAGGTAGGCTCTTTACTCAGAGAATAGTAAGGGCGTGGAATGCCCTGCCTGCAGCAGTTGTGGACTCGCCAACTTTAAGGGCATTCAAATGGTCATTGAATAGGCATATGGATAATATTGGAATAGTTTAGGTTAGAGGGTCATTAGATTGGTTCCACTGGTCAGCGCAACATCGAGGGCTGAAGGGCCTGTACTGCGCTGTAATGTTCTGTGTTCTATATCTTGGGAAGCATGTGCTGGCCTTGGAGAGGGTCTGGAGAAGGTTCATAAAAATGATCCCTTGATTGAAGAGCTTGTCCTTTGAGGAACAGTTGAGAACTTTGGGTCTGTACTCTTTGGAGTTTAGAAGGATAAGGTGGGATCTTGTTGAAACATACTGTGAGGCCTGGAAAGTGGACATGGAGAAGATGTTTCCACTAGTAGGAAAACTAGAAACAGAGGGCACAACCTGAGACTAAAGCGACCATCCTTTAAAACAGAGATGAAGAGAAATTTCTTCAGCAAAGAGTGGTGAATCTGTGGAATTCTTGCTGTAGAAGGCTGAGGAGGCCAGGTCATTGAATGTCTTTAAGACAGAAATAGATAGGTTCTTGATTACTAAGGGGATCAGTGGTAATGGGAATGAGAAAAAAATCAGCCATGATTGAATGGCAGAGCAGACTCGAAGGACCGAGTGGCTTAATTCTGCTCCTATGTCTCATGGTCTTATGAAACATTCTCAAATAAGCATCCAATCAAATCATAGATTAGAATAGTGTCCGGAGGATCTTGTATGTTTCAGTATCTGTGACAGAGCAGTGGGACGCATTCAAAAAGGAAATATGGAGAGTACGGGGCCCATGCTCTAATAAAGAGAAAGGGTGGGACCAACAAATCCATTGAACCCTGGGTATCGAGGGATATGCAGCATTGAATAAAGAGAAAAATGGAGGCTTGTGGCAGACATCAAGGGCTCAAAACAGCAGAAACCCAAGTGGAGTTTAGAATTTGCAAGAGGGAACTTAAAAAGGAAGTTAGATATACAAAAAGGGGGACATGAAAGAATCCTGGCAGGTAAAATAAAGGAAAATCCTAAGTTGTTTTACAAGTACATTTAGTGTAAAGGGTTAACCTGGGAAAGAATTGGGCCCATTAAGACCACAGTGGTAATTTTTATGTGAAGCTAGAGAACACAAGTAGGGTTCTAAATTAATACTTTATGTTGGTGTTCACTTGAGAGATATAGTGTGGGCAGAGAAATCAGGGAGAAGAACTGATACCAAGCCATCCACATCCTTCCGTACTACAATGTTTCTGCATTTAAATAATATACTGCCTTTCTAATCTTGATACCGAATTGGTGAAGTTCACATTCACCCATGCATACTCCACCTGCCAAATATTTGCTCACTCACTTAACCTGCCCCTCTCTCTTTGCAAACTCTCTACCTCCTCTTTATAACTTAGTTTCCCACTTATTTTGGTGTCATTAGCAAATTTAACTACCATACATCTGATCCCTTCATTCTACATGTGGTATACTCACACTATAAATTGTAAAAGGTTGAGGACCCAACACTGATCCTCATGGCAGTGCACTGCTCTTCACCCTTGCTCTTTACTTCCTGTTGGCTAATCAATCTTTTAATATGTTATCCTCTACACCGTGTGCTTTTGCGTAGTAACCTCTGATATGACACCTTATTGAATGTGTTTTGTAAATCCAAGAATACCAGAGTTCCCCTGTATCCACCTTGAATGTTAATTCATCAAAACTCTGAAAGATTAATTAAATGCCTGCATAGTGGTACAGTGGGTTAGCACTACTGCCTCACAGCGCCAGGGACCTGGGTTCAATTCCTGGCTTGGGTCACTGTCTGCGTGAAATTTGCACATTCTCCCTGTGTCTGTGGGTTTCCTCTGGACGCTCTGGTTTCCTCCCACAGTCCAAAGGTGTGCAAGTTAGGAGAATTGGCTGTGCTAAATTCTCACTCAGTATGTCCGAACAAGTGCCAGAATGTGGCAACTAAGGAGTTTTCACAGTACCTTTATTGCAGGGTGAATGTAAGCTTACTAATAAATAAGCTACTTTTCTTTAAACGCCGGTTTCCCTTTCATAAGACGATGTTGGTTCTGCTTGATCACGTAATTTTAAGTGTCCTGCCCTACGTCTTTTCCCTACGACAGATGTTAAGCTATAGTTTCCTGCTTTTTGTCCCCCTCCTTAGCTATTTTTCACACTGTGGGGGCCATTCCAGAATCAAAGGAAGTTTTGGAGATTATAACTAATGCATTTACTATCTGTGCCACCTTCTTTTAAAACAGTAGGATGCAAACCATCTGGTCATGGGAACTTGTCAGCCTTTGGGTCTGAAAGTTTTTCAAATATCTTTTCTCTGGTGATTGTGATTGTTTTAAGTTCATCCCTCCCAATTACCTCTTCAAGCATTTTTAGGGAGTTTTCTACCATAGAGACAGACCTGTTCTACCATCTCTTTGTTTTCATTACCTGTTCCTCAGACGCTCTCTCTGGAGGACCAAAACTAGCTTTAGTTGCTCTTTTCCTATTCAAATATTTAAAAGGTGTGATATTTTGCTAGATGCTGTAGAAGTCATGATTTTAACTTTGTGCAACCTGAACACTTGTCATATTTTACTATTGTGTCTGATGTCATGGCCTGAATTTGCCCTTCAACATGAAGCATAACTTTAACTCTGGGAGGCTCTAACCATGTTGTTAATAGCTTTTCCACATTTTCCTGGATTTTAGTTTGGAATATGTCACAACAAACATACCACCGAATAGGAAGCAGCACAGCCAATAGTCTGTAATTTGTTCCAAAGCCAATACTTCTCCAAAAGTTGTCATGATCCATAGCTTTTGTACATGGTCGTAAATTAACACGAAGCCAGGAAACTCAAAGTGGGACCCTGTTTTTGTAAATTATTGGCCTCTCGTTCCAAGAAGGCTTTGAATGAGAGGTGTGCCATGGATGCAGAAGTATATGCAAATTATAGCAGGTGAAAGTTGTAAAAAGAGAGTTTATCCATAATGTAACGTTCTGCTGAAACATTTGGAGATTCTTTTAATGTTATGTTCATGGGACATGGAGTATGCCAGGAGATTTCTGCTCTGGGACTCTGTCTGTTTCATGAGTTCTTCCATGTAGGAGGAAAATGTTCCAGATTATTGCAGTAACTCTGATGCAGCTAAATACATTAATCTCCCTTTCCTAATCATTAGTGGCTAGATTCTAACACGAATCAAGGGAAATAGCTGTTGCCGCTCTCTCTGAATGGTGGATGAAACTGTCAGATGAAGTATTTAACTGTTTTTGAGGGTTTCAGTTGAAGCAGTGCCTGGAAATTTGTTATTAAACTAGCATAACTGTTGATGGAGTTCCCAAGGTGGCCAGTACTGCCGATACTTAAGATAATAGAAGACTCAGAATTCAGTGTCTCAGTTGAAAGATGTAACTTACTTAAACCGGCAGCTGCTAGGAGAAATCATTAAAGGGTCAGGACGGCTCTGAGAGCATTTTGACCTCTCCACTGAAATCTGACATGTACAATTCAGAACAGATCATTTGATTTATTATTGTCACATTTATTAGTATGCATAAAAAGTATTGTTTCTTGCGTACAATACAGACTGCAATACTGTGCATAGGGTTGGACTGGAGAGGGTGCAGAATGTAGTGTCGCAGTCATAGCTAGGGTGTAGAGAAAGATCAACTTAACACGAGTTGGTCCATTCAGAAGTCTAATGGCAGCAGGGAAGAAGCTTTTGCTGAGTTGGGTGGGGCATGATCTCAGACTTTTATATTTTTTCCCCAACAGAAGGTGGAAGAGAGTATGTCTGGGATGCGTGGGGGCCTTGATAATGCTGGCTGCATTTCTGAGGCAGCGGGAAGTATAGACAGTGTCAATGGATGGGAGACTGGTTTGAACAATGGACTGGGCTGCATTCATGACCCAGGTTATAGGTTTTCTTACCAATTACTCCTGCCTTTCATTAGCTTTAAATTAATCATCTTCAAGATACATAAATGAACAATAATACCTGCCATATACCTTAGCCAATCGCATCTTACCCTCTGGCATGATTGCATTTTATTAGTCCATAGAATCCAGAAACTGACTCCTATCTTAGCTGACCCCACTTCCTGTGTTGCCTAGTAGCCTCAGACGTTAGCCCAACATTCAAATTAATGTTCTAATGAGTTCCCCCATAGATTGGAGGAGTTTGGGGTGAATGGGATCAATTTGTAGCAAATGGGATCAAAAGTTATAGAGACTAAGCAGGATTAGACTCTTGAGTTGGACGATCAGCCATGATCGTAATGAATGGTGAAGCAAGCTCGAAGGGCCAAATGGCCTTCTCCTGCTCCTATCTTCTATGTCTATTGTCACTGCCAAACCAGAATAACACATGACTCCACATCTGGGCATGCAACCATTTCATATGGACAGTGAATAAACTCTATTCATGAAATATGATAAGATATTCTCTCCGTCTGAAACTCTGCTGATAAATATTGCATATTCTCAAGGCCTTCACACTCGTAGAATACAGCTTTGCCCCAATGCCCTTTAGGATGATGCTGCACAGCAAATTGCCTTTGGCTAAAGTGAACAATATACCTTAAAAAATACATTCAAAATATCAGCATATGTGTTTTAAAACCATAGTCACTTGTTTACATCTCTTACTGTATCTTGTGTGTAAACTGCTTTCTTGTTAGCTCATAAGTCTGTTTAATAAGTCATTAACTTGATGCTGGCAGTTCTGTTAGAGTCTTAATGTGTAATGGTTTACAAGTCTTACTAACCTATTAGGATTCCCCCCTTAAAATAATTCAGTCACACAATTTCCTGGAGCTTCTCCACTGGAATAATAATGTATAAAGTAGAAGTGTCTTTTTTGAGAATTTGAACCATTTGAGCCAATTCATAATATTTAAGTCAGGATAGCAGTTAACCTGACACTTATGGAAAATAGTTAAAACACTATTTGTAAACATTCATCATGGTATAACAGTGCACGTTAATAATTTAACTGAAGAAACTAAATGCAATATCTCCAAATTTACAGATGACACAAAACTGGTTGGGAGGGTGAGCTGTGAGCAGGATGCAGAGATACTTCAGTGTGCTTTGGACAAGTTGAGTGAGTGGGCAAATGCATGGCAGATGCAGTATAATGTGAATAGCTGTGAGATTATCCACTTTGGTAACAAAAACAGGAAGGCAAATTGTTATCTGAATGTTTTTAGATTGAGAGAGGGGAATGTGCAGACTGAAGTGTCTCTGAAAGTAAGCATGTAGGCACAGTAAGTGGTGAAGATGGCAAATGGTGTGTTGACCTTCATAGTGAGAGGATTCAAGTACAGGAGCAGGGATGTCTTTATGCACTTATGCAGAATCTTGATAAAACCACACCTGGAATATTGTGCGCCGTTTTAGTCTCCTTATCAGTGGAAGGATGTTCTTGCTATGAAGGGAGTGCAGTGAACGTTTACCAGACTGATCCCTGGGGAGGTGAGACTGACATACAAGATAAATTTGAATTGGTTAGGATTAAATTTGCTGGAGTTGAGAAGAATGAGAGGGAGTTCTCACAGAAACCTGCAAAATTCTAACAGGACTGGCCAGGGTAGATACAGAAGGATGTTCCCAATGGCAGGGGAGTGCAAAACGAGGGGTCTCTCTGAGAAAACTGGATGGACTATTTAGGACTGAGAAGAGAGAAATTTCTTCACTGAGTGGTGAGCCTGTGGAATTTCCTACCACAGAAGGCAGTTGAGGCCACTGAATGTTTTCAAGGAGTAAGATAAAGCTCTTTAGGCTAAAGGGATCAAAAAATATGGGGTGTAAAGCAGAATAAGGTTACTGAGTTGGATGTTCAGCCATGATCATAATCTTTTAATTTAATGATAGAGATTTAATGATTGCTATTCTTAATGTCATTCCTAGATGAACCCACAAGTCCTAGTGTTGATCATGAGTCTGCCCACATTCCTGCGTCAGCTGTAATTTCAGCTGGAGTGTCTGAAATACTAACAATAACTGCAGTACCTTCCAGTCCTACTAAACCATCCCCTTTTATTCGTCGCCAGTTGTCACACGATCAAGGTAGGTACTCAAATATAAATTCAAACTCAAGAATTCTAGATTTTGTTCTATAGATTACAGGCCATGAATATGATACATTTTTAATTCTAATAATTTTCTTCAGATGCCATTAGAACCTCTACTCCTGATTCCCAACCGAGTGGAAAAACTGAGCGATCAAAATCATATGATGAAGGATTAGATAATTATAGAGAAGAAAAGTTGTAAGTTGTTTGCAGTTTATGGAGCTTTTTCTGCATTTTAACTGTCTAATTAACCCTTTATTAATAAGAAATTTTATTTTCAGCAGAAAATCAATGAAGCCTATGCCCAGCCTGCAAGGAATTAAGGTTTGTAACTTCTTTAAAAATATAAAGAACCCCATCCTCGTTCTCCATTTCCTATTTGTTAACTGTAGAGAAACTTCAATCTAATTCAGGTCATTGATACACTCTGCATTCAAATAATATGTAAACAACGCTTATTTAAAGAAAGCTGAGTTGTTTAAATGAACATTCCTTAACTTTCAATTAGATTCACTCAGCTTTTTCTCCCTCCTGGTCAATATATTTCCTAGAATTAACTTTTATAAGCATGTATGTAAATGATTTAGCTTGGTATCTGATGTATTCACAGTAACAAAGGCCCTTCAGAAAGTAAAAACAAGGTTCAGTATCACAGTAGTGTCTATGTAGGCCGAATACAGTGGCACACTGTAGCAGGCAAGTGCAATGCCAAACAATCTGCACAGTATTAATTTAGTAGAAGCATTACTGTAGTCTGTTGGTATGTTCCTTGCATGGCTCATGCCAGATATGTTTTTTTTCTAAAGTTGAAGGTTCATATGGGAGGAATTGTAACTTGAGTTAAAAATCATTAGTGGAAGAATGATGTGCCAATATTGCAATACCCCTTAAGTTTGAGACATATCTGGAGTAATGTTTCTGGTAAAGTTTATTGTTGGACTCTGTTGTTCTCATTTATCAATCCATCGATCCGTTTTTGGTTCTCGTATGACTTGCAGTGGAATGTTTTGCACTGTAACTCTGGCATTTTCTTTAGGCCCCAGACAGCCTGAAGTTTTCAGAAGACGTGAGCCCAAGAAGGGACTCTTCATCAGATAGCTTTAGCGATGCTTCAAAAGAAGGATGGCTGCAGTTTCGTCAGATTCTTACAGAAAAAGGAAAGGTAATGTTAATGAGCACTCGTGAGTCTGATTTTTTTAATCACTTTTTAAAATAAGAATTTATTGCTGATTGTAAAATTATTTAATGTCAAAGACCTTTGTTTCTGGAACGATCGTTTAGTGGACATTATATTCAGAGCTGTCAACAGTTAACAAAAGAAAATGTCCCGTTTACAGATTATCCTATGAATCCATCAGTATTTTAACCTGTTTCAAGCAACAGCATCGACAATAGTCGAATGCTGGTATTTTGAAATTTAATGTAAAACTTTTTCTGTATACTGAAGTTTGGTAAGTAAAGTTGCTGTTGTCCCAGATGACTTGAGTCTGCTCTCCCTTTTAAGGGAGAAACACTGATTGGTGATGATTTAACCTGAGGATCACCATACCTCAGGCAAGGGTTAAGGTAGAGAAGGTAGGCCTTCATGAATAGCCTCAGTCAGTATGGGAATTGAACCAGAGCTGTTCGTGTTACTGTGCGTCATGAACCAGCTGTGCAGCCAACTGAACTAACCAACTCCACTTTCTGAAGTTTGGTACGATTCTGGTCTCCAGGGGTAATTCAAAAAAAACCTTTTACAGGATGAGGCAGTCGCTGACGAGGCTAGCGTTTACTGCCCATCTCTGCCCTTTAGAAGTTGGTAAACCACCTTCTTGAACTGCTGGAATCTATCTGGTGGAGGTACACCAATAGTACTATTGGGAATGAGTTCCAAGATTTTGACCCAGGAACAGTGAAACAATGGCAATATAGTTCCAAGTCAGGATGGTGTATGGCTTGGGATGGAGCTTGCAGGTGTTGGTATTCGCATGCACCTGCTCCTTTTGTCCTTCTAAGTGGTAGAGGTCATGCGTTTGGAAGGTGCTGGTAAAAGTGTTTTGGTTATTTGCTACAGTGCATCTTGTAGATAGTATACACTGCTGTAATTGCATCTTAGTACTGGATGGGGTGCCAGTCAAGTGGAATGCTTTGTACTGGATGATGTCAAACTTCTTGATTGTTGTTGGAGCTGTGCTTATTCAGGCAAGGGGAGATTATTCCATCACACTCCTCGCCTAAGTTACTATTTAACAGGACACCAAAAAAAACTCTGAACATAAAACATAAATGTTAAGTTTAAGTTTATTTCTTAGTGTCACGAGTAGGCTTACATTAACGCTGAACATAAGATAATAAGAAATAGGAGCAGGAGTAGGCCATCTAGCCCTTCGAGCCTGCCAGGCCATTCAACAAGATCATGGCTGATCTGAAGTGGATCAGTTCCACTTTCCCGCTTTCTCCCCATAACCTTTAATTCCCTTGTCTATTAGAAACCTATCTACCTATGACTTAAATATATTCAGCGAAGTAGCCTCCACCACTTCATTGGGCAGAGAATTCCAGAGACTCACCACCCTTTGAGTGAAGGAATTCCTCCTCAACTCCAATCTAAACTGCAGCCCCCCCACCACCTTACTTTGAGGCTGTGCCCTCTAGTCCTGCTATCCTTTCTAAGTGGGAAGAATCTCTCTACCTCTACCCTGTCTATCCCCTTTATTATCTTATATGTCTGTATAAGATCCCCCCTCAGCCTTCTAAACTCCAACAAGTTTACTCGTTAACGTAACAGTGTTACCAACGGTAACACTGCTATGAAGTTACTGTGAAAATCCCCTAGCTGTCACAGTCCAGCGCCTATTTGGGTACACTGAAGGAGAATTTAGCATGGCCATTGCACCTAACTGGAGCGTTTTTCAGACTGTGGAAAGAAACAGAGCACTAAAAGAAGCCCTCACAGACATGTTGAGAACGTGCAGACTCCATTACAGCCATTGACCAAGTTGGGAATTGAACCGGGTCCCTGGCGTTGAGTCAGCAGTGCTAGCCACTGTGCCGCCTTATTAGTAAAACATAAATTTTAGAGAACAGGAATGTCTTCATCGCACTAATTAATGTTTGGAATGATCTCAGCAAGATAAGAGACAAACATTCAGGTTACTTAACTCCAAGGCGTTTACTTGTATTTTGTTAATAAGCTAACCAAACTTTTCACATCCCTAACTTTTCCTGTATTCTAACACCGCCCCTTCACAATTGGGAATTTTCACATGACTTGGAAACCCTGAAGGCAATGAATGTATTAGAATTCTCTTGTATGTTTTGTATTTCAGGGCAGCACAAAAAAATAAGATTTGTAAATTCCATCCCACTGCTTTTTATTGTGCTTTCTGTTATCACATAATGCAAAAGGTTGTATAAATTATGCACAACCATTTCGAAAGTATTCAATAGCAACCTTAAAATTGTTTTCAATATTATGGGACATGTACAATAGAACTGTTTGAACTAGTTTTCTCGTGTTCTCCCAGGTAAAGTTTTTCACATTCCAAAGATGTCCATCAGTTCGGGACCACATTACCTGGAGGTTTTCTATGATTTTTAATAATTCAACATTCAAGAAACAACTTGGTTGATTTGAACAATTTGTGTTTAAAATAATACCGTGAAATACACGGGAGCACGGTTTTTAGTAAAGCAGAATAGCAATTGAAATTGGAAGCATAAAAGACGATGTTGAGTCTGTTCCAGTTACAACTATGCAACAAGACCCCAAAGCTTCCCACCCACGAAGAACTATGTAATCTGAGAGAATCAAAAATAAATAAATAAAAATCTGGGTTAGTTCAGTGAAAAAGTATTCTTGGAAATTACTCCCCCGGAACTCGATCAAAGTGGAATCTTAGTTGATGACAATGGCCATTAAGTATGTTGCCCAACATTCTACCCATCTTTTGTGCTTGCCAAATTAACCGTCTCCCGTCACAGCCCTCCTGAATGCCTATATTGAATTTGCTTAGATAATGCATTCTACATCCGAACCACTTGTATTCTGAAAAGAGTCTTGGCTCATATCACATTTGCGTCTTTTGAAAATCACATTTTAATCTTTTCTGAATCCTTTTACGAGCAGGAACCATTTCTCCCTATCTATCATTTCTATCCAGCCCCCTCATGATTTTGAACATCTTTATCAAGTTTCCTCTTGGTCTTCTCCTCTCCAAGGAGAATAGTGCCAATTTCTCCCATCTATTTTACAACTTTGTAACTTCGTAATTTCATAACTAGTTTCTCATCCCTGGAACCATTCAGGTACCCCTTCTGCACTCTCACCAATGAATTAATATCCTTCCTAAAGTGTGGTGCCTAAAAATGTACACAGTACAAAACAAAGTGTGCACATACCGTACTACTATTAATAAGTAGGGTGGCATGGTGACACAGTAGTTAGCACTGCTGCCTCACAGCACCAAGGACCCGAGTTTGATTCCCAGCTTGGGTCACTATCTGTGCAGAGCATGCACGTTTCTCTCTAAAATACCCCCCCCCCCGCCCAGCTGGGGCACTCCTACACTACCTGCCCAGTGTTTTTACTCCATCTGATTGTCATTGTCTGATTGTCACTCATTTTCTTTTGGCCAACATGCTCTCTACCTGCAGTGTGACCATCTTAATATATGCACTATCTATGAAGATCTTAACCTTGTATATGCTCCACAGTGACTCCAGATCCAAAACGCAGATTTTGAGTAGCTGCATCTGGAGACAATTCCTGCACATCTGGATGCCCTGGACACGAAGTGTCCAAGTTCCCACATGCATCCAAATTTGATGCAAGAAAGGTGTTAACGTTAGAAATAAGAGGAGACAATTTAGCCCAATATTTAGGCACATAGATTGCTTTCTGTATCTTTTCATAGCATGTTAATGATCAAAAGACTACATGAGTGCTGCCCTTTATATCTAGAGGTTAGAATACACAGGAAGAAATCATGGGGTAGATGTTTCGGTAGATAAAGCTGTGGGTTAGATCACACCCATAAGCAATTCTGGGCACCACAGTTTAGAAAGGATTTGTTGGCCTTGGGGAAAAATGCAGCACAGATTTACTTAATTTATAAGGAGAGATTGCGCAAACTAGGGTTGTACTTCCTGGAACTTAGGTAGTTACAGTGTGAATTAAGGGGAGATAGAAAGAAGGATAGATAGAAAGGGGTTATTTCCGCTGATCAAGGAGTTTAGAACTAGGGAAATAGCCATAAGCTTAGAGACAGCTCTTTCAAGTGTTTTTTCCCCCATTCGTGGGCTATGGGTGTCGCTGTTATTGCCCATCCCTAACTGCTGTTGAACCAAGTAGCTTGCGATTATGAAAGTCAACCACAGTGCTGTGAATCTGGAGTGAAATATTGGCCAGAACAGGTAATGATGGCACACTTTCTTTCCTAAACGGTATTAATGAACCAGTTGGATTTTACAACAATCAACAATGGTTTCAAGATTATCATTAGACTTTTAATTCCAGATTTTCATTTAATTCAAATTTCACCGTCTTGCTGGGATTTCAAAGGCTACGCATTGTCCTGGGTCTCTGGATTACTCATCCAGTGACAATACACCTACATCACCACCTCCACTAAAGGTAACAACTCCCTTTGACTAACACTTCAACATGAAAAGGTGGTGGAAGTTTGGAATGCTGTTCTGCAAATTTGTGTAGATTGACAATTTGTGTAGGGCCGGGGTGGGGGGGGGGGGGGAGGTGAAAAGAGTACTTCTTTGAGGGTGGGAGGATGCAGTCAGAACACAACCTGAATGATGGCAGGCTGTCGATTTTGTCTGACCATCTAACATTATATGGGAGCAGCTCGGGGTGGGTAGGAAGGTGGTGGACTGGGCAATACTGTAAATGCCCATCTTTAGCAAAAACACACCTTGCAGTGGGGCTGGGTGTAAAATGTAGTACTTGGAAATTGTTCAAAGATGTGATAAGATGCTATACATTTGCTGGTGTTTCTTTCCTACATGTATGTGAAGATGATTTTCTTTCTTAATAGGATGCAAGTACTTACAGATGAGCATACATCATCTTTCAATCAACCTTTTCTTTATCCTGAAGGGCAGAAAAGGATTTTTTAAATCGAATTTTGAAACCAAAGAGATCAGTTTCCATTAGGAATTCTTTGTTTTAAATGTTACAGCGTGTTGGCGGCAGCATTCGGCCTTGGAAGCAAATGCATGTCGTTCTTCGTGGGTCCTCCCTATTCCTATACAAAGATAAAAAGGACAAGACAAGTCATGCGTCTGGCCAAATTGAAGAAGAACAACCAATCAGCATCAAAGCCTGCTTGATAGACATCTCATACAGTGATACCAAGCGGAAGCACGTGTTTCGACTAACCACATCCGAATGTGAATACCTCTTTCAGGCAGAGAATCGAGAAGATATGCTGGCGTGGATTAAGTGCATACAAGAAAACAGCAATCTAGATGATGAAGTAAGTGCTTATTGCGGCTTGGCTCATTTGATAACATTTTAACATTAAATATAGAGGTTTTGGGTTTGAATCCCAAGATGTGAGGACATGATCACTTCAGTGCAAACCTGAGGAAATACAGCACAGTTGGGAAATTTGTTTTAAAGATAATCTGTGAGATCCCACAAATCAAAATGCAGAGTGTTGGTATTTGCTCATTGAATTGTGTGTGACTTTCGTTTGTACCCTTTAGGCTTTTGCCTGTACCCTTCAGCTGAAAGTATTTTGTCCAGTAAATTGCTGGAGCTGCTAGCTGATAACAGTGTAAGGACCATGGAGTATCTGAGACCTTGATGTATGAGTGCATGCAGGAAGGTTTCTTGACACAATATGTGGATAAGCTGACAAGAGGTGGGGCCACATTGGACTTGGTAGTGGGTAATGAACCGGGCCATGTGTTAGATTTGTTTGTGGGAGAGCACTTTGGGGATAGTGACCACAATTTGGTGTCCTTCGTTATTGCAATGGAGAGGGATAGGGTCACACGGTAGGGCAAGGTTTATAATTGGGGCATGGGAAATTATGATGCAATTAGTCAAGAATTAGGGAGCATAAGATGGGAACGAAACTGTCAGGTATGGGCACAAATGAAAAGTGGAGCTTGTTCAAGGAACAAATACTGCATGTCCTTGATAGGCATGTCCCTGTCAGGCAGGAAGGAAATGGCCGAGTGAGGGAACCATGGCTCACAAAGGAGGTTGAATGCCTTGTCAAGAGGAAAAAGGAAGCGTATGTGAGAATAAAAAAACAAAGTTCAGTTGGGTCGCTCGAGGGTTACGACGTAGTTAGGAATGAGCTTTAAAAAAAGGGCTTAGGAGAGTTAGGAGGGGGCATGAGAAGTCCTTGGTGGGTCAGATAAAGGAAAACCCCAAGGCTTTTTACTCTTACGAAAAATAAAAGAATGACCAGGGTGAGGTTCAGGCCAGTCAGGGATAGTAGTGGGAACTTGAGCGTGGAGCCAGAAGAGGTGTTGAATGAATGCTTTTCTTCAGTGCTACCTAAGGAGAGGGGCCATGTTTTTGAGGATGAGTGTGTGATACAGGCTGATAGGATAGAGGAGGTAGATGTTCTGAGGGAAGATGTATTAGCAATTTTGAAATGCCTGAGGATCAGTAAGTCCCCTGGGCCAGATGGGATATATCTTCGGATACTTTGGGAGGCAAGGGATGAGATTGCGGAGCTTTTAGCTTTGATCTTTGGGTCCTCGCTGTCCCCAGGGATAGTGCCAGAGGACTGGAGAGTGGCAAATGTTCCTGTCTTCAAGAAAAGAAATAGGAATGACCCTGGTAATTATAGGCCAGTTAGTCTTACTTTGGAGGTTGATAAGTTAATGGAAAGGGTCCTGAGGGAAAGGATTTATGATCATTTGAAAAAATGCAGCTTAGTCCAGGATAGTCAGCACGGTTTTGTGAGGGTTAATTCCTGCCTCTCAAATTTGATTGAATTCTTTGAGGAGGTAACTAAGTGTTCAGACGAAGATAGAGCAGTTGATGTTGTATACATGGATTTTAGTAAGGCGTTTGATAAGGTTCCCTATGGTAGGCTCATGAAGAAAGTAAGGATGTGTGGGATAGAAGGCAATTTGGCCAATTGGATAAGTAACTGGCTGTTTCATAGAAGACAGAGGGTGATGGTGGAGGGAAAATTTTCAGACTGGAGGCCAGTTACCAGCGGTGTACCACAGGGATCAATGCTGGATCCTCTGCTATTTATGATTTTTATCAATGACTTGGAAGAGGGGGCAGACGGGTGGGTTAGTAAATTTGCTGATGACACCAAGATTGGTGGAGTGGTGGATGAGTTGGAGGGCTCTTGTAGGCTGCAAAGAGACATTAATAGGATGCAGAGCTGAGCCAAAAGCTGGTGGATAGAGTTTAACCCTGATAATTGCAAGGTGATTCATTTTGGTAGGACAAACTTGAGTGCAGATTACAGGGCCAATGGCAGGGTTCTGAGGAATGTGGAGGAACAGAGAGATCTTGGGGTTCATATCTACAGATCTCTGAAGGTTACCACTCAAGTGGATAGAGCCGTGAAGAAGGATTATAGTGTGTTCGTATCTATTAATATAGAGTTTGAGTTTGAGTCGTGGGGTTATGCTGCAACTATACAAGACCTTGGGGAGACCACACTTGGAATATTGTGTGCAGTTCTGGTCACCTCACTCTAAGAAGGATGTGGAGATTTACCAGGATGCTGCCTGGTTTGGAAGGTAGGTCTTATGAGGAAAGGTTGAGGGAGCTGGAGCTTTTTTCTTTAGAGCTGAAGAGGATAAGAGGCAACTTAATAGAGGTTTATAAGATGATGAGGGGGATAGAGTGGACGTGCAGAGACTATTTCCTCAGGTGGATGTAGCTGTTACTAGGGGGCATAACTATATAAGGTTCACGGTGGGAAATATAGGAGGGATGTCCTAGGTAGATTCTTCACTCAGAGTGGTTGGGGTGTGGAATGCACTGCCTGCTGTGATAATGGAGTCGGACACTTTAGGAACTTTCAAGTAGTTATTGGATAGACACGTGGAACACACCAGAATGATAGGGAGTGGGATAGCTTGGTCTTGGGTTTGGACATAGTTCGGCACAACATCGAGGGCCGAAGAGCCTGTACTGTGCTTTACTGTTCTATATTCTATGAGTGGAGTAATACTATATTGCCAATGAGACTTGAGGATAAAGAAGTGAATAGAGGATGGTGAGAGAAGGAGTATGCATTAGTGTGTGTTAATTCAGTGTCATAATTGAGAGGGAATGAAGAATGGGTTTCACAGAAAGCAAGAGAAAAGAACAATAAGAAACATGATAACATTTGACCTTTGTAAAATTTCCAGCAATTCTCTAGCTGAAGGAATGAGACTAAATGAGATTCACTTCCTGACTAAAGAAGGTTGATTGGCAATCCAATCACATTTGGAAAAATATGGACTTATTAGTGAACGGCGGTATGGCTTTGTGCGGGAGGTTGTGTTTCACAGACTTGTTTGAATGTTTTGAGAAAATGACAGAGGTGATTGATGGGGGGGCAGGGTGGAGATTGGATGTTGTCTACATGGACTTTAGAAAAGGTTTTGACAAGGTCTGTCATGGCAGGCTGATACAGAAGGTAAACTCAAGGGATCTGTGGTGAGCTGGTTAAATGGATAAAGAACTGGCTTGGTCACAGTAGACAGAGAGTAGCAATGGAAGAATGTTTTCCTACTGAAAATCTGTGATCAGCAGTGTTCTGCAGGGATCAGTGCTGGGACCCCTGTTGTTTGTAAGTGAATATAAATAATTTGGAGGAAAATGTGGGTGTTATGATTAGTAAATTTGCAGATGACACAGAATGGGGGAGCTGCGGATAGCAAAAGAGGATTGCCAGAGGATACAGCAGGACATAGATAGGTTAGAGACTTGGGCAGAGAAATGGCAGATGGAATTTAATCCAGACAATTGCATGGTGATGCATTTTCGAAGGTTTAATGCGGGAGGGAAGCCTACAATAAATGCTAAAATCCTCAGAAGCATTAACACACAGAGAGATCTAGGTGTACCGGCCCATAGTTCCCTGAAAATGGCAACACAAGTGGGTAAAATGATCAAGAAAGTGTATGGAATGCTTGCCTTCAACGGTTGGGGCATAGCATATAAAAATTGGCAAGTTATGCTCCAGCTGTATAGAACTTTAAGCCATATTTGGAATACTGTATACAGTTTTGGTCAGCACACTACCACAAGGGTATGGAGACTTTAAAAAGGGTACAGAAATGGTTTGCCAGGATGTTGCCTGGTCTCGAGGATATTAGTTACAAGGACAGATTGGACAAACTTGATTTTCACTTGGAACATCAGAGGCTGAGGGACAACCTGAAGGAAGTGTGCAAAATTGTGAGAGGTGTGGATTGAATGGATAGTTGGGAGTTTTTTTTCCCAGGGCAGAAATATCAATTACTCGAGGATATTGGTGTAAGGTAAAAGGGAGAAATTTTAAAGGAAATGTGAGAAGCATATTTTTTAGAAGGTGGCAAATACCTGGATTAGAAGCAGATATAATAGCAACATTTAAGGGGCATCTTGACAGATTCATGAATAGGCAGGGAATAGAGGAGTTATGGGTCTCAGAGGCAAAGATTTTTAGTTTAGAAAGGCGTTGTGTCGATGCAGGCTTTGTGGGCCAATGGGCCTGTTCCTGTGCTGAACTGTTCTTTGTTCTTAAATATCATATTAAAGGATTAGTTGTGCTATCAATTACTAGACTTCCTGTGATGAATGTAATGGCCAATTAATGTGGAATTGCAGCAATTTCATGAAATTCATGGGGAGATTCCAGCAAGTTTTGCAAAGTTTGTGGGCAGTGGCACAAAACATCCAGCAACGTGAGGCATTATGCAAGTCGAAGGCTATTTATCTCTCATAATTTGTTGGTTGGTTGATTTTCCTGTGTATCAATAACACTTGCTAAGTCTTTTCTTAAATGTTGATACGGTCTCTGCTTATTCACTAATTCTGGTTGTGCATTCCACAGCTCCCAAATCCTGTGTGTAGAATGGTTTCTCCTGCTCTCTGGCCAAAATCTTCCTCTTTAAATTTAATATTGTATCCTCTTTCATAACTCTAAGCTCATATGGTTTGTTTAAGACTTGAGTATTCAAGCTGCTATTTCAGACTTCACAATGATTTATGAATGTTGGGCATATTTGCAGTTGGATCATTTGAATTTTTACAGTAAACTTCATAACGTCCTTGTTTTGTGATGCACTCTTAAAATAACTTCATAGGCAACTGTAATTTACTATTACAATCTATTATGTACAGCTGTATTGCACAAGGACGTTTGTTTCAAGAAAAAGAATAATATGTACCATTATTTTAAATTGTAGGACACAGGAGTTACAAGCAGAGATTTAATTAGCAGGAAGATTAAAGAATACAGTACCATGATGAAGTAAGTAATCTTAATATCTTAGTTGGCAGTGGTTTCAGATTACATGTCTGCCCATTGTTTGAAACTACCACCAGACTATGTCAAATGATTGGGAATCAGAAGCCTCACCTTTTCTGACACCATGCATTCAATTGCAGATTGTTGGGTAATGGGAGCCATGCCTATTTATTGATATTGGTCCATATTTCAGTGAGCACACAATACTGTAAGGTGGAAAGAATCTCATGCTAATCTTCTTTTAGGAATGTTAAAGGGCGTAAGTATGTAAGCAATAGTTCCAATAAAATGTCCACTTATTAGAATATCTTTTCTTTTCAGTACTTCTGGCAGCAAGACAGAACCATCTCCTAAAACACCTCGCCAGACTCTCAGTATTAGGCAGACCTTCTTGGGATCCAAAACTGATCCAAAGAGTCCACATTCTCCAAAGCAAGAGTTGGAAAGAAAACTTATAAGTAATGCTTTGTTGTCTGTGAAAAACTGTTCAGTACTGATTTTCTTTAAATTTCTGCTTTTTTCAGCCTTAGTAAATTTCACTTGTGAATACTTATTTACTTCATTTATAATAAGTTAATGAATCTGTTAAATAGAAATTTTTATTTATCCCGTTGACTAGGTGGTTTTAACTATTCTGCTTGGTACGTTGTCATGCTTGCAGGTACAGCAGGTGGTCAGGAAGGCGAATGGGATGCTGGCCTTCATAGCGAGGGGGATTGAATATAAAAGTAGGGAGGTCTTGCTGCAGCTATATAGGGCATTGGTGAGGCCGCAGCTGGAGTACTGTATGCAGTTTTGGGCGCCGCACCTGTGCAAACATATTTTGGCCTTGGAGGGAGTGCAGAGGAGGTTTACTACTGCCGGAGTTGAGGGGGTTGAGCTATGAGGAGAGGCTGAATAAACTGGGCTTGTACTCATTAGAGTTTAGAAGAATGAGGGGAGATCTCATTGAGACGTATAAGATGATGAATGGGATGGATAGGATAGAGGTGGAGAGACTCTTCCCGCTCAGAAAGGACAGTAGGACTAGGGGGCACAGCCTCAAGATAAAGGGGGGGCGGTTTAGAACGGAGTTGAGGAGGAACTTCTTCACTCAAAGGGTGGTGAATCTCTGGAATTCTCTGCCCGTTGAAGTGGTGGAGGCTACCTTGCTAACTATTTTTAAGAGGCGGGTTGATGGGTTTTTGATAAGAGAGGGGATTAAGGGTTATGGGGAGAGGGCGGGAAAGTGGAACTGAGCCACGACAGATCAGCCATGATCTTATTGAATGGCGGGGCAGGCTCAAAGGGCCAGATGGCCTACTCCTGCTCCTAGTTCTTATGTTCTTATGTTATGTTCTTATGTTCCACTGGGTACTGCTTATTAATTTTAGTTCATAGTAACATCTTAGTTTAAAATGAGCAAACCAAATACAGTTTCAAAATTGACAGGCGACACCAAAATAGGAGGTATAGTTCATGCAAAGGAAGAATACAACAAAATAAAGGAAAGCAAATTGAAGAATGGGTATATAGTTGGTAAATGCATGTCAGTGTAGTTAAGTGTAAGATGGTACATTTTGATAGCAGGAACAAAGAGGTCATTTACTGCTTGAATAGGGTTAGAAGAGCAAAGGGATCTATGTGTACAAACACTTGCTGGACCAGGAGACAATGTAGATTAGTAATGGGACTTGGCATGGGTTAGAAAATGGGCAGCAGAGTTTTAGATGAGCTCAGGTTATGGAGGGTGGAAGATGGGAGGCCAATTAGCTGAGGTTTGGAAAAATCAAATCTTGGGGTAACAAAAGTATGGATGAGGATTTTAAGAGCAAATGAGCTGAGATGGGCACATTGGGCTTTGTTATGATTGTGGGTGAAATCTTGTTGATGGATTGGATATTTTTTAAGAAGTCCTAATATTTTATGAATGATCTTGTTAAGCTTCAGACAGTTGCCACAAGCAGAGTTAGTGACCAGGGCATAGTGTTGTGGAATGAAACCAGCGGCTTTGTCTTTCCAATATTTAGTTGGAAGAAATTTCTGTTCATCCAAGACTGGATGTCAGGCAAAAAGTATGATAAATTATATAGAACGAAAGACTTAGATTTACAAGATGCTTTTCATTGTCACCGGATGTCTCAAAGCACTTTACAGCTGATGTACTTTTGAAATGTAGTCATTGCTGTTTGTGGGAACTTCCTACATTCAAACAATGTAATAATGATCAGATGATCTGTTTTTACGGTGTTGATTGAAGGAATAATATTGACCAGGGAGAAAAATTCAAACGGAGTGCTGGAAAAACACAGCCGATCTGGTAGCATTCGTAGAGCGAGAAACAGAATTAATGTTTCAAGTCCAATGTAACTCTGCAGAATTTTCTTCTTCTGTTCTTCAAAATAGTACCATTGGATCTTTTATGCTCACTTGAGAAGGCAGAAGGGGCATCGATTTAACAATTTGCAAGAGAGCACCTCCAAAAATGCAGCACTCCCTCGATTCTGCACTGGAGAGTTGGCCTTCATTTTTGTGTTCAAACCCTAGAGTGAGCCTTGAACCTACAACTCTGAGGCAAAAGTGCTGACAATTGAGCCATGATTGACAGAAAAGAATAGAATAAACTGATAGGATTAGATAAAAAGGATTGGAAAGAGGCAGATTTGGCACATAAACACAGGCATGGATCACTTGAGAGGAATGGCATGTTTCTATGCTGTCGACTAATACTTCAGTAATTAAAGTATGGTGCATTTCTGGCCAGATTTTTTTCAGTGCAGTTTGTAAGCTATATAACCTATTTGAAGATGTGGTGCATCCATGTTTTTACAGTATTTAGGAAGTTTTACTGAAAAGATTTTTGGAAGTGAATATTAGTGTAGCAAATCTGATAATTCATCAAGAACAATTTTTTAAAAATCTTCACCTGAATCCATATTGATTGTAAGCATTTTTATTTACACCAAGAAGGTAGGTAGTATTATTATAAAAGTTAAGTATTTTAAAGTGGATTGGAGCATAGATTACACAACAATAATTATGAATCACTTTTATCTATTATCGTGTTGAATCTTTCCTGTTAATGGTGCAATATTTGGCTAAGATTTTTTATTCTGTATAATCATATCAATGGGAGATTGTTTTGCCATTCAGATGACACAAGCCCACCTAAAGACAAGGGAACATGGCGAAGAGGCATTCCTAGCATAATGAGAAAAACGTTTGAAAAGAAACCAGGTCCCGGTGTAACATTTGGCGTCAGACTAGACGATTGTCCACCAGCTCTTCACAATAAGGTACAATGGATCTGATGAAGAATGCTTTGACATTAAGTTGGCATTTTTCTTTCTTTCAGGTTCAATCACTGAAGTAATAGGATCTTACAACAAATAGGTTTTTTTGTTCATTAGTCCTCAAACGTCACTCCGTGAGGTCTAACCAGAGTTTTGTATAGCAGCAGCATACAAGCACACCTGAGTCCTTGTATTCCAAGATATAAGGGCGTGGGGGGGGTGGCCGACTGTCAGTCAGTGGGCGAAGGAGAGGGAGGAAGTCAGAGACGGTCTAAGGTCGAAGCCCATAAAATTGAGGGCAAATTACTGACATGGCTGGGAAGTTGGTTGAGTGGCATGTGACAGAAAGTAAGGATAATTGTAGGTGCTAAAATTGGCAAGATGTGACTCATGGTGTCCCACAAAGATCTGTGTTAGGGCCTCAATTATTCAAATTTATTAACAACTCAGATAATGGTATAGAAAGTCACATATCTGACCAAATATGGTCAGATTTAAAGGCTAGCATTCCATTAGTTGTCTTGATTATTTTCTGCATCTGTTGGTGGTATTTTAAAGATCTATGCACCTGAACTCCCAAGTCCCTTTGGACATCTGCAGTATTTAACTTCGTACCATCTTGAAAGTACCCTGATCAATGCTTTTTCTGTCCAAAATGGATGACCTCTCACTTGTTTACATTGAAATCCATCTGCCACAATTTTGTCCATTCACCTATTCTATTCGGATCCCTTTGTAATTTTATGCTGTCATCTAGACTGTCTACAGTGCAACCTGAATTTATCAGCATATTCGGTCGGATATGTGACTTTCTATGTCATTATCTGAGTTATTAATAAATGTGAATAATTGAGGCCCTAACACAGATCCTTGTGGGACACCACTAGTCACATCTTGCCAATTTTAGCACCTACCATTATCCTTGCTTCCTGTCACATGCCATTCAACCAACTTCCCAGCCACGTCAGTAATTTGCCCTCAATCGTATGGGCTTCTGCCTTAGGCTGTCTCTGACTTCCTCCCTCTCCCTTGCCCACTAACTGACAGTTGGCCACCCCCCCCACACGCCCTTTGCTGACCACCCCCCGTCCCCAATTCATCCAACTGACACCACCATCCTTTCCGCTTTACGCACTTAACTTCGCCCTGGCTTCTCCTTTAAACTTGAGTGTAGTACTGCTAAAATGTGGGCAAGGCTTTCTTTTCTCTGACGGTGTTGCGTTCAACTAAGGGATTCCTGGACAGCTGCCCTGCACTTTTCTCACCTGGCCCTTATCAGAAGGTTGGGTGACAAAAGTGTGTCTACATTTTACGTAAGTAAATAGGAGTGAAGCTGAAATCGCACTGTGATTGTCAGTTCACATACATTCTGACCCGTTATTAAGTCTTAACTTTGGCATGCCAGCTATGACCCTCATCAACTTTTATAGATGCACCGTAAAAAGCATTCTTTTCTGGTTGTAACACAGCTTGGTATAGCTTCTCTTCTGCCCAAGACTGCAAGAAACTACAAAAAGTCATCAATGTAGCCCAATCCATCATGCAAACCAGCCTCCCATTCATTGACTCTGTCTACATTTCTGCTGCCTCAGCAAAGCAGCATAATTAAAGACCCCACACACTCTGGGCATTCTCTTTCCCACCTTCTTCTGGTGGGAAAAAGGTACAAAAGTCCGAGATCACACACCAGCCAACTCAACAGCTTCTTCCCTGCTGCTGTCAGATGTTTCAATGGACCTACCTCGCATTAAGTTGATCTTTTTCTACACCCTAGCTATGATTGTAGCATTAAGAACATAAGAAATAGGAGCAGGAGTTGGCCATCTAGCCCTTCGAGCCTGCCCCGCCATTCAATAAGATCATGGCTGATCTGTCATGGCTCAGTTCCACTTTCCCGCCCTCTCCCCATAACCCTTAATCCCCTCTCTTATCAAAAACCCATCAACCCGCCTCTTAAAAATATTTAGCAAGGTAGCCTCCACCACTTCAACGGGCAGAGAATTCCAGAGATTCACCACCCTTTGAGTGAAGAAGTTCCTCCTCAACTCCGTTCTAAACCGCCCCCCCCTTTTATCTTGAGGCTGTGCCCCCTAGTCCTACTGTATTTTTTGAGCGGGAAGAGTCTCTCCACCTCTATCCTATCCATCCCATTCATCATCTTATACGTCTCAATGAGATCTCCCCTCATTCTTCTAAACTCTAACGAGTACAAGCCTAGTTTATTCAGCCTCTCCTCATAGCTCAACCCCCTCAACTCCGGTATCAGCCTAGTAAACCTCCTCTGCACTCCCTCCAAGGCCAAAATATGTTTGCACAGGTGCGGCGCCCAAAACTGCACACAGTACTCCAGCTGCGGCCTCACCAATGCCCTATACAGCTGCAGCAAGACCTCCCTACTTTTATATTCAATCCCCCTCGCTATGAAGGCCGGCATCCCATTCGCCTTCCTGACCACCTGCTGCACCTGCAAGCTAGGTTTTTGCGACTCATGCACAAGGACCCCGAGGTCCCTCTGCACCATCGCCTGCTGCAGTTTTTCGCCACGTAAGTAATAGTCCTTCCTACCATTCTTCCTACCAAAGTGGACCACCTCACACTTGCCAACATTAAATTCCATTTGCCATTTCCCGGCCCATTTGCCCAGCCTATCTAGATCCTTCTGCAGACTCTCCACACCCTCCGCACAATTTGCCGTTCCCCCAGTCTTGGTGTCATCAGCAAATTTCGACACCCTACACTCGGTTCCCTCCTCCAGATCATCTATATAAATGGTAAAAAGCTGAGGCCCCAGCATCGACCCCTGGGGCACTCCACTAGTCACCATCCGCCAATCCGAATAGCACCCATTGACCCCCACTCTCTGCCTCCTATTTGACAACCAATCCTCTATCCACGCTAACACCCTACCCCCAACTCCATGTCCCTCGACCTTCTGCAATAACCTCTTGTGAGGTACTTTGTCAAACGCCTTCTGAAAATCCAGAAAGACCACATCCACCGGCTCTCCTCTATCCACCGCCCTAGACACATCGTCATAGAACTCCAGTAAATTTGTCAGACACGACTTCCCTTTAATGAAACCGTGCTGCGTCTGCTCTATCAAGCAATTCCCTTCAAGATGCCTCGCAATTTCCTCCTTAATGACGGATTCTAACATTTTACCTACCACAGACGTTAAACTAATCGGCCTATAATTCCCCGCCTTTTGCCTGGCACCCTTCTTAAACAACAGGAATCTGAAATAAAGTCAGAAATTAATGTTAGTACTCACCAAGCCTGACGGCAACAGAGGCAGGTGAAACAGTTCATGTTTCAGGTCTGTGGCCTTTCATCAGAATTGGAAAATTCGATGTGGATTTTGAGTAAGTGACAGAGGAGAGGGTGGGGGCTGCGAAATTATTTTTCATTGATAGCGTTTGTTTATACTTGTTCTGTTTTGCATAGCAGCTTCAATGATTTGTTATCATGATAAACCAAATGTTCAAAAGCACTTCTGACCCTGAGCTGTTTTAGATTAGATGACAAACCTTTACCCTTGGACTGCTATCATTCAATAAGGTGATGTCTGACACCATCTTGGTGTAACTAGAAACGGAAAAAAATGTGCTCTTGCTGGCATCACAATGTCATAAACAAAATAAAATACTGAGTGTCTAAGCTAAGGCTTGAATGTATTGTGGAAGGGAACTCCAAATGCAATTATTGGGTGATACTGAAATAGCTTTAAAGCCTCTTAAACAAATTATTAATTGTCCTACTGAAATGCAATTACAAAATACATGTGGTGTTTTCCAAAACTTACTTCATGTTGTGTTTTCTAGTTTGTTCCACTGATTGTTGAAGTTTGCTGCAATTTAGTTGAAGAAAAGGGCCTCGAGTACACAGGAATCTACAGAGTCCCTGGAAATAACGCTGCTATCTCGAGTTTACAAGAGGAACTCAACAAAGGAGTGACTGATATTGATCTTTTGGATGATGTAAGTTTCTAAGACCTTCTGTTTGAATGCCTTTGGAAATAATTCTTTACAGCTTACTGGAAATAAAATTATTTCCTTTTAAAATGTTTTTAAAAACAGAAATGGCGAGATCTGAATGTTATCAGTAGTTTGCTGAAATCTTTCTTCAGAAAACTTCCAGAACCCCTCTTTACAAATGGTAAGTATATCTTCGATTTATGAATCGTTTTTGTATGAAAAGTAATAATTTCTAGTTCAGAACTGAAGTTCATTGGTAGAGATTGTTTTAGAGGTAGTCATCAATTTTAACCCATCTATGTAGTCTACAAAAGTACCATCGTCTGTGATGTTCTCTGTTTTTAAAAAAGGTTATGTTAAAATATTGCAAAAGTGCAAAACATTGACGGGTTGCACTAGTGTAAACCAATTTATATTGAGTATCTTTCTATTAATATGGAACATTTCTTAAGGTAATGTATTCAAGCGATGGCTGGATTTCGCACTTGGAGCACATGAGATCAGGTTATAGGGAAAAAGCAGGATTAGGCTGTTGAGTTGGACGATCAGCCATGATCATAATGAATGGCAGAGCAGGCTCAAAGGGACAAATCGCCTATGTTCTATGTTTCTATGTAACACATTTCTTCTGAGAGGGAGTTAGGGGAAGAGAAGAATATTTTATAAATTTAGCTTAATGTTTGTTAACTTTGTACTTTTTCCATTAATTTCAGGACCCAGGCTGGGTCTAATCTACAGAGCAATTTTATTCTTTTTTGTAATACACCAGGAGTGTCTTCTCTCAATGAAATGATCAATCATGGTTCTTTATAACTTGAAGCTCCTTTGGCCAGAATCATCCTGGTTGCTCCTCTACAAACTATCCACAATTGATCAATGATCTTTAGAAATTAGGATATCATAAATAGTGAACAACATTTCTGTTGTACCTTTTAATGTTCTAAAACATCCAAAGATGTTTGTAGTCTGAAAGAATCCTTAGAATATTTTTTCCAAGTTTAAAATGATGTAGTCAAATGCTCTGAGAGTTGTAGGCTAAATGATTGAACTAACAGTATGAAATGATGAGGAATTAAGAAAATCCATGGTAAGAAGGAGCTCTTTGACCACTAATGTCTGCTTCGTCCAACACCCTGGAGTTACCATTCTGTCATGGAATTCCTTCCTATACCACCTGTTGACCTTCAATTAAAGGTCCAGGAGGAGGGACAGTGGGTTGGGATCAAGTGAGAGGAAAAAAGACAATCAAACTGATATCACAGGAAAGCTGTAAGTTGATTGACTGGTGTGCATTGTAGCTTTGCTTCCCTTTCTCCAAACTTAGGAAGTTAATCGAAGGTGCTGAGAAATTTTAAATTTCCACCTTTTTAGAATAAGCTTTAATTAAAGCAGTTCAATTAACTTTATATTACTGAAGCGATAACAGAAGAGGAGAAGTAAATAGCTGATGAATTTAAGTCGTAGTTTGCTATCTATTATATGAATGCTCAACATCTCCTAAAGTGCACATCCTGTTTCATGTAGGAACTTCAGGATGTTCCGCACGTCTTCGTTAACCATATGCAGAAGAAGTGAAGATAGCTGCAGCACCTTGAGCTCCAGGTTTCAGAACTTGAGCGGCTGCTGGCATCACTGTTGCATATCCACAAGGTTGAGGGCTTTGTCATTGGTTTGCTTATAGATAAGGTTACCCTGCAGTTTGAGCGTGCAGGGGGTAAGAATAGCCATGCAGTCGAGAAGAAATAGACAATAATGCAGGAATCCATAGGATCTTTCTGCAATGTAGAGATTCTATCTGGCCCATCAAGTCTGCACCTATGCTCTAAAAGACATCCCACCCAGATCCTCCCCTTCGCCCTAGCCCTGTAACCCCACACATTTACCATATCTTATTGGCCCAAGGGCCAAAAGGCCTATTCCTCCTAATTTGTATGTTTATAACTTCTTTAAATGTCCTTTTCAAATATGCTTTTTAAAAAAATTACAGATAGCGCAGGTATTTTAAAGGAATTTTCCTTTGTCGTTTTCTATCATTTAATCTCTCCTGCCTTCAGTCACGGCCAATTCTGGACCCCAGGTACTGGGTTTGACTCTAGCCCTGCTGGAATACCTGACGCTGGTCAATGCAGGTTTCCCGCCAGTTGGAGAACTGGTAGTCTGAGCCCTCATCAATTACATTAAATTTCACCCATGATGTTTAATTGCATCATGACAGTTTGGATCAGTCAGACTCATTCTGTCCATTTTTTCTCATGTTCGCTGTGTATCTGTTTTCTGTTGCATTCTGTATTAGCAAAAGTTTAGCTAAAATTATAAAAGTAATGGACCACTATGTAGGCCTGGTGGAATCTTCATACTGGTGGAGTCTCCATTGTACTTGCAGTAAAAACACTGCTTCTTCTAGACCTTTTTTAAAATCAGAAATAAATTGGAAGAATATACTTTTTTCAGTAGTTAAGCTACAGAAAGCCCCATGTAAACATTCATTTTTATGAAGTATGCCATTACGTTCAGGTGAGGTTCATACTTTGAAGCAGACAATGCAGCACTCTTACTGAAGCATCATTTATATAATCTTTGCTTTCAAAATACATTAACTTATTCATCCTACAGTTTGAGCTTAATTTTAATTTACTTAAAGAAAAATTGATGGAGTCGTTATTTTAATTGTGGGAGCTTCTTCAAATCTGGTTCACACTGTGAGGGCCTCTCCAATAAACATGTAACAGGTGTATAATGCACATGTTTGGTGATGCTTGGCAATTACTATTCACAGTGTGAAATCTTAACCTGCTGATTTTTAAATAGTGGAACTCTCCAAAGAATGCATATTTATGAAGTGTTGGCCAGAATTTTCCAGCTGTTTCCATTGGCTGGATCTTCTGGTCCCACACATTGTGAACCCCTGCTGCGGGTATCCCAGTGGTGGGGTGTGCATACAATGGAAAATCCTTTGATAGCAGTGGGACCAAAAATTCCTAACACCGTCCAATGTTATGGGCTACCTCTGCAGAATGCCACGGAGCATTGGAAAATCCCATCCATTGTCTTTGATATTGTATTACCAATTTTATTATATTTAGAATTGACTTTCTAAAACAATTTGTGTGTTATAGATAAATATGCTGACTTCATAGATGCCAACAGAAAAGAGGATTCAGTGGATAGACTCAGGACCTTAAAAAAATTGGTAATTCTCATCCATGGCTGATATAAATCTACAATTTGTAAAGTTAATATTAAACCTGTTATTTAAATAATTTTTTTTGTTGCTGCTAAAACTGTTTTAGATCCGAGATTTGCCAGATCATCACTATGAAACATTAAAATTTCTGTCTGCACATCTGAAAACAGTCGCAGAAAATTCTGAAAAAAATAAGGTATTTCTTTTCGAATTCCATCAATGCTCTAAAATGCTGTGCACATTTTTAAAAAATTGTGACAATTAGGAAAGGCATGGGTTTGTCAATTTGTCTCCAAAGAATGAGATTTTGACGTGAAGCAGTGATGATTGAACTGAATTCTGAAGAATAAGAAGTTAATTTTTAAAATCTGAGCAGATGGCCCAGATATTCATTTCTTTATTAGTTAACTCAGCCTTGTAATGTTTCAGAATAGGTTTAGAGAGATTATTATAATTACTTGCTTCTAATGAAGTTATAATTGAGTAATGTGTTTCCTGTGACAGCATTGTTGTCAGTTGTTAATCACAGTATGCAGTTAGTATATGCAGGTATTGATGTATTGAGCTTTCATGTAGCTTGTTGCTTTCAAAGATGTAAAACTGTTGTGTCCTCAGATGGAGCCCAGAAATCTGGCAATTGTATTTGGCCCAACCCTCGTCAGAACATCAGAAGACAACATGATGCACATGGTCACTCACATGCCAGATCAGTACAAAATAGTGGAAACACTCATACAACATGTATGTTTCTTTATTTGTTTTGCTGCACGTTACCATTGGCATTTTGCTTAAGATCATTTGTTTGAACCAGCAAACAAGTTATAACAAATATTGATTTCCTTTTTCAGTATGACTGGTTTTTCACTGAAGGTGGTGATGAAAATGCAACCGTAAGTAGTAATAATTTCAAGGCATACCTAAAGATGTACAACAGACCAAACTGGAACTGATGTCAATCTCACTCAGTATCCTTATCTATGATCATGATGGTTTTAGTAATCCTTGTCCAGGTGATTTTTTTTTCTTAATAGATTTTTCATTATACATTTATTTTGACATAGTTTTTAACCTTGCATACACACAGTACTCCTCCAATACCTGCATTTACAAAGTTAAAATATTTTGCTATTAAAATTTGCTGGTTTGATATTATGTAAACTGGTCATTTTAAATAAACAAAGACTAAGCGTAGAAGATCTGCTGGAAGTTCAAAGGTGCAGTGCTGCTGTTTGTAAAGATAATGGCTTCTAAGTGATGCTGCCCATGATAGAAAAGTTAAAGAAGCAACTGTGCAGCATTCATCTGTTGCCGGTAATATTCCAAATTTAGATGGGTGCACCATTCCAGAAAGATATTAATTATTATTGAAAAAAGAGACATGTCAAAACTTTTCATCTTGCACATATCAGGACATTCGCAAGAATACCAAATATAAAGGAAATAACACTTAAGTTCAACCCTGCAAACTATAGAACACTGTGTGAGAAATAAAGGGATGAGGAAACTCATAAATATTATTGATTTGAAAATTATACAAGCCTGGTAGAACAAGTATTTTTCTCAGTGTGAATAAATAATAAGTTGTAATTTTTAAGAGGCTACTAAAATCTGTCTGTTCTACTCTGTGCGTTACCAGCTGAAATCCAAATGAAATCCCTTGCTGCATATTTTTAAGCCGTGTTTTGATCTTTCGCCATGAGTATTAATTATAAATGTGTGAAGCTTCACTGTGAGAGAAAAGTAAGCTCTTTTAACAGACTGTCATTATGTTGGAAGAATGTTATTCTTGCCTTTCACATTTTGGAGAGTTCTGTATAGTTTTCCTGTGACTGATTCTGCATTTAAATTCTGAATTTGGTCCAGAAAATCTCTCCCAATTTTTAGAGGAAGAGGAGGGAGGGGATCTCCTACTGGATCCTGAGAATTTCTCTAACTTCATTTCAGATATTGACTTTCAAACAGATGTCTGTGATTCGTGAATATTATTGAAACATGATCCAGAATCAGAGCTGAAACAGATAAAATTTGTAATAATTTTAATAAAGCTTAGTTATACAAATGCCTCAGTGCTTAGCACAGAAGCAAAATCAGTAGCACCTTTTTAAGAACTGAATATATGATGCTATTTGCAACATATCAAACATTGAGTTTAGAGAAAGGACCAAATGTGTTTCTAAAATAAAACCCATACTATTATAAATATTGGCACAAATAATTGTGGAGGGGAGTTGGGGGGAAGAGAGAATGGTAAATAATTATGATTATTTGCTTTTATCCACTGTCAGTGCCTGGTATTCAGCCCTATACCTTGGCACCTGTATATAATCACCTTGCCATGTTAAATCTGACATTCATCCCCAACCAAGAGGAAACTGGGAAACTGTTGGTGAGCCACTTAAAAAAAAAAGCACATCAACCTTCCTTCCGTCTAGCTTCCTAGAAACTACTGGTGTTAGCAAAGTTAAATATTCAGCATGCCATTATCACCATGCAAACTGTCAAGACTCTTGTACATTAATAGATCTTAAAAATAGTAGGCTGAAAAAGCATGATTGCTTTCAGTATTAGAGCTAGTCCTTCAAGCCTGACAATTAGGATCACCACTCTGATCTGTAATAAAAAAGATGAAAAATAAATTAAAATTTAACTTGATACATTTGTACATCTAGTCTAAAGAAGTTGTAATTTTGAGTTCAGTGCCAGCCTTTTCAAAAATGACTATGAAAAATTTTGGAAATCAAGGACATGATAGTGGGGACTTCTATATAATCAGTGCGTTTGTGCATTTTCATTTGCAAGCCATGGGTAGATTTAACACACAGCACTCCCTGTCTGGCAGAGTGACCAGTTGTCTTGAATGCTGCATTTCCTCAAATTTTGGTTTGGTTTGATATCAAATATCTGTACTAATATCTCTCCCTTGGAGCAATCACATCAGTAATGAGTTTGCAAACTAGTGATCTAGCTTGTACGGTATTGCTTCCCTGCCCACTTCACACTGCCATCTACTGGCTAAATAATCAATTTATAGGAAATCTGATCTAAAATGTGCTTGTTACTTCTCTTTTTACAAATATTGTCATCTTTCAAATGGAGTTAAACTATATAACAAATTGAATTTTCTAGACATTTTTTGCACCATTGTCAAAACTAGATAAATGGTGTTATGCTCCTAATTAGCCATGTGTTTCTGATTGTTAGAAATCATGCATTTTACACCACTCTTTAACTTTAATCTTGGCACAATAGCGTGAGCCTGTTTGTCAAAAGATAATTGAGTGTTTGCAAAATTTAGTACTGAACTCATGAAAGACGCTGAATTTGATGAAATAAAATTAGTTGCCTTATAGACGGGCAACATAGTGGTTAGCACTGCTGCTTCTCAGCGCCAGGGACCTAGGTTCAGTTCCAGCCTCAGGTCGCTGTCTGTGTGGAGTTTGCACATTCTCCTCGTGTCTGCGTGGGTTTCTTCCAGGTGCTCCAGTTTCTTCCTCCAGTCCAGAAATGTGCGATTTAGGTGGATTGGTCATGATAAATTGCCCCCAATTGTCAGTGGGTTAACAGAGTAAATACATGGGGTTGCAGGGATAGGGCTTGTGTGGGATTATTGTCGGTGCAGGTTCAATGGGCCGAATGGCCGCCTCAAACACTGATTCTATGATTCTAGAACACTGAGGGGAAAAAAATCACATGGGTTTTGGATGCTAAATGACCAGATAAATATTATGACCCCACCCAACTGCCAATTTCATTACTTATTCATCATGGAGTAAACGTTCATAGGTTTAGCTATTGCTCTTGAGACAAACGATGTACCCTTATCAGACCCTGGCTCGGGCATTTCATTGGTGAAGATGTGCTAGTAAATGACAATTTTACCATACTGAAGCATGTAGAAGCTTAGTGTTCATTGGACTTGGGTTACTGGTGTGTTTTTTTTCCAGTAAAAGGAAAACAACTTTCTGATCTTCTTACTCTTGTGAATGTAGACACCAATCCAGGAAGAAAGCACAGTTGATACACAGCCAGTGCCAAACATAGATCATTTGCTAACCAACATTGGGAGAACAGGAACTACTCCGGGAGATGTTTCAGGTAACTGCCTGAACAAGACACTGCAGAGTCCGGTTACAGACAGTGTCATTGTTACTGACCAGCTTCCTACCGAAGTAGACAGTTCAAGATTGAAATGCTTGTATTTGCCCATTCAAAGCTGCAAATACTTGTAGTGGGGGAAAATTGCTACATTTTGTGAAACAACTATAACCTCAAATTATTTATTTAAGTGTTCAGAGCTATATTGTTTCTTGGTTATCCATGAATACAGTTTGTTTTTAAGAGACAAATGATTTATATAGTGCTGTAATATTGACTTTCTATATATCTAGATATATAGTGTGCTATGCACATTTTTAAGTTATTAATCATAGGACTGAAATGTTTTCAGGAATCTCAATTTTCATTTTGTGTATGGCGGCATACTTTATTGATCATTATTGCAATGTTATCTGAAAATGAGCTTTTCATTTTAAGTCTGAAAAGTATAAAGCTAAGATTTCATGGCTGGGTGCTTGTTTTTTTTGTACTTTTGTCTGATTTTCATTTGTGGAATTGTGATGTGTGAATGTGTTAGTTGGACAGTATCACTTTTTTTGTCATGTCCTGGGATTGGATTTAAGTTACCAAGTCGAATTCAAGTTATTTAATGTCCATTCTCCAGCCTGTTGTAACTTAACTGAATCAAATGATTCTTATTTTGGACTGACAACTTCATTGGGTTTAAAATAATTGAAAACAAAACATGCAAATCTAAGGCACTTTAAAATCATATTGCATTAATTTAGTTTATGAGATGTGCAGTGTAGTTTGAACAAATGAATGAGAAAAGAGATGCTGATTCTTTAAAGTAAGTTATCCAATGCATAACTAAACGCACTTATAATGTTTGGTTCAAGTAATGTGATCCCAGCTGAATTTTTATTATCAGAAGAATGTTAGAGAATTTATATATACCAAAATGTGCAAGTTTTGTGACCGTATTCTATAAATTGTTATTAAAATTGCACAATCATTTGTACTTTAGTGTGGTAATTTTGAGTGTATGCTGTGCCTTTTATTTATCTTCTTACCTTACTTTCAGTGTCATTAACCTAGGCCTGGTTTGGAGGATGTTTCTGTCCATTGTGTGAGCTTGTCACTCCTACTCACTGTCATACTGACTAACCCAGCATGTTCTTTTCCCAAACTTGTCAGCTTTGTCACATAGCTCCTGTCTGAATGTTTAAGGGTTTTTTCCAGCATTTACACTACTGATCTTGAAACAGGCGAAGTTGGAGGAGTCTATCACACTGTGATGTCACTGATGGATTCTGTGATGTCACTGATGGACAGCTGGAACTGTAGGAAGGAGGAGGATTGTTGCCCTCAATGTAGCTGCCTAGTCTGCAGAAACCCCCGTTTCTTGTAAATGGAAAATTATCGTCTGTGATGTAAATTTGCTGTTACGATTATTTTAAAAAGACCAATACTACTTTCTTAAAGTCTTTCTGCTGTTTCTTATCATTTCTGAAGCAGACCCTGAGGAGAAATAGCATGGTATGGTCTATTAGTTTTTATAGTCATGTAGCATAAACCATGTTTCAAAAGGGGTGTGGCTGGGGGCTGAGCTCTTGGTCTGTATAACAGACTTGCAAAGTGAATTGCAGAGCTAGTTTTATTCTACTAATAGTTTTAAAATATGGAAATATACTTCAAAAAAAATTCGGAATTTTGCTAGCCCCTTTCTGCCCCCTCTCATAATTTTATAGCCTCAGTTGTTGCCCCATAGTAAACCTCTTTTTGCAGCTTTCATTCTACATTTCATTGTGCCCGCTTGTCAAATTTAAAAGTCAGATGCTACTTTATGGGTTATAAATACTCCAATTGAATCTATCTGGAATAGCTTTCATAACAACTAAAGTAAAATTAAGATTATTTTTATATTTGAATTCTATGCATTTTTCTTTCAATTTACAATTGCTTACCTTACTTCCTTATGGAGTGTAATCCTTGCAAAGTCTCTTTTAAAGCGACATTTTACAGTTGTAAACCCCTTAGACTGTTTGCATGTATTTGTGTAGATGTAACTTGGAAAATTGTGTATTTAAAGAGTAGGAGTACCTTAGTATTAATAATGCACATAATCACAATTAGATTTTAATAAAATGAAAGAATGAGTTCTGCAAATGGATACAAAAATAACTTGTTTTAATATGTACCAATGTTTAATTAGTATTTATCTTTTTTTTAAGAGAACAGGGTCCCTTTGCCATCCCTCTCATTGAGCTGGTTTTACCCACAATTTCACAGCATACTTTCATGGTGGTGGCTGTCTGTGCTGCTTTTCATCTCAGTGAGCTATAATTCTCCACTCTGTGCCCTTTTTCTATTGCAGTCATACAATTTTCTATGAATTATAATTTTGCTTCATAATTGCAGTGAATATTTGTGTTTTTAATCATGTGTAAAATAAATGTAATACTATTTTTCTTGTCTCTTACAGATTCAGCCACTAGTGACTCCGCAAAATCTAAGGTGAGAACTGCTAAAAGATGTCATTTAAGCCTATTTGCTAATTGGCAATTATTAAAGGGAATAATATAATATTTCACAACTTGGATAGCGCTCCAAAATAATTTTTCAAATTAAAATAGTTCATAGCTTGTCTTCTGCAATGAAATACTAAATTACTTCATAGATATTATGTATCATTAATTAGTGTTAAAGAACAATCTTTGTGCAAAACATCTATTCCATTGTACAGAAGACCCCATGACTCCATTCAACAAAGAGCAGTAGGATTCTCTAGGGCCCAGGCTGATGATTATTTTCCAACCAACGTCACTAATTCACATTATCAGTTCACTTATCCAGTTGTCTGTGGGGTCTTGCCGTGCATTGGATTGTTTGTGCATTTCCCTGTACTACAACAATGACTATGCTTCAAAGAAAACAACTCAATTGATTGTAAAATATTTTGGGATGAACTGAAATCGTGGAAGTTGGTAGGTAAATACAATTTTTCTAATTATATCTAAGCCCATCGAGCATTCAAAAATATCTCAGTACATTTTTTCATCCTGGTGTGGCCATGTACATTTTACATCCTTTTCCTTAAAATTTTACATTAGCAGTTAATAAGTTTTGACACTGAATTAGAGTAGATCAAGAAAGTATTTTTTAAGAACCATTGCTATTTGGGTTACTTTCCCTATACCTAGGTTTTAACCTTGCCCTTTGACTACTTGGCCCCAGTGTCTGACCTGGAGTTCAGTCAATTGTCCCAGTAACTAGACATTAGCAAGTGACAGAAAATGTCCAAGCAAGATTCCCTCTGATTTTTCCTTTGTGCCTGTAGATGGTCTGGATTGAGAACTGAAACGTTCACAAGTTGGCCTTTTCTCAGGCCTGTTCTGCCATTCAGTTAAAGCATAACTGACCTGGAGCTCAGCTCCATTAAAACTACCTTTTCTTCCATATTCCTTGATATCCTGACCCAGTGAAGATCTATCACGGTCTTGGAAATTTCAACTGACCTAGCACCCACAATTGTTTGGGGAAGTGAGCTGTAGATTTCCACAACCCTTTTTCGTGAAAAAGTACACTCTCATTTCACTCCTAAATAGTTTAATGCTGATTAATGTTGTTGGTGCAGGCTTGATGGGCCAAATGGCCACCTCCTGCACTGTAAGCATTCTATGATTTTTAATATGTCCCCTTCTGTATTTCCCCAACGGATTAAATAGTTTTTTTAATTGTTTTATTTTATTATCTCACCCTCCACTCTAAACCTACCCTAACCTCTCAACTGCATAATCTGAAGGAACCAGAAGCCAAAGTTTATGCAACTGGCCCTCGTAATTTAACCTTTCAGGCCCTGTCATATATACCTAGTTTCTCTCATGCCCTAAGATCATCTTTTCCATGGGGCACTTCCATCTATTCTAGCCAGATGGGATCAATTACCTTTGTGTGACAGCTGTCACTCAGTTGGGATGATGTGGGTATGCCAGCGTTGGACTGGCGTAAACACAGTAAAAAGTCTGACAACACCAGGTTTTAGTCCAACCTATTTATTTGATAATATACTCACTAGCTTTCGGGGTTACCCCCTTCGTCAGGTGAATGGAGAGTTCTGGCCTCAGACAGAGCATATAAAGCACAGACAGTTTAGAGATTACTGATTAAAATGCGAATCCTTACACCTAACCTGCTGTCTGTGCTTTATATGCTCTGTCTGAGGCCAGAACTCTCCATTCACCTGACGAAGGGGGTAACCCCGAAAGCTAGTGAGTATATTATCAAATAAATAGGTTGGACTAAAACCTGGTGTTGTCAGACTTTTTACTCAGTTGGGAGCCATTCCATTTCTGAGTCAGAAGATTGTGGGTATATGTCTTACACCAGAGACTTGATCACAACTTGACAGTCCAGTTCAGTGCAGTGCTGATCGACAACTACAATGTAGGACAAGACATTAAAGCTATTTTTCTCATGGTATAACTATGACTACACTTCAGAAGCGCTCAATTGGCTGTAAAGCACTTTTGGACATTGTGACATTGTGAAAGGCATGATAAAAATGCAAGTCTTTTCCCAAGTGTGGTCGTTGTGAGCTGCTGTGACCACATCTGCAGCAAATGTTGGTTATTCAAGGAACTTCAGCTCAGAATTGATGAGCTCGAGCCTGAGCTTATACATTGCAGCACATCCAGGAGGGGGAGAGTTACCTAGATGCTTTGTTTCAGGAGGTGGTCACACCCAGTAGATTATCTCAAATTCGGTCAGTGGTCAGGGACCTGCAAATGAGGCAGGTAGAGGGATCCTGAATTCAGGAATGCAGGAGCCTTGACTGTTGACCTTGTCCAACAGGTAAGAGATATTTTTGCTCCCTGTGTGAATGAGGAAAAGGGCTGTAGGGAGGATGCACTAAGGTACAGGAATGGGGAGTCATAGAGATTTACAACGTGGGAACAGGTCCTTTGGTCCAACTTGTCCATGCTGCTGTTTTTTTTAAAACTCCTAAGCTAATCCAATTGCCCGCATTTGGCCCATATCCCTCTATACCCATCGTACCCATGTAATTATCAAATGCTTTTTAAAAGATAAAATTGTACCCACCTCTACTACTACCTCTGGTAGCTTATTCCAGACACTCACCACGCTCTGTGTGAAAAAAATTACCCCTCTGGACTCTTTAGTCTCTCTCCCCACTCACCTTAAACCTATGCCCTCTAGTTTTAGACTCTCCTACCTTTGGGAAAATATATTGACTATCTACCTTGTCTATGCCCCTCATTATTTTATAGACCTCCATAAGATCACAGCTCAGCCTCCTACACTCCAGAGGAAAAAGTCCCAGTCGATTCAGCCTTTCCTTATAACCCAATCTATCAAGTCCCAGTAGCATCCTAGTAAATCTTTTCGGCATTCTTTCTAGTTTAATAATATCCGTTCTATAATAGGATGACCAGAATTGCACACAGTATTCCAAGTGTGGCCATACCAATGTTTTGTACAACTTTAACAAGACATCCCAACTCTTGTTTTCAATGTTCTGACCGATGAAACCAAGCATGCCAAATGCCGCCTTCACCACTCTGTCCACCTTCACTTTCAAGGAGCTATGAACATGTACCCCTAAATCTCTTTGTTCTGTAACTCTCCCCAACGCCCTACCATTAACTGAGTAAGTCCTGTCCTGGTTCAGTCTACCAAAATGCATTACCTCACATTTGTCTAAATTAAACTCCATCTGCTATTCGTCAGCCTACTGACCCAATTGATCGAGATCCAGCTGCAATTGGAGATAACCTTCCTCACTATCCACCATGTCATCAATCTTGGTGTCATCTGCAAACTTAATAACCATGCCCCCTATATTCTCGTCCAAGTCATTAATATAAATGACAAATAACAGTGGGCCCAGCACTGAGCCCTTAGACACACCACTGGTCACAGGCCTCCAATTTGAAAAACAGCTCTCTACAGCCATCCGATAGAAACCAATTTTGTATCCATTTGGATACCTCGCCCTGGATCCCATGAGATTTAACCGCACGCAATAACCTACCATGTGGTACCTTGTCAAAGGCCTTGCTAAAGTCCATGTAGACAACAGCAACTGCATTGCCCTCATCTGCCTTCTTGGTTACCCCTTCAAAAAACTCAATTAAATTTGTGAAACATGATTTTCCACTCACAAAGCAGTGCTGACTATTCCTAATTAATGTTTGAGTCTCTAAATGTTTGTAGATCCCATCTCTCAAAACATCTTCTAACAATTTACCCACCACAGATGTGAGGCTCACTGGTCTGTAGTTCCCAGGCTTTTCCCTGCAGCCCTTTTTAAAGAAAGGCACAACATTTGCCAATCTCCAATCTTCAGGCACCTCACCCGTGACTATCGTTGATTCAAATATCTTGGCTAGGTGGCCCGCAATTTCCTCCCTAGCCTCCCACAACGTCTTGGGATATACCTCATCAGGTCCTGGGGATTTATCTACCTTGATGCGCTTTAAGACTTCCAGCACACCACCTCTAATATGTACACTCCTTGACATCAATATTTATTTCCCCAAGTTCCCTAACATTCATACTTTTCTTAACAGTAAATACTGATGAGAAATATTCATTTAGGATGTCGCCCATCTCTTGTGGATCTGCATATAGATTACCTTGTTGATCCTTAAGAGGCCCTATTCTCTCTCCCTTGTTACCCTTGCCCTTTTGTGGGGAGCAAAAATACAAGTAGTAGTTGTAAGGGTTTTCTACAATTAAGGTGATAAAATCTATCGTCAGCAAGATCGAGAGACCCACATTGTTTGTTGCCTGTCTGGTGCTAGGGTGAGGGACATCTCTGACTGGCTTGAAAGGACATTGGCGTGGAGGAAAGAATCCAGTAGTTGTGGTCCACTTGCAACAAATGACATAGGCAAGACTAGGAAAGAGAACCTGTTTGGCGATTATCAGGCATGAGGAACTAAATTAAAGAACAGGTTCTCGAGGAAAATAATCTTTGCATTACTACCTGAGCCACATGCGAATTGGCAGGGGAATGAGAAAATTAGGGAAGTAATCACTTGACTAAAGATATGGTGCAGGAAGAAGGGGTTCCATTTCATGGGCATTGGCATCAGTATTGGAACACGAGGGACCTGTACTGTTGAGACGGTCGTCACCTGGGACCAGTGTTCTAGCGGAAAGGTACATGAATCACAAAATCAGTATGCAGTTACAGCAAATGATTAGGATGGCTAATAGAATGTTGTTTATTGCCACGGGAATGGACTATTAAAGTAGGGAAATTTTACTGGAACTGGACAGGACCTTGGTGAAAACACATCTGGAGTGTTGTGTTCAATTTTAGTCTCCTTATTTGAAAGATGGTATAATTGCATTGGAAGCAATTCAGAAAAGGTTCAATCAACTCATTCTTCCGGAGAAGAGCTTTATGAAGAAATGTTGAACAGGTTGGGCTTAGGCCAATTAGAAGAATGAGGGCAGAGTCTTATGGAAACATATGAAATCCTGAGGGGACATGATAGGGAGGATGTTCCCCCTTGTGGGAGGGGGAAACTACAACTGGGGAGCACCATTTAAGAATAAGAGGCTTCCTTTTTAAGACTGAGGTGAGAATTATTTTGGAGTATTGTTTTTACCCTATAATTTTACCAGTAATTTACCTATAAAGTGCCTTGTGACATTTTTACAATGTTTAAGAAGCTTTTTAATTGCACTTTACTGGTATTTTGGGAATCTTTTCTGTACTCCCACCAAGATCAATATCGGGTTAGTTTCCCAGATGGGGTCTGACCAAGATTCTGTGCAATGAAGCATTACTTACTCACTTTGTATTCCAACCACCTTGAGATTAAAGATTTGCATGCAATTAACTTCCTTATTTTATCAGAGTAGTAACCAGACTCGATGTTTTAAATTACTTTGTTCTATTGACATATGAATTCCTAGCACAAAATGTACTGCAGCCAATTTTTAAAAAAAATCATATTTGTAATTGGACAGCTTGTCAAATGTAGGAAGTTAGGTCTGTCTCCTTTTCTCTTTCCTTGTTCTATCTTGTTACCTGATAGTTGCTTGGAATTTCTACATTTTCCACTCTAATAATGCCAGAATCCATACAGAATTGACTGCAATAGATGAAAAGATTGCACAATTTAAACCTACATGTGTTCTGCCTCTAACCACTCTCAATTGAATTTCCATGATCCGTTATGTTAGATCAAAAGTTAAATTGCCCAAAACCTGATGAACTAGCTATGTGCCCAGCCAGAATAGTGAGTTCCCACTGATTGTGCTTGTTTGTGGATGTTTATCACATTGCATCCAGAATTTAGGGCACACAGGTATCTATGATCATGTCAATCCATCATTAATGACCTGCAGCTGCAGTGACCACCAATCAATTGAAGTCTCCCTTGGATCTGTTTCTTGTAATGATCCTATAATTACTTTTCAGTTCAGTTTAAATTATTTCAGACTTGGTCAATTGATCAATCATGCATAAGATCTTTAACCAGCAGTGGAAACCACTGACTGTTTATTCAGTTGTAACAATTGTTTGAACGTATTTTCAATTTATTTTATAGTTCAGTAATCTTAAGGCCTCATTAGCCATGTTTCAATCAATGACTGATTATGTTCAGTTATGCTGCTCTTTGGGCTGGTACATAGGTGATTCTACTTGGGGCTTTTGCAAATGACTTTGTCTAATGTTACCTCAGTAAAACTGACATAGTATCTAGCATATTGTGCATGTTTTTTCTCAATAGAGACCTGAAGTTTCTGTAAGCAGCATGATATTTATAAGGCCCTCAAAGGGTGGTGAATCTCTGGAATTCTCTGCCTGTTGAAGTGGTGGAGGCTACCTCGCTAAATATTTTTAAGATACAGGTTGATGGGTTTTTGATAAGAGAGGGGATTAAGCGTTATGGGGAGAGGGCGGGAATGTGGAACTGAGCCACGACAGATCAGCCATGATCTTATTGAATGGCGGGGCAGGCTCGAAGGGCTAGATGGCCTACTCCTGCTCCTATTTCTTATGTTCTTATGTTAGACTCGATGCTTTCAAAATCATGACCTGTGTCGCATGAAGGAGCACAGGAACAAAACTATTCAATTGTGCAAAACCCATGTGCAATTGCATACAGATTTACAGATCCAAAACTAAAAACCCTCCTGATGGTTTTTTTAAATTAGGTCATCTTTCGACTTTTAATTGTGAAATAGAAATTTTATTTTGAGATTCATCTCCTGCCTTTGTGCATTATTTGTATTTCAAGACATTACGTAAGGCAAAGAGAAATGATTTTGGGAATCCTTTTTGTCTTTTGGAGGAATATAAGGAAAGTAGATAAAGAAGATACATTTTAAAGATTCATTGGCTTGAAGCTCTAATAATTGGATCAGTTTCCTTTACACTGGGTTTTCATTATTAAATATGAAGAAACTGCATCAAAAACATTACTCAAAATAGTGCCTTCTCTATGGTAATGTCCCAATGAATGCCATGGTTGAAAATATACTTTCAAAAATATTAGTATGAGAAAATAGCAGTTTTACTGAAATTATGTAGAATCCTTGTATATTTAAGTACTTTTTTTAAATTGTGTATTCAAAAGGAGGAAAAAATTGTCCATGAAACTTTGCTGTGGCTTGTGCACTTGTAGTTTTATCTCTTAATTTTTGCATCTGCTCCTACTCTTCTGAGAAGTTTTGCTTCCTCTTTCATATTTTTGTTCCATTTTTTACGTTGAATTTTCCCCATTATTCCAATGTCATTATTGCTAATAAAAACTGTATGTTAACTTGTCACTCCACATTTGCACCCTCCAGCCAGTAGCAACACTAGTATCTCAATTTTATATTTCTCATTGTCTCAGGCTTTACTGCAACTTTTATTTCTTCGTTTTCCAAATCTCTGTTTATTGCACAAGACAACAAAAGGTTGAGAATGCATGATTTTAAAATGGATTTTGAATTACATTTCCAATACTCTGCTCCAATTATTCCTTAGCCTCCAATCTCCACTTGGTCTTTGTACAATCACAACTGATAATCAAAAAGCTTAGATGAAGCTCAGAACAAATTTTGGTCTCATTAATCACTTCTAATATATGGTAATGTTAATTTCATGTAACATGCATGGGATGTCATACGTCTGCTGTTGGCCTGAATAGAAAGACTTCACTGCATTACAATTTTCATCTTTCATGTTTTAGAGACATGTATAAACAGGGATGGTGCAGTTGCATGATAGCCTCTACCTCACATGCGGGATTTAAATGAGGTTGACAATGTAGAATTTTGGATGACCAAGCGCTATAAAGCTAAGATGATACTTCAGCAGGACTCCCTTTTGGTACCAGATTTGGAACTACGACAGGGCCATTACATCTCTTTCATAAGTTATGCTAGCTTAATGGAAAATCTATTTCAGTAATGAGCTTGTAATGTTTTTGAATCTGAAACAATTGCAGTATCCTCTTTATGACTAGATTCTTCTTTATTTTGTATTGTAATGTTTCAATTTTATTTTTGGTACACAAGGGTTCTTAAAAGTTCCAACATTTTAGACTATCTTTAAGTGTATAAGTCAAAGTTGTATTGTGTTGATCAATTATTGCTGCTCTACGCTGTAGCTTTATTTGAGCAGGTGTATTCTAGGGGGTATAAGAATGACTTGTTGGACTGGCGGGGATCACATGGTGAGATTGTACCTTCAGTATCCTATTTATCACCCTATTTATAGCTGAGCCCTGGAGCCATCATTTACATGACCTGATTCATGGAACAGTCCTGTTTATTCTATGACCAATTGAGGGAAACAGGAGAGACTGAAAGAGCACTTTCTCTTTCTGTCCTATCTACTAACTACCCTCTCTCCCTCTCTCTTCCACCACCCCAGCTCCAAAAAATGTCTCTTCATCTGCTCTTTCTATGACTGATGTATTCAAATAAAAAAAATACAGCGCACCCAGAAAATATTGCATGGCTACAATAGTTCTGGTTTGCATCCTTTTATATTCTCAGCAACACTGCCAAATGGCAAAAACATGGGTACATGATGAAATAAAACATGCAGTTTTAGATTCTGTTTGAGTGAGTTGCCACATGATCACCTGCACACTCAGTATTTTTAAGTGTGAGACTTTGAAAAATGCATTCTCAACTACAGTTATAGATAACCCAGTACTGCTTTTAACGTTTCTTCAAAACTCTATATTGAAGGCTGTTATTTACTTACTCTATCTGTTTATTTTGAATATATTTATAAAGTGCCACTGTTTAGTGTGTGAACATTAAAAAAGATAGTCCAACAAATCTTACTTTAACTATTTTTTTCCCCCATTTAACAGGGTTCTTGGGGATCAGGGAAGGATCAATACAGCAGGGATCTGCTTGTGTCATCCATCTTTGCTGCAGCCAGCCGTAAAAGAAAGAAAAAGGATATAAAGCCACAACAAAGCAGCTCAGATGATGAATTGGAAAGTATATTTTCCAGGAAAGAAGTATCAAACCATTCCAATACTGGTGCAACTAAGAAACTGGGGAGTAAAGGAGAATCTGAAAATGGAGCTGACTTCACTGAATTGAAGGGCAAACCGGACAACTGGTATAGTGAACAGCAAGAGAAGGACAGTATAGATGAAAGGAGTCAGTCTTTTTCTATGGCATTAATAGAAAAGTATGGAGTGAGAAAAGAAGTGCCTCTCGAGGAAACAAACCCTAGAGAACAGAACCTTGCAGTATACTGCCAAAAATGCACAGACTCGCCTACTGTTAGCTGTCTCAGTTCACGGCTAATTACAAGCACAATGCCCATTTCTACTGCTGAGGATTCTACTAGTAATGTGAGCTCTCACATTGATATGACTTACTCAAATGCCACAATCAGCAATCCATCTCTGGTCTCTCGGCAGCAAAGTAATTTAAGTAAGTCAAAAAAGTCAGAAGTCAAAAGCATAGATGTAGGTAAAGCAGATGTAAGCTCCATCACATCAGACTATTCCACAACTTCTTCTTTAATGTTCCTTTCAGGTATGGACTCTCACATACTGAATGCAGAAGTCCAGTCAGTGACAGAGAGCAAAGGTGATGAAGCTGATGATGAAAGAAGTGAACTTGTTAGTGAAGGACACCATGTAGAAACAGACAGTGATAGTGACTTTTCTGTTTTTGCTGCAAGTTGTGCACCTGAAAATGTTCTACGTGTGATGAGACAGGATACAGCAAAGGACGTCAGGAGAAACTCAGAAGGAAGTGACAAGACTGGAACAGAAGGAAGTTCAATACCAGGGCTAGATGACAGAAAAGCATTCAGTTCACGTAAGCTTATTGAATGTGATACACTTTCCAAGAAAAAATCTCTTCGATTGAAGGGCGATAGTGAGATAGCAATGGATGCAAAGGAACAGAAAGAGTCAAATAGAGCATGCAATTTGTTTGATGTGATGAAGAAAGGGAAATCCACAAGCAGTCTGGCTTCAGTCATAAAAAATGAACATGATAGGGTAGAGCCTGCTTGGAAACTAAAAATTACAGAGCGTTTAAAATTACGGCTAAAGACTTCTGCAGATGACATGTTTGGAATTGGCATTCAAAAGTCAGGGTCCTCGGAGACCAGTAAAAAAAAGAATATTCGGCGGAGACATACCATGGGAGGAAATCGCGATTTTTCAGAACTCAGTGTTCTAAATGCATGGAGAACACAAGAACAGAATGCAGAGAGTGGAGGAAATGAATCTCAGTTGTCAGCAGTGAATCGCCTGAAACCAAAATGCCAATCCCAGGACCTCTCGATTACAGAATGGCTTGCACGAGAGCGCTTACGCACGAGCACATCAGATTTGCACACAGAAAAGGCCTCGGAGCCAAGGACTGTGGACATTAGTTTAGACAAGGGAACAAATTCAAAGCTGCGTGCATCATCTGGAGAAGATGCAGGCAGCTCTGGTAGTTTGCCCCAACTCAGCCAACCTTCGCCTTCAGCATCACCGAGCCCACTACCTTCCGCAGGCCAAGTGAATGGTGACAGCCTCCAAAGCAAGGGAAAAAGCAATTTTAGTACAACTGTTGATGCTCATCCCCATAAGATATCCAGTAATCAAGTAGTCAAGTCTCGCTTCTATCAGTACTTGTAGGTCTGCAATTATTTATGTGTCTAGTGCTGCGGAAAATTGTACAGCGAATTGCTCGTCAAACAGTATACTGATTTTTTTTTTATGACTCTCCTGTACATATTTCTCTGTACTTGAATTTTGAAATGGTGGATGCTGTGCTGCTCTGCCTCTAATACAGGCTGATTTCTGTGCTGGATGCTGTGGAAGCTCTTTACAGCATATGCTGACAGCCAGAAAAAATGCTAAACTTTTGTATAAAATGAATTGGGTACAAAAGGGCATCAAGTGCTGAAACCTTCCAGTGCAAAATTCCATAAACAACTTGTACTGCATGATCGGTGATTCCTGCATACATCTTACACGCTCTACAATTGGATACTGCTGCATATATTTTACATCGGCTTATAAGGGCGAGCAAATCAAACATTTATTGGAACTTCAGTTGCTAAAGCAAGTGCCTCATCTCAAAAAAATTGGTTTAGATAGGGTGCCATATTGTCTTTTTAGTTCAAAAGACTAGAGATCTACTGTGAACAAATGAAGTTTTATCTATAAACAAAACAAAAAATCATTAAAATAATTTTCCAGATTTTATTAACTGAACAAATAGAGCTTCCACACTATAGGCATTCCAGTTGAATCTTAAGAACATTTTTTTAAGTCAGACTTTTAATACAGTCTTTGTATTGGACTTGAATTTTTAAAGTTTCTGTAAAGATACTTAAATGTGTATATAATTTCATGTGTAGCTTTTTCAAATTTGAGATTTGATAAAAGCTTTGTAACATAGGCATGTAGATAGTGGTCTCTGGAAAAACCGGTCCCTTGCTCATTTTTCATTATCTCAAAAGAGAGTCTTAACTGTGCATGAGAACTGTTTTCTCAGATTCAACATTGTATTTAGCCTGTGTACAGATATAGACAAATGGTTTGTAAATGTCCCCTGGAAACACTGGAAATAAATTTTTTGTTTCTGTGGATCTTGGTGTCTGTTCCTTTAGCTGTGGAAGGCAGTGAAATAAGTTCTTTCTGTAATATTTTGGTATTTTTAATGTGTGTAGAAGCACACTCTCTCTCTCTCTCTTTCTCTCTCACCTGTATTCTTATCCATTTTGCGTTTCAATTGAACATTCTGGACATTCCTATTCTCTTCATCCAACAGACATCAGCATGGATTAGATCAGGTATCTTGAAGGCGCAGGAAATAGCATTGCAATAGGGATTCTTGGTTTTGGCCTTTTGTCTCTCCCAAGGTAACACGTGTATGTGTATGTTTTGTGCATAACATGCAATCATTACAGAAAAGCCCCAGCTATAGAGTGGGACATTGTTTTTCTGCAACCTTCAGTTCCATTCTTTGTCTTTACATTGCTGAAGCACAAGATGATAGTGACATGGCAAGGTCAGCAGGGGACTCTTCTATGATTTGCAATTCTGCAGCCCTCTAGCACCACCCCATATCTAAGGATGATTGGAAGATTATGACCAGTGCTTCTGCAATTTCACCTTTTTCCCCCTATCCTCTGAAGCATCTCGCTTAATCCTGGTGAACAACTATTGAGTACATTAGTCTTTCTAATACCACCTCTTTATTTTTTTCACTCATCCAGTGTTGCAGCTACTACATTTTTCCACTAAGTGGCAGCACCATCATTATTGGGAAAGACAGATGCAGTAAGATATTTAAATAAAGCTTGCTGACTTATATGGTACAGGAAAGTAGAATTGAGACCACAATCAACTCACGCTCAAACTTGTCAAATGGCAGAGCAGATTCAAAGAGCCCAATGACCTATATCCCCATTTAGAACCTGAGATATGTACAATTGTCCTTTTTGATCCTCAATCAATCCTCAATCAATCCTACTCTTGTCATCATTTTATTATGTATACCTACAGACAATGCATGCAGCAAAGCAATTGATCAGTTTAAATTGTTCCTTTTGGCGTTGCAATAACAATTAGCACATTGTTAAAAGGATATGTAAACTTCTTTAGTCTTAACTTCCTGTCTTTTTAATGGGGTAGGTTCTTGAAGATAAAGTGGAGGCTAGGGTGAAGTGTCGTTTTATGTGAGATAGCAAGCAGCGTGTCAATGGGTGCATGTGTTAAAAATTTGTTTGTTAGTCACAAGTAGGCTTACATTCACACTGCAATGAAGTTACTGTGAAAATCCCCTAGTCGCCGCACTCTGCACCTGTTCGGGTACACCGAGGGAGAATTTGCATGGCCAATGCACCTAACCAGCACGTCTTTTAGACTGTGGGCAGAACCTGGAGGAAACGCAAGCAGACATAGAGAATGTGCAAACTCCACACAGATGTTGACCCAAGCCAGGAATTGAACCTGGGCCCCTGGTGCTGTGAGGCAGTAGTGCTAACCATTGTACCACCTGATTTGTATATTATTGCAATGTGGTGTTAATACACTTTATTCTCCCAATAAGCTTTGGCTGATTAACACCAGACCATAAACTACAATCATATGCACTTGTAAAATCTCAGTAGAAACTAAATAATTTTCATTTGGATGTCAAAGTTCAGCTGTGGCACAACAGTGGAACTTTTGTCTCCATGGCAGAAGGTTGTGGAGCAACCATCATAGTTGTATTGTAATGCTTCATTTACTATTTATCCTTCATTTACTATTCATTTTAATGGCCCAGAACTTTGAAGCTCTCTGGAAGTCATACCCTGGAAGTACACCCCCACTCCTCAAAAAGGTGCACTGGGAGACCCCTCAGAAGTCCTGGTGCACTGACTTTGAGAATTGTGCAGGAAATTTGGACTTTCAATAGGCAATTCCCCTGCATTTGGAAGCCTCCAAAACTCTTGAGTTAGAGGAGGAAACATTGGATGGTTCCAATTCGCTTCACTGAATAGTCATCCAGGAAAAGTTAGAAGGATCAAAATCCATTCTAACTTCTGGATAATAATACTACTGACCCCCAGGCTCCTCAGTGGACCACCTCCCTCTAGCCTATCTCTCAAGCCGGCCCACCAGTCTCCCCCGCCCACCCCTCCACTCGCACCTAACCACCTATCCCAATCTTACTAACCCCACCCATTTGCCCTTACACTCTGCAGCTTGTGAAAGTGTCTTTGGGACATTTAAACTTAATGAACATGGCAGCTGGCCAGAGACAGATTTACAATGAAACACACCGTGGGCATCACCCCCAAACGGGAGAGTTTCAGACTCATTTTTTGGGCGAGTTGAAAAAAGCAATCTTATGACACTTAATCAAAAAGAAGTGCCAGGATATAATTCTTGCCAGTAGGGGGAGGTGTGAGCCTACTCTCACCAGTGAAGCTGGCTGCTGAGCTTTAGGGACATAGTTATGCAGGTGCCCCAATCTCCCAGTCCACTGGGAGATCTCCTGTTGCCCCACTCCTGAACATCGCCCTCTCTTGCCAATCACTGCCCCACCAACCAACCCCTCTCCATGTTTTTGCAGAGTTCACCCATCCCCTCCATAGAGCTCCCTGCCTCGTGCCCTTGGCATTCCAAGATACTTTGCCCTCAATAACTCGGGGAACTTCAAAGGCCTCCAGTCCCACCAACAAGGCCATCACATCTGCTGCCTCTTGGTCGGGACCATCTGTGACCCTGGCCCGTGAGGAGGAAACTTCAAGTGAGTCCAGGCAATAGTGTGTGGGACACTCTAATGTCTTCACTCCAGGGCTGAGGAGGGCAGGCAAGACAAGGCACTAGGCAAAAACTATGAGCTGAATCAGCTGATCAGGGTCAACATATGTCGGGCAGGCAACTAAACCCAGCCAAGCCTCAGGATAGGCCAACCAGTAACAGCAGGTGCCTTATCAATATGAGGAGGCAACGCATGAGGCAAGATGCTGCCTTGAAGACTCCTGGGGAATGAGGTTAGTGAGAGGAGGACAGTGAGACAGTTGGGAGACTGTGGTGGGATGCAGGGTTAGGAGGGGCAGGGGGAAGGGTGGCATAGTGGTTAGCACTGCTGCCTCACAGCGCCAGGGACCTGCGTCTGATTCCCAGTTTTGGTCACTGTGGAGTTTGCACATTCTCCCTATATTTGCACTGATTTCCTCCGGTGGTCTGGTTTCCTCCCACAGTCCAATGTCAGATCAGACAAACTAGGAAAGTGTTTATCTGGAGTAAGAGGAATTATGAAGCCATCAAGCAGGAAATTAGAGGCATAAGAACATAAGAAATAGGAGCAGGAGTAGGCCATCAAGCCCTTCGAGCCTGCCCCGCCATTCAATAAGATCATGGCTGATCTGTCGCTGCTCAGTTCCACTTTCCCGCCCTCTCCCCATAACCCTTAATCCCCTCTCCTATCAAAAACCCATCAACCCGCGTCTTAAAAATATTTAGCGAGGCAGCCTCCACCACTTCAACGGGCAGAGAATTCCAGAGATTCACCACCCTTTGAGTGAAGAAGTTCCTCCTCAACTCCGTTCTAAACCGCCCCCCTTTTATCTTAAGGCTGTGCCACCTAGTCCTACTGTCTTTTTTGAGCGGGAAGAGTCTTTCCACCTCTATCCTATCCATCCCATTCATCATCTTATACGTCTCAATGAGATCTCCCCTCATTCTTCTAAACTCTAACGACTACAAGCCCAGTTTATTCAGCCTCTCCTCATAGCTCAATCCCCTCAACTCCGGTATCAGCCTAGTAAACCTCCTCTGCACTCCCTCCAAGGCCAAAATATCTTTGCGCAGGTGCGGCGCCCAAAACTGCACACAGTACTCCAGTTGCGGCCTCACCAATGCCCTATACAGCTGCAGCAAGACCTCCCTACTTTTATATTCAATCCCCCTCGCTATGAAGGCCAGCATCCCATTCGCCTTCCTGACCACCTGTTGCACCTGCAAGCTGGGTTTTTGCGACTCATGCACAAGGACCCCCAGGTCCCTCTGCACCGTCGCCTGCTGCAGCTTTTCGCCCCGTAAGTAATAGTCCTTCCTACCATTCTTCCTACCAAAGTGGACCACCTCACACTTGCCAACATTAAATTCCATTTGCCATTTACTGGCCCATTCGCCCAGTCTATCTAGATCCTTCTGCAGACTCTCCACACCCTCCGCACAATTTGCCGTTCCCCCAGTCTTGGTGTTATCAGCAAATTTCGACACTCTACACTCGGTTCCCTCCTCCAGATCATCTATATAAATGGTAAAAAGCTGAGGCCCCAGCACCGACCCCTGGGGCACTCCACTAGTCACCATCCGCCAATCCGAATAGCACCCGTTGACCCCCACTCTCTGCCTCCTATTTGACAACCAATCCTCTATCCACGCTAACACCCTACCCCCAACTCCATGTCCCTCGACCTTCTGCAATAACCTCTTGTGAGGCACTTTGTCAAACGCCTTCTGAAAATCCAGAAAGACCACATCCACCGGCTCTCCTCTATCCACCGCCCTAGACACATCCTCATAGAACTCCAGTAAATTTGTCAGACACAACTTCCCTTTAATGAAACCGTGCTGCGTCTGCTCTATCAAGCAATTCCCTTCAAGATGCCTCGCAATTTCCTCCTTAATGACAGATTCTAACATTTTACCTACAACAGACGTTAAACTAACCGGCCTATAATTCCCCGCCTTTTGCCTGGCACCCTTCTTAAACAACGGCGTAACATTAGCCATTTTCCAATCATCCGGCACTTCCCCGGAATCCAGCGACGTTTGGAAAATAACCACCAAGGCATCCACTATCACCTCCGCCATTTCTTTCTCAGGGAAATGTACGCAAGTAATGTGACAGATTTTCAAGGAATATTTGTCTAGAGTTCTGCACAACAACATTCCGATGAGACAGGGAAGTTTTGGTAGCTTACAGGAACCGTGGTGCATGAAAGTTGTAATGAATTTAGTCAAGAAAAGAAAAGCGTGCAAAAGGTTCAGGGAGCTAGGTAATGTTAGGGATCTAGAGGCGTATCCAACTTGTGGGAAGGAACTTAAAAAGGAAATTAGGAGAGCCAGAAGGGGTCGAGAAGGCCTTGGCAGGTAAGATTAAGGAAAACCCCAAGGCATTCTACAAGTATGTGAAGAACTAAAGGATGAGATTTGAAGGAATAGGACCTATCAAATGTGACGGTGGGAAAGTTTGTATAGAACCAGTAGAAATAGCAGAGGTGCTCAATGAATACTTCGGTATTCACAGTGGAAAAGGATCTTGGTGGTTATAGTGCAGACTTGCAGCGGGCTGAAAAGCTTAAGTGTGTAGACATTAAGAAAGAGGATGTATTGGGGCTTTTGAAAAGCATCAAGTTAGATAAGTCACCGGGACCGAATGGGATGTAACCCAGGTTACTGTGGGAGGCAAGGGAAGAGATTGCAGAGCCGCTGGCAATGATCTTTGTCATGATGTGGATCTGCCGGCGTTGGACTGGGGTAAACACAGTAAAAAGTCTGACAACACCAGGTTTTAGTCCAACCGATTTATTTGATCGTAAACTCACTAGCTTTCGAGGGGTTTCCCTCTTCTTCAGGTGAATAGAGTTCTGAACCTCAGTGGTTGGTAAATTGATGGAGAAAATCATGAGAGATAGGACATTTGGAGAGGTATAGTATGATTAAAAATAGCACAGCTTTGTCAAGAGCAAATCATGCCTGGTTGAGTTTTTTTGAAAACGTAACTAAACACATTGATGAAGGAAGAGCAGTAGATGTGGTTTATATGGACTTCAGCAAGGTGTACGAAAAGGTGCCCCCTGCAAGGCTTATTGAGAAGGTGAGAGGGCATGGGATCCAAGGGGACGTTGCTTTGTGGATCCAGAACTGGCTTGCCCACAGAAGGCAAAGAATGGTTGTAGATGGGTCTTCTTCTGCATGGAGGGCAGTCACCAGTGGAGTGACCCAGGGATCTGTTCTGGGACCCTTGCTGTTTGTGATTTTTATAAGTGACCTGGATGAGGAAGTGGAGGGATGGGTTGGTAAGTTTGCCGATGACACAAAGTTTGGAGGCGTTGTGGATAGTGTGGAGGGATGTCAGAAGTTGCAATGAGACATAGATAGGATGCAAGACTGGGTGGAGAAGTGGCAGATGGATTTCACCCCAGATAAGTGCGTGGTGGTTCACTTTGGCAGGTCAAATGGGATGACAGAATATAATATTAAAAGTAGGGAGTATAATATAAAAGTAAGGAGGTCTTGCTGCGGCTGTATAGGGCATTGGTGAGGCCGCAGCTGGAGTACTGTGTGCAGTTTTGGGCGCCGTACTTACGCAAGGATATTTTGGCCTTGGAGGGAGTGCAGAGGAGGTTTACTAGGCTGATGCCAGAGTTGAGGGGGTTGAGCTATGAGGAGAGGCTGAATAAACTAGGCTTGTACTCGTTAGAGTTTAGAAGAATGAGGGGAGATCTCATTGAGACATATAAGATGATGAATGGGATGGATAGGATAGAGGTGGAGAGACTCTTCCTGCTCAGAAAGGACAGTAGGACTAGGGGGCACAGCCTCAAGATAAAGGGGGGGGCAGTTTAGAATGGAGTTGAGGAAGAACTTCTTCACTCAAAGGGTGGTGAATCTCTGGAATTCTCTGCCCGTTGAAGTGGTGGAGGCTACCTCACTAAACATTTTTAAGATGCGGGTTGATGGGTTTTTGATAAGAGAGGGGATTAAGGGTTATGGGGAGAGGGCGGGAATGTGGAACTGAGCCACGACAGATCAGCCATGATCTTATTGAATGGCGGGGCAGGCTCGAAGGGCTAGATGGCCTACTCCTGCTCCTATTTCTTATGTTCTTATGTAATATTAAGGGTCAGACTCTTAGCAATGTGGAAGATCAGAAGGATCTTGGGGTCTGGGTTCATAGGATTCTCAAATCAGCTTTGCGGGTAGAGGATGTGGTTAAGAAGGTGTATGGTGTTCTGGCCTTCATCAATCGAGGAATTGAGTTTAGGAGTCGGGAGAAAATGCTGCAGCTATATAAGACTCTGGTCAGACCCCACTTGGAGTACTGTGCACAGTTCTGGTCACCTCATTACAGGAAGGATGTGGAAACCATAGACAGGGTGCAGAGGAGATTTACAAGGATGCTGCCTGGATTGGGTGGCATGCCTTATGAGGATAGGTTGAGAGAGCTTGGTCTTTTCTCTTTAGAGAGTGATGAAGGGTGAGAAGTGACCTGATGAGGTGCATAAGATGTTGAGAGGTATTGATCGAGTGGATTCTCAGAGGCTTTTTCCCAGGGCTGAAATGGCTGCCACAAGAGGACACAGGTTTCGGGTGCTGGGGAGTAGGTACAGAGAAGATGTCAGGGGTAAGTTTGTCACTCAGAGGGTGGTGGGTGCATGGAATCGGCTGCCGGCAGTGGTGGTGGTGGAGGCGGATTTGATAGGATCTTTTGGGAGACTTTTGCATAAATATATGGGAATTAGTAAGATAGAGGGTTATAGCATAAATATATGGGACTTTTAGTAAGATAGAGGGTTATAGGTAAGCCTAGTAGGTAGGGATATGTTTGGTGCAACTTGTGGGCCAAAGGGCCTGTTTGTGCTGTAGTTTTTCTATGTTCTATGGTGCAGGTTAGGTGAATTGGCCAGGTTAAATTCTCCTTCAACATACCCAAACAGGCGCAGTAATGTAGCAACTAGGGAATTTTCACAGTAACTTCATTGCAGTTTGAATGTAAGCCTATTTATGACTAATAAATAAGCTTTGTGTGTGAGCGTGTGGGGAGACTGGGGAGGGAATATGTTTTAGGGTCGGGTTGCATTTTGGAAGGTGAGTTTGTGAGGGGGGAACGAGCGGGAGAAGAGGAGAGGTGAGGGCTGTCACAGATTCATAATTAAGATCTAGATCACAATCTTGACAATCTTTACCATCGTTCTGACAAGTGCTAAGCTTGGATTTCAATTCAGCAATTGTTCATACAGGCATGTTTTTACAAATTAAAATGAACTAAAGTGGTGATTAAGTTGTGCTTTTTTTGTGGCTTGCGCCTCTGTTCTGTGAAGTGAGTGTGGACGGGGTCAGGAGGGGAGGGACATCATGGGAGTTAGCCAGAAATGAAGATGAGCGTGGGGCCCCACAAAGTGTAAATCCACCTCCTTACCTGCTGCTGTAAAAGGGGGGCATGGTTTGGTGTCTCCTGACACTTCCCCACTGTGAAGGAAATATTGAGAGCAGACACACTCCACATTTCTGAGGAGGCCAGGTTTGAAATCAGGGTGAGGAAATGCCAATCTCCAGTGCAAGGAACAGATTGGCAGCCTGATAGTGATTTCTTTTCCTCAGAAGATCCAGGCCAATGCGCCTCAGGCCTCAAGGAGAAATTTTCAACTTTAGAACTGTAGCAGAAACTCGGGAAAAGGGCATCGAACTTAAATTCTTCCATCCAATTATGAACAGTGAAATATTTTCCCCTCTTACTATTTATAGATTTTAATGTCAGTTTCTTCATCCTAAAGTAGTCACAAAGCTGCAGGGAGGCTAGGCAGATGATTCCAATTTGTTCAACACAACATTTCCCCCTTCAGGCTTTGGAAAGGAATCTGGCATTTCTAGTTACAGATGGTTATTCTTCCACCCCCTAATAATTTTAAATTCATCCTGCCTGTTACAGCTCAAACTATTCACATAATCACAAGGTGGATTTTTTTTTAAAAAAAGCATTTCAGATTGTTTTATTAGTTAAAGGCCTTCACCTGTTTAGATTTTAAGTTCTACAATTCCTTCCCCAATTGTCTCCCGCCCTCCTTCAAAATACGTCAAAACCCCTGTCTTTGACAAAGCTCCCAGTCCTAATAGCCTTTTACATGACTGGGTGTGAAATTTAGGTCATGTTCCTGCAAAGCACTTTAGGGCCTTTTTGAATGCTAAATTAAAAAAAAACAATACAGCACAGTAACAGGCCCTTCAGCCCACCAAGCCTGTGCCCATACACTTCTTTTATATCCCTCTATTTACCTCCCATTTATGTGTCTAACAAGATGCACCTTGAATGTTGCGAATGTGTCTGCTTCCACCACCTCCAGCACGTTCCAGGCACTGTTACCACCCTCAGTGAAAAACTTTCCTGCACGTCTCTCCTAAACTTACCACCTGGCATCTTAAACCTGTGCCCTCTTGTAATTGACCCTTCCACCCTGGGAAGAAGCTTCTGACTATCCACCCTAACTCTGCATCTCAGAATTTTGTAGACTTATATCAGGTCACTCTTCAGCCTCTGCCTTTCCAGTGAAAACAATGAGTTTTTCCAACCTATCCACATAATCAAAAACCGTCCAGACCAGGCAACATCCTGGGAAACCTTATTTACACCCTCTCCAAAGCATCAACATCTTTCTGGTAATGTGGCAATCAGAACTGCATGCAATATTCCAAATGTTACATAACAGTTGTATAAAACTTTAGTTAGGCCAAATGCGGCCTAACTAAAGTTCTATACAACTGTTGTGTAACTTGCCAACTTTTATACTTGATGCCCCAGCTGATGAAAGCAAGCATGCTGTATGCCTTCTTGACCACCTTATCCATCTGTGTTGCCACTTTCAGGGATCTGTGGCCCTGTATGCCCAGATTGCTTTGTATGTCAATGCTCCTAAGAGTTCTGCAACTTACTGTAGTAATGCACATCTGAATTTGATCAAAATTAACATTGCTGTTTGATATTTTTGGGTTGAATTAGCAATGACAGGAGACCTGCTAGGATGCTGTTGGCAAAGCAGTGGCCCAAATTTGGAATAACCTTCATTGGCTAGCTGTATGAGATAGTGAAGGTGTCACTTCTGTCTTGTCTGATGTAAATGACACCAGAGCCCCAGTCGCAATAATTTGTATTGTGCCTTTAACATGGTAAAACTATCCATGGTGCCATCATAGAATCTCTACAGTGCAGAAGGAGCCCATTTGACCCATTGGGTCTGCACCGACCACAATCCCACTCAGGCCCTATTCATGTAGCCCCACCTATTTACCCTGCTAATCCTCCAACACCAGGGTCAATTTAGCTTAGCCAATCAACCTAACCCGCACATCTTTGGACTGTGGTGGGAAACTGGAGTACCCAGAGGAAACCTAGGCAGATATGAAGAGAACATGTAAACACCACGCAGACATCACCCAAGGCTGGAATTGAACCTGGGTCACTGGTGCTGTGAGGCAGTAGTGCTGCCCGTTTACAGGATCATTACCAAAACAAGTGAGCTGAATAAGATGTTTGGCTTGCTGACCAAAAGGCTCGGTCAAAGATGGGTTTTAAGAAGTGAATTTGAGGAGAATAGAGAGGTGGAGAAGGATAGGGATGGAATTCCAGAATTTAGGCTCGAAGCAGTTGAAGGCATAAGCAAGAATGGTGGTACAATTAAAATTGGGGGATGCCAGGGGCGGGGGCAGCGTTGGAGGGGGCACAGCCAACTCAAATACTTGTGGAGTTGGAAGACATCACAGAGACAGTGAGGGTGCAAGGCCATGTGGATTTTGATAGCAAGAATGAAATTTTAAGATTTGGAATAGGTACCATTCCTCTTTTTGTTACTATCCTACAAAGCTAAAACAAACCTTTGAATCATGCACTTTGTTCCTTTTCAGCTTCCTTTTCTCTCAAGTCCTTGAGTGAGGTGTGGGAAGACAAGCCATTCCTGGGGAGGCCCTGGCACTCAGAATGGTCACACCACAGAAGTATGTCAGTCATGTTTATGCTACTTCTGTGAACGAACAAATCTGATTTTCTTTCCATCAGATCAAAAATCTTGCCCCATTTTCCATTATTTGCTGCAGTCAGATTGACTCAGAAATCTCCCCTGCCATGAATAATATTATTTATGTAACCTACAGATTTTGCCTCAAGTGTGTAAGAATTTATTTTTCCAATCGTACCAGTGGGGCACAGGTATGACCACCAGAGGGTGCCCACAACACACCTGAAAAATGAAAATACTGGAAAATCTCAGCACATCTGACAGCATCTGTGGGAGAGACTACAGCCAATGGTTCAAGTCGAGGTGACCCTTCTTCAGAGCTCTGACCGACCTGCCATCCCAGGAATCAGCCTGCTAAACCTTCACTGTAGCACTCCTTCTATAGATAAGGACACCGAAGTTGCACACAATATGCCAGGCGTGGTCTCACCAACTCTTCTCCCAATCATTGAGGTTAGCCAATGTTGTGTCTGACTGCTGCCATTTCTGTCCCAGAAACCAGTCAACCTTTCTTCTGCCTCTAGGTTTACCTACATGTTTGTAGGGTTTTCTGCTCATCTTCTGGACCAGCTATGTCATAACACACCAGGCCACTGCCAAGATGTTGTCGCCTCTGTAATCCCTACTTATCTTTCCTATAATCCATCGTTGACTCGCTCTAATTATGATAGCACAGTACTGAAACAGCACTCATCAGTAGTGAAGAAGGGAATGGGTTAATGAACTTTGTAACACTTAAAGCATCACAAGACTTGTTTTTGCACCCCAGTAACCTTGTATACTAGTTGACGTGTTTGTGCGAGCTTGTAACCCATGCTGGCTAAACAAACCATAGGCGTCAAGATGCAATAACAGCTAATCGTACAAGAGGAATAGAATGGAAAGTGTCGCGGCTTTGGAACAGCTGTGATTACAATGGACTACACACAGGATAAAACCACTGAAGCAGCAATAACATGATGAATGACGAACCATGACAGATGTCCTGGAGAACTGTGGACGTGATTAGGGGCAGGAACCGGGATGTATAAAGATCTACTCTGATTTATGTTTGGAGAGAATTCTGGTGAACCGCTTTAGGAACCGGGCTTCTCCCAAAAGTTTTTGTAATAAACCTGCTGTACTTTGACTCACGACTAGTCTCAGAGGTATTATTTACTGACAACAGTAGCAAATAGCATCCTTCTAACTGTTACAGTGTGAATGATCATTTTTCATCCATCTCAAACATTTTTCAGTGTTTGACATGGTCAATCACACTGACTGTCACTGCTGTACTGCTGTTATCCTATTGGGCAGGACTGTACTCAAGTGCTTCTGTCCTATCCAACTAGTTATAGCATTGACTCTTCTTCCTACACCATTATCTCTGAAGTCCCTCAAGAATCTATGCTTGGGGTCTTGCCTATTTCTCAATTACATGCTGTTCCTAAAATGCTAACATTACTGGTGGGATTCGCCAGCAGGATTCTCTGGTCTTGTTACAGTGAATAGCGATTTGGCTGAGTACCAAATTCTCCATGCTCACTGGCAGGGCCTGATTGGCTGGAGAATTCCAGCCTACATTCCACATATACAACACCCAATGCTCTTGTTCAACTTCCAGTAGTGGATGAGCAGGAATTTCCACCAATTAAATACTGGGAAAAAACCAAAGCTACTCCTATCTGTCACCCGACTCAAACCACCACTGACCAAAAAAAACTATTAGGAAAATAACTCAGGGTGAAACATCAGCAGAAGATGAACCAAGAGCCTCCCTTTGGGCATAGCACATACAAATGAATGAAATGGAAATGCTGACTGCATTTCTTTCCTAAGTCAATGTCAGAGGTTCAACCAATTTTAAGTACTAAATAAGCATGAAAACGGGAGCGTTTCAGACCAATTTTTTTCAACGAGGAAAAAAATCAAATCTTATCAGTCTATTTTGAGGCAAAGTGTAATTCTCGCCACTAGGGGGAGTGGATGGTGTCTATTTACACCAGGCAGTGGCTGCTGACTGCTAGCGTGCGCTATTGTGCATGGGCCCTGATCTCCCAGTGCACTGTCAAGAATACAGCAGGAGATTGTCAATCCCCAAACCCCGTCCAATTGCATTCCCACAACCGATAACCACCCCAGTGATCTGTGATGCAAAATGTGCAGCCCCACACATTGTCTTCCCTGCAGGCCCAGGCCCACCCCCCTCCTTTTCAGGCCCATCTCCTTGGCACTGCTTGGAGCCATTATTTCTCCTCATTCCAGTTTGAATCTTCGGAATTCTCTACCCCAGAAGTTTGTGGTTGTTCCGTTGTTGAATATATTTAAATCTGAGATAGACAGATTGTTGGTGTTGCAGAGAATTAAGGGACATGGGGAGTGGGAAAATGGCATTGAAACCTAAGATCAGCCACGGTTGAATATTGGAAGAGTTTCAATGGGTTATATGGTCCACTTATGCGCCTAATTTTTGTATTTCTGATCCAGCTCGGCCTCCTCCTGACATCACCAGATACCCAAATTTCAGCCAATTCAATTCACGCCCAGTCATATCAAGAATTGGGTGAATGCATTGGAATACAACAGAAGTTATGAACCCTAACAACATCCTGGTTGTAACACTAAAGACGCGTGCTCCCAAACTAGCTATATTTTCAGCCAAGCTGATCCAGTACAGCCACAACACTGGAATCTACCCAACAAAATGGAATGTCCTATCGACAAGAAGCAGGACAGATTCAGTCGTGCCAGTTATTACCTCTGTCACTTCAACTCTCAATCATTAAAGTGCTGAAAGGTGTCATCAATTATGTTAGCAAGTGGCACTTAGTGAACAAAAGCTTGCTCGAGTGGTTGAGAGGAATGTAACTGTCCTTGATTTCAAAACAATATGACTGAAGCTGGCCATCAAGCTTCTCACTGACTTCAATTTTACTTGGGCTCTGTGAAAACTCCCCACCCGCTGGTTTCATATCTAATTCAGAGGCAGATTCTTGTGGTTATTGGTGACCCATCATCTCAGTTTCAGGACAGCACTGTAGCAATGTCTGAGAGGCTCCTACACCCAACCATTTGGAAATAGGGTTGCTGCTGTGTCCAGTTCCATTCACATCTCCTCAGGTAATAAATCAGTCTGTATCTGAGCACAGCGCATCATTAACAAATGGCTGACCGTCAGCCTTGGACTGCTAAGTAAAAATCGGACACCACAATGTTTCTGTCCAACAAAAGCATGTATAATCACCTCCCCTGGACATTCAGCTATGTTACAAAATGACAGGTGGCAGACCCCAGAATCCGCAGGAGAGACTGTCCCATTGGCACTCGGGTGGGAAAATCAGCCTTTGCCCCCCCACCAGCCACAATGGCAAGTTTTTATATCATATTCGGTGCTACTTGCACAGATTGAGAGCAGGCGGTTTCTGATTTGCCCAACCAGCATAAGCTCATTGGTACTTCTCTCCAGGCACCATATGTAAAGAGCAGCTCTGTACAGCAATCTCAGCATGCAGCACAGGACTGACTGCTCCACTGAAGACACAGCCCTGAGGTTTAATGAAACCAGCCTGGGCCACAACAATGTCCTTTATCTTCATGCTGACTGTGGCAGGTTCACCATCATCACCACTTTGGCTTGGTAGGATGTGGCAGAGAGTCAGCGCCACTGCTTCACAGAAGAGGTCAACCATCCAGTACAGAAGAATCAATGATCTCAGCCGCTCTGCCAGGGTAAGGCAACCAAATCATCACTTGCCGCAGCCCACCATTCATAGATGAACAGCTCTCCACTCAGCCCGCTGAACCCTCACCATATTACAGTCACCGCTCTGTGATTCAGTGCTGTGCCTTCCTTTCAGGCTGGAAATGGTGGTGTTGAGCTCTCATTTCCAGTGCAGCTTGAACTCTCCCTGTGACTGCAAAAAAAATCCCTTCCAGCAGCCTGGAGGGGATCATTTTCCAGGTTTCCCGCATCCAACAATCACGCTTCCCACTCCAATCCTTGACCCCTTTGTACATATGATGGAAATCCTGAATTTGGGGAGGTGGATATACCCAAATCCCGTGTGTGCCTCTCCTCTGTCCGTCACGAGGCCTCCTGTCCAGTTAGTTCACTCTTCAGCAGAACTCTTCCTTGCCCTTACACCCAGTACAGGCTGCAGATGCCCCCTGTGACTGACAGTGTGCAATTTGCGGCACAGTAGGGTGAGAAATTCACAGGGACTGAGGCACATGGTGTTACAAACACTACCTATACATTACATTCTGGGCACTGCTGACCCTGGATCAACATGCTCTCTCATTGCTGGGGCTGACTGCAACAAGGAGATTGTGAGGTCAGCCTTGTGAAACCAAGCCTCCCATCTGGTCCAAATATTCTGCACATGAGGACAGCCTCAACTGGGATCCTGAGTTCATGTCACACTATCTATAACCCCCCATGACATGCCTGGGCTTGCAAAATTTCACTAACTGTTCTGGCTGGAGACATTACACATCTCTTCCATCTGTGCTTAGCCCTCTTTTTATTTACATTGTCTGTGCCTTTTAAGACTTGATTACCTGTAAAGACTTGCATTCCAACCATTATCTTAGAAATTGAGTTTGTGTACATAGACACCTTGTTTGTGAACAGAACTCCCATTCATTGTTGAAGGGGCAGTGCTCCAAAAGCTTGTGTACCAAATAAACTTGATGGACTTTAACCTGGTGTTGTGAGATTTCTTACTGTTATTAGTGGGAAATCTATGGCTGGAGGTGCACACAGAGCCAGACAGGAATTGAGGAGAGGGCTTACCAGATACTGAGACAACAGCCTGAATGTTAACAGATTGTGGAGGTATGTAGGAACGCAGAGTTTTAGACAGAAAATCTGGCTTTTCCCACACACGGTGGAGATTTAGACCTAATTCGCTGGGAAACAACTTCACAATGCATAAGTAGTGTGGGTTTCATCAATAGCAGTAAGAAATTGCTAATGAATCTGACTCCTGTTTGCTTGCAGCAATGACGTATCAGATTGTAAGGTTGGACTGAAGGCTTGGGAGTCAAAATGTATTTTTGAAGGTGAAATGATGCTGATAAGAAGTACCTACAATTAACGAATAACTTTTTTGTTTCTGTCTTCACAGAAGAGGACGTGAATAATTTGGCGGGTGTTAGCAATGGAAAGGTGGTAGGACTGGAGGGTCTTAATTACATTACTGTTACTAGACAGGTGGTGCTCGACAGACTGGAGGGACTGATTGTGGACAAGTCCCCAGGACCGGATGGAATGCATCCGAGGGTTCTGAAAGAAATGGCGGAGGTGATAGTGGATGCCTTGGTGGTTATTTTCCAGACGTCGCTGGATTCCGGGGAAGTGCCGGAAGATTGGAAAACGGCTAATGTTACGCCGTTGTTTAAGAAGGGTGCCAGGCAAAAGGCGGGGAATTATAGGCCGGTTAGTTTAACGTCTGTTGTAGGTAAAATGTTAGAATCCGTCATTAAGGAGGAAATTGCGAGGCATCTTGAAGGGAATTGCTTGATAGAGCAGACGCAACACGGTTTCATTAAAGGGAAGTCGTGTCTGACAAATTTACTGGAGTTCTATGAGGATGTGTCTAGGGCAGTGGATAGAGGAGAGCCGGTGGATGTGGTCTTTCTGGATTTTCAGAAGGCGTTTGACAAGGTACCTCACAAGAGGTTATTGCAGAAGGTCAGGGGACATGGAGTTGGGGGTAGGGTGTCAGCATGGATAGAGGATTGGTTGTCAAATAGGAGGCAGAGAGTGGGGGTCAAGGGGTGCTATTCGGATTGGCGGTTGGTGACTAGTGGGGTGCCCCAGGGGTCGGTGCTGGGGCCTCAGCTATTTACCATTTATATAGATGATCTGGAGGAGGGAACTGAGTGTATGGTGTCGAAATTTGCTGATGACACCAAGATTGGGGGAAAGGCAAATTGTGCGGAGGGTGTGGAGAGTCTGCAGAAGGATCTAGATAGGCTGGGCGAATGAGCCAGGAAATGGCAAATGGAATTTAATGTTGGCAAGTGTGAGGTGGTCCACTTTGGTAGGAAGAATGGTAGGAAGGACTATTACTTACGTGGCGAAAAACTGCAGCAGGCGACGGTGCAGAGGGACCTGGGGGTCCTTGTGCATGAGTCGCAAAAACCCAGCTTGCAGGTGCAGCAGGTGGTCAGGAAGGCGAATGGGATGCTGGCCTTCATAGCGAGGGGGATTGAATATAAAAGTAGGGAGGTCTTGCTGCGGCTGTGTAGGGCATTGGTGAGGCCGCAGCTGGAGTACTGTGTGCAGTTTTGGGCGCCGCACCTGCGCAAGGATATTTTGGCCTTGGAGGGAGTGCAGAGGAGGTTTACTAGGCTGATGCCGGAGTTGAGGGGGTTGAGCTATGAGGAGAGGCTGAATAAACTAGGCTTGTACTCGTTAGAGTTTAGAAGAATGAGGGGAGATCTCATTGAGACATATAAGATGATGAATGGGATGGATAGGACAGAGATGGAGAGACTCTTCCTGCTCAAAAAAGACAGTAGGACTAGGGGGCACAGCATCAAGATAAAGGGGAGGCGGTTTAGAACGGAGTTGAGGAGGAACTTCTTCACTCAAAGGGTGGTGAATCTCTGGAATTCTCTGCCCGTTGAAGTGGTGGAGGCTGCCTCGCTAAATATTTTTAAGAAGCGGGTTGATGGGTTTTTGATAAGAGAGGGGATTAAGGGTTATGGGGAGAGGGCGGGAAAGTGGAACTGAGCCACGACAGATCAGCCATATTGAATGGCGGGGCAGGCTCGAAGGGCTAGATGGCCTACTCCTGCTCCTATTTCTTATGTTCTTATGAAAGAACTCCTAGCCTGAGGCCCCGGAAAGTTGTGTTTAGATTTCAAAGGAAAGACTTTAGTGCAATCATCCATCTTAGTGTTCTTTTGTTTATCAACACACATATTGGCTGAAAATCGGACAAAATTTTGTCACTATTCTGTAAATCTGTGAAAGGTTACAACCCAGGTAGAAAGTTCCAGTGGACCTTGTCCCTTAATTCTGCCTTGTTTTGGTACTTTTTGAAAACAACTCAGAACAAGTTTGTTGCACAATAATTTGATATGTGGTGAAGAAGTTGTAAATCTACAATATTGGAATGTTGCAAAAACAATTGTTTCAGTTCTATGCAAGACCAAAGCGTTGTAGTTTATCAAGAAACCTCATTTTCATCTCGAGAGGAAGGTGCAGACTGCAAAAGTGAATGAATTAACATCTGCCTAATAAAAGCATGGCCATTTTTTTTCTCCTTTGTAAGCTCTCCACCCCTGCTGAACGTTGAACTGTTTCTGTTTGGAGTTTTTCCATCCGTCGCATTGCAGGGTCCCCCAAGAAGCTGTAAAAAAGAAACTGAGGCTGAGCCATTGATCATTTGAGCCACTCCTGCCAGGCGGAACCTGCTTTGTGAGACTTTTTATGAAAGCAGGAAAAAACAAAACATGATTACTTAAATGACTGGTTAGATTAAGATGGTCCGCAAGTCTTTGGAAGGCTCGAGAGCAAATTGTGAATTTAACACGAGTTTTAATAGTTTCACCCACAATTCAATTAATGAATTTGAATATTTGTTATCAAAGCATAAAACTCAAGATTATTTTGGGATTAAATATTTGCCTCCCAGAGATGGTGGTAAAGAGTAAAACTTGTATAAATTGATACTTTATGGAAATTTTGGCCAAATTTGGTTAAATTTGAAGCACCTACAAAAATAAAAAAACTTTTTTTTATTAATTTGTGGATCATGGACATCACTGGCTGGCCAGCATTTATTGCCCATCCTTAGTCACCATTGAATTGAGTGGCTAGGCCATTGAGAGTCATAGAGGATTACAGCATGGAAACAGGCCCTTTGGCCCAACTTGTCTGTGACACCCTTTTTTTAAACCACGAAGCAAGACCCAATTGCCGCCATTTGGCCCATATCCCCCTAAAACCCATCTTAATCACGTAACTGTCTAAATGCTTTTTAAAAGACAAAATTGTACCTGTCTCTACCACTACTGCTGGCAACTTGATCAAGGCACTCACCACCCTGTGTGGAAAAAATTTCCCCTCTGAACCTTTTGTATCTCTCCCGTTAAACTTATGCCCTCTAGTTTTAGATTCCCCTACCAAAAGATGTTGACTGTCTAGCTGATCTATTCCCCTCATTATTTTATAGACCTCTATAAGATCACCACTCAGCCTCCTACGCTCCTGGAAAAAGTCCTAATCTATCCAGCTCGTCTTATAAATTAAATCATCAAGTCCCAGTCGTATCCTACTAAATCTTTTCTGCACTCTTTCTAGTTTAATAGTATCCTTCCTATAATAGGATGACCAGATCTGTATGCAGTATTGCAAATATGACCCTACTAATGCCTTGCCATTCATCAGCCTCCTGGCAGAGGGCAGTTGAGAGTCAACCACACTGCTGTGGCTTTGGAGTCACACATCAGCCAGACCAGATAAGGATGGCAGATTTCCTTCCTTAAAAGGACATTAGTGAAGCAAACGGGTTTTCCGACAATCAACAATGGTTTTATGGTCATCAGTTGAACCTTAATTCCAGATATTTTTTATTGAATTCCAATTCCACCAGCTGCCGTAGTGGGATTTGAACCCAGGTTCACCAGAACATTAGCTGAGTTTCTGTAGTCTAGAGATAATACCACTAAGCCATTGCCTTTCCCTAATATTTATGAAATGTGCTTGAATTTTTTTTTGTTTTTATTTCCTAAAATCAGAATTTAAGCATTTTGAAGGTTTATTACAGGAGAACACTCATGAGTACAAATATGGTTGCTTATATTCTCTTACAAATAAAAACACGCTGAAAAATTAACACTGGACCCTTTTTTTGTAATTAGAACGAAGAACAACACAGCACGGGAAACAGGCCCTTTGGCCCAATGAGCCTGCACTGCCATCTTAATGTATTTTTCCTACACCTCCCTTGACCCGTGTCTAAGCTTATGGTACCCCCATTGGAAACCAGATTCAGGGGAGAATAACTTAGGGACAATTTGTTACACCAATCAGCCTAAGAGCACATCTTTGGGGTGTGGGAGGAAACCGGAGCACCCGGAGGAAATCCACGCAACCACAGGGAGAATGCGCAAACTCCCACAGACACCAGCCCAAATCCATGTATCTGCACAGCAAACAGTGATAGTCACTGAGCTGTTGTGGTGCCCATCTGCTGGTCCAGTTTTAAGCATACACAAACGACGCAAAGTATTAGGCCACTCTCGAAACATCCAAGAGCAGCCCACGCACGACCCACCGTGTGCATGCCCCTCGTTAGGCAATAAGGTGGACCAACGCACCTGCGGAGTAAAAGAGACAATACATCAACACATGTAGCTTTAGATTTCCAGGAACGTCCCGAGGCTCTGACCCTTATTTAAAACCATCTCCTATAACCCTCCATCCCTATTTCACTAATGTGTCTATCTAAGTAAACCTTAAACAAGTCCAGCGTGCCTGCCTCCACTGCCTTACTTGGTAGTGCATTCCATACCCCCACGATCCTCTGTGTGAAAAACCTCCTTCTAACATCCAAATTATACTTCTCCCCCCTCACCCTAAGCCCATGGCCCCTCGTGATATTTGTCTCCAATCTAGGAAAAAGCCTGCCACTGTTTACTCTACCTATACCCTTCATTATTTTATACACCTCTATCAGGTCCACCCTTAATTGCAGTCTAAGGAAAAGAGCCCTAGTTTACCCAATCTTTCCTCATAACCCAGTCCTTCCATATCAGGCAGCATCCTGGTAAACCTCCTCTGCACTCTCTCCAGGGTCTCCATGTCTTTCCGGTAGTAAGGTGACTAGAACTGGATGCTGTACTCCAAATGCGGTCTAACCAACGTTCTGTACAACTGTAGCATTAGACACCAGCTCTTATACTCTGTACCCCTTCCTATAAAGGCTAGCATACAGTAAGCTTTCTTCACAACCTTCTCCACCTGAGTTCATAAGAACATAAGAACATAAGAAATAGGAGCAGGAGTAGGCCATCTAGCCCTTCGAGCCTGCCCCGCCATTCAATAAGATCATGGCTGATCTGTCATGGCTCAGTTCCACTTTCCCGCCCTCTCCCCATAACCCTCAATCCCTTCTCTTATCAAAAACCCATCAACCCGCTTCTTAAAAATATTTAGCGAGGCAGCCTCCACCACTTCAACGGGCAGAGAATTCCAGAGATTCACCACCCTTTGAGTGAAGAAGTTCCTCCTCAACTGCCACCTTCAGAGACTTAATCTGATCTTAAACGATAACTAAGGTGTTTCCTGTTGAATGTCTGCAATTCTCATTTCTTCAAATGCTTTTGTAGAATTTATCCTACACATGGTGGTTGTTTCCTGGTATTTATTGAAGTGTAAATGGAAAGAGGGGTTTGGGGTGTAGTTCCTTCAGCACCCACTATTCCCAGCCTAAAAGACACTGTAAGGAGTCTGTTATTGTATGTTTGCCTGATCCTAGAGTCCTACTCTACTAAATAGTTCAGAATTTATTTCAAGAAAATAATGATAGAAGTGGAAGAGACTGAGTTCTAGATATGAAACATTGATGTAAATAGTGAGTTACATTCAGGCTGCTCACCCTTGCTCAGGCAATGTACAGCTTGAACGATGCAGTCGTTTCACATGGTGCTTGTCATACTGGAGATTTGATGATGTTCTGTGAGGCTTGTTCCAGATTTGAACACCAATCTCCTTCTCTGGGCAATGTTAAATCCCACGCCCATCCATACATAGTCTAAGTTTAGTTACAATGTCACAGCACAACTAAAATTCTTGGGGACCAGCCCCACACCTGAGGGTTTTCCAGTTCAGGTATGACGTCAAAAATCCACAGCACTCAGATGTGAGGGCAGTTGGTGTACTCAGTGCGGGATCGGACACTCATGAACCTTCTTTCGCTGTTACTTGTATGCAGCTGAATTTCCTGAGCCGGGGTTGGAGTCTGCCCCACAGCCGTGGCGCACATGCATGCTTCTCACAGCACACTAATGCTGGTTGAAAATCAATGATATTGGGGGTAACATATTGGATGGATAGAAGATTGGCTGGCTAACAGGAAGCAGAGAGTAGGCATAAATGGGTCTTTTTCAGGTTGGCAGGACGTAATTCATGATGTATCACAGGGATAAGTGTTGGGGGTATGCCCTGCTCAAACCAAATTCCCCAAAAGGTGTATAGCAACTTTTTGATAGAACACAACAAATAATTGTGAAGTGCTTCTGTTGGCTTATCTTTTATCTTCTTACCATCGAGACAACATCAACACCTATGGCTCCCTTCAAAATAAAAGACTAGCAAATTTATTAGTGCTCAAAAGGACAAGAAGCAGAACTACAAGCATGCGGCCCTTTATTTCATTGCTTCTTCACAAGGCTAGAGTTTGCAGTTCACCACAATGCCGTATTTTACAATATAATATGTTTTACAAATAACAAAATCTGTACAAAAAAGTTCTGGATGTGCAAACATGCCCCATCTTATAGATCACATATACCCATCTGTTTCTTAAAATATATCTTATAATAAAAAGGCATGCAAATAAACAAACTTTGGTACTAGTGTGAAAACTATAAGCATCCCTGCAGATTTATAAGCAGATATATGTGTATATATATATATATCTATATGCATAGCTTAATATACACACACACACAAAAAACATACCAGTTTTACAAGTTTCTCAATGTGGGTTAACAGTCCTCAATAAGCATTGGCAACTAACAAACTAGCACTCACTTTCGTGAAAATAGACAGAATTAGTTTTTTTTAAAAAAAATTGCACAACTAGATTTTTAAACTCTATTAAATGGAAGTACAAAAACACAGCTTTGGAGCAATTGGAAAGAAAAGTCAGCTATACATTTAAAAAAAACTGAAGCAAAATAGGAAGCCATTTTTCATTCATCACTCCAAAAAAACCAATATTTGTGTCTTTATTAATGAGAGAGAATGGCAGTACAACAGATAGTATATCTACAATATTACATCACACTTGCACTCATCCAAATCATATATTTAGTCTGCATTGTCATGTCCCTCTTCATTGTTGTGTGAAAGATTAATAATTTATAAGCACTCCCCAGTAGCGAAAATTGCTGGACTATTGATTATTTCTTGCCCTAATGAAATGTGTAGCTAAGTACGGTTATTTAAAAAAATGAAACAGATTATACAGTAAGCTGCCCTTGACCTAGTATTATTAGCTGCAGGGAAAATGCACTTTCTAGGGGTTAAGAAACACCCATTAAATAAAGTGTTTATTCCATATCCATTACATAATGATAAATCTAGCAACACCCATGTTGAATAGGTACAATTCAGTGCAGTGTGTTTGTGTGTGACCTTTTTTAGCTTTGACATATACTGAATTTAATCTTACAGCTTACAATTCTCCAGGTCTGCCCCTGCTCATATGGTTAATGTTTTGGTATGGAATAATTTATGTTAGTCTCAAATCGTCATCCCAGTGTTCATTATCGAAACTTTACAATAGTTAAAGCAATATCAACTGTGCAAAGTGAAAAAATACTCTGTATACAAAACAATGTGCTTGAAAAAAAGTTGCCAGCAGTGAGTGTCTTTGTTATTATGCTTGGTGTCTTAATGCGCAACCTTTTATCATACCACCTGATTTTAAATCTGGTTAGGCAGAACAATTATTTACAAGAGAAACACTGCACGTGTCCTTCACAATTCCTTGTGTGCTTTCTTGGAAAAAGAATCTGTGTTTGCCGTTTTACAAAGACCTATTAATTCTGACTCTGATGAATGCACACTATGTGAGGAACTTTACAAAATCATAATGAAATTAGTAGCATTCTACTGCAGTTTTTTTTAAAACAAAAAAAAAGACGGACGGGTTCCAACGTGCTGCCTCTATGCCGTTTCTTTGACAGTGGTCATGGTGAATTTGCCCTGGTTCGCGTTCTGTTGCTTGTAGCTTGAGAAGCTAGCAGTATGGATTGTCCGGATGCTCTTCGCACCTTGAATCAGTGAGGTGGGAGAAACTGGGGAGGGGCAAGAGGTCGAGGAAGAGGGAGAGGGTCTACCATTTGGAGTGTGTAGTGGAAACGAAAGAGGTGGACCTCTGCCTGTTAAGGCAGAGCTCTGAGCATGAAGCTTAAGGGAGCCATTAGAAGTAGAAGGGATATGAGACATAGGGGGAAGTTGAACATTACGGCCTGCAGTCGCAGTGAGAGCATTAGTAGTAGATGAGGGATATTTACTGGAAGTACTGGGATGGTTAGTGTTATCATTGCTAGGACCAGGCACAGAGCTGCTTTTCCCAGAGCTGGAAGAAAGAGCCGGGATCTTAGAAGCAGGTAAAGTAGGGGAAGTAACCTTACTCTCCCCACCAGCTTTCTTAGCACTTCCATTAGCCTGCAAACAAAGATGGCAGGAGATAAAGTTTGTCAGAAAGCCAGTAACATTTTAGCCATGGGGTTTGCCACAATAGCCCCAGGCTGACAAAAGAATTAACAGTGCAGAATCTTACTATCCTGGCGAGCCTTGCAGGAGTTTTAACGGACCTGGTAAATCCCACAACATATAAATGTGGAAAGAAAGAAAATAAAAGAAAAAAGTATGAATATTAAGGATTATTAAAACCATGCTTTTCTACTACTAGAATGCAAGCTTGGGAAAAAAATCTAATTAACTAGTAATTCATACTCTTATTCATTCATTAGACATATATTTTCACAGTAGTTAGTTCAAATGAGTCAGTATTGGTTAAGTCTGGTTACTTCAGCCATTCCAATTACATACTAAAATACTGATGGAAAATGAATAGGAAACATTACAATAGCAAGTTACTTGTTAAAAGGTTTACTGCACAAGAGGATACAGATGTACATCACCAAGAGTTAATGACAGAGAAACAAGAAGGTACTTAAAGAGTATTACAGCAAAGACACAGAACATTTCACATAGTCCATCAGCATTTATAAGCTGATACCAGGTCCGGGTTCATAATTTAATTGGATAATTAAAATGAGATATGATAACGATACTGACGTTTAATGTCAACATTTTATGAACTAATCATTTTAAATTTGACAAGTATTATAATTCCTTTCATTATTTTCTGGACAGACTTCTAGAACAAAACTACCTGTCGGAATTGTCGCTGGGAGTCCTGGAGCTTCTGTTTTGTCACCTTTTCCGTGTTTCCCTGTGGTTGTCTTATTTTTGATCCCACGGAGACTGGCATCCTGCTGGTCGGGGACATCAGATTTGAACCCTGAAAGAAAATTAGATGTCACCTTTAACACAAAGCACAGTAGATGCTCACTCCTGTGAATGCATCTGAATCACAATGAAGCTGAGCAGATATACAGAAGATCAGAAAACAGATTGGTTATCTTGTATAGAATCTACATGGATCACCATTATCCTATTAGGAAAAACCAATTACCTTTCCATGCACAGTGAAAAGAATTACAGTCCCCATTTCAACCAGATTCAAGCTTGATTAGAAGGTGCAGAGGCAGGAAACAGGAAGTTATTTGACGAGAAGCATATAAATAACCTGAAGGTCAAAGACCCAGTTAGACCAAAGCAACATTACACTTCCAATCAACAGAAATCAAACTGCTAAACCGCATCAGTCAGATTAATAAACAATAGCTTTCACCAACACCACTGTCCACCAAACCATTAACCAGTTATGCTTCAGCTGTTAGATACCAAAAAAAGGGAGTCATGTCACCCACATGAAGCAGACAGTATAAAAAAAATGCAATAGGAGACCTGTGAATCACTTGCTTTTGTGGAGATTTTTGGAAGCAGTGGTGGTTTAGTCTTGGTGTTTTGTGGTGTCTTTGCCATGTAAAGCAATGGCTCATCAGTAGTTTTGGCTTCATCCCATGACACAGCCCCTTGAGATAATTCACAGCTTTGAGAGGGGCAGTTTGCATATTCTTCCTCCTGTTCTGCTATCTTTGGGCTCATTTCACCGATTGTCGTTTCCAGTTGTTTGATGGTTTGCTCAAGACGATCCAAGGTCTTGTAGGTACTTTTCCGAATCTGATCTGTTCTAAATGAGTTGGACACTGCGTCAGTGGAGTTATGTTGCTTTGACTGTGCGGTTTGGCCAAAGGCTTCATCCTTGCTGTTTGATTGTACAATCTCAAACCTTTTAGCTTCTTTGTGCTGCTTCACGGTCCCATCAAGTTCCTCTTCATCCTCATAGACCACTACCTGCAGGGTTTTCTTCCCAGTCTTTGTGCCCGTTTTAATAGCTTGGGTCAGAGCTGCAAGCTGTTTTTTGGGGAATTTGAACTTGAACTTCTTCTTGGCATCAGCCTTATTGGGACTGTCAGAACCATCTGATTTTGAGTCATCATTCTCTATCACATCAGATTTACTTTCTTTTGATGCCTTCATTTCAGCAGAGCCAAGGCGGAGGTCATGTCCATGGCCACTAGAGTCATCGCGCACCAAGCTCGTTGCTGAATTCACAGTGAAAGAAATTTTGTTGGAACTCATGTCATCATTATTCACTGTAGATTCTGCCATTGTTTCAGTATCACTAGCACTTTCAGCAGCTTCATTCTCTTCATCTATTTTCTCTTCTGCCATCATCCTTTCTAAATCTTCATCACATTCCTCAAAGACTGTTGACAATCTTTTGTAAGCTGACCGGATGTCCATTGGTTCATCAAAGATAATAATGACTGGTTTTTTATCTGTGAATAGCACTGGGTCTTCGTTCCCAGCCTCTTGATATCTACCCTGACCTGCTGTCATTTCCCGATTTGCGTCTACATTCACTGTCTGGATCTCTTCACCTTTCTTGTTCACCAGATCACTGACTTCTCCACTGGACAGAGCCTGGACCTCAGTGTCTGTAATCATAAATGCTATGTTATCACTGGATGGAGACTCTTCTCCCGAGGAACTTGAAGAATCAACATCCTCCAAATATCTGACAGCAGGTTTTTTGGAGGTCTTTGGTCTCAGTACTACCTGTTGGCTATAGTTTTCCTTCTGATAACTTGAGTCTGCTGGTGGCATTTCACATTCTTGATCAGATTTATTAGAAACTGAATCACGCTGGTCCAGAATTGTAGTGGATTGCTGTACCACAGGTATTGTCATACATGTTCTCATTATTGGGCTGTGAACACTCTGCCCGCCAACCTCCTCAGATGTTGAAGCATTTGCACGTAGCGAGTTCTCCACTCTACGCTCAAAGTCAAAAATTTGCAACCCATTTCCTGGTTCAACCTCAACAAAGGATTCACATGTTTTTATTGCAGGCATGTACTCTTTCTCTGGAGGGGTATCTTTCCTCATCTGAACAGGTTGATGGACAATATGCATTTTATCTAGCACAGCTTTCTCTTCATCTCCTAGATATTTTGATGTATCCTTTGCAGACACGGGAGACACAGGAGTGTCACTCTGCGACAGAAATTCAATTTGAGAATGAACATTGTGGAATACGAACACATTGGAAATTATTGGCGTTTCACACGAAACCTGTAAAAACAAAAAGAAAATATACAAGAATATTCTGCATTTCCTTTGTATCAAAATATCCATGGAATATAATAAATAATAGTAATTTAGAACAAAAAAAAACGCTCATGAATGCCACCATTTGACGTTACTTACCACAGTAGAATCCAGCAGACCCTTGTCCTCATTCTCGGTGCATGTGGTCTGTTCATCACAAATGTCTGATCTCTGCTAGGATATTTCATTGTAATAAGTTATTGTACAACACATGCTCCGCAGACCAAATGTGAACTGTAGTTAAGCAGAGCAGTTTTATCTATAATTTAAGATCCGCAATACACATTGGACAGTCTCCCACTTAAATCTCCAGCTCTCCACTTGTATCACAGCTTGGTATGGCTCCTATTCTGCCCAAGACCGCAAGAAACTACAAACGGTCGAGAACGTAGCTCAATCCAACACGCAAACCAGCCTCCCATCCACTGACTCTGTCTACACTTCCTGCTGCCTCGGCAAAGCAGCCAGCATAATTAAGGACCCCACGTACCCGGACATTCTCTCTTCTACCTTTTTCCATCAGGAAAAAGATACAAAAGTCTGAGATCACGTACCAACCAACTCAAGAACAGCTTCTTCCCTGCTGCCATCAGACTTTTGAATGGACTTACCCTGCATTAAGTTGCTCTTTCTCTACACCCTAGCTATGACTGCAACACTACATTCTGCACTTTCTCGTTTCCTTCTCTGTGAATGGTATGCTTTGTCTGTATAGTGTGCAAAAAACAATACTTTTCACTGTATGCTAATACATGTGACAATAATAAATCAAATCAAATAAATAACTGCAAGGAGCTTTACTTTGTTTTAGAGTAAAAGAGAGCACAGTTTTAGGGTAATAGTGGTTTAGAATAGAGTTAATGCTAGCTTTAGCATCCTTGGAGTAAAACCAATGATGCAAAACAGGAGCGTTATAACTGAAAACCCCCAAATTATCTCAGGATTGGTAAAAGAAAGTGGTTGCAGATTGGGTAAGTTTTTAAACGAGTCACCTCAATCTGATCTGAACCCTCTAAAAGAAACAATAGCAGCACCAATGCCCATCACTGATAATCCAAAAACAGAAGACCAATAGTAACATTCAGGTGCTCAAATCACCAAGCTAAAAGAAACTAATAAAAACTGACTTTAAAAATTCAATTTTGTACAGGAACACCTTTGTATAAATGTGCAAGCTAAATACCTAATTCAGTCTGAAACTGTTAGACATCTGTGGTATCAGTTTTTGTATCAGTTAATTCCCCCAGTTCACCAATGTTCCTGTGTAGAGTCTGTAGAATCCTCACAGTGAAAAAGGAGGCCATTTGGCCCATTGAGTCTGCACCAACAGAGTCAGCGACCCCCTCCCCCCCACCTCCCTGTACCCCACCCACACATTTACCATGGCTAATCCTCCTAAACTACACATCTTGGATGGGACAATTTAGTATGGCCATGCCACCTAACCTGCACATCTTTGGAGTGTGGGAGGAAACCCACACAGACATGCAGAGAACGTATCAACTCCACACAGACAGTCACCAAAGACTGGAATTGAACCTGGGTCCCTGGCAACAGTGCTACCGTGTCACCCATAATTATTGTAGATTAATCATTTTTTTTAGCATCTACATTGTCTATTGTTAGAAAACAAGACACAAATCAGTAAAGGTAATAGTAGTATAATAAAATACAGCCAAAACTATTACTCTTCAGGTCATGTTTGAATTTTCTGTGAGAAATCAAAATCCTTCCTTCGCACTTTCACTAGGGACAAAGTTTCTACACCTCGGACTAAGGCCTCCAAAGCAGCATTTTTATAAACTATATAGATAGTGTTAAAAATTCAAAAAGTGCCTCAATTTCTATAAAAGAAATCTATACGAAAATGTTCAAAATTGAAAACATAGTTAAAAACAGATTATAGATATAAAACTTTGCACCACAATCAAACAAGCAGCACTTCAAACTCCCATTATATGAACTGAGTAGCAAACACAAAGTTAGCGCTTCTTTCTAAAATAAAAGTAGGCTTCAAAAATTAGGCGCAATAGTCATTTTGTTGTACAACTCAAATGCATGCTATGCAGCACAGCAGCATCCAGCATGTTCAGGTAATGGGTTGCAATGAATTAGTAGCCGTGATTTTCCCTGCTTTCTCACAAACTACAAGAAAGAGTTGAAGGCATAACCTAAATGTAAGGTTAAAATTGAAGCATCTACAAACACTGTAGACAAAATCATTTTTACAGTATGTGTACTTCATTTAAATTATGTATTTGTGAATAAGGTATATTGGTTTTACACTATGCAGTTAATATTCCACTAAAACACACTTTTTGATGCAATGAAGTATTTTATTTGTAAGTACTTTGTTTCTGTCCAGTATTTTTTGACAATCTTACTGCATGGAACTTTTGATTTACATAAAATTAGCAGTACTCTGTTATTAATGTCAATGATGTGAACATGCCAGCATTGGACTTTGGTGGGCACTGTAAGAAGTCTCATAACACCAGGTTAAAGTCCAACAGGTTTATTTGGAATCACGAGCTTTCGGATCACTTCATCAGGTGAGTCTTAATGTTTGCAGCTGATCAAGAACTCAGCTGTATTGTTTGTCGTGCCTGACAACTCTTGGAGAAGTGTAATTACTGCAGAATTTAAGCTATGTAAACTGAAACGCAATACCACTCTTAAGCATATATTTTATCAATGTTCAAACCCTTTTAATAGGAGCACTGCCCCTTTTTTTTGGTAATGATAACTTCGAGCTTGGCTTAAAAGAATAAGCAAATAACAGTTAAACATGTCAGATTAACTGGAGAGCCTGTCCACTACAAGCATGGAGTGAGCCATAAATGTAAATCTCGCCATCAGCTAGGAAAATCAAAGTTGCTTGCAACATTAAATTATTCACAAGTCATACCGCTCCCTACCGGTAATAGGAAAGGTATGTTAAACACTACAGCATGTGGGCGGTCAAAGGATTTATTTTAAGCACGCTATAAAATTGCTCTAACATTCAAAACCATTAGAAAACTTGAAAATCTCAGCCATCACAGGCTGGTGCCATTGAATCGCATGTTTGCAATTAAATGTAATTCACCGAGAAAACCAAAATGAGGGATTCATGTTTGCTCGTCTTTTAATTCCACAAGGCTGAGGAGAGGACATTTTACAGGCAGCCAAGGAATAGTCAGCCCAAACAACTGAAATGCTTCAAATAAGCATAATGACTGTATAGGGTAATTTAGATTATATCATTCATATTGCATAGGCACAAGTTGCCATGTAAAATCTCAATGTGAATTATAAAGTTAATACCTGGGTGGTTAACATATTCTAGAGCAGATGCTACAAACTTCATTCTTTGAGTTAGCACAGGTTGCCGGGGACTAAGATCTCACACTATATATTTTTATGAAATATATAGAGGTATCTTCACAGCTAGTTTCTAAACTTTTAAAAATTGGGCAAAGATGGTAAAACGGCTGAGTTTATGTGTACCTGTGACTCCTGAACAAAATTGGCAATCATGGCAGTATTGTAGACACTTGCACCTCGTTATTTCTGAAGGTACACTAATGCCACCCCCCCAATCCAGTTCAAAGAGAATTCAAAGAGGCCACTTAGATTGATTAACCATGCTGGTCAGCTGGAGCTTGATTACTAGATCCTATAAACTTCCTTTCAAGTCTTAATGCTTAGAACATTTAACCATCTTGGGATGCCAGACGGGGGAAATTAACACCCTTTGTTAAAGACACAGGGAAGAGATGAGCGTCATGTGACACAGAATCCTCTAGTTTGTGTAACCAGTTATACTGGTTGGAATTCTACCGCCTCGCCCACCCCGGAATCAGAGCAGGTGAGGACCGCAGAATGGAATTCTCCATTGGCCTCGGACAGGATTTTACCAGCATCGCTCGAGCGAGGTTGTAAAATCCCGGCCACTGTCTTGCTGAACTGAAAAACTGAAGTCTGCCAATCTACAAGCAGCAGCACTGAAAACAGGCTCTACCCAGATTGAATATCTAGCCCCCATCTGCACTGTTTCTACTGGAAACTCTGTACATCACCTAGAAGCCTAATCCACCTCAGCATGCCTAGCTCTGTATGTGGAGTCAATTCCACTGGAAAAGTGAACTATACAACATCGGTTTTCAGGCTGCCAACCTCCCTGAAGGAATATCTTATTGGACTTTGATTCTGGACTTATGTGAAATAATAATAGTTCTCTCTATGGCCTTTGCCCATTAGATCTTTCTCTTCTTCATTTCTTTTATGCAGTAGAAGTGCTCAGGGGGCTCCTCCTGCATTTTGTGTGTGTGTAAATAAACTAACCCTGAGTTCACCCTATCATGAGTTCACTGTTGGGTTATTAATAGAAATTGAATCACACCAAAACTGACCGGTTGGGAAATACACCACTAATTATACAGGGGGAATCAAAATCAAAACAACTTTCTGTTTACGTATGGGTGGCGAGATGAGAAATTAGGACTGTTTAAATTAAACCCCCTCCTGTCCATAACAAAGTATTATGCCACTTGGCCAGGTGTCTAAGCATTTTGAGGTTTCCTTCAATCCTCTGGTTATGATTTAACAGAACTGTTTTATTCATTCTCAGGAATGAAATGCATTCAAGTGGGGCATTTCAGAGTAAATTTCAGAGTAAAACAACTTTTTGGATGTTTTACTGTAGTTCACCAATTTAATGGGATTGTAACAGAGCTGGAAAGACTGAAAAAATTACGATCAGAAATATGTTTCAACCAAAATGGCATTCTATCTGCTGGCAATAGAGCCTCTGTAGAATCCTCATAGTACAGAAGAAGGCCGTTCAGTTCATCGACTCTATACTGACCACCATCATTGTATACGGTCACCGCATTATAGGAAGAACGTGGAAGCATTGAAAAGGGTGCAGAGGAGATTTACCAGGATGTTGCCTGGTATGGCAGGAAAGTCTTATGAGGAAAGGCTGAGGGACTTGAGGCTGTTTTCATTAGAAAGAAGGAGGTTAAGAGGTGACTTAATGGAAGCATACAAGATGATCAGAGGATTAGATAGGGTGGACAGTGAGAGCCTTTTTCCTCAGATGGAGATGGCTAGAATGAGAGGACATAGCTTTAAATTGAGGGGTGATAGATATAGGACAGATGTCAGAGATAGGTTCTTTACTCAGAGTAGTAAGGGCGTAGAATGTCCTGTCGTCAACAGTAGTGGACTCGCCAACATTAAGGGCATTTAAATGGTCATTGGATAAACATATGGATGATATTGGAATAGTGTAGGTTAGATGGGTTTCACAGGTCAGCACAACATGGAGGGCCAAAGGGCCTGTAGTGCGCTGTAATGTTCTATCTCACCAAGGCCCTATTCCCGCAATCCTCACTTACCCTGCTAATCCCCCTGACAAGGGGAAAATTTAGTATGGCCAATCCAACTAACCTGCACATCTTTGGATTGTGGGAGGAAACCGGAGCACCCAGAGAAAACCCACGCAGACATGCGGAGAACGTGCAAACTCCACATAGACAGTGACCCAAGGCTGGAACTGAACTGGTCCTTGGCGCTGTGAGGCAACAGCGCTAACTCCCACTGTGCCACCGTGCCGTTTAAAAAGAGTCAATCCTCAGTAAATCAAATAATCAGAACGCTTTGGGTAAATCAGAACAATTATATTGATCATAATGCCATAATATTTTTTTTAAATAACTTTTCCTTGCCAAAGAAGAGCTCATTTTGAAATAAGATCTCTACAGTTTGACCTTATCATTTCACTTCTAATGGAGCTTTTGTTTCTAAATGTTACGGTACCTCACCTTCCTGATTACCAGACTATAAAGGCAACATTCTTGCTGATGAGCTACACTTGACGTACATCAAAACTATCCACATTTAAAACATTAGTTCCTAGATTACAGTCGTACGCATACTACCGCAAAGTAAGGCTCTTCTTACTTTTCAGAATGGATGGGTTTATGAAGGAACTAAATGCAAGAATGTGATCAGGAATACTAAACAGTCTAGTGGTGCAATACATTTATAAAACTGGAAAATGTTGCCAGTTCCATTTTACAATCACCCCACAATGAGTTGCCCTTTTGTCAAGAAAAATGGGAGTTTCAGATCAGTGAGAATGGGATGACAGTTGCCTTGCCGAATTGTAGCAACGACAGGCAAGTGTCACTTGTTATATATTTCTGACAATATTTAAAAATCAAAATAGCACTGATTGAAGGGAGGAGTGAGAGGGGGAGAATTACAGTGCTATCAGGAAAGAGAAGGGATGAGGAGATTAATTCCATAGCTTTTTCCAAACAGCTAGCACAGATGGGCTAAATGGCTGCCATCTTGGCAGGATTATTCTGAAGCACTATTTTGAAAATATCTTACAAGCCAGCTTTCAGTGTTTAAAAAAAACAAAACCAAGATCATTTTAGTTTAATCTGCAATCCAATTCTATGAACAGAATTTTCGGTAACACTGACAATAAGGAATTATTTAAGACACTTCTGCTGGAAAGCATTCAGGGTTCATAGAATTATAGAAATTAGACTACAGTGTAGTAGGTTTTGGTTAGTATTGAAGCAGAAAAGATTGTGACACACAGCAAACTCAAATTCTGATACCATAGATGTTACCTTCTTTTCTTTGGCTGATAATAAGGCTGTGGACCTTACATCTCTGGCTTGCATTTCAACTTTCGGCTGTTCAACAACTGTTTTTGAACTTACATCCATAACTGAACATTTCTGGAAAGCCTGAGAGATTAAAGTACAGGACGTTAGCCAAAAAAAAAATCAACCACATAGCAGCTTACTGCAGAGCCCAGAAATGTCACTAATGGAGCGAAAACATAAGATCAGAGTATATAGGGCATAAAAAAAAAGCACTGTGAAATTCCTTGCTGTTTGAGATTTAAAGTATATAAGTTGCCCTCAACAGTTAATCAATAAATTGGCATTGGGAAGTTTGTTGCTAATTCAACAGCTAACTGCTCAATTTCATCATTAACAATTTCATCATTCTGCAAAGGTAACAGGTTTGAGTTTACTGGATGCTGGCAAATTCTGCAAATTGTTGAGAGTTCTGTTTAGTTGTCCAAGTAGGCGTCAGTTTCTTGCACTCTCACCCCTGACTCTGAAGGTTGTGTGTTCAAATCCCACTCCAAAGGCTTGGGCACAAGGTCTTGGCTGACACTCGAGGGCAGCATTGACAGAGTGCTGCACTGTTGAAGGTGCTGTCCTTTAGATGAAACATAAAACTGAGCCCCGGGATGTCCCTTTCAGATGGATGTAAAAAGTCCCACAAAGAGGGGAGTTATTCTGCAACGTCCTCCTGACCAATACTTATCACAATCAGCACCTCTTAAAAGGACTCTCTGGTTATTACTGGGTGTGGATGTTAACTGTTCACAATTTGGTTGTTGTGATTTTTTTTTGTTCATGAGATGTGGGCATCACTGACTAGGCCAGATTTATTGCCCCTTACTAATTGCCCTTGAGAAAGTGTTGGTGGCTCACATTTTAGAATCACTTCAGTTCATGTGATGTAGGTACACCCACAGTGCTGTTAGGGAGGTAGTCCCAAGATTTTGACCAAGTGACTGTGAAGAAACGGTGATATAGTTCCAAGTCAGAGTGGTGTGCGACTTGAAGCAGAACTTGCAGATGATGGTATTACCATGCATCTGGTGCCCTTGCTTAACTGACATCAACTTAAACACCGTAAATGACAACGGCACAACGAGCCTCATCAACCCTGCAAAGTCCTCTGTACTAACATCTGGGAACTTGTGCTAAAATTGGGAGAGCTGTCTCACAGCCTGACATCGTCATACCTCACAGTCAATGTATAGATATCACCATCACCATTTCTGAGGTGGTGGCTTAGTGGTATACAGGCAGGAGGGAGATACCCTGGGAGTCCTAAACATCAACTCTGGACCTCACAAAGTCTCATGGCATCAGGTCAAACATGGGCAAGGAAACCCCTGATAGTTACCACCTACTGCTGCCAATGCATGGGTTTCCTTCAAGTGCTCCAGTTTCCTCCCACACTCCAAAGATGTGCGGGTTAGATTGATTGGCCTTGGTAAATTATCCCTCGAGTGTCAGGGGACTAGCAGGGTAAATATGTGGGGTTACGGGGAGAGGGCTTGGCTGGGATTGTGGTCGGTGCAGGCTCAAGGGCTGAATGGCCTCCTTCTGCACTGTAGGGATTCTATGATTTTAAAAAGACACTTGGCATCAATGCCGAATAACTGTTTAATATGAGGCGTTTCATTTTGGGAGTCACTAGAAATCATTCCACAATTGAACCAGATTCGTTTGATTCATAGCAAATTAATAGCCTTTTTAATGTAGTCCACACTTCTTGTGGACTACATTAAATCACCCTTGCATCCCACAACACTATCACTGAGGTCATTTGTGGATAAACATCCCTATCACAAAACAGCTTGCCACAATGATTCTCTATGAGTGGCAACAAGGGAGAGGTCTTTATAACATCTCTCCTGCCCCAGGCCCACTCCCTTTTGGCCTGGATGTGATGGCTCTTTGCATTCAGTGTTTTATCAAGGTAATGATTAGCTTTGCTGGCGATACTGTACATCATACAGATCGATTTAGTTTGCTCACACTATTGAGCAACATTCCCAAAGCCTGCATCGTTAACACTCAGAACACAGCTGGACAGGATGTTGGAGACCCCCCTCCGTCCCTCCACCACCCCTTACTTCACCCGTTTTGCCTGAAGGCTTGAAATTCCTTATGCACATATATTTTCTTCAATGCAGGATCTGTGCAGACTCCCCAAGTTTATTAAAAAATGAAACAGATTCTTCATAAAGACTTTAGAATTAATGGAAGGAAGCGGTGGGGGAGGGGGCGGGGTGCAGTGGAAGATGGAGAGCTACAGTTTTTTTTTACAAAGATAAAGCAGAAATATACAGCCATAGATTAATGGGATAAACTATGCCACTAAAAACATATCAACTTCCTCTGTACTCAACTGTTCTGACACAGCGAAAAATGTCAACTATGTGGATTGTTTCCAATGATTGGCTTGTGAAATTGGACCCTTCCAAAAACTATGTGGTTTCAAACAGATTGGGTACATTTAACTGCAATGCATTGTTCTTTGTCTAAATTCTTTGGATAAAGGACTGCAACTTCCAACAGCACAAAATATAAAGCATACTGTCTCACTTTGAGAGTTGGAAGATTGTTCCGTAAAGAACTCAAGGCAAAAAAAAGTTATATTTATGAACACAACTTTTATATTCATGGAAAAATGATTAAATGTTACCTTAAAGTAAATGGAAATACCAATATTATTTTATGTACTGCTACAGAGAAAGTGCAAATAGTGCAGGTCTGACACAGTTGAGTCAGGAAAGCTGAACAATCAGAAGATTAGATTACAATGAGAGTTGCACAGCACTTAGCAGGATTTCTTGAGAGATGTGGTCTAGGATTACAGCATTTTCGTTAATGGTTACACTGCTCATTCTAACTGGCCTTCTACAAACATTTGCTCAGCTGTCTCAAAGCATTTTAAATCACTGTTGACAACACATTTTCATCCAAAATGATACTATTTGAAAGGAAAGATTTTACTTTTAAGAGGAAGAAGATTAATACAGATTCGCCATCATCCCTGTTCACCCACCAAACTGTTAAAATCAGAGTCAACCTGGTTTCCAGTCAGTAATGTTTGTGTCTTGGTACTTTCTTTCCATTTTTGCCAACATCTTTTCTCTCATCTTCTTCACACTTTAATCAGTTCCAATATTTTTGAAGTTATAAGCTGACCTCTACTCCACTTTCCCTTCAGTTTGATACTGTTATACTCAACTATCAGTTCCCAAGAGCAGCTGAGTAAACCTGTACCTTGGTATCATCCAAAACTGCGCCAGGATCATTGCTCAGAATCAACGGCTGATTTAGCTCCTTGTAGGCCAAAAGATTGTTGTTATCTACACAACATCAACAACAAACCTAGCTTCCACAGAGAAACCTGATTCTGCTTATATGCTGGTATGCCATTCCCTAGAGTATCTGTGCTTTGAGCTGTGCTTCCTGTAATTTGCTGATCACCAGTTATTTGGCCATTTTTGACAGAAAAAAATGTCAGAGATTTACAGCACACACACAGGCCGTCCAGCCCATTGTGTCTGTGCTGACCATCAAACACCTACCCCATTTTCCAGTACTTAGTCCATAACCTTGTATGTTTTGTGTTTCAAGTGTTTATCAAACTATGTCAACTATCTGGATTGTTTTCAATTTTTTTTTCCCAAATCTTTGCTCCAACAGTCTATAAATCCAACTTTTATCTTAAGAATTTAAGTTTTGTGGTAGCAGGACATGGGCTCTCATGTCACCAATGGCCAAGTTATGCAGCAACACACACTTCCTCACTAATCAGCAATTTCATTCTTCAAGGCTCCCATGTGCCATTAAGTTCCATCAGCTGCATTTTGAGATTTATTTTTAAAAAAATACACCTTTTGAACATATAGGGTGGTGGTTAAGTAGTTGTTCAAATGCTGAATTGGAGCAGAGTAGAAAATCCTCTTCAATGACTTATTTTAAAACAATTCAGAGAAGAAATTTCTCTTAGTTTCCTCAATCAACATGTAGACATGAACGTTGAACATCAGTTTTTTTTCAACATAAAGACGTTCCCACACAGCCTCTGTAGACTGTTTCTCAGTCTTACAAGAAACTTTTATCTGGTCATTAGATGCATTTCTGCACACATTCCAACCATAAATCCCAGTGCTCCCAATCACTCCAAAAGTCATATTAGAACTATGTGCCCCTTTATCATTTGATATCTGTCATATATAGAAAGGAGCAGCACAATGCTAATGAAACGTTACTGAGTCATTTTATTAGATTAACTCAACCATAAGCAGTCAATGCAGCATCTCCATATACATTGCTAAACAGCCAGTTGAGACTATTCAAACTACAATTTGGCTTTCTTCATGAAAGTATTATGCACCTAGTACGCTCAGATCCAAAGAACACATCAGTGAGACAAGCATAACAATTTCGCCATCAAAGTAAAGAAAGGGACACAACACAACAGGTGCTGCAAACTTCTTATTCACATTAACCAATTCACCAAAAGCCCACTGCAGGTAAATCGGGCTGACAGGCATTTCACAATACTGCATTCAAATGGCGGCCCCAGCTTTTCTTGTCATGTTAAGCAGCAAACGGCACTTGTCAAACTAGTCGCAGCACATGTGCCAGGAAGAATAACAAAGTGCAAAAAAGGAGAGTTTGCTGAAACAGCCATGAATAATTCATGGCAACGTTGCATTAAGTGCAATCAAGTAACCAGCTGACAAACATGTTGTGATGTGGACATCCTTTCAAAAGCTTCGCTAATACAATTGCCCCACTCCAAATTTAGACTGCACCAAAGCCAAACACTCAAACCCACTGACATTTCTGTGAGGCATAGTTAAACAGCACCGTTCATTGTTCACTGGCTCATTGGTTTTCTCAATTTATCACTTCAGAGTCTGGTTAAGTAAAGGCATACATATCAACAATTTGTTGATTCACAAAAACAGATTCTCCCCCCCCCCACCTACTTTTTCATTACTAATAGTTTACTATTTTCATTACTGTACTGTCTATACTAGAAGGTGGCTCTATATGGGTATCCAGAACCGTGAGCTTCACAGGGGCTTGGAAGAGAAAAGCAAGAAAGTGATAAAGAACCTTTTAAAAACACTAATTCGGCCTTTAGAGGATTGTGACCACTTCTAGGCTTCCCAATATAAGCAGGATGTAAATAAAGGCTGTAGAACTTGTGCAGAGAATGGGTTCCAGGATGAGAGACTTCAGTTATGTGGCCAGATTGGAAAAACTGAGAGATGGCAGAGAAGAGATTTGATCGATATGTTCAAAGTCATGAAGTCTCGAGAAGAATAGAGAGGGAAGAATTGTTAACTGGCGAAAGGGTCAAAAATGAGAATGCACTGATTTAAAGTGATTGGCAAAAGGACCAATTATGCCAAAAGGAAATATTTTTCTTAAACATAGTGAACAGTTACAATCTAGAATGCATTGGCAGGAAAGTGTGGTGGAGGCAGATTCGATCCTGGCTTTCAAAAGGGAAAAGGATCAAAGTCTGAAGAGAAAGTGCAGAGTTATGGAGAAAGGGAAGTCGGATTAGTTGAGTTGCTCGAGTCCAGAGCTATCATGGGCACAAGGGGCCAATCAAACCCCTTCTGTGCTGCATCCGTGCTATTATTCAATGCAAACCTGTTATGTTGCTGAATTCTGTGGTTTGTACCATAGAGCAAATTTAGCAATTGTGGATTAATTGTGCCTGAACGTTATATATCAATCATATCAGCAAAGTTAGATCTTATCAAGATGATTACAGGCACTTTCCCCATATCAGTGAAAGACTGTTAAGAGTCCAGTCCAGCTCAGTGGCACTGGTGGCAACTGTTCATAATGGCTATGGTCAAAGGTATCCCAGAAAGCTACCCACCAAGGGATGTTCTGGTGCCTTTAACAGATCTTTTATTGGTTTATTTACATAGAAGGCTTGCCCCTGAAACCACTATCACCATTCATAAAATGGCTTGGGTATTAGTCTGCTTGGCATACTTCTGTTTATTATTCTGGCTGGTTCTGATCCTGCAGTCTTTCTAATGCACTGAGTGCAGGAGAGGTTGACAAGAATATTTCCAGGGATGAGAAACTTAGTTATGAGGACAGATTGGAGAGGTTGGGACTGTTCTCCTTGGAGAGATAAGGCTAAGAGGAGATTTGATTGAGACGTTCAAAATCAGGAGAGGATATGGTAGATGGAGAGAAACTGTTCCCACTCGTAAAAGGATCAAGAGTGAAACAGCACAGATTTAAAGTGATTTGCTAAAAAAGCAAACGTGCTGCAAGAGAAAACTTTACACAGCAAGTGGCTTGGGTCTGGAATGCACTGCCTGGAAGTGCAATGAGGCAGGTTCAATCGAGGCATTCAAAATGCATTAGAAGATTATTTGAATGGAAACAACGTGTAGGGGTATGGGGAAAAGCACTAAGTTATGATGCTCGTTTCCAGAGCCAGTATAGATGTGATGGCTCTTCAGGCATGATCGCAGCCTCCTTCTGCACCATAAAAATTCTGTGATTCTGTATGGTCTTTAAAATTCAACAATCGTACAGGAAACTAAAACAACTGACATAGGAGAGTGATGCATTAGTGGTAATATACATCATTCCACAGGGCAAAATTCTAAGGTGTTCAAAATAATGCAAATTAACACTGATTCACTACAGTAGCTCCAACTGCCATGGCAATGCAGTTAGATAAACGAGTTAGCAATACTAATCCAAGAAGGTTCAGGGCATAGGTTGAGCATAGCTTCCCCAAAGTGATAAGAATGTGGTCAAACGCAGCCATGTTTGCTGGTTGACAGTGGGGTTCACAGTTCAACTTGCCTGCACAGCCCATCAGCTTTACACCCAGTAACCACTTTTGTCAGCCCAAAAGAAAGTTAGAAAGTCCAATTTTGAGATAAATGCACATGTGGAAGCTTGTGCAAGGGAAGATACCTTGTGGAACCTCTGCTGCTATGGATTCTATTGTGCAATATAGAACAGAACTTTCTTCACCACACTGGGACTTGAAGCAGGATTGTCAAAAGAAAAGCGTTATAGGCTGCTGAAGTAGTAATGTTACTTTTAATCTTCTAAAGACCTTGCACACATCTCTGCACTATAATGAAAAGCTGTGTATTTGACTACAGTCACAGATGCAATGAAGGAATGTTTCTGGTTTTGTTATTTTGAGGATGTGTTCTCTTTCCTATTTCTTCATTTGGTCTCCTCAAGCCATGGACTAATTGGCACCTGAGACGGACCTTGTGGTCCTCTGTCAATGTTGATTCATAGCATCCCTACAGTGCAGAAGGAGAATATTGAGCCCATCGTGTCTGCACTGGCTCTCTGACAGAGTATCTTACTCATGCCCACCACCCACCCTATCCCATGGCTAATCCCCCTAACATGCCCCTTTGGGTATTAAGGGGCAATCTATTATGGCCAATCCACCAACTTCCACATCTTTGGATTGTGGGAGGAAATCCAGGCAGACACGGGGAGAACGTGCAAGTTCCACATAGACAGTTACCCAAGGCCAGAATAAAAACCCGGGTCCCTGGTGTTGTAAGGCAGCAGCGTTAACCATTGTGCCACCATGCCATCCCAGGAAATTTTCCCTGATTCCCTTCTGTCTCCTTCATTCCCGTGCCTCGCCTTCCAGGTGCAGCCTACAAAGCCAGAGCAGACGGTGGGGATTTGGAAACACCAGGCTTGCATCCTGCAGCACACTACCAATAGATTTATATTAAATAGCATCAGAATCTATGCTAGCTCTGGTTATTAAAGTTTAAAATACCTGTAGCCTCAGAATCATCATTCACATTGGAATTAGAAGAAATAAATTGCAGAGTGTTCCATTAAATGATCTTTGCAAATTTGACAACTTTTTCACTTTTTCTTTGAAGGCTAAAATTTGTCTCTTGCAATTCTTTTCACGACAATTGATGGTCGATATTTACCTGCAGTTCTGCCATTATCCGGTCACCCTCATCTTCATCTTCCTTGACGGAAGAAGCTGCTACTGGTCCAGGTGTTGATGCTATTTCCTTCACTTCCACGGGACTTCTCGGTGACTTCAGGTGTGCTGGGCTATTCTCTTCAGACTATCAAATAAAACAATGACTACATTCAGTTGGGATTGGTCCATAACACAACACTATTTCTCATTTCATAATCTCACTCCAAGACACTAAGAGTGGTTGGTGTGGGAAATGGAAAGTATCACACTGGTGTGCTGCTCTTCTGAGACCTCAGGCACACATTACCACAGCAAGGTGCAGAGTTTTGCTCTTAATCTAACTACGTTCTATTGCTTCCAGCAATATCTGACACCAACACTGGATTACTTGTTGCTTGCTTCTGGTTCATGGCGCTGATGTTTCCCTCCCTTAGATAGTGCACGATACAGAAACCAAAACACATTTCTCAAATGAAAATTGTGGTGAATGTTTTTATGCGGTCAATGGAACTGTTGTACATATTACACCCTCCAAAATCCAAACAAATCTACACTCAGAGCAATATAGTGTGGGTGCAACAAACAGAAACAGAAACAGAACACAAACAAAGAATCGGCAGCATCTGTGGAGAGAGAAAAACAATGTGAGCATTTGTGCCAAGTGACCTTATGCCAGAAGGGTTCAAGCCATAGGGTCATCTACCTCAAATGCTAACTTTGTTTCTTTCTCTTTAGATGCTGACAATTGGATATCAATGCTGATAAGTATTTCACATGAACACATATTCTAGGCTATATGTTAACTGGAATGTTTGAACAGAGAGAGTTACCCATCACCTACTGGTCCAAGGAGCTGGGCCCTGCACCACGAAAAGCTTCCGATTCTCCCTTAGAGCTCAACAAGAGTTTACTTTTTGAGAAATCTATACTCACTCAAGGTGCTGAAAGCACCTTGTTTGGCCATCAAATATTTAAATACCTGATTAGATTGGATAAGTGAACGGACTTCTAAACTTTCAATAAAAATGCCACAACTTATTTCAGTTTGGAAACTGAACCTTTAGGGAAGCAGTGGAAAATATTAACAATTTTCACTTTCTCCAGTAAGTTTTAAGGTCATTGTCAAGTGCAATATTTACAATGAAAATTAACTTTGCACAACAACCTTTCTGTAAAAGCTGGTCCATAGAATGTAACCCCCATGACTTGCCTGGGCTTGTAAAATCTCACTCACTGTCCTGTCTGGAGACAATACACATCTCTTTAACCTATGCTGATGCTGTCTCCACTCACATTGTCTGCATCTTTAAGACTTGAATAGCAGGTTAGCTGTAAAGACTTGCATTCTAATCAGTATTCTGTAACTGTGTGTAACTTTATATGCCTTTCTCAGATCAGAACCTTCCACACACCTGATGAAGGAACACCGTTTCCAAAAGCTTGTGAGATTACTATCAAATAAACTGGTTGGACTCTAACCTGGTGTTGTGAGACTTCTTACTGTGTTTACCCCAGTCCAATGCCAGCATCTCCACATCATAGAATGAAACCCAGTCTCAATTTCCTGAAATTGTGATGCAGTTTGGAAAATTTTCTTTGCTGCTATTGGTCTTGATATGTTAGATTGTTAGGAAATTCAGTGTAGGAGGATCTACATTTAAGCAGCTTTGAGCAAGCAAGACTGTGCCCTTGAAGAGACGCAGACAATGTGTAGAGAGAACAAATAAATTATGCAATGGCATTTTAGAAACTGTATAAAGACCATTCATTCATGTCTCAACCCGAATATGAATTCCAATCATTGTCTCCTCATGCTAAAATTAATTAAAAATTGAAAATACCAAAAAGAAAAAAGAAGTGTGACCACACAGACAGTGACACGTTGAAGGATAAGAACATCAAAGAGGCGTTCGCTCTTAAAATAAAAACCGCATGAATGTCCCCAGATTCAGGAATTAGAAGAAACTGATTCGAGAATCAGAAATAGAAAGCAAATGGGCAAATCCAAAAGAGCAGATACGACATGCTGCAAAGGAAATATTACCAAAACTGAAAAGAAAAAGAGAGACAACAGGTGTGTGTGTGTCATGCACAGGTCCATCTAACTCGGCTGAGATTTTCCGGTTTTGGGAAACAGATGAGATGTTGGAAAGAAAAGTAATTCATTGCAGTATGAGGAGTGATAGTGAGCTGCCTTCTTGAACTGCTGCAGTGCATGTGGTTTAGATACACCCTTAGTGCTGTTAGGAACTCTAGGATTTTGACCACATGCATTCCCAGGCACCTGTTATCCTTGTCCTTCTAGATGGTAGTGTGGTCATGGGTGTGGAAGATGCAAAGCAGAGCTAAAAACAAGGTTTTTTTTTAATATTCTTTAATAAGACATGGATGTTCCTGGCAAGGCCATCGCTTATTGCCCATCCCTAGCGGCTCTGGGTCTGGAGTCATATTTAAGGATGGCAGATTTCTTTATCAAAAGTGAACAAGGTGGGTTTTTATGACAATTGACAGTTTCATTGGACTTTTAATCTCAGATTTTTATTGAATTCAAACTCTACTCTGCAGTGGTGGAATTCAAACTCAGGTTCCCTGGGACTCTGGATTACTAGTTCAATGACAATACCGAGCTGCCACCTCCCCTTCTCTTTTTATTACTTTTAATTTAGTGAAATATAGAAACTTAATTGAAACATTATATCTGGATTGAGATTATGTGCATGGATCAAGAAGTTCCCCCGCCTTACTCTTTGATCTTTCAGAAAGAATTCAATGACAACAATGCTCTATTGCCCAGAAGCAAATACTTACAGTGACAGGACTGCCTTCTTTCCTTGCTGTAAATATCACTTCTCCAGATCTTGTAGTTGTCAGGCCAGAGGCAGCTGGGTAAAACCGACGGGGAGGTGGGGGTGGTGGTGGGGATTTCATCGGTTTCTCATTTCCTGCTTCCGGCAATGTTATCTCCTCTGCAAGAAACAACACAGGAGGATGTGTCACTGCACCAACCTCAAAATACTTACTCATCATTACTGTCATAAAGTAGGCAGTGAGGTAGGTTAAAGTCCAAGAGCCACCATTGGGGTTTCAGACAAAAAAAAGATTTAAAACACTTTTCACAGCTTTTCAGGCCTTTCACGAACTTGCAAATAAGCAGCCTTTTTTCAGAAATTCATTCATGGAATGTGGGCACCACTGGCTGAGAGCATTTATTACCCATCCCTGAGGGGAAATTAAGAGTCAACCACATTGCTGTGGGTCTGGAATCACATGCAGATTGGATGGTAAGGGCGGCAGATTCCCTTCTCTAAAGGGCATTAGTGAACTAGATGGGTTTTACAACGGTTGCAAATCGTCATTAGATGTTTAGTTCCAGATTTTCACTGAATTCAAATTTCACCATCTGCCAGAATGGGATTTGAACCCAAGTCCCCAAGATATTACCCTGGGTCTCTGGATTACCAGTCCAGCAACAATGCCTTTACGCCACCACCTCCCTTTATGCTCAACATCATTTTGCATCCATGATTTATTTTAACTGGGGTAATTACCAAAGGGGGAAAAAAATGTTAGTTGTTTCATCCAGTGATACGTTATGTGTCATGCTGCTGCGCTGCTCAGGACTACATCCTTTTATGGTAGTTACTTAATCTATCAGAGTTAATGTCAGATAAGATAAAACACCACCACCTACGATTTCTTTGTGATTACATGGGCTGAAGGGTTCTTTCTACACGCTATAGCTGGAATTTTACTGTCCCATCCACCACAGGAATTGGAGCCATTGACCTAGGGCAATACTTTACAGTTTTGGGATGAGCGAGGCCATAAAATCCCACCATATGACTCAAAGCTACATACCTAGCTGTTTTACCCCCTCCGATTCCTCTGGTTTTGCAGTAGGCTTCTGCTCAGGTTCTACTTCCAAGCTAGGAATTCCTTTCATCATATTTGCCTGTGCCTCCTCCAGCAGTCGCTCAAACTCCTTCTCGTCGTACTGATTCATGTTTTGCCTTTTCTCTTCCCATTCTCTCTCTGCTGCCTGTAATCAAGTTTAAAAGTAGTTTTCAGCTAGATTGAGAATGAATAAGAACACACACCTGAAATGAAAAAGAATGCTCCAAGAAGTGAGGGCAAATTCTACAAATTCAAAAGGTAAACTCAAAAGTACCTCGATGGTCATTTTTCGGTGAATGCCCTTTTTGGTACTTGCGGCATGAATTTCATCAATGAAGAGGTTTTGACCAGAAGTAACCTGGGGAGTTGATGATGAGCTCTGAAACTGGTGACTTGGAGCACTTTGGACTTGAGGTATTCCATCTGTCAACTCCTGAGGTCGTTTCATCACAACTGGAGAAGACTGAACCTGGTGGACAGCAGCTGAGGCATTCTGGGGTTGCTTGGGCATGACAAGAGGGCTCGGGGCAGGATGAACCAACGCTGAAGAGTGATGAGATTGGTGAATTAGGACAGGAGAACTCTGGGCATGGTGGACAATCATATGTGACTCTGACTTCACCAGAGAATTCTGGACCTCATGAAGCGTACCTGGGGCACTTTGAGGGAGAGTTGCTTGGGCAATAGTAGCATGCTCCTGAACTTGCAAGGGAGAATCTTTGGACATTTCAGAGTCTGCAACTGTGATCATATTGGCTGTGGTGCTTTTCGGCATTGGGTGTGTCGATTCAGTTCCTCTCAAAAGGTCTTCCGTAACGAGTCTGTGAAGAAATGAAAGCAGTTTAAGGAATTAGGCGTTTGGCAGAGAAAATATTTACATAACGGTATTACTTAAAAACAGTTGTTTAGTGTTATGTCTTCTGGTTCCCATGAGTCCTAAATAATTACACCTTAGGCTCAGCTCCCCATGTGATTGGTGGAGTGTTATTTGACTCACGTGAATGGCGGTGCACTCACCGGAGGAGAAGGCTCCACAAATATCCCCATCACAAAAATGGATGAGCCCAGCAGGTTAGTATGAAAAAAGGCGGCTGAAGTGTTTGTAACCATCTTCAGCCAAAAATGGATGATCCATCTCAGCCTCTTCCTGAGGTACCACCACCACAGCTGTCAATCTTTAGTCAAAATGATTCACAAAGTGTGATATCAAGAAATAGCTGAAGGCACTGGGTGTTGCAAATGCTGTGGGTTCTGACAATATTCCAGCAGTAGTTTTGAAGACCTGTGCTCCAGAACTAGCTATGCCCTAGCCAACCTCTACCCACGCAACTACAATACTGGCATCTACCCAACATTGAAGGAGATTGCTACACTACATCCTGTTCACAAAGGGCAGGAAAAAGACAACCTGGCCAATTACCACCCCGTCAATCTACTCCCATACTTCAGCAAAGTGATAGTTGCAGTCATCAACAGTGCTATTTGGGTGGCACTTACTTGGCAATAAACTGTTCATTGACACTCAGTTTGGGTTCTGCCTGTGTCACTCATTCTGACCTTATTATAGCTTTGGTTCAAACATGGGCATTAGACTCAAGTGGATGTTTTGACATCAGAGTGGCATTTGACCAAATTTAGCATTAAGGAACCTTTGCAAAACTGAAGTCAATGGAGAATCAGGGGAAAACTCTCCACTGGTTGGATGCATATTGAGTACAAAGGAAGATGGATGTGGCTGTTGGAGGTCAATTGTCTCAGTTCCTGGACATCACTTCAGGAGTTCCTCTGGGTAAGTAATGTGGACCCAACTATCACCAGCTGATTCATCAATGACCCTCTCTCTATCACAAGATCTGAAATGAGCATTGCTGTTGCTGTTGATTGCACAATATTCAGTGTTATTCACATCTCCTCAGATACTGAAGCTGTTATCGTCTATATGTTGCAGGACCGAGACAACATTCAGGTTTGGGTTGGTAAGTGGCAAGTAATATTCACACCATTCAAGTGCAAGGCAATGGCCACCTACACAAAAGAAAAAGAGTCTAACTATTGCCCCTTGACAATGGCATTACCATCGCTGAATCCGTCACTATCGACAACCTTAGCTAGGTTGCCATTGACCAGAAACTGAAATGGACTAGCCATATAAACACAGTGACTACAAGAGTAGATCAGAGGTTAGGAATTCTGTGGCACGTAACTTATCTCCGGACTCCCCAAAGCCTGTCCACCATCTACAAGGCACAAGTTTAATAGAATACTCTCCACTTGCCTGATGAATGCAGCTATAACAATAAGCAAGAAGTTCAACACTATCGAAGGCAAACCAGCCTGCTTGACTGCTATCCCATCCAGCACTTTAACCATTCACTTCATCACCTCACATACTGGCAACAATGTGTACCATACACATGAAGCATGGCAGCAACTTGTCAAGCCTTGTTCAACAGAATGTTTCAAACCTGGGATCTCTGTCATCTAGAAGGACTAGGGCAGCAGACACATGGGAACATCATCACACTTGCAAGGTCTCCTCCAAGCTGCCACAACCATTCTGTTTCTTCACTGCTGCTGGGTCAAAATCCTGACGTTCCCTCTCTAACAGCACTGAGGATGCAAGACACCTACACCTGGTGGACTGGAGCTGTTCAAGGCAGTGGCTCACCAGTGGCTCATAGTGAGAATAATTTAACAATGTAATAAACACATTTGGATTAATCAGCATTGTAAAGCGACCTGCAGCAAGGAGAATTAGTATGTTGATACAGTAAACAGCTCCAAAGGCTAATTTTGCAGTCCTGGCAAAACTAACCAAAAACGTACTGAACTGAGATAACTGATCATTATTCTCGGCTCAGGTGACCCATAGCACTGGTATTGGCCATGCTAGATTTCCCTCCGTGTACTCGAACAGGTACCGCCAGTGTGGGGCGATGAGGGGATTTTCACACTAACTTCATTGAAGTGTTAATGTAAGTCTATTTATGGCAATAATAGATAAACTTTAAAGTAAGATCCCAGCACAGCTTTGGTCTTGCAACACAACCATATTAGCACGTAACCCATTGAGACATTGAGCAACCTAATAAGTGACTGGCAAGGGGTAGACAACTGAATGTTTTTTCACTTAATATTCTAGGATGTCCTCTTCAGTCATCTTGCCTGTCATGAAAAGTGACAAAGTGAACCATCACCAAATGTATCGATTGTGTTTAGAAAACACTACAACTACATACAGCTTTTTAAAAAAAGTGTATGAATGGGTAGAAAACTACTTGTTTACTAGGTTTCTGTCTCCACACCTATACATGGACTTGCTGCAGGTAGCTAAATTTGGGGAGGGGATGGTGAAGAGAACAGAGCACAACGACTGGATGACATGGAGAGAACATGGTCCAGATCTAAGTGGGTTGAAGGAGGAGAACATGATCCAGGTGGGGAGATGATATCAGCACTGTCATGTTAGCTTTGTCTGTTCTCTGAAATCAGGAGTGTTATCACAGGGTCTTGTCTAAATCCACTAGCCTGCTTGATAACAGGATTATATTACAAATTGCAACCATTGGGTGAAGATGATTCCCCCACATGCTGACAGTGAGAGTAGGTCTGTATTTCCAACACTGTGGTGAAAACTGATACACCCTGAAGTGAACACAGCTTTTCAAATGTCTCAAAGATTCACTTTGAAGATTCATCAAAGGAATTCCACAGCCGGGTTCAAAAGCTACATCACTCTCACAAGAGCAGCAAAAGCACACTGCTGACCAGGGATTGAAATGGACCTTTTAAAGTGAAGAATAGCAGCTTTTATAACTACACACTGAATAGATTTGAAAGTGCTAGATTAGGTGAGGGGCACTGGATTCAAGGACTAAACAGATTTTTTAAATGATTTAAAGTATTGTGTTTGGAGAAATCCTTTTTAATAGAAACCTTCAGAATGCACATCCCCTTTTGTTAGCTTAACGTTCACTCCTTCCACCACCAATGCATAGTGGCAGCAGCGTCTACAAGATGCACTGCAGCAATTCAGCAATGCTCCTTCAGCAACACCTTCCAATCATGTGACTTCAGCCACCAGGACAAGGACAGTGGATGTAGAGGAAACCTCCACCTGTAAAATTTGCCTCCAAGTCACATGGCATCCTGACTTGGAACTATATTGCCTTTCCTTCATTGGTGCTGGGTCAAGATCCTGGAACTCCCTTCCTAACAGCATGTTGACATTCCTACACCATATAGAATCCCTACGATGCTGAAGGATGCCATTTGACCCATCAAGTCTGCACCATCAACAATCACACACAGATTCTATCCCCATATCCCCACATATTTACCCTACTAACCCCCTGACATTACTATGGCCAATCCACCTAACTGTATATCTTTAGACTGTGGGAGGGAACCAGCGCACCCGGAAGGAACCCACGCAGACATGGGGAGAATGTGTCTGCATGAATTTGCAATCACCCAAGACTGGTATTGAACCCAGATCCCCGGCGCTGCGAGGCAGCAATGCTAACCATTCTGCCACCATGCCACCCATGGACTGCAGCGATTCAAGGCAGCAACTCACCTTTACTTTCTCAAGGGCACTTAGGGATGGGCAATAAAGGCTGGTCTAATCAGTTACCGCCTATATCCCATGAACAAATAACAAAAGGATCTTCATGATAAACAAGACAGTCTCAGTTCAATTCATGATATTTCTCAGGCAGAATAACGTAAAACAGTGATAACAATGACCAAATGAGGACAACACAAAGATTTTTTTCCTGATGGATGTTACCTTCTTAAACCGGTGAGTATCTCAGTCATACTCTTGACTCTCTTCAGGAGGCTTTCCAATTTATGAGGCTCTTCCTTCAAAAACTTCACTGCTTCCACCTCCACGCGGAGAACTGCCCGCATCTTATTCTGCAAAGTGGGGAACTCGGCTGGGATAAAGACACAAAACAACACATTTCAAATTCTGTGTGCCGAAGAAACACAGGCAACTCTTCATTTTTATACTCCAGTCTGAACCAAGGATAAAGTCAAGTGAATACTTCTTACTTACAACTACTTCTGTCTTCTCAATTTTTAAGGACTGTATCTCTTCAACTACTTTGCAAAGACTTCTTGGGCTGAATAGCCTGCTTCTGTACTACACTATATAATAAAATTAAATCATGGAGCTTTATCTGATTGAGCATATCATTAGCCCAAGAAAATAAACTATTTTCCCCAGTCACTTTCCAGCGGCTTAACAAAAGAACAAATGTGGGACATCTGAAGATTCAAAACGCTCCATAATTCTTATCCCACAATGCAAGATGTGTGACTAAAAAATAGACAAAACCTACAAAACACATCAGTGGAAAAAGGAAGAAAAGCAGATGCTGTGTAATGAAGGGCATGATGACATTAACAACTTGCATCTATAGAATGCCTTTGACATAGAAAAACAATCTAAAGCACTTCAGGAAGGCATTACTAAGGGTGGCCAGAGGGGCAAAAGGTGTGCTACATAAAAGCCTCAATAGAGCAGGAGAAAGAGGGACAGAAAAGGAATTTCAGCAGAAAGAGTCTAGGAAGCTGAAGACACAACTTCCAATGGTGGATTGCAAGGAGGCAGTGACCCACAAGGGGCTGAAGTCAGAGGGACAAATATGCAGGAGGTTGAAGAGATAGGGAGGTTCCAAAGTAATCAAAACACAAGGACGATTTTAAATGAGAGATGTTGGCAGATCAGTAGCCAATGTAGGTCAGCACCTAATGGTCAGGTAGGTGGGCATCGATTCTAACTGATCTGTTTTGCTTGATGCTTACAAAGTTAATGGAAAATCTTTACCTTTCAGACCTGCCAGCGATTCTCCCACCTGACGCAGCGCCACTGCACCCTCCTCCACATCTTTCAAAGTGATCGTTTGTTGGGCTGTAGAAGCATCCTTATTCAGACCATCTATGGATTTCTCTAACCCACTGTAGAGCAAGATCAGAATGGGACAGATTAGAGCAGCAGTCACTTTGTTACATCTTTGCAATTTTTGATAAAATACTTCACTGTTGCTTTACTTGTAGTTCATCCATAGAATCGATCCGTCGGGGCAAGTCAACGTTTTTGAAGGAGAAGTGACAAAAATCTTTTTCAGAATCTTACAACATAAAATGATAAATGTTAATGTTTAAAATGTTAACTTGTCTCTTTTCTCCACTGATGCTGCCTGACCTCCCATCACTTCCTGATTTTGGATTTGATTTTCAGCATTTTCCTGCCTGGTCCCTTTCATCGCAGATGTTCAAGCCAGATGTTACTAGGCAGGACATTGCGACTCACCACATGGATATAGTGCTCTTGGAAGCCTGGTGTTAATTAAACTGAGATAGCAGCTTGAGGAGTGGAGGGAAATTTTTTTAGTATGTAACACCAGAGGGCAGCACCTGATCAAAAACAAATCAGAACTCAAACTGCTGCATTTTAACATAATGAAGCAATAGACCAGACTAGCTCTACCTATAGAGGCAGCTTTTACTATTCTCGACTGTGTGTTACATCAAATGAATGCAGTAATCAGTTCCTCAACTACAGGAACAGCTTTCACCTTTATTGTCCAAAGATGTGCAGGTTAGGTTGATTGGCCATGCTAAATTCATAGAATCATAGAATCCCAGAATCCCTACGATGCAGGAGGCAGCCATTCGGCCCATCGAGTCTGCACTGACCACAATCCCACTCAGGCTCTATGCCCATAACCTCACATTTACCCTGCGCATCCTCCTGACATTAGGGTCAGTTTAGCGTGGCCAATCAACCTAGCCTGCACATCTTTGGACTGTGGGAGGAAACTGGAGCATCTGGAGGAAACCCACACAGACACAGAGAGAACATGCAAACTCCGCACAGACAGTGAGCCAAGCCCGGAATTGAACCCGGGTCCCTGGTGCTCTGAGACAGCAGTGCTAATCACTGTGTCGTCCCCACAACTTATCCCAAAGTATCAGGGGGATTAGCAGGATAGGTATGTGGGGCTACTGTGATAGGGTCTGGGTGGGATTGAGGTCGATGCAAGTTTGATGGGCTGAACGGCTTCCTTCTGCACTGCAGGGATTCTATGACCGAACACTACCGGTCGTCACTGCAGATGAAAATTTTGTTCGCACTGACTACTGAGCTTTTCCTTTCAGCTCGATTCTGCAGCATTTCCCACTATTCAAACTGATGCTTCCTTATGGTGGATCAGTAATCAGCTCCTTCCCACAAGTTTTATTTCACTCCAGCAACCATTCCATTTCCTGTCACTTTTAACAAAGCATCATGCTGTGCATTCTCCCGTCACATTTAGATGGCATTGATTTCTTTGAGAAAAGTAATGTTTCGCTGATAAGTCCAGTCGTTGTTTACTTAACTATGCCTCCAGCTTTCATGTCAGTCGAACTTAATTAAAATGCTGCTCAGTTAGGAATTGCTTCAAACAATGTGAGTTAGCACACACCTGTTATTTTAGTGACCGACAATGGGGTGGGGAGTATGTAGGGTGGGCATCCTGAATCAATACTTCAGTTTTCTTTTAAATAGGAAGGGTTTCAAAGCTTATTTTGAGAAGTGGGCGGCTCAGTGGTTAGCACTACTGCCTCTCAGCGCAGAGATCCAGATTCAATTTCGGCCTTGGGACACAGTCTGTGTAGAGTTTGCATGTTCTCTTTGTGTCTACGTGGGTTTCCTCCTGGTGCTCCATTCTCCTTCCACAGTCCAAAGATGCTTGGGCTAGGTGGATTGGCCATGCTAAATTGTCCCCTTAGTGTCCCTAGATGTGTAGGTTTAATGGATTAGCCATGGTAGATGTGTGGGGTTATAGGGATAAAGCAAAGGGAACAGCCTGGGTGAGATATTCAGAGTGTTGGTGCAGACTCAATGGGCTGAATGACCTCCTGCTGCACTGTGGAAATTCTATGAAAAAGTGATTTTATACAATAAAGCAACACAGACATGCACATACTTGATTGCTCCAGTAAATTATCCAATGATCAGCCGAGCTTTATAGGGAAGATTAACGTCAGATACACTCTCCAGTTTGCACTGAGTCTAATAACATAAGCGAAGCTATCAGTGAGGGCAAAGCAACTGGCATCATTGTCCCTTCACCTCGTTTCACACATTCAGGTACTAAACACCCTGCCCACTGGTACTCATTGCCAAAGCTCAAACATAAACAGTTGGCTTGTGGGATGGCAATAGTGGGTGGATCCATAAAGGTAAAGTCACCAGAGTCCCAGTTGACCATTGGCTGCTGTCCCCTTTATTAGTTGATTTATTATTGTCACAAGTAGGCTTACATTAACACTGCAATGAAGTTACTATGAAAATCCCCTGGTTGCCACACTCCGGCGCTTGTTCAGGTACACCGAGGGAGAATTTAGCATGGCCAATGCATCTAACCAACACATCTTTTGGGGGAGGCGGAAGCTGACTGGTGGTGATTTAACTTGAGGATCACCACATCTCAGGCAAGGGGCAAGATTGAGAAGACAAGGCCTTCATGAATATCCTCAGCGGTGAATTAAGAGTAAAGCATATCTGCGACTTGCACTAATAGGTTTGTAATGGTTGTATCAGTTGCAGCATACTTGTTTTGGCAGTGATAGAAAGAACTCAAGTTCAAACATTTATTCCTCATTATTTCATGTATTCAGTTGCTTTAGATGCACAGGACCGGTTCAAGCACAAGAGAGCACCAAATGGTTTGTCCACCCAGCAGTTTGTTCAATGAAAGCTATTAACAGAGACCATTACAACGCTGTTCCTGAAACTGACCTCAAAATTCTGCTTAGAAACCAGGGATTCTAAGACCATGGAGGGTGACGGGTAGCAGGCTTTCATTGATAACTCTTCCATCTGACAGAATAAATAAATGGAGACCTTGGAAGAATTACAAATGAGGTCCATGTACTTTAAGTGGACTCTGCTGCATTGAGGTAAGTCAACAAAGAAGTCACACCCACTTGTGTTGATGTGGAAACAAGTCACTGAACAAACCCTTCACATCATTGACAGCCACTGATTACGAGATTATTTGGGTCCATACTCATTTTCAGAATTAGATGAATAAAATTTATGCAAAAATAAAACATTGACTACCCTTGAGGAAGAAACTACAACAATCTGTTCTCCATTCGAACGTACAATTTAGAAGCAGCAGCAGGCCATTCTACTGCTCGTGCACATTCAATAAGACCATGGCTGATCAGGTCGTGACCCCAGATCCACATTCCTACTTACCCTCGTTAACCTACGATTCCCTTGTCAGTCAAGAACCTAACTCAAAAACATTCAATGACCCTCCCTCTGGGAGAGAGAGCTCCAAAGACTCAGGGCCTTCAGAAAATAATGCCTTCTCATCTTCATCTGAAAGATCCCATTTAAGCTGTGCCCCATAGTTCCTGCCTCTCCCACAAGTCTCCACTTAATTCAAGATAGTGAAAGATTCCACAGACATTAAACACTGCCAGAAAATGACAAATACTGTAATCTACACCACTGATTTAAATCAGAAATCCCAGTAACAAATCACAAAGTGCTTGGGTGGAAATAGGTTATTACTGGGCTCATTTTTCTGGTCCAATTAAAATTTGCAGGGTTATGCTGTGCCCCAGGAACACTTTAAAATTATCCAAAGCCACTTTCAGGCAACTGAGACAGCCACTAGGAACAAAATGATTCTCTTTCAATCGGCTAAATGAGGGGCCTAATGCCTGCTTTAGATTCAACATAATCTCTACAGTGCAGAAGAGGCCACTCAGCCCATCGGATCTGCACTGATGTTCTGATAGGGTATCATGAGTCGCAAAAACCCAGCTTGCAGGTGCAGCAGGTGGTCAGGAAGGCGAATGGGATGCTGGCCTTCATAGCGAGGGGGATTGAATATAAAAGTAGGGAGGTCTTGCTGCAGCTGTATAGGGCATTGGTGAGGCCGCAGCTGGAGTACTGTGTGCAGTTTTGGGCGCCGCACCTGCGCAAAGATATTTTGGCCTTGGAGGGAGTGCAGAGGAGGTTTACTAGGCTGATACCGGAGTTGAGGGGGTTGAGCTATGAGGAGAGGCTGAATAAACTGGGCTTGTACTCGTTAGAGTTTAGAAGAATGAGGGGAGATCTCATTGAGACGTATAAGATGATGAATGGGATGGATAGGATAGAGGTGGAAAGACTCTTCCCGCTCAAAAAAGACAGTAGGACTAGGGGGCACAGCCTCAAGCTAAAAGGGGGGCGGTTTAGTACGGAGTTGAGGAGGAACTTCTTCACTCAAAGGGTGGTGAATCTCTGGAATTCTCTGCCCGTTGAAGTGGTGGAGGCTGCCTCGCTAAATATTTTTAAGACGCGGGTTGATGGGTTTTTGATAAGAGAGGGGATTAAGGGTTATGGTGAGAAGGCGGGAAAGTGGAACTGAGCAGCGACAGATCAGCCATGATCTTATTGAATGGCGGGGCAGGCTCGAAGGGCTGGATGGCCTACTCCTGCCCCTATTTCTTATGTTCTTATTATGTTCTTATCCCACCCAGGCCTCTCCCCCGCCCTGTCGCTGTAACCCCAAACATTTACTATGGCTAATCCTGGGACACTAAGGGGCAATTTAACATGCCAATCCACACAATCTTGTGCCTTGTAGATGGTAGACAGGTTTTGTGAAGTCAGGAAGAGATGTTATTCACCACAGAATTCAAAACCTCTAACCTGTTCTTGTAGTCACTGTATTTATACGGATGTTCCTGCTCAGTTTCTGGACAATGGTAACCCCCAAAACGTTGGTAGTGAGGGATACAATGATGGTAATGCACATTTTTAGACTGTGGGAGAAAACCCATGGAGACACAGGGAGAATGTGCAAACTCCACACACAATTTGTAAGTCTGCCTCCAGGCTCCTGTAGGCAGTGGGAGCCAGGTTAGGTGTTTGCAGCAAGCCTGGAGGCCCACTCTGCCTGCTCAGGTGTAGCAGCGATCAAAGGTCTCCTCATAAAGGAGTCATTTTCCCACCCAACGTCCACCACCCCTCCTCCATCCTACATTGATAGCTTGGCTGTAAGAGCTATCTTTTAATATTTTGAAATGTTCCTCTCTCACTTACATTACAATCTGCTGTTCATTGAGTTGGAAGGCTCGAAATGGGCAGCAGCAATTGGCTCTATTGCTGTCCTCAACTGGGTGTTGAAGAGAATCTCATGAAAATCCCAATGAGGGATTGTTCTCCCACAATCGGGGGGCAAGTTCAGGACACAGTAACAGTCCCGACAGCCTGAACCCAGATAGATTCTGAAGAATTGAAAACATTCGAAGAGTGTGGTGCATGCATACACACTATTTGGCTTGGGACAAAGTTATAAAATCTAGGTTAGGGGATTTGGTTTATTCCCTACAATGGTGTACTGGTTGTACAGTGCTTCTAGGTAGCTAAGTGCACCTCTGAGACTCCTCACTTGTTGTGCTATTGCTCATGCTGGCTTGTAATTAATAAATCACCTTAAATATCATATATCATCGGTACCTGGATGCCAACTTTGCAGTGTCAACTACCAAAGCCACGAGGGAAAGGTGTCACAAGCAGGATTGAGGGCCAAAGTTTAACAATGTATTGTTCTTATTTTTTAAAAAGGAAAGGAAAGGAATTCCTGTTTGGGTCAGGAGAAGCAGAGCATTCCTCAGGGAGGATTTTCCCATCCTGCCTCCGGAATCAAAGCAGGCGGTGGGCAGACCACGCAAAGGTCCACTGACCTCAGGCGAGGTTTCTCCTTGAATTTCACAGTAACTTCACTGCAGTGTTAATGTAAGCTTTATTTGTGACTAATCAATAAACTTTATAAATATTTTCCGGTTTTGGGGAGAGTTCATGTTTTCCCTGTGCCCTGCCCACCTTTACAGGAGCACAGTTACGACGACATCACCACTCTTCATGTTCCTGATCAGGGCCCATTTCCATGGTTTCATCAGTGACCTGCCAGCATACAATCTCCTGCTCGTTGAGCATCACATCATTGCAGCTAGCTTTAGGCAGGAGTCTGCAACACCTAGTGCACAGCAAAGACCAGGAGGGAACCCCCTCCACCTCCCCCCGCCCCACTCAGGATGGCACCCGGATGGGTGTCTCGACCTTCCAATCCCAGATATTCCTGCCTGGGTAAAAACTGGACTAGGGGTTCCCACAGCAGCAAAGTGCTGCACTTGCTTTGCACTGAGCTCTCCAGCCCCAGTGTAAAGATACAAACTCTATAACTGGGAGCATGATTATAAAGGCAGGTTACGGTACATTAACAGGCCAAAGGGCAACTCAGTCTAATTATTGTCAAGCTTCATGGTCACTGCTCAATTCCCACTGGAATTATGCTAGAGCCTCACTAGACTATCAACTTGGAAGACTGCCAACAAAGAGGACCTTATCACAAAAAGCAAACTGGCAGCTCCAGAATCACAGTGTTATAGCTAAATACTATCTTTAAATACGTACCAATTTAGCAAATAAAAATTGATGTAAACAACACATCAGAACACTGTCAATTGCTAGACACTAGATTATTCTTAACAAGTGGCCTAGTCAAACAGCTGATGCTGGTTTCGATGGTGCCGACTGTAGAACTGTGTGGGATGGTCACTGCAGCAATTAGCTCAAGATATTCACGCTTGGTTCCTCATCTTCTCCATGTTGCTATGGGCAGTGCTAAAGACAGAGCTCCCTGCTCAAGAGGTAGAGAGGGAAGGAAAGGTTACCTTAGCGGTCAGCTTACAGCACCATTTTGTTACACCGCCTTTGCCCAGCATCAGGACTGAATGGGCAAGGGTGAGGACAACATGGTGTTGTTGTCCAGCCTGGATATGCCATCAAGTCAAGTCAAAAGTAGGTTTAATTGAAAGAATTTAGACAAGGAGAGGGACTCTCAAGTGTATGTTGTCACAAGATGTCAGCAGCCAAAATAGGATAAAATCTGAGGTCCTGCAACATAATGCCTGAGAATTTTAGACTTCCAGATGTCCAGCTACTTGAAAACACACTGCGAGCGTGTACTGCACTGCAAGGAGGAGACCTTTCTTCAAGTCTTCATACATATCGGTTTGAGAAAAGGCAAAGGCTCACTTTGTTTGGAAATACAAAACTTTGAACAATAGTTACTGAACCTGTTTGTACCTTTAGAAATATTTGTTTAAGAAAACCGCATCCCAGGCATCTCAATCAAACACCGGGTCAATTCACCATCCCAATGAGATTCAGAAACAGGTCAGGAAGGACTCAGGGTCAGGGTATGGTTTTCACTGAATTAGCCAGCCGGTTATGGAACACTTCAATTGGCCTCAGTTTCACAGAGGCAGAGTTTCCAGTCCTGGAAGCGTGATGTCCTATTGAAGCATGTATGTGGAGCTGAGAACAGGACTGGATTGAGTGATGCCTCCCACAGTGCAACAGCCCACCAGCACTCTCGCCCCAGGGTTCTTCTCAAAGAATGGCTACTTGGCGAACCGTGAGAATTGGCACAATCATCCTCGAGCAGGAAGTGGTCAGGGTTGAGGGAATAGGAGAGGAAGTTAGGGGTGGGCAGAAGACAAAGCGGAACCAAAGCAGATGCTGTCAGACAGGATCAATGGGATGAAAAGATACTGTGTAATTATGGTTTCCCAGGTACACACAGCATGACAGGGAGAGCAAACCAGACAGTTCTGCATGTCTCAACAGAGGCAGGGAGAGAGAGAGAGAGAGATGCCTGATTAGGTAATTTCAAACTTAGTAATTCACTTCAAAGCAAGATTGGAAAAAAAACAACTGGCAGTGCAGAGAACAAAGCATTTGGGCAGTCTGCTGGAGCCCACACACCTAACCCACGGAAAGAAATATCCCTTCCACTCAAACGCCTCAGTCAGATCGAGCTCTGGCTCACCATTTGTATTTTTGAAGCTCCATCAAGATTCTGTCTCACCCCACAACATTTTCAGGTCATTATCATTGCTTTTGTAACCAAGGGATAAATAATAGGCTCGTTATAGCAGCTTTCCGCAAAGATAAACACTCACACGTGGGAGGGTGTTATAATCCCGGAAGCCAGGTGGTGAAGGATATAACTCGCACCTCACTGTACAGACTTTCATCAGCATATAATTAGAGGGGTACACATTACAAAACAGACCCCTCCTAACTCAACAGCCAGTTTGTCTGTTCCTTTTCGCAGCAGCACAAATGAATCCACAGTGACCACATTCAATAGATCATCATTTTTGTGAATTTCATCGATAAGCACTAAAAGTTCCAATCTTTATCATTATCCACCAAGGGCACCCATCTCACAAAATGACAGCATGACAGTATCTCATTTTCTTTGTGGTAGGGACAAAGCCTGTGGCTACATACCCACATTGTTACTCCACAGGAATTATGATTTAGATTCTCAGAATGTTGAAGGATAATCATATACAGCAAATTTTAAACTTGCTTTCTGCCATTTTCAACAATGGCCACTAGAATTTTAGATTATGCTGATTTTTTAAAAAAGAGTTTCCAACCTTCAGCTTTCGGCAACATTCTCTGCTGCAGGTTCCAATCCAGGCAGTCAGGAGGTGAAGCGTATCCTTGCACACTTTTATAAGCATATATTACAAATATGCATCTCCTAACCAAATAACCACTATTTGTCTGTGTCTATACCTAAGAACACAAGTGAATCCACAATTACTCTCCACCAGCTGCATACAATTAATATTCAATCAACACAATTAATATTCAATCAAGGAACACAACCAAGCCAACTAAATTTTAAAATTTTAAAGTTTATTTATTAGTGTCACAAGTAGGCCTACATTAACACTGCAATGAAGTTATTGTGAAAATCCCCTAGTCACCACACTCTGGCACCTGTTTGGGTACAGAGGGGGAGAATTTAGTTATGGCCAATGCACCTAATCTGCATATGTTTTGGACTGTTGGAGGAAATCAGAGCACCCTGAGGAAACCCATGCAGTCATGGGGTGAACATGCAGACTTCACTCAGACAGTGACCCAGCCGGGAAGCAAAACTGGGTCCCTGGCACTGAGAGGCAGCAATGCTAACCACTGTGCCAACGTGCTGTCCTGAAATTGTGAACAAAAGCAAATCCTATTTGCTTGGAACTTATTAGTGGTGAACATTTCAGTTCTGGTGAGAGGTTATCGATTTGTAACATTAACCAGGATGTTGCGAGTTATGCTGAATGCTTTCAATGTTGTGTTTCTAAATGCAATAAAATAATCTGTGGTATGTGTGATGATCTAAAATAAAACAGTTTCCTACCTAGTAATCAGAGTACTGATTCCTTTATGCTGCTTTGAAAGTGACTCGGGAACAACCTGAGCTCCATTTTTCACATGACCCTTAAACTATATGGGTATTGCAAAGGCAAGGCCCCTGAGTACACTTTCATTGTTGGTCAACTCTAATATAGTAAGCTTGGTAAACACATTGTGAAGAGGGTGCTCAATATAATTAATATTATGAATGTGGTTTCTTTGAGAGACTGGTAGAACGATGCTAGTAATAAAAATGGTATGTGAGCAGGAAGTGAGAGAGACACAAATGTTTCAAGCTTTGTTCCAAACTCAAAGTACTAACATACATGTTTTGAGCATGACTGAACAGGGACAGTGGCATTTTAAGCCTCCAGAAAAAACAAAGGATATTATGTATGGCCCAAACAGGCTTGTGGATTACCCACAGGAAATCCCTATCAAAATTGACATCCAGGAGTTAATCCAAACAAGTGATAAAAAGATTCAGTATTGTACAATTACTAAATAATGCTTGCATTTTGATAGACTATTGGAAAACTGATCTTGAAAGCGAACTCTTTTGCATTCCATGGTTAGCAATGACACATGCTGCTACGCTCCCCCTCCCCCAAAAGGAATTTAGATTAATTCCATCAATGAGCTGAATGCAAAACATTAAGAAACTTGCAGACAGCACAGTAGTATGACATTTAGTAAAATCAGGATTTGGCAAATGTGGAGACGTCTTAAATACAGTGAATGGATCAAGTTTCAAGTTTGGAGCTCCACAAAGCTGTCTTCACTCAAGCTGATCACTAAATCAAAATGTTCATTTATTTTGTACGCACTTTAATTAGAAGAACTGCCACTTGGATGATTGAATTTAGTAGAAGTAATTGCATGAGATTATCTGTCCTATGTCATGGAGGACTTGAGGTAAAGATCAAATCCGTGGCCAGGATCTCAGGGTGGGAATTTACGGCCTCGCTTGTCCCAAATTCGTAAAATCCCAGCCAAGGTCAAAAGACCTTCCCATGGTCTGCCCCTCGACCGCTATGATTCCCATGGCAGGTGGAACAGTAAAATTCTGGCCTCAGTTTGTCAAATTCACTAACATTGAAGTAAAGACCAAAACCCCATACATTCTTCTTTAAACCAGGCTTGTGATGCTTTCTTACAGTCTTGAGATACATCTAGAATATAAATTAGAGAAATAAAGCAGTGGCCTCAATTTCATGCACCATTATCAGCTTGCATTTCCAGCAAAATCATCGACAAAAACATTTAAAACCTAAATGTGTATGAACAAGTCTGACTAGTGGGTCATGTTTGGAGACACCTCACGCTAGCAATATCTAGCTCATTATGTCAAACATTAGACTTTTGGTACCAAGAGACTGCATCAACTAAACACCGAGATTAGATTTGTAGATAACACCAGATTATATTGTTATAAGACTACATCACTGCATTAAATTCTTGGAGGAAGCCCTGTGGCCTTTTATAACTGCAAACAGCAGATGCGAGAAAGGTTGAAGTCACTGTAGCATAATGGGCAAATTGGTGTCCTATTTCTAGATACAAATGAAGCATAAATGCACACTGATTGACATTTAGTATTCTCGTCAAAACCAAGCAGTGCTCAACAAATATCAAAATACATCATCTTCAATCAGAACCAGAATTGTGTTACTAAGATGAAGTTCTTGCAAAAAGCAATACATGGGGTTTGTTCAGTTAAGTCGATGTCTCAACTGCTTGAGGCTAATGATCAGAAATCAGTAATTCATTCTGTAAACTGTTTTATTGTAAAACGTTGAGATATAAATCCTGTCCTGATGTTTCAGTTTCATTCTTCCCACCCACTCCCTAGTTTCCTCCCTGTCTTGGTTCATACTTGAATAAGGTTCCATGTGCACACTGATTTCTGGTAGCTACCCAAGCACCACATTAGGCTAGTCGACTATAAACACACAAAATCTTGAGAGTTCTCAATAGTCTGAATGTGGAGAGGATGTTTCCACTTTTGGAGAACCTAGAACTTGGGGCCACTGTTTAAAAATAAGGAGTTGCCCATTTAAAATTAGGTGAAATTGTTTCTCTCAGAGCCTTTGGAACTCTCTTCCTCAAAAGGTGATGGAAGCAAAGTCCTTGAATATTTTTAAGGAAGAGGTGAATAGGTTCTTGGTAAGTAAGGGAGTGATAGGTTATGGGCAGGGTAGGTGAAGTGCAGAGTTGACGTTACTATCAGATCAGCCATGATGTTATTAAATTGCAGAGCAGGTTTGAGGCGCAGAATAGTCTGCTCCTTCATAAATGGCAAAAAAACCCCAACCCCCAAAGTTCAAGGTGCTCTACAGGGCTTCAGCACACACAAAAAAAATCAAGGCTGACATTCCAGTGCAGTACTGACAGAGTGTTGCACCGTTGGAGGCGCTGTTTGTTGAATGAAACATTTAACCAAAGCCCGCTCAGATGAATATAAATGATTCTATGACACTATTTTGTAGAAGGGCAGCCAAGCTATCCCTGGTGTCCTGGCTAATATATATCCCTCGATCAATATCACAAAAACAGATTATCTGGTTATTTATAACATTGCTATTTGTGACAGTTTGCTGTCTGCAAATGGACTGCTGTATTTCCTATATTACAACAGTAGCTAAACTTCAAAAGTATTATATTGATTCTCATGTGCTTTGAGATGTTTAGTGGTCAAGAAGATAAATGCAAGTCCTTTTTTTTAATTCCTATCTGAAATCCACAAGAACACTTTCAACAGTGATCACTGGAGCAAGACCACAGTGATTCTTCACCTTCACCTAGTACAATAAAACCCAGCAAAGCACCCGTACTGCTGGTCCATCAGCTCACAAGGCACAGACCAGGTACTGAACAGGAATATTCTTGCCTTGTATGGGTTGAGGCCAGCACAGCCACCAGCTGAAGCATGGAAGCTTGCCACTGCATTCTCACTTTCATCACTGCAGTAGCATTCTTCAAAGAAAATTCGAGCTTTAATGAAGTTGAACCAACTGTACAAATCTGCAATCTAAACCAACAGACAACGCGACATGCCAAAGCAATACAGGGGCAAAGAAAGAAAAGCAAACTCGTTAAGGAGTAGGTAAAATAAATGAAGGAGTGGCCTAACAAAACAAAGCAATGATAAATGACATACCATAGCTTATGCACTATTTTCTCCTCATCGACCAAGTACTTCTGTCTCTCTTCTTCCACCAGTGTGCGCTGCCGCTGCAGCGGATCCTCAGTTCTCTTCAACGCTTCAGCAACTCTGCTATTGATTTCAGACTCTGCTTTCTTGAACATCGCTTTGAGCGTCTCCTGGTTCTCGAGCTGTGGTTAGAAAAGAATTTGTTCAATTTTCTCTACCTGCCGAGCATCCTTAACAATTTAATTGCTTAGCTGCCTCCACAAGCCAGTTCTAATGAGCACCCCCACAGCTGAATCTCATCTTGATTCAAACTTTATTCCATGGAGGAATCATAATCAAACTCAACTAAGTCAGAAGCCATTTCACTGATGAGTGTTGATGGAACAATTGCTACAGATAAGGGTGGCATGGTGGCACAGTGGTTAGCACCGAATGCCTCACTGCGCCAGGGACGCAGATTCAATTCTATCCTTGGGTGACCGTGTGGAGTCTGCATGTTCTCCCCGTGTCTGCATGGGTTTCCTCCAGGTGCTCCGGTTTCCTCCGATAGTCAAAGGTGTTGGGTTAAGTGGATTGACCACGCTAAATTGCTTCTTAGTGTCAAGGAGATTAGCTAGAGTAAACACATGGGGTTATGGGGATAAGACCTGGGTGGGATTGTGGTTCGTGCAGGCTGGAAGGGCTGAATAGCTACCTTTGGCACTGTAGGATTCTATGATTAGTTTGCTACTGTCCTGCCAGTGTAATATATTTAAGTTGACACCTTTCATTCTATTCCATTCAACTGATGAAATCTCCTGTCAAATTGACCAATTAGCCTCAACCACTGGTAGCAATGACATAATGGTATTGTCACTGGACTAGTAATTCAGAGACCCAGGTTCAAGTCCTACCACAGCAGATGGTGAAATTTGAATTCAATAAAGCCTGGAATTTAAAGTCTAATAATGGGTTGGTACTCAAATTGAGAGGGTGTGACTAGTAGTGTCCCACAATGATCTGTGTTAGGGCCTCAATTATTTATACTATTTATGAATGGCTTGGATAATGGCACTGAAAGTCACAAACTCAAATTTCCTGACACAAATTTAGGCAGCATTGTAGATGACAGCATAAAATTACAGAGGGATATTGATAGACTAGGTGAATAAACAAAACTGTGGCAGACAGATTTCAATGTAGCAATGTGAAGTCATCCATTGTGGACTGAAAAGCATAGATCAGGGTACTTTCCAGGTGGTATGAAGTTGAATACAGTAGATGTACAGTAGATGTCCAAAAAGGCTTTGGAGTTCAGGTGTATAGAACTTCAAAATGCCATGGGTGCAAAAAATAATCAAGGCGGCTAATGGAATGCTGACCTTCTATCTTGAGGATTGGAATCAGAAGTCTCAGAAGACTAAGGAAATTTGGCATGTCAGCTACAATCTCACCAACTTTAACAGATGCACCATAGAAAGCATTCTTTCTGGTTGTATCACAGCTTGGTATGGCTCCTGCTCTGCCCAAGACCGCAAGGAATCACAAAAGGTCATGAATGTAGCCCAATCCATCATGCAAACCAGCCTCTCAACCATTGACTCTGCCAACACTTCCTGTTGCCTTGACATAGCAGTCAGCATAACTAAGGATCCCACACACCCTGGACATTCTCTCTTCTATCTACCTCCTTTGGATAAAAGATACAAAAGTCTGTACCAACAAACTCAAGAACAGCTTCTTCCCTGCAGACTTTTGAATGGACTTGCCTTGCATTAAGCTGATCTTTCTCTAAACCCTTGCAATGACTGTAACACTACATTTTGCACTCACTCATTTCCTTCTCTATGAGCGGTATGTTTTGTCTATATAGCGCACAAGGAACAATACTTTTCACTGTATGTTAATACATGTGACAATAATAAATCAAATCAAATGTAAGGATGCAGAAGTTAACCTGCTGCTATACAAAACCCTGGTTAGACTCCAATTGGAGTACTTAGAGCAGATCTTGGCACTACACCTTAGGATGGATATATTGGTTTTGGAAGGAGTACAATATGGATTTACAAGGCTTCAGGGATTACATGAGAAGATCCTGGCAGCACAGTGGTTAGCACTGCTGCCTCACAGTGCCAGGTACCTGGGTTCAATTCCTGGCTTGGGTCACTGTCTGTGCGCAGTCTGCACATTCTTCCCATGTCTGCGTGGGTTCCCTCCAGTTTCTTCCCACAGCCCAAAGATATCGGTTAGCTGGATTGGCCATGCTAAATTGCCCCTAGTGTCAGGGGATTAGCGGGGTAAATATGTGGAGTTTATGGGGATAGGGCCTGGGTGGGATTGTTGTCGGTTTAGACTCGATGGACCGAATGGCCTCCTCTGCACCTTAGGGATTCTATGATATAATACAAATCAGGCTTTGTTTCTCTGAAATTTAGAAGGTTAAGGTGTGATTTGAACAAAGTCTTCAAGATATTAAAAGGAAAAGACAAGATAGATAAAGATAACTATTTCCACTGGTTGGAGTTTCTGGAACTGAGGGGCATGATCTAAAAATTAGAGTCAGAATGTTCAGAAGAGATGCAAGGAAGCACTTCTACACAAAAAGGATGGGAGAGGTTTGGAACTCTCTTCCCCAAACATCAATTGATTCTAGATCAGTTGCTTATTTTAAATTGGAGATAAATAAATTTTTGTTAAGCAAAAATTTGGGATTTGGGACTTTTTTCTCTGGAGTGTAGAAGGCTGAGGGGGATCTTATAGAGCTCTATAAAATAATGAGGGGCATATATCAGCTAGATAGTCAATATCTTTTCCCAAAGGTAGGGGAGTCTAAAACTAGAGGGTATAGGTTAAAGGTGAGAGGGGAGAGATACAAAAGGGTCCAGAGGGGAAATTTTTTCAACAGAACATAAGAAATAGGAGCAGGAGTAGGCCATCTAGCCCTTCAAGCCTGCCCCGCCATTCAGTAAGATCATGGCTGATCTGAAGTGGATCAGTTCCACTTTCCCACTCTCTCCCCATAACCCTTAATTCCCCTGTCTATCAGAAACCTATCCACCCGAGACTTAAATATATTTAGCGAGGTAGCCTCCACCACTTCAACGGGCAGAGAATTCCAGAGACTCACCACCCTTTGAGTGAAGAAGTTCCTTCTCAACTCTGATCTAAACTGCTTCCCCCCTTATCTTGAGGCTGTGTCCTCTAGTCCTACTATCCTCTCTAAGCGGGAAGAATCTCTCTACCTCTACCCTATCCATCCCCTTCGTTATCTTATACGCAAGATCCCCCCTGATCCTTCTAAACTCCAACAAGTACAGACCCAGTCTATTTAGTCTCTCTTCATAGGCCAACCCCCTCATCTCTGGTATCAGCCTAGTGAACCTTCTGCGCTCCCTCCAAGGCCAATATATCCTTCCGCAAGTGTGGCGACCAAAACTGCACACAGTACTCCAGCTGCGGCCTCACCAGTGCCCTGTACAGTTACAGCAAGACCTCCCTGCTTTTATATTTTATCCCCCTCACTATAAAGGCCAACATTCCATTTGCCTTCTTGATCACCTGCTGCACCTGCAGACTGGGTTTTTGCGACTCATGCACAAGGGCCCCCAGGTCCCTCTGCACCGTAGCATGCTGCAGCTTTTCGCCTTTTAAATAATAATCCCTCCTACTATTATTTCTGCCAAAGTGGATAACCTCACACTTGCTAACATTATACTCTATCTGCCAGGTCCTCGCCCACTCGCTCAGCCTATCCAGATCTCTCTGCAGACTCTCCACACCCTCCACGCAATTTGCTTTTCCACTCATCTTTGTGTCATCAGCAAATTTCGTCACCCTACACTCAGCCCCCTCCTCCAGATCATCTATATAAATGGTAAATAGTTGAGGCCCCAGCACCGATCCCTGCGGCACTCCACTAGTCACCAACCGCCAATCAGAATAGCACCCATTGATACCAACTCTTTGCTTCCTATTTGACGACCAATCCTCTATCCACGCTAACACCTTACCCCCAACTCCATTCACCCTAACCTTCTGTAGCAACCTCTTGTGAGGCACCTTATCAAACGCCTTTTGGAAATCTAAACAGAAGGTGGAGTGTGTCTGGAACAAGCTGCCAGGAGGTAGTATAGAAGCAGATACAATTTTGGCTTTTAAAAAGCGTTTAGACAGTTACATGGGTAAGATGGGAATAGAGGGATAAGGGCCAAATGCAGGCAATTGGGACGAGCTTAGGGTTTTTAAAAAAAGAAGGGGCAGCATGCACAAGTTGGGCCGAGGGGCCTGTTTCCATGATGTAACCTCTATGACTCTGAAAGTATTAAGGGATACGGGCCACAGGTAGGTATATAGAGTTAGATCATAGAATAGCCCTGACTTCATTGAATGGTGGCAGATCAGGCCCGAGGGGTAGGACAACTTATTCTGGTTCCTCCGTTCCTGCTGCTGACCAAGAAACCACTGCCAGAATCTATCTGATTCACTAATGTCCCTTAGGGAAGGAAATCAATCATCCTTACCTGGTCTGGCCTGCACGTGGCTCTGGGTCCACAGCAATGTGGTTGACTCTCAAGTGCCCTTTGAAATGAAGGACAGTTAGGGATGGGCAACAAATGCTGGTCCAGCCAGCAACAGCCATGTCCCATAAATGAACAAAGTTGCTGTGGATGATAGGAGAGGAGAGGAGCCCAATCTTGGATAAATGTATACATGATGTCGAGATGCCGGCATTGGACTAGGGTAAACACAGTAAGAAGTCTGACAACACCAGGTTTAAGTCCAACCAGTTTATTTGATAGTAATCCCACAAGCTTTAGGAATCGGTGTTCCTTCGTGAGGTGTGTGGAAGGTTCTGATCAGAGAAAGGCATATAAAGACACACACAGTTTACAGATTGCTGATTAGAATGCAGGTCTTTGCAGCTAACCTGTTAAGACTTGAATAGCAGGTTAGCTGCAAAGACCTGCATTCTAATCAGCAATCTGTAAACTCTGTGTGTCTTTATATGCCTTTCTCTGATCAGAACCTTCCACACACCTCACGAAGGAACACCGATTCCTAAAGCTTGTGGGATTACTATCAAATAAACTGGTTGGACTTAAACCTGGTGTTGTCAGACTTCTTACTAAGTATATACAGCCATTAAACGAGTCACCAACACCACCACCCCACCCAGTCCAACATCCATCCAAGGTCCATGGTTTTATTTTCATAAACTTCATATGGCTCCAAATATCAATTAAATGCCTAATTCTCACGCAACAGGCCACATGTTAGTTAACAAGATTTAGCTGCAGCAGATAGAAAATCATTCTTATTCAATTTTCAAAGCAATGGTGATAAAATAGCTCCTTCAAATCATCAAAGAAGGGTCCCTTGAGTGCTGTGTCTTAGATGGCCTCCATATTTTAGCAGTACTCAAGGCCCAGCTTGTTATTAAAAGCACACAAAACATAACTTTCTGCTCTAGTGGTTCAAATTATGGATAGCCATGCGTAATTCTGTTAGTCTTAATTAATAGGATAGCTTTTGAGGAGATTTACTGCACTACATTTGATACCTCCAACTGCAAAAGTAAAGAGAATGACTTTTCTCATTGCTAAATATAATTTTCAGGGGAACATCAAGATCAATTAATAAAATTATTACCAGTGGTTTGTCTTTAATCACTTAACCTTTCATTGGTACACAAACTTACCTGTTAATCTGAAGATTAGGTAATGGTGAAAGAACTGGCAGGGAAGTATTTTGGAGAACAAAACTTCCCAGGGCGACATCACTGATTGTAATGGGAGCTGCCGCTTTGGTCCGATTAGGAAGCCAAAGCCAAATCCCCTCAGGAGGTATCATTTAGTGGCTGATGGGAATGGGTTTCTCAGTAAAACTGGAGATATTTCATTGAAAAATGAAAACTCTGTGCACACTCTCTGGGCGTAGTTGCTGCATGTGCCAATGGTGTATTTTTCAAAACTTGATCTATGGAATTGAAAGACTTCCAAAGGCATTGGGATGCTTGAAAATATGCCCCAGAGACATCAGCTCCAATGGACAAAAATTGCCATGATTGATTCAATTAACATCTTATACACAACTATAAAATATCCAATTGTAAAAGTATTAAAAATAACAAATAAAGAGGCACCACTGAGCAAAAGGTAGCCAGAAATCACTGCAAAGTGCAGCTACTGCACACACTATTAACATTTCCAAACATTAAACTATATTTAGCAACAGGAAAAGTCATTCTCTTTACATTTGCAGTTGGAAGTATCAAATGTAGTGCAGCAAATCTCCTCAAAACCTACCCTATTAAGACTAACAGAATTACTCATGACACAAGGAACAGTCCATCATTACTCTGTCAAAATCTCCAAACCACCCTCTCCCTTGATGAAGCTGCATAGCATTTAGCTCCACACCAAACCCATTAAAATCAACAGGCAGATGGGATTGCTGAATGAATGCCACTAAATCACTGCTGCCACTTAGACCATTGCAGAATAACATTGGCATGGTGAATGTACAAGAATCAGAAGAAGAGCTTATTTCCAAAAGGTACAAGAATTCTTGACATTATAAATAGAACTGCTATTGAAATTCTATATTTTAATTTTAATCTTAATCTGACTGACCAATACAAAGCCCACGCTTTGAAACATTTAATATAATGGAAATGTTAAATGTTAATAGCCTTTTAGGCCAATTGTGCCCTGGATGGATTCTGAAATCCTTTCACGTCAATCAAGTACAGCATTTCTCTTCATATTCACACCTCCAAGTAATAAGCCTTGCGATAGTGAATTCTAGAAGGAATGTATTTTTCTGGCAATATTTATTCAATTGTTGTCTGCTTACTTCTTTTAATATTTGTGCTGCTCGGCATAAATGAATGTTGGCTGGGGGCAGCATTCTTAAGCACTTGGACTTTCATGAATTCCTGAATGATTTTAATAACAATTTGGCTCAAGTTATAGTCAGCAGAAATAAGCTGCAACTTTTATAATCATTTCAGGCAGCTCTATTTTGAAGACAATACATTAGGTTTAGAGTTTAACGGGGTCTGTTTAAGCTATAATTAACATTACAAACCCATGAAGTAATTTTACCATTAATAGGTTGAGATTTCCATATGTATTGACAATTGAAACAAATATTTAACTGCCCATATATCACCCTGCTCCAGATTAGCTGCTGTGTTAATTGAGACGTATTCTAATGATTTCTCCAGCGATATGCACAGTGAAGGATGAGGCATAATAACTTATGATGCTCGTCACTAATTCCACTATTCTGCAGCCAACTCCAGACCAACCCAATGAAATCCCTAATCATGTATTACCATTCACAAAGCAGCAAGCGGAACAAAATCAAACTGCTCGATCCTTCATAATCCTTTTCAAAAGATCCAAATTAAGAGCTTTTTTTTCTTGATAACAGTGAGATTGCTGCCAAGCACCAAATTTCACTACTTCACCTATAAGTAGTCTCACAACACCAGGTTAAAGTCCAACATGTTTATTTGGTAGCATGAGCTTTCAGAGCTCTGTCCCTTTATCCGGTGAGCCACTCACCTGATGAAGGGGCAGTGCTCCAAAAGCTCATGCTACCAAATAAACCTGTTTGTCTTTAACCTGGTATTGTGAGACTACTTACTGTGCCTACCCCAGTCCAATGCCGGCAGCTTCACCTTACAACAGGTCTCAACAGTGGCTACCAGCTATAGAATTCAATTAAGGCAGGAAACTTAGCAATTGTCATCAAACCAGCCCAATTCCAGACATATGATTGAGGAAGGGTCATTTATGAAGCAGTTGAAGATGGTTGGGTCTAGGACACAATGCTGAGATGCTTCTGCAGCAATGTCTTGGGTGAGATGACTGGCATCCCACAACCATTTTCCTCTGCACCAGGTCTGACTCCAACCAGCGGAAAATTTTCCCCCCGGATTCCCATCGACTTAATTTTGCTAAGGCTCCTTGATATTACGCTTGGTTAAATCCTACCTTGATGTCAAGGACAGTCACTCTCGCCTCACCTCTTGAGGTAAGATCTACTGTCCATGTTCGAACCAAGGCTGTAATGAAGTCTGCAGTAGTGTGTCCCTGATGGAACCCAAATAGAGCATTGCTGAGCTCTTTGATAGCACTATAAATGACAACATCTACCACTTTGCTGATAATTAAGAGTACATGTTGTAGCTATAACAGAACAATTTGGTTTACAAGGTAGAGCGAGGGATGGAGAGGCAGTGTGGTGCAGGCAGTGAATGCTGGGGCTTAGTCAACTGAAGGCACAGCCACCAATGGTGTTACAAATAAAATCAGGAATGTGCATGAGGCCAGAAGTGGAGGAATGTAATGTTGGGGGTTTGTAAATTCAGAGCAGGCTATAGAGAAGGAGCAAAGCCATGGAGAGAATTGAATACAAGCATGAGCACAATAAGACTGATGCGTTGGGACTGGGACCCAATGCAGACCAGCAACATTAGGGCTTGCCCACAAAATAATACACCTAAAATGCAATAATTTTACAGTATTCTGAGGACATAAAAGATGTTGAACAAGTTATTTTGTCCCTATTTAACTTTATGCAGTGCAATAACATTTTAGATGTGGCTGCTTAGGTTCTTTGCTTGTACTTCAATTCAATATTTTCTCTTCCTCTTTCATGGGACATGCTCATTGTTGGTGAGGCCAGCATTTGATACGCACCTCTAATTTCCCCTGAGAAGGAGGTGGTGAGTGTCAACTTCATTTTCTCTTGCATTCCACTGAAAGGAATACTTCTATATTGATCAAAGGACAAATCACCACCAGGACTCAAAAAGCTAGCCAGCTTAAAAATTGGATTGCTTTCAAATTTGTAACCCGGCCTTAATTGTGCTGCCAATGCAGCTAAATCACAACTCGAAAAGGCAACACAGTCATTAATTAAGAATTATTGCAGTCGTTATTGGCCTCCTAATGGCCACTGATGAAAATCTCACCAAGGCTTGACATTCAATTATTTCAGCAAAGATTTCAAAAGGATAGTTAACATTTACTACAACAGACGGCAAAGCTAATTTCAGAACTCAGACCACAGCATCAGTTGGTTATTGATTTTCACTGCAATTTATAGCACATTACTTTGCACAAGGTTACAGTTCATAATTTCAAACACTGGCTAACTTTTCAATACGCGCATGCCATTTTATTCTGAGGATCATTCGTAATCACATACCAAAAATTAAATCCATCTACCACCTATAACGCATTATAACCAAGGAAAGCATAAAGGAAAAGAGTACAAAGAACATGCATGGAGCCTGACTCAGACACGAGTGCTTTGTTATTAATCTATTTGCATCATGTCTTTGCTTCTGACTGTAAGTGCCTGCAAAGATGCAGCACTCTACTATTTATACACTCTAACAATGAGAAAGCAACGCATTCTCACCTTGCTGTCTTTCCGCTATTTTTAGATAGAATGTGATTGGAATGCACTGTGTATGGGGATTTGGATATCCCACTCCAATCCACTATTACAATCTACTTTAAGTATGAATTCAAATATTATGATCTTTCACCCTTTTGATTCTACTCTGAAGGTTGTAGTTCTTGACAGGATTTATTGGGCACAGATTATGTTATATTACCTTAATTTGGGATACAACAAAATCGAACTAAAAATACTTAAATTTGGTTCACTTAAAGTTATTTCATTTAAGATCACAATTTTGAGCAGGGCACCAGAAGTCCAAGTGAGGATTTACTGTACCTGGAAGTTCAAATTTCTCCCTTTGCGATCAATATCCAGAAGGAGTAATGGAGACTAATGAGCTGACCAATGAGCAAACAGAGCCAAATACTCTGGCAGGTGCTACACGTCTTCACGAGGTTCCTCCTTCAATATATTCTCTTTACACAACACAATTTGACATGCTCTAAACTTTCCTCAAATACCTTATCACTTCACAACTGAGCAGCAGTCATACAACACAGAAAGAGGCCCTTCGACCCTCCATATCTGTGTTAGCCATCAAACAATCTATTCTAATCCCATTTTCCAACATTTTGTCCTTGGTCTTGTATGCTCGGGCATTTCAAGTGCTCATCTGAATGCTAATATACTTTAAGAATTCTGCCCTCTCTAAGCCTTTCACGCTTGGACTATCCCAATTAACATCGGGGAAGCTGAAATCCCCAGCTATCATTACCCTATTGTTATACACTTCTCTGGGATTTGTCTATGTATCTATTCTTTTATTTCTCCCTGACTATTTGGGGGATCTTTAACACACTCCCAACATCATGGATTCCCCCTTTTGGCTTTTAACTTCCACCCATATGGCCTCAGTTGAGGAGCCTGCTGAGATATCACCCCTCCTCACTACAGTAATTGACTCCTTGAGTCAATATTGCAACACCACTTCTTCACCATCCTCCCTCCTCCTTCTCCCTCACCCACTCCCCTGTTGCCATCTTGCCTTGCCTCCGTCTCCTTCTCACCTGAAGACTCCTGGAATATTGAGCTGCCATGCTGCCCCTCCCTCAATCATTTCTTTGTGATAGCAATAATATCAGACTCCTACATGTTAAACTGAAGGCATTGATTATCAGTCACATCCATTTACCTACTTACATTAATACAAATACCATCTGGTTGTGCCATTTTCCCTTGCGCCTTGCTGCTCTTTTCTTCCCTCGTCTATCGCTGGATTCTAAATGAGACCCAGTGTATTGTAAACCCACAGCTTCTCTCTATACGTCTGTATCTCAATTCTACCATCACTTTCAACTGTTTCTTACATTGCCTGGATGTTGAAAGCTGGAAGTACATCCAAAGTTTCACAGGAATGCTTGAGGAGATGTGAAATTTATCAGGCAACTGGCCCATTCATCTGCCTTTCCCTTAGTTCAGTTTCACTTACTTTAGCATATGGATTATAGGTCCCATCCTTGTTTATTTTTTATGCTCTTCAAACAAAATAGTCACCAAGAAATTCAATAGGGAATTCAGAAGAAACTTCTTCATCCAAAGAGTGCTGAGGTGGAGGAACGCGAGGCCACAGGGAGTGGTTGACGTGTATAGTGCAGATGCATTTAAGGGGAAACTAGACAAGAATATGGCCAAGGAGGGAATAGCTGATGGTAGATTTAGAAGGGAAAAAAAAAATTGGATGCAGCTTGACTGGAGCAGAAACATGACAATAGGTTAGTTAAGCTGAATGCCCAGTTTCTGTTCAGTAATATCTTATTTAAGAAAGCAATTTAAGACACTCATCCAAACTCTTACATTCTTTGTTGCTCTGCTCTCCCTCAGACTTAGTTAAGCTCCAGCCCCTTCATTATCCATTGCTCAATTATTTTCAAAAGCTAGTGAAATTCTTCCTGCTTTTTTTGTCTTTCACATTTCTCCAGAATGTAGAGCGCACGAAGCGATCCCACAATTGATCGAACAGGTCAAAGCTCTACAGTCCTGTCACATCCAGTCGTGAACTTTGATGGACAATTAAACAACTAATTGGAGGAGTAGGCTCCACAATTATTCATTCTGAATATGGACCGAGTCTAGCACACCAGAAGCTCCCGCCATCAGTCAGAACTGCAGAGTCATGCCCAGTACTGACCCCATCCCAAGGTTTTCATCATCACAGACTCCAGATTTCTGACAAGTTTCAGCCACTTCTGTACAGCTACAACACTGGCACTTACCTGACAACATGCAATTTTAAAAAAAGCTTTCATAGGATAGGATGGTCTCTGGCTCGGCCAGCTTTTGTTGTCTTTCTCTAATTATCCTCGAGAAGGTGATGGCAAGCCACTGCCTTACTCTGCTGCAGTCCACAACGTGTGGATACACCCAAAATGTTGCTGGGGAGCGAGCACCAGGATTTAGAACCAGCAACAGCGAATGAACAGAGATTTATTTCCAAGTCAGGACGGAGTGACGTGGAAGGAAATTTGGAGGTGGTGATGTTCCCAAGCACCCACTGTCCTTGTCCTTTGAGGTGGTAAAGATTGTGGGTTTGAAAGGTGCTGTTAAAGACTTGGTGAGTTTATGCAGTGCATTTTGTAGATGGTAAACATTGCTGCCACTGTACATTAGTGGTGGAGGAAGCAAATGTTTAAGGTCATGGGTGGATGCCAGTCAAGCAGGCTGCATTACATAGAAACTAGAAGCAGGAGTAGGCCATTCGGCTCTTCAAGCCTGTCCGCCATTCATTTTAATCATGAAATTCAATATTCTGTTCCTCCTTCTCCTCATATCCCTTGATTCCTTTAGCCTGTAGAGCTTTATCTAATTTCTTCTTGAAATCAGACAACCTTTTGGCCTCAACTACATTCTGTGGTAATGAGTTCCAGTTATACAGCACCCTCTTGGTGAAGAAATTTCTCCTCACCTCAGTTCTAAAAGATTTATCCCTTATCCCCAATCTATGACATCTCGTCCTGAAAAAGCATGATCTCAAGTCCACCTCAGCTGAGCTGGGAATCAAGCTAACACAGTTGCTGTTATTCTGTACCACATGCCAGCCAATTGAGCTAACCAACCCCAATTGGTGTTGTACTTGAGTATTGTTGGAACTGCACTTATCCAACAAGTAGCGACTATTCCACCACTCTGACTTGTGTCTTGTAGCTGGTGGACAGGTTTTGGGGAGTCAGGAGGTGAGTTACTCAGCACAGAATTGTCAGCCTCTGACTTGTTCTTGTAGACACAGTATCTATAGTTTCTGATCAATAATAATGTCCAAAATGTTGGTGGTGAGGGATGCGATGATGCTAATGACGTTGAATGTCAAGGAGACATGTTTAGATTCTCTCTTGTGAGAGATGGTCTGTGTCTGGTATTTATATGGTGTCGTCTAGGCCTTGCTGCATATGGACATTGACTGCTTCAGTATTTGAGGAGTTGTGAATGGTGCTGAACATTCATCAGCAAACATCCCCACTTCCGATTTTATTATGGAGGGAAAGTTATTGATCAAGTAGCTAAGATGGGTGAACCTAGAACCACGAGAAACTCCCACAGTGCTAGGACTAAGATGATTGACTTCCAAAAACCACAGCTATCTTCCTTTGTGCTGGGTAGGACTTCAACCAATGGACAGCTATCCCCGCCCCTCAATTCCCTTTGACTCCAGTTTTGCTAGGGCTCCTTGATGTCACATTTGGTTCATTGTTGCCTCAACGCCAGGACCTGTCACACTCACTTCACCTACTGGGTTCAGCTCCTTTTGTCCATGTTTGGACCAAGGATGTAATAAGGTCAGGAGCTGAATGATCCTAGCAGAATCAAAACTGGGCATCATTAAGCAGGTTATTGTTAGTAAGTGCTGCTTGGTAGCATTGTCAACAATACCTTCCATCATTACGTTGATAATTGAGAGTAGACTGTTGGAGCAGTAAATGGCTGGGTTGGATTTGTCTTGCTTTTTGTGGACAGGACATACTTGGGCAATTTTTCACATTGCTAGGTAGATGTAACAGTTCATGAAGGCACAAACCCATAGCTGTATGAATAACTGGATTTTAGCTAAATGTAGTCAGGAGGCTAAATAGGGAGGAATAAACTTGAAAGCACAGAACAATTTATAGCCTCCTTAATTATGACCTTGATTGCTTTCCAATACATTGACTGAGCTGTCAGAAATATTCTGATAGGCTCCAAGTGTACATAATCTAACAATAAAAGCAAACAGCATGGATGATGGAAATGAGATGAAAATAGAAATGCAGGGCAATCACAGGGCAATAGGCAGCATCAAGAAAAGGATTAATACTTTAGCCATAATTTCCCATCAATCCTTATACAAAAAACACCCTCCTCCACCTTCTATTGCTGATTTATATGGCAGACATTTCAGATTCCATTTTAAAGATTTAATGCATTGCGTGTGTTTCAACAACAACTACCTATTTCAATGCATATAGTTGTTTTATCAGTTTAGATATACTGACTACACACAATACATTGGAGGTTGAAAAAAGGGAAATGATATTTCAAAGTCCACCCACTAGACTGGCACAGCAGCTTTTAAATCTATCACATCCAGCCTGAAACATTGAAGTTGCCAGGAAGTAGTCCACTATGAACATCGACAGAGCTCGCTCCTGGCTAACCATGACAGGTCTCATAATTATACACACAGTGTTATAGTGTAATCATGAGGACATATCACTGTATAATCCATATTTACTACCTCAGGTATGGCATGACGGCCTCAGAATAATTGTGGTTTCAGCCAAATTCAAAAATTCACCTCAGGAGGGAAGTGGATTTTGTTAATTTTTTTTAAGTTTTAAGTTTACTTGTTAGTGCCACAGGTAGGCTGACATTGCAGTGTTAATGAAGTTACTGTGAAATTCCCCTATTTGCCATACTCTGGAGCTTTTTGGGTATACTGGGGGTGGCGCGGTGGCACAGTGGTTAGCACTGCTGCCTTGCAGTGCCAGAGACCCGGGTTCGATTCTCGGCTTGGGTCACTGTCTGTGCAGAGTTTGCACGTTCTCCCTGTGTCTGCATGGGTTTCCTCCGGGTGCTCCAGTTTCCTCACACGTTCTGTAAGATGTGCTGGTTAGATGCATTAATCCAAAGAGGTGCTGGACTGTGGTGACTAGGGGAATTTCATGGTAACTTCATTGCAGTGTTAATGTAAGCCTTACTTGTGACTAATAAATAAACTTTACTTTTTACATTGAGGGAGAATTTAGCATGGCCAGTGCACTAACCAGCATGTCTTTCAGACTAAGGGGGGAAACCGGAGCACCCGGAGGAAACCCACGCAGACATGGGGAGAACGTGCAAACTCCACAGTCACCCAAGCCAGGTATTAAACCCAGGTTCCTGGTGCTGTGAGGCAGCAGTACTAACCACTGTTCCTTGATAAAAGCCATTTTGCTACAGTGGTGGGACAGAAACCTGATTGGAGGGATTCAAACATAGGAATTCTGGGAAAGATGGATTTGGATTTGGGAAACACATCCAAGGGCATATTCCGACCTTGGGTGTCTGTCTGTGTGGAGCTTGCACATTCTCCCCATATCTGCATGGGTTTCCTCCCACAGTCCAAAGATGTGCAGGTTAGGTGGATTGGCCATAGTAAATTCACAGGTTAAGGAGATGGGGCGAGAGGGGTGTACATGGGTTAGACTATCTTTTGGAAAGTCAGTGCAGACTCATTGGGCTGAATGGCTTCCGTCTGCACTTTAGAGATCCTATGGTGTAGAAGGGGCATTAGCAAAAGTAGGTACATGAAGTCAGGTCACAAATCAAGTGTGAACTCAATGAATAACAGAAATGGCTCAAGGGTTTAAATGCCCTACTCCCGTCCCTATGTTTTCAGGTGGCAGAAAAAAAAAGAAAAATTTATGGTAAAACATAACTGCAGGACTCTATCTCAAAACTCTTCCTGCAGGCAGTGAGAATTCTTCAGTGTACCAATGCGCCACTAAATTAGTCATTTTAATAAGATAAATGACACATTTATTCAATAATGTGGGTTTTAGAACTACCATTAAACTTAAATTCTTTTGACATTACTTAAGATGTAAACAATAAAATTACTGGCTTAAAAGCACAACACATGGAAATACATTGTGCAGAATTACAGTTGCCAGTGGTTATCTGAATTGGGAATTTGGTGATGGTTCACAACCATGGTTTGCTTTCCTGGTGTGTATTGTGACCCACAGTTTCAGTCAGATATTCAATAGTAAGAACAAAGAAAATCACAGCACAGGAATAGGCCCTTCGGCCCTCCAAGCCTGCACCGACCATGCTGCCTGACTGAACTAAAATCACCTACCTTACTGGGGACCACATCCCTCTATTTCCATCCTATTCATGTATTTGTCAAGACGCCCCTTAAAAGTCACTACTGTATCTGCTTTCCACAACCTCCGTTGGCAATGAGTTCCAAGCACCCACCACACTCAAAAAAACTTGCCTTGTACGTCTCCTTTAAACCTTGCCATTTGCACCTTAAACCTATGCCTCTAGTAATTGACTCTTCCACCCTGGGAAAAAGCTTCCGACTATCCACTCTGTCCATGCTCCTCATAATCTTGTAGACTTCTATCGGATCGCCCATCAACCTCCATCGTTCCAGTGAGAACAAACCAAGTTTCTCCAATCTCCTCTCATAGCTAATGCCCACCATGCCAGGCAACATTCTGGCAAATCTTTTCTGTAACCTCTCCAACACCTCCACATCCTTCTGGTAGTGTGGCGACCAGAATTGAACACTATATTCCAAGTGCAGCCTAACTGAGATTCTATAAAGCTGCAACATGACTTGCCAATTTTTCAACGCAATGCCTCAGCTGATGAAGGCAAGCATATCATATGTCTTCTTGACTAACTTCTCCATCTGCACTGCCACTTTCAGTGACCTGTGTTCTTGTACACACAGATCCCTCTGGCTATCAATACTCTTAAGGATTCTGTCATTTGCTTTATATTTCCTCTCTATATTAGATATTCCAAAATGCATTACCTCATTTGTCCAGATTAAACTCCATCTGCCATCTCTCCACCCAAGTCTCCAACCAATCTATGTCCTCTGATGGCCCTCATCGCTATCTGCAAATCCACCAACCTTTGTCATCTGCAAACTTACTAATCAAACCAGTAACATTTTCCTCCAAATCATTTATATATATTACAAAGAGCAAAGGTCCCAGCACTGATTTCGGAGGAACACTACTTGTCGCAGCTCTCCATTCAGAAATGCACCTTTCCATTGCTACCCTCTGTCTTCTATGACCGAACCAGTTCTGTATTTACCTTGCCAGCTCACCTCTGATCCCATGCATCTTCACTTTCTGCACTCGTTTGCCATGAGGGACCTTGTCAAAGATCTGACAGTAGTCCATGTAGACAACAACCACTGCCCTACCCTCAATCATCATCACTTCCTCGGATCAAGTTAGTGAGACACGACCTCCCTTTCACAAAACCATGTGTCTCTCACGAATACATTCACTTATTTTGAAGTAGGAGTAAATCCTGTCTCGAAGAATCCTCTCCAATAATTTCCCTACCACTGAAGTAAGGCTCACCGGCCTGTAATTACCTGGATTATTCTTGCTATCCTTCTTAGACAAAGGAACAACATTGGCAACTCTCCAAACCTCTGGGACCTCCCCTGTAGCCAGTGAGGATACAAAGATTTCTCTCAAGGCCCCAGCAATTTTCTCCCTTGCCTCTCTCAGTATTCTGGGGTGTATCAAATCAGGCCCTGGGGCCTTGTCTACCCTAATGTTTCTCAAGAACCCTTTTTGATCTCAACATGACTCAAAGTATCTACACATCTTTCCCAGATTCAGCATCCACCAAGCCCTTCTCTTTGGTGATTAGTGACGCAAAGTACTCATTTAATCTCTTGCTCATTTCCTCTGACTCCATGCACAGATTCCCTCCCCTGTCCTTAACTGAGCTATCCCTTTCCTTAGTTACCCTCATGCTCTTTATATATGTATAAAAGTCCTTAGGATTTTCCTTAATCCTGCTAGCTACTGATTTTTCGTGACCCCTTTTAACCTTCCTTATCCTTGCTTAAGTTTCTTTCTACTTTCCTTGTATCCCACACTTGCTTAGTATGTTCCCAGTCTCTTAGCCTTAACAAATGCTTCCTTTTCCTCTTTGACTAGGCTCACAATATCCAAAGTTCCCAAAACTTGCTGTGCTTATCCTTCATCCTAATAGGAATGTGCCAGTCCTGAATCTCTATCAATTTACACTTGAAAGCCTCCCACATGCCAGATGTTGATTTGCCCTCAAACATCTGCCTCCAATCTACACTCTTCAGTTCCTGCCTAATATTGTTGTAATTAGCCTTGGCCCAATTTAGCAACTTAACTTGAGGACTACACTTATCTTTATCCATCAATAACTTAAAGCTTAATAAGTTGTGGTCACTATTCCCGAACTGCTCCCTTACTGAAACGTTGACCACCTGGCTGGGCTCATTCCCCATACCAGGTCCAGTATGGTGCCTTCCCTCGTTGGACTATCTACGAAGTGTTTCAAGAAGCCCTCCAGGATGCTCCTTACAAACTCTGTCCCATCCACGCCCCTCGCACCAAGTGAGTCCCAGTCAATGTAGGGGAAGTTAAAATCTCCCACCATAACAACCCTGTTACTTTTACACCTTGCCAAAATTTGCCTACATATCTGTTCCTCCATTTCCCACTGGCTCTTGGACGGCCTATAGTAAACCCCCAACATTGTGATTACACCCTTCCTATTCCTGAGCTCTATCCATACTACCTTGCTGTATGAGCCCTCTTGAGGTGTCCTCCCACAGTACAGCTGTAAAATTCTCCTTAACTAGTCGTGCAACTCCCCCACCCCGTATATATCCCCCTCTATCTGGTTGGAGAAACTGGGACTTTTCTCCTTAGAAAGATGGAGATTAAGGGGAGACATGATAGAGGTATATAAAATACTGAAGGGAATAGATAGAGTCAATAGTGAAAGGCTGCTCCCTAGATTGGGTACAATTACGAGAGGTCATGATCTAAGGGTGAGGGGGGAGAAGTATAATTTGGATACGAGAGGAAGGTTCTTCACGCAGAGGGTCATGGGGGTATGGAACGCGCTACTGAGTAGGGTGGTGGAGGCAGGCACGTTGGACTTGTTTAAGGTTTACTTAGATAGACACATGAGCAAAACAAGGATGGAGGGTTATAGTAGGGGGTATTAAATAGGTTCAGGGCCTCGGGAGACACCGGAAATGCAGACTTACATGTTAATGTTTTTGTCTTTTTATTCCGCAGGTGGCGGTCCACCTTGTTGTCAAACAAGGGGCATGCACACGGTGGGTCGTGCGTGGGCTGCTCTTGGAGGTTCCGGGAGTGGCCTAGTACTTCGTGTCGGTGTGTGTGCTTGATCCTGGACCGGTAGACGGGCGCCGCAACAGCTCAGTGACTAGCACTGCTAGCTGTGCAGATACATGGATTTGGGCCTGTGTCTGTGGGAGTTTGTGCATTCTCCCTGTGGTTGCGTGGGTTTCCTCCGGGCGCTCCGGTTTCCTCCCACACCCCAAAGATGTGCTCTTAGGCTGATTGGTTTTAACCAAATTGACACTATTCTCCCCTGAATCTGGCTAAGTTAGGGGTTCCACTCGCAGACACGCAGGGCAGGGTAGGTGTAGGAGGATGCGGCGGCATGGGCTCGTTGGGCCGAAGGGCCTGTTTCCCGTGCTGGGTTGTTCTTTGTTCTGTCCCACCTGAAACATCTGTATTCTGGAAATGTTAAGCTGCCAATCCTTTCCTTCCCTTAACCAAGTCTCTGTAATTTATGTTTTGTGTGATATAATCAACAATTGCCCAATAGGTCCTCTCCAGGGTTCAAAGTGTCATGTAACGCAGAGCATACCAAAATTAATCCAGGTGGCATAAAATACAAACTGGCAGACATGGCTCCATTAATAATAATCAAGGGCCATTCCATCAGACTAGTGCTAAAACCACAAATTACACAGACTTTACAGCTCAGAAACAGGCCAAATGACTCAAAAGGTCAATGTTGGTATTTATGGCCTACGAGCCTCCTCACACCTAACAGATTAGTAACAGGAGACGTTGATCTGTTTCATCATCAGTTGACAATTTCAGGATAAAACCATGGACCTCACCGTTGATGTTTGGCTGAAAGTTTCAATTTCTTCCATAAATTTAGGTCGATTTCCACTAAATTGCCACCCAGATCTTTGCTCCTTCACCCAATTCTCCACTCTAAACAGAGCACCCAGAGGTACTACTTATATAAAGGTATTACAGCTGTTTCCATCAACATCCGTCTCAAGTTAAAATGAGCTGAGTGCAAAATAACATTAACCTCCACTTCACCACCCTGATACCAGATGTTATAATCACCTATCTGCTAGTTCTTGGCTCTTTTCTCAACTTGACCCAGAAATTTTAGTACAGGGTTGTCCATCATATAGCCTCTGGGCTACAAGCTAACCCATCACACCTCTCTACCTAGCCTGCAGGCTTTTGTTCAAAATATGGGTAAGTCTGAGCGAGTGCGCAAGACAGAGAGCGAGCGCACGTGCGCGCAAGACAGAGAGCGAGGGGGAGAGAGAGTGCACGTGTGCGAGAGGGAGTGCAAAAGAAGGATTGAAAGTGCATGTATGACAGAGAAAAAAAAGGTGAGTGCATGCGTATGCGTGTATCTGTGTGTATATACACACACACACACACACACACACACACACACACACACACACACACACACACACACACACACGTGAGGGGGGGTAAGGAGTGTACGTGAGAATCTGAGTGTGTGTGGGACACTGAGTGCTACAATCCTGAGACAGAGAATGAGCCAGACATACATATATCCTTCTCCTCTTACCACTCCAAAAATCTATTCACAAAGCAGGCCAGGAGAAAAGGAAAACCCAAGCTGAAAGGCAACCCACTGCTGATCTGTATGAATTCTGCTGAGGGCAGCACAGACTGTGCACCAGCAGAGGAGAATGCAAGGTCAGTGTTAATTAAATCCAATTCCTTAGCTTGATCCTGGTCCCCACCCCTTCCCCAGTGACCAGGGGTTGGTCTGTTCATCTCTGCTCCTTAAGTGAAAAAGCGAAAGGGATTTTATTGGCTAGCTCTGCTGCTTGGTGCTTTTTAGTGGTCATTTATATTACTCTTTTCAAAAAAGTTATCAATGTGGTACTTTGGGACCGATTTTTAAAGTTCATGTTTAACATTGTGCCAAACCTCTTCCCAAAATTTGCTCATCTGTCCCTTGAGTGAAAAAAATCTGAAATGTGGCCCCTCTTGCCAAAAAGTTGGAACACACTGCTTTAAGGTCTAAACATGTGTTTTCTACATAGTGAGGATAGAAGCAGAAATTTGCAACATTTTTCTTCAAGATAAAGGTTGGAATTCTTCAGCTGTTCACGCCCCGCTGCCAGTGAGGATGGAGAATTTGGTGCTCAGCCAAATATCCGTTCACTGCATGGGACCGGAGAACCTCACTAGCACGAATGGCTGGAGAATCCCACCCAGAGTCTCAACTGGCAGCTCAAAGCATAGCCACCATCTCCCAGCGAGTAATATAGCACAATGAAATGTTTCAGAAAAAAAATGCAGCATAAGGATGGATTGCATCTAAAAATGGGCAAACTGTAAATGTCAGCATGTAACATGAAATCTTAAGCCTCAAAAATCATTGTGGGTGATCTCCATTTTGAAATTTGGAAAAGCATAAAAAATTTCATATGAAATTAATGTGGCATGGGTAATTGGATAAGTGAATTGTACAAGTTTGCCTTTAACCACAATGAGAACATTTTAGAACCATCAAATTCATTCTCTTTGGCATCGTTACAGTGATGGCACTGTGCTTCAGATGTGGCGTGTTCAGTTCCTGAATCCTCCCTCCATAACAAATCAACTTCCTCTCCATCCATTAATTTGGAGGGCCTGCATTTTTGGATGACCTGATCAGTTTGTGCACCAATTGTATCCCACGATTTGATGACAAAACCACACAAAATATCCAGTGGGGCAACACACATATTTGCACTCTTTTTCAATCATCCAGCTGTTACGTTCAGTGTGAACGTGGTTCTTGAATAGCTTGTTGAGGCTCTCAGACTCAAAGGTTGAATCACAGACACTGGAGCGCCCGGTATAATGGCAATACGGGTGTAACTTCTTCATTTGCACCTCCTGATCTCACCAGTTGTATGGGATCTGAAAATGTCCCACATAAACAATCTGCATTCTTAACATAGGCTACACATTCCATTCATTATTGATCCATAACTTGTCAGTCCTCATCCAATCACTGTCAGGGACATGCACAAAATCTCTGACAGGGAACTTGAAGTACGAAGGATGTTTGAAAATTACCTTAGGCTTTAAGTTTGTACTGCCAGTCATGCAGGCTTGAACCACTGTGAATATTGTCATATCCTGCTGTTTTCAAACCTATCCACTCTATTGTTCACCTGCTGGGCATTTCAGAATTCATGCACACTTCATTCATGTTGCTGGTGTTTCGTCGTGGGTACTCGGATTTTTGCAACTGTTTGATAATGATCCACTGGAAATTGGTCATTTCAGCATCGTGATCAGAGTGTCACAGAGGTTTACAGCATGGAAACAGGTCCTTTGGCCCAACTTGTCAATGTTGCCCAGTTTTTACCACTAAGCTAGTCCCAACTGCCCACATTTGGCCCATATCCCTCTGTACCCATCTTAGCCATGTAACTGTCTAAATATTTTTTAAAAGACAAAATTGTACCTGCCTCTACTACTGCTTCTGGCAGCTCATTCCAGACATTCACCACTCAGTGAAAATATTGCCCCTTTGGACCCTTTTGTATCTCTCCCCTTTCACCGTAAACCCATGCCCTCTAGTTTTAGGCTCCCCTACCTTTGGGAAAAGATGTTGACTATCTATCTTATTTATTGCCCCTCATTATGTTATAGATATCTAGAAGATCACCTCTAAGTCTCCTACACTCCAGGGAAAAAAGTCCCAGTCTATCCAGCCTCTCTTTATAATGCAAACTATCAAGTCCGGATAGCATCCTAGTAAGTTTCTTCTGCAACCTTTCTAGTTTAATAATATCCTTGATATAATAGGGTGACCAGAACTGTACAGTATTTCAAGTGTGGCCTTACCAACATCTTGTACAACTTCAATAAGACATCCCAACTCATGTATTCAGTGTTCTGACCAATGAAACCAATAATGCCGAATACCTTCTTCACCACTCTGTCCACCTGTGACTCCACTTTCAAGGAGCTTTGAACTCGTGGATCTCTTTGCTCTGTAATTCTCCCCAACTCTCAATCATTAACTGAGTAGGTCCAACCATGGTTCAATCTACCAAAATGCATCACCTCACATTTATCAAAATTAAACTTCATCTTTTGGTAATCTCTGTCTTGGTCTTCTGCCCTTACACTAGGCATTTTCCGTGGATAGGTTTATGGACGAAAAGGGATTGGTTTAGGTTAGTGGGTCATTGTTTTTTAACTGGTCGGCGCAACATCGTGGGCCGAAGGGCCTGTCCTGCGCTGTAATGTTCTATGTTCTATTTTCATTCCATAAATTGACTGCATCAACTGGCAGTCACATGGAAATGTTTGCTGCATTCAGAGTTTGATCTGGCCCACTTAAATGCACGAGGCATGTCTGGTGATAGCGTAACCATTCAGTCCACACAAGGACCTATTACAAATCACAGAATACTACAATGCAGAAGAGGCCCTTTGACACATTGAGTCTGCACTGACACATGAAAGGTTCTGACCTGCCCACCTAATCCCACTTGCCTGCATTTGGTCCAAAAGAATGCATTACGATGCATGTTTCTCAAGATCAGGTCAGTGGCTGGACCTGGCTCTCTCGCCATCAGGGTGGGATGTCTGGTAGAGATAAAGGTGGGAAAGGTCTTGGCAAGGGCGGTGCTAAACAGGACCGGAAAGTTCTCTGCGATAATATCCAGGGAATAACTAAGCCTACTCTGTCGACTCGCTCGGCATGGGGGCGTTAAGTACATTTCAGGCCTCATCTACAAAGAAACCCTCAGAGTCCTAACGGTTTTCTTGGAGAACATCATTTGGGATTCAGTTACCTACGCCGAACATGCCAAATGCAAGACTGTTACTGCCATGGATATTGTGTATGACCTAAAACCGCCAAGGACAAACCCTCTACAGTTTTGGTGGTTGAAAACTTAAGGAAAATATTTCATGATACATTTGGTCCTGGGAATCTTTCTTCTTCCTTTCTCACAAAAGCAACACCAAATTCTGTCAATGTAGCAGAGTTACTTGATACAAATGTTATAACCAGCTTTGCAGTTCATTAGTTTTACTGAAAGGCTGAAACATGTCACGGCTGGAAAGGCAGCAGGGGCAACTGAGTATATACAAAAACACAATCTCTTGACCAGGAAAATGGGGCTGTCTTGTACACTGGGTCAACTTATATGTCACAATCTACAATAATCAAACAGCTCGCCATTGCATCACTGGGCTACGTTTATTGACCAATGCTACTTTTACTATTCGAATTGAATACAGATACAGAATCCTAAAAACTGATTCTTTAAAGGTCAAGCCATAATCTCATTGCAACCAAAATGTTTAAATGCTGTAGCACGGTAACATTTATCCAGACAGAAACTGATCAGGGATACCTGGGACTGTCTCAAATGTTGCAGCTGCAGGCGCAGATCGAGAATATTCCTCCGTAAATCGTATACGTTGTTTTGAATTTGTTGCTGACAAGAAGCAGAAGGTTGGACAACACCAGAAGACTCCAAAAGAATCCCAGAGCTCTTCAACACTGTTGTACTTGTTGCAGCTGCAAGAGGAACATTACCACATTAGAATTAAGAACAAAATCATAGAATCCCTACAGTGCAGAAGAGGCCATTTGGCCCATCGAGTCTGCACCAGCTCTGACACAGCATCCCACACAGGGCCTTTCCCCCACCCCATCCACGTAACCCCACACATTTACGCCATTAATCCATCTGCCCTATACATCTTTGGGCACTAAGGGGCATTTTACCATGGCCAATCCACCTCATCTGCACATCTTTGGACTGTGGGAAGGAAAATGGCGCACCCAGAGGAAACCCTCACCGACAGAGGGAGAACGCAAAATTGAACCTGGATCCCTGGAGCTGTGAGGCAGCAGTGCTAACCACCGTGCATTTTTTAAGTCCGGTCCAAGCATGCCTGCAATAATTACAAATTTTATTAATAAAGGAGATCGTATGACTGTCTAAAAGAACAGTTGTTACAGAATCATGACAGGTTCCAAATTTTCATCAAATAAATAATCTGAATGATAATGCACATATATCCTTTCAGATTTCAACTGTCACTCATCCAGACTATGGAACTGACCAAATTCAATTCAAATTAAGCAATTCCACTGTGGCAATTAGTAATACACCAGGATTACAACACAGCACAGTGTTAAGCTGTGATGGAATCACACCTGGCAACTCAAAGGACGGGATTTTCCAGCCAGGCTCACCCTAAAGCCGGAAATCCTGTCCAAGGTCAACGAGCCTTTGCATGGTCCATGTTCCACCTGCTACTATTCCCGTGGTGGACAGGACGGGAAAATTGCACCCAAAAGTGTCTAAGTTATGCACGTGTAGAAGCCTTGTGCTAAAATGAAAATCAATTTAAAATACCAAAACTTCCAAATAATATTTTGTACTTTACACATAACATTAAAAAGATACACATCATCTAATGCTGGGAAAGATTTAGCCACATTTTCAATTTGGAACAAAAATCATTAAAACTTTTGCCATTTTATGTTTGATTTATGGATATTCTACTTCAAACTGGATTGCAAACACTGTTTAACCACATTTTCACAGACTACTTGATGGTAATCACCTCTGAGACCTGTAGTTCAAACTAATCCAGATAAATGGAATCAGTTCTCTCTCTCTCTAACAGCTAAGGTTCCCAAACAAAATCAATTTATTCCAGTCCAGTCCTTCGTGAGCTGCAGCCCATAGCTCAAATGTACTCATAATTTGATATTAAATTGTGCAATCGCATTCAGTAATCGGCAAGCTAGGCTGAAGTGGGAACTGGAAATGCCACAATTATAGCAAAGCACTATGAAACTACACCTGGTTTGTGCTACATCTAACCTGGTTGTTATTTGGTAGAGGAGAACATTCAAAACACCAGACTAGTCTCTCACTGAGATAACATAAGAACATAAGAAATAGGAGGAGTAGGCCATCTAGCCCTTCGAGCCTACCCCGCCATTCAATAAGATCATGGCTGATCTGTCGTGGCTCAGTTCCACTTTCCCGCCCTCTCCCCATAACCCTTAATCCCCTCGCTTATCAAAAATCCATCAACCCGCTTCTTAAAAATATTTAGCGAGGCAGCCTCCAACACTTCAACAGGCAGAGAATTACAGAGATTCACCACCCTTTGAGTGAAGAAGTTCCTCCACAACTCCGTTCTAAACCGCACCCCCTTTATCTTGAGGCTGTGCCCCCTAGTCCTACTGTCCTTTCTGAGCGGGAAGAGTCTCTCCACCTCTATCCTATCCATCCCATTCATACGCCCCAACGAGATCTCCCCTCATTCTTCTAAACTCTAACGAGTACAAGCCTAGTTTATTCAGCCTCTCCTCATAGCTCAACCCCCTCAACTCCGGTATCAGCCTAGTAAACCTCCTCTGCACTCCCTCCAAGGCCAAAATATCCTTGCGTAAGTGCGGCGACCAAAACTGCACACAGTACTCCAGCTGCGGCCTCACCAATGCCCTATACAGCTGCAGCAAGACCTCCCTACTTTTATATTCAATCCCCCTCGCTATGAAGGCCAGCATCCCATTCGCCTTCCTGACCACCTGCCGGCTGGGTTTTTGCGACTCATGCACAAGGACCCCGAGGTCCCTCTGCACCGTCGCCTGCTGCAGTTTTTCACCACATAAGTAATAGTCCTTCCTACCATTATTCCTACCAAAGTGGACCACATACCAATAATTTCATTTTAAAAAAAAAATCATACCTCACAGGAAATACAACACCATTCACCTTCAAAATTCTTAATAGCATTAAAGACACACACAAAGTAGCATTAATAGCATCTCAAAGTGTCACATCTCTGGGAGGCATGATTGTACAGTGGCTAGCAAGGGAGCTGGATTTAATTCCAACCTTGTGTGACTGTCTGTATTTTTTTGCACGTTCTCCCTGTGTCTATGTGGGTTTTTCCCAGGTGTTCTGGTTTTATCCCACAGTCCAAAGATATGCAGGTTAGATGGACTGGCAATGCTGAACACGTAGGGTTACGGCAATAGGGTTAGGTGATTCGATGGGCTGAATGGCCTCCTTCTGCACTGAAGGAATTAGCTGATTCGAAGTGTTTCCTAATCTGAAAGTTAATAAAGTCTGCTATCCATATGCAGTGAGTAACAGTGGTCACTTATACAGAATATATAGAAATGTTGCAGAGGCCAGAGAAACTGGCGTTCTTTTTATTAGAACAGATTAAGTTAACAGTCTAATAGAATTTCAGTTGTGCTTGGTAAGGTAAATAGGAGGATGGGCAGGGACTGTTTTTCACTGGGTCATTAACTAAAAGCTGTAAATACAAAATCATCATCCACAGAAAGGAAGGGAGAAGTTGGCAGGATTTAATTTATGCTTGCCTGAACAAGAAACATCCACTGGAAACAAATCTTAAAATCAGAATCTATGATGGCTTTTGAAAAGGAGACTAATTTGAAATCTGACAGATTGGGGAACGAGATAAGTTGATAGCCCTTTCCTGACACAGGCCAAATTATTTCTGTAATTATAGCATAGAAGCTGGTTATTCAGCTCATCAGATCTGTGCTGACATCACTGTCCACATGACCAAACAACGCTAATCCCAATCATACATGATTGGAAATCAAGGAAACTTTATTTCCAAGTCCAGGTGATTTGTAAGAATGGCCTCAATACTGGGCCATGTTAGGTTGATTGGCCATGCTAAATTGCCCCTTAATGGTCAGGAGGACTAGCAGGGTAAATAGGTAGGGTTAAGAAGATAGGGCCTGGGTTGGATTGTCGTCGGTGCAGGCTTGATGTGCCGAATAGCTTCCTTCTGTACTGTAGGGATTCTAGATTCTATGTGGAATCCCGCTCATCACATTTACCCAGTCTGAGAAACCTTGTCATCTCTATTCCTTGCTTTTTGCTCACCACCTATCTCCAGTTCCATGGGGCCATATATTAACTTCACTACACCATGATAATTTTACAAGTCCCTTACTTGGAGCACAAAGTGCTATTTTGATAATTCATATTAACCACATTCACTACCTAGTCTCTGTTATTTCTGCAACAAATCTGTAAGAGCAATGAGTACATCCTACCTCTTATCATAATCCTACTTTTTAAAATATACTTTCATGGGATGTGGGCGTCGCTGTCAAGGGCAGCATTTGTTACCCACCCCTGAATACCCTTAAACCGACCTTGCTAGGTCATTTCAGAGGCAGTAAGGGTCAACCACATTGCTGAGTCCAGCCTGCGAAATGTAGGTCAGACCAGATCAGAAAGTTTCTTTCTCGAAAGGACATTAGTGACACAGATGGATTTTTATGACAAATTGATTAGATAGTTTCATGGTCATCAGTATGGAGATGAATTTCCAATTCCAGATTTACTAATCCACCAGCTGCCACGGTAGGATACGCACCCATGTCCCAGAGCATCAACCCTGGTTTCTGGATTGCTAGTTCAATGACATTACCAATGCGCCACCATTTCCCATGAAGAGATGCTTTAAACATGTTCCCACATTGACCCAATGAGCCATACAAATACTGGTTCTCGTACACGAGACTAATTGACTCCACATAAGGAGCAATGAAATAATGTATCTCACTACATGATCTTACAGTTGTAATCTCAGTGTTCCCATGAAAGAAAATACATGTAAACATGTGTTTGTGTTTTAGTAACTGCTGGATTTGATGGGTTAGAAAATTTCTGAATGTCTTGTAAAGAGCATCCGAGACTCAGCAATCATATCGTTCAGAGTTTACCCTTTAAATAAATCAAAACAAGCAGCCAAGGGCTGACTTATTTTGAACTAATGTTAACTCTGGAATAGAAGTAGCTATGCTTTCATCCCAAGCCAGAAAAGGGACAATCAAGAGATGAACATACGCTGCTGTATTTTATTAAGTTTTCACTTGCTGCCTCTGCAAACACAGAAATCAAGCTCCAGTGTCAAACAGGGACGAGTAAATCGTTATATTTGGGCTGATTTGGATTAATGATGTCAAAACGATTGAAGCTTTGCCCTGCTCAGATTCTGAGGCACATCAATACAAACTCAAGTTTAAATAAAAACCATAAAACAAAGAGTTTCATGTTGAAAGTGTAAAAACATCTGTGCACACACAATACCAATACTGCATCTCTCAATCTTTTTTTAACTTTGCAATTGGCTTGCGTCTAGGTTTGGCAGCTTTGCAGAGGTGCTGGATCCTGATGTACGGATATATATAATTTGTTGCGACTGAATCGATTTTCCTAATTTATTTCTGCTGCCAATTGGAAAGATACATTCAACCTAGAAGATTGTGCATGCAATTTACAGTGGATATGTGCACCTAATATCAAGTTCATTCAATCAGTGGCACTTGAACCTCCCTGTTCAGCACTATATTAGTACTTGAGCACATAATCAAGCCTATGTTTTAATATAGCACCAGTGGAATGCTAGATTATTAAAACTGTTTTCCTTCCAAATGAAACTGCATCTCCCTGATCTGGAAGTCTAGATGAGGAGACAGCTGAAAACAAACAAGTTCCAAAAAATCTTCTGATCAAAGATTATCGACACAAAACATTGACTGTTTCGCTCTGCAGAGATGCAGCCAAACATGCAGAGTTCTCCCAACATTTTCTGCTTTTATTTAAAAAGACAATGTTCATTTCCTGGAAGAGGCTTCACAAATATCCCCAACTTCAATGATGGGACAGACCAACACATCAGTGCAAAAGCATTTTCAACTGTCTTCAGCCAGAAGTGCCAAGTGAATGACCCAACTGGGCAGCCTCCAGATGTCATAGTCATCAGTCAATTCGATTCACTCCACGTGGTATCAAGAAATGTTTGAAAGCATTGGATACTGCAAAGCCAATGCGCTCTGACAATATTCCGGCTACCATACTGAAGACTTGCACTCCAGAATTTGTCATGTCCCTAGTCAAGCAATTCCAGTACAGCTACAATACTGGCATCTGCATAGCAATGTGGAATGAAAAGAGAGAATCGAACCATCGCATCTCGACATTATCACTGTTGAGTCCCCCACTATCACATCCTGGGGTTACCACTGACCAAAAACTGAACTGGCCATCTACCTAGCAATGAGGAATGTCCTGTACACATGAAATAAAACAAATCCAACCCAGCCAACTACCATTCCATCAGTCTACTCTCAAATGATCAGTAAAGTGATGGAAGAGGTCATCAACAGTGCCATTAAGTGGCACTGGCTTTAGCAATAAACTGCTCACTAATGCTCAGTTTGGGTTTCGCCAGGGGCACTCAGCTCTTGACCTCATTCAGCCTTGGTTCAAACATGGACCAAAAGAGCTGAACTCTACAGATGAGGTAAGAGTGACTGCCCTTGACATTAGGGCAGCATCTGACCAAGGTGTGACTTAAAGGAGCACGAGCAAAGCTGGCAATTTGTGTAAAACTATCCACAGATGACTACACAATGTTTAGCACACAATATTCTGCGCCATTTGCAACTCCTCAATTACTGAAGCAGCCCAAGGCCCAATACAGCAAGACCGGGTCAACATCCAGGCTTGGGCTGAGAATTGGTAAGTAATATTCACACCAGATAAGTGCCAGACACTGACCATCTCCAACGAGAGAATCTAACCATTGCCACTTGATATTACTATTGCTGAATCTCCCACTATCCTGAGAGTTACCACTGACCAAAAACTGAACTGGACGAGCTATATAGAAACTAGCTACAAAAATATTCAGAATCCTGCTGAGTAATTCACCTCCTGACTCTCCAAAAACCTGCCCACAAGGCACAAGTCAGGAATGTGATGGACTACTCTCCATTTGTCTGGATGAATACATCCACAACAACACTCAACAAACTTTACACCATCCAAGACAAACTGCTTAATTGACATCCCATCTACAAACGTTCACTCCCTCCATCACTGACACAGAGTGGGCAGTGTGTACCATTTACAATGTGCACTGCAAAAACTCAGCAAACCTCCTTCGACAGCACCTTCCAAACCCACAGCCACTACCATCTAAAAGGACATGGGCAGCAGACACATGGGAACACCACTACCTGCAAGGTTCACTCCTAGCCACCTACCATTCTGACTTAGAAATATATTGCTGTCCCTTCACTGTTGCTGGGTCAAAATCCTTGAAGTCTCTCAGTAATAACACTGTGGGTGTATCTATACCACGTGGACTGCAGCAGTTCAAGGCGGCAGCTCACCACCACCTTTCCAAGGGCAATTAGGGATGGGCGATAAACACTGGCCTAGGCAGTGATGAGCAGATCACATGAATGACTAAAACAAATGGTACTGTTAACTTCAAAATTTGATCAGTCCTCTTCCTCTTGAGTGCAATAAGCGGGCCCACGTGGCAATGAAAAGAATTTGCATTGAACAATACATGCAGACATCACGGAAGTTTCAGAAAACAATAGTTTCAGTTACTGGAGAATGAAGAAAAAGTACCTTGTGCCTCAGAACTGCTGCTATGTGCTGTAGCTTTTATCTTCTCACTGAAATAGCGAAGAAGGAATACAAATTAAACATAAAAAACAGAATTTATATGTCAAAATACAATTATTTGTCATAATTCTCTAGGTAGCCAAAATCACATTACATAGACACTACAAAAGTTGCAAAGCAGCTTCATTCTCTCACCTCGGAGCTTCCTTTGCATTACTGCCCCCCTTGAAGAGAGCAGACTGAACAAGACCCGTCAAACTAGCGATTTGCTTCTCCATAGCTTTCATTCGCTGCCTAAATAAAAACAGGCACAATTTAGGTGAGTATTAACAGCTATGTCAAATAAATATCCTACTAAAGTCAGACTGTATTAAAGAACATCCCACAAACACTGAAGAATCAAATTGAAATTCAAAATGAAACATATTTGCTACACAGCATTTGGAATTTATATTATGTCACTATGTTGAGTCACTGCTGGTGTAAAGAATAGATCATGAGTCAACAAGCAAAATTCAGGAGGATACGACACCCTGACTGGCAAAGGCCAATCGATTTTGTTTGGATATACCTGATCTTAAGATGTAAGCAACACTGACTAGGCCACATTTACTATCCAGCTTTAGTCATTAGTTGGTGGTTCTTCTCTTTTCAGTCCTGGTCATGGTGGAGCTAGTATGTTTGTTAGATGTGGAATAAATGCGGTTCTATAAATATAAAAGTTTGTAACTTCACTGAAAGAAGCAACTTGTGCTGCTCCCTAAACTCAGAGCGGCCTGCTCCCTGCACTCAGGGTGGTAAGTATTGGTCAGGGTAGCAGTGGTATTGGATTGGATTCCCCTTATGTTTGGGTTGACCCAGTGCTTGTGCCGCAGGAGGGGGTTCCCATGTCTATTAGAGGGTGGGGAGGTGGAGTTTTTTTTCAATGCAGATTGGCGGTAAGATCCCTTTAGACCTTGGCTCTATCAGGCTCCGCCTCACCAGTGTGACAGCAGAAACCAGGCCCCCAGATTCCCTGTGAACTGAGTGCCTGAACATAGAATTCCTACATTCCTACAATACAGAAGGAGGCCATTCGGCCCATCGAGACTGCACCAACAAGCATCCCACCTATGCCCTACCGGATGTATCTACCTTATTCCCCCGATACTAAGGGACAATTTGTCATGGTCAATCAACCCAACCCGGAGGAAACGTACGCAGATAGAGAGAGATTGTCTCCACACAAACAAACAGTCACCTGAGGCTGGAATTAAATCTGGGTTGCTGGCACTGAGGCAGCAGTGCTAACCACTGTGCCACCACGCTGAATCTCATAAGAACATAAGAAGATAAGAAATAGGAGCAGGAGTAGGCCATCTAGCCCTTCGAGCCTGCCCCGCCATTCAATAAGATCATGGCTGATCTGTCGTGGCTCAGTTCCACTTTCCCGCCCTCTCCCCATAACCCTTAATCCCCTCTCTTATCAAGAACCCATCAACCCGCTTCTTAAAGATATTTAGCGAGGCAGTCTCCACCACTTCAACGGGCAGAGAATTTCAGAGATTCACCACCCTTTGAGTGAAGAAGTTCCTCCTCAACTCCGTTCTAAACCGCCTCCCCTTTATCTTGAGGCTGTGCCCCCTGGTCCTACTGTCTTTTTTGAGCGGGAAGAGTCTCTCCACCTCTATCCTATCCATCCCATTCATCATCTTATACGTCTCAATGAGATCTCCCCTCATTCTTCTAAACTCTAACGAGTACAAGCCTAGTTTATTCAGCCTCTCCTCATAGCTCAACCCCCTCAACTCCGGAATCAGCCTAGTAAACCTCCTCTGCACTCCCTCCAGGGCCAAAATATCCTTGCGCAGGTGCGGCGCCCAAAACTGCACACAGTACTCCAGCTGCGGCCTCACCAATGCCCTATACAGCTGCAGCAAGACCTCCCTACTTTTATATTCAATCCCCCTCGCTATGAAGGCCAGCATCCCATTCGCCTTCCTGACCACCTGCTGCACCTGCAAGCTGGGTTTTTGCGACTCATGCACAAGGACCCCGAGGTCCCTCTGCACCGTCGCCTGCTGCAGTTTTTCGCCACGTAAGTAATAGTCCTTCCTAGAAAACACAGCTGTGCAACTGGAGAGCTACACACCAGTTTTATCACCCCAGCCAGCACTCAGACTACAAGATTCCTCCCGTTACATGCAAAGCCAGCAACAGGAAGGAGAAACAGACTGGGCAGCAAAGATGAATAATATGTAAAAATCTGAAGATAATTCATTTAAAAAAATGCTAGTTGCAAAAGGTATTGAATAGCATTCTAATAGCAATTACATGGACAGGATTAGGCTGGGAATAAGAAAATCCAATCACACCTTGCAAGTAATAGGCCTTTCATACCTCTGAAATAATTCACATAAATCAACCCCAGCCCAGGGAAATTCAATCATATGAAAATAGCCCACCTGTGGGACATTGGTCTGATGGGTTATACTGCTTTTTAATGGAATTTTGTGCACTTGTGGTGCTCTAGATTGATTTTAACTTTGTGAGGTGATTCTAATGCCTCTGAGAGACGGAGAAATAGCTGCTTTAGACAACGTTCAAATACCAGGGAAAAAGCCACAGACTTTCATTGGCATTTTCTAAAACAAATGCTATGAAGGGCAGCAAAGTGGCACAGTGGTTAGCACCAAAGACCCAGGCTCAATTTCTGGCTCAGGTGACTGTGTGGAGTTTGCATGTTTTCCCCCATGTCTGCACGGGTTTCCTCCGAGTGCTCTGGCTTCCTCCCACAGTCCAAGGATGTGCGGGTTAGGTGGGTTGGCCATGATAAATTACCCCTTAGTGTCAGGTGGATTAACAGGGTAAATATGTGAGGTTACAGGGATAGGGTGGAATTGTTGTTGGTGCAGGCTCGATGGGCTGAATGTCCTCTCTCTGCACTCATTTTATGAAATGGGCCAGCACAAACTACAATTGCTAACGAAGAACCTGTATTTCTCATCAGACTGTAGTCAAGGTAGAGAAAGGTCCTAACTGGCCACGACTGTCTACCAAAGTTCTCCAATCATGTCATAGGCTATTAAGTATTTTATTTCAAGGGAGCAAAGTTTCTTCAAAGAAAAGTGGACTGAAAAACAAAGTGAAGTGCAAAATAAAACATAACCTGAGAAGCAAGATGCACCCATCATTTTCATGCAGCAATGATTATAATGGTAGGGAATGAAAGCTTGCCTGGCTCTTACTGTGGTGCATCTCAGCATTGTGCAGGTGAAGTAAAAGTTGATCAGCCTGAACAGTCCTGTGGTTGTCATTATTATTCTGGGTTGTCAGCATTTCAAAGACGAATACAAAATAAATATTTGTACAGAATATGGACTTTCTTGCATGATTCACTCTACTGGCACAGTCAGTGAACACGCCTCAGGTCATTTACACAAAACAAGCTGATGCATGTCATGTGAGGATTAAAAAAATTGCTAATGCTGTAGGGAGGATCTCAAACCTACTATAAAAATAGGAATAAATCCAAACTTTATCAAAAGCAGGGAACAAACCTTTTGCCTTTAAAATGGGAAAAAAGGCTAATTTTGCACCCAAGTCTGTCCCTTCAAGCAGCACTGGTGGATATGTTTGGACTGATGGTCATTCTCAAACTGCTCCACAACTATCCAGAGAGAGGACATAAGAATGCAGAATATGCTTAGTTCAGATTCTTGGGGATGGTGGGGCAGGTGAAAAGGGGCAAATTTCTATGTTTGTCCACTAATTTTGACACAAGTCACGGTATCCCCAAACAAACAAAAACTGTGTTTGTACAATATTCCCAAGTTTTTGTGGAGATTCTGAAGTCATAGCAGAAGAGCATGATAAACCCTCTTGGGAGTTTGTCTTCATGGCACAGTGGTTAGCACTGCTGTCTCACAGCACCAGGAACCCAGGTTCCAGGCCTCAGGTCACTGTCTGTGTGGAGTTGCATGTTCTCCCCATCTCTGTGTGGGTTTCCTCCAGGTATTCTGGTTTCCTCCCACAATCCAAAGATGTGTAGGTTAGGGGGATTGCCCATGCTAAATTGCTCCTTAGCATCACGAAGTGTATAGGTTAGGGAGATTAGTGGGGTAAATAAGAGACCCAGCGACAGACACTTCAACCACTGCCCCTTGACATTCAATGGTGTTACCAATAACGAATCCCCCACCATCAACTTGGGTTTACCATTGACCAGAAACTCAACTGAACTCATCACATTAACACACTGACTACAAGAGTAGGTTTGAGGCCAGGAAGACAATGGTGAGTCACTTCCTGACTCTCCAAAGTTTATCTACCATTTGGGTAAGTTAATGGAGCTAAAGGTAAACAAATCTCTTGGTCCTAATGGAATGCATCCCTGGGTACTAAAACAGGTGGTGGGAGAAATAGCAAATGCACTAGTGGTAATTTACCAAAATCCGCTGGACTCTGGGGTGGTTACTGCAGATTGGACAACAGCAGATGTGACACCACTGATTAAAAAAAGGAGGTAGACAAAAGGCAAGTAACTATGGGCTGGTTAGCTTAACTTCTGTAGTAGGGAAAATGCTTGAATCTATAATCAAAGAAGAAATAGTGAGACATCTCATATAAATTGCCCCATTGGTAAGACACAGCATGAGTTCATAATTTGGTGGAATTCTTTGAGAACATTATGTGTGCAGTGGACAATGGGGAATCTGTGGATGTGGTGTATCTGGATTTCCAGAAGGCATTTGACAAGGTGCCACACCAAAGACTGCTACATAAGATAAAGGTGCAGTGTTATGGGTAAGGTATTAGCATGGATAGAGGATTGGTTAATTAACAGAAAGCAGAGAGTGGGGGTAAATGGATGTTTTTTCTGGTTGGCGATCAGTCACCAGTGGTGTGCCTCAGGGATCAGTATTGGGGCCACAATTGTTTATGACTTACGTAGATGATTTGGAGTTGGGGACCAAGTGTAGTGTGTCACAATTCATAGATGACACTAAGATGAGTGGCAGAGCAAAATGTGCGGAGGACACAAAGTCTGCAAAGGTATACAGATAGTCTAAATGAGTGGGCGAGGGTCTGGCAGATGGAGTACAATGTTGATAAATGAGGGGTTAGCATTTTGGTAGGAACAGCAGCAAAATGGATATTATTTAAATGGTAAAAAAATTGTAATATGTTGCTGTGCAGAGGGACCCCAGTACTCTTGTGCAGGAATCTCAAGGAGTTGGTTTGCAGGTGCAGCGGGTAATTAAGGCGGCAAATGGAATTTTGTCCTTCACTGCGAGAGGGATGGAGTTTAAAAATAGCAAAATTATGTTGCAGCTGTAAAAAAGTACTGGTGAGGCCACACCTGGAGTACCATGTACTGGTGGACCCTAGGGTTCATCCCAGTGACCATGTCTGCAGTAAGTGCAGGTTGCTGGAGGTGCTCCAGCTCAGGGTAAATGAGCTGGCCTCTGAGCTACAGACACTGAGGCTCATCAAGGGGAGAGAGGGTGCCATTGTCAATGGGGTGCAAGTGACATCCACCCCCCCTAGACTGGCTAACTCTAAGGGTCAGGGACAAGAGGGGGCTACTGGGAAGAGGAAGGGGGGTGAGGAGCGGAGGCCTCAGCCTCTTAATCTGCATAACAGGTTTGAGGTTCTTGCTTCCAAGTTGGACGAGAACGAGGCAGGTGAGGTTGGTGAGCAAGCTGCACACGGTACAGTGCTGCAGCAGGACATAGGCAAAGAGAAAAGGAAAAGGAACGTAGTAATTATTGGGGATAGTGGGGTGAAGGGTATTGACACTGTCCTTTGTCACAATGACAAAGTGCACAGAAGGGTGTGTTGTCTGCCTGGTGCTCGGGTACGGGATGTCGCAGCTGGGCTGCAGAGGAACCTGGAGTGGGAGGGTGAGAATCCGGTCGTTGTGGTACATGTGGGTGCCGGCGGCGTAAGCAAAGTGCAGACTGAGGATCTGGGGAGGGAGTATGAAAAGCTTGGAATGGAATTAAAAAGTAGAACCGACAAGGTGGTTATCTCTGGGCTACTGCCTGAACCGTGTGCAGATGGGCGTAGGGTTGATAGGATTAAGGAAGTGAATGGGTGGCTCAGGGATTGGTGTGGGAGGAATGGGTTTGAATTTATGGGGCATTGGCACCAGTATTGGAGTAGGTGGGACCTGTTCGGGAGGGATGGGGTTGGTCTGAACCGTGCTGGGACCAGAGTGCTGGCGAATCGAGTAAAGAGGACTGTAGACAGGGCTTTAAACTAATTAGGGGGGGGGAGGGTGTGAGGGTAGGTGACCTTACGAGGTCTAAAGTTAAGGAGAGTGTACATGTAAGGGAAGAGGCCGAGGATGTCCCAATAATAGAGGGAGTAGGGGGCGTGAGTATACTTGGTGGCGTTGCGGCAAATAGGGTCCAGGTGAAGGCTGGGATGAAAGCGCTTTATCTGAATGCACGAAGCATTCGGAATAAAGTAGATGAGCTGGTGGCGCAGATCGACACAAATGGATATGATCTGGTGGCCATTACAGAGACGTGGCTGCAGGGTGACAGGGACTGGGAGCTGAATGTACAGGGCTATCAAGTGTTTAGGAAGGATAGACAGGAGGGAAAAGGGGGGGGGCGTAGCTCTGCTGATTAAGGATAGCATCACGGTGGTAGTAAGGGATGATATTGGAGCCAAGGAGCAGAGGGTGGAATCGTTGTGGGTGGAGATTAGGAACAGCAAAGGGAGGAAGACGCTGGTGGGTGTCGTCTATAGGCCCCCGAATAATGATCTGGAGGTGGGGCGGGCTGTTAACGCGCAAATAAGTGCGGCGTGCAGGAATGGGACGGCCGTAGTTATGGGGGATTTCAATCTGCATATTGATTGGTCGACCCATGTTGGACGTGGGGGGCTCGAGGAAGAGTTCTTGGAATGCTGCCGGGATAGTTTCCTCGAACAGTATGTGTTGGAGCCGACGAGGGAGCGAGCTATCTTGGATCTGGTGCTATGTAATGAAGCGGGTAGAATTAGGGACCTTGTGGTGAAGGATCCTCTTGGGGAGAGTGATCATTGTATGGTGGAGTTTCTGGTGCAGATGGAGGAGGAGAAAGTGGGTTCCCGGACACGCGTCCTTTGTTTGAATAGAGGGAAATACGGTAGGATGAGAGAAGAATTGGCGAATGTGGACTGGGAGAGCGCGTTGGAGGGAGGGTCTATTAAGGAGCAGTGGAGGATCTTTAAGGAGATCTTTCTTGGTGCTCAACGGAAATTTATTCCGATGGTCAAAAAGGATAGTAGGAGGAGAGGTAATAAGCCGTGGATAACAAAGGAGGTGAAGGAAAGTGTTAAACTAAAAGCGGAGGAATTTAGAGTAGCTAAGAGTAGTGGGCGAGAAGAGGATTGGGAGAGGTTTAAATGTCAACAAAGATTGACAAAGAAGTTGATAAGGAATGGTAGGAGAAACTATGAAGCTGGGCTAGTGCTTAATATGAAAAAGGATAGCAAGAGTTTTTATAAATATATAAAAAGGAAGAGGCTGGCTAGGGTAAATGTTGGTCCTTTAGAGGATGAGAAAGGGGACCTAGTGGTAGGGGATGGGGATATGGCTAAGGTATTGAATAACTTTTTTGTTTCTGTCTTCACGGAGGAGGACGTGAATAATTTGCCGGGTGTTAGCGATAAAGGTGGTAGGACTGGAGGGTCTTAATGACATTACTGTTACTAGAAAGGCGGTGCTCGACAGACTGGAGGGGCTGATTGTGGACAAGTCCCCAGGACCGGATGGAATGCATCCGAGGGTTCTGAAAGAAATGGCGGAGGTGATAGTGGATGCCTTGGTGGTTATTTTCCAAACGTCGCTGGATTCCGGGGAAGTGCCGGATGATTGGAAAACGGCTAATGTTACGCCGTTGTTTAGGAAGGGTGCCAGACAAAAGGCGGGGAATTATAGGCCGGTTAGTTTAACATCTGTGGTAGGTAAAATGTTAGAATCTGTCATTAAGGAGGAAATTGCGAGGCATCTTGAAGGGAATTGCTTGATAGAGCAGACGCAGCACGGTTTCATTAAAGGGAAGTCGTGTCTGACAAATTTACTGGAGTTCTATGAGGATGTGTCTAGGGCGGTGGATAGAGGAGAGCCGGTAGATGTGGTCTTTCTAGATTTTCAGAAAGTGTTTGACAAAGTGCCTCACAAGAGGTTATTGCAGAAGGTCGAGGGACATGGAGTTGGGGGTAGGGTGTTAGCGTGGATAGAGGATTGGTTGTCAAATAGGAGGCAGAGAGTGGGAGTCAACGGGTGCTATTCGGATTGGCGGATGGTGACTAGTGGAGTGCCCCAGGGGTCGGTGCTGGGGCCTCAGCTTTTTACCATTTATATAGATGATCTGGAGGAGGGAACCGAGTGTAGAGTGTCGAAATTTGCTGATGACACCAAGATTGGGGGAAAGGCAAATTGTGCGGAGGGTGTGGAGAGTCTGCAGAAGGATCTAGATAGGCTGGGCGAATGGGCCAGGAAATGGCAAATGGAATTTAATGTTGGCAAGTGTGTGAGGTGGTCCACTTTGGTAGGAAAAATGGTAGGAAGGACTATTACTTACGAGGCGAAAAACTGCAGCAGGCGACGGTGCAGAGGGACCTCGGGGTCCTTGTGCATGAGTCGCAAAAACCCAGCCGGCAGGTGCAGCAGGTGGTCAGGAAGGCGAATGGGATGCTGGCCTTCATAGCGAAGGGGATTGAATATAAAAGTAGGGAGGTCTTGCTGCAGCTGTATAGGGCATTGGTGAGGCCGCAACTGGAGTACTGTGTGCAGTTTTGGGCGCCGCACCTGCGCAAAGATATTTTGGCCTTGGAGGGAGTGCAGAGGAGGTTTACTAGGCTGATACCGGAGTTGAAAGGGTTGAGCTATGAGGAGAGGCTGAATAAACTGGGCTTGTACTCGTTAGAGTTTAGAAGAATGAGAGGAGATCTCATTGAAACGTATAAGATGATGAATGGGATGGATAGGATAGAGGTGGAAAGACTCTTCCCGCTCAAAAAAGACAATAGGACTAGGGGGCACAGCCTCAAGATAAAAGGGGGGCGGTTTAGAACGGAGTTGAGGAGGAACTTCTTCACTCAAAGGGTGGTGAATCTCTGGAATTCTCTGCCCGTTGAAGTGGTGGAGGCTGCCTCGCTAAATATTTTTAAGACGCGGGTTGATGGGTTTTTGATAGGAGAGGGGATTAAGGGTTATGGGGAGAGGGCGGGAAAGTGGAACTGAGCAGCGACAGATCAGCCATGATCTTATTGAATGGCAGGGCAGGCTCGAAGGGCTGGATGGCCTACTCCTGCTCCTATTTCTTATGTTCTTATGTACAGTTTTGGTCTCCTTACTTGAGAAAGGACATACTGGCACCGGAAGGGGTGCAGAGTAGATTCACTAGGTTGATTCTGGGGTTGAGAGGGTTGGCTTATGAGGTAAGACTGAGTAGACTGGGGCTATACTCATTGGAATTCTGAAGAATGAGGGGGGATCTTATAGAAACAAGATTATGAAGGGAATAGATAGGATAGAAGCAGGGAAGTTGTTTCTGCTGGTGGGTGAAACTAGAACTAGCGGGCATAGCCTCAAAATGAGGGGAAGCAGATTTAGGGCTGGGTTGAGGATGAACTTCTTCACACAAAGGGTTGTGAATCTGTGAAATTCCCTGCCCAGTGAAGCAGTTGAGGCTACCTCATTGAATGTTTTTAAGGCAAGGTTAGATAAATTTTTGAACGGTAAAGGAATTAAGGGCTATGGTGAGCGGGCAAGTGGAGCTGAGTCCACAAAAAGATCAGCCATGTTCTCACGGACTGGCAGAGCAGGCTCAAAGGGCCAGATGGTCTACTCCTGCTCCTAGTTCTCGTGTTCTTATTTACAATGCACAAGTCAGCAGTGTGATGGAATACTCTCCACTTGCCTGGATAGGTGCAGCTCCAACAACATTCAAGGAGTTTGACATCATCCAGGAAAAAAAAACAGCCTGTTTGATTGGCACCACATCTACAAACATCCACTTCCTCTGCCACCGACTATCAGTAGCAGCAATGCGCACTATATACACGAGGTACTGCAGCAATTCACCAAAGATGCTTAGGCAGCGCCTTCCAAACTCATGACTACTTACATCTGGAAAGGTCAAGAGCAGCAGATATACGTGGGAACACCACCACCTCCAAGTCACTCACCATCCTGACTTGGAAATATATTGTCGTTCCTTCACAGCTGCTGGGTCAAATCCTGGAATTCTCTCCCCAACAGCATTGAGAGTCAACCCACAGCACGTGGACTGTAGGATTCAAGGATTCACCATCACCTTCTCAAGGACAACGAGGGATGGGCAATAAATGTAGCCAGCCAGTAATGTCCACGTCCCACAAACGAATAATTAAAAAAACCATGAAGCCATGGGGCTAAAACAGGGTGGGTCATAGTCGGGTGCTCTGTCAAAGAGTCGGTGTGGACTTAATGGGCCAAACAGCCTCCTTCTGCACTGTAGTGAGTCTACAATTCTATGAATTGCACTAATGCAGCAAATAAACTAAAAGTCATTATAGCTCAGCCAGTTGATCTCATTCATGGGTAGAACCAATTGCCATTGCTAAAAACTTTGCCACAGGTTCTTTAACTAGAACACTGATTTTAACTGAGGCAGCAAGATCTCCTGAGCATTGCCTTTACTCACCACCAATTTTGCTGGACTGCACAAGCACAATCGACCAAATGGTACCAAAGTTTAATACCATATTTGCCACGTAACTCATGAAAATCGCAGCCACCATGTATTGGTGGGCAGACAAAGGAATTCCCACGTTTATATCCTGAACTGTGCTAAGTTACTGTATTTGGGCTATAGCAATGGTCAGGTCACTACTATGGACTCAGTTTCCAGAATCGTTGAAGAAACACAGGAGGTGAGGTGCAGGGGAAATCAAATTGTGTTTCCACTTGCTTGCTGCTGGAGGACTGCTGCTAGCATGCATTGGTCTGTGACTAAGCTATCCACAGGATGAATTCACTGAACAAGCCACTGGGAAAACTACTTAGATCTGGTCCAGTGGAGCTCGCAGCTCATCAAATCCAGTTATTATTCTGTTTAAACAATTTAACAATTGAACACTCGCATGCAAAGCTCCACGTGATCATCCGAATTCAAATCGAGCACCTTTACCCAAGAAAGCACTGGTAAAATGAAATTCTATTAAGACACACATTCATATTCATATTTATATCATTTTATATTGCTTTTGTACTTCATTCCCTCCTGGGGGATGCAACAGATTTCCCCAATTTGTTTTACTTTATAGGTGCAGTTATGGAATTTCAGATGGAAAAAAGGTTATAACACAAGAATTACATTAAGTACTTAAAATAACTTTGATATACTGGCTAGACTGACATTTTATGATTAATGGGCTGTTAAATGGATTTCTTTGGGTGAACATTTACGAGAGTGGTTATTAATCTCCTGAGCTATTTCTGTGCACACTTGAAACTTGCCACTATTATTGTTTCTTTCAACGCACTCCCACAATAATAAGAGAAGAGAAGTAGAAGTTGAAGCTTTTATGAACATATACATTGGTAGCTTGAGTATTTAAAATCGCAGCCAGCTGTGACTTGGCCTGAGTATTTTGTTTCTGGAGCTATTTGAAACAATGCTGAGATATGGGAAAACAATGAAAAAAAATCTATCAGTTTGTTACAGTGATCTTCAGCCTCCTTGCCATCTGCTGCAAGTGCAGGGTTACTTCTATAGATGTTAACAATAATGCTTTACTGGCTGAATTTAGTGAGGACAAACGTCCTTCAGAAAGAATGTTCCCAATGGTGGGGAAGTCCAGACTAAGGGTCATAGTTTGAGGATAAGGGGTAAACCTTTTAGGATTGAGGTGAGGAGAAATTTCTTCCCCCAGAGGGTGGTGAATCTGTGGAATTCACTACCACAGAATGACATTGAGGCCAAAATGTGCGATTTCAAGGAGGAATTAGATATAGCTCTTGGGGCTAAAGGAATCAAGGGATTATGGGGTGGGAAGGCAGGATCAGGATATTGAATTTGATGATCAGTCATGATCCGCAAGAGGATGACCAGGGAAAGAATGGGGTCCATTGAAGACAGAAAAGAGCAATCCGTGGATAGAGCCAGAGGACATGAATGAGGTCTTACATGAAGATTTTTCATCTGTATTCGCTAAGCAGAAAGACACTGTAGCTGGAGATTTCAGTTGGGATGATTAAGTTCTAGAGCACATTAAGATTAATAAGGAGGACGTATTAGATGTTTTAGCAGACATTAAAAAAGGTGCATAAATGACAGAGCAGGCTCAAAAGGACCAAATGGCCTATTCCTGCTTCTGTAACCTACGCATGAGTCGCAAAAACCCAGCTTGCAGGTGCAGCAGGTGGTCAGGAAGGCGAATGGGATGCTGGCCTTCATAGCGAAGGGGATTGAATATAAAAGTAGGGAGGTCTTGCTGCAGCTGTATAGGGCATTGGTGAGGCCGCAGCTGGAGTACTGTGTGCAGTTTTGGGCGCCGCACCTGCTCAAAGATATTTTGGCCTTGGAGGGAGTGCAGAGGAGGTTTACTAGGCTGATACCGGAGTTGAGGGGGTTGAGCTATGAGGAGAGGCTGAATGAACTAGGCTTGTACTCGTTGGAGTTTAGAAGAATGAGGGGAGATCTCATTGAGACGTATAAGATGATGAATGGGATGGATAGGATAGAGGTGGAGAGACTCTTCCCGCTCAAAAAAGACAGTAGGACTAGGGGGCACAGCCTCAAGATTAAGGGGGGGCATTTTAGAACGGAGTTGAGGAGGAACTTCTTCACTCAAAGGGTGGTGAATCTCTGGAATTCTCTACCCGTTGAAGTGGTGGAGGCTGCCTCGCTAAATATTTTCAAGAAGCGGGTTGATAGGTTTTTGATAAGAGAGGGGATTAAGGGTTATGGGGAGAGGGCCGGAAAGTGGAACTGAGCCACGACAGATCAGCCATGATCTTATTGAATGGCGGGGCAGGCTCGAAGGGCCAGATGGCCTACTCCTGCTCCTATTTCTTATGTTCTTATGTTCTTATGTTTCAAACATGTATTTAAATCTGATGGCAGAAAAACAAACGTGTGCCAAACCCTTGGGTATTGTTACACTAGTGCACTGTATCTCACTGTACTGGTATTTTAGCTGTCTTGTTCATCGGGTGCCACACCTTCTATTAAATAAATATGCTTCATACAAATGTTTGTACAGTCTCCTCACTTTCATTTGGGACTAACATGAGCAGCATCTTGTAGCGAGAGAAGGGAAAATAAACAGAAATAGAATGTGCATCTTCCTATATTACAGCAGAACACATCAGTATTGCGAACAGATGCAAACCTATTCTGCTGGACTGAGCTTTTGAGGAAATTAAAAAAAACAGAAGTCTACCAGCAAGCACCCTTCTTTCATTAGCAAAGGGCAGGACACTCTGAAGCTGAACTCTGTACAACCATTCCCAGTCATTTCTAACTGATCCAGAAGCGATAAGTTGGCCAGGGCTGGCCTTGCCTATTAACTTGATCAAATGGGGAATTTTAAATAGCACCACGAAAATATTTTTCTTTGGTTCTCCAGTGCATTGGAGCCAGGAGCAAAAGCGTAGATTTGCAGCTGTCTACATGTTGATGGTGCTTTGAATCTACAGGAAGAAGAGTTACGAAGGAAATACGGTTGAAAGGAGGGCAGGACTGGCAACTCAACACTCTTGCAATAATGCCCCTCGGCCATCGCCTAGATATTTTAGGAGGCTCTTCAAATGAGGCCATATGGGTGGAGCTTAGAAATAAAAACAAGGGGCACTCACTTTGCTACAGGCCTCCTAACAGTCAGAAGGGGATAGAGGAGCAGACATGTAGGCAAATCACAAAGAGGTGCAAGAGGAATAGAGTTATAGTAGTAATGGATTTCAACTTTGCCACTGTTAAATGGAATCGCCTGTGTGTGAAAAGATTCAAAATTGTTCCAAGACTGCTTTTTGTGTCAATAAGTAGATAGTCCTACGAGGGATGGGGCATTGCTAGATCTAATCCTCAGGAATGAAGCTGGGCAAATGATCAAAGTGTCAGCAGGGATAGTGACCAAGATAAGTTGCAAAGCCATTATGGAGAGAGATAAGGATTGTGCAGAAATCAAGTATCTGAATTGGAGGAAGGTCAATTTCAATATCATTAGACAGGATCTGGCAAACGTAGACTAGGGGCAGCTACTTGTGGGTAAGTCTACATTTGGAAAAAGTGGGAGTCTTTTAAAAGTGAAATAGTGAGAGTTCAGGGCAGTGTTCCTCTAAGTGTAAATGACAAGAGTGGCAAGTCCAGGGAATTCTGGATGTCAAGGGTTTGACAAAGGGAAAAAAGCATACCATAGGAATAGAGTACTAAAAATGGGGAAGGCCCTTCAGGAGAATGGAGTGTATTAAGGGAGTGGGGGGTGGCGGGTGCTTAAAAAATAAATTAGGAGGGCAAAAAGGGGCCATGAATATCATTGGCAGATAAGATTAAAAGGAAAACCTCAAAGCATTTCAGAAGTATACGCAGAGCAAGAGGATGATCAGGGAGAGTGCAGCCCATTGAAGACCAAAGGGGCAGTCCGTGGATGAAGCCAGAGGACATGGGTGAGGTCTCAAATGAATGTTTTTTCATGTATTCACTAAGGAGAAAGACATTGTAGCTGGAGATTTTAGTTGAGATAGTTAAGCTCCACAGCCCATTAAGATTAATAAAGGAGGACATTTTAGGTGTTTTAACAGACATTAAGGTGCATAAATCCCCAAGGCCTGTGAGATGTATCCCTTACTGCTGTGGGAAGCAAAGGAAGAGATTGCAAGGGTCCTGGAGATATTTAAATCTTCACCACTGAAGTGTCAGATGGCTGGAGGATAGCTAATGTGGTATCTTCATTCAAGAAAGGCAACAGAGATAAATCAGTTAATTATGGCTAGTTAGTCTAATGTCAGTGGTGAAAAAATTATTGGATAGAATTCTGAGAGGCAAGATTTATCAACACTTGGAAAGGCAAGGACTGATCAAGGATAGCGAGTATGAATGTGTTGGTGGGAGAACCTGTCAAACTCATGTAACTGAGTTTTTTGAAAAGGTAACTAAATATATTGATGAGGGTAGTGCAGTTGATGTGGTTTATATGGACTTCAGTAAGGCCTTTGCCAATGTACCACATGGAAGGCTGGTCCATAAAGTTGGAAAATTGGATCCACAACTGGCTTGTTAATAGGAGACGAAGGGTGATGCTGGAGGGTTGCTTTTATGATTGGAAGCCTGTGACCAGAAGTGTACCACAGGGATCTGTGCTTGCTGTTTGTTGTATACATTAACCACCTGGACGTGAATGTGGAAAGTATAATTAGTAAGTTTGCAAATGACATGAAAAACGATGGTGTTGTTGATAGCAAAGAGGGTAGTCTTAGGTTACAAACTGATATTAATCATCTGGTAAATTGGGTAGAGAAATGGCAGATGGAATTTAATCCTGAGAAGTGTGAGGGAGGTCCAACAAGGGTAGGATATACACAATGAATGACAGGTCCCTAGGGAATATTGAGAAACAATGAGACCTTGGTGTACAAGTCTGTAGATCCCTGAAGATGGCAGCATAGATAAACATAGAGCTGTTTTCTCTCGATCAGAGGAGGCTGAGGGGGGATCCTGATAGATACATACAAAATTATAAGAGGCATTGGTAGGGTAGATCATAAGAATCTTTCCCCATGGCAGAGGTGTCAAAGACCAGAGAAAGTAGGTTTAAGATGAGGAGTAAGAGATTGAGAGGAGATCTGAGGAAAATATTTTTCACCCAGAGGGTGGTGGAAATATGGATTGTGCTGCCCGAGAGGGTGATGGCAGGTACTCTCACAACATTTAAGAAGCATCTGGATGAGCACTTAAATTGCCAAGGGATAGTAGGTTATGGTCCAAGTGCTGGTAAATGGGATTAGTATTTGAAAGTGAGCATAGACATGGTGGGCTGAAGGGCCTGTTTCTATGCTGTATGACTCTACGACTGAAGTCTGTTTGTTCACTTGGTTCAAATGGCTGACAAGATCAGCAGTGGGAGAGGCCAGTGAACTGGCTGTTTGCCCTTGCCAAACCGTGACACCACAAAGGCTAGCAGACAAGTAAATAACATTTCATGAGAAAAAGTTTATGTACAACTATTTGCTTGACATTTTTGTCCATTTGAAGTGTTTGAAGTAAATGTGCAAAGCAGCCAGCTTGTCCACATCAATGTGGGAAGGATCTAGAGTTCTCAGTTTCAAAGTAATTATACACCTGAAAGAGCTTTGCTGCACACTGTGATTTGGGTAAAGGTTCTTGGCAATTATTCACTTTTTTTGATGTGGAGGATGAAGGGTTTAATGCTGCTGCTGAATAATCCTTTGTGATCACACAGATGGCACACAACGGAGTACAACATTACCCGTATAATCCACAATGAAGGACTTCCACTGTGGTCTAACCCAGGTTCTGTACAAATCGCCGAATTGTCACAGGGCAGGATGCAGCCATTTGGCCCATCATGTCTGCGTGGCTTTTCTGAATGAGCAATTAGTTCATCTTTTACCAGCCTTTTCGCTGCCCACCTCCCCTCCCCAGTACCCTGCACGCTCTTCCTTTTTGCACAATGGTCTACTTCCCTTTTCTCCCCATTTTCAAATGAATCTGCCTTACCAGCATTTCCAGGCATTGCATTCTAGACCTTCACTCACTTCATGAAAATACTTTTTCATGTCTCTTTTGCTTTTTTTTTGCCAATTACTTTAAATCTGTGTCCTCTCATTTTCCATTCTTTCACAAATGGGAAGTTTCTCCCCATCTAACTCTGTCCAGACCCATTACGATTTTGAAATCTCCATCAGAGCATCTTTCAGCATTCTCTTCTCCAAGGACTTTTCCAATCTGCCTTCATCCTGGACCTTCCTCATCCCTGAAGCCATTCTTATGGATCTTTTCTGCACACTCTCCAATGACATAACATAAAATCCCTACAGTGCAGAAGGAGGTCATTTGGCCCATACAGCCTGCACTAAGGGGCAGTTTAGCATGGCCAATCCACCTAACCTACACATCTTTGGGACTGTGGGAGCAAATTGGAGCACCTGGAGGAAACCCATGCAGACACAGGGAGAATGTGCAAATTCTACAGAGACAGTAATCCAAGGCCGGAATTGAAGCTGGGTTCCTGCTGCTGTGAGCTTGTAATGCTAACCACTGTGCTATCCTTAAACATATGGCACCCAGAACTGGATGCAATACTTCAGCTGAGGTGGAACTAGTGTCTTAAACAAGCTCAATATAAAAACCCTAAATCCCTGCAAATAAAGAATAGGATATTGTATAGTTTAGTAACCATTCTGACAACCATTCCTGCCAACTTCTACAACTTACGCACATCGCTTCACAAATAAATCCTACTGCTTTATTTGCATTTTATAGTTAAACCTGTGATTTTGAAAAACAAAATTGTGAAACTCTTATCCCTGGGTCCCATGGCTCCACTACTCTACCTAGAAACACATTTTTGTGACCTTCCATGCTTTTTACTAAAATGTATCACCTCATACATGCATATGTTGAAATGAATTTGCATTTACCCATTCTGCAAATTCTTCAGTGCCAACTTAGAACCATAGAACCACAGAATCCTTACAGTGCAGAGAGAGGCCATTCAGTTGATTGAGCTTGCACTGGCTCCCAAAAGACCATTCCACCAGGCCTTCCCCTCCATTCTATCCTCATAACCCCATGCAGTTACCATGGCTAATCACCCTAGTCTAGACATCTGTGGGACACTATGGGGTAATTTAGCATGGCCAGCCCACCTAACCTGCACATCTTTGGACAGAGAGGAAACTGAAGCACCCAGAGGAAACCCACGTAGACAAGTGTAAAGTCCACACAGACAGTCACCCAATGCCGGAATTGAATCCAGATCTCTGATGCTCTCTGACAGCAGTGCTAACCAGTATGCCACCATGCCGCCCTTTTGCGAATTTTGAAATTGTACTTCTGATTCCCAACTCCAAAGCATTTGTGTAAAAAGGTGAACTCCACTTCCCTCCTTCTACTAGCCTGAATAAATACTGCTAATCCCAAGTTGCTTTTCCGTTTTGTTGACAACTTGCTATCCATTCTGCTGCTTGTCCCCTGATGCCACAAGTTCTGACCTTAGTAACACACAGTAGACTCATTGCTAAGTGTATGACACTGACTATGTTATCATCAGTCAGTTCTTCTGCTACTTCTGAATTTGATGAGGTTGGCTAAATATGGCTCTTTCTTTGGAGATCCATGTTGACTACTCTTTATTCAAGGATGTAATAGGAAAATAGTCAGAAATTGAAAATGTAATAAAGATCCTTTCATCTTTTTTGCCACCAATGTTGCCTAGTTGGGTATTTAGAATTAAAAATTCTAACCCAATGCAAATATAATTGAAATTATGAACAGATAGACCAGGATTTGGTGCCATGAATGGCAAATGAACTTAACTGGTTTTGTTAACTCACTACCTGACAGTTTGGCTGAAACTTACCAAGTGTACCTATGCAAAGCAGTTACCATTTTGAACTGTTCATCTCCATTTCCAATCACTATTCAGCCTCCCTTACCTGGTTTCTGGGTCATTGGGTGTTCCAGATGCACCGCTGTATCCCGGCATTTGCTTGTCAGCTGAAAAAGGGACGACGTCCGAAATGGAAGGCGAGGAAGCTGCGCTGCGCGACTTGATTGTTGCCGTTTCCATGGGAATAGATGTCCCAGAATCCTTCCTGAGGGAGCCACGTACAGAAGAGGACCTGTCAAGTTGAACAGGGTGACCCATGTGGGTAGTCTGTCCATGGATATCCATCATGCGCAAGTCACTTAACTTCTGAGGAGAAGACGGTGGTGTTTTGGAACCAACTGATGGTATATAACTGTCAGAATATTTCCTGGGCTTTATTCTATAAAGTGACTGCTCCATCATGTCAGCCTGCACATTGGTGTTTGGGAATGCATTGCTAGACCTCAATGAAGGGCGGTGGTATGGGCCATGGTCTGGCATGTCCCCAGGAATTCCAGTGTTAGACGATGCAATGCTCATTCGTCCATCGTGATACATGTAAGGATCAGCATACAGACCTTCGTTTCGGAAAAGGGCAATATTTTTACCACTCAAGTCCTCATCTGGTTTGACATCTCTTCTTTCTAGGATGGCGCTTGGGCTGGGGGATATAGATCTTGATGGTGGTACACTGGATAGTCTGTCCCTGGGAACAGTGGCACTGCCTGGCATAGGTATGGTTCGCCCTCCATTATATGGAATTCTGGATGGAGATGGTGGCATTGATTGAGTTAATGACGGCGAAACTGGTGGTCCATGGGGAAGAGGAACATGGTGACGAAAGGATGGAGGAGCTTCTTTTGTGTGAACCATCTCCCTCTGCATCTGAAAATAATTAAAAACACATTTAAGTTTGAAGTTGCAAGACTTTTTCCATAACAAGGGTAAAGGACTGCATTCAAATAAAAGCGGTACATGGCACATCACTAAGAATGGATGCAGAGTACAATCCTGCTCATATTTTAATCTGAGCGACAGTTAACAGAAGGCAACATTTCACATTAGATGAGAACATTAAAACTGAGCACAATGTCAGGACAATCTCTGAGGCAAGAAGCTTAATTAACAATCATCTCTAATCTGACTGTAATCCCCAACCACAATAATAATAGGCAAGGTAGAATAAAAAGGGCCCCAATTAAAAAAATCTACCCCCTAATATTTACAGATTCCCTGCACCAAATGCTTCCAGCTTCCAAAGGCCTTTTCCCATGACCCTCCCCAGTAATACTTCAGACAATTCATGGAAATGTTCCATCCAGAGACCCTCCAACTACTTGTTCTGACCAATTCTGGTACCTAACACAATGTTCCATCTGCTCTTCACTGTCCATCCATTCGTAGACTGTTATTTGCTCAGGTTTCTCCCTCACTAGAGACAGATGTGCTGGTTAGGTGCATTGGCCATGCTCAATTCTCCGTCAGTGTACCCAAACAGGCACCGTTTTAACGTGAGCCTACTTGTGACACTGATAAATAAACTTTATTTTAACCCAGGCTCCCTCCACACTGCTGCTAGCTCCAAAGAGCTTCCTCAATCCTGATACAACGTAGATTGTCTATCCTCCCATGTTCCCCATTTCCTGACAGCTGGCCTCACCACATCCCCACTGCTGCCAACCAATAGGATTTTTGCCTATCCCAAAAGAACATTCACACTGCAAAAACTCTCTAGTAGGACCTCAGGTCCTGTCCCAGTGCTACTAAACTCCAGGTGATTTATAAGGAGGACTATCACACTCAGTCACTCCCAACACCATCAAATTCCAGCAGTTTTTTGCACATCACTTCCAAAAGCCAACGCATCTGTAATCTGCTAACTAATTCTCACAGTTTTCCTATATATTTCTTTTATGCATTGGTGGGACATGGTGTCGCTGGCTGGCCAGCACTTATTACTGAGCCCTATTTGCCCATGGAGGGCACTTGAGAGTCATCCATATTGCTGTGGCTCTAGGAGTCACATGTAAGCCAGACTAGGTGAGGATAGCAGATTTCCTTTTCTAAAGGCGTGCATGAGGTGTCAGGGAGGGGTAGTACCTTTGGTGGGGGAACATGTCGTGTCCTTTCAGGGTGGTTTGTCCATCTTTTGTCCCCACCTGGGACTCAGCTCTCACCTGTGGCTCCCCGTAGCTGTTTGCATGTGACAGCGGCCACACCCTGGGCAACGGTCTCAACAAGCTGGCTGAACCAGGTGAGGGTAGCTGACAGGTCTCAACCCTCGATGAGATAGAGAGATGTCTATCCCAGCATGTGAAGACAGACTCTGGCAGATTGAGCGGACGAGACCAATGGAAGGTCCAACGGTCAAGAAGGCGGTCTCTGCAAGTGTCATGGAACGCAAAGAGCAGGACATGACACAGAAGACGTGCTGGTCATCCACTGCGCCTAGTCCCACCTCCAGCCATCTTGGCTCTTGTTTTGCCACTGGATCCAGATGGGAATTGGGAAGAGAGAGTGTGAGGCTGACGCTGCACAACTCTCCCTCACTTTAATTCAAATCAAGCATCAGTATTATCACGTTCAACCCCTGAAGTCCTGTGGCGGTGGGCGAGCGGCGAAGCAGCAGGTGTGGATACACTGGAAGCTGTAGTCATGGACCTGCACACAGGCGGCTCAGGTCTAATGGTCGTTTTCCACTGACCGAAGCAATAGTGGAATTTGGCGTCTACCTGGGTGACTGAGCAGCCCTCTTCAGGAACGCACTGCTCACCTCCATAGAATGAGGAAGGGGCTAGAAAAAGGTGCCCTAAACATTGCCTGCTTCACTACACCCTGACCAGTTTACCGCGGCTGGTGAGAATCCCATCCTGCGGTCGAACAAACAAAATAAAACACAAGGTGACACCGCTCACCATTGGCACTTGGAACATGCACACGCTTTTGGACAACCCTACAGCAGACAGAACAGAGAGAAGAACAGCCTTAGTTGCCAGAGAGCTCACAAGATACCACATTGACATTGCAGCCCTGAGTGAAACTCATCTTGCCAACATAGGTCAGTTGACTGAAACGGGAGTTGGATACACTTTTTTCTGGAGCGATCGTGACAGCGATGAGCATCGTGATGCTGGAGTTGGATTCACCGTCAGGAGTCACCTTGTTCAGAAACTTGCTAGTCTACCCAAGGGTGTGAATGACCGACTTATGACATTACAGCTTCCGCTACAGAACAGAAGTCAAGCCACCCTGATCAGCGCCTATGCCCCCACAATGAACAACCTGGACAAGATGAAAGACAAGTTCTACGAAGAACTAGACACCCTTTCAGCAGTGAGCAGTACCGACAAGCTGATCTTGCTTGGTGATTTCAGTGCAAGAGTAGGGTGTGACTCTGCAATCTGGCAGGGAGTTATTGGGAGGCATGGAGTGGGCAAGTGTAACAGTAACAGCCTACTCTTACTGAAGACCTGCGCAGCACACGACCTCCTCATCACCAACACAACCTTCCGTCTGCCTACAGATAAGACGTCCTGGATGCATGCCCGCATTAAGATAAGATGCATTGGCATCTTATCGACTATGTCATTGTCAGGAGAAAAGACAGGCAGGATGTCAGAGTGACCAAGGCCATGTGTGGTGCTGACTGCTCGACAGATCACAGGCTCATTGTCCCCAAAATGAGGCTCCGCATCAGACCCAAAAGGCGATCACAAGGAAGCAAGGTTATGAAAAGAACCAATGTGGCCAAGCTAAACAACCCCATCATAGCTTCAGCACTGGCTGAAGACTTAGAAATCAAGCTTGTTGACCCACACCTTGCAGTCAGTGCTGAGGATGACTGGGAACGCTTCAGGGGTGCTGTCCATATATCTGCACCGAAGATGCTCAGGCCCTCTACCCGCAAGCTGCATGATTGGTTTAATGAGAATGATGAGGAGTTACAGGCTCTACTTGTTGAAAAGCACTGTCTTCATCGGGCCTGTCAGAATGACCCATCGTCAGCTGCCAAGAAAAATGCTTTTTCAAAAGGGTGTAAGCGTCAGATACAAGGGGACACAGGTTCAACTTGAGAGGGGGGACGTTTAAAAGAGATGTGCAGGAGAAGTTTCTCCATGCAGAGAGTGGTGGGTGCCTGGAATGCACTGCCAGAGGATGTGGTGGAAGCAGGCATATTAGCAACATTCAAGAGGCATCTGGATGGGTACATAATTAGGGGAGGAAATAGACAATACAGACTGAGAAAGGGCAAATGTTTTTTTTTTAGTTAAGGCATCATGATTGGCACAGGCTTGTAGGGCCGAAGGGCCTGTTCCTGTGCTGTCCTTTTTGTTCTTTGACGTAAGAGCTTCATGCTATAAACTCGCCGATTGAAGCACCCATGTTTACCTTTGTTCATACGTAGAGCTTGAAAACAATGATGTTTAATTATACAACCCCACTATTTCGCTGCATCAAACCCCAACATCTTCAAAGGATGGAAGAAGAGCATACTGTTACATAATACCTTTCAAACTAAGGAAAGGTTTTTGAGCCATCAATATGTAAAGAAAAGCAAACATTTGTACACGTTCGTAAACTGCAGTGTGCCTTCTCAATCCAACTGCCGGGAAAACAACAATAACAAATCTTGCATCATCACAGCAGTTAAGTTTTAGCTGGCCACTAACTCCTTTTATACTGCATCACTGAATAGTAAAAACACAATAGACATAAACAGGAAATCACAACTGCTCATTATTAATATCAGTATTTCATCCAACATAACTACATGACCCATATGGGGTCCAGGTAATTAAATTTTTAGATTGTAAGATACTGGAATTATCCTCAATAATTTCACCACAAGAACTTGTAAACATGCTAACAGTTGAACTTGATAAAACTTACTGTTCACATAATCACAATTATTTTAATCAGTATCGACAGTCCTGCAAACTTCTTCAACCGGCCCATTAATCAGTCTCTGTGAACGTCATGATTGATTAGCACAAAAGAAAAGGCACCATAGGAAAGGTATCCCAAAGGCATGGGCAGTCCAATGCATGAGCACCTGTTACCATGTTGACACTTGCCTTTAAAAGGAAGTTCCCAACACCTGCCTGGGATTTGGTGAAAGCATCCAACACCAAGTAAAACAATTCCCACAGCATTCAAATAAATCAGTGGGTGCAATTTGATCTCCACCACTTTGTTATGTACTAGTGTGTTATTGCAGATTCACATTGTGTTGTCCTTGAACTTCTCCCAGTGTTGAGTCAGAGCTGGCAGCCTCACAGCACCAGGGACCCAGGTTCAATTCTGGCCTCTGTCAGTGCAAAGATTACACATTCTGTGTCTGCGTGGGTTTCCTTCAGGTGCTTCAGTTTCCTCCCACAGTCCAAGGATATGCGGGTTAGGTTGATTGGCCAAGATAAATTGGTCTTAGTGTCAGGGGTCTGGCAGGGTAAATACGCGGGGTTACAAGGATATAGCCTGGGTGAAATTGTCATCAGTGCAGGCTAGATGGGCCAAATGGCCACCTTCTGCACTGTAGGGATTCTACGAATCATATAAGAACATAAGAAATAGGAGCAGGAGTAGGCCATCTGCCCCTCGAGCCTGCCCCACCATTCAATAAGATCATGGCTGATCTGAAGTGGATCAGTTCCACTTTTCCGCTTTCTCCCTATAACCCTTAATTCCCCTGTCTATCAGAAACCTATCTACCCGTGACTTAAATGTATTCAGCGTGGTAGCCTCCACCACTTCCATGGGCAGAGAATTTCAGAGAATTGCTCCTCAACTCTGATCTAAACTGCACCCCCCCCCCGCCTTATTTTGAGGCTGTGCCCTCTAGTTCTGCTATCCTTTCTAAGCTGGAATACCTCTGCCTTATCTACCCCCTTCATTATCTTCTATGTCTCTATAAGATTCCCCCCCTCAGCCTTCTAAACGCCAACGTGTACAGACTCAGTCTATTCAATCTCTCTTCGTAGGCTAACCCCCTCATCTCCGGTATCAGCCTGGTGAACCTTCTCTGCACTCCAAGGCCAATGTATCCTTGCACAAATGCAGTGACCAAAACTGCACACAGTACTCCAGTCGTGGTCTCACCAGTGCCCTGTACAATTACAGCAAGACCTCCCTGCTTTTATATTCTATCCCCCTCGCTATAAAGGCCAGCATTCCAATCGCTTTCTTGATCACCTGCTGCACCTGCAGACTGGGTTTTTGCGACTCATGCACAAGGACCCCCAGGTCCCTCTGCACCGTAGCATGCTGCAGCTTTTCGCCCTTTAAATACATGTGGATTTCTACGATTGCAATGTAGTGTAAAGTATGTCCATTAGAACAGACACAGACAACTTCACAAAGTCAAATTTAAGTCAAATAAAATCATGTGAAGTTAAAGACAGTGTCTATCACCACATGAATTTAAAACCTATTTCAACAAACAGCTGAAGTCTGCAGTAAGCCTCATCTTGTGATCGTACACTTTGCTGTGCTCCTGGAGTGCAGAATTAAATACATTTCTTTCGCAGTACTCTCATTTCCTGATGAATAAAAACTTGCTCAAGCCAAGACTTACGATCAATTTTACACCCAGGTGAGCTAACTAGATTACTTTAAAAAAATCAACAGCTAAATACAATTTCATGTCAATGTCCTAGGTTTATTGGAAAAAATACCTTTGTCACTAGTCTAACTGATCAGAAAGCATCTTTTATGAGATCAAGGTATCCCAAAGAGCCAATAAAGTACTTTTTGAAACATACATCATTTTTATAATGCAGAAAATGAGCAACCAATTTGCACACAGCAAGCTGCAATGTATAATGATCAGATAATTAAATTTTATTTGGGTGATGTTGATTGAGGGATAAAGATTGGCTGTTTCACTGGGGATTGCTCTTTTATTTCTCTTTGATGGGGAATCATTTTGCCATCTGAATAGGCAGACAGGGTTTTCATTTAACAACATTTCCATCTGAAAGACAGCACCTTTGATGGTGTTGCAGCAGATTTTCTGATCAGGTCTCTGGGGTGGGATATAAACCCACAGCCTCCTAGCTCAGAGGAGTGTATGCTACCAACTGAACCATGGTTGACTCCTTAACCAGCTAAACACAGCAGTAATGTGCTACACAACTTTCTGGTAACCAAAAATGCACTGAAATTGCAAAATGAGAGTACGTTTTGATGTTGTGCACCATATATCACAACAAGTTAAGCTACATTTGTTTTATTACAAGGTGTAAGATATTTGTACAAGCTTAATGCTTCCGTTTTAACTTATGTTGGGTCAAAAGGAATTGCTTGGCCAACGTAAGGAGTTGTCTTTCAGCATATTAAGTGCTGTCCTCTAGTCTAGAAATTTAAAACGCGGACGGAAGTGATTCAACTTATTCCACTAATTCTTTATGTGCCAGTTGTGGCCCTGTGAACTGACATTCCAGTGCAGTATTGAAGGAGTGCTGTCCTGTCAGAGGTGCATGTTTGTGGAGGAGACATTTAGCAGAGGTTGCACTATTTTGAAGAGTATGTCCCCAGTAACCTTCAATCAAAACTGCAGCAGTTCAAGAGGGCAGCTCACTGCTATATATGCTGACCTTGACAGCAAAACCACATACCAAGAATAAATAAAATTAAATTTAATAATGGATCTGATCATTATTACACTGCCAGTTGCGGAAGCTTGCAGTGCACAAATTGGCTGCTCGATACCTGCAATATCACAACGACTACATCTTTATTGGCTGTAAAGCACATCTGGACATCCAGAGTTCTCGAAAGATGCTTTGAGTACAAACTTTTATTTTTGACCTTTTATTACTCAGAATAACATTGCACTGTTGATTAAGTACTCTCAAACTATAAGTATGCAATTTTCACAGTGTGCAATACAAAATACTGACACTCCAATACACATGGGAACACCAATAAACATACAAGTTGAGGAATGTTGGTTTGAAAGAGGCATCTAAAAGATGATGGGAAGAAACTTGGAGCACAGTTTCCTCTCCCTTTTATGTAGATATCTTTGACTGAGCCAAATGAATGATAGGCCAATGTGTTCTAAACTGTTATCCTTTCCTGAACTCTCACACCATCCATCTTATTAGCTTAAAAGCTGCGTTTTCCTTGGGCAGGCGTAGGGCAAAGGGGGCTAAAATAAAAAATTACAGATCTGCACTTAACTTCCTTAAATTTGATCTTCACACCTGAACCAAAGGCTCTAGCCAGAGGAGTTAGAGGGCGGCAATTGATTGGGAGAGGCTGGAGGTGGGACGCCAGAAATAAATCCGCTCCTGCCTCTTTAATAGTTAGGCTGAGATTGTGTCCATCAAAAAATATACATGCCTAGTGAGAAGTGTGAATGAAGAGTTAGTGTCATGAATCTGTTTCTTCTCCTCTGCCCTGTACCTGGAAAACATGGAAGTCCAAGACACAGGAGAGCTTACTGACCTGGCAATAACTGAAGGTGGGTATTGGGACCTGAAATTTTCTGTCCCCTGTCAACTGCTCCCCACCTCCACCGACTATCATACGCACACAGAACCTAGCTGATTGAAAAGGTCACATTAAACATTAAAGCCATGAAATTCAAGAGAAACATAGCAGAAAATACAAGTTTTTTTCATGGCTGGAGATTCAAAGATTTCCTTTCTTTGTATTATGTATACACACCATGAAAGGGAGTAGGGTTAAAGGGGTCCCTTTCAAAATGAGCAGGTGATCTGATATTTATGGTTGTGTTGGAAAGATGAAAAGGCAGTTGAAAATTTTCTTGGCATCACTCCAATTTTTTCATCTAGTTCAATTTGAGCGTTTTTGAGATACTGATGCTTAGAGTTACATCGCATCAGTTCACTTAACACATTACAGAAGGCCCATTATGTTAGATAAAACTGTCACTTAAAATAACCGATTTAATAAGACATTAGAAGGCAGTATAGGTCTCAGCACTTGAGAATTTACACATTCATTTATGTGTTATTAAATATTTCAGAAGGGGGTTTGAAACCAAACTTGCTCAATTAGTACTTTTTTTTTATTACCTTTTACTTGACTTGAACAGATGACTATGCATCCATGAACTGGATCTGCACAGGAGTTTACACGTCAATAGGTTTTGCCTATTTCTTCACTCTTTGTTGTAATTTATATACAAATAGCTTGCGTATCAACTTCCAATGGCTGCTTTAGTTGAATTTAAATGCTGAATTTGATCACTCTCCTTTTTAGGCAGTCCCTCAGGATCAATGATAATTTGCTTCCACTCTGATTGGGGTGGCACGGTGGCACTGTGGTAAGCATTGCTGCCTCTCATTGCCAGGGACATGCGTTTGACTCCCAGCTTAGGTCACTGTCTGTGTGAAGTCAGCACATTCTCCCTGTGTCTGCATGGGTTTCCTCCTATGGTCCAAAGGTGTGCGGGTTAGGTTGATTGGCTATGCCAAATTCTCCCTCAGCGTACCCAAACATGGGCTGGAGTGTGGGGACAAGGGGATTTTCACAATAACTGCATTGCAATATTAAGCCTACCTGTGACTAATAAATAAACAAACTTAATAAATAAATCTGATCTGATGTTCTCAGAGTTGGCTGAGAGTCAATGTGTGATCTGTGGAATCTGCCACATATGGGGAAGGTGCTGCTTGAAGGGTTAGGTGGGTGGGTTGTCTGGAAGTTTGTGCACTCCCTCTTCATGCCTTGACAACTTCTCTGCACATTCCCGAAGTTTCTCGATGATTGGAGCCTTCTGTTTCGGTCGGCATAAGCCAGGTACAAGCCTTGGAGTCTACGGGTATTTTTGACCTCTTGATGGATGCTTTGAGAATATCCATAAGCTTTTCTGCTGTCCTCGTGGGAGTCTTCTGTCAAGGCTGATTTCCCAGTAGAACAATTGCTTCATGAGTCTTGTGTCAGGCATATGATCTACCTAGCAAGGGGACCTGATTTTCAGTTATTAGTGAGCATCTCAATGCTGGGCAAGTTGGCTTGAGAGCACGAGAGAGATAGAGAGAGAGAGAGAGAGAGAGAGAGAGAGAGAACCATCTTTCTGGCCACTGGATTTGGAAGGCATTACGGATGGTATTTCTCCAATGCTCTGAGGTGCCTATTGTAGATTGTCCAAGTCTCTGAAGATTATAGTTTAAAGTTTATTTTGTTAGAGTCAGAGAGGTTTACAGTATGGAAACAGGTTCGTCAGCTGAACTTGTCTATGCCACCTAGTTTTTAATCATTAAGCTAGTCCCAATTGCCAGCATTTGGCCAATGTCCCTCTATGCCAATTTTACCCACAAACTGTCTAGATGCTTTTTAAAAGACAAAACTGCATCCGCCTTTACTACTACTTCTGATAGCCCGTTCCAGACACTCACTATTGTGTGTAAAAAAATTGCACCTGTGGACCCTTTTGTACCCCTCTCATTTTAAAACAATGCCCTCTAGTTTTAGACTCCCCTACCTTTGGGAAAAGATATTGACTATCTATTTTATCATTGTCCCTCCTTATTGTACAGACCTCTATAAAATCACCCCCAAGTCCCCTACGCTCCAGGGAATAAAGTACCGATCTAGCCAGCCTCTCCTTATAACTCAAGCCATCAAGTCCCGGTAGCATCCTAGTAAATCTTTTCTGCACTCTTTCTAGTTTAATAATATCCTTTCCATAACAGGGTGACCAGAACTGTACAAAGTATTCCAAGTGTGGCCTTACGATGCCTTGTACAACTTCAACAAGATGTTCCAACTCAAGTATTCAATGTTCTGACCAATGAAATCAAGGATGTTGCATGCCGTCTTCACCACCCTGTCCACCCGTGACTCCACTTTCAAGGAACTATGAACATATATCCCTAGACCTCTTTGTTCTAAGCTCTCCCCAATGCCCTACCATTAACTGAGTAAGTCTTGCCCTGGATATCTACCAAAATGCATCACCTCGCATTTATCTAAATTAAACTCCATCTGCCATTTGTCAGCCCACTAGCACAATTGATCAAGGTCCCACTGCAATCCTAGGTAACTTTCTTCACTGTCCACTATGCCACCAATCTTGGTGTCATCTGCAAACTTACTAACAATGCCTCCTAAATTCTCATCCAAATCATTAATATAAATGACAAATAACAGTGGACCCAACACCAATCCCTGAAGCACACCGCTGGTCACAGGCCTCCAGTTTGAAAAACACTCCTCTATAACCACCCTCTGGCTTCTGTCATGAAGGCAATTTTCTTTCCAATTGGCTACCTCACACTAGATCCCGTGAGATTTAACTTTAGCAAAACAACCTACCACACGGTACTCTGTCAAAGATGTCACAAGTAGGCTTACATTAACACTGCAATGAAATTACTGTGAAAATCTACTTGTCGCCACACTCTGGCACCTGTTCGAGTACACAGAGAGTTCAGCGTGGCCAATGCACCTAACCAGTACATTTTTCAGTCTGTGGGAGGAAACCAGAGCACCCAGAGGAAACCCAAGTTGATACTCCACACAGACAGTGACCCAAACTTGGAATTGAAGCTGGTCCCTGGCACTGTGAGGCAGCAGTGCTAACCACTGTGCTACAGTGCTGTTCAGTGAAAGGCCAATTTTCACATATACTTCAGGGAAGTCAGAAATGACCTGGAGCTCAGTTTCTGAGCGCAGACACAAATATCATCTGCATAATGAGTCCTATTGCTGAGTTTGGAGAGATGTTGGCTTTGGATTAAAAGCAAGATAAGTTGAACAGTTTCCTGTCTGTTCTGTAAATTATCTCCATGCAAATGGATCATTTGCGAGAGGTATGGTAATGGAGCGAGGCTGACAGGAAAGAGGTTTGGTGCAATGACACAGCCTTGTTTGACCCCAGCCTTCACTGAGATAGGTTCAGTGGTGGTTCTGTTGGCTTAAATGTCACAGTAGAGGAGGCAGAGGATGGTGACAAATTTCTGAGAGCAGCCAATTTAGAGGCAGATACTCTATAAGCCTTCACAGTTGCTTCTGTGAGATTAAGAAAAGGTCATGTAGTCGTTAGTGTCGATTCTGATATTTTTCATAAATTTGCTGCACAGAGAAGATCATGTTTGTGGTGCCTCTCAATGTGTGAAAATCACACCATTCCTCTGGAAGGAACTCTTCAGCCAAGGAAGGAGGCAATTGAGAAGGGTCTTTGCAATGATCTTTCTTGAGGTAGACAGCAGGAAGATTCCTTTGTAATCACTGTAATCTATGACATGTCCCTGAAATAAATTCCCAGATCAGGAAGATGAGGCTGTGTAGCCGTGCCAGGTGTATTTCTCTGCTATGCGAGGGTGGCACAGTGGTGAGCACTGCTCTCTCACAGCACCAGGGACCCAGGTTCAATTCCGACCTTAGGTCACTGTCTGTATGGAGTCTGCACCTTCCCCGTTTCTGCATGGGTTTCCTCCGGGTGCTGCAGTTTCCTCCCACAATCCAAAAGGCGTGCTAAATTCCCCCTCAGTGTATCCAAACAAGCGCCAGAATGTTGCAACTAGGGGATTTTCACAGTAAATTCATTGCAGTGTTAACGTAAGCCTACTTGTGATACTAATAAATAAATAAGCTTATGTTTCAGAATTTTGACTATTCTAACATGCTGATGGCCAGACTTCAATATTACACCCTCTCTAAATTTGAGGTCATCCAAAACTCTGCTGCCTGTGACCTAACTCACACCAAATCCCACTAGCCCGTGTTCACTGACTTACAATAGCCCCTGGTTGAGCAGCCCTTCAATTTTAAGATTTTTATCTTGGCTTTCATAAGCTTACTTCTTCCAAACTCTGTAATCTTCTCCAGCTCTATCATCCAAGATATCTGCACCTCTCTAATGCTGCCCTTCGCCATCCTGGATTTTAATTGTTGACTGTGCCTTCTGCTGTCTGGGCTCCATGCCCTGGAATTTCTGCCCTAAAAAAGGACTGCACGGTGGCTAGCACTGCTGTGTCACAGTGCCAGGGTCCAGGGTTCAATTCCCAGATTGAGTCTCTGTCTGTGTGGAGTTTGCACATTCTCCCCGTGTCTGCGTGAGTTTCCTCCAGGTGCTCTGGTTTCCTCCCACAGTCCAAATACGTGCACATTAGGTAGTTTGGCCATGCTAAATTGACCCTAGTTTCAAGAGGATTAGCAGGGTAAATATGTGGGGTTATGGGAATAGGGTGGGATTTTTGTTGGTGCAGGTACATGGGTCAAACAGCCTTCTTCTGTATTGTAGGGATTCTATGATAAACTTTCCACCTTTCTTTCCTCCTTTGAGAGGCTCTTTATAATCTACTTATTTGACCAAACTTCTGCTCATCTATCCTAATATTTCCTGGCACAGCTTGGTGTAATATTTTATTTTATAATACCCGTGTTGAGTCTGGAAATGTTTGACCATGTGAAAGGTGTGATGTCAATACAAATTGTGATTGAATGCAGGAATGCAACTCCATCAAGCCATAGCTGGAATGTTAAACCAGCAACTGTTCACCTGCTTTCATCAGTAATGAAGACAATGCAGACATCAGACAGAAGAGCATTATGAATTCAATTTAATGTGGACATTATCACTTTCTAAGATACAGATAATAAATAAAGCTGGAGGGTGGTTTCTGCCCTGTGACAAGGGTGGGACCTGCTATAAACCTGGTAATCCCCAGTTCAGTTCAAGGATCAGTGATAACCAGTGCTATTTTGAATCAAAAAAGTCAATTCAAATTAAGTCCAATCCTGGTCCCCACGAGGATCCAAGCTGACAAGACATGACATTACATCTCATCTCGGGCTTGATCAAACAAGATCCAAGCTGACAGGATGAGGCATTGCACCCCTTCCCGGGCTTGATCTAATGTTTTACATTAGCCAAAAGGCCAAGACGGCTTTGAAAAATTGCACCAGATAAAGTCTCGGTTTAACCTCATTGGTTACCCTGGTCTTTTACTCTACCCTAACCACAACCACTGGCATCAACACACCCCCCCCAATGCAATGGGCCAGCCCTGCCCCCTGATCATGGTTTCACCTCTGCCAGGTAAGTTTTAAGAGTCAGTAAATTTATAGTCAGTCTTTTTATAATCTGGAGTAGGGGACAAGGGATAGAAGAGGTTCCAAAGAGAAGTCCCAGATAAGAGGCAGAAAAAGGGGACGTAAACAGGCCCCAGTTAAGTAAAAAAGGAGCAGAGAAACAGATCACTTAATGAAGAGATTCCAAGCAGCAAGTGCGCTGTGGGTTGGTTGTGCAACAGGGACATAGGAGTGGACCCGGCAACTGCTTGTTAGTCCAGTTTTGTGGAAAATGTTGAGTTTAAAGGAACCCTGAGAGCTTTTAACAGTTAGTGTATGCAGACCAGAAAGTGGAAACAGAAGATTTGATCTCTCCATTTGATCTCTTTAGAGGAAAATGTAACTGGGTTGTTTAGTAAGTTTGCGGATAGCGACAAGGACCAGGAGATAGATCAGTTGGAGACTTGGGCAGAGAGATGGTAGATGGATTTAATCCGGACAAATGTGAGGCAATGCATTTTGGAAGGTCTAACACAGATAGGAAATATACAATAAATGGCAGAACCCTTAAATGTATTGATAGGCAAAGGGATCTGGGTGTACAGGTACAGAAGTCACTGAAAGTGGCAATGCAGGTGGAGAAGGTAGTCAAGAAGGCAGTTGGCATGCTTGCTTTTAAAAATTGGCAAATCACGTTGACGCTTTATAGAACCTTAGTGAGGCCGCAGTTGGAATATAGTGTTCAATTCTGATCGCCACGCTATCAGAAGGATGTGGGAGCTTTGGAGAGGGTACAGAAAAGATTTACCAGGATGTTGTCTGGTATGGAGGGCATTAGCTATAAGGAAAAGTTGGAGAAACTTAGTTTGTTCTCACTGGAGTGACAGAGTTTGAGGAGCAACCTGATAGAAGTCTACAAGATTATGAAAGGCATGGACAGAGTGGACAGTCAGAAGATTTTTCCCAGGGCGGAAGAGTCAATTACTAGGGATGTAGATTTAAGGTGCGAGGGGCAAGTTTTAAAAAAGATGTACAAGGCAGTTTTTTTTTGTTACACAGAGTGGTGGGTGCCTGGAACTTGTTGCTGGGGGAGGTAGTGGAAGCAGATATGGTAGTGACTTTTAAGGGGCGTCTTGACAAGTACATGAATGAGATGGGAATAGAGGGAGATGGTCCCCGGAAGGGTAGGGAGTTTTAGTTAAGTTGGGCAGTATGGTTGGTGCATGCTTGGAGGGCCAAAGGGCCTACTCCTATGCTGTAATTTTCTTTGTTCTTTGTACAATTAGAAATCTTGCAAAAAACCTGATGAGGAAGGGAGTTTAAAGAACTTATTTGCTCTAAAGTTAAAATAATAGTGAGCAGAGTTTTCGGTTCTCAGCGAGAGATACCAACTGATGAAAGGTCCACTGAATGCTCACAAGCCTGCCAGAGAAAAACTGAAACTGAGTTAACCCAAGTGAGAAATCTTTGTATTCTGAGAGTGATAAATCTTCAATGGGGTTCTGTGCCTGTAAAGGTTGCTGGGATAAAATGACGAGTGAGTTTTTAAATCATTTTCTGCTATCTGACTTGGAATCTTTCCAAACTTTTTGTCTAGTGTAATACAGTTCATTTATTCTTGTTTAATTAATGTTTTATTCTTTCTTTGGCAGTTCATCAGCAGACTTCTGTGAATCTGATCAGTAAGTGCCCTCCATCGTTCAACACAATTTTGAAGTTAGAAGCCAGCATGGGATCGGACTTATGCAATATTACCATCAGCTGGGGTAATAACAAGAAGCTTAGTGTCGCTCTCCAATAAAGTACCATGTGGTGGTCATGATTACTATGGGAAAATTACTGTCAATTACCATCAATTGGTGTATTCCCCATATAATATCTCTATCAATCAGAGTTTACTTGTTAATCATTCAGCATGCCCTTCTCACACAGTACAAATTTGTTCTTTCCCTGATGTTTCCTTGCGAATAGTCCTGATGAGAGCAGAAGACGAAAAACTTCAACAAAAAAGTCAATTTTTCAGTAATTATGACTGTCTGGGATCCAGACTCCTTTGCAGACATGTCTTTTTATTTGACAAAAGCAACCTCTTAAACCTTTCAAAGTCTCATGGAATTAAAACAATGTTTATAGGTCTGTTGAAGGGTCTTGGTGAAACTAGTCATAGGGTTGAAGTAAACTGGGCTAAATCTCAAAGTTTCCAATTGTTTTTATAAAGTCAAGTGACAATTCAGGCTCTGTTGTCAACTAAGAGGGTTACAAAGGATTTAAATCAAGTGCTAGAATCCAATCTAATGCAGATTACTATTAGGTGGTTCCTGTTTCCTGGATGAGCATCCATTGAAAGCACTTTAAGAAAAATCAGCTTACGTCAATTAATTCAAAAGAACTCTTTCTTACAGAGTACATAGAAGATTAAGCAATATTTCGGCATTTAAACTCTGCATTACTGAAGTTCCAGTTCTCTCGGATGCCTGACGCAAAAGGGAATTCACATCCACGAAAGGTCAAGGTCTGTTTTCCCAAGTGCAAAACACCTACTGCTTTTCACAGAAGTTTTACTGAGGCAAAAGGATTAGCCTATGACAGGGTAGAAAGATTTTGATGTGGCCAACAGAATACTTATTATTTGCACCTAGATTATCAGAGGTTATGATTGATTTATGGTAATGTTGTTTGTACAAGATATCAAATCTTTAATGTAACACTGGTCATCTATTTTTGAAAAGTCTTCAATGATTAAATGGTATGTGCAAGAATGCAAAACAGATGGACTGTCAAGGACCTGAAAAGTGAGAGGGAGTCAAATTAGTGCCGATAACAGAGAAGGTGGAACTTTAGAAACACACTGACACAGTCACTTCAAAAGAAGTTCAGGAAGACAAAGGATGCAAGTGTGTGTGTGTGTGTCTGAGAGCAGAAAAAACTTGGCAAAAGCTGGCAGAAGGCAGCTATAAAATTTAATGGAACTAGTCCGTGAGAAACACACTGCAAATTGTACTGTAACTCAAAATACATTAGCAGGGAGATTTAATAGGTTAGTCGCTCACATTTTCATAAATCCTGGAAGAATGTAGCCATGATGTAAGCATTGAACTATTAGTAATAAATCTCAACAGGCATCAAAACTCATTGTCAAATTTCCAAAGATGTCTAACAGAAAGAGACATCTTCAAAGTAGCACTAATCCATGAAAATTATAGTTTGTATTTTCACAATTTTGTTCGAGAGGGAGTCATACCAGCACAAGAGGCCACCATTCAGCCCATCCATTCAGTCCCATTCCCCACCTTTAGCTCTGCAAGTTTAATTCCCCTCCAGTGACTATCCAATTTCCTTTTGAAACCATTGACTGTCTCTACCTCCACACTCTTGTAGGAAGTGAATTCCAGATCATTAGCACTCACTGCATAAAAAGTTCTTGTGTCTCTTGCCCAAAACCTAAACAAGTGTCCCTTTGATCTTGTATCTCCAGCTAATGAGAACAGTTTTTCTTTGATAACTTGCCACTGCGTTCCAGCTCTGACATAAGCCAATATTCTGGGCAGCAAACAACAAGAATGTTTAAAGATAGGAAAAAGGTCATGTAACTCAACAAACCCAATTCTTAGATCCATTCAACTTTTCACCACAAAAATCCTTTATCAGAAGTTAATTTTAATGATAGCAGCCATTAACACAGCACACAAAACCATGTGGAAAAGACAAAGAGGTGTGGGAGAGTGAGAGAGGACACAGAGCTAACAGGAGATAGGGAAAGAGATGGAGAGGGAACACAAGAGAAAGAGACCAAGAGAGCACTGAAAAGGAGAGAAAACAGAAAAGGAGAAGGCAGAGAAATAAAGAGAAAGTAAGCAGGGACAAGAATAAAAGGAAGGCACAAAAGAGCATATGGGCAAGTGAAACAGCGGCCCCAAAAATAAGAGAGAGAGGATCATACATGAATGAGGGTAGAAAATTATACAAAAAGAGTAAAAGCGAGAGCACATGCACAAGATATAGAGAGGGGGAGAGGTGAGAAATATAAATTACACCTAGGTGGTGATGGAATTGGCCCTGACTGTAAACTCCCGCACATTTGGGAATGCAGAAGTGTACTGCATGAAGTCCCACATCCTCAACAGATCAGGGATGGTGACACACTGCTAATCTCTGCCCTCATTCTCTTCTGTCCATTACAGGTATCAGCATTCTCTTCAGGCCCAATCCTATACGTCTACGATTCCGGAACTGCATCCACAAATCAGATTGTAACAAAGAATTTGTGTGCCTTTGTATAGCACCTTTCACAATCTCAACGGAGCTCCAATGCACCTTACAACAAATGAAACACCTTTAAAATAGTGATTATTGTAATGTACGGATCTAACATGATATTTTATTAGATGCACTCAGTCTGTGTCAACTTGAGCTATGCTAATCCATTCGTTCAATTAGTCAGAGCGGTGAGCAAATGCTCATCTTTAATGAAGTGTGTGCAGGACAGCAATCAAAAAGAAAATTCCTTTGCAATGTATTTAGACTGCAGTCAAAATTATCTCATTCATTCTTGCTGCCTGATTTTTCCGTGGAAATACAAAAAAATCCACCACAAAACTCCATTGCACTTAAAAAAGATACAATTACATATCGAATGGTATCCGAGTGTTTACTACTTGTTCAGCAAAGAAATTATTTAAATGCTCTATTTAAGGCTCAAGTGGATATATATCATGTTTCGCACTTCAGTGTTTTATCACATCACAGCATATTCCTTTGTGAGCATCTTAAAAACTCAAACTGAGGGGTTTCAGCGAAAGAGGAGACAGCATGCTTGACAACAGGAAAATAGACACAAATTCCCACTTCCTGAAACATACTTATCTGGTATTACAGCTTGATTTGAAGTTCAGTATGTTGATTTTAAAGCATCCAGGAGTGTTTGCATAATTTCAAAGAACAAAGAAAATTCCAGCACAGGAACAGGCCCTTCGGTCCTCCAAGCCTGCACTAACCGTGCTGCCCAACTAAAATCTTCTGCCCTTCTGGGGATCATGTCCCTCTGTTCCCATCCTATTCATGTACTTGTCAAGACACCCATTAAAAGTCACTATTGTATGTGCTTCCACTACCTCCCCCTGCAGCGAGTTCCAGGCACCTATCACTGTGTAAAAAAACTTGCCTTGTACGCCTTTAAATCTTGCCCCTCGCACCTTAAATCTATGCCCCCTTGACTCTTCCACCCTCAGAAAAAGCTTCTGACTATCCTTCTGACTGCTTCCTTCATTTAAGGAACAGTTGATAGGGAAAGAGAGGGGGGTGAGAAAGAGGGGAGAAGAGAACATTTTTGTGTTCTATCTACAATAGCTGGCTACAATTTGACATTCCAAGATAATTCATTGCCTGAATTTTTGATTTTGCTGATGCACTCTTGTTGATTTCCTGCTTCTCATCACAAGAAGAAGAGTAACTGAAGGAACACAGGGAAGAAAGATCAAACTGTCCAAATGCAATTTTGGATCAGAACAGTATGGATTACTGCTCCAAGAATCTCTGCTCCAATCTCCAACAGTGCTTCCCCAATTTTTCTTCTATTGCCATGGTGATAGTGATTCACACCGAGTATGGCTTCATAAATAAGAGCAACTGTTTTGCTCCTATCCAAAACAAACATCCCTCAGTGTGAGCTCAGATGTCATGCGCTAGAAGGTCACAAGTGCACACCACCCACCCAAGTAATGGTCGTTGGCTACTAACCATAAGGGAAGGCTGAGCTGATATTTCCCTCTCCATAGCTCAGGGTCACAGAAGTCAGTAGCATCTCATCTGTTGCTTCACATAAAAACAGCTAAACTAGAACAGACTAGGGGTCAAACTTGGGGCATTTTGGCTTTATGGCTTTGTATTTTTGTACTGCATTACTTCAGGTAAAAAAACTACAAATATAATTTAGAAAAATTGCAAAGAAACTTGCCCTTTGTGCCCCCCCATCCCCCCATCCTCACAATAAAGACTAATTTCAACTTAAACAAAATTCCCATTGTTTTCACCAGCGTACCTGGGATTCTAATGTGTAGGGATCCAAACACAAGTCAGATCAATCTAGTACAGCACTCAAATGAAAGCTGATGGATATAAGCACAGAAGCATTTTGCCACAAGGAGAAAAACCTAAATAAAAAGAGATTGCAGAAGAAATAGAATAAGACAGAATTGTTTCCCCTCAGACCCATATATGCAAGCAACTGCTGAGTCAATGGACTGGGCCATTCACAAGAGGCATTTTGCAGGGAGGCTGTCAGATTTGCTGAGTTTCTCCAGCAATTTTTGTTTCCAATGCCATCATCTGCAATATTTTGCCTGTATATGGATCATTTAACCTATTTGTTAATTTGAAGTTCCATTCATTTCTATAAATGTTTGCCAGCGAAGAGTTTTACCAATTACAGTTACTTCCACACAAGCTAATCTGGGTGTGAATGATTGCACTGAGTTTTAGCACTTCCATGATTACACTGGCCCTAACCTCTAAATTCACTCTAAACTTCTAATTGCCAAAATTAGTGCAGCAGTAACGCAGCAAAGATTTTGCATCGAAGGCTCAGATTCCAGACGCCAAGCTTTTCTTGGGATGCCGATCTGTCTCTTGCGCACTTCAGGCAAGTCCTGATTTTTGTATTAAATTTCCAACATCTGTTGCTTGCCTGCCAATAGTTTAAAAATACATTTGGGCAGCATAAAATTCTGTTCAATTATGTTAAATAACTTTAAATTTCAAAGCAATTCATGGACAATTTCCTGGCTAGAATCTTTAACAACATCAAGCAAGGCCATACTGCCACAGCAAATGCAATTCAAGTCTGACTGAAAGTGCAGCTGTAAACAAAGTTGCACAGGATTCCATTGCAGTACTAAAGGAGGAAGTACAATTTCAGGCGATAGACAGATATGCCCTTCAAGAAAGTTCTATCACGCTTCAGAGTTTAATTTGGCAAATTTGGCACTGTGGTTAGCACAGCACCAGAGGCCCAAGTCTGTGCCAAGTCTGCGCGTGTTTCCTCCAAGTGCTTCTGTTTCTTCCCACAGTCCAAAGATGTGCAGGTTAGGAGGATGGGCCGTGATAAATTGTCCCTTATTGTCCCAAGATATTTAGGTTAGGGGGATTGGCCATGGAAAATATGAAGGTTTATGGGCATAAGGTGGGCTTGAGGAAAATGCTTCTGAGAGTCAGTGCAGACTCAATGGGCCGAATGACCTCCTTCTGCACTGAAGGGATTCTATGAAATGTAACAGATTTATTCTTCAATGTCATTGCAGCTTGGTGTCTACGAAAAACTCTTTTGTGCTCTGCTGTCATCTGCATTGATGTTAAAATAGAACATTCTCCCAATGCCCCAAACTTCCAAACTTTTAGCTCTGTTCAAATCACAAAATGCTTCCAAAGAAGTTGGTACCAGTTTGTAAATTGTTGAATGTTAGTGTGGCCACCCAAATATTCACATGTACAGATCAAGATACGATTCAAAGGATTTATTGTAATCTTTGAGATTACTGTAAATATTTCATAAATGGCTCACAAACTCCATTTTTATGTCCTTTCCTTCAGTCAGCAGTCATAAACTAATGCTTAGGTAAAGTATATCAAGTTGAATATTGGATGCCTTGGTGGTTATTTTCCAGACGTCGCTGGATTCCGGGGAAGTGCCGGAAGATTGGAAAACGGCTAATGTTACGCCGTTGTTTAAGAAGGGTGCCAGGCAAAAGGCAGGGAGTTATAGGCCTGTTAGTTTAACGTCTGTGGTAGGTAAAATGTTAGAATCCGTCATCAAGGATGAAATAGCGAGGCATCTTGAGGGGAACTGCTTGATAGAGCAGACGCAGCACGGTTTCCTTAAAGGGAAGTCGTGTCTGACAAATTTACTGGAGTTCTATGAGGATGTGTCTAGGGCGGTAGATAGAGGAGAGCCGGTGGATGTGGTCTTTCTTGATTTTCAGAAGGCGTTTGACAAGGTACCTCACAAGGGGTTATTGCAGAAGGTAAGGGGACATGGAGTTGGGGGTAGGGTGTTAGCGTGGATAGAGGACTGGTTGTCAAACAGGACGCAGAGAGTGGGGGTCAATGAGTGCTATTCGGATTGGCGGATGGTGACTAGTGGAGTGCCCCAGGGGTCGGTGCTGGGGCCTCAGCTGTTTACCATTTATATAGATGATCTGGAGGAGGGAACCGAGTGTAGGGTGTCGAAATTTGCTGATGACACCAAAATTGGTGGAAAGGCAAATTGTGCGGAGGGTCTACAGAAGGATCTAGATAGGCTGGGCGAATGGGCCAGGAAATGGCAGATGGAATTTAATGTTGGCAAGTGCGAGGTGGTCCACTTTGGTAGGAATAATGGTAGGAAGGATTATTACTTACGTGGAGAAAAACTGCAGCAGGCGACGGTGCAGAGGGACCTCGGGGTCCTTGTGCATGAGTCGCAAAAACCCAGCTTGCAGGTGCAGCAGGTGGTCAGGAAAGCAAATGGGTTGCTGGCCTTCATAGCGAGGGGGATTGAATATAAAAGTAGGGAGGTCTTGCTGCAGCTGTATAGGGCATTGGTGAGGCTGCAGCTGGAGTACTGTGTGCAGTTTTGGGCCCCGTACTTACGCAAGGATATTTTGGCCTTGGAGGGAGTGCAGAGGAGGTTTACTAGGCTGATGCCGGAGTTGAGGGGGTTGAGCTATGAGGAGAGGCTGAATAAATTAGGCTTGTACTCGTTAGAGTTAAGAAGAATGAGGGGAGATCTCATTGAGACGTATAAGATGATGAATGGGATGGATAGGATAGAGGTGGAGAGACTCTTCCCGCTCAGAAAGGATAATAGGACTAGGGGGCACAGCCTCAAGATAAAGGGGGGGGGGGGGGCAGTTTAGAACGGAGTTGAGGAGGAACTTCTTCACTCAAAGGGTGGTGAAACTCTGGAATTCTCTGCCCATTGAAGTGGTGGAGGCTGCCTCGCTAAATATTTTTAAGACGCGGGTTGATGGGTTTTTGATAAGAGGGGATTAAGGGTTATGGGGAGAGGGCGGGAATGTGGAACTGAGCCAAGACAGATCAGCCATGATCTTATTGAATGGCGGGGCAGGCTTGAAGGGCTAGTTGGCCTACTCCTGCTCCTATTTCTTATGTTCTTATGTTCTTATTATGAATTCTGGGAGCCAGAAGATGGAACCATGCCTTTAGAACTAAAATTCTGCAGCTTCCAACTGGTTGGTCAGCTGATGCAGTAAGTGTGACACCTTGGGTGCACATCCATATAAAAACTCCTACACCCTTACAATATAACAACTGTTGCGATGTGCCTTTCAGGAACAGCAGCATAATATCAATAGAAGAGAAATGTATCATGTGATCAGTCTTAGTTTCACTTTTGCTTTGAGCAGAGCACAGAGCACAGCTCTGATATCTTCAAATCATTATATCTATAAACAATTGTTCTCATCTACCTAGAACATAGAATATAACAGCGCAGTACAGGCCCTTCAGCCCTCGATGTTGCGCCGAGCAGTGAAACGAATCTAATGACCCTGTAACCTAAACTGATCCAATGTTATCCATATGCCTATCCACTGACCATTTGTACGCCCTTAAAGTTGGCGAGTCCACAACTGCTGCAGGCAGGGCATTCCATGCCCTTGCTACCCTCTGAGTAAAGAACCTACCACTGACATCCATCCTGTAATTACCACCTCTCAATTTAAAGCTATGTCTCCTCGTGTTAGCCGTAACCTTGTGTACAACAGAGAGAGATGATAGTTTGACTCCATTCAGGTAACCGCATTGTATTTATAAGCAAAATAAAAAATTGCCAATTTCCTGAAGGCAGCCCTTCATGGAACAAAACATAAGGGCAATGTTGATAAATTTGCAATTTCATACTCAATGTCCAGGATCATGATTTGGCATTCATGACGTCGTTTAGTCATTGTTCCCTATGCTTCAAGAAAGCCACTATTCAAATACAAAATTGACATTGTTAATAATTATTGCCTTAAAGAGTTATCTGCTGACCAAAATTCACTAGACAAAATGAGAAGCTGTCTCACTTAGTATTATTTAAAACATTATTACAGCTTAAGCATAATGTAGGATGCGCTGCTCAATTACTATCGTTACTTGCCTTCTGGCAGATCACTTCTAGAGAAAAAATTCAGAGCATCAGAGCTCCTGCCACGTGTTTAGAGTTTATTTATTAGTATCACAAGTAGGCTACTTTTCACAGTAACTTAATTGCAGTGTTAATGTAAGCCCACAAATAGGCTTACATTAACACTGCAATTAAGTTACTGTGAAAATCCTTGAGTCACCACACTCCAGAACCTGTTCGGGTACACTGGGGGAGAATTTAGCCTCGCCAATGCACCTAACCAGCACGTCTTTCAGACTGTGGGAGGAAACCCACATGAGGAGAATGTGCAGACACTGCATGGACAGTGACCCAAGACCCGGATCTTGGCACTGAGATGCGGCAGTGCTAACCACTGTGCCACCATGCTGCCCATCATGTGGGGAATGGCATAAAAAGACTTCCTGGGGCTGCAAAGAGACAGAGAGAGACAATCCATATCCAAAACATATTACAATGGGGACAAAGGGATTAGGAAAAAAGTGAATGGAGACCTGCCAGGATGAAAACTAACTCTGTCAGTGACTGCACAGTCAACCGGCAGATTAGAAGACAAGAACAAACAAGATTCACAATCCTCGTGGAGAAACTTCTTCTCCCATCTCAGTCCTAAATAATCAGCGTCTTCACTTGAGACTATACTCCCCATCTTTTAGATTTCTCAACCGGCAGAAACAATGGACAGAATTCCCCCATATCACTGCCAATAGGTTCAATGGTGATGGGGACCGAATTCAGCATGAGGCCCAAAAATCAGTATTATGCTGGCATGAATTTCTTGTGGGATTTTTCGCTGGTGCCTTCTATGGCTAATCAGAATTCTCAGTGGACGTCAACATGAAGGTGAATTACATTCTGCTAATGGGATGCAGGTAATGGCCAAACCGGAATTCCCCAAGGTGCCTGATTCTCCATGATGCCAGTGGGAAATCACAGCTGGGAAAACCTGGTGTGCAGAAACTGGGACTTACTTGAATAATGCCTGGGGCTGCCTCCAGATTTTGGGATGGAGGCTACCAGCAACCTCCAGACCCCAGAACATCACAGCAATCGGTTTGGGAAGCATTTTTCAGGTCGATCTTCCAGCTTCACAGTCATCCAGGAAGTCCATCTTGCAGTCTCAGTATGTTCCTTGAGATTCATCTTTTTTCAGGAGGTCCAAATTCTTTCAATGGTGGGTCAATGATTTTGGGCACCTTTTAATGGCACTCAGATAATGACAGCAAGACACACACTATCGAGCCCACCTCAGCACAGAACATGGGCTAAACCCTGGGTGAATTAATAGCGTTGTGAATCATCTTTGTTCTTGTCCTTTAATCTGTTAGTTGACTAGTTAGGGGACACAGATGTGGAAAATATGGCATGGTTTCCTGTCAGCCTCTGAAGTGGGAAACACTCTCCCCCCCCACCCACCCACCACCACCACCATGGACTTAATCCCAGATGGGTGAATTTGCCCAATGTCTCAGCATCCACCCTATCAAGCCTCCTTCTGAGATTTGTAAATTTCACTCTAGAGAATATAGGCTCAATTTATTCAGCCTCATCATTGGTCCCAAGGACAGATTTAGTGAACCTGCACTGTATTTCCTCTAATATAAGTCATCCTTCTTTAAGGATGGAGACCCAAACTGCACATTATTCCAAATGTGGTCTCACCAAAGGCTTGTAAAATTTTTCATTCCTGTACTTTAGCCCCCTCAGAACAATGACCAACGTGCCACTTGTCTTCCTAATTGCATGCTCGACTAGCATATGCTAACTTTCTACATTTCATGGGAAGTGGGTAATGAAGTGGCCACTATGCCACCAATCTTAAGTGTCATCTGCAAACTTACTAACCATGCCTCCTATGTTCTCATCCAAATCATTAATATTAATGACAAATAACAGTGAGCCCAGCACTGATCCCTGAGGCACACTGCTGGTCACAGGCCTCCAGTTTGAAAAACAACCCTCCACAATCATCCTCTGGCTTCTGCTAAGAAACCAATTTTTATCCATTTAGGCACCTCACCCTGGATCCTGTGAGATTTAACTTTATGCAAAAAGCTACCATGTAGTACCTTGTCAAAGGCTTTGCTAAAGTCTGTGTGGACATCAACTGCACTGCCCTCATCTACCTTCTTGGTTACCTCTTCAAAAAGCTCAACTGAATTTGTGAAACGTGAGGCGGAATTTTACCAGCACATCCGCCCAGGTTTCACATGAAACCTGCCCGAGGCCAACGGAGAACGCCATTCTGAGCCGAGCCCACCCCTGGAATCAGGGCTGGCATGCTGGTAAAATTCCAGCCATGATTTTCCACTCACAAAGCCTTGCTGACTGTCCCTAACCAGTTCTTGCATCTCTAAATTCATATTGGTATTCCAGCAATCAACTTGAAAATGGCCTGTTAATGCCAACGTTCTGCTTCCTGTCGATTAACCAGCCCTCTATATGTTACATCCAACCCCACAAGACCTCAACCCTGCCCATTAAACATTTTATCAAATACCTTTAGGAAATTCAGATATCTACTGGTTCGTTTTTAACCTACCCTACTAATTATATCCTCAAAAAGTTAATACATTTGTCAAACGGGATTTGCCATTTGTAAAATAACATTGACTTGTTATAAGCATATTAAACTTAATAGATCCCAGTATTTTTCCAATGACTCACATTAGGCTAACTGGTCTCAAGCTCCCCATTTTTTCTCACTCTCCCTACTTCCTTGAAGAGTCGTATATCATTTGCCAATTTCCAAACTTGTTGGACTGTGCCTGAATCTAAGGAAATTTGGAAAACAATAGCTAGTGTATCCACCATCAGTGCAGCAATTTCATTTGGAACTCTAGGGTTGAAGCCATCAGGTCCTTGGAATGTGTCAGATTTTTGTCCCAAGTTTGAAATATTTTTTCCTCTGTTGATACTAATTACCTTAATTTCCTCTGTCTTTTTAGCTTCTAGGTTACCCTCTATTTCTGCACATTGTAGAAGACTCCAGGCTGCATTGGGAATGCCGTGCACAATTTTTATCTCCTTATTTAAGGAAGAATTATAGTTGCATTATAAGCAATTCAAAGGATCACTCACTCAATCAAGTCCTGAGATGAAGGGAGGTCAAGGGGTCTTTTAAATTATTTCATGGGAAGTGGGTGTGATTGGGAAGACACCCATTTGACCCATCCCTAATTACCCTCGAACTGTGTGACTTACAAGATCACTGCAGAGGGCAATTAAGAATCAATCACTTTAATATGAATCTGGAGTCACATGTAGGTCAGGCCAGGTAATTTTGGCAGTTTCCTTCCCTAAAGGGCATTAGTGAACCAAATTAGTTTTTACAACACAAAGTATCATCGATTGGTTACTGAGACTGATTTTCAATTTCAGAAATAATTAAATTTAACTTGCACCAGCTGCTGTGATGGTATTTGAACCCTGGCCCTCTGAGTTAGTGTATTTGGTTGGGTCTATGTTTATTGAGGTTTAGAAGGTCGGAGGTAATCTTATTGAAGCCTATAAGACCCTGAGGAGACCTTGATAAGGTGAATGCCGAGAGGATTTTTTTTTTAAATGGAGGAATCTAGAAATGAGGGGACACAGTTTAAAAATTAGAGGTTTCCTATTTAAGGCAGAGAAAAAGAAGAAATTTTCTGAGTGTTGTTAGTCTGTGAAACTCTCTTCCCTTATGAGCAGTAGAAGCTAGGACATTTGAGTATATTCAAGGCTGAGTTAGGTAGATTCTTGATTGACTAAGGATTTAAAAGATTTACGACTTACTCCTGAATCTAATGCTTGTGTTCTTCTGATGGAAAATGTTTGTTCACCGCCTCTTGCCATTTCCCTCATATCCATGGTAGGTTCTCCTGCATCTGCTTCTAAGGGACCAATGTTTTCTTTAGTTACTCTTCTCCTTTTGATATTTATAAAAACTCTTGCAATCTGTTTTAAAAAGTTTCATGCAATTCGTCTGTGATAACTATTTCCCAATGAATCTTTTTACTATGACATTAACTTTGCTCATCGCACATTAGATGCAAGATAGCTCCATCCCTAGTTTATTCTGCAACACGTTGCTCCTGTCATGAATATATTCTACAAACTCATCTTCTACATCAGTCTTGCTAATTTGACCATCCCATGATCTATGAAGATTAAAGCCCTCCACAACTGTTACATTGCCTTTGTTTAAAAAGTTCCAATAATTTCTTGTTTAATTCTCTGTCCAAAAGCATGACTATCAATAGAGTGCCAATAAACCAGTGTTTTCTGACTTGTTATTCTGAATTTACAACCATACTGATTCTACCTCAAGATTTTGAGGTCACATCCTCTCTCACTAATGTTCTTGTGTCATCCTTGATTAAGTACAACTGCTTCTCCTTTCCCATTATCATTCATAAGTATTGTGTATTCTGGAATATTTATTTCCCAACTTTGATCATCTCACAACCAGGTCTCTGTAACAATGATTAAATCCAAACCTTTTTGTGTCACTAGTTTATCTATCTCAGTGTAGATCCTTTGTGTTATTAGGAAAATAAAGATAGTTTTAAGGAATTTATATTTATATTGGTAAACATTAGAAAGCATAGTGTTAAGTGGGTTTAATTTAATCCTTCTGTGGAAGGATAAGTAAAAACCTATAGTTAGTTAGTTTCATGATGGACAAAGATGTTTGTATGTCTCGGGATTAGTTCAGTTACAGTTGTGTTTAGAGAAGGCTATAGCGTAAAGACTGAACAAAATAGCAGTGGTTATTTAGCAACTGGAGGCCCTTTTAAGATAGAGAAGCTTTTAAGTTTTAGTTTTAGCTCGATATTACATTTAGATACGGGACATCAAGGAGTGAACGTCTCTCAACTCTGCCAGAAGAAAGACTGGCCAGAATGGGAACTGTAAAAAGACAAACTTCCCAAAGGACCAGAAACAGTTTAGATATCTAGGAAACTGGGACAGAAAGAATGTCTTAACTTCTGTTGTTTTAAGAGAACATAGACCAAGGTATTGTTCATAAGAATTTAAGGAAGAGCAATCAAAATGTCCTGAGTTAAAGACAGTTACAGTAACTAGATTTGAAGTGGGACTGTTGACTTCAGAGCTAAATCAAAAGTTTGATGCCATTTTATTCAAATCAGGGAATTGAGAATTTAAGTAGTTGTGAACAGTTTGTACAGCAGTCAAGACAAAGAAATCCTAAACAGTGGTGTGAAATCTGGATTGGATTTGTGTTACAAATGGAGCAGAGGCTTTGTTTTTACAAGTGTCATTTGGGAAACCTGAACTGGATTCCAAAATATGAGTTTGGGAATGGAGTCTTGACACACACATGATAATTAGCTGGATGGATTCTGCAGAGAGATCCAGAGGCACTAACTTGACTTCAGAGCAGCGTGTGTGTATTGGATTGCAGCCAATTTGTGCACTTAGAGACATTGTTATAGACACCATTGTAGTGTAAGGTGTACTTTTTAATCTAAAATATGCATCCATCTTAAAATGTGCATAATTGTTTGACTAAAGGCCGAGTAAAGAGTACTGTATCATGTTCCAATTTTCTTCATATTTAATAAACGTTTTTCTCTTTTTGCTAAAAGCAGTGATCCTAAGATTCCATTCTTAAAAAAATAGTAGAAGTTACAGTCTTTTGATCCACGGTTCCATTCTGGGATCTTCCCACCAAGTTATAACAACTGGGATTGTAATAGTACATTCAGATAAACAACCTTCAATTTCCTTTCTTTACAAATTTCTATTCCCTTCAATTATGCTGTTCCCCAATGCACAATGTATGTTAAAGTCTTTGGGCGGAATTTTCTGACGACGCTCACCCCAAAACCTCTGTCTCTCGTGCTTCAAAATCTCCCCATCCCAGCACCCTCCTCCTCCTCCCCCCCCCCGTTAGTTTAAAACCCCACTGCCTCAGTTACAACGCTGGCTAGGACACTGGTCTCAGCCTGGTTTAAGTACAGCCCATCCCAACAGGCTCTTCCCTTAGTATTGGTACTGCTTGCTCTGAGTACTGGTGCCAGTGTCCGATGAATCAAAACAACTCCTTGCCACAGCCTTTTTGAGTCACACATTTAAATCTTTGAACAAAAACAAAAAAAATGCTGGAAAAATCACAGACAGCATCTATGGAGAGAATAGAGCCAATGTTTCAAGTCTAGATCAACCTTCAGAGCTGAAGTAGTACTGCTCTTTTCTCCAACAAGCATCTGTAGTATTTTGTTGTTATTTAATTCTTGAATCTGTTTGACCCTATATCAATTAGCATCCGGCTCAAGTATCATCCAGAGACAATTATCTTTAAATGTTCTACAATTTAATTTGGATCCTAGCTCCTCAAACTCTAACTGAACATAATTCCTGATTATACCTATTCCACTGGTTCTCTCGTGTACCACACTATGTCTCTCTCTCGCTCCAGGTTGCTCTCTAGAGTGAAGAGATGTCCTTAACCCTGGCACCTGGCAGGCAACACAACCTTTAGAGTTCCTTGTAACAGCTGCAGTATCTATCCCTCTAAGTATTCTGTCTCCTATTCCTATTGCATTCCTTTTCACTGCCCCACTTGACTGATAATCCTTCACCCTGGTGCCATGATCAGTCCACTCATCCATTTTGCAGACACTCTCACCCACGCAGGTAGCAATCACCTTATACCTGTTGGACAAAATCAGTGGCTGAGGGTCCTCTCCCACCACACGCTGGTTTGCCAAACCTGCCTGACTCGCGGTCTCATCCTCATGTCCCTGACCATCGACAAAATCAAAGATTCTGCCTAATCATCTCCCTGTTACCTGGATACTGCGTCCAGGTAACGCATCCCCTCTTTGAAGCCCAGTAATAACAGCAACTCAGACTCCAGCTCAAGCTGCAAGCACTTACTGCAAAAACATGGCACGGTTGTTCCTGATTGCAGTGCATTCCACTGATTCCAACATGCTGCAGTCACACCACACCACAATCCCTACCATCTCTGTCTAACCTTATTTATTTAATTAGCCATTAATTATGAAAGAAAAGCTACATTTTATTATATGGTTTTAAAAAACCCCAAGGAAAATGATAGAAAAGTACTCAGCAGGATTGGCAACATCTGGGCACAGCGAAACAGAGTTAACATTTCAGCTCATGGTCTTTCATCAATAAGTTTTAAGTGGAGAGAGTGGAAGAGAGAAATCTGTGATAGGGTTGAAGACATTAATTGACAAACAAGTTGTTGGGACAAGTAAAAACAAAAGAAGGATCCATAGGGCTGTGAATGACAGAATGGTGAACACTTGCCACCTGAAAGCCATTAAGACCAACACATGCAAAGAGATGGAAATAAACTTGGTGGGGTGTGAGATTACAGCCTGAAATTGCCAAACTTCACTCTGAGCCCAGAAGGCTTTTAAATCGCTAACTGAAAGACAAGTTTCTGTTCCACAAGCTTGCGGAGAATGTTTCCTATTTTCTGAGCTAACATCAATATTCCCTTTTGGTTTTCCTCACCATCCCTCATTTCACCACCTTAAAACCTGTTACTATTCCAACTTTTCCCAGCTCTGATGAGAAGGTTATAACCTCAAATGTCAACATTGTTTTCCTCTCCCCAGATGCTGCCAAATCTTTGGAGTATTTCCAGCACTTCCCATTTCCAACGTGGGTAGTATTTTGCTTTTATTTTACTATATGATTTCTTGATTTGGTTATTGACTGAACATAAGAAATAGGAGCAGGAGTAGGCCATCCAGCCCTTCAAGCCTGCCCCGCCATTCAATAAGATCATGGCTGATCTGTCGTGGCTCAGTTCCACTTTCCCGCCCTCTCCCCATAACCCTTAATCCCCTCTCTTATCAAGAACCCATCAACCCGTTTCTTAAAAATATTTAGCGAGGCAGCCTCCACCACTTCAACGGGCAGAGAATTCCAGAGATTCACCACCCTTTGAGTGAAGAAGTTCCTCCTCAACTCCGTTCTAAACCGCCCCCCCTTTATCTTGAGGCTGTGCCCCCTAGTCCTACTGTCATTTTTGAGCGGGAAGAGTCTCTCCACCTCTATCCTATCCATCCCATTCATCATCTTATACGTCTCAATGAGATCTCCCCTCATTCTTCTAAACTCTAACGAGTACAAGCCTAGTTTATTCAGCCTCTCCTCATAGCTCAACCCCCTCAACTCCGGTATCAGCCTAGTAAACCTCCTCTGCACTCCCTCCAAGGCCAAAATATCCTTGCGCAGGTGCAGCGCCCAAAACTGCACACAGTACTCCAGCTGCGGCCTCACCAATGCCCTATACGGCTGCAGCAAGACCTCCCTACTTTTATATTCAATCCCCCTCGCTATGAAGGCCAGCATCCCATTCGCCTTCCTGACCACCTGCTGCACCTGCAAGCTGGGTTTTCGCGACTCATGCACAAGGACCCCGAGGTCCCTCTGCACCGTCGCCTGCTGCAGTTTTTCGCCACGTAAGTAATAGTCCTTCCTACCATTCTTCCTACCAAAGTGGACCACCTCACACTTGTCAACATTAAATTCCATTTGCCATTTCCTGGCCCATTCGCCCAGCCTATCTAGATCCTTCTGCAGACTCTCCACACCCTCCGCACAATTTGCCTTTCCCCCAATCTTGGTGTCATCAGCAAATTTTGACACCCTACACTCGGTTCCCTCCTCCAGATCATCTATATAAATGGTAAATAGCTGAGGCCCCAGCACCGACCCCTGGGGCACCCCACTAGTCACCAACCGCCAATCCGAATAGCACCCATTGACCCCCACTCTCTGCTGGCCAAAAGAAATGTTGCTTCACATGTAAAGTTATCATGTGAAGTAAACCTGCATACAGCAGCAGAAATAAAATTGAATTTCCTTAAATTCTGGTCTTAGGTTGGCAGCTAGAAGCAATCCCACTGTTTGACAATGAGAAATAATCCAGCCAGTGAGGATAAAATTAGTGCAGGTCTCCCATAAATGACTCAGCAAGTTTACCAAGCGCACAGCTAAATCATGTGGTCTTCAACTTCTAGTGTTAATTTATGCTGATCCATTAAAACGCAATTGCTGCAAAAGGATTTTACTCTACCAGTATCAAATTTTGTTTGATGACACGCCTGCCAAGTATATTGAAATGTTTCACCAGGTCAAAAGATACTGTGTGAATGCAAGCTGTTCTTGTATAGATTTGATGGGGTAAAGAGAGCTAACAGGGAATATTCACCATCAAGGTTCAAATGCAAAAAATGGCCACTTGAGGGAAGCATCAGAGCACAACTAGGCATCTAAGAGTTAATGAGAGCAGAAAATTGAGAGAAGTATTAGCAAGAGAAAGAAAATCATTAGTCCCTAACCAACACAGCATTCAAGGTCTGCCGATGCAAAAGTCCAGCCAACACCACAGACTGTGAATAATACAATGTACCCCCAGCTAAAAACCAAGTCACAAAAAGACAACGTGCTAACAGTACAGAATACTTTCACTTTCTCCTTCCAATGTCATTTAAATGAAGGTTTATCTCAGCACATGTTCTACAATGCACTTAATTCACTGACTTTTGTCAGCTGAACTGATGACAAGACTGCACCAACAACTGAAACATCGTGTGTGTGTGTGTGTGTGTGTGTGTGTGTGTGTGTGTGTGTGTGTGTGTGTGTGAGAGAGAGACACAGAGAGAGAGAGAGAGCTGCAGGTCCAAACTAAAAATCAGCTTTACCAACTGCACTCAGAACATAAAATGAAGTTAACTCCCAAATCAAGTTGTTAGTAAACTCCGTAACCCCCTGAAACGTAAGGCAAAGACTTCAGTCATTGACCCAAACACACAGATATTTTGCAATGTCTTGACAAAGGCATTATCCCAGATCAAAGACATTCATGGTCATGTTACTTTATCCACAGGTCACAGTTTGTCTTGCAGGTACTGTAACAATCCACCCCATCACTGAACCAGTTCGAACACAAACTGTAATTTAAACACCCTTATTTAACCTTCCTACCCCCTCAAAACACAGCAAACATCAAGCCTGTTTTTTCTTTTCGACAACTGCCGATTTAATTTCACAACTACACATACCTTTACTGACTGCCTCTTCTGGTTACTAAATCTTCCATTTTAAATGGACTGCAGCTGTAACAGTTTTTTTTTAAAAAAAGCGTTTGTTCTCTCAAACCAGATTGCGTAGGAGCAGGTTCCAACAATAACTTCTGGAATGTTCCTTTCGGAAAACACAATGTAGGCTGAAGCAAACATGCAGAAAACTCACCTCTGAAGCCAGACGGCAACAGCACTTCACTGCTGCTTACCACATATGAATACAAACACAGAGCAAGAAGAAATGATATGTTTATGATCTGGAAATAGCTACAAGACCACACCTAAAATCTATTGCTGAACACTTATTAAAAAAAAGAGCCAACGAGCTCTGACTGCTCCACATGTTTCAGTCTGGCAAGGAGTATCACTACATGCAATATCTGAGAACACAAGGGCATTTGTGAACTCAATACATATTGATGTAATCACTTTGGATTCTAATGGAAAGAAAACCTGCACAAGCAGTGCCGCTGGATGTATTAAAGGGGGCTGTGGTGTACAATCTGATGAATCATTTGAATAAAATTCAACCTTCATTGCTGTTTTTTTGGTAAGAGAAAAGGCACACAGCGACTAACAGACGCGCGCGCGCGCACACACAGCGACTAACACAGACGCGCGCGCGCGCACACACAGCGACTAACACAGACGCGCGCGCGCGCACACACAGCGACTAACACAGACGCGTGCGCGCACACACAGCGACTAACACAGACGCGCGCGCGCGCACACACACAGCGACTAACACAGACGCGCGTGCGCGCACACACAGCGACTAACACAGACGCGCGCGCGCGCACACACACAGCGACTAACACAGACGCGCGTGCGCGCACACACAGCGACTAACACAGACGCGCGCGCGCGCACATAGCGACTAACAGACGCGCGCGTGCGCACACAGCGACTAACACAGACGCGCGCGCGCACACACAGCGACTAACACAGACGCGCGCGCGCGCACACAGCGACTAACACAGACGCGCGCGCGCACACACACAGCGACTAACACAGACGCGCGCGCGCACACAGGACTAACACAGACGCGCGCGCGCGCACACAGGACTAACACAGACGCGCGCGCGCACACAGGACTAACACAGACGTGCGCGCGCGCACACAGCGACTAACACAGACGCGCGCGCGCACACAGGACTAACACAGACGCGCGCGCGCACACAGCGACTAACACAGACGCGCGCGCGCACACACAGGACTAACACAGACGCGCGCGCGCACACAGGACTAACACAGACGCGCGCGCGCACACAGCGACTAACACAGACGCGCGCGCGCGCGCACACACAGCGACTAACACAGACGCGCGCGCGCGCACACACAGCGACTAACACAGACGCGCGCGCGCGCACACACACAGCGACTAACACAGACGCGCGCGCGCGCACACACACAGCGACTAACACAGACGCGCGCGCGCGCACACACAGCGACTAACACAGACGCGCGCGCGCGCGCACACACAGCGACTAACACAGACGCGCGCGCGCGCACACACAGCGACTAACACAGACGCGCGCGCGCGCACACAGCGACTAACACAGACGCGCGCGCGCACACACACAGCGACTAACACAGACGCGCGCGCGCACACAGGACTAACACAGACGCGCGCGCGCGCACACAGGACTAACACAGACGCGCGCGCGCACACAGGACTAACACAGACGCGCGCGCGCACACAGCGACTAACACAGACGCGCGCGCGCGCACACAGGACTAACACAGACGCGCGCGCGCACACACAGCGACTAACACAGACGCGCGCGCGCACACACACAGCGACTAACACAGACGCACGCGCGCGCACACAGACTAACACAGACGCGCGCGCGCGCACACAGCGACTAACACAGACGCGCGCGCGCGCACACAGGACTAACACAGACGCGCGCGCGCACACAGGACTAACACAGACGCGCGCGCGCACACAGGACTAACACAGACGCGCACGTGCACACAGCGACTAACACAGATGCGCGTGCGCGCGCACACACAGCGACTAACACAGACGCGCGCGCGCGCACACAGGACTAACACAGACGCGCACGCGCGCACACAGCGACTAACACAGACGCGCGCGCGCACACACACAGCGACTAACACAGACGCGCGCGCGCACACAGGACTAACACAGACGCGCGCGCGCGCACACAGGACTAACACAGACGCGCGCGCGCGCACACAGGACTAACACAGACGCGCGCGCGCGCACACAGGACTAACACAGACGCGCGCGCGCGCACACAGGACTAACACAGACGCGCGCGCGCACACAGGACTAACACAGACGCGCGCGCGCACACAGCGACTAACACAGACGCGCGCGCGCGCACACAGGACTAACACAGACGCGCGCACGCACACAGGACTAACACAGACGCGCACGCGCACACAGCGACTAACACAGACGCGCGTGCGCGCGCACACACAGCGACTAACACAGACACTAAAGAATGCAGCTTCATTTTCACGCAGTTGTCAATCCGGCAGGTAAGATACTAAATACACAGCTTAATACTATACCATGGTGGCATTTTTACTGTTCTCTATCTGTAGTGTTGCATGCCAAATCAATTATTTCAATTCTACCAACTTTCAGAAACATTTAGTAGAAATTCTATGCAGGGCTGCAACTGGACATTAGTAGCTTTATCTAGTTATCTGCTTTATCTAGTCCGGTCCAGAGCTAACCAACCCTTTCTCCTCTTCCCCATACAAGTTGAACAGGTGTTTGAACTGCCAGCAAGTTTACACACTGTTTATTCCTACAATGATGCAGAGGGTTAGACATTGCTACAAAAATAGCAACATCCAAAACAACATTTAAAAGATTCAATTTAAAAAAAGCCAAAGTCAGTCATGTCGGTACGCATTAGTTCCACCAGCTAAAAAGGGGGAAGTGATACAAGCCAGGTCACTCACAAAAAACCTGTTATCATTATCAGAAAAGTAGAAACAGATACAGTGGGAGCCGATTTACATAATATCTACAGGATGGATTAGACTGGAGCTGCCAGGTACATTTTGCATTGATCAGTCAGTCATTTATGCACAAATACGTTTTCATGTAAACTTTTACCAACTGAACTTCATGTTAGCATCACGACGAGACCAATTATGAATAACTAATAAAACCTAAAAAAAAATTCTCACACACACACACACAAATACTGCAGTTTTATAACCATAATTGTACTTACTCTTACATCTCCATTTACAGCTCTTGAAGAATGGTTAAAAGAAATATGGGCAGGATCCTTGTGGTAAACCTTCAAAAGCGCTCGATCTTGAATGCTCCTGGAATAAAACACATCAATTATTATGGAAGACAATAGAAGATTGATTTTTGCCATTTTCCCTGACATTACCTGGATAAGAAACTTGAAGTCAATGTAACACGGCTATCATAGTAGCCAATTCTGCCAATTAGACATTTTATTATAAATCAACGGCTTCTCTGCCTGTGGGTAGAAAAAGCCGACTTGGAACAGTTCTCCACCCACCAGGTCATGTGGCATTCTTATCGAGGCCGAGACTTACTAACACGCCAAGTCATTTTTGATAAGGTTCCAATGTCCATGATAAATAAACAGCAATCATTGCTAGACATGGTGTAAGCCATTGCAATAAAATCCCCGTCAGTAGGTGTGATTAATGCACTTATCATTGTTTAGGTTATAATGCTTAAAACACGCCCTCTCACACCTCTTCAACATAGTGGCACAAAGCAGCACCAGAATTCCAATAAGATTCCAATGCTTGAATGAAAACGCACACAAATTTTAAGGACAATAAACGTTCACTGAACAAACTTTCCAGTCAGCCATTGACCACCCATGGATATTTATTATATAATAGAAAAAGTGGAAGAATTCATATCAATTATTATAGTAAGAAACATCATCTGTAAAAACAAAAGTTGAACTTTCAAAGAAATGGCAATTGCACTGAATGTGTTTTCACAGAATTGCAAGCATACTGATGTTGACACTGCACAATGCAACTGTTCTCTGGTGTGTGATCTCTGTACAGCAATCAGCTAACAGCCATCAATCTCTGAGGCTGCTGTCCTTTCTGATTCAAGATCAGCATTGTCCAAGGTCAACATTACCAAGCTTACACCCCCGCGTTAACATTGGCACTGTGCTATGAATTAGAAAGGGACTGCAATGATATATATTTTCAAGGCACTGAACTGTTGCCAAATTCAAGCAAAAACAGTTGGAGAAAATTCACTTCCCTGTCTAAATAATAATCTTCCTTCCAGTCATGTGTGCTGGGAAGTGTTAGACTGCACCTTGGAAAAGTGCAAAATATTAAGAGAACTAAATAGCAACAAAATAATGGCGAAGACGTAAAATATAAAACCATCTGAATTTGTTCTTTTACCACAAAACCAATGTCCAAATCTTCAAAGCCACAGCTGCTTTGCAACAGCGTCATATCTACATTATTCCACATGTAGTTACTAATTACAACTAAGAGCTTCTAGCTGTATCCATTTAAACATTAGAACTGCATCAGCTAAAAGCAACCCAAAAACATTTTAGTTGCATTTAAACTTACCAGATTTGCCTCGGTACTGCCAAGACTACCAATCATCTGGGAAGCTTTTTAAGATTTTAACAGAAATCTGCCTTGAAGACTTCTTTGTGCTTTTACCACCGTACCATATCTAAGTGAATGAATCCTTAAAAGGTGGGTTGAACCTTCAATAGTAATTACTTAAAAAGTAAATGCAAATGTAAAATTACAGGGTTGGCTGGTACATTCCTTCTCTATCATTCATGGTGAATTACAGGATTGCTCTCAATTTTCTGCCAGTCAGTACATGAAGTTGCCTACAGTAAGAGTGAAAAAACCCTGATCCTGCAAATTACATACATTAACACATCAAAAGCACAAGTACAACCATATTCTGGCAGGGAATCAAAGACAGATGCCACTTTTGAGAAATTGTTATGGATGGACTGAACGGGAACAGACAAAACAATTCCCCAAAATCCGAAAAGAAAACGTGCTTACATGAAACATGGAACAGAAAAGTCTCAATCAAATCCTGCAGACTGGACGTGCGATTTCAAGCGGCAGTGGGCAAACTGTTGCGACCAAATTAAAATACATTATACAAAATAAAAGAAGAATGGGCTGCAGACAAAGAACTTAGCAGCACGGTGGAAGAAATCGCCCCAAAACTCAGCAGCAGCCTTTACCTGCTTTGTAATCAGCCCAGTTCCTTTGGAAACACCCTGTGGTTAGGGATGTGTAAAAGTTTGGATCAGACAAAGCTGCTCATTCAAAATGTTAGTGGGTAGCTGTAGAAATGTTTGGCAAACTACAGGAAAATAGGGTTGAGTGAAAATCAATCCCAAGAGGGTCAGCATCTATGTAAATGATCAAATAATTAATTATGTTTCCAAATCATGGAATGGCAGCAAGCTCTCACAACTTTTTAAACAAAATAACATTGAAATCATGAGCACAAGTGAGGAAGTCCATTCTGTCCATTTCACTTGGTCCACTCAAAACTCAACTGCCGGAATTTTACCTGCATGCCTGTTCCGGAATCCAGGCTGGGCAAAGCTCGCAGAACAGCATTCTCCGTTGGCCTCGGGTGGGATCTTATGAGCCTCAGACGGGTACTTTCGGCAAACATTGCTAATGCTATAGTTCAAACGACGCTATACACTAGATACATTGAAGGCATTTTTTTCCTTTGGGCTCATGGTGAACAATCATTGAAACAACTATATGATGACATCAACAAGTTCCATCCCACCATCAGACTCACCATGGACTACTCTCCAGAATCAGTTGCATTCTTGGACACACGCATGTCCATCAAGGACGGTCACCTCAGTACCTCACTGTACCACAAGCCCACGGATAACATCACAACGCTCCACCTCTCCAGCTTCCACCCTAAAAACGTTATAGAAGCCATCCCCTATGGACAAACCCTCCATATACACTGGGTCTGCTCAGATGAGGAAGATTGCAACAGACACTGAAAGACGCCCTTAGAAGAACACGATATGGCGCTCAACTCATCGATCAACAGTTTCGATGCACTGCAGTGAAAAAAACCGCACAGACCCCCTCAGAAGACAAACACAAATAGTGGACAGAGCACCCTTTGTTGTCCAGTACTTCCCCGAAGTGGAGAAGCTACGACATCTTCTCTAGAGCCTTCAACATGTCATTGAAGAAGACAAGCATCTCACCAAGGCCATCCCCACAATCCCACTTCTTGCCTTCAAACAACCACACAAATCTCAAACAGACCATTATCCCCAGCAAAATACCAGCCTTCAGAACAGTAACCATGTCACCACACAACCCTGCCACAGCAACCTCTGCAAGATGTGCCGGATCATCAACACGGATGCCATCACCTCACATGAGAACACTGTCCACCAGGAACATGGTACGTACTCTTGCAAATCAGCCAACATTATCCACTTGATATGCTGCAGGAAAGGATGTCCCAAGGCATGGTACATTGGTGAGACCACGCAGACACTATGACAAAGGATGAATGGACACCAGACAGGAGTGTTCTCTTCCTGTTGGGGGACACTTCAGCAGTTGCAGGCATTCAGCCTCTGATCTTCGGATAAGCGTTCTCCAGCGGCCTTCACGACACATGACAATGCAGAGTCGCTGAGCAGAAACTGATAGCCAAGTTCTACACACATGAGGACGGCCTCAACCGGGATCTTGGGTTCATGTCACACTATCTGTAATCCCCATGACTTGCCTGGGCTTGCAATATCTCACTAACTTTCCTGGCTGGAGACAATACACACCTCTTTAACCTGTGTTTAACCCTCTCTCCACTCACATTTTCTGCACCTGTAAAGACTTGATTACCTGTTAAGAACTCGCATTCCAACCATTATCTTGTATTTGAGTTTGTGTCTGTATATGCCCTGTTTGTGAAACAAATCCTGCACTCACCTGGTGAAGGAGCGGCGTTTCAAAAGCTCGTGCTACCAAATAAATCTGTTGGACTTTAACCTGGAGTTGTAAGACTACTTACTTCAAAAAAGTAAGTCTAACAGTCTCCAGAAATATGCAAAGTATATCCTTAAAATTCATCTCTTGTTAAAACAAGAGCAAGAGGGCAGAATTCTCCACTTTTGAGATTGAGTGCCATAGCAGGCAGCTCTGCCAGTGCCTTTCTCACTGGCCAGAACGGCAGGATTCCCCGTGCCACATTCTGCACTTGGAAACTCATTAATTTTGCACAGATTAAACCCCTTCAAATCTCCGCATCATCTGTCTGCTTTCAGCTGGCGGGTTCAAAAGTTCTGACACCATATTTAAATATCAGTCCAACAACTCATCATTCCTTCATGTCTTCATCATACAGTGCAGAATGTCAGCAGCCAAGAGAGAAAACTAGCAGCCTCCAGAAAACTCGCGTTCCTCAATTTAACAACCCCCACCACCCCCCCCCCCACCCCTCCAAAAGCCCATTACCTGCAAGGGCCCCATGCCCAACTTGGTCCTCTACCCATTGCAGCTGGAGTCTGTGTGTGTCCCCTTCCAGTAAACAATGTTGACCCCTTGTTTGAGAGCTATCAATGCAGCCTTGTTGGGGTCCAGTTTTCCTCCCCTCAGTCTTCCCTTTGCCTTCCATTGTTCATCTTCTTCATTTACCTCCTTGCTGCTCTGCCTGGCATCATGAGGCATTGCCCTTTCTCTGCACCTCCCCACCTGGCACAGCCCTCCTTCCACTCCACCCACCTTTGGCTTCATCTTGTACTCCACCCCAAGTTGCGCTTTGGATCTTTGTTGTGGTGACACAGTCCCACAGCACAATCCTGACCTGAAAACTCCAGGGGTGGGGGAGGAGACTCCTGTACTCCCAACCCTGGGTGCAGTACTGACACAGACAAAATGACACAGGAGGATGCATGTTTCCAGCAGCACGGTGCCATCCATGAAGAACAGCTTAGTGAGGAGATGGAGGGCTGGAACTGGCCTATTTCGGCAGAGGGGTGAAGAACACCTGAGGAACAGTGCAGCACTGTGGCAGAAAGTTTTTGTTGTACTCACCTCGATGTCTCCTGTGAACTGGATATTGCCTTGTGGATTTTAGGCTGGCATAATTTCCATTAGGAGGTGATAGTGGATGCCTTGGTGGTTATTTTCCAAACGTCGCTGGATTCCAGGGAAGTGCCAGAAGATTGGAAAATGGCTAATGTTATGCCGTTGTTTAAGGGTGGCAGGCAAAAGGCAGGGAATTATAGGCCGGTTAGTTTAACGTCTGTTGTAGGTAAAATGTTAGAATCCGTCATCAAGGAGGATATAGCGAGGCATCTTGAGGGGAATTGCTTGATAGAGCAGATGCAGCACGGTTTCGTTAAGGGGAAGTCGTGTCTGACAAATTTACTGGAGTTCTATGAAAATGTGTCTAGGGCGGTGGATAGAGGAGAGCCGGTGGATGTGGTCTTTCTTGATTTTCAGAAGGCGTTTGACAAGGTACCTCATAAGAGGTTATTGCAGAAGGTAAGGGGGCATGGAGTTGGGGGTAGGGTGTTAGTGTGGATAGAGGATTGGTTGTCAAATAGGAGGCAGAGAGTGGGGGTTAATGGGTGCTATTCGGATTGGCGGTTGGTGACTAGTGGAGTGCCCCAGGGGTCGGTGTTGGGGCCTCGGCTATTTACCATTTATGTAGATGATCTGGAGGAGGGAACCGAGTGTAGGGTGTCAAAATTTGCTGATGACACCAAGATTGGTGGACGGCAAATTGCACGGAGGGTGTGGAGAGCCTGCAGAAGGATCTAGATAGGCAGGGCGAATGGGCCAGGAAATGGCAAATGGAATTTAATGTTGGTAAGTGCGAGGTGGTCCACTTTGGTAGGAAGAATGGTAGGAAGGATTATTACTTACGTGGCGAAAAACTGCAGCATGCGACGGTGCAGAGGGACCTCGGGGTCCTTGTGCATGAGTCACAAAAACCCAGCCTGCAGGTGCAGCAGGTGGTCAGGAAGGCTAATGGGGTGCTGGCCTTCATAGCGAGGGGGATTGAATATAAAAGTAGGGAGGTCTTGCTGCAGCTGTATAGGGCATTGGTGAGGCCGCAGCTGGAGTACTGTATGCAGTTTTGGTCGCCGCACTTACGCAAGGATATTTTGGCCTTGGAGGGAGTGCAGAGGAGGTTTACTAGGCTGATATCGGAGTTGAGGGGGTTCAGCTATGAGGAGAGGCTGAATAAACTAGGCTTGTACTCGTTAGAGTTTAGAAGAATGAGGGGAGATCTCATTGAGACGTATAAGATGATGAATGGGATGGATAGGATAGAGGTGGAGAGACTCTTCCCACTCAGAAAGGACAGTAGGACTCGGGGGCACAGCCTCAAGATAAAGGGGGGGGAGCGGTTTAGAACGGAGTTGAGGAGGAACTTCTTCACTCAAAGGGTGGTGAATCTCTGGAATTCTCTGCCCATTGAAGTGGTGGAGGCTGCCTCGCTAAATATTTTTAAGACGCGGGTTGATAGGTTTTTGATAAGCGAGGGGATTAAGGGTTATGGGGAGAAGGCGGGAATGTGGAACTGAGACATGGCAGATCAGCCATGATCTTATTGAATGGCGGGGCAGGCTCGAAGGGCTGGATGGCCTACTCCTGCTCCTATTTCTTATGTTCTTATTATGCAAGATTGGAATGCTCGATAGGATACCGGCGCTTAGGTGTTTTAATGAGCATTTATGAAAACGCAAATGAATGCAAATGGCGTTTTCACCATCAGTCCGTGAGAAGACTGACTCACCACTGGGAGAATTGCAAGTGACTTTCCCCAGGCGGGTTTCCAACTTTTTGGCTCCTGTTAGATTTTCGCCCGCCATTAAACCCACCATAGGTGGGATGGAGAATTTCTTCCAAAGTCTTATTCAAATTTGAGCTATTATTCCAACATTAGAATGGTGACTACACATCACAAGACTACTTCAGCAGTTGTAAAGCACTTGGGGATGGTCAGCAGACATGAGGGTGCTATATAAATAGTAAGACTGACTTTCTTTTCTATTTTAGTACCTGAATAGCACAGTCTTTCCAAATCTCTGGTTTAGAACCCACAAGAAAGACCCTTGACAGCAAGGACGCAACAGGCCAGTTTACAGATGTTTCCACAGCTGCTCTCAATGCTATCTTAACATATTAGGAGGTGCCATGACTTCATCAGTGTGCAAAAGGATAACAACCAGCAGAATTTCTCAGAGGGCTGAGGCAACAAGGTTCGATAGTAAAATTGACTGAACACAACTTAAGTTGCCTGATTGCTGCGCAAATATTCTAGAGTGTAGTCTCACATTATGTGATTTACAATTCTTTTTACATTAGTGCAAAGCATTTGGAATACTATTGACTCAGTTTGCATTTAGCAAACAGAAATTCTGGGGTACAGCATTCGTGTGAAATTCTGTACCCCAATACTGCTTACATCCCCTTTCCTCTCCACCATCCCAGGCTGATCCAGACAGTCCACAGCCTCACTGTCCTGCTGAGCTGTGCCAATCCCATATCCTCTCCATCATCAAGACAGTCTACTGTTACAATCGTCACCCAGACAGATAACTAGAAAAGTCAATCTACTGGTGAATTGCTGAGAGGATGACAAGACTTCACATTTTAAGACTGTAACAAGCAAACTGAAAGTGATGTTTCCTAAAGACGAAAATGAATGAAAAATACTCTGGTTGCTGGAATTCTGAAATAAAAACAGAAAACTCGGATATGGCAGAGTATAACGAGTGAGAATCAGAGTTAACATTTCAAGTCCAACATAACTCTTCTTTGGAAGACTCAACACTATTTCAGTCAGTAACTTGTACTCAAAAAACACAGAAAAGTTTTAACATTTAGGATGACTAAAATCTCTTGCCATGGTTATATTTTATTCTGTTCCTTTCGTAGATATTCAAGAACTAATTCGAGGACTAATTCAAAGTGATTCTTAACTCCCAAGAACTTGTTTCCTTTCTGTTCTCCACTGAGCAACTCCAAATTCCAAAATCAGCTTCTGCAGTGAGAGGTAAATTGGAGACTGATCCCATGAGCTAAAGCTAGGTGAATCTTCTAGTCTTATTCGTAAAGATTTAAGGCATGATCTTACTGGCTGTTCATGCCATGCTCCCACTACAGTGAGGTCAAAAAATTTGGTACCTGGCCAAATCTCTGTTCACTGCAGCAGAACGTGAATATTCCACCAGCATGAACACCCAGAGCATTCTGGCCAAAAACTCACTTAAATCAGAGTGCAAGCTCCCATCATGCATGGAGAACTGTAGTGACTTACTGTCTCTATTCTTTTGTTCTCTCCATTGGTAGACTGACTGTCAGGGAGATCTTTCATGATAATCTTTTAACCTGATTCTAGAATGGCTTCCATGCGCCCTTCCCCTCCAAAGCCCATCTCCACGGCAATATGAATCAAAACAGACCTTGTAGGTACAAATCTTGATTCAGCCATCCTTTTAGGCCCCAACACTATTCTGTCTTGGAATGCAATAGTCAGTTATATCCACTTACAATCTGACATTAACAGCCCCCTAGGACTTGGACATTAATTATCTGTCAACCATCATTTTAGCTGCTTTCACCATTGTCTACAGCTGTAAACACCTTGCACCTTCTCCCCAGTAAAACAACCTTTTAATCTTTAACCACCAAGTCATTTAGGACTGCTGTTCTCCAAATCCAGAACATTACCCCATTCAGTCCTCCATGTTACCCTAAATTACAGATACAATCATATAAAACCTCACATTCGTAACATCAGCAACATGAACAATCTCTGTCCCTGCCTCAGCACAACAGCTTTGTTTTTTTCAAGTTCCACACTTGACCTTTCCAACGCTCTCCTGGCCAGCTTCCCATCTTCCACTCTTCATAAACTGATCACCTAAAACATTGCTACCATTTACCTATCACTGATATTGCCACCAGGTTCCCAAATAACTACTTTAAAATTGCCATCATATTTGAATCCCATGACCCCCCCCACCGCAACTCTGAACCTCCTTGAGCCCTCCAATTCTTCAGGAATTTGGTGCACCTTCTTCAACTGTGGATTCTTAGTCATCTCCCATCCCTGCTTTGTTGGCTGCAGCTTTAACTGTCCTTGCACCAAACTCCGGAATTCTTTCAGTAAACCATTCCACACCTCTTCCTCCCTGTCAGACCACCTTCAAAGCTTACAGGTGGAATTCTCTGACCTCATCCAAGACTGCCATTCTCCAGTCTCGCTACCATGAATGGAGATTTGGCTAAATTCTCTGTTCTCACTAGCAATGGTGGTGGGGATGTACAACATCAAAGAATTCCAGCCTACATCTAGGGCCAATGTTTGGGGACCTGATCTAATGTCATCTCCTTTGGGCTGGTGATACTTTTTGCCTAATTCCATTCTTGGAAATGACCTTGGAGCATTTTACTTTTTAAACATGCAAAGTAAATGCAAGTTTGGGAAAGTGGCAACCCTGTGCTTGCATGTAGACTACAATTTGCTCGATGCATTCTCCTCTTTGTAAAATGTTACTGTCTTCCACTCACATTTAGTATGTTGTCACTACTAGCAAACTCTCCCAAGCCACTCTTCACCTTAACAATTTCAAAAAGATACTATATCAACACAGTTTCCTTCTTTCAAACATTTCTTTTCTGCTACATGTCAGTTTTACCCTTGGGAACTCTTACCTATACACAGAAAGACATACCAAGTGGAGTATAAGCATAGAGATCAGGAAAGGATTGACTGCGACTATGTGAGGAGGCTGCCTGGGATATGATTTAAAATGTGAGAGAGAAAATTGGGGCATTGGAACTCTGGTTGGACAGAAGCGAGGATGGAGGCCAAAAAGGAATTAGAAATGGCGTGATTGGGTTACGCTCTTCCAAGGGGCAGAAAAAAGGTGTTGAGTTGCAAAAGAAGGGGAAACAATTGGAAATAAGTTTGTGAAGACTAAAGACAATGAATGCAGTGCTTTTGATTGAAACTGGTTACCAATTCAGGATTTCCTTAACTAGTACAGCTAAGGAAATAAAGAACACAAGAGTACAATTGCATTTTCTCTTTGAATAACATTCAGTACAAACAAAAGGTAAATTCCTCCCTCAGTCACTCTGCGATTTTCTCTCAAAGTTTACCTCAAAATGTACATTCTCCAGTTTGTTTTGAACTGAATTTACTCAGCGAGACGCATAAACAAGATGGAGAAGAACCATTTCAATGATCTTGCAGAGAGAACTGTTCAAGTCTATCTTGTGAGATACTCCGTAATTTTCAAATAAAGGCTTGTCACTTATCATTTTTACAATATTAAGATTTACAATCCAAAGTGAGAGCAAATACACCATGTTTATGTTAACAACTCAATTTGTATTTATGACAAAGTGAAATAGGTACAAGATATGTATATATGAGGGAGACAGAAAAAGAGAGGGCTAGCATGAAGGGCTGAACATGAGTGCATCCAATTCCCAATTGAAATTGTGATGCTGCAGTCCCTCTGTGCTGCTTTCCCTTTTTCTTTCGCAACCAACTTTCATCAGCTCACAATTGATTTTGGCATTTATTACAAAAGGGTCTAAACTCAAATGCTTGCGGAATCCACTTAATACACACGCCTAGTTTAATTTTTAACAAGATAACCCAGAGTACCATGTAGCTTCAGGCTTCTTTTGTCACTTTATTTAACTGGAAACCACCAGGCTAAAAGTCTGAGTGAACTACAATCTTGGTGCATTATCGATGAATTTAATACATCTCTCCTAATTCCATACTGACAATTTTTCCTTGCTGTTTGTAACTTTGTCACTACAGGTCTAGCTCAGCCTGTTTGTCTGAAAAGAAAACATTAACTTTATTGGTATTTGACAAGCAGACCCAAGGTTGTCGGGGTTCAGTTGTCACATTTTGTAAATATAGACATTTATACACATTTGAACCATAGAATCCCCACAATGCAGGAGGCCACTATTTGGGCCATTGAATCTGCATCAACTCTCCGAAAGAGCATCTTACCCAGCTCATCCCTCTGTGCATTTAGCATGGCCAATCCACCTTACCAGCACATCTTCTGGGAGAAAACCAGATCATCCAGAGGAAACCCACGCAAATGCGGACAGAAACATGCAAACCCCACATAAAGAATAATCCAAGGCTGGAATTGAACCTAGGTTCCTGGAGCTATGAGGCAGCAGTTTAAGCACTGTGCCATCGTGATGTCCATATCCTTGCTTGCTTTCAGTTCTCCAAGAATTCATTAATGCCAAAATTCACTTATTCTTCACTGACAATATCTCAAAATTCCTTTTCTTTTTAAACCCCTAAACTGGGAGCTGAGACCATTTTCTTTGGTAGTTTGTTACATTGCATGATTGCCCTTGGGAAGAAAGACTGTTGATACTCCCTTGGAAACAAATGGTTTTAGTAGTTCGAGTGCATGGCTACCTCGTGTTTCGTCATTGCCGGAGGGCACCGGCTATTTGTCCCTGTCAATTCCCAACAGTTCATTCCATATTTTGTAAAAAGCAGCCAATCTATTTTCCTTCCTCTTCTGTCATAGTGACTTATTTTCCAAATTTTTGATCAAGGCCGTGATTCTTCCTATATATTGGGATATTTCCTATGCCAATTCACGGTTCATGCAGAATCCTGCAGCATGTCTTTGGATTGCTTCAGCCTTATTTATATCTCTCCCCATACAAGAATTCCAAACCTAACTCTGTCCAATGCTGGAGTACAAATAAAGCAGGAAAGTCATAGAGTTGTATAGAACCTTGGTGAGGCCACAGCTAGCGTGTTGTGTGCAGTTCTGGTCACCACGTTATAGGAGGGATGTGATTGCACTGGAGTGGATGCAGAGGAGATTCATCAGGATGCTGCCTGGGATGGAACATTTATATTATGAAGAGAGGTTGGGTAGGCTTGGATTGTTTTCATTGGAGCAGCGAAGACTGAGGGCCAACCTAATCAAAGTGTATAAGATTACAAGAGACATGGACAGAGTGGATAAAGAGGTGACGGGTAGGAGGTTTTAGGAGGAATATGAGGAAAATCTTTTTTTACCCAGAGGGTGGTGAAGGTCTGCAGTGTGCTGTCTGGGGGGGTGGTAGAAGTGGGTTAACGCACATCTTTTAAAAAGTATCTGAATGAGCACTTGGCACATCACAATATTCAGGGCTATGGACCAAGTGCTGGCAGATGGGATTAAATGGGAGTTCAGGTATTGGTAATATGTCAGCACAGGCTTGATGGGCTGAAAGATCTCTTCTGCCCTGTATAATTCCTTGAATGTAAAAACAAACTGAATGAAGAAACGTTTGGATATTTTACCAAAGATTCTTCCTCAGAACTCTAAGAACCACGACACATCTTAAGATATGGTTGTTATTTACCAATCGAAGAATTTGATTATAGAACTTAAAGCTATTTGGTTGTGGCTCTCTTTTGTTGGTGACCCACATGGTCTAGCTTTGTTAATGTTGGATGCCGTCTCCCATTGGTCTTATCATTTTTGCAATGCCAGAAGATCATCTTGCAGTGAATTGATAGGATCTTGAGTTTTTCCTCATCCTTAAATCACAAGGCACCCACAAATATTCACACCCTCTTTTTGCATCTTATTGAGAAGGGTCTTTGTAAGTCATAAATTGTAAAGGTTTCACCACATTTCCTGAGGGACAGGATGATTCCACATCACTCACCACTCCTTGTCTTCCATTGGCCAGATCCAATTTAATGATGTCCCCCTGATTCCAGAATAGCAAAATTTGGGCAGAGCTTTTCACGAAGAACTTTGTCAAAAGCATTTGAGAGATCTAGTGCTGCCACTTGGGTAGTTTTAGCTCTTTTGTGACTTGAAGGTAGGGCATTGACAGTCTGCAAAAGCTGTGGTTTGGTAGAATTTATTCACTGAAACCAATTTGACTATCTACCAGGGCAGTGTGAAGTCCAAAATGGTTCGTGGCATGAAAACGTTTGAGCAATTTGCAAATGATGCTGATGAGAGATACCAGTTTGTAGCTTTCTAGCTATAGAATTTTCCATCTTAAAAACCCTCAACTAAGCATCTCTGTCATACCCATTTTAAAATTTTAGCTAGAAGTCTCACAAAACCAGGTTAAAGTCCAACAGGTTTATTTGGAATCACAAACTTTCAGAGCACTGCTCCTTCATGATGTATAAGTGGTGCCCCATTTAATCCGGAGATGAGCTTCCATCCTCATATTTATGCTTTCACCAAGTTTATTTATTTCCACTTCTATAACATCACTTGACTTTGCCCACCTCAGTTCATCTGATGCCTTGGTGGTTATTTTCCAGACGTCGCTGGATTCCGGGGAAGTGCCGGAAGATTGGAAAGCGGCTAATGTTATGCCGTTGTTTAAGAAGGGTGCCAGGCAAAAGGCAGGGAATTATAGGCCGGTTAGTTTAACGTCTGTTGTAGGTAAAATGTTAGAACCCATCATCAAGGAGGAAATAGCGAGGCATCTTGAGGGGAATTGCTTGATAGAGCAGACGCAGCACGGTTTCGTTAAGGGGAAGTCGTGTCTGACAAATTTATTGGAGTTCTATGAGGATGTGTCTACGGCGGTGGATAGAGGAGAGCCGGTGGATGTGGTCTTTCCTGATTTTCAGAAGGCGTTTGACAAGGTGCCTCACAAGAGGTTATTGCAGAAGGTCAGGGGACATGGAGTTGGGGGTAGGCTGTTAGCGTGGATAGAGGACTGGTTGACAAATAGGAGGCAGAGAGTGGGGGTCAATGGGTGCTATTCGGATTGGCGATTGGTGACTAGTGGAGTGCCTCAGGGGTCGGTGCTGGGGCCTCAGCTATTTACCATTTATATAGATGATCTGGAGGAGGGAACCGAGTGTATGGTGTCGAAATTTGCTGATGACACCAAGATTGGTGGAACGGCAAATTGCGCAGAGGGTGTGGAGAGTCTGCAGAAGGATCTAGATAGGCTGGGCGAATGGGCCAGGAACTGGCAAATGGAATTCAATGTTGGCAAGTGCGAGGTGGTCCACTTTGGTAGGAATAATGGTAGGAAGGATTATTACTTACGTGGAGAAAAACTGCAGCAGGCAACGGTGCAGCGGGACCTCGGGGTCCTTGTGCATGAGTCGCACAAGCCCAGCTTGCAGGTGCAGCAGGTGGTCAGGAAGGCGAATGGGATGCTGGCCTTCATTGCGAGGGGGATTGAATATAAAAGTAGGGAGGTCTTGCTGCGACTGTATAGGGCATCGGTGAGGCCGCAGCTGGAGTACCGTGTGCAGTTTTGGGCGCCGTACTTACGCAAGGATATTTTGGCCTTGGAGGGAGTGCAGAGGAGGTTTACTAGACTGATGCCAGAGTTGAGGGGGTTGAGCTATGAGGAGAGGCTGAATAAACTAGGCTTGTACTTGTTAGAGTTTAGAAGAATGAGGGGTGATCTCATTGAGACGTATAAGATGATGAATGGGATGGATAGGATAGAGGTGGAGAGGCTCTTCCCGCTCAGAAAGGATAGTAGGACTAGGGGGCACAGCCTCAAGATAAAGGGGGGGGCAGTTTAGAACGGAGTTGAGGAGGAACTTCTTCACTCAAAGGGTGGTGAATCTCTGGAATTCTCTGCCCGTTGAAGTGGTGGAGGCTACCTTGCTAAATATTTTTAAGACGCGGGTTGATGGGTTTTTGATAAGAGAGGGGATTAAGGGTTATGGGGAGAGGGCGGGAATGTGGAACTGAGCAGCGACAGATCAGCCATGATCTTATTGAATGGCGGGGCAGGCTCGAAGGGCTAGATGGCCTACTCCTGCTCCTATTTCTTATGTTCTTATGTTCTTATCTGCTGCTGAAACCCTCACCAATGCCTTCATTACCTCAAGACCAGTCTACTCAATGCTCTCCTGGTTGGTCTCCCACATTTTATCCTTTGCAAACTTGAGGCCATCTAAAACTCTACTGCCCATATAACTCACAGCTAGTCCTGTCCCTTTATCATTCTTATGTTCACTAACCTACACTGGTTCCAGGTCAAGCAGCATCCTGATTTTACAACTCATTGCTGTTTTCAAATCCCTCAATGGCCTTTCCCCTCCCGTTCTCAGTAATCTCCTCCAACCCCACAATTCTTGCACTCCTTTAAATCTGGCCTCTTGTACGTTCCCTATTTAACTGCTCCATCATTAGTGGCCATAACTCCAAGTTCTCAAATTCCCTCCCTACACCCTTCTACCTTGTTTTCCTCCTTCCAGACACTTCTTAAAACCTAACTCCTTGACCAAAAATACAATCTAATACTTGATCTGGTTCAGTGATGTCACATTTTTGACTCAAAGCTCCTGTGAAGTGCCTTCAGATGTTTCATTATGTTAAAGCCGTTTTATAAAGTTAAGTTGTAGCTTTTGGATATCTGGAGTCTTCTTGACACTTTCATCCATTTGAATGTATTTGAACAGGTTCATCTGCTTCAGAATTCTCTCCTTCCTTTCCCTAACAGTTGTTTCAAGTTTTCCTTCTATTCATATTTTTAATTGTGCCACTTATTTAGAAGAATTCCCATTGAGTTTGCACTTATTTTCCTTGTTTTTTTTTCAACTTTCATGTTCAACATAGTGGTTTTTAGAACTTCCATTTTTCAACCAAGCATTTCCTATTTTGTTACTTTCAATTCTGTCTTCATTTCTTGAAATATTCTATTTTGTTCACTATCAGATTCACCCATCATTCCTTTCTCCTTCTCTCTTAATCTCAATCCAAAATCTTTCATAGAATCACAGAATATACATCACAGAAACATGCCAATCAGCCCAACTGATCCATGTTGTACTTAGATTAAATTTAATAGGCTAACATTGGAGGTCACTCCAGTATTACACTGGCACAGGTCCAAGTTAGAGCTGACATGAAACTAGCCCTCCAGGGGGAATTGCATTGCACACCAGAGCAGATTGCCCCTGAAACCAGCCACAATTTCCATCTCTGCTCATCAGCATTACAGTGCACTTACTGGAAATCAAACTGTGTTTAAATGTTCAGGCTTAATGGAACACAGATAATTTCTAGTTTGCCCAAGCCCAGAAGGTTATGATTGGTGCAATGAGACCAAGTAATGAGTGATAAGCTCACGAAGCAATTGGTTATGTGGAGGTACAAAATATTTAATGCAAGTTCCAAAGGTAATGTTTCCCAGTGTATCTAGATCAGGGCATGAGCAACAGTCATTTCCCATAGCTAGATTGTAATAATGTCAGTAAGAAGTCTGATAATGCGAGGTTTAAGTCCAACCAATTTATAACTTTGTAAAGACTTGCATTCTAACCAGTGATCTGTAAACTGTGCTGTTATATGCTCTGAGGCCAGAATTCTCCATTCACCTAACAAAGGGGCAAACCCCGAAAGCTTGTGAGTTTACTATCAAATAAATTGGTTGGACTTAAACCTGGCATTGTCAGACTTCTTACTGTGTTTACCCCAGTCCAACGCCGGCATCTCCACATCATTGTAATAATATCACTCAGAAATCACTGAGGCAACACATTATTTCTCAAGAGCAAACTGGGATTATCAGTTCAGTTTCTGAGCAAAGCCTTCATCGTCAATTAGGTGATGGTACTTAAGATGAAGGATCTGTTCAAGTCCTTTTTATTCTTTTGAGATCCTGACATGTTTGTCACATTGGAAATTTTGAAAGTTGTTAATATTTCTCCATGGCATTACCAAAGAGCTTTAAATTATGAATGCTGGGTCAGATTCTATAGACTAAAATAAATTTGACTACAGAAAAGATAGTGGAATGTCTTTAGGTGATCCCTGTACTGGAAAACAGGATTAGAATAGATCAGTGTTTGATGGCCAACACAGACACAATGGGCCAAAGGGCCTCTTTTTGTGCTATATATATACACACACACACAATCGATGACTCCAAGGTTGTCCTGGAATTTCACAACAATGCAGACAGGCCCTAGTGATTTACACTTTGCTTGTAACACTTAACTTATTTTAGAAAAAAAGGTTTCATGGGATGTAAGCATTACTGGCAAGGCCAACATTTATTGCCCATCCCTAAATGTCCTTGAACTGAGTGGCCAGGCCAGCATATTGTTGTGGCTCTGGAGTCTCATGTCAGCCAGACTAGGTAAGGATGACAGATTTCCTTCCTAAAAATGTGCGGATTAGGTTGATTGGTCATGCTAAAAAATTGCCCTTTAGTGTCTTGGGATTCATAGGTTAGAGGGGTTAGCGGATAAATGTGTAGGGACATGGGGGTAGGGCCTGGGTGGGATTGTGGTCGGTGCAGACTCGGTGGGCTGAAGGGCCTCTTTCTGCACTGTAGGGTTCTATGATCTAAAGAACATTAGTGAATCAGTTTTATGGCAGGCAACAATGATTTCGTAATCACTATTACCAAAACTAGCTTTTAATTCCAGATGGAATTTAAATTCAATTAATAACATCAGATGCCATGGTGGCAATTGAACATATAGCCCCAGAACATTAGCCTGGGCCTCTGGATTGCTCATCATATGGCATTATCACTGCCAATCACCCTCCCTATTAGTGGATACATATATTTGTAAAATTCAATCATCTTCATCTCCTAGTTTTTCTTCTGTACTGGAAGACCATTTGACTAAAGTTCAGCACAACTATGCACCAAGCTAAAATTAAGAGGGGAAGGGTTTTCTACTGAGAAAATTGTTTGGGTGTAGTTTGTCTTTGACTAAACCTAGAGCTAATTTCAATGATCTATGTCAAAAAGCAGACATTCCATGGAAATAAACACCAAAAAACTGAATTGTTCAACCAGTCAGGTTTATGGTTAAAAATTTCCCAAAGGCTTTTGTGAAAACAGTAGATTTGTGGCCTTCATTATCAGTATCTGTATCTACATAATCAGCTTTTCCTCTTGTTATATAAAGTTCAGAATACACAAGACGATATGCAAACTACGCCAGAATGGGTTGGCCATTTTTTGGTCAAGCAACATGGAAAAGGAAATCTTAAACTTTGGTATCACTCATGGAGGCATCTGATTATGAAGGCATGGTGGTGGGGGCATAGGGATTTTCAGCATGGGCAGCAGAAAAGAGGTGAAACAGAAAGAAATTTGGGAAATAGTTCCAGATATTTGGAAAAATTGAGATGAGGGCCTGATAATTAGCTGCACCAGAGCAAAGGCTATAAAGGATTGGCAATACCTGGTGAAGGTAAGAGATTGCCCTACCTCTTTATAACATGTAAAATTAAAAATTAAAGTTAAAGTTTATTATTCACACGTATGCTTACATTCACGCTGCAAAGAAGCTACCGTGAAAATCCCCTACTGGCCACATTCCGGCACCTGTTCGGGTACAGAGGGAGAATTCAGCATGGCCAATTCACCTAACCAGCACATCTTTGGACTGTGGGAGCAACTGGCGGAAACCCATGCAGACAGGGGGAAAATGTGTAAACTCCACACAGACAGTCACCCAAGCCGAGAACAGAATCCACACTGAAGCAGCGGTGCTAATCACTGCGCCATGTGCTGCTGTGTTGCTAAGAACCAAATCAGTCAGAGGCATTATAGCATAGGACAGTGACCACTTGGCCCATCAATACCATGCTGCTCTGAGGAGTAATCCAGCCAATTCCTTCATAGAATCAAATTACTGTGGATGCTGGATTTGAGTCCAGATGACTCTTTGTAACTCAAAGTCAGCTCTTTTCTCTCCTTACAGATGCTACCAGACCTGATGAGATCTTCCAGCTTTTTTTTGGTTGCAGTCAATTCGTTCATCCTCTTATCAGTATAGCTTTGCACGTTCATTCCGTTCAAATGTCCTTCCAATTTTCTTCTGAAATGATTTGTCATGTCTGCTTCCATACCCTCATAGGCATGTTCCAGGTCATTAACTCACTGCATACCTTACATCTACCTTTTACCTCTAGTTCAAAATCTTAAATCTGTGTTCACTCCTCACACCATCAACTAATAGGAACTTCTTTGTCCACCTTATCTCAGCCTGTCATAATCTTATTCACTTAATCTAGCTATGGCCTACCCAGAGCTTTGACCATGTTGAAGACAAGTTGCTGGTTTTTCTTGTGAAGCCCAAGATCCCATATGGTTTGCCACCTATTCATTCATTTTGCTCTCCCTTCAAAAAGCTACATCCCAGGAATGGGAAGCCTGAGCTTAGCACCACTGGCAGCTTAAATAAATCACAAACATACACAACACTAACATGCACTGTTCTTAGTTTGAAATATTACCTCACAAATGATTCTTATGTCATGTTTTATACTGTTTATATCTGGAGTGTGTGTGCGTGTGCGGAGGGAGGGGGGACTTAAATCAGCTCAAGACCAAACTAACAATTATGCACAGAGTGCAAAGAACTGAACAGTAAATATATTAATATTTTTCAGTAAAAAGATTGAGAGAAAACATTACTTCACAATTTTCCATTAGACTGGGAAGGGACAAGGGTGCAAGTGTGAAACTGTACATTAATAAATTCCAGATTTTACATTTAAGAGGCTGGGGCCTCATGTTAAAGGTATGTTGTGTATTACACATTTTTGATGTTTTAATGGTGGTTAAAATATTACTTTGGAGGTTAGGTCAGTAACTGAAGGCAGTTCAGGTGTGCAATTATGATTCATTTCTTTTATTCATAGATACTCCTGATTAGTCACTTAAGACTCGATTATCTCATGCCCTTAGCAACATTTCATGAATGGGTGGATTCTTAAACAATTCTCTGGCCTGTAACATACCTCCTTTATCAGTTCTAATTTATTGTTGCTTTACTTTGGAGCTGTGCAGCAGAACTATTCAAAGCAGAAACTGCAGCAAACAAGCATTACACCTACAGGAACTGTGCACTACATGCAAGTCTGTTTCATCATATCAATTGACCTCTGAAGCAGTCATGGAACAATTTTGATCTTCAAGTAAACAGGATTAAGGAATTGTTGGATCATGACACACAGATGAGTTTCCAGAGATGGTTCAAGTTTGCAGCATTAGGAAAGGGGTCATAAGCTGAGATACCACTAATCATTGTGCATGAGTTTGAAACTTGGTGGCACAATGGTTAGCGCTGCTGCCTCACAGCTCCAGGGACCTGGGTTCAATTCCCAACGTAGGTCACTGTCTGTGTGGAGTTTGCACATTCTCCTTGTGTCTACATGGGTTTCCTCCCACAGTCCAAAGATGTGTGGGTTAGATTGATCAACTTTGCTGAATTGCCAATTAGTGTCCTGGGATTCATAGGTTAGAGAGATTAGCAGGGTTATGGGAATAGGACCTGAGTGGGATTATTATTGGTGCTGACTCGATGGGCCAAATGGCCTCTTTCTACATTGTAGGAATTCCATGATTTACATAGTATCCTAATTTTGCTCACTGTAGTACAGGACAAGGTTAAACAGGTAGTTTACCATTATGAAATCTGGTTATTTAAAGTTAAAATGACAAAAGGACCAAAAGAGCCAGAGATTTAAAAAAACACAAGTCCAGTGTGACATGATGATCTGGCATGTACTGCCTGAAAGAATATTGGAAAAGGTCCAGTAGTAACTGTTAAAGGTAAGTGAACATGTACTATATTGAAAATGAAAAATATTGCTGGCTGACAAAGAAAGAGGGGGGAGATGGGGCGAATTAGATAGTCTGTTCCGATAGCTGACATAGGCACGATGGGCTGAATAGATGTCTGTATTTATGAATTTAGCTTTCTAACAGGACAGGTTAACCAGAAATAAAGTGTTTTAGACAGGAAATACTGCGGATGTAATGTTTGTAATATGTTGTGATATAAAATGATAATTTGAGAACATGATCAGCCACTGGACCAACAATACCTTCTTCCAACTACCAAAACTGTCAGCCAGTTGCCATATCTCATTCATATTCTCCTGCCCAATCATCTCAGCTTTAACTTTTCCCTCCAGGAGGCATTCCAACATTTTGATATTAATGATGATCAACTACTTGGCACACACTCTGTTCATGCCATTTACAAATGGCCTGCTACATTATATGGTGCACCTGAATCATTTCATAGTGTAACATAAGTGTACCTTTAAGAATTTTTTTAAAATAAAAATCATGTTCTGTGCAGTTGTAAGCAGACCTTTTCAGTTTTTTCCCCTCAATGTTGCAGGGCCATCTGCTGGAAGTCCTTTTATTGCTACTTCAATGGCTTAAATGGGGTTGTGTTTATTTTTACTCTAGGATCTTTTATGACCTTGCATTGTGTGTGTGTGTGTGTGTGTGTGTGTGTGTGTGTGTGGGGGGGGGGGGGGGGGGGGGGGCGGGGAGATTGATTGACAAGTCAAGATCAAGTGGTTCCTCCCCTGAAAAGAAATCCAAGGATTAATTTTTAGTTTCAGTTTTGAAGAGGGTGGACATCACTGGAAAGCAGTGTTTCTCTCTCTCTCTCTCTTTCTGGTATCACAGTGTCTAGTGTTAGCTGGAAGCATGGTTCCTGGCCTTCTTGGAGTAGAAAATCTGCTGCTGGCGATTGGCTCGACTAGAGTCTCTGGTGTTTTGGGAAGCTGTTCTGACTCCGAGGCTGTGTGTTGCTCAAGAGAACTGCAGCATTCAACCAAAGGATTAAATTAAAAAAAAGGATGGAGGACCTGGGATATTGGCTGGAATGTATGATTTATGGAGTATAGCTAGTCTGTAGGGCAGCTCCCCCAATTTTGAGATAAGTCTCTCGATTTTAGTAAAAAAAGGACTGTGCAAGGTTGATGGGGCAGAGGGTGTACCATAGCCAGTTCCAGTGCCTAGGTTGATGTTAGGTGTCCATTTAATTTTATTTGTACTCAACATTTCTCTAGCACTTTGGTACAAATGCTAGGCCATTTCAGAGGACAGTTTATAGTCAACCACATTGATGTGGGTCTGGAGTCACATGTAGGCCAGACCGGGTAAGGATGCAAATATCCCTTCCCTGAATGGCTTCATGAACTGGTTAGGTGTTTAAAATAATCCAATGATTTCATGATCATCATCACTCTGACTAGTATTTTTATTTGAAATTTATTAACTAACTGGTTTTTAATCCCATCCCCACCGCCTTTTCTGGAGCATTAATCCAGGCCTCCGATTTACCAGTCCAGTAACATGACTACTATGAGTGGGATTTTTCGGCTGTGCTTGCCCCAAGGCTGGAAAATCCCACCCAAGGTTAACAGACCTTTGCAATGGTCCGTGTCCCGCTATGATTCCCGTGGCGAACGGAATGGGAAAATTCCATCTCATGTTACTGACATTGTGGCTCCTGAGATACAAGGACAATATCCAGTCATTGGAGACAGTGTAGTGAAGCACCCCTCATATCTAAGTTTGGCAGGGAGGGGGGGGGGAGGTAATGAAAGAAATCTAGTAAAACTTGCATTGAGCCTGAAAAAGAGATACAAGGTATATAATAAAGGTCATTGAAAAGTAAGTTGGATTCAATTGAAAAAGACCAGATGACAGATATTCAAATAAGTGAAAAGGTAAATTTAGCTTTGAAATCAGGAAATACTTTACTTAGCATGACTAGCATATGTAATAAGACATCCAAGCACAGTGAAGCCAAAACTGAAGGATTATTTAAAATGCAATTTGATACTACATTAGTGTGTACGGCAGGATCTTTCCAAATGAATGAATCGAGTTAGACTGAAAACTCTTCCATTTCCGTGAGCACCTTACAAACAAGGATAATTGGACTCTTCAATACATCTTGAAATCATTACACAATTCTCTGCACTCAGAAGTCATCAATACACTGCAGAGGATTCAGAGGTAAAAGCGCAATTTTGCCAACTCTGTGGTAAGGGTTGATGGAATCTTAAAAATAGGCGGTATAAACATCTGTTTAAAGAACAGCATTGAAGACAATAAGAAATGCAAGTGGTCAAATACAGTGAAAATGCAGTAGTTTATGTGCTGCTATGGATGAGCAAGGAAAGCAGGGCACAGTAACCTCTGCCAGCTGCCATATTTGAACAAATTCCAGTGCTGATTTGATTTATTGTCACATGTACTGGTTTACAGTGAAAAGTATTGCTTCTTGTGCACTATACAAACAAAACATACCATTCATAGAGTACATAGGGAAGGAGGAAAGGACAGGGTGCAGAATATAGTATTGCAGTTACAGATGAAGAGAAAAATCTGCTTTGATGGCAACAGGGAAGAAGCTGTTCTTGAGTCAGTCGATGCGTGTTCTCAGACTTTTGTATCTTTTTCTTGACGGAAGAAGGTGGAACAGAAAATGTCCAGGGTGCGTGCGGTCCCTGATTATCCTGGCTGCTTTTACGAGTGTAGCCTGAGTCAGTCAATGGATGTGATGAGATAGGCATGCTCAATTTTGGAGCCATGTGACTCAAGTGCAGATAGCCTCAGAGGGCCAGGATGGGGTGAAGGGACAGTAGAGATAAGCAGTAGCAAATAATTAGATGGCAACAGCAGAGATGGAGGAGCAATATCTGGAATTAAGAATCTACTGATGACCATGAAACTGTTGTTGACTGTTGGAAAAAACCCATCTGGTTCAATAATGCCCTTTAGGGAAGGAAATCTGCTGCCCTTACCCAGTCTGGCCTACATGTGACTCCAGGGCCACAGCAATGTGGTTGACTCTCAACTGCCCTCCAAGGACAACTTGGGATGGGCAATAAATGCTGGCCAGCCAGCAATGCCCATGTCCCACAAATGAAGAAGTAAAACTGAGTAGCTCAGCAGCTGAGGTACAGTTATAAAAAGTGGAAGACTAGAAGAAAATGAGTAAGTGTGAGAAGGAGTAAGAGTGAGTCAAGGAAGCAGAATGGTGTGAAGCTAAATTAATGTAGTTTATAACTACCACCCCCATCCCCCAAACTAATTAGGTATCTTCTTCTGTCATGAATGCTTCTCTAAGCAGGAACACTGCATCACAGCTCTTCCATTGTTCATAGTTGAGAGCACAGGAAGCGGGACAAAGTACACAGGAACAGCTTGAGGCTAACATCAATTTCTCCTCCTTCCCCAAAGTGGAGAAGGGCGTGAGGAGATTTTAAGAGCTAAAGCTGGTCTTAATTTAAGATGTTTGATCAACAACTTGGCAGATGGGAACTAAAGGTCATTTAAAGCATTGCTGCATCACTTACTTCTGGCTTTTATCAATTCAAAAAGAAAAGTAACTGCCTTGCATCTTTTATATTGCTCTCTTTTTTAATGCAGCAGAACAGAACAATATTGAATAATTTCTACAAACACGAAACTCTTTGACCTGTGAGCTTCAGTAACTCATTGGGTGTATTTGCCGACCGAGCAACGGAGGGGGTAATAAAATCTTTAATTAATTCTTCCTTTGCACAACTTTTTAATGGGATTAATAGGTGACAATAGATGGCAGTACAGTTTCAGTATGGAGCCCAGGAAGTCACTGACAAAGTGTTTAGAAATAGTTAACGTGGGTGGATGTTTCTGTCAACCTAGACACACCCGAACAAGAAAAATGCACTAAAAAACAACCAATGGTTTGTTTTCATCTGCAGGTCTTGGCCCCAGCATATTTCCTACCAATGATTCCTACCTAGTTGCCTACGCATTTCAGCATTGGCTATCTTTTGAATGCTTCTTTAAAAATTACTGTAAGTGTTCACGAGATGGTTTCCATCAGGTGGAAAAATATTTATAACCTGCTATGACTGTAATATTAACACCATTATGAATGACTTGTTAGTAAAAGCACAAACCATGCACATAACTGCACTGACTGAAGTCTGTGCTACATCGAGGACCCAATACTGGAATTCCTACTGCTTGCCCAGATTTCCAGGCCATCTGGAACTGATGTTTGAAAGGGTTTCTACTTAAAACAAACTGTTGAATCAGATGAATATAAGACGGCTTAAGAGTGCAAAGTATGTAGACTCTGGGGTGAATCTCGAGTTTCTGACTTCCGTTTGTTTACATGAGGTTTTACTCCTTTACTCTGCAGTTCACCATGGTGCATGAGCATTCATAGTCCCATTTATAAAGGGCGTTGGTCTCAAACTCCTTGACCCAAGTATGTGTAGTGGCTGAGACAGTGATAGTCAGAGAATCTATCTACATCGTAATGGCACTTTTACAAGAATAACTTGCAATTAATGCTTCACGTGTTGGAACAGTGCCCCTAAAATCTTTTTACGTCAGTGAGTAGAGGGAAAGATCAGATGAAGTTAAAGGGACAAGTAAAAGAATATCTTAGCAAGTTTTTGACAGGTGTCTAAGCAAAATGCAAACTTCAGTGATTGAGGAAAGTTGTGATTAGAGTCGTGGGAATGAAGGTGGCAACTTGAGTGCAAGTGGGAAGTGAGTGCGGCTGATGTGGTGAAAGCATTTCTAAAAAATGAAGTTGAAGGTTTAGACATTAAATGATAGGGGCTCCCCTCATGAAAGGAGAATAGTATTGAATTAATGAAGGTGGGCAAGACCAGGTAATGGAAATACAAGGCCTTTAGGGGCAAGGCCAATGGCAGTTTGTACACAAGTTCAGTTAGGAAATCAGGGAGTCTTGTTCAGACAGCATTGACTAATTCATACATCAAGGCAATAAATATTTGCATTAAATACCTGGTGGCAATGCTAATGAGTTGGGGGTCAGATATAGATGATAAAAGCTCAATTAAAAACCGAAAATGCTGGATAAACTCAGCAGGTCTGGCAGTATTGATGGAGAGAAACAAGAATCAGATGTTTGAGTCCAAATGACCCTAATATAAAAGTTCAGTTTGGGATCTAGTAAAATGTCCCAGATTGCATTTGAGGTTGGGTCTTTGATGAATGAAGGAAATTAGTAATTTGAAGTTGAAAGGAGCCAAATAGGATAGTTTCAGTCTGTCTGCAATGAATTGGAAACATTTTTACCTTTGCCTGTAAATTCTGAGACAGCTGCCCTCCAAATGGGCACCCTAAGAGTTGCATAAACCTCTTGGTTGGAGAACTTCAAATTGTGTGGTGGTTGTTTAGAGAAAGGGAGGCGAGGAAAGGAAAGAACCAAGATTGAGGAGAAAACAAAAAAATCATTTGGTCATGTGTCCAAGAACAATGTGGAAGTCATTACTTTGTGTTTCACTTTCCCAGAATTGGCTAATATTTCTGCAAATAAAATCAAGCAGAATGTGCTAAAATTCACTATTTCTGCATGGATAATGTTCCATTTCCACAGGACATTGAATAGCAAGTTCAGGGAAGAATGTGCAGACAGTTCACGCATCTGGATTACGACCAAACATGGCACAAGCACTCAAAGGCTCAAAAAAACATGTTGTCCACTTAAAATGCTCAAGGAAGATGTATCTCATCCAATGGTACACCGCTGGACCTATGAAAACATATGATACTACTGGAATTCCAAAGATTTAGGCATTGGTGTATTGGTAATGTTAACAATTGGAAAATTGTTGCTGCCACCAACATATTTCATAGTAAAGACCAAAGCTTTGGTCAAACAAATTAGAAACCTGACCAGAAGAGACCCCCATCCCCACACCCACCAACCCCCAACACCAGAGGCCCCACACCCACCAATCAATTGGATGATGGAGCTCATCCAATGGTACACTGCTGGCCCTATGAAAACATATGACGCGACTGGAATTCCAAAGGTTGAGACATTGTGTATTGGTAAATGTTAACAATTAGAAAAAATTGTTGCTGCCACCAACACGTCATAGTAAAGCCCGAAGTCTTGGTCAAACAAATTAGAAACCTGACCAAGAAATAGAAGAGACCCCCCCCCCCCCCACATCCACTCACCCCCAACACCAGAGACCCCATCCCCACTCCCAACACTGAATTCCCCACGCCCATCCCCAACACCAGAGACCCCACACCCACTCCCAACATCAGATTCTACCAAATCAGTTGCTTCCAATTGAGTCACTTGAAACTACAGAAACCACAAATTGTTAACACTTCAACTGTTTTAACACAAGGAAATGGCATTTTGCAGCTCAGTGCAGCAGGACAGTACTTTGTCACAAGACAGCCTTTGACATTACTTTTTCAATTATGTTATTGAAACTTTGGAAAATTAAACTGAAGTCTCTGAAAGCAACTAAGACTGTTTTCTGAGTTCAAAAAGTGCATCAAAATAATGTTTATCTGAACTTCTTACAGGCACACAACAAAACAATAAACAATGGGATAAAGACAATGGAATTCAAGTAGCATCATCAAAACACTTTTCTTGGCTATCAATTGTTTCTTCTATGGCCTGAAATGAAGACCAAAAAAATGCCTTCTATCTAGATGTATCTCTGCAGCATACAGTGAAAACATTGGTACTATTTGCTTACCTTAAATCAGATAGTTCATAGTACACATTCCTGGCCTCGTCTTTAATATATACAGCTACATTTTGAGATTCCAACATTTTCATGGTGAGCTGCTTAGGAAAGGCACGGACAAAGAGTGCATGAACCGTATCCATACTTGTGATTTCATTTGGCATTGCAAACGGTATCACCTCCTCTCCATACTGCAGGTATAATACACCTACAAACAAAATAATAGAGCAAGTTATTATTCATTTATCAAATCAAAAGCAGGTTCATTTTAAACATGGCATTTCAGTACTTTCACAAGTGCAACACATTAAAGACATATTATACACTGCTGTACTCAAAATGAGTACAGAGGGTTACTATATAAGCCTTTTCTCCTATTTAACTGTGTACTGGTGTCTGTTGAGAGCGTTCTGCAACAGGAACTGTTTTACTTGTGCTCACTGTTATTGGTAAATTCCGTTACTTATTTACAGAAAGAAGATCATTTTTTAAAATGATCACATTGTAGCCACTTGTAGTCTCACATTATCACATCCACCCTGATAATTCGGCTATGCAGCTAGAAAAAGTACAACTGAAAAAAGGTCCAAATTCCAATATTTTATTCAAATTGTATGAGCTAAGATTTACAGCTTAATTTCAATGACTGGCTTTAACATCCCTTTTCCAGAGAGGGAAAAATATTGTCCATGCAGAGTCCTGCTTTTGCTGGCTGTCCAATTAGTATGTGAATATGTTGCAGACAAGGAGATGGTGCTTAGCTATCCAAAATGAGACATACACTTCAATGACATCTGGTAGCTGGAACTGTCACATCTGAGTCCACAAATGTAAGTCTAGTTAAGATACATTCTGTAAATACAATATTCTTTATTTCCTTCTGTGATTATTTTTAACACAACAAACCCATGAGCCAAATGTAACATACTGGAATTACTCAGCAGGTCTGGAATATCTGCAGAGAGAGAAATAGAGTTAATGTTTAAGTTTGATGACCTTGCGTCAGAACCTAGCCAACAGCAGTGTTCTGAAGGATCACCACCTGAAATGTCTGTTTCTCTCCCCACAGATGCCACTAGACCTGAATATTTCTAGAATTTGTGGATTTTTACCCCCCAGTAAATTGTGGGAAGTTGTTTCCACTGGCGGGTGAAAGTAGAACTGGGGGGGATAGACTCAAAATAAGGGGAAGAGGAACTTCTTCACACAAAGGGTCGTGAATCTGTGGAATTCCCTGCCCGTAAAGCAGTTGAGGCTACCTCATTGAATGTTTTTAAGGCAAGGATAGCTAAATTTTTGAACAGTAAAGGAATTAAGAGTTACGGTAAGTGGAGCTGAGTCCATGAAAAGATCAGCCATGATCTTATTGAATGGCGGAGCAGGCCCGAGGGACCAGGTGGCCTACTCCTGCTCCTAGTTGTTATAAGCCAATATTTTTTGTTGTCAAATCTGTAAATGGATCGCTAGTTTTGGCTCCTTTATAACCAGAAACATTTTCTCTAGGTCTGCTAGAACAATCCCTTCCCTAATCTTAAAGGCCTCCAATAGGTTAGTGTCACAAATGTGCTGAGGAACAAGCGATGTTAACAGGTAGAAACCACCAGCATTTCAAAAGGCATTTCACAGGATAAGAGTGTTTCCCGGTAATGAAATTTGCAGCTTTAGACAGACCAGAAGAACGCATCATCATGCCAATAGGAAACACCTTAGGTTGACAATCGCACCATCAAGTGGAGGAAAATGCATATTAATTTTTTAGAGCCACAGAAGCTGAGGTGACAGACGAATACATAAAGAGCGCTCAAAAGTAAAAAAAAGTACAATTGCTTACACTAGGGGAGCAGATTCCAGGTAGCAGCCTGGGAGCCAGTGCCAGCTGGCAAACAAGAAGCAAGAATGCAGAAACCTTTGTGGAGGCAGGTAAAACCATGGATGGAATTTTCTCAAAAAAATTTCAGTGTCACGGAAGTCTGAAAAGTGGAGAACTTCACGCCTTTTTTTTTCCCACATGCTTCCACATGCAATCTTTTTGTCAGTAGGGAGTTTAACAGCTGAAGAGGGGCAGAGCCTAAGCTCCAGATTTCGGACTCGTGACATTTAGAATCTTTTTGGGAAAATTCTGTCCAATGTGTACAAGTCTACACATTATATGGGAGGTCTGTTGACCCTTCCTCCGCCCCTTCCAAATCATTTATATATATCACAAATAGCAGAGGTCCCAGTACAGATCCCTGCGGAACACCACTGGTCACAGGCCTCCAGCTGGAAGAAGACCCTTCCACTACTATCCTCTGTCTTCTGTGGCCAAGCCAGTTCTCTACCCATCTAGCCACCTCTCCTTTTATCCCATTTCCCTACCACGGACGTCAAGCTCACCGGCCTATAGTTACCCGGATTATCCTTGCCACCCTTCTTAAAATAATAGTACCACATTTGCTATCCTCCAATCCTCAAGGACTTCATCTGTGTCCAACAAAGAGACAAAGATCTCTGTCAAAGGTCCAGCAATTTCATCTCTCGCCTCCCCGAGCAGTCTAGGAAAGATGCCATCAGGCCCTGGGGATTTGTCAGTTTTAATGTTCCCTAAAAAACCTAACACTTCCTCCCTTGTAATGGAGATTTTCTTTAACGGGTCAACACTTCTCTCAGACACTCCCAGTCAACACATCCCTCTCCTTTGTGAGCACTGATGTAGAGTATTTATTTAGGATCTCCCCTACCTCCTTGGGCTCTAAGCATAATTCCCCTCCTTTGTCCCTGAAAGGTCCGATTTTTCCCCCGACAACTCTTTTATTCCTAAATGTATGAATGACATGCCTTAGAACATAAGAACATAAGAAATAGGAGCAGGAGTAGGCCATCTAGCCCTTCGAGCCTGCCCCGCCATTCAATAAGATCATGGCTGATCTGTCGTGGCTCAGTTCCACTTTCCCGCCCTCTCCCCATAACCCTTAATCCCCTCGCTTATCAAAAACCTATCAACCCGCGTCTTAAAAATATTTAGTGAGGCAGCCTCCACCACTTCAATGGGCAGAGAATTCCAGAGATTCACCACCCTTTGAGTGAAGAAGTTCCTCCTCAACTCCGTTCTAAACCGCCCCCCCTTTATCTTGAGGCTGTGCCCCCTAGTCCTACTATCCTTTCTGAGCGGGAAGAGTCTCTCCACCTCTACCCTATCCATCCCATTCATCATCTTATATGTCTCAATGAGATCTCCCCTCATTCTTCTAAACTCTAACGAGTACAAGCCTAATTTATTCAGCCTCTCCTCATAGCTCAACCCCCTCAACTCCAGCATCAGCCTAGTAAACCTCCTCTGCACTCCCTCCAAGGCCAAAATATCCTTGTGTAAGTACGGCGCCCAAAACTGCACACAGTACTCCTTAATCCTGTCTGCCAAGAACATTTCATGACCCCTTTCTGCCCTTCTAACTCCCCGTTTGAGTTATTTCCTACTTTCTCTGTATTCCTCTAGTGCTCTGTTTTTAGCTGCCTGGACCTAACATATGCCTCTCTTTTCTTTTTGATCAGATCCTCAATTTCCCTGGTTATCCACGGCTCTCGAATCCTACCTTTCCTATCCTTCCTTTTTACAGGCACATGCCTGTCCTGCAGCCCCATTAACTGTTCCTTAAAAGACTTACACATGCCAGATGTGGATTTACCCTCAAACAGCCTCTCCCAATCAACAGCCACCAATTCCTGCCTAATCTGCCTATGGTTAGCCTTCCCCCAATTCAGCACCCTACCGGTAGGGCAACACTCATCCTTTTCCATTACTATCCTGAAGTTAACAGAATTGTGGTCACTATTTGCCACATGTTCCATTGCTGAAACTTTGATGACCTGACCAGGCTCATTCCCCAGTACTAGGTTCAGTATAGCCCCCTCTCTAGTTGGGCTATCTACATATTGTTCCAAAGAACCTTCCTATATGCATTTTACAAATTCCTCACCGTCCAGACCCCCAGCCCTAAGCACTTTCCAGTCTATACCAGGGAAATTAAAGTCTCCCACTACAACAACCCTATTTTTTCTGCACCTATCCAGAATCTCCTTACATATCCATTCCTCCACTTCCTGTGGGCTGTTGGGTGGCCTGTAGTATACCCCCAGCATAGTGACTGCACCCTTCCTGTTTGAGCTCCACCCACAGTGACTCATTACATGACCCCTCTAAATTGTCCACCCTCTGCAGTGCTGTAATACGCTCCCTAACTAATATTGCTACTCCCCTGCCCCTTTTAGCCCCTCCTCTGTCTTGCCTAAAACACTTATACCCTGGAATATTCAGCTGCCAGTCCTGTCCTTCTTTTGACCAAGTCTCCATCACCGCAACCACATCCAAATTTTGCGTAAGCATTAAGGCCCTAAGTTCGTCTGTCTTACCTGTTATGCCCCTCGCATTGAAGCGGATGCACTCCAGACCTCCAAGCCCACTTAGGTCATCCTCCTCCAGAATGCTCTTCTTCTTAGCTAGCCTTGTCCTGGCCTCTGCGCTTACCGTTTTGATCCCCACCCCCCGCTACATTACTTTAAACCCTCCCGAAACACTCTAGCAAAACTCCCAGCCAGAACATTTGTGCCCTTCCTGTTTTGGCGTAACCCGTCCTTCTTGTACAGATTCCATCCTCTCTTGAAGGCTTCCAGTGATGCATGAATTTGAAACCCTCCCTTCTGCACCAGTCTTTTAGCCACGCGTTCAACTGTACAATCTCCCTGTTCCTAGCCTCACTAGCACTAGGCACTGGGAGCAGTCCAGAGATTGCTACCCTAGAGACCCTACTTTTTAGCCTAGCACCCAATTCCCTGAATTGCTATCGCAGGATCCCCCTGATCTTTCTACCTACATCATTTTCACCAATATGTCAATGACATTTGTTTGATTACCTTCCCTTTTTAATATGCTTCCTATCCGTTCAGAGCCACCGGCGAGGCAAACTACCATCCTGGAGTCTCGTTCGTGCCCACAGAACTGCCTGTCCGTGCCTCTAGCCATCACGTCCCCCACCACTATTGCTCTTAATCCTCCTCTTTCCCTTCTGGGCCACAGAGCCCGACTCTATGCCAGCGATCTGGTCATTGTGGCTTACCCCTGGAGGGTCATCCCCCTCCACCCCTCAGTGAAACAAAAGGTACTTAGACATTTGCTCTTTGATTAGTACTTCCCAAGTAATCTCAGATTTTGGCCTCCTCCCTCTTGTGGCAGCTGTATCTGCTCTCTGCCTTTGTGCTCTGCCCTGTCCTCCAACCCGAAGCATGATCAAAAGAAACCACCCATGGCTCCAAGTATTATGAATCAGCCTTCAACAATGCAACACCAGAAAATTCTTGATCTGGACAAATAAATTAAACCTTCCAGAATAACAAAATAACACAAAATGCCCAGAACTTAATCAGCAGCCTGAAAATGATAACTCAGCTTTTCATTTGTGCACCATCTCTTTAATTATCACAACTGATGAGTTACTCCTGCAGAATAGCTTTAAGTTTATTTATTAATGTCATAAGTAAGGCTTACATTAACACTGCAATGAAGTTACTGTGAAAATTCCCTAGTTGCCACACTTCGGCACCTGTTCAGGTCACTGCAGTTAACCAGCATGTCTTTTGGATTATGAGAGGAAATCAGAGCACCTGGAGGAAGCCCACGCAGACACAGGAAGAATGTGCAGAGTCTGCACAGGCAGTGACTCAAGCTGGGAATCAAACCCAGGTCCCTGACACTGTGACGCACCAATGTTAATGACTATGCCGCCATGTTGCCCAGCTATTCCTATGCAGAATAGCACATGTTGTGCAACTTCAACATCTGATAAGTTGAGGGTGGGGCAAATGTATCAAAATCAGGAAAGGTCCAATGTGCGGGGCACTCGTTTACAAAAAGTATTTGACTTTTTGAATGTCTCTGCTGTGTGGTTCTGATGCAATTCGAGATACACAATTCAGTTTGGCAACCTTGGAATAAACATGCACTTCTAATCTGCTATCATTAAATGCCTGGAAACACGGGTGTTATCACCATTGAATTTCTAGATCATTTTTCTATCACTTGGGTGGTCTTGGCAACTATATTCTTCTTGGAAACTTTGTTTTGCAATTCCAGCTTCCACGTTCAGGCATTTGACACTGACATTAATACTAGCAAGTTAAACATTTGCACAGAATATTAACTTAAAAATCTCTAATCAAATTAAAGAAGACAGTACCCTGCTCTGTCACAGCAAGTACTTCTGAAAAGGAAAAGCATACTGTCATTATTTCAGGGAAACCATGATGCAAACAACAATTAACTTACGGCGTCTCCCTCTGCCACTCCCTGAAAAAGTACTCTCTCCCCTCTCGGGTTTTTAATCTTTATTATGTACATTGCCCACAAAATGTAAAGTAATTCCTTCCTCTCTTTCAGTAAATACATTTGATATGTTGTGCTGTGAATAAAAATTGACAGCCCCTGCTTTAGGCAGCCTTGATTTCTGAAATTGTAAGTGCATTATTGTATTGTATGTGAAAATTAAAAATACCTTTGGGCACACATTAAATTACCTATCAAGTCAGAAGTGGGGATTTTCACTGATGATTGCACAAGTATTCATTCCCATGCTCAACTTCCGATGTAGTCAAGCAATCTGTGCCTGAATGCAGCAAGATCTGGATAACATTCAGGTTTGGGCTGCTAAGTGGAAAGGAATATTTATGCTGCACATGGTGTCTGCCAGTGATCTTCTCCAGCCAGAGACAGTATAACCATGTCCCCCTGACATTTAACGCGGCATCTATTTGTGCCATGACACTAAGGGAAGCACATCCTGCTTGTGCATAGATGCATCATCAGTAACCATCCCACTTTCTAAACAAAGTGAGAGTACACTGTGATAATCTCTACATGCCTCAACCGGTGGAACTCTAACAACACTTGAAGATCGACACCATCTAGAACACCCAAATGACACCCGATTCAACACTTTAAACATTCACTCCCTCCATTACCAGGGTATCATGTTTACAGCAGAGTGGCATGGTGGCCCAGTGGGTAGCACTGCTGTCTCACGGCACCAAGGACCCAGGTTCAATTCTCAGCTTGGGTCATTATCTGTAATGAGTCTACATGTTTTCTGTGTCCGCATGGGTTTTCTCTGGGCTCTCCCGTTTCCTCCCACAGTCTGAAAGACGTGCTGGTCAGTTTTTCTTTAGTTTATTTGTCAGTCACAAATAAAGCTTACATTAACACTTCAATGAAGTTACTGTGAAATTCCCCTAGTTGCCACACTCCAGCACCTGTTAGGGTCAATGCACCCAACCAGCATGTTTTTTCAGACTATGGGAAGAAACCAGAGCACCCGAAGGAAACCCACACAGGCACGGGGAGTTTGCACATTCACACAGACAGTGACCCAAGCCAAGAATCGAACTTGGGTCCTTGGCACTGAGAGACAGCAGTGCTCACCACTGTAGATGCATTGCCAATGCTAAATTCTCCTTCAATATACCTGAGCAGGCTCCAGAGTGTGGAAACTAGGATTTTCACAATAACTTCATTGCAGTGTTAGTGTAAGCAAATATGTAACTTGTACCCTTTAAAAGCTTTTAAAAACTATAAGATTGGTTGTAATTGCGTGTCAAGGCTTTTCCAGAAGTACCTTCCAAACACAGTCTCTACAGCAAGGAGGATATACGTAGCAGGTGTACGGGAAAACCAAGTCATTGTCATTGTCAGAGTTTACAGCATAGAAACAGGCTCTTAGGCCCAACTTGTCCATGCTGCCCTTTTCTTTTCAGAGAACCCTAAGCTAATCCCAATTGCCTGCATTTGGCCCATATCCCTCTATACCCATCGTACCCATGTAATTATCTAAATGCTTTTTAAAAGACAAAATCATACCCGCCTCTACTACTACCTCTGGCAGTTTGTTCCAGACACTCACTACCCTGAGAGAGAAAATTCTGTCCCTTGGATATTTTTGTATCTCTCCCCTCTTACCTTAGACCTATGCCCTCTAGTTTTAGACTCCCCTACCTTTGGAAAAGGGATAATGATTATCTGATGTATACTCCTCATTATTTTATAGACCTCTATAAGATCACCTCTCAGCCTCCTACGCTCCAGAGAAAAAAGTCCCAGTCTATCCAATCTCTCTTTATAACTCAATCCCTCAAGTCCTGGCAGCATCCTAGTAAATCTTTTCTGCACTCTTTCTAGTTTAATAATATCCTTTCTATAATAGGGTGACCAGAATTGCACACAGTATTCCAAGTGTGGCCTTACTAATGTCCTCTGCAACTTCAACAAGACATCCCAACTCCTGTATTCAATGTTCGATGAAACCAAGCATGCCGAATGCCTTCTTCACCACTCTGTCCATCTGTGACTCCACTTTCAAGGAGCTATGAACATGTACCCCTACATCTTTGTTCTGTAACTACCCAATGCCTGACCATTAACTGAGTAAGTCTTGCTCTGGTGCAAATCTACCAAAATGCATCACCTCGCATTTGTCTAAATTAAACTCCATCTGCCATTTGTCAGCCCACTGGCCCAATTAATCAAGATGCCATTGCAATTCGAGATAACTTTCCTCACTGTCCACTATGCCACCAATCTTGGTGTCACCTGCAAACTTACTAAACATGCCTCCTCCATTCTCATCCAAATCATTAATATAAAATGACAAATAACAGTGGACCCAACACTGATCCCTGAGGCACACCACTGGTCACAGGCCTCCAGTTTGAAAGACAGCCCTCTACAACCACCCTCTGGCTTCTGTCAAGAAGCTAATTTTGTATCCATTTAGATATCTCACCCTACACCCTATGAGATTTTAATCTTATGCAACAACCTTCCATGCGGTAGCTTGTCAAAGGCCTTGCTAAAGTCTATGTAGATAACATTAATTGCACTGTCCTCATCTACCCTCTTGGTTACCCCTTCAAGGAACTCAATTACATTTGTGAGACATGATTTTCCACTCAAAGCCATGCTGACTGTCCCTAATCAGCCCTTGCATCTCTAAATGCCTGTAGATCCTATTTGTCAAAATACTTTCCAACAATTTATCCACCTTGGATGTGAGGCTCACTGGTCTGTAGTTCCCAGGCTTTTCCCTGCAGTCCTTTTTAAACAAAGGAACAACATTTGCCAATCTTCAGCCACCTCACCCACGGCTATTGATGATTCAAGTATCTCGGCTAGGGGACCCGCAATTTCCTCCCTAGCCTCCCACAATATCCTGGGATACACCATCAGGTCCTGGGGATTTATCTACCTTGATGCACTTTAAGACTTTCAGCACCTCCTCCTCTGTAATATGTACGCTCCTCAAGACATCAGTATTTATTTCCCAAGTTCCTCAACATCCACGCTTTTCTCAACAGTGAATACTGATGAGAAATATTCATTTAGAATGAAGTGCTCCTTCAAATCACATACAATTCTGCCTTGGAAATATAATGCCTGTTGCTTAAACATTGCAGGATTATCCCGGAGCTCTCTAACCAATAGAACATAAGAACATAAGAAATAGGAGCAGGAGTAGGCCATCTAGCCCTTCGAGCCTGCCCCGCCATTCAATAAGATCATGGCTGATCTGTGGTGTCTCAGTTCCACATTCCCGCCCTCTCCCCATAACCCTTAATCCCCTCTCTTATCAAAAACCCATCAACCCGCGTCTTAAAAATATTTAGCGAAGTAGCCTCCACCACTTCAACGGGCAGAGAATTCCAGAGATTCACCACCCTTTGAGTGAAGAAGTTCCTCCTCAAACCTGTTCTAAACTGCCCCCCCTTTATCTTGAGGCTGTGCCCTCTAGTCCTACTGTCCTTTGAGCAGGAAGAGCCTCTCCACCTCTATCCTATCCATCCCATTCATCATCTTATAAGTCTCAATGAGATCTCCCCTCATTCTTCTAAACTCTAACGAGTACAAGCCTAGTTTATCCAGCCTCTCCTCATAGGTCAACTCCCTCAACTCCGGAATCAGCCTAGTAAACCTCCTCTGCACTCCCTCCAAGGCCAAAATATCCTTGCGCAAGTGCGGCGACCAAAACTGCACACAGTACTCCAGCTGCGGCCTCACCAGTGCCCTATACAGCTGCAGCAAGACCTCCCTACTTTTATATTCAATCCCCCTCGCTATGAAGGCCAGCATCCCATTCGCCTTGCTGACCACCTGCTGCACCTGCAGGCTGGGTTTTTGCGACTCATGCACAAGGACCCCGAGGTCCCTCTGCACCGTCGCATGCTGCAGTTTTTCGCCACGTAAGTAATAGTCCTTCCTACCATTATACCAAAGTGGACAACCTCATATTTGCCAACATTAAATTCCATTTGCCATTTCCTGGCCCAGTCGCCCAGCCTATCCAGATCCTTCTGCAGACTCTCCACACCCTCCGCGCAATTTGCCGTTCCACCAATCTTGGTGTCATCAGCAAATTTCGACACCATACACTCGGTTCCCTCCTCCAGATCATCTATATAAATGGTAAATAGCTGGGGCCCCAGCACCGACCCCTGGGGCACTCCACTAGTCACCAACCGCCAATCCGAATAGCACCCATTGACCCCCACTCTCTGCTTCCTATTTGACAACCAATCCTCTATCCACGCTAACACCCACTTCACTTTGAGCACTTCAGCACCTAAACTGCAACAGTTTGAGAGGCAGTTAATCACCATCTTTTCAAAGGCAATTAGAGAAAGTTATAGAGTAATATCCTTCCTAAAGTATGGTGACCAGGACTGGATACAATACTTCAGTTGTGGTCTAACCAAAGTTTGACACAGGTTCAGCATAACTTCTGTATTTATAAACACCAAGATTCACTATGCTTTGCTAGCAGGCAGCACCGCTGCTTCACAGCACCAGGTACACGGGTTCGATTCCTGGCTTGGGTCACTATGCAGAATCTGCATGTTCTCCCTGTGTCTGCGTGGGTTTCCTCCGGGTGCTCTGGTTTCCTTCCACAGTCCAAAGCTGTGCAGATTAGGTGGATTGGCCATGGTAAATTCCCCCTCAGTGTACCTAAACAGGTGCTGGAGTGTGGCAACTAGGGGATTTTCACAGTAACTTCATTGCAGTGAAAATGTGACTGCTTGTGACACTAATAAATAAACTTTTAAACTAATCATTCTCTCCATACGTCCTTCAAAGATCCATGCAAATGAACTTCCAGGTCCCTGTACATTTTTTAGAACTGTAAATTTTGGACTTGCATTTTCTATGTGTTTATAATCTTGCTTCAACATCAGCTCTCTGACATTATTCTGCTTCCTCAGAAGACAGAGTCCCAAGCTGCTTTAAAAAAAATCTCATCTCTCCTCTGGTTCTTTTACAAATTATCTTAAATCTATGTACTCTGATTACCAACCCATCCATCAATTGAAAAAGCTTCTACTGACACTTTCAACTGCCCTCTACACCTCTATAAAAACCCTCATTTAACCACCTCCGCTCCAAGAATAAAACCTAATCTCTTTAGCTATCAGAAGTATCTCATCTCTTGTACCATTTTGCATGAGATCATGAGAAACAGGAACAGGAATAAGCTACTTGGTCCCTAAAAACCTGCTCCATCATTCAATAAGATTGTGGTGATCTTGAGTTGAATTTCATGACCCTGTTATATAGAGGGGGGTAGAGCTGGAGAATGTGGCAAGTCAGTCAAAAGTCCACTGACATCGGTGGGAGTGGACATTCCAGCTGGTTTACCACCCTTCAATTCTATTTTCTTGCTTGTCTCCCATAACTTACTAACCTTATTGAGTTTTTTGAGAAGGTGACCAAAGAGGTGGATGGGGGTAAGGCAGTTGACGTGGTATACATGGATTTTAGTAAGGCGTTCGATAAGGTTCACCATGGTAGGCTTCTGCAGAAAATGCAGATGTATGGGATTGTGGGTAATCTAGGAAGTTGGATCAGGAATTGGCTATCAGATAGGAGACAGAGGGTGGTGGTGGATGGTAAATATTCATCATGGAGTGCAGTTACGAGTGGTGTGCCTCAGGGATCTGTTTTGGGGCCACTGTTGTTTGTAATTTTTATTAATGATCTGGATGAGGGTATAGTTGGGTGGATTAGTAAATTTGCTGATGACACCAAAGTTGGAGGTGTGGTAGATTGTGAGGAAGGGTGTCATAGTCTGCAGGGAGACTTAGATAGGTTGCAGAGCTGGGCCGAGAGGTGGCGGATGGAATTTAATGCGGAGAAGTGTGAGGTAATTCACTTTGGTAGGAGCAACAGATGTGTCGAGTATAGGGCTAACGGGAGGACTTTGAATAGTGTGGATGAACAGAGGGATCTAGGTGTGTGTGTACATAGATCCCTGAAAGTTGGGAATCAAGTAGATAAGGTTGTCAAGAAGGCGTACGGTGTCTTGGCGTTTATTGGTAGGGGGATTGAATTTAGGAGTCGCAGTGTAATGTTGCAACTGTACACTACTCTAGTGCGGCCGCACTTGGAGTACTGTGTGCAGTTCTGGTCCCCGCATTACAAGAAGGATGTGGAGGCGTTGGAGAGGGTGCAGAGGAGGTTTACTAGGATGTTGCCTGGTATGGTGGGGAGGTCCTATGAGGAGAGACTGAGGGATCTAGGGTTGTTTTCGTTGGGAAGAAGGCGGCTAAGAGGGGATCTTATTGAAACATATAAGATGATTAGGGGTTTAGATAGGGTGGATAGTGATAGCCTTTTTCCTCGGATGGAGAAAGCTAGCACGAGGGGGCATGACTTTAAATTAAGGGGGGGTAGCTACAGGACGGATGTCAGGGGTAGGTTCTTTACCCAGCGGGTGGTGAGGGATTGGAATGCCCTGCCTGCTGCAGTTGTAGATGCGTCTAGTTTGGGGGCGTTTAAGAGATCTCTGGATAGGTTTATGGACGAAAAGGGATTGGTATAGGCTAGTGGGTCATTGTTTTTGTAACTGGTCGGCGCAACATCATGGGCCGAAGGGCCTGTTCTGCGCTGTAATGTTCTATGTTCTATGTTCTATGTTCTATAACCTTTGGCCCTCAAAAATCTGTCCAACTCAGCCTTCAATGACTGCAGCCTTCACTGATCTCTGGAAGAGAATTCAAACACTGACAACCTTCAGAAGTAATTCCTCCTCATCCCCATCTTCAATGGGAGAGAGCTAATTTTGAAACTGTGTCCACTAGATCCAGATTCCCCAACAAAAGAGAGCATCTTCTCAGCATCTAAACTGTTAAGCCCTCTCAGAACCTGATGTTTCAGTATTCTTCTAAACTCTAATGTGCATTGACCCAATCTGCTCAACCTTTCCTCACAAGAAAGATGAGCAAATTTAGTGCATCTCTTTGGAATCTTTTCCAAGACTCTGTCACCCCACTACAAGCATGTATCCAATTCTGGGCTACATTACTGCAGATGAGGCATAACTAATGATACACAAAGACTTAGCAACTAATTTTCTTAATTTTATACTCCATTTATCATTCTTTGATTTGATTTATTGTAACATGAATCCGTATACAGAGAAAAATATTGTTTCTTGTGTGCTATATAGACAAAGTATACTGTCCATGAAGAAGGAAAGAAGGTGCAGATGCAGTATTACAGTCATAGCTAGGGTATAGAGAAAGATCAAGTCAATATGAGGTAGGTTCATTCAAACGTCTACTGGCAACAGGGAAGAAGCTGCTCTTGAGTCAGTTGGTACGTGTCCTCAGACTTTTGTATCTTTTCCCCAACAGAAGAAGGTGGAAGAGAGTACGTCTGGAGCGTGTGCGGTCCCTGATTACGCTGGCTGCTTTTCCAAGGCAATGGGGAAGTATGAAGTGTCAATGGATGGAAGGCTAGTTTGCATAATGGACTGAGCTACATTTACAACCCTTTGTAGCTTCTTGCAGCCTTAGTCAGAGTAGGAGCCATACCAAGCTGTGATACCTCCAAAAAGAATGCTTTCTATGGTACATCTGTAAAAGTTGGTGAGAGTCGTGGCTGACATGCCAAATTTTCTTACTCAGAAGCAGCATTGGTGGGCTTTCTTAACGATAGTGTTGGCATGGTGGGATCAGGGCAGGATAATGATGATCTGGACGCTAAAACCTTGAAGGTCTTGACCATTTCTACTTCGTCTTCATTGATGTAGATGGGGCATGTTCTCCACTAAGCTTCTGAAGTTGATGACTATTTCTTTTGTTTTGTTGACATTGAGGGAGAGATTACTGTCATCGCACCACTAATTGAGATCCGACCCACTAGGGTGGTGCATTCAGCAAACTTGAAAATTAAGTTGGAGAGAAATTTGGCCACACTGTCATAGATGTATAGGGAATATAGTAAGAGACCAAGGACACAACCTTGTGGGGCACCATTGTCAAGGATGATCACGGAGGTTGTGTTGTTGCCTATCCTTGCTGACTGTCGTTTGTGGGTTAGGAAATTCAGGGTCCAATCACAGAGAGAGGAACCGAGCCCCAGGCCACAGTTTGAAAATGAGTTTCATGGGAATAATGGTGTTGAAGGCTGAGCTGTAGCCAGTAAATAGGAGTCTGACATAGGTGTCTTTGTTATCTAGGTGTTCCAGGGTGAGTGCAGGGCCAGGGAGATGGCATCTGCTGTGGACCTGTTGCAGTGATAGTGGATCCAGGCTATTGATTTTTACAAAATTAGCTTGCTCTGGAACTTCAAAGGCTTGTGTGCATAAATCACTGCTCTCAATTTCTGAACCTCCTTTAAAATTGTACAATTTAGTAATGCTTCCCCTCATTCTTCTTTCCAAAATGCATCTGTATCATCAGTGCACCTCCCACAATAATTGTTTGTGTGACACAAATCTTCACCTTTGTTTCTTTTTGCATTCTGGGATAGGCAATATCCTGGCCATTTACACTGGATTTCTGAAAGTTGCTCAGTGTCAAGGGTCTGAGGTGTGTCTATTTTAACGTCAGGGGTGTAGTGAACAAAGTTGATGAGCTTAGGGAGTGGATTGTTGCTTGGGAACGTGATGTGGTGACCATTACAGAGACTCGGGTGTCTCAGGGACAGGACTGGGTACTTCAGGTGCCGGGATTCAGATGCTTCGGGAAGGACAGGGAGGGGGGCAAAAGAGGTGGCGGAGTGGCACTGTTGATCAGGGACAGTGTCACGGCTGCAGAGAAGGTGGATGCTGCGGAGGGACTGTCTACAGAGTATTTGTGGGTGGAAGTTAGGAACAGCAAAGGGTCGATAATTTTGCTGAATATTTTCTGTAGGCCGCCCAATAGTGACAGGGCAGTTGAGGTGCAGATAGGGAAACAGATCCTAGAGAGATGTAGTAATAACAGAGTTGTCGTGATGGGAGACTTTAATTTCCCAAACATCAACTGGAATATCCCAAGGGTAAGGGGTTTGGATGGGGAGGAGTTTGTTAGGTGCGTTCAGGAAGGTTTCCTGACACAGTACGTGGATAAGCCTACGAGAGGAGAGGCTGTCCTTGACCTGGTGCTGGCTAATGAACCAAGACAGGTGACGAATCTCTCGGTGGGAGAGCTCCTTGGGGCTGGAGATCATAATTCTATCTCCTTCACGATAGCATTGGAAAGAGATAGGATCAGGCAGGCTAGGAAGGTGTTTGTCTGGAGTAAGGGGAGATATGATGACATCAGCCAGACAATTGGATGAGTAAACTGGAAGGTGGTGTACTTGGGCAAAGTACTGAAGGAAGGTGGAGGATTTTCAAGGAACGTTTGACTAGAGCTCTGCACGACAACGTTCTGATGAGACAAGGAGGTTTTGGTAGGTCGCGGGAGCCGTGGTGCACGAAGGTTGTGGTGAACCTGGTCAGGAAGAAAAGAAAGGTGTATAAAAGGTTCAGAGAGCTAGGAGATGTTAAGGATCCAGAGTATAAGGCTTGTAGAAAGGAGCTTAAAAAAGGAAATTAGGAGAGCCAGAAGGGGACATGAGAAGGCCTTGGCGGGTAAAATTAAGGAGAATTCCAAGGTGTTCTACAAATATGTGAAGAGTAAAAGGATGAGAAGAGAAGGGATAGGACCTATAAAAGGTGAAGGGGGAGAAGTCTGTGTGAAACCGGAAGAAACGGCAGAGGTGCTTAATGAGTACTTTGCCTCGGTATTCACGGTGGAAAGTGATCTGGGAGGTTGTACTACAGATTTGCGGCAGACTGAAAAGATCAAGTATGTGGATATTAAGAAAGAGGATGTGTTGGAACTTTTAAATTCTATCAAGATAGATAAGTCGCCAGGACCAGATGGGATGTACCCCAGGATACTGTGGGAGGTGAGGGAAGTGATTGCAGAGCCCCTGGCAATGATCTTTGCATCGTCGATGGACACGGGAGAGGTTCTGGAAGATTGCGGATGTGGTTCCTATTTTCAAGAAAGGGAACAGGGATAGCCCGGGAAATTACCGGCTGGTGAGTCTAACCTCAGTGGTTGGTAAGTTGATGGAAAGGATTCTGAGGGACAAGATTTATGAGCATTTAGAGAAGTTTAGAATGATCAGGAAGAGTCAGCACGGCTTTGTCAAGGGCAGGTCGTGCCTTACAAGCCTAGTTGAGTTCTTTGAAAATGTGACTGAACACATTGACGAAGGAAGAGCAGTGGACGTGGTTTACATAGACTTCAGGAAGGCGTTTGATAAGGTCCCCCATGCAAGACTTCTTGAGAAGGTGAGAGGGCATGGGATCCAAGGGGCTTTGGCCTTGTGGATCCAGAACTGGCTTGCCTGCAGAAGGCAGCGAGTGGTTGTGGATGGGTCCTTCTCTGCACGGAGGTCGGTCACCAGTGGAGTGCCCCAGGGATCTGTTCTAGGACCTTGCTGTTTGTCATTTTCATAAACGACCTGGATGAGGAAGTGGAGGGATGGGTTAGTAAGTTCGCAGATGATACGAAGGTTGGTGGTGTTGTGGATAGTCTGGAGGGATGTCAGAAGTTGCAGCGTGACATTGATAGGATGCAAGACTGGGCAGAGAAGTGGCAGATGGACTTCGACGCGGATAAATGCGTAGTGGTCCATTTTGGCAGGACCAATGGGACGAAGGAGTACAATATCAAGGGTAGGAGTCTCACCTGGGTTGAAGAGCAGAAGGATCTTGGGGTCCAGGTCTATAGGACTCGAATCGGCCTCGCAGGTGGAGGATGTGGTCAAGAAGGCGTACGGTGTACTGGCCTTCATTACTCAAGGGATTGAGTTTAGGAGTCGGGAGGTAATGCTGCAACTTTATAAGACCCTTGTCAGACCCCACTTGGAGTACTAAGCGCAGTTCTGGTCACCTCACTACAGGAAGGATGTGGAAGCTAGAGGGTGCAGAGGAGATTTACAAGGATGTTGCCTGGATTGGGTGGCATGCCTTAAGGTAGGTTGAGGGAGCTAGGTCTCTTCTCCCTGGAGAGACGAAGGTTGAGAGGCGACCTGATAGGGGTTTATAAAATGTTGAGAGGAATAGATAGGGTGGATTGTCAGAGGCTGTTTCCCAGGGCTGAAATGGTCACTATGAGAGGACACAGGTTTAAAAGGTGCTGGGAAGCAAGTACAGAGGAGATGTTAGGGGTAATTTCTTCACTCAGAAGTTGGTGAGTGAGTGGAATCGGCTGCCGTTGGTGGTGGTAGAGGCGAACTCGCTGGGGTCTTTTAAAAGACTTCTGGATGAGTATATGGGATCTAATGGCATTGGAAGTTACAGATAGTTCTATGGCTTGGTAGGTATAGATGTGATCGGCGCAACTTGTGGGCTGAAGGGCTTGTTTGTGCTGTAGTGTTCTAAGTTTGGTAAGAGACTGACAATGTAAAAAGTCTCACAACACCAGGTTAAAGTCCAACAGGTTTATTTGGTAGAAAAAACCATTAGCTTTTGGAGCTTTTGCTACCAAAATAAACCTGCTGGACTTTAACCTGGTGTTGTGAGGCTTCTTATTGTGTTTAACCCCAGTCCAACACCAGCATCTCCACATCACGAGACTGACAACCCAGAAGTCCAAATCCCAACATGCAAGTGGTGAAACTAAATTCAATGCTACTGTAATTTGCATCTACAGTCTGAAAACAAATTACATCAGGATGCCAAATTAACAAAAATGAATTGGTTCAGACTAGAGGGAAAGGACATGCACCTGGATCAGGCTCGGCTACATGTGATTCCAGTCTGGAATCAGTCCCTTGGACACCCTGCCAGCCCAGCATAACATAGAATCATAGAATCCCACAGTGCAGGAGGCGGCTATTCGGCCCATCGAGTCTACACTGACCACAATCCCACCTAGGGGATAGCCCCACAATCCATGCACTTATTCTAGTTCGTCCCCCTGACAGTAAGGGGCAGTTTAGCATGGTCAATCCATCTAACCTGCACATCTGTAACAATTGTGTGTATGTTCTTTCTCACACAAGGAAATTCAAATACCATTCTTAAAGGTACTTTTATATCACACAAGACAGATTTTTTTTCAACCTGTGGGGCTGAGAGCAAAATTAGGTAAACTTTACAAGATTGGTTCCTATGATGAGAGGCTGAGGAAATGGGGTCTATTTTCTCTGGAGTTCAGACAAATGAGGGGTGATCTCATTGAAACTTACAAGACTCTGAAGGGGCTTGACAGGTCAAATACTGAGAGCTAGTTTACCCTGACAAGGGTATCGAGAACACAGGGGCACAGTCTACACAACTGCACTGGGGTCAGCCATTTAGGGCAGAGATGAAGAGAAACTTCTTCATCCAATGGGTGTGAATCTTTGGAATTCTCTACCCAGTGTGGGTTGTGGGTGTGCTGTCATCAAATATATTTAAGGTTTTGATAGATATTTGGTCCCAAATTAAATAACAAGGAGATGGCGGGGACATGAAGTTAAGCAGAAGATTGGACATAATCATACTGAATGGTGGAGCAGGCTTGAGGAGTCATCTAGGGCCTATTTCTATTCACGTTGTTGCTACATTCTTCATTTTCTAAATGAGCCGAAATTCTCTAACGTAGAAGGTTGTGGACACTCAGTCAGTTAAGTCTGAGATCGATAAGACTTTTCAGTGCAAAGGGAATCAAGAGATACGAGGAAAGAAATGGGAATTGGAAGTCCAAAAGGTCAGCCATCACCTTATTAAATGGCAGAGCAGAATCAAGGACTTGCTCCATTATTCTGTCATTAATGGGATACTCCCAGTGTTAGACAGAAAAACTCAAGTCATTAAACTATCTGCCTTTGCAAATTCAATAAATAGAACTAAAACATTGAAATGAGGTTGGAAATGCAAGTCCAAGAATTTCTTTTCATTGTATTCAACACATTGTCAAGCTAATTCCTTCTAATTACTCAGTTTAATTGCAATGTTATGGCATGCCAGCAGGGGAGTTCTTTAATGACTAAAATTATGTGACAAGAGTTCAATCCTTTTTTCACAGTCACAGCAAGAATGAAATCAGCTTGATCTTGAATTTGAAAATTATTAACTCCATTCAGTGAAATGTTGCAAGTGTTGAAATTTGTTAAGTAATTCTAGATAAGCAAACACTTAATTTCTCAAGTAATTCATTGTGTTAAGTGCTTGAGACATTTTAACTTGATAGCACAATTAAAACCTGAAGTTCCTCCTTCTTCAAATGAATGTATTCCTCACATACACGATAGGCAAGGGAAATCCTTCAATATACCAATAAACAGGCTAATCAATAAGAACAGATAGATGCCACAAGACAACTATAATTACCACCAATCATCTTTTGCTGACAATATAATTCAAATCAGCAGTAGGAAAAAAAAAATCATCTAATAAGAATTCGATAACATCATATGATAGGCAGGATTAACAAGGATTTATGAAAAGGAAATCATGCTGACAAATTGATTTAATTAAGGACCCCATGCACTCTGGATGTTTTCTCTTCCACTTTTTTCTATTGGGAGAAAGACAAAAGTCTGGAGGTCACATACCAACGTAAGAAACAGCTTCATCCCCACTGCCATCAGACTTTTGAATGGACCCATCTCGCATTAAGTTGATATTTCTCTACACTGTAGCTATGACTAACACTCCATTCTGCACTCTCTCATTTCCTTCTTTATGAATGGAATGTTTTGTCTCCACAGTGCGCAACAATACTTTTCACTGTATGCTAATACATGTGACAATAATAAATCAAATCAAAATCAAACCGAGTTTGAGAATGTAACTAGTAGGATGCATAAAGAACCGCCTGTGGATATAATTAATTTTGATTTTCAGAATACTTCCATGGGCAGAAATTTCCTGCCCCACCTGCCACAGGAATCGGAGTAAGCGGAACATGGACCATGTTAAGGTCCATTGACCTTGGGCAGAATTTTCCGGCACTGGGATGAACGCGGAAGGAAAATCCTGCCCAATAAGTGTTGCAGAAACTTGGGGCTAATGGAATTATGGGCAATTAGTATGGAGTAAGAATTGCTTAAATAGGCATAAATAAGTGGATCATTTTCAGGTCGTCAGGCAGTGGCAAGTGGGGTACCACAAGGATTAGTGCTTGGGCCCCAGCTATCTGCAATCCATATCAATGACTTAGATCAAAAGGTTCAAGTGTAACGTATCTAAGTTTGCTGACTGTGCGAAGCTTAAGTGGGCAAGTATGCTGTGAAGAGGATAAAAAGTGACAGCAAAAGGCTTTAGACAGGGTAAGTGAACAGACAAAAACATGAAGGATTGAATAGAATGTGCAAAAGTTATTCACTTCGGTAGAAAAAAATAGAAATTTGTATTTTACGTCATGAGAGACTAGGAAATGTTGGAACTTAAGACATCCAGATCTTTCTGCACAAATTGCAGAAAGATAACATTCAGGTCCAGCAAGCAATTCAAGAATCAAATAATAGGTTAGCTTTCACTGCAACAGGATTGAAGTATAACAGTAGAGAAGTCTTATTGCAATTGTATAGATCACTGGTCAGACTACATCGAGAGAATTGTGTACAGTTTTGGTCTCTGACCTTAGTGGAAATTTACCAAAAGGTTTGTTACATTGCTTCCTGGAAAGAGGGACTTAATCCATGAGAGATGGGGTAGATCAAGCCTTTGTTCCTTACAGGTTAGAAGAATGACAGGCAACCCCGTTGAAAAGTGGCTTGCAGGATAGATGCTGGCGAGTTGAGAAACAAGGGCCTCAGACTCAGAATAAGCGTGGGATCATTCAAGACATATGTCTTCATTTCTTCCCCCATGCCAAAACCCAGCAGCACTAGAACTAAATTTCAGACTTTTTATTTCAATTTGCATCAGGATTTAACTAACAATCACCAGTTTCAATGAATGTATGATTAAAATTAGTTTGATAGACTTACAATTTAAAAAGAAAACATCTGGCAGCTACTGATGATAACTTAGTCAACATTTTATGCTCTAAGTGCATTTATCCCAAAGAGAAGTTAATACCTAAAACTGGAGAAACTCCTTTCTCAGAAATGTTGGTAGCTTCTTCTGCATACAGGGAGGCTTAAACAAAGTTGAAATACTTGCTATAAATTAGACATTTCTGGAACCAAAGGTCATCGGCACAGATGTCTTTCTCTGTTACTCAATGTTCCAACTTCCTTTCTCTCAATTTATATTAATTTTGTTTTAGATTAGAAGGTCATGCTAATCACCAGTGTTGCAACATCCTAACATTTTGCTGGAATACTCAAAATTTTCCATTCTTCACCAGAGGACAAGCTAAAAACATTGGCCAATCGCCTAGCTGAATGAAGTTCCTATGACATAATAATGGAGCTCCACACAAATCTCCCCCTATACTTAGGGCAGAATTCTGCCAATGGTCATAACGTTGACCTGAACAGCAAGGTGATTATTTTCTCCCAAGTTCAAGGTGCTGATGCCAATTCTGCTGCCGGTCTTTCAGCCTAAAAGGATTCAGGAATCACGCATAAGATTCTGCAGTTATATATAGCCCAGTTCCACACTGGAAAGTATGGATTTACACAACACCTTACAAAACAGTTTGCAACAAATTGGTGCACTGGTTTACATAGAAAAACTCTGTGTCGAGCAACAAACTAAACATTATCACATTCAAAAATAATTTCAATTGCCATGCAGATTGACCAAAATTAATTCGAGTTAGTGGGTTGGGTGGGAAATGATCAAGTAGAATTAGATACATAAATGACACACAAGCTGGAGAATTTGGGGGATTCAGACTAAGACAGGAAAAAAGTTCCAAATTCTTCTGAATGCTATACAATCATTACCATATTACAGTGCAGAAAATGGAATGTGCACATTAAGTGGTTCCTGTTTGTAGATACTGGAGGTTTCAGCTATAGTAAATAGAAACAGCTGAAGTCACAAAAAAGAGAGATAGTGATATGTATGTTGCCTGGGAGCTACTGAAAACAACATGTTACCAGTTGGGCTCACTTTTAACTACCTCACCCCAGTTATTGCATTTTGTTAATTTTACCTACACTTCTACTTAACTCTATAATGAAGATAAAGACAGGTAGCAAATCAATGCCATGGCCATGTGTTGTGGTGCTGCTGAGGCATTTAAAGTTCATCTGAGCAAACAAAAGGATGTTCTCATCCCCCCACTGTACTCCTTATACACCTATGACTGTGTGGCCAAATTCCCCTCCAACTCAATTTTCAAGTTTGCTGATGACACCAACGTAGTGGGTTGGATCTCAAACAACGTGACAGAGTAAAGGAATGAGATAGAGAATCTGGTGAACTGGTGCGGCAACAATAATGTCTCCCACAATGTCAAAAAAAATGAAGGAGATAGTCATCGACTCAGAAAAAGGAGATCATGCTCATTGGTGACGAAGTAGAAAGGGTCAAGAGCTTTGGGTTTTTAGGTGTCCAGATCACCAACCACCTGTCTGGTCCCCCCCATGTCTTCACTATAGTTAAGAAAGCCTACCAACTCCTCTACTCTCTCAGAAGACTAAGGAAATGCAACATGTCAGCTACAACTCTCACCAACTTTTACAGATGCACCGTAGAAAGTATCCTTTCTGATTGTATCACAGCTTGGTATGGCTCCTGCTCTGCCCTAGACCCCAAGAAACTTCAGGAGATTGTGAATATAGCCCAATCCATCACACAAACCAGCCTCCCCATCCATTGACAGTCTACACTTCTCACTGCCTCAGCAAAGCAAGCCAGCATAATTAAGGACCCCACCTCACCCTGGACATTCTCTCTTCCACCTTCTTCCATCGGGAAAAAGATATAGAAGTCTGAGGTCACGTACCAACTGACTCAAGAACAGCTTCTTCCCTGCTGCCATTAGACTTTTGAATGGACCTACTACATTCTGCACTCTCGTTTCCTTCTCTATGAACGGCATGCTTTGTCCGTATAGTGTGCAAGAAACAATGCTTTTCACTGCATACTAATGTGTGACAATAATAAATCAAATCCAAAGTCTTAGGCACTCACTTTGCTACTCCCACAATACATTGCACCACTTAAAGTTTAGTTGTATGTGTCATAAGTAGACTTACATTAGCACTGCAACAATCCCCTAGGCCACCACACACACTGGCGCCTGTTTGGGTACACTGAGGGAGAATTTAGCATGGCCAATGCACCTAACCAACAAGTCTTCTGGATTGTGGGAGCAAAATGGGGCACCCGGATGAAGCCCAGACACAGAATTTGCACATTCTGCACAGACAGTAACCCAAGCCACGAATTGAACCTGGGTCGCTGCTGCTGTGAGGCAGCAGTACTGACCAAATGAATTTCTGAATTCTACTTTTGTAAAATGTGCAAAAACTCTTTGAAAATCCGTATCAATAGTTGGGTGTTGGCCCAACAAAATGCAAACAATCAATTTTAAAACAACAACAACAGAAGTTATCCCAATTAATCAGTGCCGTCAATATTCATAATCAACTTTACTAGTTTTAAAGGCAATTTTTTTTTGCCACCTTATGATGACATCTCATTTATAAATACATAAAATGATTCAGTTCCAGCCTGCCTGTCGAGCAACTCTGGTTTTGATTGCTCCTCCACTGACAGATATACCTTTAGGTGCCATGTCCCAGGTTCAGGAATTCTCTCCAAAAACTGCTCTGCCGGTCCACCTCTCTGCCCCTTTACTACATTTCTTAAAACCTAGCTCTTATCAAATGTTTGCTCATCTGCCCTGACATCACATTTAAATGTCGAGACTCAGGTTAGACAATTACTTGTTCCTCATCCTCCTTATGGATGTACAATGATCATTATCTTGTTCCACATCGGAAAAATAAAATATGCACATTTCTGGTTCCCGTTTGTAGATGCCACAGGAGGTTTCAACAATAGTAAATAGAAGCAGCTGAAATCATAAAAGGATAAGTAATGGGCATGTTGCCTTAGAGCTACTGAAAACAGTATGACACCAATCGGGCTCACTTTATCTACCTCACTGCAGTTGTAAGTTCACCTTCAAATTTTATTTGTTAATGTAGTGAAGCATTTGGCACATTTCACAACATTAAAGACCTTAAATAAATACAAATTGTTGCGACTGAGCTGCACATAGAATCCATTTTTTAAACGACTGGCATTCACGATATCACTTCATACCTAGATACTCTTCCTATCTTTGATTTTAGCAAAAAGGAGATTGAGAGTTCATCTTAGAATGAAAAGGCCAGTAATTCATCAATACTGACTTAGCGGCAAATTATTATTCAATCACATGCACGAGGAACTGGACCAAGACCAAACACATATTACTCAGGAGCCTTTACAAATCTAGTTCCACAAACACATCCTTCTTTTAAGCCCATGTCTCAGAAATGACAGTACAATGTTGCAGTTCACTGAACTAACCAGTTCCCGACAAAGAGAACTTGCACAACAAATTTTAAAATCTACCACATCCATTAAGTCCCCTCTTAATAACGAGCCAAATGGCTGCACTCAACATTGTTGAGACTTGCTCCAGTTCTCCATTTTGGTGAAGACTGCTAATGTCAACAAGTATCAATTTTCTTTTCAGGAAGGAAAAGTAAATGGCTTTAAACTGACATAGGCCGTCCCGCCCGCCACAGGAATTGGAGCAGGCGAGGGGCGGACCATGGAAAGGTCTGTTGACCTCGGGTGGGACTTTATGATTTCAGGATGTACGAGGCTGTAAAATTATCTTTTTTTAAATCTATATCTTGACTAAAACGAGAAAATTAGGCCCTAGGTGTTACTGCACAAAGTGTGGAATTTGCAAAAGAATTCTCACATGCATTTTCATGCAGCCAAAATATTGCTATTGGTTATCCATCAAACCAGAGTGGAAGCAATCCTCAATCCTGAGGGACTGCCTAAGATGTGACGTCATGAAAAGAGAATTTTTTTTTGTATGAAAGTTGGTGGATACACTTTCGTAATCACAATCCACCCAATGCAGATCCTCTATTGCTAATGGTGGAGAAGCACCAAGTAGAGGGGAATTGTTCACCACTTTCCTGAAGAGAAGGTGGCAAGAATCAGAGGGGTCAACCCCAATTCCGCTCATACCTGGGCATGGAGAGCTGCAATTTCAGAGAGGGACCCAATAAAAAAATCATTGAGTGGAACAGAGAAATGGAGATGTTTAACATCACGCTACCTGTTCTCCAAGATCTAGAAACAGCAAGAGAGAGGGATCCAGGCAGAACGAGAATCACAAAGACATGAGAACCCTCCAGCTGCAATCGCCAGTTACTGTAAACATTCCTGTATCAAAGAGATTGACTCACACTTGAGGAAACTAGGCACCAATCATCTAAACTGTTTCATATAAGAACATAAGAACATAAGAACATAAGAAATAGGAGCAGGAGTAGGCCATCTGGCCCTTCGAGCCTGCCCCGCCATTCAATAAGATCATGGCTGATCTGTTGTGGCTCAGTTCCACTTTCCCGCCCTCTCCCCATAACCCTTAATCCCCTCTCTTATCAAAAACCCATCAACCCGCGTCTTAAAAATATTTAGCGAGGCAGCCTCCACCACTTCAACGGGCAGAGAATTCCAGAGATTCACCACCCTTTGAGTGAAGAAGTTCCTCCTCAACTCCGTTCTAAACCGCCCCCCCTTTATCTTGAGGCTGTGCCCCCTAGTCCTACTGTCTTTTTTGAGCGGGAAGAGTCTCTCCACCTCTATCCTATCCATCCCATTCATCATCTTATACGTCTCAATGAGATCTCCCCTCATTCTTCTAAACTCTAACGAGTACAAGCCTAGTTTATTCAGCCTCTCCTCATAGCTCAACTCCGGCATCAGCCTAGTAAACCTCCTCTGCATTCCCTCCAGGGCCAAAATATCCTTGCGCAGGTGCGGCGCCCAAAACTGCACACAGTACTCCAGCTGCGGCCTCACCAATGCCCTAAACAGCTGCAGCAAGACCTCCCTACTTTTATATTCAATCCCCCTCGCTATGAAGGCCAGCATCCCATTCGCCTTCCTGACCACCTGCTGCACCTGCAAGCTGGGTTTTTGCGACTCATGCACAAGGACCCCGAGGTCCCTCTGCACCGTCGCCTGCTGCAGTTTTTCGCCACGTAAGTAATAGTCCTTCATACCATTCTTCCTACCAAAGTGGACCACCTCACACTTGCCAACATTAAATTCCATTTGCCATTTCCTGGCCCATTCGCCCAGCCTATCTAGATCCTTCTGCAGACTCTCCACACCCTCCGCACAATTTGCCTTTCCCCCAATCTTGGTGTCATCAGCAAATTTCGACACCCTGCACTCGGTTCCCTCCTCCAGATCATCTATATAAATGGTAAATAGCTGAGGCCCCAGCACCGACCCCTGGGGCACCCCACTAGTCACCAACCGCCAATCCGAATAGCACCCATTGACCCCCACTCTCTGCCTCCTATTTGACAACCAATCCTCTATCCACGCTAACACCCTACCCCCAACTCCATGTCCCCTGACCTTCTGCAATAACCTCTTGTGAGGTACCTTGTCAAACGCCTTCTGAAAATCCAGAAAGACCACATCCACTGGCTCTCCTCTATCCACTGCCCTAGACACATCCTCATAGAACTCCAGTAAATTTGTCAGACACGACTTCCCTTTAATGAAACCGTGCTGCGTCTGCTCTATCAAGCAATTCCCTTCAAGATGCCTCGCAATTTCCTCCTTAAAGACGGTTTCTAACATTTTACCTACCACAGACGTTAAACTAACCGGCCTATAATTCCCCGCCTTTTGCCTGGCACCCTTCTTAAACAACAGCGTAACATTAGCCGTTTTCCAATCATCCGGCACTTCCCCGGAATCCAGCGACGTCTGGAAAATAACCACCAAGGCTGCATGTGTATTATAATCACCATAACAAATGCACTAAAAATGTCATTCCCTCATCAAAATATTAATCATATTTGCATAATTCCACCCCCCCCCCCCCGACAACCTTCAAATGATTCACCTTCAGTATCATCTCCTCATGTCCGCTCACTGAATTGAAAACTCAGCAATGTTCAGCTTCCAACTGTATCTGCATCTCATTATCCATTTCTTTGGCCAAGGGTCTTGGTCCACACTGTGGACATTTTCTCCAGTCTTCATAATTTTTGACCCAACTAGACACTTTCCTCTGGAGATTTGCCCGGAGAACTGATAGCTTGACATCAAACATCTTGATTTCCTAGTTCCCCTCTCTCACGCTATTTGATCTTTCTGAACCTGCTGCATTCTGTTCTCATATCCAACAAAGTCTTCAAACAAGTGTGATATTGTGTTATTTGGCAAACAAAACTCCACCTAGTAGAGACCAAACACCAAGCATTGGACACCTCTTCTGACCTCTCCCAGATCATGACCACCACTGACCATCAAGCTATTGTTACAAAGATTGTCAATGCCTCATCTTCTCTGGACACATTCCTTGCATACCCTCCAACTTCAATCTCCCAGTGGCAGACAGCCTACTCCTACCTCCTTTGAGATTTAGGAAAAAAATCTCTCTCAGCCCCATTGCTTCAGTCATTCCTGGCCCACAGAACTGATTTCTTCACTACTTTTTCTCCCTATGCCCAAGCTACATCGCCAACTCTTCTGACAAGTTCCACCATTTAAGTTTCCATTTTCCCAGCCTTAACAGTCTCCTTTACACCATAGACATCCAATGTCTAAAATTCCATTTCAATCAGGCCAATCTGACAGCTCGCAGTTCATCTTTGAATGAAGGCTCACTCAGTCCCCATTGTCCAGCAGAGCCTGTTCTCAAATTGGTAACATGTTGTTTCTTGTTCCATTAACACCTCTTTACATTTGTGCCATCACGCTGTTTGTCCTTCAATCTCGTCTGCCTTCACAGGCTTTCCCGATCGTTCATCTCCTCTCTTTCCCCATCGTAGTTGCTTAAAACCTAACTTCTCTACTTCCGATGAAAGGTGATTAGACCAGAATTCTTAACTCGGTTTCTCTCTCCAAGGATGACACTACCAAATCAGCTGAACATTTAAAGAATGTTCTCTTTAAATTTACAATAAATCATGTGACATTATGACCAAACATCCCTAATTTACTGCAACATTTCTGCTCTTCTGTTAAACATCCCAATATCCTGACAATTTACTCAATTTGTTGCTGTCTTGTAGCTTCTCCTTATTTACGTCAGAGGTTTCTGTCAGCCCATCACCTTTCTGCACAGCTTCAGTCTCTCTTCTTCACATCCTCTCCCCTTCTCGTGCTCCATTTGCTGTGAGCTCCACCTTCAACTGCACCCTGCAACGTCACCCACTCACTGACCGTCAAACTGCTGCAAAAGGAATTCCCAGGATTCCTTCTCTCCAGCATCCAAAGGCACATAGAGGCCAATTTTTGGGGCTGGTTCTCAAATGGGATAGCATTTTTCTGCCCTAGATAGTTCATCTTTCAGTGGCGTGATTGGCCGTTCCATCAGAATGCTCCGATGGGCCAGAGATTTGGGGGGGGGAAGGGGGAGGGAGGGGGGGAGGAGGAGGAGCATGAGGCTGGGAGGGAAGCTCCAGGACTTCTTTGACTTCCTTTAAGTTAACCACATGGCTACCAAGTCAGGAGGGAATCAAAAGATTGATAGCAGTGTGCAACCCTTGCAGAAGGTGTCCCATCCATAACCTCCCAATTAACACTGAGGAATGTAACAGGCAAGTTGGGTTGAGCTGTGGCATATTCAACCTAATTTTCCATTGAAAGATTGCATGTTTGATCCTACTTCCCCTGGGTACAAACAATGCCTCCCACATTCGCTAATTTAAAATCCAAGTTCTGGCTAAAAATATCTATAGTTGGAACCCAATGTGCAAATGAAAATAAATGAGGCTTTTAAAATGGAGTTTGGCCTTGCCAACTTGCATTATAGAGTAATGCTTGGCAAAATAGAGAAAATGAGGCAAAACAACTAACCCCTGTTGCTTTCAAAATGGAGAGTTATCTTGGTTCAATGGTCTGATATGAAGATAGGCAACAGACTGGACTGTCTGACTTTAAAAAAACTCTTCCCCAAATTTAAGCTGTGGCATGGTTAGGGTGCTTGGTGGGAGAGGAGATCCCACGTTAAAAGTAACATTTTAATATATATATAAAAAAAAAATCACACAGCGATCGTGTGTGGAAAAACAGTCAAACATCCTGAAACTTAACACTTCCCGTACACTTCAGAGAAACTACATTCAAAGCAATTCTGTGGAATGGTCCCATCTGAAATGTATCTGTTGACTTTCCAGTAATGAGCGCATCGAGAGAAATATGAAACTAACCACCCAATTAAAAGAGGGAAATGCCTTAAAAGTCAGGACCCCCCAGGATAGTGGATTAACACAATCTGTTAAACACATTTTTTTTTACTTCTGGAAGCTAGGTTCAGATCCTTCTTATATTCAGGGGATTAAGCTCTGAATTGCCCACCATTTGCTAGAAGAATCCCAAGTGAAATGAGCTCGGCCAAACTTTAGCATCTCTCTAAAAGGGAACCTTTAGACATTAAGATGTTAGCAAGAGAACCACTGCCACGAATAATTTGGAAAGTTCTTCATTAGCACTTTTTTAGAAAAGGGATTCTTGTAAGGAATTAGTTAAAAAAAAGGTTTAGGAGAGCTAGGAGGGGGCACGAGAAGTCCTTGGCAGGTCGGATCAAGGAAAACCCCAAGGCTTTTTACTCTGAGAAATAAAAGAATGACCAGGGTGAGGTTAGGGCTGGTCAATGATAGTAGTGGAAACTTATGCATGGAATCAGAAAAGATAGGTGAGGCGTTGAATGGATACTTTTCTTCAGTGTTCACTAAGGAGAGAGGCCATGTTTTTGAGGATGAAAGTTGATATAGGCTAATAGGATGGAGGAGGTAGATGTGCTGAGGGAAGAGGTATTAACAATTTTGAAAAACTTGAGGGTCAATAAGTTCCCTGGACCAGATGGGATACATTCTAGGATATTTTGGGAGGCAAGGGATGAGATTGCAGAGTCTTTAGCTTTGATCTTTGGGTCCTCACTGTCCACAGGGATTGAGCCAGAGGACTGGAGAGTGGTGAATGTTGTTCTTCTCTTCAAGAAGGGAAATAGGAATGACCCTGGTAATTAGTCCTACTTCGGTGATCAGCAAGTTAATGGAAAAGGTCCTGAGGGATAGGATTTATGACCACTTGGAAAGATGTAGCTTAATCTGGGATAGTCAGCATGAATTCATGAAGGGTAAGTCTTGCCTCACAATTTTGATTGAATTCTTTGAGGGAGGTAACTAAATGAGTAGATGAAGATAGAGCAGTTGATGTTGTATACGTGGATTTTAGTAAGGCGTTAGATAAGGTTCCCCATGGTAGGCTTATGAAGAAAATGAGGTGTGGGATAGAAGGAAATTTGGCCTATTGGATAAGTAACTGGCTATCTCATAGAAGACAGAGGGCGGTGGAGGGAAAATTTTCAGACTGGAGGCCAGTTACCAGCAGTGCACCACAGGGATCAGTGCTGGGTCCTCTGCTATTTGTGATTTTTATCGATGACTTGGAAGAAGGGGCTGAAGGGTGGGTTAGTAAATTTGCTGATGACACCAACATTTGCAGAGTAGTGGATGAGGTGGAGGGCTCTTGTAGGCTGTAAAGAGAAATTGATAGGATGCAGAGCTGGGCCAAAAAGTGGCAGATGGAGTTTAATCCTGATAAGTGCAAGGTGATTCATTTTGGTAGGACAAACTTGAATGTGGATTACAGGGTTAACGGCAAGGTTCTAAGGAATGTGGAGGAGCAGTGAGATCTTGAGGTTCATATCCACAAATCTCTGAAGTTTGCCACTCAAGTGGATAGAGCTGCGAAGAAGTGTTTATTAACAGGGGGTTTGGGTTTAAGAGTCATGGAGTTATGCTGCAACTATACAGGACATTGGTGAGACCACATTTGGAATATTGTGTGCAGCTCTGGTCACCTCACTATAAAGAAGGATGTGGAACATTGGAGAGAGTGCAGAGGAGATTTACCAGGATGCTGCCTGGTTTGGAGGGTATGTCTTATGAGGAAAGGTTGAGGGAGCTGGGGCTTTGCTCTTGAGCAGAGGAGGATGAGAGGCAACTTAATAGAAGTTTATAAGATGATGAGGAGGATAGATAGAGAGGACGTTCAGAGACTATTTCCTCGGGTGGATATAGTTGTTACTAGGGGGCATAACTATAAGGTTCACGATGGGAGATATAGGAGGGATGTCCAGAGGTAGATTCTTCACTCAGTGGTTGGGGTGCGGAATGCACTGCCTGCTGTGATAGTGGAGTCGGACACTTTAGGAACTTTCAAACGGTTATTGGATAGGCACACGAAACACACCAGAACGATAGGGAGTGGGATAGCTTGACCTTGGGTTTGGACATAGCTTGGCACAACATCGAGGGCCGAAGGGCCTGTACTGTTCTATGTAACAGGGAACTAGAGTCATGTCATTACAGTTTCCTTGTCATGCTTCGGCATCACACACAATGGGCAGCATTTGAGACCATGGGGTCTTGCTTGCCAGTCCACACTGCCTCTTTTAGGGAAGGCCCGGGTGGCCCTAGAGGCAACACAGTAGCACGATGGTTAGCACTGCTGTCCCACAGAGCCAGGGACCTGGGTTCAATTCTGGCTTTGGGTGAATGTGTGGAGTTTGCACATCCCCACCCGGTCGCTCCGGTTCCCTCCCACATACCAAAGATGTGCAGATTGAGTAGACTGGCTATGCTAAATTGTCCTTAATGTCCCAAGATGTGTAGGTTAGATGGATTAGCCATGGTGTGTGGGCTTAGAGGGGAAGAGAACCTGGGTAAGATACTCTGTCAAAGAGTTGGTGCAGACTTGATGGGCTGAATAGCCTCCTATACTGTAGGGATTCTATATTAGACAGCAGAGAGGAGTGTAGCTCTCAAGAGGCCACTCCTCCCCAAAGCTGGATCCCCATGGTTAAGCACAGGTTTGCAGTTCTTACTACCCTATGGTAACCTGCCATTGGATTAATGCAGCAGTGGTAGGATAAGACCTTTAATTGGCCTCAATTGGTGGCAGTGCAGGGTCAAACTCACCACAGAAGAAGGCATTAAATTCCATCCAATGAAACAGATTTAGTACAACAACTAAAGTCAAGGACTGAAGATCAGTGGCACAGATCAGGTGTCAGACATTTATCAGTTACTGAGCCTCGGTGCACTCAACTCTGCAATGACATCTGACAGCGTCAATCAAGAAAACTCTACTGTGTGTGTCAGGTGTTATGCAAGTGTCCTTTCTTCCCCTTCTAAACAGCCTATTAAACCCAACACTAAATGTTTCAGAAGGCAGGCAGGTTCACTGGGATAAAAATAGCCAATTAAATATAACAGCCAAGCTTAAAAGTAGGATGTAAAATGAAGATATGGAATGGCTTCACTATAAGCTTACTTATAAGCTGTAGGACATAAAAGACCCTTAAATATTAAGCTATTAAAAAAAGTGTCAATTCATCATTATCCATTTTTCTCCAATTGAATTCAATTGTCTTGTTCTGATGCATTGCAGTTACACTATATATTTTACTATCCATTACTACAAATAATTAAATTTTTAGTGATCATAGAATGAGCAGTTTATTGAAAATTTAATGCTAACATAAAAACCACTAATGTTTCCTGGTCCGATAACCTTGAGTAGCTATGACATGGAGAACAGTGAGTAATAGCCGAGGACCAAGCGTAGCAGTCATATATAATTAGCTAGTCCCCAAATGGTTGCTCCAGCAAGAGGTGATTCTTAAATAATTTTAAAAGGTGAGAGATTATCCTGTGTAGGATTAGACTTTTTTTTAAGATGGACTTCATGATTATGGTCATTAATTTTAAAAGGACATTCCCATTTTAAAGAAAGATCGGGGAAAAATCTAGTACAATTTGTTCCAGCCTCACATAAAAGCAAGTTTTACTAATGCTGCAATAACAGTTTTCCAATACTTAAGTACCATACCGTTCACTTTGAAGGACCTCATTAATTTTCAAAATACACTAGAAAAATTTCCTTGGCATTTCTATTTATAAACCAGTCAAAAGCAGAAATAGATATTATAGAGCTTCAATTTTTGCAGTAAAGAAAACTGTAATTCTGGCACTAATATTCAGTGTCACAAGGTTCAAAATCCAAATTACACAAAAGAACTGTCCCAAATTGTTTACAATTAGTAACATGGCACTTCTGTTGATTTAAACTTGGTAACAAAGGAACATTGAAAACGTGCAAAACAAAAGTTTCAGCTGCCAAAACTGGTTTTTCGTCCATCCCTCACCCCAGGCAGAATAGCAAATCAAAATGTAAAACACAAGAGTACAACGTACTTGAAATGCCGTCACTTACCCAGAGACCTGTCCTTTGTCTGGTTGGTTGATCGAACAACTGGGAGGCTTGCCCGTAAACGGGTTCCTCTATTAAAGATATGTGGCACCTCTGGCTCTGCCATTGCTTCAAAGGAATCCGCTGATGCGACGGAGAGGTGCTCAGCCTGGTCCCCGAGACCAGACTGGGAACTTCTTAAATGCTTTGGGCTTCTGCTCTGCAAGAAGATAAAGTGTGGATTTTTAAAACTGCCAAGCAAGTCAGACCACTAAAAACCTCTGTGCAACCATGCTGCTGATTACAAACCTGGAAACAAGTCAAGCAGAACTGCTGAACACCATGCACTGTTAGAAGTTACAGCAACTACTGCTGTCATATTTCTTATTCAGATAGCATTAAATTCCTTTCCTTTGAATGAATACATTTTCACAACAGTTAGCCATTAACATTGGCGGGGGGAGGGCAGAGTTCAGCCCATGAACCAAAACCTGCACAGTAAATCCCAGAAGTACCATAACTTAAAAGCCAAACTCCCTTCCACTTTACAATTACATTTTACAGAATGAATTGGTCTCCTGAGTGAGAGATGAACTACAGTACATATTTGAAAATATGTTCAGACATTGATCATATGGCCAAACATAGACTGATTGATTGATTATTTTGGATTGACAACACAAGCCACAAATACTCCCAAGACTAGGCAAAGTAACATTAAGATTAAATAATAACTGCAAGCCATATTTCTCAGGTCACAAAGTCTACTTCCCTTCCTCTTTTCCCAAAGTAATTTGGACCATTCACTAAAAAATAATGGAGAGGTGAACTGCATCTGGGTATCTCTGAACGCCATTTTAAAGCTGGTTAACAGATGGTGTGCATGTAGTGCCACTGACCACAGCTATTGCGCTGTTTTCAGCGCAGCACACTTCGACTGCCACAGGTGGCCTGACTAAAATCAAAAAAAGATTGCAATAAGAACCACCTCTAACTATAGCTGTGGGAGCGGGGTGGTTAAAAATAAATATTTTCAGGGTTATTTGCTTTAGCATGAAGACCACAAGAATTGTCCTGTTTCTGAGTTGTAACTTCCATGTACTTCTGTGTGAGGGTTAAGAGTATGTAAAGGAACTACATCAAAGGATTGCATAATATGTTTCACATTTTGAATTCCCTGTTATACAGTAAATAAATATAACCACATGTGAACTGGCAACTGTGGAAACGAAATGTGCTATTCAGTATCTCCACACAGTTTATTTCTTGTTCTCCTCATTTAAGTAGATAAGTTGCATTTTAAATCATTAGCTCAATTATATTTTGATTACATAACCATTTTGCTCCCAAAATGAGCACTTTACAGTTTAACAACATAGGAATAACATTTCTGCAAGGGTTGTCAGTGTTAAGTCAATTACCCCTTCGCTATCAGCGATAATGAAGAATCTTCCATTACTGCCTGTGCCCAGGAAGTAACTTGTAAAGAATGGAAGTGACCACAAAATAAAGACCATGGTGGCTCAAACTTTAAGTGCAACTTCTAATAGCAAACTTCCCCTGTAGTGACAAGTTGACAGTGGCAGAATGATGATTCAACTAAGCTGCCCATTATCAAAGAACCAAATGTTCTTGGAAGAGTAGATATGGCTGACACTGAATACAAATTTTAAAATCATTCAAAGTAACTGCTGTCAAGCCAAATCCCCAGAGAAACAAACACACACTCTCAAATGCTCACATGCATCTCAAGAGAAGACAGCAGTTGCAAATAATCTGATCACAAGTGCCAGTGAGTCACGTCATCCACGTTAGTATGCTAAACTAGTTAAGATTGAGAAAAAACAAGCACAGAACATTCTTCTTAGATTGAATTATAAATTGGAACCATTAAAGTGATTCATAGAGGTACGCCAACAAAACAAAAAGTGCCCAGTTTGGTTTTAAAAACTATTTTTTGGTTTTATTTCTTTCCATACTATTGTCGTCCATTGATCAAAAATATATAGGTGCTGTACCTGCACCAGACCTCTGGCACTTTAGCCAACAGTCATCAGGCAATGCTGAAGAATGGTCTTGGGCAATTCTTTCCAATCTTTCATTCCACCACTTAGCGTGCTGCCTGGCCCCCCACATGGAATGCCAACCTGGCACCACAGTTAGAGATTGAGAAACCACAGACACAAATTCAACCTCCGGTCCCTTGTAGGTCAGAATACCAAAAGGCTGCACCATTCTGACTTTACAGGTCTAGTTTTAAAACTGAAGTGTTCCAATTTATTTCACAAAAAAAAAGGAAACTCATTGTCAGATATCTATATAGCTCTGTGGAGATTATATTAATTGTTATTAGGCAACAGACCCCAATCAGGCAAGCAGAGCTCCCCAAAATGCAACTGTTTTGTCACCTTCAAACTGTGTATCATAATGAGATGCAGGCAAACCACCACAGCTGTCAATCGGAAAGAAAAAGGACAAGAAAGGAAGGTACTAACTCTCTGAGATGACTCAATTTTCAGCAAGAACATTTGCATGTCAAGCTCTGACTGAAGAGAGGTCAACATGCACTGCAAAGTCTGCGATTGACAGAAAGAATGAAAAAACTGAGGGTTATACAAGAAATTTTTTTGTGAAGTTTCATCTGAGGAGTGAACTTTGTAATTGTGAAGAGAAAGAAATAAAATCATTAATGCACATCACTAACTCACACCAACTCTTAATAACAAACTAGATTATTCTTAAAAATCAAAATTGATTTAACCAGAGTACTACATCCTTTGTATTCCATGGCATTTTTATGAATTCAGCACAATAGTCAATGAAAGTATGTTATTTGAAATAAAAGCATTAAATGAAGCTTAATAATTTAAATGTACAAATGGTTCTCTCAAAGAGTTGCCACAGGCGGAAGAAAGGTAGTTTTCCCTGAAACTTAACCACACAATTTAATAAAATTACATTTTAATAAGATGAGAACACCTAGAGAAAATGTAGATTCTCCAGTTCACAACAAAGTTATGAAGTTAGCACAAAGAAAGGGCACTTACATAAAAATACAGACTGTGAACTAGAAGATAAAGAGCAATTTAAAAACCAACAAAATTTTAAATAGACATGCCTTTGCAATCAGTATAAAATGTGCTGATGTCTCACTGCATTAATAGCATACTTCCATCAAAACACAACATTCAGACTCACAGAAAAATTATATGATTTTAGTCAATAAATTTATGTACTTAAATATATTACCCATAAACTTTTGAATAATGTTTGTTTGGGATTTGTATTTCACATGGCAACAACAACCTTTTCCCTAATGTGATTGGTAATCAGGTAATGAACAGTGCATGGGTGACAATGGACAGAATCCTGTTGAGGCATAATGGGTCTCGCCCTTCTGGCAGGAGAGCCAGACAAAGACTCTTCAGGAAGGCAGGGGAGGATTTCGTGCATGTTGGTACAGTGGTTAGCATTGCTGCCTCTCAGTGCCAGGGACTCGCGTTCGATTCCAGTCTTGGGTGACCATGTGGAATTTGCACATTCTGTGTGGGATTCCTCTGAGTGCTTTGGTTTCCTCCATCTGTCCAAAAAACGTGCGGGTTAAGTGGATTGACCATGCTAAATATGCATGAGGTTACAAGGACAGGGCAGGGGTCGGCTTGGGTACAATGCTCTTTTGGAGAGTCAGCGCAGACCTAATGGGCTGAATGGTCTCCTTCTGCACTATAGGAATAGTATGGTGATTACATGAGATGGGATGACTCAGTGGGCATCCGCCTTCCTTTATGGAGTCCCTCTATCAGGCAGAGTGCTTTTGATTAAGGGACCCATCGCCCAGCTTGCACAAAGCTCCCGCAGGTGACAAGCTAGTTGCACAGTTATATCTGTCATGCCCCAACCTCAATGTATGCAAGTGCAAATGAGATTACTCCAAACAAGTTTGTCAACAGATGCATGTTAATTTTTAAAAATCAACAGGTTTAGCATAAAACAGTAAAATGACCGGCAGGAAAAGACCAGTTAGCCCATCAAGTCTGTCTAACACGTGACGGCTGGGCACTAACCCACTCCCAGCAGCCAAGCAATCTCCTGAGAGACAGTAAACCCACAGTCAAAAATCAGTTGTTTGCAGGATATGTGCACAATATGGTGACATTACCAGGAAAATTGCTTTGTCATGGTTTAACAACACAGGATCGGGACTACTTGCCATGGGACATAACTGATCAGTTACAAGTGCAGTACTGAAGATGTAAAATACTTTTGACAGAGGTTCCATTGATTGCACAAACTAGCATCGATGCACAGATTCACTTGCTACTATTTGCTCATTTTTGCACAACAAAGAGACTTGAAACTCAGTCGAAAACAGAAGTTTAAGTTAATTAAGGTTAAGTTTATTAATTAGTGTCACAAGTAGGCTTACATTAACACTGCAATGAAGTTACTGTGAAAATCCCCTAGTCGCCACACTCCAGCGCCTGTTTGCGTACACGGGGAGAATTTAGCACAATATACCCAGCCAGCACGTCTTTTGAGCTGTGAGAGGAAACCCACGCAGACACAGGGAGAACATGTAGACTCCACACAGTGGCTCAAGCCGGGAATGGAACCCAGGTCCCTGGCGCTGAGGCAGTAGCGCTAACCACTGTGCCACAAAGAAAACTGCTGTAATATCAACACTTGACATTGTGAGCTAGAAGGATCACACAATTTGTCATCTATGTCTGCAGAGTTCCTTGTCTGTTTGACTTCTTAAAGCTAGTTGGAGGAAACCAAGGGTCAAATCTGCCTCTGCATTCAAAAAAAAAACCTCCACTTGCACACTATTCCAGTATGCAAGTTGCACGGCTAACCCATATGTAGCTTTATATGCCATTTTTGTCTTTTCACATGAAGGTCAGACTTAGAGTGCAGTTTGCAAGCCCTGCTGCAGTGTATGAACAGTGTAGGTGCAGAGAAAAACAGTTCTCCAACATAATACCCCACCTGCCAATAGCCATTAAATGCTTTCTAAACCTCACCTTTCTCACCCCCTCACAAGGCAATGGCTAATGTTATTATCGCTTGACTATTAATCCAAAGTCAGCTAATGTTCTGGGGACCCAGGTTCGAATCACACCACAGCAGATGGAATGAAAAAAATAATCAGTGAAAAAAGTCTGGAATTAAGAATCTACTGAATACACATAAAGCCAATGTTGATTGTCAGAAAAACCCACCTGGTTCACCATGTCTTTTAGGGAAGGAAATCTGCTGTCCTTACCTGGGTCTGACCTACATGTGACTCTAGGTCCACAATAACGTGGTTGACACTTAACTGCCTTCTGAAATGGCCTAGTGAACTACTTAGTTCAAGGGCAACTAAGATGGGCAATAAATACTGGCCAGCCAGCGCCACCCACGTCCCACAAATCAATAAAAAAACTCACCATCATGCCAGTCTATGTCTCCTCAGATTGCCCATGCCACCACTACGCCCCCATGTATCTTCCACAAACACTATGCACTAAGCACAATCTTCAGATTCCATGGAAAATTTGTTACATTCCTTTGTAAAATATAAACATCTCGCCATCTATTAAAATCCTCTAGGGAAGAAAATGCATTCAATCATGTGAAAAAAAACTTGGTAATATTTGTAATCCTAGCATATCTCAACAAACCAGAAACCACATCAAATGTAGAAAAATTATTCATCCTGAGAATGGAACACCTATTGGACTGAAACCCATTATCACTTGAAACTCCACCAAGCATTAATAATGGCCACAGACATCCAAGCAACACATTTCTCTCAGAAGGAAAGGAAGGAAGGGGGGGGAGAAGATATGCAATCTTCTTCTGTTTCTTCTGTGCTTGCTAGAAGAGCTAGTATGTAGCCAAGTGACAGTTGATATGAACTTTGGAATGGAAGTGAACATCAGCAAAACCAAACCAAACATCTCAAAATCACCAATGGATAATATATTCATAGAAGCAAAAGTACTAAAATAGTTGCAGAAACACAATGTCTTCAGGTGGAAGAATACCACAAAGAAATAAGAACAAGGATAGGAATGGCAAAGGTCATATTTGGTTAAAAAAGATGGTTGCTAACTAGAAATGTAAACAACTTAGCAAATGACTTGTAAAGACCTTGGTTTGGAATATTGGTTTGTATGGGTGAGAGACTTGGGACTTTAAAGAAGAGGAGCTTACCAAATATCTTTGAAATATGGGTTTGGAGAAGGGAAAGGACAGAAAAAGTAACAAATTTTGAAATGCTCAGAAGTTTGTTCAACATTGAAGAAAAGGTGGAGAAACTGGGCAGGACACATTTTAACAAAATTAATTTGTAGGAGGCTTTATGGAGGGAAGATTTCAAGAAAAAAAAAGAGGGAAGAGTAAGTGAGAAAATATAAATGCTGGATGCCTCGAAAAATTGACGGATTCTGGGTAAATGAAAAAAATGGCATGGACAGAGAGACATGGAAAGATTACTGAGCCAAGGACTTTGAGCATAGCATCAGGATGCAACAACACAGACTATTGTCTCTACGTAACCTCAAGCTCCCCTCCAACATATCCGTGCTCCTCCAATTACTACCTCTTAGCCATTCTCAACTTTAAAATCGCTCCAACATGGATGCATGCCTTCAGGTGCATAAGCCCCAAGGTCTGGAATTATTTTCCTTAAGCTCTCTTTCTTTCTTTAAGATGCTCTGTAAAATCTCTCTCTTTTCCCAGCCTTCTCCAATATCTCATGTGGCTGAGTCCAATTAAGTGCTTTGGAATATTTCACTGCATCATGCATGTTATACAAATACATGCTGTTATTGCTAACAAGTTCAACGACTTGGGTCTATCTATTCAGGGGATGTGACCCTTCAGATAAAGCAGAACAGAGATCTGTCCAGAATTCAACATAATAAACAAGAGTTCTGCAGTCAAAGAACAAAGAAAATTACAGCACAAGAGCAGGCCCTTTGTCCTCCAAGCCTGTACTGACTATGTTGCCCAACTGAACTAAAACCTCCTACCCTTCCGGGGACCATACCTCTGTATTTCCATTCTACTCATGTATTTGTCAAGATGCCCCTTAAAAGTCACTATCGTATCTGCTTCCTCTGTCTCCCCCAGCAGCGAGTTCCAGACACCCACCACTCCCTGTGTAAATAACTTGCCTCATACATATTACAGAGGTGGTGGTGCTGGAAGTCTCAAAGCGCATCAAGGTAGATAAATCCCTGGGACCTGATGAAGTGTATCCCAGGATGCTGTGGGACACCAGGGAAGAAATTGCGGGTCCCCTAGTCAAGGTATTTGAATCATCGATAATCACGGGTGAGGTGCCTGAAGATGAGCAAATGTTGTGCCTTTGTTTAAAAAGGGCTGCAGGGAAAAGCCTGGGAACTACAGACCAGTGAGCCTCACATCTGTGGTGGGTAAATTGTTGGAAGGTATTTTGAGAGACAGGCTCAACAGGCATTTAGATATGCAAGGACCGATTAGGGACAGTCAGCATGGCTTTGTGAGTGGAAAATCATGTCTCACAAATATGATTGAGTTTTTTGAAGGGATAACCAAGAAGGTAGATGAGGGCAGTGCATTTGCGTTGTCTAAATGGACTTTAGCAAGGCCTTTAACAAAGTACCACTTGGTAGGTTGTTGCATGAGGTTAAATCTCACAGGATCCAGGGTGAGGTATCTAAATGGATACAAAATTGGCTTCTGTTGGATGGTTGTAGAGAGCTATTTTTCAAATTGGAGATCTATGACCAGTGGTGTGCCTCAAGGATCAGTGCTGGACCCACTGTTATTTGTCATTTATATTAATGACTTGGAGCAGAATATAGGGAGCATGGTTAGTAAGTTTGCAGATGACACCAAGATTGGTGACATGGTGGACAGTGAGGAAGGTTATCTCCAATTGCAGCGGGATCTCGATCAATTGGGCCAGTAGGCTGACGAATGGCAGATTAAGTTTAGTTTAGACAAATGCGAGGTAATGTATTTTGGTAGATTGAACCAGGACAGGATTTACACAGTTAATGGTAGGGCACTGGGGAGAGTTACAGAACAAAGAGATCTAGGGGTACATGTTCATAGCTCCTTGAAAATGGAATCACAAGTGGACAGAGTGGTGAAGAAGGCATTCCGCATGCTTGGTTTCATCAGTCAGAACATTGAATACAGGAGTTGGGATGTCTTGCTGAAGTTGTTCAAGACATTGGTAAGGCCGCACTTGGAATACTGTGTGCAATTCTGATCACTCTATTATAGAGAGGATATTATTAAACTAGAAAGAGTGCAGAAAAGATTTACTAGGATGATACTACGATTTGATGGATTGAGTTATAAGGAGAGGCTAAATAGACTAGGACTTTTTTTCTCTGGAGCATAGGAAGCTGAAGGGTGACCTTATAGAGGTCTATAAAATAATGAGAGGCATAGACAAGGTAGATAGTCAATACCTTTTCCCAAAAGTAGAGGAGTCTAAAACTAGCAGGCATAGCTTTAAGGTGAGAGGGGGAGAGATACAAAAGTGTCCAGAGGGAAAATTTTTCTACACAGAGGGTGGCAAGTGCCTGGAACAAGCTGCCAGAGGTAGTAGTAGTAGAGGGAGGTACAATTTTATCTTTTAAAAAGCATTTAGATAGTTACACAGGTACAATGGGTGTAGAGGGATATGGGCCAAACGCGGGCAATTGGGATTAGCTTAGGGGGTTAAAAAAGGGTGACACAGACAAGATGGGCCAAAGGGCCTGTTTCCATGCTGTAAACCTCTATGACCCTATGACCCTATCTCCTTGCCCTTCATCTTAAACCTATGCCCCCTAGTAATTGACTCTTCCATCCTGAGAAAAAGCTTCTGGTCTATCCATTCTGTCCATGCCCCTCAATCTTGTAGTCATTACAAGATCATAAATGCAAAGCAATGCTTATCACCACCATTACAAAAGGAAGATGTGGACAGGTTAGATAATAATGAACTAAGTCAACTGTTCTATAGAATTTGCAGCTATAAAACCATTTAACCTGTACAGTGCCACATCATCAAGGGGTCAGAACCAATTGGAGTACCAGTAGAGGTTTGCACCATTGAAAGACTAATCACTAACCAAGTCAATACTAGGTACTGCAAACAGCACTGACTAATCGCCATGCTGAATAAGTGTGGTTTTTGAACCAAAAAATTAACAAGATTAATTCCAAAGATCAGAACCTTTAACTGACATTATTTGTACATTACTTAAACATCTGGCCAATAAATATGCTTACATATTTGATGGAAATCTGTAATAATTTTCTCATCGTTTTGTTTCCTTCAGTTCATTAAATTACATACACGTTAGAAAAAAAACAGGAAAATAATCACACCTAAAACTGTTGAGTTTGCACTGTAACAGATGTGCATTTATTAAACTCCAACTGTTACTGGCTAAGAAAAACAAACAACTTCACACTTGGAATGAAACTTTACTTCAAAATGGCAGGCTGCCAACTCAAAAAGAGCCTTCAGAATTAATGGCAATGTTAACAAATACAAGTGTATCAGCTGCAGGAGCAAAATCAGAACTCAATGGAAATCCGTAGTAGGTTCACTGGAGTCTGGAAATCAAAGTAACAGGTTGATGTTTCATCATATTTTGAGATAGGAGGAATAAGTTTCTGCCCAACATCAATATTCTCGGCTCCCCTCCTATTTTTCATCTACTTGCCTTGTCGTGACGACATCCGAAAAAACAGCAAGAGTTCCCACGTGCCTGATGGTGATATTTAGCACCATCTCACCACCATTTTATTTGACCCTTCCACTGACTTTATGCTGTCATGCTTTTCCGACACCCAGTACCTGAACAAAAGGGATTTCCTCCAATTAATTGTTGGAAAGTCCGTGCTATTGTTTTTGGTCCCCGTTACAAACTCCATTCTGCAGCTCTTGCCTCTTCCCCTCTCCCTGGCTATGGGTGGATCAGGCTGTTCGCAATCAATATCAACCCTGAAAAGAGTTTCTGGCCACATACCCATGCCAGGACTCTGTCCTGCTTCAGCTCATCTGCAGTTCATTTATGCCTTTGCTCCCTGATTTGATTATTCAAATTCACTTGTGGCTGGCCTCACACGATCAGCTTCCTGTAAAGCTGAGCTTACCCAAAACTCTGCTGCCAACTGTCCTAACTCCCATCAAGTCTCACGCATGACAATAATCTCTTCCTCAATATCAAAACAAAAACACAGGAGATTGTCATCACCTTCAGGAGCGTAGTGGAAGGCATGCCCCTGTCTACATCAATGGGGATGGAATGGTCGAGAGAAATGGTTGAGAGCTTCAAGTTTTTAGATGGCCAGATCACCAACAACCTGTCCTGGTCCCTCCATGCCGGTGCTATCGTTAAAAAAGCTCACCAATGCCTCTACTTTCTCATATGTCCACTACCACTCTCACCAACTTTTACAGATGCACCATAGAAAGCATTCTTTCTAGTTGTGTCACAGCTTGGTAATGGTTCCTGTTTTGACCAAGGTCACAAGAAACTACAAAGGGTCATGAATGAAGCCCAGTCCATCACTCAAGCTAACCTTCTATCCATTGACACTGTCTACACTTCCCGCTGCCTCAGAAAAGCAGGCAGCATAATCAAGGATCCCATGCACCCAGGATGTACTCTCTTCCGCCTTCTTCTGTCAGTAAAAAAATACAAAAATCTGAGGTCACGTACCATTGATTCAAAAACAGCTTCTTTCCTGCTGCCAGACTATTTAATGGACCTAAGCATTAAGTTGGCATCTCTCTACACCCTAGTTATAATTGTAACACTACATTCTGCACTCTCATCTTTCCTCCCTACGTACAGTATGCATTATCAACAATAGCATGCAGGAAACAATATTTTTTACTGTTTACTCATACATGTGACAATAATAAATCAAATCAGACATTATGCCCATGCTCGCTGACTTAAGGTTTTCAATTAAAGAAATGCCCAAAATGGACATGAAGTTGACCAAGTGCCTGTGTTGCCTGCCCAAAGATGGTATCCAGAATCACAAACCATTTTTAGTTTGGATATCAGCAATATATCTCGGGTGAACTATCAAGAACCCAGTGAGTGTCAATAGGCTGCTCTTCATGTGGGCAGGAAAAGCAGCAGCTTCATAGGCAAGCCAACTGAGAAGTGGTTAACAGCCAAAGGAAGAGGACTAATTTCCACTTGTGAACCCTGTAAAATTCACAGCCACACCCCCATAAAAAGTATGACCTTTATCCAAAGCTATCTCCTGTTTTTGCTTTAAGGAATGCTGGTGGTCACTCACCACCTGAGCAAATGAGCGAACTATACGTTCACTTACCATCTGTTCATTTGCACCTCAGAAATGTAAATAGGGTTTGAGATAAGGGCATTAAGACTCTGAATTGTATATGTAAGATGTCTCCTGTGCATTGCAGGTGGGCACATTTTGTGCCTATTTAAAAGTATGCCTGCAAATTGCATCAAATGCAGCTTGGGCGTGGAAGGTTGCCTTATCGCCAATCTCTACTGGCAGTCACACTCACCCAATTTCTGATGATTATCATTGAAATAGACTTTCAGATGGAACTTCCACATTGTTTGTTCAGTGCTGAAAACAAACTGGTTTGTGCTGTCTCAGACAGGTTTGCGTGAATATCAATTTACAGTGACTGTACTGACATACACTAGACTGTATTAAAGGAACTACTCGCTGAGCTGGTGTCTTGAATTACATAGAATTACCAAGATGATACAGGACAGAAAAGGGCCATTCAACCCAACTCATCCAGATGGACTTGCAACACTAATTGTTTCTCTCTCCACAGATGCTGCCAGACCTGCTGAGTTTTTCCAGCATTTGCAGTATTTTGCTTTCATCCACATTGGTATTTACATTTCAGACAACCTTTCCATCCTTCGTCTAACTCCAATATATCGTTCTATTTGTCCCCCCTCTTACCCATGTACTCACCAGCCTTTCCTTTTGTGCAAACTATGATATTCACCTTGCACATGTTCTAGAATCCAATCATTCTGTGTAAAGAGATTTCTCTTCAATTCCCTGTTGGGTTTATTAGCGATTATCTTATATTTATAATGAAGCTCCTAGTCTTGATCTCCAAAAGTGGAAGCACCTTTTTACATCTAACCTATCAAATCCATTCATAATCTTAAAAGATCTCACTCAGGCCACTCTTAGACAGCTTGAGAGAAAATAAACTGAACTTCAATTTTTTCCTGACAGGTATAAGCAGCCACACTGATTATTGTCTCATGTATTCGTATAAAGTGAAAAGTATTGTTTCTTCCATGCTGTACAAAGCATACTATTCATAGAGAAGGAAATGAAAGGGTGCAGAAGATAGGGTTTAGAGAAAGATCAACTTAATGTAAGGTAGGTCCATTCAAAAGTCTGATGGCACAGGGAAGAAGCTGTTCTTGGGTTGGCTGGTACATGACCTCAGACATTTGTATCTTTTTTCCAACAGAAAGTGGTGAAAGAGAGAATGTCTGGGGTGCATGGGGTCCTTAATTATGCTGGCTGCTTTTCCGAGGCAGCAGGAAGTGTAGACAGAGTCAATGGATGGGTGGCTGGTTTACAGATTCACCCCGCCCATCGACAGATCACACCCGATCTTACCAGTACCGGTCTGGTCAGTCTCTTGCCCATTTCTAGGAAGAGGCTGAATTTAAATGTTCCTTTCATCTGCTTAGTGAGCCTAGCGCTCAATCATCTGGGCTTGCTTGCCTTTATGGCCTTGCCAGGACAGGCTCTCCCCGGCGAGGAAAACACCAGCTCCCTACGAACAGGGAACAGTCGTGTTGGCCTCGCTGGTAGAACTGGACGCCATTCAGGCCCCCCAAGGAGGCCAAGGGCAAGGGAGGGGTTGCCCCTTGAGTAGTGTCAGTCTGGCACCTTGACATTGTAAGGAATCTGACAACACCAGGTTAAGTCCAACCGATTTATTTGATAGTAAACTCACTAGCTTTTGGGGTTTCTCCCTTCGTCAGGTGAATGGAATGGAGAGTTCTGGCCTCAGACAGAGCATATAACAGCACAGACAGATTACAGATTAGAGATTAGAATGCGAGTTTTTACAACTAACCTGCTATTCAAGTCTGAAAGAGGCCAACAATGTGAGTGGAAAGAGCATTAAGCCCAGGTTAAAGAGATGTGTATTGTCTCCAGACAGTACAGTAAGTGAGGTTTTGCAAACCCAGGCAAGTCATGGGGGTTACAGATAGTGCGACATGAACCCAAGATCCCTGTTGAGACCGTCCTCATGTGCACAGAACTTGACTATCAGTCTCTGCTCAGCAACTCTGCTGTCATGCGTTGTGAAGGCTACCTTGGAGAACGCTTACCCAAAGGTCAGAGGCCGAATGCCCTTGACATTGCCCATAAGGCAATGCCAGGGGGCCAGACCTGTAGGGAGCAGGGGCAGGGATCCTGCTCTGCACTCTGCTGGAGTGCATGGGTGGGGAAGGCCAAGAGAGGAGTAGATTTTGGGGGGGGGGGGAGTGGTGTCTGTTGCTGCTCTGCACGCATTCAATGGGGGATGGGGGGGTCTAGGTCTGGGCAGCAAGGGCAATATTTTCAGGCAGCGTGGGGCTTGTGATCAGCCATGGGCACCTACAATTGTGAAGGGACATGCTGGGTTGAGGCTGGCTGCAGCAGCAGAGGCCTGACAAAACTCTCTCTCTCGTCAGGCCTCTGCTGTTGCTATTGCACATGCGCAGCCACAGTGGTTTGCACACATGCAATAAATGCCTTCTGCTGCCTGAACAAGCTGGTTAGTGAATTAAGCCCTGCTGATGTTGGATGCTTTTTAACTGTGGCACACAGGACGCATGCCATCATGCTCATCCCATCACAGAATACAGCATTAAACCCTTAGGTGCTAAATTAACAAGTTTGGGGCTGGGGTATATGGCAAGATTTCCAGTCAGCCTCTTCCACGGGAAGCACACCCTGTTGCCAACCCAAGACTTAGTCCCATGTGAGAGAATTCTGCCCAATGGCTTGTTTTTCATTCTGCAACCCCAGAATCAAATGTTTTTTCCAAACATAATTCCTATCCAAATGACTCTTTGGTGTTATAATGCCAGTTGCTTCTCTTGCCCCTCTTCATTTCTGGAATCAAAACTGGTCATTTCCAATGTAGCTCTGTGCCTTCCCACCCGCTCACTTTGTCGCAAATCAGAACACAGCCGAAATCAGATTAATTGTATGCATGTAAGTCAGAACCTCAGCATGCTTTTGGCTTCTATCTTTGGGTGATTATTACTTGGGTGGGGTTAGCTGGGCAAACATACTGCCATATTGTAAGCAGAAGGTAAAGAATTTTTCTTTGCAGAACTACTTTAAAAACTACACAAAAGTTTGCCATGTTTGCTTCTGGATTGCGTAATGCACATGCCTCAGTAGTGGCGATGTGCTGCCATGAAAATGTCTGCACATTATTCGCTGAAGTCTGAATGAAGCCTGAAAAATCTGTGAGACAGGAATGAGCAAATATGCACTGTATGATTATAATCTGAATATCATCAACTTTGACGAACTGCACCCTGAAACACTTTACAAGCTACTGCTGCTTCTTCATATTTTGCTCTAATTCTGAATGGAAATATCTTTAGGATCTTACCACACCAATATATAGATGATGATTTTTAACTTGTAAAACATGATTGGCATAATTAATGCTGTGATTCAGCAAAAAAAACAAACAGATAGTTAACTATCTCGTCGAGTAAATACTGGGCCAGATAAAGAAAAGCAGTAAAGTTTAATTATTAGTTACAAGTAAGGCTTGTGTAAGTAACACTGCAATGAAGTTACTGTGAAATTCCCCTAGTCACTACACACTGGTGCCTGTTCGGGTCAATGCATCTAACCAACACATCTTTCAGCCTGAGGGCGGAAACTGGAGTACCTGGAGGAAACCCATGCAGACATGGGGAGAACATGCAAACTCCACACAGACAGTGACCCAAGCCGGGAATCGAACCTGCATCCCTGGTGCTGTGAGGCAGCAGTGCTAACCACTGTGCCACCCATAAGTAATTTGCATCAGAGGAGTGATGTTGGTTTTTCCCACCAAATTAGCTCTCTAGTTGCTAATGCAAGGTGCAGTTACATTAAGATTGATGTGTTGGAGGTGGCTATATTGCATACTGGTGCATTCCACTGTGGGTGCTGGGAGCTGTGGTCGCAAATCTCTGATGCCCATCTGGGAAGAATGCGCAGGGGGGAAAAAAAAACAATACTTATCAAATCAGTAAAAACTAAGTATAGGACCAAGATGCCATTTTAGTTACAATTGAAAGAGAAAGTTTAAAAAAAAAGATTTGTTAACAGTTTGAAACCAAAAGAAAGCAACACCACTTCATTTTTTGCCAATGTTAATTCACAGTTGGAAATGCTATCCAGCATGTTAGACAATACTGTCATGTGTACTGTCCAAAGGACACTGCCGACATGTCACATTCACTTGCAAAAAACAGAAAGCATTTTACGCAAACAGTAAAATAAGTCTTCAACAAATCTAAGGTTTGAATAACATTCTTCCATTAAAACACATTTTACTACAACCATTCATAAAACAGAACTTCCAGCATCCAAATACATTGTAGGTATGACAAAGAAATTGACATTCACTGGCCTACCTTATTTCACACGCAATTATTTGAGACATACCCGGCACTATGGTAAGCACTTCCATTGTAGACAGGAGCTCCTGCAATAACTGTCCTTTGCTTCTGCACAAAGTTTCCAAGCACATAACCTCTACAAAATTAGTCTATTTAGTTCAAAACTGTCAAAGCAACATAGGAGAATTAAAATAATTCTTTAGAAAGTACTTCCATGGTGCGTTGAAATTTTAATGCAACTTAAACTGAATAGCATTCCCTCACCATGACATTTAACTGCAGAGAGCAGAAATTCAGGTTTGAAAGAACAACCAGCCCACAGAATGAATCACAATCTCCTTTTATGGCTTGATTACTAGTCAGCCTAGTAGTTAAGTGTCCGACTGGAAAGATTTATGAGTAAAATTGCCTGAAACTACATAGAACTTCAAAATGCTGTTGGGGATGTTCTTGGCTGAAACACCTTGTGCACTACACGTTCAAAGTTATCAGGTAATATCCATTTTCTTTTGGTTTTGTTGAGTGCACTTACATACAACAGTACAAATTTAAAGCGAAACATGGAACAACTATCTCGTTTGTATTGCCCTTCGTGACAAATAGTAAGCAATCCAGGCATCATTTAATGGAAGCGTTGATCCTTGGTGATTTTAAACTTCATTGCAATAGATATTATGCATCTTTCCTCTTATTTCAGCACTTTCCTTAAATTCTCCTCCCTTATTAACTCTCCAACACATTCACAGACATACCCTCTACCTTGTTTTCTCTAGTAGTCACTCTACCATCATCAACTTGCACAGACAATGGCCAACTTCAACTGTTTCCTCACATCTGTCATTATTCATATCCTGCTACCAAACTGAGCTCATGCCTCAGTATTACCCAACTCTGCTCACACCTCAGTCTTTGGGCTGTCAAGCCCATGATCCGAGCCTTGATCACAACCTGACTGTTCCAATGCCTTTCAGGTCAGCCTGTTAGTCTCTAAAATTGAACTCATCCAAAATTTTCCTGCTAGCGTTCTAACTGCTGTGGCATCACTTTAAAGGATTGTAAGTGGAGACTCATCGAAGAAAGTGATGTCAGTCTGACATGACATGGAAGCTGTGGGTGTAAACCAATAAATAAAAATGTATGTAGAATATAGCCCTGGACTCCTGATGTGCATATATGTTCCAGTTACAATGAAGAACCTGTCATTACCCTAAATCATAAGTGGTCAAGATACCAAATAGTCCAATTCTCAGATGTACCCAAAGTCAGAGTTATGATGTTATCACATCTGACACTCCTGTCACATCACGGAAGAGGTCAGAAATGAGGTTTCATAGTGACCACATGAACTCTTCCCCCATCCCCTTGACAAGCATGCCTTCAACTAATCTTGAATTCTCTCCATGAACTTCCCTTATGTAAGGATCTTCCTTACAACCCAGCTCATTTGTCAATCTCCTGGACAATCCTCTGACTTGCTCCTTCTCTGGTTCAGTACTGATTTTTCTCTGGTTACACTTGGGACCATTGTCTGCAGCATAAGCTGGAAATAAATGCCAGTTTTGTTGTATGCAAAATTAGAAAATTTCCATGTCAGCTGTCCATTTATTTCATAGTAAGCAGGTCAGAGTTTCAAAGCAATACATGTTCACCCAAAATCAAAATTAAGTTATGCTCCAGTGAGAAAAACTAAAGAAAAGTTATAAAAAATTAATTCTTCGATTAACAGAGTGGATTTCAATAAAGTACAGTAATGACACTCCCTTAATTTCATATGCAGCCATCTTCAAAGAGGATTTAATACGCAAATCAAGATCATTTAGTGCTTGACTGTCATTTTTATTGGCAGAAAATTAGAACAGATTGCTTTCATTACTCTGTGATATCAGGTTAACTCTATTTATTAAAAACATATGAAACCAGTAATGAAAGTTGTGAAAGCAGACATGCCTAATACCATGCAGAATTCTAGGCATCACCTCATACACTCACTGGTTACAAATGGCAGACTACTAACAAATAGCCTTTTTGCAATGTTGTGCCAGAGTAAAATATTGTGCATTGATGCGTGAAAAGAAGGTTTGGCACCTAAGCCAGTTTTTGAGTTCCTCTACACCAACCAGGTGTATTCTATACCAAAAGGACCAGTAAGATCAAAGGTCACAAAGCAGCAGGGATGTAACAATTGGCTTAAGTAATTAAGAGGAAGAAGTAGTATGCACTTTAGGTATCATCTTGAACAAGTCATGATATTCCAAAGATTTTCATGTCTAATTAATTATATTTGGAGAGTAACCAAATGTTATAATTGTATCAGTTTTGCACAAAGAAATAAGTTAACCTGTATTTGGAGATGTGATGGAGGGGAGAATGTTAAGTAGCAGACTAGAAACAAGCTCCTTTTTTCTTGAATAGGACAGAATCAAACCTAGTCCTGATAGCATATTTTGATATACTGGGAGATGTCATTACTGTTTAGATATACACATAAAAATACATTGGGTAAGATGCCAAGACATAGTTAGCAGCCATGGAACAATATGCCAGCAACAGTGCTTGCAGAGGAGATGAAGAGATACGAAAAGCATACTCAATTGAGGATGAATCCTGTTGGTCAACTTATATTAATGGACATTAATTTTTTTAAAAAAATTTGTTCATGGTATTACTTTGATGAGGCCAGCGTTCTTTGTTCATTCCTAATTTCGCTCATGAAGGTGATGGTGAACCACTTCCTTGAACCTCTGCAATCCAGATGGCGGAAGTACATCTAGGAAAAGTGCTCCAGGATTTTGATTCAGCTACAGATGCAGTTCCAAGTCAAGATGGTGTGTGCCTTAGAGGTGACCTCCCAGGTGGTGATGTTCCTATGCATCTGCTACCCTTGTCCTCAGGTGCTGTAAAGGCCAACAGTTTGGAGGTGATATCGTAGGAGTTTTAGTGAGTTTCAGCATCTTATATAATGGTACACATTACTGCCATTGTGCATTCCTTGCGGAGGAAGTGAACTTTAAGATAAGCACACTTCAGTCACTGCAACCACAGATAGCTCAGAAGCTGGGAATACTAAGCGAGTTACTCACTTCCTGACTCCCCAATGGCTGCCTGTCATCTACAAGGTCCATTTCAAGACTGCAATGGAATATACCCCAATTGCTTGGATGAATGCAACTCCAACAACATTCAAGGAATTCTACACCCTCCAGGACAAAGCAATCATCTACCACCTTGAACAATCACTCCCTCCACCACCAAGGGCACAGAGTCAGCAATGTTTACCACCTGCAAAATACACTGCAGCAACTCACCAAGCCTCCTCCAACAGGACCTTCTGAACTTTACTGCCAAGCAAGACAAGGGCAGCAGATACTTGGGAATCCCACCATCTGCAAGCTCCCCACCAAGCCACACACCATCCTGATTTGAAAGCATGGGTGGGATTTTACAGCCTCATTCATCCCAAAACCGTAAAATTCCACCCCAGGTCAGTGGGCCTTTCCATTGTCCACCTGTCATCCCCTCCAATTCCCATGGTGGGCGAGGTGGTAAAATTCTGGCTGATATCTCCATTCCTTCAGCATCACTGGGTCAAAATCCTAGAACTCCTTCCTAACAGAATTATGGCTGTGCCTTGATCACATGGAGTGTAGGGATTCAAGATGACCACTCACCACAAACCTTCTTAAGAGCAATGAAGGATGACCTTAACAGTGATACCTACTCAATGAGGACAATTAAGAAAATAAAAGGATTAAGCCAACAAACCAGAATAATACAGAACAGATCAATGGATAGGCTGTTGCTGAGAGAAGTATAAATTTAGTCTATTAACAGCAGAAATGTCAAATGTAAACATTCAACTTCACAACTGTCTTGCGTGCTGAACACCTTAAATGAAGCACTGTACGGTCTTGACCTATGTTAACACCATTTCCTGGAGCCTTTTAGTAATCATTTCACCCAGCTGTTGTTATCTTGTTTCAATCAATAAGTATTAATCTTCATCTACCTCGCAATAAATCTTACTAAATGAAGAAAGTTCTCAAAGGATTTACACTGAAGTCACAGCATTTGGAATTTCTTTCAAATGCTATTATTAAGACTATTGTAGTTGACCTAATAAAATCCAGTGCACTTATAAGGACATAAAGGAATTTTTATAAATGCATCCAAGAAATTAAGTACTTGCAGGTTAATCAACCTCTTAGTTTGAAAACCAGTAATCATGTTACATCAAGCTTACATATGCCATTACTCTTTTACCATCTTCAGAAATATAGTTTTAACTGAATAACGAGTGTTGGAAATTAACGTATAATCATATTTTGTACCACTGGGTTATGTTTATTTTTTTTAAGAAACCATATTTTGTGATTATTCAGCCACAGATTTAAATGAAAAGCAACTGCCTCCAGAAATAAAAGAAAACTGAAATGTGTTCCTGATGACACAAATGAGTAAAAATGTACCACCCAGTATGATACTAACTCATCAAAACTACAAAGGAGCGAGGGTCCATTGCAACACTGTGCCACGTTAGCTAATCTCAGCCAAGATAGGACAATTGGTCTTGGTGCTCCTCAAGCAAGGAAGGCAAAAAGGAAACATGCCACATTTTCCAATCCTAATTGCAATCCAGATTTGAGCTGAATAATGCACTGAATATGTTGGGCTCAACTGTGACGTCCCTTCAGATTGGGAAATTGCAAATGTGACTCCATTACTTAAAGGTGAGAGAAAAAAAATACAGGAAATTATAGCCCTGTCATGAGGGAATTATCATGATCTATAACCAAGGACAGAGTGACTGTATACCGAGAGAAATTTGAGCTGATTAGAGGACAGGTTGTGTCAAGCTAAAATCAGCCAAATTTGTTTGAGAAAGTAACTCAAGAGACAGGCAATAGAATGTCTTTGGATGTAGTTTATCTGGACTTTGAGGCATTCAATAAGGTCCCACTAAGATTATTAGCCAAAATTAAAGCACATGGAGTTAAAGATGAATTATTGATCACGTTAGGAGATTAAACAACAGAAGTGGAATAGGGATAATATACATTTACTCAAATTAAAAGGAAGAGACTAGTGGTTTCTTACAGGAGTGTGCGCTGGACCCTGAACTATTCACTGAATTTCTGTGAAGACTTGGGTGACACAATAAAATGCCATATACTAAGTTTGGTGATGTAGCAAGTAGTGTCGAAAACAGAAAAAAGAAAAAGACATTGATAGATTAAGAGAGGGGGCAAAACTATGATAGATGGAATTCAACGTAGGCCTAGTGTGAGGCCATTCATTTGGACAAAGTGTTATTCAAATGATGAAAAGATAGAACGGTAGGAATTTTGGGATCCATGCACATAACGTTGCAAATATAAAATACTCTTTGGAGAATCGGTGCAGACTCAATGGGCTGAATGGCCTCCTTCTGCACAGTCCAGATTCTATGGTTCTATAGAACTGGGACCAGTTTTACCTAAGCAGCCCTTTACATAAAAAAAAGTTTAACATAAGAAATATTGGGACCTGGAAGGGGAAAGAAAAGCAGCATTTCTGAACCAAATCCATTGCAAATTGCCACGACTCTGGCAGAATGCATAAGTTAAAAAAAGGAAAATGAAATTATAATACGTCTAACTGAATTAGTGACACTTTTTAAAAATTCTAATTTTGACGATAAAGACAAACAGAACATTGAATTACAATGATTGTTTAGCTATTGATTCTCACGAAAAAAAAACAGAATAGATTCCAATAGCATATTCAGAATACTTCAGTGTCTTAGCTATGTTATAAACAATAATGGTCGAAGCCATAAAATCTGCTCCTTGAACCAAAAGCTGTAACCATAGTGTAGCAATGCCACTCGAACAATGTGCTTAGAGCATGATGACATTTTTCGTTGAAATAATACTTCAAAATAGTCAAGTGCAGCACAATGATTAACCTTTTCATCCCAAAATTAAATAAAGCTCTTCTGTTGAGTTTTTTTCATATCAATGTGATCCAACATGAAAAGGGGGAAGCCACAAATCAGCTGTTGAAGGGGTGCAGGTTTTGAATAAGGTTTTTAGGATTTTGAAAGGACTTGTTAGGGTAGATGGGGTGAAATATTTTTCAGCAGTGGGAGATTGGTATCATAAGCTTAAAATCAGAGGCAGACTGCTGAGGAGAGAAACAAGGCATACAAAGAGTGGTAAAAATGCAGAATACTCTTCCACTAAAAGCAGTCGATGCTAGCTCAATTTATCATTTTACATTAAAAGGGTTGATAGATTTTTGCAAGCCAAGGTGGATGAATGGAATTCAGGTAAAAGTCAGCCATGGTCTCACTGAAAGACAAAGCAGCTTTGAATGGCTGAATGGTCTGCTCTTGCTCCAATATTGTCACTGGATTATTAAACACTGGCACAGAAACTGGCACTGGCATAGAAGCGATGATGTATAGAGATGCCGGTGTTGGACTGGGGTAAACACAGTAAGAAGTCTCACAACACCAGGTTTAAGTCCAACCAGTTGACAAAGGAGCACTGTTTCCAAAAGCTTGTGGGATTACGATCAAATAAACTGGTTGGACTTAAACCTGGTGATGTGAGACTTCTTACCGCCATAGAGGCCACAGAAGCTGGCCATTCAGCTTAAAAAGGTATACTCCAACTGTTATACATCACACGAGCTTCCTCCAAATTAATTCTATCCACAGCATAGAGATGAAAAATGGGCAATTGAGCAAGGTATCTAAAGATTCATTGATTTACTGCACAGCAACTGAAACTGGCCATTCAGCTGAAAGGTATACACCAATTGTTATACATCACACAAGCTTCCTCCTGTATTAATTTCCATTCAAAGCATACAGATACAAAATGGTCAGCTGAGCAAGGCATCTAAAGATTCACAGATTTATTCACTGCCTCACCAGTCAGTAATGGATGCGGTTCTGACTGAATTGCAGGTTGTGGCAGGGGAGGTTGTGATGGTGGTGGTCACTATTTCAGGGGATGACAGTGGACATAGTCTGAATGACAAACTGCACAGATTTGCAGGCCAAAGACAGTTGACAGATGCTTTTTGGAGCAAAGCGGATGTGGTCCTCTAAAGTCGCATTGGCCGTTCTCAAAAATTATTGAAGAGGCGGGGCATTATCCCTGACCTGTCACCGAGTGTGTTATCTTTGTTGGAGCTCAGAATCTTTGTCAGGTTGACGTTTTTTTTCCCCCACATTAACGTGATCCATTATGAGACGTGTGAAAGCCGCAAATGAGATGTTAAATATAAGTAGATTATAACAGTGTCTAGAAAGCATCACATTTTACTATTGATATCATTTATGAACGAAAATAACTGGATTCTGATTGATACATTTAATCACATAATAAAGATCTGACACAGCACAGCAACATGCAGAAATTCAGCGTTAAATACAAAATAAACATGTTAAAGCCAAAAAAAGCAGCCCAACAATTTTTAGTATGACCTTTTAAGTTCAACGTACATTTTTGTGTTTGCGAACTTTAGACTAATGCTTCAATGTAGTGCACATCATCTTCAGATTATAGATAACAGACATATTTTGAAGACCTGTCCTGTTTTAAAATAGTTGAACACAAATTAATCTATCCTTCCAACAGAAAATAATTTAATGTAGCAAGTTGTTCCGTCTTGCTGCAGGAATGCAGGCAAGATTCCACATGACAACATAACACCTTTAAATGCTATAAATTTATAATACCTCATACAGTTATAACCCCAGCAAACACATTTATTGGGGGAAATCTCATGGCAACTTCTGGACTACACGTGACATTAAACGTGGAAAATCCAGGTCTGCGAGGTACCCCGCTCTCAAATGATTTATTGTTGCAGTGCTCACGGACAGACTTGACATTTAAAATGGCTGAAACTTATTGGATTTTCTCACTAAATTCCATGATAAAACAGCTAAAATATCTTACAAAGTCTTAATAGTCTCAGTGAATTATTTAGCCATGTCTCAACATCATTGTTCTTCACTATCTCCTTGGGTAGGGGTATACTAAAATGCATAGATGAAGTGAGTGATCTTGGCATACTAGTAAGAGTGGCTCAGTTGGTTGTGAGCACTGCTGCCTCACAACCCCGGGACCCAGGTTCGATTCCCGGCTTGGGTCATTGTCTGTACGAGTCTGCACGTTCTCCCAGTGTTTGCGTGGGTTTCTTCCGGGTGCTCCGGTTTCCTCCCATAGTCCAAAGATGTGCAGGTTAGGTGGGTTGGCCATACTAAATTGCCCCTTAGTGTTTGGGGTTATGGAAATAGGGCCTGTGTGGGATTGTGGTCTGTGTAGACTCTATGGGCCAAACGGCCTCCTCTGCTCTGAAGGATTCTATGATACTACACTGTAGGATTCCACGATTCTACACAGGTCCCTAAAGGTAGCAGTTCAAGTAGACAATGTTGCAAAGGTGGCCTATGGAATGCTCGCCTTCATTGGCAAAGGTGTAGAATACAACATATAATGTTGGAATGGTATAAAACATCAGTAAGGCCACAACTGGAGTACTGTTTGCAGTTCTGGTCACTATATTGCAGGAAGGATGTAATTGCTCTAGAGAGAGCATGCAGAGGAGGTTCACAAGAATGTTGCTTGGTCTGGAAAAATGTAGCTTTAAGGAAAGATTTGACAGGTTGGGGTTATTTTCCATAGAACAAAGACGACTGACAGGTGACTTAGCTGGGATGTTCAAAGTTAAGGGGGAAGAGATAGAGTGATCAGGATAAAATTGCTTCCTTTGGCAGAAAATTTGAAAACCAGTGGATGTAGATTCAAGTGACAGAAGGTGTAGAGGGGACATGAGGAAGAACCTTCTTCAGAGGGTGGTGAGTATTTGGAATGAACTGCTTGAGTTGGTGGTGGAGACAAAGAACCTAAATTCTTTTAAAAAGTTCCTGGATCTGCACCAACCCGAGCACGATTCTCTTCCCGCTGAGCACTGCGCTCATCTGTGCTCCCCAGGGGCATAGCTTGCTGGATGTACGCCTTCAGAGCTCATTCATGCCATTCTGACAGCATGCTGCTGTCAATGGATATTTTAACATGGGGGTGATTCAGACATACGGGACTGATGATTATATCTAAATTTATCATGACGTTCTCAATACAGAATAGTGAAGACGGGGAGGGGGTTCGCATTGTCATGAAACAAGACTTTGGACTCCTCGTGATATTTGCTGCTCCAGTCATCAAATCCACCTAGGGCAAATGGGAGCAGAGAACCCCAGGCTCTGTATTTAAGGGAATTTCCACTGACAGACCCGTGAAAAGTAGGGGCACAAACAGCTGGCATCAAGGTGATCAGCAACTGTTGTTCCTTCAGCACAGAAAAATCTGGGCCAGTAGAGACGTTAATGTGCAAATGAAATAAACCATGCTTTTGCCATCCTCATCATTACAAAAACACTCTGCCTCAAGAATTGGAATAGGAGCATGAAGGCAATTCTGTGTCCATTTTCCTTCATGCCTTTCTGAATCATTTTAGGGTGTTTTTGCACATTTGCAAAAATGCAAATCGCTGTGACAAATGTTGGGTCAAGTTAAAAAGAGAACCTTTCCCAAAATGCTGATAGTTGTTCCAAATTAACTGACACTGAGGTAGCAAACATTACCATCTGGAAACAACCATCCTTTACTTCCACTAAGTAAAGAATGCTGGCACCCCAATTTATTTTACACATATTTTAGTGAAGTCATGGTGCACCTTACATGCCAAACTGCATGATTCAGAAAAAGGTCAGGGCAGGAATAATCCAACCTTGCCCACAACTGGAATTCTCCAGGCCTGTTGCTGTGAATTGAGATTTGACTGTGCCCAAATTCTCCATTCTTGCTGGAAGCAGCAGCGAGTAAGATCGGAGAATTCTGGCCCAGATCCTAAAAACATAATGAATTATCAGCGTTGATAAAATTCAAGAGAGACTTCTTTTTAGGAAAAAAAAACCCTATGTCATTTTGCCAAATGTCAAGGATATGTTTTAAAAATACATTAAACATCACATAGCAACTTGCAGCTTAGTTTTAAGCAAGAAAGAATTCAATGGGATAAGCAGTGGTTTTATTGGGGGAATGTCAAGGATAGAGTCCTTTAAAGTACTTCAAGTTTATATGGTTAGATATTTAGTAGAAATCTGGTACTAATGTAAAGAGATTAATGCATTTTTCAAGGTAGAGAAACAGAATTAAGAATCACTTCAGTATCACAACCCAGAGGGAAAGTTTCAGGTCTGCTTTGGATGAGGATTATAAAAAAAAATACTAAAAAATGTCTGAAGCATTTCTAAATTTGGGCATTTCAAGGTGCTGGCCTCCATTATTGCCTTTGCTAGACTACACAGTTCTTATACTATACATATGATATATGAACACAGACAGCTAAAGCAAACACAAGGCAGGCAAAGTTCAATTTTCAGTTCAAACACTGAAGGTTGCACACAAGTTTTGCATTAACTGGGGGGGTCATACTTTCAAAGATAGTGAAAGAAGCAATTTTTAAAAAATTTGCAACCTCAGAGAGAAATGCGACTGACTACCTGAAAGTTAGCATTCCTTCGGTATAGTACGTGGATAGGTTCCGCAGTAAACAAATGAAACTGAATTAAGATTCACTTCAGTATACAAATCCATTTTCACGTATAATCCAATACAAGGAATCAAATGTACGTATCAGGCGACATTGTGAAGTGGCAAAATGAAAGGTACTTTTGTGCTCCAGCCACGACAGGAGATTAGTTCGAGATTGTTACAACTTAGTGTCACTGCACTGCAACCACTTCTGCCAATTTTTAATGAAATCTAAACTAATGTCTAATTCAGTACAATGGCACTTAGATTGTACACTGCAAGTACTGAAGCCTCCTATTGTGCACACATGTTTCGTGGAGCCTGGAGATGTATACAAAAGCAGACGTATCACAGCTGTCAGCTAAGTCACATGCCAGCTTATAGCTCCACCCAGGAAATACCAGACCCAGCATTTTAAAGGAATCTAGGGAAATTATCTTGGAAGCTCAGAATGAGAACACAAAACATGAGAAGTAACAAAGACATTGTTCCATTTCTTAAAAAAAACTAAATGCATATGAAGTTAATATCATAGTGTCACAAATTATAAATATATTATGCATTATATAAGCTTATTTTATAGAATCTTAACAGCACAAAAGGAGGGCATTTGGTCCATTTCAGTGCCGACTCATTGCAAGATATTTAACTAGTCCCGCGCCCCCATTCTTCCACTATAGACCTAGAAAGTTTGCCTTTTCAAGTACTTACCTAATTTATTTTTGTAAGTTACTATTGAAGTTGTTTCCACCATCCTTTCAGATGGTGCAATGCAGACGAAAATAACATTTAAAAAACTTCTCATTCAATTCTGGCACATTTTAGACAATTGGCAAAAGAGTGTCCAATCTTTACCGAGCTTTTTGCCAGTGGAAACAGTTTTGTGTGTCTTTGCTATCAGAACTTAGACTTCTGAAGGTTTCCTCAATTTCTCTTTAATGTTCTCTATTACAAGGAGAACAACCCCAGTTTTTCTGCTCTGACCGCACAACTGAGGTTGTCTGGCTTAAAAAAAAAGTTTGGCTAAAGAAAAAACCCATCAGTCTGGCTAAAAAACACAAAGTGCTGGAAATGTGCAACAGGTTGGGTATCACAGCTAGGTATGGCTCCTGCTCTGTGCAATACTGCAAGGAACTACAAAAGGTTGTGAATGTAGCCCAATCCATCACACAAACCAGCCTCCCATCCATTGACTCTGTCTACACTCCCCGCTGCCTCGGCAAAGCAGCCAGCATAATTGAGGACCCCACGCACTCCGGACATTCTCTCTTCCGCCTTCTTCTGTCAGAAAAAAGATACAAAAGTCTGAGGTCACGTACCGACTGACTCAAGAGCAGCTTCTTCCCTGCTGCTGTCAGACTTTTGAATGGACCTACCTTGCATTAAGTTGATCTTTTTTTTTTACACCCTAGCTATAACTAACACTACATTCTGCACTGTTTCCTTCTCGATGAACGGTATGCTTTATCTGTATAGTGTGCAAGAAACAATACTTTGCACTGTATATTAACACGTGACAATAATAAATCAAATCAAAAATTGTGACTGTGCAGTCTCTGACTACCCACCTATCAACTCAATTATGAGTAAATTTATTGAGTTGGATCTTCCTCCCACCTTCTATGATTATGTTTTGTCATGGCAGGAGGCACCACTCACTGATGGTTGGATCTAATGGTCCTGTCATTGTCAGAGTTTCCCATTAAACGCCCCCTCACAAACAGCAAACCCATGCCATGGGCGCACTGTGGACAGGACGCAAGATCCCACCAGTGTAAAGGGCAGCAAGATTTTGGCATTAGACTATACATCCATACTTCCCGCATGTACCACCTGGTGAGGCTGAATTTAGAGTATTGTGTGCAGTTTTGGTCACCTAATTACAGGAAGGATATTAATAAGGTTGAAAGAGTACGGGGAAGATTTACAAGGATGTTGCCGGGACTTCAGAAACTGAGTTACAGAGAAAGATTGAATAGGTCAGAACTTCATTCCCTGGAGCGTAGAGGAATGAGGGGAGATTTGATAGAGGTGTATAAAATTATGATGGGTATAGATAGAGTGAATGCAAGCAGGCTTTTTCCACTGAGGCTAGAGGAGAAAAAAACTAGAGGACATCGATTAAGGGTGAAGGGGGAAAAGTTTAAAAGGAATATTAGGGGGGCCTTCTTCACACAGAGTGGTGGGAGTGTGGAATGAGCTGCCAGATGAAGTAAATGCGGGCAGACTTTTAACATTTAAGAAAAACTTGGACAGGTACATGGATGAGAGGGGTGTGGAGGGATATAGTCCAGGTGCAGGTCAGTGGGACTAGGCAGAAAAATGGCTCAGCACAGCCAAGAAGGGCCAAAGGACCTGTTTCTGTGCTGTAATGTTCTATGGTTTTATGTACAACAAAGATGCTTGTAAACATTTTGAATTGACAGTGATAATTATCAGCTCATGTTACTAGTAATATTGGACTCTAATTAAAATGAATGGGGCAATATTTTACTGTTGGCTGCTTATAACACATTATTAGCCTTAACTGCTACATGATCAATTACCCACTGTGGTGCTTGTTTAAACAAAACTTCATTGGTAGTAGATGCTGTTAAACTTCCTGTTAATGTATTATTGTAATTTTGCTTTCTCAGTTCAGAAGTATATTGATGCCAATAAAGTTAAAAATAACATTGTTGCAAACAGTCTGGCATAAAGAACTCATTGCATTTGCCCTTTTTTGTACAAATGTTGAATGTAAACACTCCATTAGAAACCACAGAAAAGTCACACCACAAAAAGAGGCCATTCAGCCCATCACATCAGAGTCAGCAAAAAAAAACAATCTTGCTGCCCATTCTAGTTCCACCTTCCAGTACCCAGTCTGTACCCTTGCAGGTTACAGCACTTCAGGCACAGATCCAGGTACATGAGTTGAGCATTTCAGCCTTAACCATAATTCGCCTATTTTTTCTGCCAAAATGGATAACCTCACACTTATTCACATTGAACTCCATCTGCTAAAGTTCGGCCCACTCTCCTAGCCTATCTATATCCATCTGTAGAATCTTAATATCTCCTTCACTGCTTGCTTGCCCATCTATTTTAGTACCATCCATAAATGTTGCTGTGTTACACTGTCCCTGCTTACAGATCATTTATATAGATTTTAAACAGTTGCGGTCCAAGGACTGATCCCTGCGGCACCCCACTAGTTACATTTCACCGGCTAAAGAAGGACCCATTTATCCTGATCTTCTGCTTTCTGTCAGTCAGCCAATCCTCAATTCAATCTAGCACTCTGCCTCCATTTCCCTGCAATCTCACCTTCTGGATCAGTCTTTTACGCAGCACCTTGTCAAATGCCTTCTGAAAGTCTAGATATGCCACAGTTATAGGTTCCCCATTATCTAACTTGCTGGTTACGTCCTCAAAAAATTCAAGCAAGTCTTACTCTTCATAAAAGTATGCTGACAATGGTGGATTGAGCTTTGTCTTTCCAAATGCTCAGTCTTCTCCTCCTTAATGATTGATTCCAGCAATTTCCCCACCACTGAGATCAAGTTAACTGACCTATAGTTTCCTACTTTTTGCTTCTCCTCCTTTTTGAATAGGGCGTCACATCAGCGTGTTTCCAATCCACCGGGACCTTACCAGAATTCAATGAATTTTTAAATATCACAACCAATGCATCTACTACCTCTGCTGCCACCTCCTTTAATACCCTAGAGTGCAGGCCATCAGGTCCCAGAGATTTATCTGCCTTTAATCCCATTAGTTTATTCAATATCCTCTCCCTAGTGATGGCTATTGTACCAAGTTGCTCTGCATTAACTACAGTTTCTAGAAAATCTTCATTATTTTCTACTGTGAAGACATGCAAAATATTGATTTAGTGCTTCTGCCATCAATGATCCCCATTAATACCTCACTGGTATCGTCTTCAAAAGGGCCAATATTTATTTTAATTATTTTCTTCCTCTTTCTATACTTGTAGAAGCTTTTGGTATCTCTGTTTATGTTTTCTGCTGATTTCCTTTTGTAGTTCACCTTATGTCTTTGATTCTATTTTTAGTAGTCTTTCGCTGAACCTTAAAGTTCAGCTTGCCACTAGCTGTTGTAGTTTGGTATGCCCTAACTTTTACTTTTATGTCCTCTTTGACTTCCTTGTCTAGCCGTGGAACATTTTTCTTCCTTTTACAATTCCTCCTTCTCTCAGCAATATGCTTCAATTGAGAGGTATTCCAAATCTCCCCGAACATTCTCCATTGTTCCTCAACTGTCCTGCCCTCAATTATTTGTGCCCAGTTTATTTGAGCCAACTCTTTCCTCAGGCCTTCACAATTACCTCTGTCTAACATTGAAACTCTGGTATGGTTCAAGTGTGCACAGCGAAGTGATAAGCAACTCAGAATGGAACTCTGAGTGGAGGCCAGAGCCTGTGAGAGTGGGACTGAGTGCATGTGAAAGAGTGAGAAATGTGTGTGAAAGGGAAAGGGAGATGTGGGTGGATGCAAGGGAGAGAGGGGTGAGTTGATGTGTATCAGGGAGAAAGAGGTGGGTTGGTGTGCGCGAGGAAGAGAGAGGTGCATGTGTCGACATGAGTATTTGCTTTCCAGCATCACTTTTCCCATTAAAAATGACAAGATCTCAGACTTAATATTTTTAAATGTGAACTTTTTAGATTACCCACTCCTGAAATGGACAAGACTTCCAGCGGTTAGTTTGAAGGTATTTGTAACTGCATGCCAACCCCTAACAATAAGCAAAGATTTAGCCAAAAAAAAACTTATTTACATTTGATTTTGGATCTATTTCACGCCAAAAAATGATGAGTGTGCTCGGGGTTCCCCAATGCAATCGGAATTCCACTGCTTTGAGAGTTTGGGAAACCCTGCGCTAAGACATCCCTCGATCGTCATTCTTTGTTTTCTGTCATTGAACCAATTTTGGATCCAACCCACCACATGGCCCCTCTATCCAATGGGCTTTTACGTTTCTGACCGGTCTGCCATGTTGGATCTCACCAGAAGGCCTTAATAAAATCCCACATTCACTACCCTTATTTTAGATTACTGAAATACGTCCAACCTTAAATTGTCATTTGGAAACCAATAACAGTGAATACATTTGTTAAAAAGCAGACATTGACTAACAAATTTGATTTGAGTTCTTTGATGAATAGAGACTATTGATGCAGAATTAACCAGCCATTGACACTGTCTACACTTCACGCTGCCTCAGAAAAGCAGCCAGCATAATTAAGGACCCCAGGCACCCTGGACATTCTCTCTTCCATCTTTCTCCATTGGGAGAAAGATTAAATTCTGAGGTCATGTACCAACTGACTCAAGAACAGCTTCCTCCCTGCTGCTATCAGACTTCTAAAAGGACCTATCTCATCTTAAGTTGATCTTTTTCTACGCTCTAGCTATGACTGCAACACTATATTCTACACTCTCTCCTTTTCTTTATGAACAGTATGTTTTGCCTGTATAGTGCACAAGAAATAATACTTTTCACAGTATATTAATACATGTGACAATACTAAATCAGACCAAAAATTGTGCAGCCAAAACTAGTTGTAGCAGCTTTTAAACAGGGTTTGACAAAATACCACATAATTAAAGTTCAGATCTAGAATCCATTGGCCCTTAGAACTCAAAAGAGCAAACTTTAATCCTTCAGGCTCAGGTGAAGCCAGGAGCCTGTGCCTGTCCAGGAGACCGACTGTGTTGAACAGCACTTATGAACCTCAGATTCAGATTTAAAATAATTTTAAATTCACAATTATAAAATGGCTTGCATTTTCTCTATTAGTAACGTAACACTTCACCCACTGCACTTCAACACACGGATGACAAAAGCAAACAGATGTAACCATCCTTCATTTCATACAGGGCAAGATTCACATTTGACCAGAACTTACCTGCTACCAGTTACAGAAAGGACTGTTTCCTTGCAGAGCCTACCATTTCAGGGTGAACTATACTTTTCTGGCCGTTTTTTCAAAACATCTCCAAATTTAAATTGAAATCTCTCAGGAATCAGCACATCTAAAATATAAAAATCACACTTTGTTGCAACACCTATTTTCTCTTATGCCATCATTCCAGCACTACTACCTTCTAAGCTAACTCCTGAAACAACTAAGAAAATTCCCGTCACTGGAACAAAGACTTCCATTGTTACAACAGGTTTTCTTCCCCAGCTCCCCTCCAGGGAACAGACAACGCACATCAGGTGACAATGAATAAATGATTATGTATGCACATGTTTGATCCAATTGGAAGAGTCTAATTATCAGTTCTGTTGGCTGCTCATCAAATGAACCTAGTCACAGCAGAATCATTAAAACAGCATATTACTTTGTATTGCAACAACAGAGTAAGCAAAAAGGCTCAATTTGACTCTGCCACATGGGCTATTACCACATTAAAACGCTGTTGATAAATTTCCTCTCACAAATGTAAGGAATTCAAATTCAGTTTCAATTCCATTCAAACACTGTAACTCACAATCTCCAGTAACCTATGCAAACCAAGTGCTCATTTGTATCTTTCAGTTTTTTCTCGTGAAATATTCTATTTCATTTAAAAAACACATCAGTAACGATATGCTGTCCTTAACATATACTTCAATTTTTCTTACTTTGTGCTGCCTACACAGTTGGGGAAATTTACTATGTCTCAGAACAATGGTGGTTTCAAAGCATTTAACTGTGAACACAAATCATGAGGGGAAATTCTTTGTGCTTCTCAGGTTCGCTGTGTGGAATCCAGCAGAACACTCAGTTTCATGAATACTGTGAATAATTCCTCCTAGCAGCTCCAATACATTAAGTAACTTGAGTTAGGTTTCCAAACTGTGTTAACTCTGCAACTTTGAGCAGCTCCATCGGTCAGTTCCTGGACATTATCTGATAACCACTCATTTAAAAAGTTGACACTTTTTGACAATTGGAAACTGGAATGAATTTGAAAAATTTCAAATCTGCTACAGAAGGTCCAATAAATAACAACAAATTTGCCAAATATGATCAACATTACACTGGAAGGGTTGTTGCAGAATGTTCCACTTTCCATTTTCTACACTTGGTTCTTTCCTGATGTGTATGTGTTATGATGACCACAGTTAATGCCAAAGGGCTATCTATTTCCCTGTCAAGTTGAAAGGTTGTGAGCATTCTCTCTGGGTGGTCAAGTGTACTTGAAATATTTGAACAGCAGGAACTAACACCTAATTATTCCATGGGGATTTAGATTTCAACTCCCTCTGAAACGCTGGACTGAAAGGTTATACACATAAAACAAGTTATCCCCTTGAAGTAATCTCTCAGTGGTTGCTTCTCCCAACTTTATTAAGATGCATCAATGAGTGAATGTTGTGTTCAGAAAATAGGAAGGAAATTGCTATGGACCATTACCCCCCCAACACAGTATGCTCATTAAAACATACAGGCAATTAAACATTGGGTGGCGTGGTGGCACACTAGTTAGCACTGCTGCCTTACAGAGCACTGACCCAGGTTCGAGACTGAGGTGCAAATCCCGGGTTGAGTCACTGTCTGTGTGGTGTTTGTACATTCTCCCCTGTCTGTGTGGGTTTCCTCCCACAGTTCAAAGATGTGCTGGTTAGGTGGATTGGACCTGCTAAATTGCCCCTTAGTGTCAGGAGGACTAGCTAGGGTAAATGCATGGGGTTATAGGGATAGGCCTGGGTGGGATTGTGGTTGGTGCAGACTCGATGAGCCCAATGGCCTTCTTCTGCACTGTGATTCTATGATTCTATGATAGCACAGCCACCACAGATTGTTCATACACAATCTTACCTACAAAAAAAAGCAGAGCAATGACCCTATTTCGCACTAAGTCCACTTCATCTACTACTTCTCTGCTCGCTGACCAGCACTGGTACAACACCTCAATGTTAAAATTCTGATCCTTATGTTCAAATCTCTCCATGGCCTCACTCCTTCCTATCTATGTAACCCACCTTCAGCCCTATAACTCTCCAAGATATCTGCATTCTTCCAATTCTGGCCTCTTTTACATCCTTCTCTCAATCTTGGTACCTTGACTTGTAATCAATCTTCAGTAGCTTTTTTTTTGCATTTTGCAACAAATAAGAAAAGGTTTGAATTCTTTCATTTGTGTGTGGAGGTTATATATTCTCCCTGGGTCTGCATGGGTTTTCTCCCACAGTCCAAACAAAGACATACAGGTTAGATTGATCAGCTATGTTCAATTGCCCCTTAGTATTAGGGGGGACCTAGCAGGGTAAATGTGTGGGGTTATTGCGAAAGGGCTGCACTGTAGGGATTCTATGAGAATGAGGAAGTTGCTGGCCAAGGTGGCAGTTTTCCCCCATCCCTAATGCTCTTGAGAAGGAGCAGCATGTTCAGCCATTTGAGCTACGAGTTGACATCACGGTGAAGTTGCACGTAGGTCAAACCAGGTGAGGACAATATATTTCTTTCCCAAAATACATGAGTGAACCAGATAGGTTTTTACACAATAGTTTCTTAGTCAATACCTTAGCTTACAAAGCCACAGACAAGTGCTAGAAAATAGGATCAGAATAGATAGATGCTTGATGGTCAGTGTGGACATAATGGGCCAAAAGGCCTCCTTCTGTGCTGTAAAAATCTATGACTCAGATTACTTAGGCTAGCTTTCAATTTCAGATTTAATTATTCAAATTTATTTTCTCTGGCTGTTGCAATAGGATTTGAACCCATACCCCCAAAAGCATTAATTGATACCTCTTAATTACTAGACCAACAATATTACCACTATAACCAGCAGCTCCCCATCTGGAGAGCTGAATTTCAGATCAACACTGAGAAAATTGTAAGATGCAGAAGGAATAAGTCCTGCTAAATTTTGGATTTCTCTAGAATAAATGCATGATGCCGTCGGAAGTGATATCGTTGATCACTACTGGGATAACTATGCAGAGTGAAGAAGCAGCCTGTACTGAACACACCTTGTTAATAAAGCTCTTTTTAGTTTGGTGCCTCTGTGCTTCCTAGCATTAATCCTGCAGACACAACAACCACCACTGGATGTCACAAAGACCTTGTGTATTTCAGACCACATATAATTTTAGATATTTGTTAACAATCAATTATGGTGCCTACCACATATGAAAAACCTAAAACAACTTGCAATCCTCTAAATGCAAATAAAATTTTGAAGTGTTTCACTGAATCACAGTCAGATACAGGTAGCAGTGAATGGCGAACAATCCACAGTGAACAAAGGTGAAGCAGCGATGGAAGCAAGAAATGTAGTGAAGGTGTGATTAAGTTAGATTGATACTGGCTAGAATATGGAGCTTGAGGTTCAGATCAAAGTTGATCAAGATCAACTCCAAGGTTAGTACAAAAATTTACTGTCAAGGTATAAATCACTTCCAAATAAAATTTGGAAGTTCTGGAGCATTGCCAGCACAGGCAACACCTTTCTCTTCTGTGTCCAAAAGACTAAACCCGAGGAGCCAAACTGTCCCAACAAAGAGTCCAAATTTCCAACTTTTATCCCTACTTCTTATTATTCTTTGTGACATCTAGTGGTGGTTGTTGTATCTGCAGGATTAATACTAGGAAGCATGGAGGCATCAAACTAAAAAGAGCTTTATTAACAAGGTGTGCTCAGTACAGGCTGCTTCTTCACTCTGTGTAATCATCCCGCTAGTGATCAATGATATCACGTCCAGTGGCATCATGCATATATTCTAGAGAAATCCAAAATTTAGTAGGACTTACTCCTTCTACATCTTACCATTTTCTCAGTGTTGAACCCCTATTTAGAAATTGTCCAAATTCACCTCTTCCATGGTTCAAGCTGTGAGACATCTAGAGTCACCCTACCTCACAACTAGAACCATGTAGACCAAAAGACTAATTTTCATCCTTTGCTTCTCTAGACCTCCAGAATTTACATTCTATTGCAAATAAATAACACATTTCCCTTAGATACAGAAGTCAAAACAAAGTCACATAGAATATATTGCAGAACAGGCCATGCAGCCCATCAAGTCTGCGCCAACTCTCTAACAGAGTATCTTACCCAGGCCCTCTCCTCTGCCCTGTCCCCATTGCCCCATGCATTTACCAGGGCTAATCCATCTAATTTACAAATCACTGGACACTAAGGAGCAATTTAGCATGCCAATCCACTAAATCATCATCTTTGGACTGTGGGAGGTAACCAGAGCACCCGGAGGAAACCCACACAGACACAGGGAGACTATACAAACTCCACTCAGACAGTCACCCAAGGCTGGAATTGAAACTGGGTCCCTGGAGTTTTGAGGCAGCAATTCTAACTACTGTGCCACCATGCCACCTTTGACAACCTCCTGTCAATAACGCACCTATTGTAAACATATACTCTGACTTATTCCTATAAATATCAAAACCATAATGTTAAAAATACATATCATGATGTCAAAACAAAAAGAACAGTTTCCCTCTAATACAGATGTTCCACCCTACAAATACAGTTCATCAATTAAATCAATGTGTGGGTTTTGCTTCAAGATGAAGTCATCCAAAGTTCAAACTACTTTTTCGCCATTCCTTGAAAGCTGATCGAACAAAAACTCTTAATTAACTTAAAGTTGTAAAATAATTAAGTGTATTTCCTCACAAGCAGCTGCAAAGTATCCCAACTGCCTTAATTGCCAATTGAATCACTAACAGAAATTAAAAACTGAACTCTTCAATTTAATTTGTAGTTAAACAATAAAGTCCACAGATGTTACTGACATTGAACCCTAAAAATTAGGATTATCAAAAGCTTACATTAGGTTCAGCCTGAGTACCTTTCTTGTGGGACGTGGGCTTCACTGGAAAGGTCAGCATTTATTGCCCATTCCTTGAACCATTGCATTCATAGAGTAGAATCCTATAGTGCAGAAGGAGGCCATTCAGTCCATTGAGATTGCACTGACTATAATCCCACCCAGGCTCTAGCCCATAACCCAATGCATTTACCTTACCCCAGTCCCCCTGACACTAAGGGACAACTTAGCATAGCCAATCCATCTACCTTTGGACTGTGTGAGAGCACCCAGAGGAAACGGGGAGAACATGCAAACTTCACACAGATAGTGACCCAAGCCAGGAATCGAACTCAGGTCCTTGGCGCTATGAGGCAGCAGTGCTCACCACTGTGCCACCACGCCATTTCAAAGCAGTTATAAGTCAGCCACGTTACTGTGGATCTGAAGTCACATCGGCCAGACCAGATATGGGGGACAGATTTCCTTCCCAAAAGGGCATTCGTGAACCAGACCAGTTTTTTTTACAACAATCCATTCATGGTCACCATTACTGAGCTTTCAGTTTGAGATTTTTATTAATTTACTTTAAATTTCACTAGTTGCTGTGGTGGGATTTGAATCCATGGCCCCACACCATTAGGCGGGACGTCTCGAATACCAGTCCAATGACATTACCACTACATGACCATCATTCCAAACCTTTCACCATTCCAGATCAAATTACTAAAGAGTCCACACCAATAGTTTCTATTCATCTTATATGAGGATCAACTCTCTTTCTATAAAGGGCATGATCCACTTATTTAAAGTCTAAATTTTAGACCAAAAGGTCTTTGGCTTAGAGCCAAAACTATGAGGTTCACAAGCTTGTTTAAGAATCCTGAAAACTATTGGAATTTAACCAGTTAAATGTGTGTTAGCTTCCCACCCAGGCTTGAAAATATGATAACAGCCGAAAGCTTTGCCTCTTGAGGTTCGTTCAGTTGGGATCAGTTGTTGGATAGATATCTGATATTAAATATTACGTATTTAAAGAAGCAAAGATAAATATTCCTCTAGTGTACAGCTTCAATTTGTGAATAGGCTTTTATTACAAAGTACTTAGATAACAGCTTGCTTTTATCAGAAATATGGCACCATGGAACAGTTAAAAAATCGGGCTAACTTCTAAATGCAACTGCCTGCACTAAAAGGTCTTGTTTCCCCCTGTCTAGACAACCTATAAATTATATTGGGATGTATATACTTCTGCTGTAGCAGGGCTCAACAACCAGCTGTGTACATAGCAGACAGACATTAAACAATACATGTGATATGGTCAAATTGTAAAAATTTTTTCACATTTTTTGAAAACATGGCGCTGTCTTGAAAGACTAAAAGACATTGGCAAATCCATTAACATATTTCTCAACCATTATTCCAAACATACTATAAAATATCACATTCTTCAGAATTAATTCTACTTCTTGCTTTCTCTGATAACAATTGGAGAAAGCGGCCTCCCAGGCCCCTGTCAATGGTCCTCTGCAGCTGTCCACCAGGAGGTGCAAGAGAGAAGTGTGGCATTGATCTGCCCCTTCCTGATTGTACAATGGTATTTTGGCAGAATTCTAACAGTCCAGCAATTCTCCCTAGATGAGGAACAAATCTGGAAATCCACGGTTGATCATTCTGTTACACTACTAGTTCAGCCTCTCACTTCGACACTCAACACTTACTTCACAAATAGTTTTTGGTACTTGGTGTTAGCATTTGTGGAAACTGAGAACAGGCCAACTATTTGGAAATTCTACATTCAAAGGACAAGAGCTTTTTATATCGGTGCAAAAAGAAGTCCCACCTCCAAAAGATTAAAATGGCTAAAGGAAAGAGCGTACTGCTCAACTCTTCCGAGGATGAAGATTAGTAAAATAATGTACGCAGCGATCACAATGGATGCCTATTTATGCCACAGAGTATTTTAAAATACTGCTGCACGTGACCGTCAGGGTAGTTCCAAAGTCCAATCATTTACAGCTGCTTCACTGATGATCTTCCCTTGATCATAAAGGCAGAAGTGGGGATGTTCACGGATGATTATTCAGTGCTCAGTATCATTTGTAACTCCTCACATATTGAAGCAGTCCATAGCCGCACGCAGTAAGACCTGGGTACCATTCTGGCTTTGGGCGATGTGTGGCATGAATGTCACTTGCCACGTAAGTGTCAGCAATGATCACCTCCAACAAGAGAGAACCTAAACAAAAAATCCCCTTGATGTAAAATGGTATTATCATTGTTAAATTTCTTCATCATCAACATCCTGAGGATTTCATTAGCCAGGAACTGTACTGGACCAGCCATACAAATACTGTGGCTACAAGAGCAGGTCAGAAGCTGGGAATTCTGCAGCAAGTGACTCCCTAGAACCTGTCCTCCATCTACAAGGCACAAGTCGGGAGTGTGATGGAATATCTCCACTTGCAGCAGTGTACACCTTCTACAAGATGCACTACAACTTGCCAATTAAGGCACTTAAACAGTAACTTCCTAACCCGTGACTGCAGCCACCTAGAAGAATAAGAGTGACAGACATATTAGACCACCATGTTGCACACCATCCTGCCTTGTAACTATAACGCCATTTCTTCTCAATTGCTGGGTTAAAATCCTGGAACTCCCTTCCTAACAGCATTGTGGATGTAACCTATACCAAATGGTCTGCAGCGGTCTGAAAGGAAAATAGGAATGGGCAATAAATGCTGGTCCTGCCAACAATACTCACATCTTACAAAAGAATAAAAATAATTTTACTTTAGTCTTAAAAATATTAACTACGATAATGCAAAAATGAAAAGTTCCCAAACACATCTCATAGCCCACAAATAGTGATGCAGAAGGTATATTTGGAGAACACAGAAAATTGCAGAGATGTGACAGACAGCGCACAAATCTGGGCATGCAGATGTCAGCCACTTGAAAAATCATCATGAAACATATCCATTTGTCCACAGAATGTATTAGTTTGCAAACAAAGTGGAGTAGTTCTCAGTGCCAACATTTGGTCTGATACAAATTCATTGCCTACATATCCTACAGTTTCTAAGAGAGCTGTCGCCACCTAGCTCCCAAATTCATCTGTTTGTTTAACGTATATAAAGAAAAAGATTAAGCTTCATTCACAATGAAGCTAGTTTTTGCACCATTCCCTGACTGAAAGTAGAGGCAAGTATCCTCTTCCAGTCTGTCTCTCTGTAGCTAGTTATTGGGAGTGGTTTTGGTACAGGGAATGTTTAATTTCTAGCTCATTTTATTCCCATTGCAGAAGGGCCTCGAGTTAACTTAGGGCCTCCCAAGTAACCTGACTCAAATGGGGAATTTTACGTATGGGAAATCATGAGCATTTCCCCATGGTGCTGCTAATAAACGTTATATCACTGCCCACCCCTCACCAGTTGTGCTGCTCTTCTGTTGAAAACAGAACTTAGCATAATAGTTGCAGGGTTAGTAAACCTGTTGCTATTTGTCTCAGAGCACTCTGAGATGAGCTCCAGAGATCAACACTGAAATTTAAAGGAGAAGAATATAGGTGGAATTTGATAACATCCCCACCAGTGGGATTTCCAATCCTGCCATAAACAACGGCTCATTATATTTTCTGGCCATGCCCCTGCCACGACTGAGCCAAACAATTCCACCCTTTGTGTTTGAATTATGAGCCATGCCAGAGTGTTCTACACCTGTGTCGAAGAGGTACTTAAGGTTGCCTTGTCAATATAGGTCATGGAGTGAAAGGTACTGATGAAGTGAACAATTTGGGTATTAATCAATCATAAATCTTTGGGACAACATACATATGAGAAAGAAATCAAAAATGTATTATGTGTATAAGCATACAAAGGTGAGATTTTCACTATTGCTACAGGTATGTGGGCTGTATTGGAACAGGTAGGAGAAGAGCCTGATGTGATCTGTCCTTTGGACCTAACCCAAGATCACATGGTGGTAAAAAGGCATGAATTGATCCATCATTACAAATACTGCATTGTGGTGAATGGTGCCCAATGGTCACATTCATAAAGGAAGTCAGTGACTTTGGCCAGAGTCATCTTGGTGCTGTGCAAGAGCAGTTACTGGGTCTCAAGGGATCTCAAAACAGGGAAATGAGTCTAGTTTGTATGTAACGTCAGTAGCCTTTCTGACCAAATACATCACAGCACCAGCAGCTAACTACATCGAGACACCCTGGAGGAGGATACTCACCTCCCCCTGTCAGGGAAAGTAGCAAAAACTACATTTGAGTCATTATGAATGGAGCCTAATCTTTTACTTTATATACTCCGCAGAGGAACTAAATGAAGCAACATGCTCCTATTGGGTGGAAATAAAACATTCCCTGAACCTGAACAACTCTCCAGTAGTTACATGGAGCCAACCACACTGGAAGAGGATCTTGCCTCCCCTTTCAGCCATAGAATGGAGCACACACTACTTTTGAGTCATTAACGAAGCCTAATCTCTTACTCTGTATACACTATAAACAAGATGAATTTGGACATTTCGCTTCAGTGAGTAAAAAGACTCACTAAGCCACACAGATGTGGTTCAATTCCCAGTTTGTTCAGTGTTAATTGATCACAGCTACAGTGGCAGAAACCAGGCTGTTAAAATTCTTTGCTGAGATAAGGGGGAGAGGGAAGAATCTGACCAAGGTTGCTGCTTCTGATCACTATAGTAACTATAGTGAATGTTTCTGTGATCCCTGGATCAGCTGTGGCATACTTAAGTCATTGAACAACCTGCTACACATAAGCCCCCATTTTCTGGTTAACATTGTTCTCACAATAATCTTAAACCCATTCATACAAAATGAGTTATTGCCAATACTAGAATATCACCGATTGAAAATCTAGGCTTCACTGTTAAGGCTCCCGTTTGAAAAGTGGCCACTTGGGTGAGCTATTGAATGGATAGATGAACTACAGAGCAGCAAGAGCTCGTGGCTGCAAAGCAGCAGGTGGAAAAAGGAAGAAGCCAGGAGAAAATTCAAATCAGATCACAATTTCGGCGTTACACTTTAATCTGCAAATCAGCCTTTATAATAGCTTCTGACCAGGAAAGCGGACAGGCATCTAGTTTTCAGGTCTTGGCTCAGTTGCAACAGTGACTCACTCTATAATTTCTAATTTCTGTCTCAGGATATCAACACTGAGTAAATATATCCAGTGACAGCTATGAGATCAGAAAGAAGTAGCAAATTACATATCCAACTGGGCCTCTATTTTTACCCTTTGTCTGTCTAGGTCTCTCCACCCCAGCCACTCAACAGGGTTGGTGGCCTGCCTATTTAAACTTTCCCTATGCCTAATCAACCCATCGACGAGGCAAAAGGTAAACGATGGCCTAGTTAACATTCAAAACGTTGCAGCCCAATGTCACTAAAAAAAAACCGCTGGGGACATCACACACTGTAGGTTGCCTGGCAATAGATCCAAGATGGAAGGCCACAGTAAGATTTAAAGATTTGCACCAACTCCTTGTGATTAGGAGGAAGAGGATTCCTTCCTGAAGATCCCTCAAATGGTCTTGGATACTCCCCAGACTCAGCCTACTACCATTCATGCTGGAACATCCAAATTGTGATTAACTGCAAAAGAATCCCTACAATGCAGAAAGAAGCCATTCAGCCTTTCGAGCCTGCACCAACAACAATTCCAACCAGGCCCTATCCACATAACCTCGCGTATTTACCGTGCTAATCCCCCTAATCTACACATCGTGGGACACTAAACGGCAATTTAGCACGGTCAATCCATCTAACCTGCACATCTTTGGACTCAAAGTCCTTCTTCCAGTAGTTCCCAGCTCCATTCCCCTGCTGCTAATTTCTGCCACATCCTAACCCTACATACTTAATCCGGTCAAAAGAAAATTATTACATGCAAGCTGCTTTTGCCTCAGTTAATGCTAATCAATAACAGCAGTTGCATTTTAAAACAGGAAAGTGTTCCTAGACACTGCAAAAACTATAAGCAGAGGCTGATGAGAGACTATTAAGAGAGCTAACTAAAAGTTTGAGGACTTTAGGAAGTCTTTAAGCAGAAGCACTTAGAAACAGCCATGGATACAGGTTCTAGCAATAAATTAGCTGAGACAAGCGCAGAGATGGGTGATGTTACAGAGCAAGAAGTGAATAGTCTGTGTGACAGAAAGGATATGGGATCAGAGTCCAAAAACAGGGGCAAACGGGATGCTGGAAATGCAAACAGTCTGGTTTGACCTTGGACGGGTGAAATTAGTGACAAGAGTCAATGGAATTCATGGTATACGCCAAAGAAGACAACTTTGGACTTATGCATATTTAACTGGAGTACGCAGCAGCTCGTCCAGAGCTGGACATCCAACAAACAGCCTGAGAACGTTGGGGCAGTGAAGTGGTCAGGAGAGGTGGAGGAGACAGAGAGGTGGGTGCCAACACTTGACCCCATGTTTTTGAACAATGTCATCAAGTGCATCATAGATGAACAAGGGACCAAGGATAGATCTCAAGATATTCCAGAGGTGCTGGCTCAGGGAGAGAAGGGAAGCCACTGCTGCACTTTGTTTGGACAAGGCTGGATTGTGAAAGGAAAACCAAGCAAGGGCAGTCCCACTTGCTGATCAACCGCGCAGAGGAACTTAAAGAGCAGAATGCGGTCAACCTACCAAAATGTGGATGAGGATGAGGAGGATTGCTGTATCATGATCTCAAAAGGATGTAATTTGTGACTTGGACTAAGGCTTTGCTACCTGTCTCAAAAACTATAATTAATTCAGCATCTACAGGCTTTTGAGAAATCTGGATTGGGATAAAACGGAGGATAGGGATGCAGTAGGGAATGAGGATTTTACAGAAGCAAGAAATTGTAACAAATTGAAATATTTGAAGGGAGAGGTGTCAGGAGGTGAAATAGGCTGTAATTTGCAGCAGTTTGGCAGGGTGAGAGATGAGAAGTGTAGCCAAGTGAAGTGACTTTGTTAAGACGCAAGGTGTCATAAACCAAGTTTTCTTAAAAGCCATGGTGTCAAATCAATTATCCACAAATAAGGCTATGGCAAACACCTCATTCTTGAGTGAACAGACATTTGAAAAGAAATGTAGAGAGAAGGAAATAATGATTGGAGTAGGAAAAGGAAGTTGTTAAGGTAAACTCTGCTGGATGGGAAGGCAAAAGGGAGAGAGAAAACAGGTCAGTTGGTGATACTGGTCACAAGGAAGCAAAGCGGTATCTCAATGAGTCCTCTGGAGAATGCCAAGAGAAACACAGAGATATCTGTAGGCGTAATGTAGGGAAATTCAAGCTCAATGCAAATTCTCTCAATAAACAATGCAGAGCTAAAAAGTTCTGCAAAGGGCAGTCAACAGTGCACCAGGGTAAATGGGAAAGCGAAAGCAAAGCATATCAAGTAGAATTCGCCAAATGTCAATTATCAATATCATACATAGACTGCTTTCCACTTCACTTTCACTCCATTTTAATGGATTTCACTCTATACATTTCTGACACTCCATTATTACAATGTGTAATAATTACAATGGGCTTAATTCTACATTCTTGTACTCCCAGTGTGGTGCCTTGCTCGATAAAGGTCAGATGAGACATTCAGGCATGATGCTGTTGATTAAGAAAAATGGGAGGATTACAAATCAAAATGTCTTCTGTGCCTGGCTGCACAATTTGGCCTGTGACTGAGTGAGGATCAGGCCAAGAGCAATAACTTACACACTGTTCCCCATATCAACCACGCCGCCCCCCACCCCCGGAAAATAATTGCATAGAATTGCGTGCTTTAAACCTGTACCAATAAACATACATAAAGACAGGAGGCTGTACAAAATAAAAAGAATGCTGTTCAAATGGGGGAAAAAGTCCATTCTAACGATGGGTTACACCTGAAAGGACGACCCGTCTTTTCTCTTTACAGGTGCTGACTAATCTGCTGTACTGCGTATTCTGTTCTTGTTTTGATTACCCTCCATACACAAGTAACAGTTCAGGAGTCAGAAATAACTTGCTGATGGGAACATTTCAGACAGGTCTGTCGCTCCTCATGTCTAGAAAGCAGAAAGATGAGCCAATTTCTTCAACACTTGATATTCCCTTTCATCCCTGGGTTTAGCTACCTGTCAAAACATTTCGACCACTTCCAATCAAAACTGTTGAACATCCTCTTCAGACCCTCACTCTAGTAAACGGTAAGCTCAGGAACACACTAGAGCTTTTCACTCATTGCGCCATCTCATCAACTCCATGCCGAAGGAACAAATATATACTTGATATCACTTGTCAATCGCATGCAACAATATTAGTCCATTTGAACATGATTGTGAAATGAAGATAAGTCATAGAAAAGCTCTGGGCACATGCCATTTGCACATGGAATACAAGACACTGCTGTAAACTGTACCTTTAGATCAAAGTTTCCACTTTGTTCAACATCAAGATATGCAGTAATAAAATTACATTTATTCCTTTTCAAGTCACTGAAGGTATTATCCGCAATGGAGAGAGTTGTTCTTGCTATGTTGAGCTGACAGCCGGCAGAAGTCTGTAGCTCTATGACTCATCCTCTACTTAAAAAGTGCAAACAGTTCTATTGCCCAGAGCACTAGAGTGTCAAATTTATAACTCTGACTGCTTCATCATAAAGCTGACTGGTTAAAGATTGCTTACTGAATTCCCACTCCAAAGACACAGCCATCCATTTAATCTTTTTAATTTACATTTTAATTATTGTTTCTTTCCAAATGGTGCCTGTTCCTTGGTCTCTCTGAAATCATATGTCCAATGCAGAAGGTAGGCAGCCCCGTCTTGGAATTTTTGCGGGTGCCTCAAAATAGTGCAACTAACCACCAATGTTGAGATGACCTCCATCAGTTGCCCTTACCCATAGTAGATGCTACAGCTCCAACTGCGAAAGTTGGCTTTTAAGAGTGGAGGGAATGAATCTGCCCTTTCCACTGCAGTGCTGAGCACCACTACAAGAATTCCACAGCAATAATGATACATTATCTCTTCATATGTGGGAGGGAACAATCTTTTTTCCTCCATTGTTTGCTGCATAAGTTTTCAACTGGGACATGTCATCCATGTATTCACTCATGAAATACAGTCCTGTTGAGTGGACATTTGGTATATATTAAGTTCCTAAAAATGTACACTGGTGATAGCAAAAGCAACGTGATTGAACATAGAACATAGAACATTACAGCGCAGAACAGGCCCTTCGGCCCACGATGTTGCGCCGACCAGTTTTTTTTAAAAAAAAAACACTGACCCACTAATCTAAACCAATCCCTTTTTGTCCATAAACCTATCCATAGATCTCTTAAACGCCCCCAAACTAGGCGCATTTACAACCGCAGCAGGCAGGGCATTCCAATCCCTCACCACCCTCTGGGTAAAGAACCTACCCCTGACATCCGTCCTATAACTACCACCCCTTAATTTAAAGCCATGCCCCCTCGTGCTAGCATTCTCCATCCGAGGAAAAAGGCTATCACTATCCACCCTATCTAAACCTCTAATCATCTTATATGTTTCAATAAGATCCCCTCTTAGCCGCCTTCTTTCCAGCGAAAACAACCCCAAATCCCTCAGTCTCTCCTCATATGACCTCCCCTCCATACCAGGCAACATCCTGGTAAACCTCCTCTGCACCCTCTCCAAAGCCTCCACGTCCTTCCTGTAATGTGGGGACCAGAACTGCACACAGTACTCCAAGTGCGGCCGCACCAGAGTTGTGTACAGTTGCAACATGACGCTGCGACTCCTAAATTCAATCCCCCTACCAATAAACGCCAAGACACCGTATGCCTTCTTAACTACCTTATCTACTTGATTCCCAACCTTCAGGGATCTATGTACACATACACCTAGATCCCTCTCCTCCTCCACAACATTCAAAGTCCTCCCGTTAGCCCTATACTGAACACATCTGTTACTCCTACCGAAATGAATTACCTCACACTTCTCCACATTAAACTCCATCCGCCACCTCGCGGCCCAGCTCTGCAACCTGTCTAAGTCACCCTGCAAACTATGACACCCTTCCTCACAATCTACCACACCACCGACTTTGGTGTCATCAGCAAACTTACTAATCCACCCAACTATACCCTCATCCAGATCATTAATAAAAATTACAAACAGTAGTGGCCCCAAAACAGATCCCTGAGGCACACCACTCGTAACCGAACTCCATGACGAATATTCACCATCAACCACCACCCTCTGTCTCCTATCTGCTAGCCAATTCCTGATCCAAGTACCTAGATTACCCCCAATCCCATACATCTGCATTTTCTGCAGAAGCCCACCATGGTGAACCTTATCAAACGCCTTACTAAAATCCATATATACCACGTCAACTGCCTTACCCCTATCCACCTCTTTGGTCACTTTCTCAAAGAACTCAATAAGGTTAGTAAGGCACGACCTACCTGCTACAAAACCATGCTGACTGTCTCTAATCAATTCATTACTCTCCAAATAACTATAAATCCTATCCCTAATAATTCTTTCTAAAACCTTGCCCACAACAGAAGTAAGACTCACCGGTCTATAATTACCGGGGAAGTCTCTGTTCCCCTTCTTAAACAATGGGACAACATTCGCTGTCCTCCAATCTTCCGGTACTATACCAGAGACCAACGATGACCTGAAGATCAGAGCCAGAGGCTCTGCAATCACCTCTCTAGCCTCCCAGAGAATCCTAGGGTAAATCCCATCCGGACCAGGGGACTTATCTATTTTCAAGCCCTCTAGAATATCCAGCACATCCCCGGTTTCAACTGCAATACTTTCTATTTTACACCCCTGCACCCCAGTGTCCTCCACAGCTACATTCATGTCCCCCTGCGTGAACACCGAAGAGAAATATTGGTTCAATGCCTCTCCAATCTCTTCCGGTTCCACACACAACTTCCCTCTACTGTCTATAACTGGCCCTAATCTTGCCCTAACCAACCTTCTGTTCTTGACATACCTATAGAACGCCTTAGGATTCTCCTTAATCCTATCAGCCAAAGTCATCTCATGTCCTCTTTTAGCTCTTCTTAACTCCCTCTTCAACTCCCTCCTAGCCAATCTAAAGCTTTCTAATGCACTACCTGAGCCCTCAAGCCTCATCCGAACATAAGCCTCCTTTTTCTTCCTAACCAACGAATCAACTTTTTTAGTACACCACGGTTCCCTAGCCCTACCAAATCCTCCTTGCCTGACAGGGACATACTTATTGCAGACCCGCAGTAGCTGTTCCTTGAAAAAAATTGCACATTTCGGACGTTCCCAGTCCCTGTAATCTCCTAGTCCAACCTATGCTTCCTAATTCTCTCCTAATAGCCTCATAATTACCCTTCCCCCAGCTAAAACTACTGACCCGAGGTTCATGCCTATCCCTATCCATCACTAAGGTGAACGTAACCGAATTGTGGTCACTATCACCAAAATGCACACCAACTTCCAAGTCTAGCAACTGGTCTGGCTCATTACCCAGCACCAAATCCAATATAGCCTCACCTCTAGTTGGCCTATCAACATACTGAGTCAAAGCATTGAGGCAATGCTTTGCGTATTTTTTCACATCACACTTCATGCTTTCATATGTCAGAACATCTGTATTAATTCTCAGTCTTTTTCGTAGCTCCTTGATGAATTACTAAGCTGAAAATCACAGACTGACTCCTGCTTGTACTGTGTCAGAGGATCTCAGTTGGAGTGGCAACTGAAGTAGAATTGGCATCACCAACTTGGCTGGAAAGAAAGTAATTACAGCCATTCTTCCTGCTCCTGATTGCTTTCCAGTTACTCTGAAAGAGGTGAATAATGGACGCAAGGTGAAAAGGCATCTGCCTCAACTGTGGTGCCTTCTATGCAGGCAAATACAAAGAACAAAGAACAACCCAGCATGGGAAACAGGCCCTTCAGCCCAATGAGCCCGCGCCGCCGCATCACCCTACACCTATTCTACCCTGCGTATCTACAAATAGAACCCCTAACTTAGCCAGATTCAGGGGAGAATAGTGTCAATTTGGTAAAACCAATCAGCCTAACAGCACATCTTTGGGGTGTGGGAGGAAACCGGAGCGCCCGGAGGAAACCCACGCAACCACAGGGAGAATGCACAAACTCCCACAGACACAGGCCCAAATCCATGTATCTGCACAGCTAGCAGTGCTAGTCACCGAGCTGTTGCGGCGCCTGTCTACCGGTCCAGGATCAAGCACACACACCGACACGAAGTACTAGGCCACTCCCAGAACCTCCAAGAGCAGCCCACGCACGACCCACCGTGTGCATGCCCCTCGTTTGACAACGAGGTGGACCTCCATCTGCGGAATAAAAAGACAAAAACGTTAATCTCACAAGTCTGCTTTTCCGGTGTCTCCCGAGGTTCTAACCTTATTTAATAGCCCCTACTATAACCCTCCATCCTCGTTTCACTCACGTGTCTATCTAACTGAACCTTAAACGAGTCCAACGTTCCTGCCTCCACCACCCTACTCGGTAGCGCGTTCCATACCCCCCACAACTCTCTGCGTAAAGAACCTTCCTCTCACTTCCAAATTATACCTCTCCCCCCTCACCCTTAAATCATGACCTCTCGTAATTGTACCCAGTCTAGGGAGCAGTCTCTCACTATTGACTCTGTCTATTCCCCTCAGTATCTTATATACCTCTATCACGTCCCCCCTCAATCTCCGTCTTTCCAAGGAGAACAGTCCCAGTTTCTCCAACCTTTCCTCGTAACCCAGCCCCTCCATGCCAGGCAAATAGTTTGTTAACACTGCCCACATTACAAATTAAGAATAACCACTTGAGTCTAGACACAGAGATGCTTGTGGAATTGTATCACAATAAGAATCAGCACATAGAAATAGAGAAATGTCTTGAATGTTGAATGAAAAAAATCCATCACACTATACAGCATAAATTCAGATTAACACAGTTAATTTGATTTTGATTTATTATTGTCATATGTATTAACATACAGTGAAAAGTATTGTTTCTTGCATGCTAAACAGATAAAACATAGAGAAAAAAACAAGGGAGTGCAGAATGTTGTGTTACAATCATAGCTAGGGTGTAGAGAAAGATCAACTTGATGTAAGATAAGTCCATTCAAAAGTCTGACAGCAGTAGGGAAGAAGCTGTTCCTGAGTCGGCTGGTACATGACCTCAGACATTTGTATCTTTTCCCCAACAGAAGAAGTGGAAGAGAGAATGTCTGGGGTGCGTGGGGTCCTTAATTATCTTTACTGCTTCCCCGAGGCAGCGGGAAGTGTAGACAGGGTCAATGGATGCATGATGGATTGGGTTACATTCATGACCTTCTTTTGCTCCTTGCGGCTTTGGGCAGAGCAGGAGCCATACCAAACTGTGATACAACCAGAAAGAATACTTTCTATGGTGCATCTGTAAAAGTTGGTGAGAGTCATAGCTGACATGCCAAATTCCCTTAACTTCTGAGAAAGTTTAGGCTTTGCTCCACACAATGAAAATACAGACATCGATTAAAAAGGATGCTTCTATAAAGAAGGCCGGTACTGCTTAAAGTACTTCAAAACATTTAAGTTGGACAATCACATTTAAATTGGATCTTCATCAAGGAGTGAGATGTCTTAGGTGTATTTTAAGAATAACAACATGTACTCTTAACCATCCAGAGGGCAGTGCTTCTTAACTTACAAAAACCTTAACCCAGCTGAGTCCATCTCTCTCCAAATGAACTAGAAAACACCAGTAACTTCTTTGGCTATCTGGAAGGAGTGCTGAGGGATACTAACTAAACTTATTGTAAGGTATGTAACCAAGATAGGTTAGTCCTCATCTCTTCTCTAGGGCACAAATCAGATTGTAACAAGCTGTTATATTGTAGCTGATTTATATTGCTGCTGTACCCATTAGCCCATTGTCACTACTGAGTCATTATTTCAGATGACATAAAATTTGATGCCAAACAAACGTTCAAATTTGCCTCGGTTTCCAGTGCACTAAAATAAACACTAAAACCTGACAGCATTTGCTCCAGACGTGCATCTGTTTGTCAGGTTTTCAGAATGCATTACAGAAACATAGAAACTAGAAGCAGGAGTAGCCATTTGGCCCTTCGAGCCTGCTCCATCATTCATTTTGATCATGGCTGATCATCAAATTCAATATCCTGATTCCCCCCTTTTCCCATATCCCTTGATCTCTTTAGCCCCCCTAGAGCTATAGAAACATAGAACTTTTTGTATATATATACTTTTTATATGTAATATGAACAGGTATTATTAACAGTGGGTTATTTTTCATATTTAGAGGGACAGAGGTTTATGCACTAGAATCTAATATGCAGAATCAGGAATACTGGAGATGAAAACTTACCCAAGTAGTTCTTCAACTTGATACACTTGCAATCACCAAGCACATCATTGTGCTTTCAATATAAGACACCCATATATATTACAAAGGGGAACAGTGGCCTAAAATGATTGTAAATCTAGACAATAAAATTAAGGATTGCGGCATCAGGGTTTCTTGTAACTTAGTATAATGAGGATGCAAAGCTCAGCACAACGTTTTGTTCAATGAGCATTAACACTTTAGACAAAATGCACCAAGCTGAGAGATACCAAGACAATCCCAGATTAGTCCTCTGATCTGTCTTCTCTTAGCCAATCCCATCTGTAGCAAAAGTAGCACTCTAGTTGGTTTAGCTCAGTTGGCTGGACAGCTGGTTCATGATGCAGAGTAACACCAACAGTCCTTGTTCAATTCTCGTACCAGCTGAGGTTTCTCATGAAGGCCCTGCCTTCTCAACCTTCCCCTTCGCCTGAGGTGGTCCTTAGGTTAAACCACCACCAGCCTTTGAGTCCTCCCATTTGAGGGGCAGAGCAGCATATAGTCATCTGGGACTACAGCAATTTTATCTTTACAGTAGCTTCAGGATTTCTGGATAAAATATTGGCAAAAATTCTTATTGTTTCATCTGGCACTGTGATAGCGCTAACAAATACATTTAAGAAAGAAGTCTGGCATTGATTTAGCACCTTTCACAATGTCAGCACAGTGCTTTAGCACCAATGAAGTGCTGTTGAGATGTAGTCATTGTTGTAATGTATGAAAGCAGTAGCAATTTTGTGCACAGTAAGGTCCCACAAACAGACCAGATAATCTGACTTCATGATGCTGATTGAGAGATTAAATATTGGCTTGGAACATCAGGATAATTCCCATTCTCTTCTAACAGCACGACTTTACAGCAGGATTTATTTGAATAGTCCAAAAGCATTATTTATTTAGGAAGTAAATACACACATAAGGTGGAATTTTCCACTTTTGAGAATAAGTGCGACGGTTAGCAGATCTGACAGTACCTTTCCCACTGGCCCGAATAGTGTGCTTTAACCCTCATTAATGATGCACAGGCAAGTTCCCCTTCCAAATCATCTGGCAGGCCAGCAGCTGATTGCCCACCCACCGTTACCTGCTAGCTTCAAAAGTCCCAGCACCATATTTTACTACCAGTCCCACATTCATCACAATCCCCAACCCACCTGTTTTCACCAGACCATGTCAACAACCCAGAGAAAAGACTAGCAGCTTCAAGAAGAAGTCTTTTCCTCAATTCAATCACCCTTCCCTGAGCCCATATCCCATTTGGGCTTCTGCCCCCTGACTTTGGAGTCTTCATACATCTCCCTCCAGTAAACAATGTGGTCTCTTATTGCCTCCTTAATAAGTGAGCTTTTCATGCAGCCTTGTTGGAGTCTGGCATTTCTTCCCCTCAGTCTTCTTCATCCACCTCCTTGCCCTTCTGCTTGCCATCATGAGCCCTTGCCCTTGCATCCCTCCTTGCACAATTCCCTCTTGTCTTTGCAAGATTGGAAGGCCTGATGGTGGAGAAGTGTGTATGAGTGCACTGCACTCAGGGAGGAGAGACATTTGATATAAATCAGGCTTCCTCAGTTCATCTGACATACTGCTTTAAAAGGCAGAGTTGTTGCACAGGAAACACAGAGTGAAAAGGAGGCAAGAGCTGCTGCTCTAAATGCATTTCTCTACATTCTCTTTAGGCCACAAGATGTAGGCATGTTCTGCTTAGCCCCTCACAGAAGCCTTCAATCTCTCACCACTGCCTCCCTCCACCACCCTGGCACCCAATTGCTCACTTCTGTTTCCAACCCCAACACCCATTGCCAATTTCCCACTCCACTCCAGTTTGTCATGTCATTTGACCAGGTATGGGAGAGGGCCATGTAGCTCCTCAAGCCTGCTCTACTATTTAATAAGATTATGGCTGATCTAACAGTAACCTTAAATCTACATCCCACCTAGCCCCAATAACATATCACCTCTTTACTTACCAAGGATCTATCCATCTCCGCCTTAAAAATGTTTGAAGACTCTGCTTCCACCGCCTTTTCAGGAAGAGAGTTCCAAAGTCTCACAACTCTCAGAGAAAGATCTTACCTCATCCCTGTTTTAAACGGATGGCCTTCTATTTTTAAACAGTGACCTCGAGTTTGAGACTCCCCAACAAGAGGAAACATTCTCTTCGCATCCAGCCTGTCAAGACCCCACCTCCCAACGGTGGTAATCCCCACAACCCCAATCTCTGACCACCTGCCAGGGTCCCTGCTGTGCTTGCACTCCCTTCAGCCACAGCCCAGGCTGCTACTTTGCCTGACAGCTGGGTGGAAAACAAAACAGAAACAATTAGGTTTGGCTGGAACTCTGTGTCCCCAATCCCAGCTTCATGCCACCATCAGTAGCAGTGGTGAGCTGGAGTCACATATTGTCCAGACTAGGTAAAGGTAGCATGTTTCCTCCACAAACCCAGGAGTGAATTACCTGAAATGTTTTGAAGCATTTAAGAGGTGGCACGGTGGTTAGCACTGCCACCTCATAGCACCAGAGACTCAGGTTCAATTCTGGCCTCAGGTGATTGTGTGGAGTTGGCACGTTCTCCCCGTGTCTGGGTGTTCTGGCTTCCTCCCATACTCAAAGATGTGCGGGTTAGGTGGATTGACCATGCTAAATTGCCCCGTAGTGTCTCAAGATATATAGGTAAAGGAGATTAGCAGAGGAAGTACGTCGGGTTACAGGAGAAGCCTTGGTAAGAGTCAGTGCAGACCTGGGCCAAATGGCCTCCTTCGGCATTGTGCGGATCCTATACAATGGTAAATTTCTTTCTAAAATTAAACTGATGTTAGCAAGTACTGTGATGAAACTGATATACCATATTTCACATGGCAATTATAATCACTCCACTCATTTAGTTCCTGCCTGAAGATGAAGATATTCGGAATTGTTTGTGACATGGTGCTATGGAGGAAAATATCTCTAAGGTCTCCAGTATGCAGAGTTGATATTGCTCACGAATACATTTTCCAAAGAGTAAGAATCTGAAACTAATTATTTGAAAAGTCCAGAAACACCATTTGCTTGTTACTCGGTGATCACATGCAAAGCAATTCAAAACACCTGTTCACAAAAATGAGCTCAGCCTTAAATTGGTGCAGTATTGAACAAGAACAGAAACATCTTTTCAACCTGACTTCTGAACTCCTTCACTTGTGAAATAGAACAAAGTTCAGTACAGCACAGGAACAGGCCCTTCGACCCTCCAAGCCTAGAAATACTACCACAACGGGAGCACATTGGGAATTAAAATGACAATTTGTTTCAAGGATTTATTTTGCAAATACACTGGAGATTCTCTGATGTGTCTGGTGTTTCCAAATCACACTTGACCAGCGAGCTAAGAACCAGCAACACTAAGATAATTATTATTTGTACCCAGCATGCATGAAAGAAAATCTCCATCAATTAAAGAAATATAAACATGTTTAGGGAGAGGCTGCCAGCCTCCTATCTGGTTAAAAAGCAAAAAAATCAGTAACTCAGGGCAGTTGATCTGCAGGTAGCTGCTGTTAAAGAAGTTATTTTTAGATACACATGCAATCCACTAGGAGGCTGACAGCCCTCAGTGAAATCTGCACTTCAGTTAATGTTAATTTTACAGATGTGGTCATTACATTTAACTGGAGATGCAGTCAAAAGGGTAGTTATCATACAGTCTTGGATCAAATACTTACGTTTCAGGACAGCCATTTACGAATATCTAAAAAAAAGATATCAAAATGCCTGCTTTGGAAAATAACAGGTAGAATTTTCTCAAAAAAATTCTAAGTTTATTTACTAGTGTAGACTTACATTAGCATTGCAATGAAGTTACTGTGTAAAATGGGTGAGAAAACGGTAGGCAGCCTGAGTAGCCTCAGCAGCATGGTGGTTAACACTGCTGCCTCACAGCGCCAGGGACCTGGTTCGATTTCTAATTTGGATCATTGTCTGTGTGGAGTTTGCGCACTCTCCCTGTGTCTGCATGGGTTTCCTCCGGGTGCTCCGGTTTCCTCCCACAGTCCAAAGGTGTGCAAGGTAGGTGAATTGGCCATGCTAAGTTCTCCCTCAGTGTACCCAAACAGGCACCAGAGTGACATGACAAGGGGATTTTCACAGGAATTTCATTGCAGTGTGAACGTAAGCCTACTTGTAATACTGATAAATAAACTTTGCTTTGCTAAGCTTTAGGGGTGCCACTGCGCAGTTGCCACATTCTGTGCACACACAGTGGGAGATATGTCATTCCCCCACCCCACGTATATTACCTTTCACCCTATCTTACCAACTCACCTGTCGATCGACTGGCACGGTGACCCAGTAAGATCATGCCCAATATTCCATCATTTCTCCCCACATTTTATCACGGTGGCACATTTTAGTTAAAGGGTTAACACAATTTTCTATGAATTTTTATCAGCAATAAAACAACATCTTGCCTGTTTGGATCTGGGAAATACATCAATCACAGAATCAACAGAGAGTCCTTTGCAGAGCGTTTGACATGAGAAATATCACTGAGTCTCAGCACTTTAATTGTGTTTTTGCTGGAGTCAGGGAAAAAATAATCTTTGAAGTCTGATGATGGGCTTTGCAGATAAGGCATGCTGTTCATACAAACTATTTGCATCGTTACAAGCAAGGTCACTGCCTGAAATTCATCATGACACACATTGCATCTAATTAGATACTTTCTATAAACCCATACACTGTGCAATGAGAAGAATTTCAGCAACTTCCTATTGAATTGCAAGGAGGTAAAATTAAGAGTTTAATTAAGTTATTATAAGGGTGATCATTGCCCTATTCTGAAATGAACTAACCATCGAAAACAGCATAGCCTCGTTTTTGCTTTTTGTAGACACTGACTGCTACAACACATTGCATTTATATATTGGCTTGAACATGATAAAATATGACAAGACACCAAACAGAAGTGTTATCAAATATAATTTTCAAACTAAACCACATACGATGTTACTCAAACAGGTGATCAAAATCTTGTGTATTTTCAGCGTTCTCGTTTTGTACTATGTGGATAGAAGATGCGTTAAATCTAGTTTTTCTCTTGCCCCTTGGGTCATTTCCCCTACTGTGACAGTAAACAGGTGGCTAGTTTCCACAAGATACCAACCAGCACCGAAATCTGCAACTGATTTTGTCTTGGATGCCACTTCCTTCCCTGAAGGCAAACACACCAATTCCACTCAAACGCTGGAACAGCGTCATCAACTCCACATGCAAGGCTTACACCCAACAAACAGTTCCCCAGGACATCATAAATAAATAAGAGAAAGACTGCACTGGCACTTAGGTAGTGCTTAATTATACATCTCCAGATACTCCCTGGCACTTTACCATTTGATCACTACTTGTTGAAGTGTAGTCACTAATGGTATGTAGGAAAATACAGTAGGTAATTTGCACACAAGAAGATGCTATAGACACTAAGGTCACAGCGGGTGGGGGGTGAAATTACTCAGACGGGATTCTCGCCAGGTTCTCACCTATCCTGCCTTATGGCAATTTTACACTGAGACAGGCGATGCGTTATTGGCTGCCCCTATTATTGACTCTATCCTAGTCTGGAAGATCAACCTGCCTGATCATTGATTCTCCCCTGCGAGGTAATCAAGACTTTAGATGGGAAGTTGGCCTAGGCCCTTATTAAGATGCTTAAGTGGGCCTTCCTGTATATTAACCTGACATTCAAAATGCATCAGATCATTAGTAAACAAAGTAAACCAGTGGCTATTCGGGTTCATTAAGTTTATTTGAGCATACGAGTTTGTTGCAGCAATGTAAACTTTAGCCTGGTACTAATGGCAGGATTAAGAAGTGAAAGTAATCACATCTTAAAGTACAAGCAGCTGATTGAACAGCTGAATCTGCCCAAAATAACTGGAGCATTTAATATGTTTTAAGCCGTGTCTGTGTCATTGACATTTGTGGGAATGGCAAATGGCTAACATCAGTTTGCTGGTATAAATGACTGGCCGTAATAATCATGGGCTTATTGGTGGAAACTGTGTTAGTTAAGGGACGAATGTCAGAATAATTTTCTGCTCCTTTTATATTTACAGTTCTTAGTTCTGATCTCCTTCACAAGGAAAAATACTTTCTCTACATCCACTGCCTTAAACTTTTTCATAATCTTAGTGCAACAGAACATTTTCCATTCATCTGAACAGCCAAAAGGACTCTCTGTTTAATATCTCACCCAAATCACAGTACCTCCAAAAAATAGACCACTTCCTCAGCGTTGTATCAAAGTAGTGACCATAGAAACAAAGGAAGGGATTTTACAGCCTTGCATGGGCGAGACCAGAAATCCAAGGTCAATGGAGATTTCCATTGTCGGACCCTCACCCTGCCAATTCCATGGCGGGCAAAGGTGGTAGAGTTCCGGCCAAAGAGACCAAAACAATACGGGTGGAATTTCCCCAAAAAACTCTAAGGGCACGATCTTATGACTTCGTCCCACTCGACTTTCGGTTAGGCGAGGTGGTAAGACTGAGCCGGAGGCGAAAAATCAGAAACACACCCAATTTTTCACCTCCCCTGATTGTACTGGCTCTGTTTTGCTGGTGTCCAGAAAGGGCATGAAGTCAATTTAAATATTAATGACATGGTTTACATGTCATTAACAAGTCTGCCAGCCAGAGAGGCAATGAGAGAGGGAGGGAACTTTGCCAGGGAGCTCTGCAGAAGGGGTGGCAATCTGGGGAGAGAGTTGGGGGGGGCAGACAGGAGATCCCACAGCACACTGGGAGACCAGAGTGCCTGTGTAACACTAGTCCTAGGGCTCAGCTGTCAGCTTCACTGGCGAGGTCAGACTTTATCCTCCACCCCCATACTGCATAGCCTCCCCATCATAGTGCTTACTCCACCCACACACCCCCCCATCACAGTCCCTCCCCCACTCAGGCCCCACCCTCACAGTACTCTGCCTGACTCACTGCCCAACCAGCACTGCCAGTGTGCCAAGTGGACACTGCCCATGTGCCTAGCTGGCACTGCCAAATAGGCATTGCCCAATGGGCACTATCCAGCCATGCCCCTGACCAACCAGGGCCTTCAAAGGTCTCCTATCCCACCCCCTCGGCACCTGGTCTCCGTTGGTGGAGACCAGTACTGATTTGCACCAGTATGATGTCTCGCTGGAGAGGTGGAAAGCAGCCGTGCCGAACAAACTAATGAGACTAATCCAGTCAATCTGCTGCTAATAAGCTTTGTGCCTTCTCTGACATTACCGTTCCATCGCTAAGGCTGTCAATGTTTACCTCTGTAACATCACCCAACTCCAGACTTGCTTCAGTTTCTCTGCTATGGAAATCTTCATCCATGTACTTGCTACTTCAAGACTAAACTATTTTAGCTATTTCAAGTTTCTCCCTGGCCAATCTTCTAGTTTCCATCCTCCAACCATTTGAGCTCATCCAAAACTCTACTGCATGGATCCACACACATACGAAGCCCATTGACCCACTGCTCCCTGACCTACACTGAGACCTGGTTTAGCAGTGCCTCAATTTTAAAATTCTCATCCTTTGGTTCAATTCTTTTCATGACTTTCCCTCTCCCTATCTCTGTAACTTCCTTCAGCCCTATAACCTTGTGCCCATCCAATTCTTGTCTCTTGTGTGCATGTAATTTTAAGTGCTTCACCAATGACATTCATTCCATTCGGCTGCCTAGGCCCAAAGTTCTGGAATTCCCTCCAGAAACCTTTTCTCCTTGTAAGAGCTCCTTGGTCAATGTTTTGGTCATTTGCCCTTATATTTCCTATGTGGTTCAGTATCAAGTTTTGTTCGATAACACATCTGTGAAGAGCTTTTGGATACGTTCCTACATGACAGATTCTGTACATAAACAAGTTGTTGCCACAAGTACAATGATTCAGTTTTCTTACTTGGTCTCCCAATGTCCCAATAGAAAATGAAAGTATGGTACAGAATCGGAGCACGCGACTCACTTAGTGTAAAAGTGAAAGCATCAAAAGTCTCGCTACAGAGTGACAGGTAATTCCCACAGCTAAGCCTATGTGGCTAAACACTGATTTTATAACTAGGGAGCACTGAAGAATCACTGAAGTAGTGAAAGAATAGATACCAAAATCAGAGATTGTTTAAACAATCTGTTGCAAACATTTCTGTCTCAACCTAATCCATTCCTTGTCCATAATAATCTGCAGGGACATTCACTGTGTTTTTCCAAGGAAAGGAATAACACAATGTCACATAATAAATGTTGACTCTTTCGCTCACTGTAATGGGGTCTGGGAAGTTGATTCTTCTCAGTAGGTTTAAAGAATAAGTCTTTCCGTATAACTCACTAAAGCTGTTTCTATATTGTTTTACTGCCATTATTGCTCCCAAAATGCAGGTCTTGCAAATAGCAGCAAGCAAAATTTGTCACATTCATGAAGGGCCTAGTTTGACCTAGTTAAAATTAAAACCCAGGTATTTCCAGCCCAATGCTTCATTAATCTAACTTTGGTGTTGCCAAAGACTGTATGGAGCCTGAAATAAAAACAAAGTGCTGGAAAGAATCAGCAAGTCTGGCAGCATCTGCTAGAAACCTCCAGCCTCGTCCTTGGCCGGGATTCTCCGGTACCGCTGCAGTGAATGGAGTTTTGGCTGAACGCCAAATACTCCATTCTCACTGGCAGCAGGGGCAGGGTGAATGAGATGGGAGAATTCCACCCATTGTTAATGTTCCTGTTGTGTTTAGAGTTATAGAGGTTTATAGCATGGAAACTGGTCCTTCAGCCCAACTTGTTTGGAGAAAGACACTCAGGAACACTCCATAAGTAATTTTATTGTGGTATGTTTTCTCTCATACCTGCTGCTTCTCTGCTTCCCACTCTACACCGCATTACATCATTTCTTTGTGTACATTACCACAGGAGGCTCGATGGCAAGCCAACAGGAACAAATATATCACAGTTTTGAGGCCAATATGACTCTCACTAGGAACAAATAGTGAACCTGCCACCACAAGAGCAACTGAAAAAGCATCTCAAGACAACAAATGCTCGAATGGCCACTGCGGAAAATTAAATGATTGTTATTTCTACCCTTGTTGTGCAGCACACAGAGCAAAAGGCAGGCCATGCCCAATGGTTCCTTCAGATAAAAATTTTCCTTTTTGAAAATGGCTCAAGAACAGCCCCACATATTCTCACTAACCTCACAGGCAAGAAAACCCCTCCCTCCTGAAAACGAGGCTCTGATTAGGCAGGTAAAAATGAAAATTGTCGTAGGAATGGCTCAAATTTCAAGCACCAACAGTGGGATTGTTGCATCTTCATCGAACGTTACGTCTGAGCTCCAGACTATTTGCCTTTTCGTCTGGCCATATAAAAATGAAACTTGTATTTCAAAACTGATCAAATACACTTATGGGACAATCCCAACTCTTCCCTAGTGGGGGAGAAAGCAGGGGAGCAGTTAAAATGCAGTGGTTCATTTACTGCCGGATTTGGCAATGAATGCAATTCCACCAGAAACCTCTAGAGCCATAGATAATTTACAGTGCAGAAACAGGCCATTCAGCCCATCATGTGTGCACCAGCCAAAAAACAGAGAAAAGAAACTAACTACTGATTGTAAACCCATTTTTCAGTGCCTGGTTCATAGCCTTGCTGTTTACAGCATGTCAGATGTAAATCCAGGTGCCTTTTAAATGAGCTGGGCATTTCAGCCTCAACCACCAATTCAGGCACTGAACTCCAGAGCCTAATAGTTCATCATTCTGCCAAGTTGCTTTATAAATTTTCAATGAAGCTCCTTGTCACATTTTATGTTAAGGGCGCTATATAAATAAGTTATGGACAATGATCATCTTCTGACATTAGTGGGCAGTTCCTGCATCACTTAAGCTTTGTCTATCCCTCTCTGTCACCTGTCATTTTCCATCATTAATCTTAATGATGGACGGGAGTTTGCTACCAATCATTCAAAATGACAGTAACATGTCCATCAAGCTGAATCACAATTAAAATCCAACACCTCAATGATGAAGCAGAGCAGCAACCCAAAAAGAAAGAAAAGGAAGCAAATCCTGCCTTCCACATTCCAATACCTCATGGCACATTCTGCTTCAAGTGGATAAAGATCTATGGATCAAGAATCAGTCTACTCAGTCACATGAAGGTATGTGGCAGAGAATCATGATCCTAAGTAGATACTATTCTTTGATCCAAGGGACAGCCATTGATGTTGGCCTTCCATCAGAAATAGCCAAGCAGTTAAAATCTGTCCTGGTTCTGACTCACTTTTGTGTGGGGCTGTCATCTGCCCCCATCAGCTCTATTCTGGATGTTAAGCACAACTCTTCCATAGGCACAAGTTATTGCATTAGGTTCATAAAAGCAGTTTGATGCTTAAATTTACAAGAGGGCTCTTGTCCCATCATGGGAGTGGTCACTTCAAGAACATATAATACTGCAAGCTGTCCTCCAGTACAGTAAAGTACATAAACAAAAGGAAGTTCTTCAACCAGAGCAACTTGTGCTACAATCCTTAATGAATTTTCTTTATATTCATGCTTTACTTCTGTAAACACTTCCCTTTTATGCAAGCGTTTATCACCACTCATCTCTGCTGAATACTTGTACAAACTTGCTAACTTGTGGAAGCAACAATCCCACACTACTGGTTGGGTGATTTATTTGGCAGCTGTGGGCTTTCTCTTTGCAGTTTCCCATAGCGTGCACACATACAGGAATATCTGAGAGTAGCTGCAGGTTTGTAAATAATGAAGAGTTACCTAAAGAATAGAATTCACTCAAATGTTCAACCCAGTCTCGACACTGACAGTGCCCATGTAATAAGTACTTGGGTAATTGTAGCTTACAGCCAAACCTTTTGATTTCAGAATTAAGGAAAGAAAGAGTTTACATTAAAAGAATAACTTTCAAGAGTTCCCAAAGCACACAAGCCAACACAATAGTTTTGGGTATAATAACCATTGTGATTTTTTTGAAATGTAGCAGTCAGCTTGTGCACAGTAAGGTGTCAGTAACAATAGTGAGATAACTGACCGCATAATCTATTTCTCGAGGATGTTGGTTGAGGGTTACATGCTGGCCAGGAACCAGGAGAACCTCCCTGGATGTCTGTGAGTTGCATCCTGGGAACTTCTAGAGTTAACACCAACCCTCCTATAACACCTCCTCCCCGCTGCAAAAAGACAAACCATTTAACACCTTGTAAGAAAGATGATTACTGCTGACAATTGATCTCTGAAAGATAAATTCCAAACATGTGACACACTGAAGTTCTGGTCACAGAGTCATAGAGGTTTACAGCATGGAAACAGGCCCTTTGGCCCAACTTGTTCATGCCACCCTTTTTTTAAAAACCTCTAAGCTAATCCCAATTGTCCACATTTGGCCCATATCCCTCTATACCCATCGTACCCACATAAATATCTAATTACTTTTTAAAAGACAAAATTGTACTCGCCTCTACTACTACCACTGGCAGCTTGTTCCAGACACTCACCACCCTCCGAACACTTCTGTATCTCCCCTCTCACCTTAAATCTATGCCCTCTCGTTTTAGACTCCCCTACCTTTGAGAAAAGATATTGACTATCTAGCTGATCTATACCCCTCATTATTTTATAGACCTCTATAAGATCGCCCCTCAGCCTCCTACACTTCAGAGAAAAAAGTCCCAGTCTATCCAATCTCTCCTTATAACTCAACCCATCAAGTCCCGGTAGCATCCTAGTGTAACCATAGGTTTATGTGGATTGTGTTTAATGAATGTACAGATTACAGAACCAATAAGAATTGTAATGGAGCTTTCTGCTCTTCAACTCATCCACAAATTAGAGTTTAATCGCCAAACTCTTTTTAAAAAGGAGTAAACAATCGTTAAATAAAAATACTTGCAGCTGTCCTCACAAAAAGTAATCTTAAAAGGAGTTGATGATCAGCAATGTTCCTCATTTAGAGCAAAAGAACATTTCCCCTTTTCCCCATATTGAAGCACAGCATCCAGTTGGGATATACCTCCAACAGGTTGGATGAATGTTGGATGAGAAGGTGCGAAGGATGCACATTAATTCATTTCATCTCATTGTGAGATTATACTTAACGAAAGCAATTTGGTTTTTGTTTTACATATTTATATTCCTTCCAAAAAATCTTTTGTTGACTAAATCCAAAATAAGAGGATTACAAACATTATTCTTGACCCAAAGAGCACTTACTTTGCACAAAGCTGATTTCTTGACCTGAATATCAGAAGGTCTCCTAACTATCATATTGGGTTCTCAAATATGCACAACAATCAAACGCAATGCGCGTAAACCCGAGATCTCTAAACCATGTAATTGCCTTACTTTGTTACCAAGAGGTTTCACTCACAGCTTCCAGTATCAGATGTTACTGAGGCTACCCTAAGATTCTCTTAAATCAGATACATAGACCAAATGAAAACAGGGATGGAATTTCACTAAAGGCTGGGCTGCCATGTGCTTTCAATTTCTGCTGCAGGAATCACAGCTTTTGCATTACTGCAACAATATGCTGGAGAGAACAAGGAGAGATTTTTATAAAGTGAGGGTGCGGCTAAGAAACTTGGCTTGAGAGACCAAGCACAGAGAGAACACAAGGACAGGAAAATAAGTGTAAGAATTCCAGAAATGCAGCAGCCTGCATAGAACCACATTCCAAATCTGAGCATATTAGACAACCACAGCCACAACAGTGAGTTCCCCGATTGATGCAGAGACAAAAGTATATAGAATTAGGTGACGCAGTAAACAAATTTCCATTGAAGGAAGAAGAGAGAAATGCACACCATGCACACCTCCAAGTATACATGCTTTAATTCTTATACTGACTCAATATTAACATCAGCAAACATAGGAGATCATTGATTCCATTAGGACTGTGATTTTGATAGATTATAAAACATTGTTTTCCATCAAGAACGCTATTTAATCTCCCGAGGGAAGGTGCTGTATAAATATTAGCTAATTCTCCTCAGGCAATCAAACAAAACTCCAATCTCTATCTATCCTCAGATCTCCACCACTTATTTTTGGCTTGTAGCCTCAGTGAACATTTCCTCTTATCTTCTAAATTCCACACTTCAGCCTTCACATCTACCTCAGCTGCAGCATTAGATATTCATTTCAACCGATTTCACCTCAGTTTTACAAAGAAAGGATCATTGCAATGTCTTTATTAGCCTATTTCATGCCAATTTGATGCAACAATTGCTAATACCAATTACTTTACTTGTAATCAGAGGGTTTGTTGGCACATGGTCCTCAAATTTCTTGACATTTGATGTGTGGATGAAACCAGAAATAACAAGAAGCCACAAACTATTTTAACTAAGTTCTGTGATTGGTCAGTGCCAAACCTAAGCAGCCATCTTTACTCCAATAAATTCCAAACCACTATGGTTGTCAAAAACAAAAATAGAAACTCAGATACCTGGCGAACTTCCAATTACTTTGCTCTAGTTTAGCAGTGGCACCAGTAGAAGTTGAGGGAGGGACAGTTTGTTTGCTCACTCAAACAGAATCCCCAAAATGCTTGCTGGGGTCAGGGGTTGGCAAGGTGGTGTGGGTTAGTCATGCAATAAGTGGGATTTGTGAAGTCAACTTTTCCAAATTTGTTCTCATTTATACTTCTCTAACAGCTGGATGTAGTACAGTGCAGGAGAAGCACTGAATTATCAGAAGCGTTAACCTGGCAAAGTTGCAATACCAGCTCAGGTGGTTATGCTCAGCAGGTTTTGGATCCAGGCTTGAATCCAAGACTTCAACATTTAACTTCTCAGAACACCTAAGAACATACGAAATAGGAGCTGTGGGCCATTTAGGCCCTTGAGCCTGTTCCGCCATTCAATAAGATTGTGGTTAATCTACTCATGGCCTCAACTTCACTTCCTGCCATCTCTTCACAACTCCAACTCTTCTGTAAGTTAAAACTCTGTCAACTGCTTCAGTGCAGTACAGAGGGAAAGCTACACCGTTGGAATTGCCTTTTAAACTAGACAAAGGTGCCAATTGTAACGACACCAAACTTCCTGATGATACAAAGACAGTCGGAAAGCAAGCTGTGAGGAGGATATCGAGAGTCTACAAAGGAATATAGATAGTTTGAGGGAGTGGCAAAATATGAAGTTATACACTCTGACAGGAATAGAAAAACAGAATATTACTTAAATAGAGAGACTGCATAATGCTGTAAAAGGGAGAGAGCTGGACGTCTTTACGCAAGAAGCACAAAAGTTAGCATGCAGATATATAAGAACATAAGAACTAGGAGAAGGACTAGGCCACCTGGCTCCTTGAGCGTGCTCCACCATTCAATAAGATCATGGCTGATCTTTTCGTGAGCTCAGCTTCACTTACCCACCCACTCACCATAGCCCTTAATTCCTTTACTGTTCAAAACTATCTATCCTTACCTTAAAAACATTCAATGAGGTAGCCTCAACTGCTTCGCTGGGCAGGGAATTCCACAGTTCCATAACCCTTCGGGTGAAAAAATTCCTCCTTAACTCAGTCCTAACTCTGCTCCCCCTTATTTTGAGGCCATGCCCCCTAGTTCTAGTTTTACCCGCCAATGGAAACAACTTCCCTGCTTCTACCTTATCTATTCCCTTCATAATCTTAAGTTTCTATAAGATCTCCCCTCATTCTTCTGAATTCCAATGAGTATAGCCCCAATCTACCCAGTCTCTCCTCATAAACTAATTAAGTAAATCTCCTTTGCACCCCCTCCAGTGCCAGCAAATCCTTTCCCAAGTAAGGAGACCAAAACTGTACACAGTATTCAAAGTGTTGCCTCACCAGCACCTTATACAGCTGGAACATAACCTCCCCGTTTTTAAACTCTATCCCTCTAGCAATGAAGGACAAAATGCCATTCGCCTTCTTAATTACCTGCTGCACTTGCAAACCAACTTTGCGATTCATGCATAAGGACTAGTAATTACTAAGGCAAATAGAATGTTGGCCTTATTGAAAGGGGTGAATATAGAAATAGGGAAATCTTGCTACAACTGAACTAAGCTTTGGTGCAGCCATACCAGAGAACTGTGTACAACTGTGAGCAGAATCTTCTAGTCTCACTGGTGGCAAGCTTGGAGGCAGGAAGAGCACACAATTAGTCAGGATGATGACGTACCAGAACCCTGCCACCTTCCCACTTCTACCATAATTGAGTTCCGGGCTGGAAGGCTCATAATTGACCTTCCCAACTGCTGTCCTTTGAGGTTCTCAAGTGACCGATTAATGACCACCTCAGGGCCTCATCCCGCTGCCACTGGAATTAACCCAATAGCTGACAGTGCAGTCACCATGTGATGAGTACAGCAACTAAAACCAGATTGTCATCTTCTGGGGTGAGGTCCCTTAAATCAAAGCCATTCAATTTCTGAACAAGCAGCTGGACATCAGGAAGCAGGATGCTACTGAGAACATAAACCAACTTATTTTTTATTACCATACTAAAGTGTAAACAAGTTTTAGTAGAATCAGAAGAGTATCAATAACATAAGTGGCAATGTACCGTCTGTTCAGGAACTAAAGCAGCAAACATAGCAGTAGAACTCATACTGCAGAATCACTGATGTTTGCCAACACATGGTGATCCTTTAGATTACAACGCCTGCTGTCTCTTTACTTGGGCAATCCAAAACTAATCCACTACCCCATCCTTCTCCATATTTTTCTCTGCCTCAAATGTTAATCCAGTTCTCCATTAAAACATGGAACAACACGCTCTCTACCTTCTCCAAGCTAGTAGTTACAGGATAGTTTCAAGGTATCACTCGCTCAGCCGGCAGCTAAATTTGCAAAGCTTCCAGTTACTGAAATCTAAGTAACCCACTTTTCTCAATTAAATCTTGGAGCAATCTGTTAATGAGCTGTTAGGGCTATTGTTGAATGAATGAAATGTTCTTGCCCCCTCCCCACCCCCCCAGAGGTTGACATAAATAAGTTTCAGTTTTGACACTATCTTCTCCTGGCTGGATCGATGTGAAAATCATCCAAGTCCTTTTATTGGCATGGTGAGATTTGTTTTCACTGACTTGGAAGTGCAGAAAGGGGCTTCATTTTAATGTAAAGTTCCTGACCTGTCATCAGCATCCCATCTGTATCTTTGTTTTGGAATTTGGGGGAACCGTCAGCCAAAGTGACCAGAAAGAGGCTGTGGTGAGCCTGGAGGACCCAATGTCCTATCTAATCATTTTATCTCATGCCAGCCCATATATTTCAATGTACAATACCTTAAGAATATTCTTATGCAGCTGCTGTGCAGGAGCTTAAAAGGGACAATTTTGTGGATGGTCTGCACGCTACTTTCCTGATGCAGGCCATCTATACACACACATAAACACACACACACACACCTTACAGAGAGGCATTGGTCCCACCTTGAGCCATGCAAGAGCTCCCTGGGCCTCGTCCACCAGCTCCAGCTTCTCCCTCCCATCATCAGTTGCCAAATCCTACAACTAACATCAATGTTATGCATGGAGCCATACCTTTGGGTCCTCTGGTGCCTTCCAGCTCCCAACACAATTTCTGCTTCCACTTGTCAGCCCTGATATTGCTTCTAATGGTAATTGGGGTGGGTCTCAGGCGGGAAACACTGTTTTCTATTATTTAACTAAGACCTGGGAGTGAAAATAACTTGGGCTTTGCATTGATCTCCTGCGGTGGCTCTTTCCTGCTTGTCAGAACATGTACCCAGTTAAAATCAGGGCTATTGTTCTTTGCTCTTACTTAGTACAGCAAATTTGCGTTCTCCAGCAAAACAGAACATATTTCTGGCTGAGCATCACTAATTAAAAAACGAAACTAATTAAGACTAGCTCTTACCCTGTAATTACACTGTTTGACAGGATGGGAGGGAGCAATGGATGGTGATTTAGCAGTCTGTTAAACTGATATCTAGCACAAAAATACTGGTGTTCACATAAATACCATTAATTAAAGGCTAATAATTATAAAATAGATTTGGTTCTCTAGAGAACACTATTGAGCCAACCTTGTAATTATAAAGATAAAAAAGGCAATATGACACTCAATATTTGAGATTGTTGTTCTAATAATTGCAGTGTTGTTTGTACTGATATGTAGTAGCTATGTTTATATTGGCCCATACCTAACATATCACAATAAATACAGAACTTTATCAGCAGAACTTATCTGGCCTGATAGGTATTATATGGTGTCTGAGCAGATAGAGCACTTCAACAGTGTTCCAAGAGACACACCCTTGATTTCTACAATTCAAAATGCTAAGTTGAGGCCCACTCCAGAACCTGTGAATAAAATCTAATTAGGCACTGCAATATGATACTGTAGGAGTATTGATGGAGATGACGTTGTTCAGACAAAACACTGAACCTACACCTCATCAATCCAATGGGGCTATTCAAAGAGGAGCAGGGAGTCACTCAAGCAATATTGACAACAATAGTTCTATGACAAGAATGGTCAGCCTGTGGAATTTGCTAGCACTGAAAGTAGTTGAGGTCAAAACATTGTTTGTTTTCAAGAAGCTGTTAGATATTGCACGTGGGCAAAGGGGATCAAAGGATGGGGGGGTGGGGGTCAGGCTATTGAGTTGGATGATCATCCACAATCATTATGAACGGTGGAGTCAGGCTATTGAGTTGGATGATCAATCACGATCATAATGAATGGTGGAGCAGGCTTGAAGGGCCGAACAGCCTCCTCTTACTCCTATTTCCTGGGTTTCTTTGATAACTTTGATTTATATAACACTATTAGCATAGAAAGGTGGTACACAAAGGTGTCATCCCAGCACACATGATGGTGGTGATCAAAGGGGGAAGTCCAAAGCAAAGGGAACAAGGCAGCTGAAGGCAAGATTTAAAAATGGTGGGGTGATAAGAGATGCACAAGAGGGTCGAGTGACAGGAATGGATAATTTGGAGGTGGGAGGCAGGGGTGGAAAGGGAAGTATGGTAGAAAGAAGTATTATGCCATGCTGCTCTAGCTAACATGGTGAGGCAGGCTTAGCAGACAAATTGGTCTTTTTTTGCTCATCAATTGTGCACGTTGTGACAGGGATAGAAATTTTACATATAAAGCTTTAGCAAACCAGAAGCTCATAAACTAAGAGGGATAACAGTGATGAGAGGGCAGGTTTGGTATAGAGTGTAGAACATGCAACAGAGTTTTGGATGTGATGGGGTTAGCAGAGGATAAAGACTGCTAAGCTTAAAGAGAAACGACTGAAATAGCTGATAAAGGAGGTAACAAAGTATGGATGAACATTTTAGTGGCTACTGAGCTGATTTAGGGGATGTTATACAAGAGGGTAAGCAGTCTATAGAATGGAGAGGAAATTATGTTCTAAATTGCAGTTTACCCAAGGACTGGATGCCAGACAAGCTGTCTGACAACTCAGAGACAATGGAGGAGCCAAGAGAGGTGGCAGAGAAATGGCGTAAAAGAGAAAATTGCTGAAAATGTTCAGCAGTTCAGGCATCTATTCTGATGAAAGGTCATCAGCCTGAAATGCTTCTCACTCTACAGGTGCTTCCAGACCTGTCGAGTCATTCCAGCATCTTCTGACTTTATTTCAGATTGCCAGCATCTGCAATATTTTGCTTTTGTGGTAGAGAGGTAGAACTAATCATGACGAGCAATGTGGATCTAAACAAGACAAGGGGTTAAGATTGCATCAATTGTACATCAAGGAGATTCCAGAGCAGTTGGGGACAGGCAGGGAATGCTGTCCCCTACTATTTAAATAAAGTCTGGGAACGAAAAGAACTTGGGCCTGACACCGATCTCCCACGTTGGCTCTTTCCTGCCTGTCAGCACAATGGAGCCCATTGTTCTTAGTATGAGGAGGTAATATTAGAGAGGGGTATCAAGTTGCAAAACATATTGGGAAAGACAGATTGTACTAGAGTAGAGAATTGGATCATTACCTGAAAAAGAAAGTTTTGTAAGGCTGAAGGGAGAAGGAAGGGGAATTACACTGCATTGGGAAAACAACAGATTTTCAGTTCCATATGTAAAAAATCATTGGCATTGATAAGGCTCCTCTCCCCTCAACCCTATTCCTACCCAAATCCTGTTGCCATTGGCACTGATTCTGGGTGGTGTGTGCTGGAAGCAGGAAATCAAATGGGAACATGACTCCAAGTCCAGAATCACTTGCTTTAAGAAATTCTCACAACTTGAAGCTGCAATGGGAGATGGAAGGAGAAATGAATGGCACGAGGAGAAGGAGGAGCAGGCAGATGTTGGCAAAGAGAAATTAAAGGGGTGCAAAACAGCGCCAATATGAACTTTTTTGGGGGAAAGGAGAAGGGGGTGGAGGGCAGTAATGGGAAGATATGAATCAACCATTTCCTTACAACCAGAGAAGGAAAATGTAACAATCTCTTGTATCTTAACCATATGGTAGCTCCCAGTACCTAGCTCTGAAGAGAACTGGTATATACTAAGTGCAGGATATTTGCCCTATAGGTACAGTTGTTCTATGACCCTATTGAAAACTAGGAAATACAGAAAGGACACAAAGCCTTATTCTCAAATTAAAAGGGAATTTCACTGAATATTAACATTGAATTGAACTAGCAGGAGGAAATAGATTCAAGTGCCCCTTGTTTACTTTGTCAGAAATATTATAAAAGGAAGTAGCTGATCAGTAAAACACCAAGAAAACAATCCCATTCATACCCTTGGGTCAAACAACAGAACAGAGTAAAAACTTGAAAAAAAACGTAGAGTGACACTTAACTCTAATAACCAGTAAATAAGGTCAAAAAGAATTCACCTTCAGAATTAAAGAAACTCAAACATCTGTTTTAACAATTAACTCTTAAGAGATCAATTTTAAAATGGATAAATACTGAACAACGTATCTTGTCATCAAAACATAGACACCACTTAAGCTCAAAGTTCCCTGTCTTATTCTATCTAATGAGACAGGAGCATACTTGATGCAGCTTTTGTGCCAAGGTAATTAAAGAAAAAGCAACTCACGGGGTAACTCTGCCTATGTCTCCTCATTCGTGTTGATACGGACACACCCAGCAGCGACAGATTCCTACATGAACTGTAGTGTGCACTGGACTATGCAAACTAACAAGGAATGTTGTGGCTCATTGCTGACTAAACAGAACACCACCTCTACAAAGAGTTCGATCAAATTCTGTCTAAAACCAAAGCAATCCTGTAAGAGAAATAACGTGAATATAACAAAAGGGCAACAGTGTACTTGGTAAAGCAGATTGGTACACAAGGCAGCCAGCCGCTCGAAAGACACAAGTACAGAAGCTGGATCAATATCCACTAAATCACATTGATCTGCCTTTATTATTTTTCAGTGTAAATATAGATTCAGGCAGGGGAAGCCAATCCTTGTAAACACACTTTTTCTGACCAGTCTGTGCGCTTCCGCAAGTACAATTTCCTGCCACTGAACTGGTTTTACAATTAAGGTCACATTTAATCCAGATAGAGCCAAGACCATTGGGAATTTAGCTGAATCTGGTAAACCCTTGCAGCACTGAAGGGCTTTACTGTGCCCGAACCAGTCACACAACACTCTTTTAAAGCAGATTAAAGGAACAGTACTCCAGAAATTCTAGTTTATGTTAAAATAAGATGGAGGCTCTAACTTAATGGGAGTCTGCCTCTCCACTGCAGTCTTCATTATAAGATAATTTAACAACATACTTATTTGTACAGAGAATGGCAGCCACATAGCACTTTTCCACCATTTTCCACAGTGCTGAGTCAGTGATATGACTATGGCGATTGCTTTATTGGTTTAAACTCTCTCAATGTTTACTCTAAATATGCAGCCTTCCCAACTTCCACTGAAAGGCAATGGTCTGTCTTTAAAAGCCATTCTGAAAATAACTTTCACTTCTTATACAAAATATAGGATGGCTACATTTTTAGTCACATGCTACTTTTTGAATATGGTGTAGTTTCTTGTACACATTTTGCAAAGTATTGATACCATCTGAATTAAATGGGCTGCAATTATAATTTAATTTCTGTAACCACTATACTGCTTGTAGGAATACTGCTGTCCATGTTCTGGAATGCCAGGTCATTGAGACAGTAAGATTTGAACATTCTTAAAAGTTTGTATGGATCTATTTCCATTCAAGTCTCAGTACATGCAACTAAGTTATTGAAAGAATGTTTTTGCTCAGGCTATGAATGAAGTTTGATATTAAAAACAGGGATTTTGTTCGTATCAGCAGTTATGCAGCCACCAAGCTTCTGGTTTTGTCTGCTTCACAGCACTGGGAAGAAGTGAGAATTAAGAATGTAAAACCCAAGCCACTCCCTGTGACGCGTTTAAACTGCTATTAGTAGAGGCCTGCCTGAAATCTCTGCTGGGAAGAAGAGCAAATTGCAAGTGCAAGCCAGGCATTTAAACTAAAACCAAAAGAAAAAAAAATGAAGTGCTTAAATTAACTTAGAGTCATGCAATTGATTGTCAGTGGCACACTTGATCCCATTGAATTAAGGACAGATTTTCTTTGGGTTTGTGAAGCTGGTTCTCACGCGCACCTCCTGCTCTGAGCTGGTAGCGATCAGTTAGTTGGGATGTCTTGACTCAAGTGCACAAAACAATTTGATCAACCTTGCAGCCATAACGAATATTTTTAGCACTGGCCCGGGAGGGTATAACCGATTGAGGTACTATCTTAAGGTATTAACATATCTTCTCCCGTTTCCTGTTTGAATTTTGTCTTTTCAATCTTGAACTGCTGGAGCCCACATTTATGCAGATCTGCAAATGTGAAAACATGAGGTGCTGTGGTTCCAGCACATTAATTCAGTCCACCTTGGTTTGTGGCAATGTTGAAGATGACATCTGAAAGAATGCTAATTCAGTCAAATATTTAAGTGAAGAGACACAATATCTGAAACAGCAGAAACGTATTCCAGAAACTTAACTCATTTAGATATGAGGAAAGTGCAGTGTATAACAGCACTAGAAGTTAACTTGGAAACAGAGAAAAAAAAACTAGGCTCAAATGACAATGTCCAAATTACTTCTAATCACAGTGTTGCCTTAGAGTCTTCCATTTTTGACGCATCTAGGTCTAAAAAGACAGGATCTGTATGCGGTACACAAACAGATTCTTCCTGAAAGCAAAGCAAGTAGCATTTGGGGATCAGTGAAGCTTGCAGTTAATGAATGGTTTACAGACTGCCCTGTGCTGGCTATGTCACATAACTGGTTGTGCTGGCCTGATATTAAGACTGGAAATGTTTACCTAGATGTATCAGTAGATATGGAGACTGGTATTTGGTTGAATAAAAGGGGGAAAAGATTGGAACAATGCAAGGGTTATTAACAGAAGGCATTTCACCCCAAAGCAGCTAATTCTTGTTTAACTTGTTAGATGTGCTGGTTTCACAAACAACAAATATCTATAAACTATAATTACATATAGAGTCATACATCTAGAATTATAACAGATATTGTGTTAATTATTTCAGATGTCTATTAAAGAGGGACAGTTTATTGCCAAGAAGTGGGAACAAGAGCAGGCATACATTTCTCGAATGATATCATGCAATGACCTGCTTGGACATGCACGCCACAGAGGGAAAAGAACATTTCTAAAAGCTCTTTGACAGAGACGCATCTTTAATGTGGTCAGAGAGGTTTAAGTTAAATACAGCTGGTTAGTTTTCTTCCCTTAGTATTATGGACACCTGTCCAGGTGCATCCTCTTGTGCAGCATACAAACTAACCACCACAACATTTCTCTCCGTTCAAATGTTTCCATTCAGTTTGATGCTACAACACACCCTTACATCCATTACTGATTTACAAGCATTCTACAGCAAAGTTTGAAAAACAGGACTTTTTTTCTATAGGCAAATTTTGTCATTTGAAAAAATCATAATCTGTACTTAAATTTAAAAGCAGCAGTCAGCAAAAGTATATTTTGTATTTTAGATTGGAGCGGTGGCTTGCCGAGGAATGCACAACAGAAGGTCCCACTATTGGAGACAACAAAAAGGTTGAGAACCTCTATACTGAGGACTCCTCACAAGCTCACCCCAGAGCCAGGCAGGCACATCCTGGGGACTGGAAAGGTATACTTTCTGGCAGGGGGACCAGAGCCTCCGATGCAGCCAATGCCCTTGTGGGGCTCCTCCATGTGCCATGCCACAATCATAAAAAGGGGGCCAATCATCTTCTGATCCCGCCTGCATCAATGGGGTTTCCTGTTCTATGCACCCGCTGTTCTATGCGTCCCACTGGCCAGCAAGATGGCTGCACATGTGCAATCTTATGCTGTTCAGCCCATTAATAATGTATCCTCAAGGACTGCAGAGAATGTCAGGCAGCTTGGGTAAGAAGTTACACATCCTGTCACTACCTCATGGGGTTAAAGGTTCTGGCGCCATATTAAAATGGCATCTGGACAGACTATTGCCTATCACTTACTGCACACTAGAAGCTCTGCATTACTTATCCAGAGTCCTTGTGGCCACAGCTCATACCAGAAAAGCTGGCAGACGTGAGCAACCATATCCACAGACATACAAAGGCATCTCCAGCATTACCTTTGGCTCATTTCTAGATAAGGGTGCTGCCTGTGATACACTCAGGGCCTGACCAATGCTCCCCATTACAGTGGACCTGTTCAGAAGCATATTGACTGTCTCGCGGCACTGTTGCCTCTTGCTGCTCAAGTCCTTGCTTCACCTAACATTGTGATGGACCTTTTTTCTCATCTGGATGACAGCCATGTACAAAGAACCTCCCTCTGGCACTATTTCACTTGCCTCCACTACTCGAGAGATTCTAACACGAGAGCATTGTCTTTGCAGCATTAAAAGACTAACCATGAGCCCTACCAGCCATAACCATTTACCTGGGAGGATGGAGGTTTGGGATGGTGAGCTGGTCGCTATTCAACAGCCCTGCCCCTCAGAAGCAACCACCTCCCTCTTTCACTTCATCCCTGCCTCTGACTGCAGCCAATGGCAAATGACAGAACAAACAGCAGCTCCACACCTTGTTGGATCTCCATGTTATAATACCATAGAAAAGTTACGGTGCGGAAAGTGGCTATTCAGCCCATCACATCTGCCATGGCCAGAAAAAGAGAAAAAAAAAACTAGCCACTCATTTTAATCCTATTTTCCATAGTCTTGCAGGCTACAGCACCTCAGATGCTGATCCAGGTAACTTTTAAATAAGTTGCGCACTTCAGCCTCGGTCACAAATTTGGGCAGCGAATTCCAGATCCCCACCATCCTCTGCATGAAAGTGTTTTTCCTCATGTCCCTGCTCATCCTTCTACCAATCACCTTAAGTCTATGCCCCTAGTAACTGATCTCTCAGCTAAGGGAAACAAGTCTTTCCAGTTTACCCTACCTAGGCCCCTCACAATTTTGTAGACCTCAATTTGGTCACCCCTTAGCTTCCTCTGTTCTAAGGAAAACAACCTTAGCCTATCCAATCTCTCCTCATTGCTGAAATTTTCAAGCCCTGGTAGCATTCTTATAATTCTCCTCTGCACTCTCTCCAGAGCAATTATGTCTTTCCTGTAACGTGGTGACCAGAACTGTAAACAAAACTCCAGCTGTGGCCTAACCAGCATTTTATACAGTTCCACCACTACATCCCTGCTTTTGCATTCAATACCTCACCCAACAAAGGAAAGCATTCCATATGCGTTAGTGATCATCTGTCCTGCCACCTTCAAGGACCTGTGGGCATGTACTCCAAGGTCTCTCACATTCTCAACCCCTCTCAATATCTTCCTGTTTATTGAGTATTCTTTTGCTTTGTTGGCTTCCCCAAATGCATCACCTCCCACTTTTTCAGACTGAATTCCATCCACAGCTATCCATTTCACTACCAACTACATGGCCAATTTTTGTGTCATCTTCAAATTTCTCAATCATGCCACCCACATTTGAATCTAAATTATTAATATGTACAACCAGCAGCAAAGACCCCAATACTGAGCCCTCTGGAACACCACTATAAATGGTTTTCCATTCATAAAAATACCCATTACCCTTGTTTCCTGCCATTGAGCCAACTTTGGTTCCAACCTTCTCTTGTATGTCATGAAATCTCACTTTTCTAACTAGATTGTGGGACCTTGTCAAATGCCTTACTGAAATACATGTAGACAACATCCACTGCACTACCCTCACCAAATCTCCTTGTTGTTTCCTCAAAAAACTCTATTCAGTTAGCCTGACACAATCAAATAATATTCAAAGCTTTGACAAAGGGTCATCTGGACTTGAAATGTCAGCTGTTTTCTCTTCTTACAGATGCTGCCAGATTTGCTGAGGTTTTCCAGCATTTTCTCTTTTGGTTTCAGATTCCAGCCTCCGCCGTAATTTGCTTTTATTTTTTGCCTCAGTTTAATGTCACATTCGCAAGACAGAACATCTCTGACATTGCAGAATTCCCTCAGTATCACAATGAATGGCTAGCCTGGGTTAATGTGCTCAAGTCCCTGGAGTGGGACATGAACCGACAGCCTTCTGACATGGCTGAGACTGCTTTAACATTGACGATTAAGAAGGATGCATGAAGATGAGTGTTAAGCTCTGAATAGTGGTTTTGAGATCAGCTGGCTGGTAAACACCATTTCAAAGTGCTGTTCTGTTGGGCACTGCAAGAGTTCCCACTGCCTCAAATGAAATGAATGTATTCTCAATCCACAATACATAATCGAATAACTGCTTCAGAGAATCATTCCACTCCAAACTTGCTAAATTGTCTCGAGTCACAATCGGAATCTCTAAGATGTGATCGCATAAGTTCTAATCAAATCTCATATGTTACACATTTAAAACAAGGCAAAAGGTTTTGTGATTATTATAGATAACCATTCCACAGTAGTGACAGAATATTGCAAATGTTCTGTGCTTCAATATGAATGGTGTCGCTTCTGCTCTCACAATAATGGTTTGTGTTTTAAAGAAGCAGCAAAAAACGTCTGAGACATGAGACAAAAAAATTTTCCATCTTCGTAAAGCTATGATTAGTTTATTTTGACAAGTCTCAGCCTATAATGAAAAGCGCTGCGCAAGTTGTGTCTGACTGCAGCTTCTGAAAAGAAGCCAATTTGAATCATTAGATAAGATTTTGTATCACGATTTCTGCTCAACTTCAAGTGTAAATAATAAAGTGAATCCAGGTAAATAGCGATTACATTTTGTCAGCATATTTGCTAATCTTGAAATAGCCTGAGAACGAGCAAATAACTCCAGACTGCGTGTTATGACAACATCCCTTATCCAACAAAATGGCTCACAATAAAGGGATTACATCTTCCTGATTTGATTGTCAGTACAATTCAGAAAAAGGGCGACTGAATGTGCTTTGTCTTTGTGCAGAGAATGGAAGAATTCCAGTGCTTTTGAGCAGCTAAGCCACCCCACCATTTTCGCAACTGGATAATGCAGGCAACAGCTCATTGCCGCTTGTTCAGAAAAAAATGTAGCTTGAAAAGGCTCAATTCTTCTAATGTAGGGCTTAAGAACCAACAGATTTTAACATAACTTTCCAGTGACCCAATGGTATAATTAATGAAACTTAATAAAATAATATTCTGGGGGAAATGCCTGACAATTGGGCTTGCAAACTCTGCATGGACATATTCCAAGAGATATAGGTGGATTGGCTTTTACAGATGACATCAATGGGGAGTACGCAGGAAAAAATGTTGAATGGTGAATTTAAGGTTGAATGCAATTAATGAGCCTTACTTTCCTATTTTTTAAAAGATTATTCCTTTCATTGTAATTTGAATCTAAGAAATAAAAAGTTAGGATACTTCCTTGTGAATGTTTACACTGCCTGTTGTATTTTTGCAAATACAAGAGCATGTGGTGTCTACCGGGAATGGGGTGGTAGGTTTGTCCTGAGGCACACACCTCTGTTCTGTTTGATCGGCAGCAAACCCTTAGCCCGCTCTTCCTAGCGCAGGTCGAAGATCACCACATAAGACCTGTGTTCCACAGGACAACTTGGAGCTCGCAAGGACACCTGAAGCAATGCACCCTCTGGGAGAGGAAGACCCCATCACCCACACTTACTTGGCCTTTCACCTGTAAAAGGAAGACTTGTCACTGGCTACCAGCAGTTTCTTGACAGAACGAGATTCCAAGCTGAAGATGGACTCGTGGACTTCGTAGGAGCAGAAGTTATCAACTGCTCTAGACTGCTGGTCTCAGTTGCTGACCATTGCCTCTGGAGACCCCCCCATGTCTCCAAGCTAGCTGGTCTAGGGACAGAGAAGACTAAGTTCCTAGCTGCTATTTTGGAAATAATGAATAGTTTAGGCTGCAGAGAGTGGAAGCTGAGCATCAACTTGCCCTGCTATCTGCCTCAGGCACACAATTAGATTTGAAAGAACATTTTAAAAATATAGATTGCTATCCACCCAATAAGTTAATATGCTGTAATATGCTAATTGCAGAAGAACTGAGATTATTCACTATGGTGGAGACAGTGTACGGAAACCTGGCACCTGGTTCCTCTGGGATCTTGCTTCTGATTACGTGGTGCTACACTGGGTGTGACATCACTGTGTGGCAATGCCACATGACGATAGGAGTTATGGTTACTTTCAACTTCTTGATGGTTGCCAATGTTGAATTAGGAGATGGATTTTGTTTAAAATACTGTTTTAAAAATCTCCCAGGATGCTTTCATTGGCCACGCGGAGATTGATGCCAATTCCAGTAGACTCCTAACTATTCTAAGATAGTTGGCAACCCAACCTGTAATTGGTATATTACTGCATATTAACTTGAGAAAGTTATTGGGTGGGTAGAGGTTTTTTTTAATGTTCCTTCAAATTAATTGTGTGCCTGAGGCATATAGTAGGGCAAGTTGATGCTTAGCTTCTACACTATGCAACCTAAACTATTCATTCTTTTCAAAACAACAGCTAGGAACTTGGCCTTGTTACAGAAAGGTGCTGTCATAGCTTTGAATCTTTGAAGATCATTTCTCTAATCACCAGGACCATTTGATGGTAAATATTCATCATGGAGTTCGGTTACGAGTGGTGTGCCTCAGGGATCTGTTTTGGGGCCACTGTTGTTTGTAATCTTTATTAATGATCTGGATGAGGGTATAGTTGGGTGGATTAGTAAATTTGCTGATGACACCAAAGTCGGAGGTGTGGTAGATTGTGAGGAAGGGTGTCATAGTCTGCAGGGAGACTTAGATAGGTTGCAGAGCTGGGCCGAGAGGTGGCGGATGGAATTTAATGCGGAGAGGTGTGAGGTAATTCACTTTGGTAGGAGCAACAGATGTGTCGAGTATAGGGCTAACGGGAGGACTTTGAATAGTGTGGATGAACAGAGGGATCTAGGTGTATGTGTACATAGATCCCTGAAAGTTGGGAATCAAGTAGATAAGGTTGTTAAGAAGGCGTACGGTGTCTTGGCGTTTATTGGTAGGGGGATTGAATTTAGGAGTCGCAGCGTCATGTTGCAACTGTACACTACTCTGGTGCGGCCGCACTTGGAGTACTGTGTGCAGTTCTGGTCCCCACATTACAAGAAGGATGTGGAGGCTTTGGAGAGGGTGCAGAGGAGGTTTACTAGGATGTTGCCTGGTATGGTGGGGAGGTCCTATGAGGAGAGACTGAGGGATTTAGGGTTGTTTTCGTTGGAAAGAAGGCGGCTAAGAGGGGATCTTATTGAAACATATAAGATGATTAGAGGTTTAAATAGGGTGGACAGTGATAGCCTTTTTCCTCGGATGGAGAAAGCTAGCACGAGGGGGCATGGCTTTAAATTAAGGGGGGGTAGCTACAGGACGGATGTCAGGGGTAGGTTCTTTACCCAGCGGGTGGTGAGGGATTGGAATGCCCTGCCTGCTGCAGTTGTAAATGCGCCTAGTTTGGGGGCATTTAAGAGACCTGTGGATAGGTTTATGGACGAAAAGGGATTGGTATAGGCTAGTGGGTCATTGTTTTTGTAACTGGTCGGCGCAACATCGTGGGCCGAAGGGCCTGTTCTGCGCTGTAATGTTCTATGTTCTATTACTGAAATAATCGAAAACTATTTGTTAAATTAACTTGCATGAATGCTCAAGGAAAGGGTCAATTGACAGCATGATCACTTTTTTATTCATTCAAGGGATGTGGGTTTCATTGCCCAACCCTGATTGCCTGAGAGAAGGTGATGGTAAGCCCTTTTTGTAAGCCACTGTTGCTCATGTGATGCAGGTACACCTGGAGTATGACTTCATAACCAGAAAAATAATTATTCATTCCGTTCTTGTGGGAACTGCAAAGTTAAATTTAAATTGAAACATGGTACCCAAAAAATGCAGGGTGAAAGTACTGCAGGGGTGAATACAGGGGGAATTTGATTTGATTTATTACTATCATATGTATTGTTTCTTGTACGCCATACAGACAAAGCATACCATCATAGGGTACATAGGGGAGAAGGAAGGAGAAGGTGCAGAATCTAGCGTCACAGTCATAGCTAGTTTATTTATTAGTGTCACAAGTAGGCTTACATTAACACTGCAATGAAGTTACTGTGAAAATTCCCTACTCGCCACACTCCGGTGTCTGTTTGGGATAATTTAGCCTGGACAATGCACCTAACCAGCATGTCTTTCAGACTATGGGAGGAGACTGGAGAACGCGGAGGAAACCCACGCAGACAACATGCAGATTCCACACTATGTCAACATGCCACCCATAAGGTGTACAGAAAGATCATGAGACATAGGAGCAGAATTAGGCCACTCAGCCCACTGAGTCTGCTTCACCATTCAATCATGGCTGATACTTATCACATCCTCATTCTCATGCCTTTCCCCCAGAGCCCCTGGTCCCCTTATTCATCAAGAACCTATCCACATCTGTCTTAAAGACACTCAATGACCTGGCCTTCACAGCCTTCTGTAGCAAAGAGTTCCACAGATTCACCACTCCCTGGCTGAAGAAATTCCTCCTCATCGCTGTTTTAAAGGATCATCCGTTTAGTCTGAGGTTGTGCCCTCTGGTTCTAGTTTTTCCTACTAGTGGAAACATCCTCTCCATGTCCATTCTATCCAAGCCTCACAGTATCTTGTAAGTTTCAATAAGATCCCCCCTCATCCTTCTAAACTCCAACGAGTACAGACCTAGAGTCTTCAACTGTTCCTCACACCACAAGCTCTTCATTCCAGGGATCATTCTTGTGAACCTCCTCTGGACCCTTTCCAAGGCCAGCATATCCTTCCTTTGATTTGGGGCCCAAAACTGCTCACAATACTCCACATGGGTCTGACCAGAGCTTTATACAGCCTCAGATGTACATCCTTGCTCTTTTATTCTAGCCCTCTCGACACGAATGCTAACATTACATTTGCTTTCCTAACTGCCGACTGAACCTGCATGCTAACTTTAAGAGAATCTTGAACAATGACTCCCAAGTCCCTTTGTGATTCTGATTTCCTAAGCATTTCCCCATTTAGAAAATAGTCTATGCCTCCATTCCTCCTTCCAAAGTGCATAACCTCACACTTTCCCACATTGTATTTCATCTGCCCCTCCTTTGCCCACTCTCCTAACTGCCCAAGTCCTTCTGCAGCCCCCCCTGCCTTCTCAATACTACATGTCCCTCTACACATCTTTATATCATCTGCAAACTTAGCAACATGCCTTCAGTTCCTTCTTCCAAATCTATGTATATTGTGAAAAGTTGTGGTCCCAGCACTGACCAAGGCACACCATTAGTCACCAGCTGCCATCCTGAAAAAGACCCCTTTATCCCCACTCTCTGCCTTCTGCCAGTTAGCCAATCCTCTATCCATGCCAGGGTCTTACCCTTAACACCACTTATAACACTTGTTTAACAGTCTCCTATGTGGCACCTTGTCAAAAGGCCTTCTGGAAATCTAAATAAATCATGACCATTGGTTCTCCATTATCTAACTTCCTTGTTCCCTCCTCAAAGAATTCCAACAGATTTGTTAGACATGACCTCCCCATGATGAAGCCATGCTGGCTCAGTCCATTTTACCAAGTACTCCGCGACTTCATCTTTAATAATGGACTCTAAAATCTTGCCAATGACCGAAGTCCGGCTAACCAGCCTATAATTTCCTGTCTGCTGCCTCCCTCTTTTCTTAAACAGCATGTTACATTAGCTACTTTCCAGTCCTCTGTGACTTTCTCTGCCCTCCCTCCATTAGCTACTTTTCTGTCCTCTGGGACACTCCCTGCCTCCAGTGATTCTTGAAAGATCAGCTTAATATATGGTAGGTCCATTCAAAATGCTGATGGCAGCAGAGAAGAACCTGTTCTTGAGCCAGTTGTGAGATCATGTTTGTATCTTTTTCCCAATGGAAAAGAATATGTCTGGGGTGTGTGGGGTCCTTGATTATGCTGGCTGCTTTTCCGAGACAGTGGGAAACATAGACAGAGCCAATGGATGGGATGGACTGGGCTACGTTCACAACCCTTGCATGATGGACTGGGCTACGTACACAACGCTTTGTACTTACTTGCGGTCTTAGGTAGAACAGGAGCCATACAAAGCTGTGATACAACCAGAAAGGACGCTTTCTGTATATCTGTAAAAATTCGTAGAATTGTATTGAATTTCCGCACAGACAGGACCCAAGCCAGGAATCTAATCCAGGTCCCTGGAGCTGTGAGGCAGCAGTGCTAACCACTGCCAAATTTCCTTAGCTTCCTAAGAAAATAAAGGCATTGGTGGGCTTTCTTAACTATAGCTTCAGCATGGGGGGACCAGGACAGGTTGATGATGACATGGAAACCTAGAAACCTAAAGCACTCGACCATTTACACTTCATCACTGTTGATGTAGACTGGGGCAGGTCCTCCACTACACTTCCTTAAGTCAATGACTATCTCCTTTGTTTTACTGACATTGAGGGAGAGATTAATGTCATCATACCATTTTACCAGATTTTCTATCTCTTTCCAGTACTCCATCACATGTGGGCAGCATGGTAGCACAGTGGTTAGCACTGCTGCTTCACAGCTCCAGGGTCCTGGGTTCGATTCCTGGCTCAGGTCACTGTGTGGAGTTTGCACATTCTCCTCGCATCTGCGTGGGTTTCCTCCAGGTACTCCGGTTTCCACCCACAGTCCAAAGATGTGCAGGTTAGGTTGATTGGCTGTGCTAAGAAATTGCCCCTTAGTGTCCAGGGATGTGTAGGTTAGAGGGATTAGTGGATATAATATGTAGGGATATGGGGGTAGGGCCTGGGTGGGATTGTGTTGATGCAGACTCGATGGGTTGAAGGGCCTCTTTCTGCACTGTAGCGTTCCATATCAGCACCGATCCCATGGCACCCCACTAGTTACTGCTTGCCAATTAGAAAAACAGCCATTAATTCCTACTCTTTGTTTCCTCTCTACCAATCAATTTTCTATCCATCTCAAACACTTCCTCCAACCCCTTGTGCTTTAATCTTGCACGATAATCTCTGGTGCGGGACTTTGTCAAACGCTTTCTGAAAGTCCAAATTTACTGATTCCCCTTTGTCAATTCTACTCGTGACATCTTCAAAGAATTTCAACAGATTTGTCAAGCATGATTTTACCTTCATACATCCATGCTGATTCTGTCTGATCCTACCACTGCTTTCTAAATACTCTGCTTGTCCTTGATAATGGATTCAAAAATTTTCCTCACTACCGATGTTAAGCTTACTGAGTGTAATTCCCTGTTTTCTCTCTATTTCCCTTTTTGAATATTAGAGTGACATTAGCTACCCTCCAATCTGCAGAGACTGTTCCAGAGTCTATAGAATCCTGGAAGACGACCACCAACACATCCACTATTTCTAAAGCCACTTCATTAAGTACTCTGGGATGTAGATTATCAAACCCTGGGGATTTATTCACCTTCAATCCCATCAACTTTGTCAGCACCATTTCTCTACTAATATTGATCTGCTTCAGTTCTTCCCGCTCCCTAAATCTTGCATTCTCCAACATTTCTGGTATCCTCTTTTATGAAGGCAGAATCAACGTATGTATTCAGTTGATTGGCCATTTCTTTATCCCCTATTATACATTCTATAATATTGTACATTCTCCATACACTGAATGAATATTATACATTCCTCTGTTTCTGTCTGTAGGGGGCCTACATTCGTCTTCACCAACCTCTTTCTCTTCACATATCTTTAGAAACTCTTAGCATCAGTCTTTATGTTCCCTGCAAGCTTATTGTCGTACTGTGTTTTCCCCTTCTTAATCAATCCCTTGGTCCTTCTTTGCTGAATACTAAACTGCTCCCAATCCTCAGACCTATTATTTTTCTTGGCCAATCTACATGCCTCTGCCTTAGATCAGATGCTCTCCAATTTCCTTTATAAGCCATGGATTGGCCATCTTACCCATTTTGCTTTTGTGCCAGGCAGGAATAAACAGTTGCTGCAGTTTCCCTATGTGTGTCTTGAATGTTTGCCATTATCTATACATTGTCATCCCTTTTAGTAACTCTCCCCAATCTATCAAAGCCACCTCACGCCTCATATCCTCATAGTTTCCTTTATTAAGATTCAGCACCCTAATCTCCAAATCAACAACTTCATTCTCCATCTTGATTAAAATAAATTCTATCATGTTATGGTCGCTCATCCCCAAGGGGTCTCGTACAGCTTCGCTGGCAATGATTCCCTTCTCATTGTACAGTACCAAGTCTAAGATGGCCTGTTTTCTAGTTGGATCCTCCACATATTGGTCAGGAAAACTATCCCGTATACACTCCAAGAATTCCTCCTCTACGGCATTGTGGCTAATTTGATTTGTCCAATCTATGTGCAGATTAACATCACCTACGATCATCAATATTCCCTTAGCACATGCATTACTAATTTCATGTTTAGTGCCATTCCCAACATCACTACTGCAGTTTGGGGGTCTATATATGACACCCACTAATGTTTTTTGCCCCTTGGTATTTCTCAATTCTACCCATTGAGTCGCAGAGAGAGGTGCTGAATCCTTGGCTAGAGTTTGGAGATGAGCTTTTTTGGGATAATGGTGCTGAAAACTGAGCTGTAGTCAATGAATAGACATAAGCATCCTTGTTATCCAAGTGTTCCAGGATAGAGTGTACGGCCAGAGAGATGGCATCCACTGTGGACCTGTTGCAGCAATAGTGGATCCAGGAAATCTGGGAGGCTGGAATTAATCTGTGCCATGACTAACTTTTCAAAGAACTTCATAATGGTGGATTTCAGAGCCACCAGGCGATAGTCACTAAGGCTGCCTGGCTTTTCTTTGGTACAGGGATGACGGTCACCTTCTTGAAGTAAATAGCAACTGCAAATTGGTGTATGGAGAGCTTAAAGATGTCTGTGAATGCCCCTGCCAGCTGGTCCATGCAAGATCTGAGTGCTCATCTAGGTACCTATTCGGGTCAGTCGCTTTACGTGGGTTAACTGATCCTCACAACCAATCCTGATCTGCACAAACAAAGACTTGGCTTATTGGACCCTGAAGGTCAAGGAAACACCACCGACCTCTAAGAGGCATCCTCTCCCCAACACCCCCATGTCACTCAGGCATGAGGTCTATCCAACTCGACCCCCGACTCAGGTCCCCTCCCTCCTCAGAGAAGGGTTGGGGCTGGGGGGTCCAGATCATTTTCAGACCACTGTAGTTTTGGCAGAGTGTTACTCGTTATTTTTGGGTGGAGGGTTAATACTGCTCCCCTGGTCAGTGTGGGGGCCTGTCTCAGGGTTTAATCATGTTGCCACTCATAACTTTACAAACCATTGCTTTGCTATTTTTTCACTTGCCATGGTATCAGTAAAACTTGGGTAAATTACTTTTTCCACCTCTATTCATATTACTTCATGTCAAGTTTAAAATTAACAGAACATTGAGGATTTCTAAAGTGAACGTTTAAAAATACAATGCAGTATTACAGAGATCAAATTTACCATTTAAAAATGGTGGTCTGCTCTGGCAACGCCCAGAAAGCTAATGGTGTTTGCTACCAAATAAACCTGTTGGACTTTAATCTGGTGTTGTGAGACTTCTTACTGCAGTTTCATGAATACAGATGAAAAGAGTTTATCACCAAAAAAACATTGTTAATAAAGTGTCCAATACTGCACTTTGGAGTTACCGGATTTAAAATTACTTTAAAAGAAACTATTCTGAAACACTTAATAATTTAATTGGTGTACACTAATACTTTGCCCCAAAGAAAATGAAGTTGAACAAGTTGAATAGACTCCCCAAACCAACTGATTCAGACAGTTACAGTCATGGCTTTTGTAGTATAACTCACAGTGACATGACATGGCAAGTAACAAGCTAAAAGATTTATTGACTGAGAAGCAGTATGTACAACTAAGGGTTTAACAGTACAACCAGACAGGTCTACACCCGACAACACTGTGACTCCAGCTGAAGCCTTCCGGCCCTGGGAACGCACACCCTCACTCCCAATCGGCCCAGTTCACACGGTCATGCTGCATTGGTTCTGGAACAATCATGTGGCCGACGAAGGATTGCCTATTGAAGGAGCCACGTTACTGCAGCTTTCAAAAGGGACTTTGATAATTATCCAAAGAGGAAAGAATTCATACAGCTACGGAGAAAAGCAGATGAGTGTAACTAGGTTCCAGCAGTAAGATCCCCCCACCCTTTGTCCTTCTAAACTCCAATGAGTACCGTCCCAGAGTCCTCAACCGCTCCTCATGCGACAGGCTCTTCATTCCAGGGATCATTCTTGTGAACCTCCTCCGGACTCTTTCCTTAGATGAAGCCCCAAACTGCTCTTTCCTGGGCTGCACATGACCATGGTTGATGGGCCGTGCCAGGGACCCAGACCTGCAATAGTGTCACATCAACTGGTTTCTAGGGCCCAGAAGAACTGACAATGGGTTGTATTACCTTCCAGATTTATTGCCCATTCTGATAACATTTACAAAACACACCAGTTTTCTTCACATTCTTTAAAGTGAAATTGATATGACTAAAATTTAGATGGCAAAACCTTTTGTTTTAAAACAATGAACACATTAGGTATGGCATCATCAGCAATGAAAACACATTGTCACTTCAACGCATAACACTGCATGTCAGTAGTGATCATAGTTCTAATAGCCCGGTCTCTGCATTATTGCGCCAATTTCACCAGAATGCCTCAACTGAATTACAGATTAGCAATTGTCCTGCAGACCTATATGTTGATGTTTATTCTTGCATTACTCTGCCTTCGATGGTCATTTATTAGCTTACTGGCCATACCAACCCACTGACAAATGGTCAGAAAGCAATCTTAGCTTACAGATAGATCTTGATTAGTGCAAAGACATCTGTTCAATAAAAGATGTGCCTCAAGACGTCAGATAGGACGGACAGCAAGTTCTGTTCATTCAACTACTGCAAAATGAGGGCAGTCATGTGAAAACCAAGCATTAACAAAGAATCTGGGTTATACTCAAATATAAAACAAAAGTTCTGTTAAAGCACTGCATTAAGACATTCAATAGTGAAGGTAAAATTTAGTTATTGAGTCAGTGACTTTATATTCAAAGTATTAACACTGACTCATCTGCAATCTTATTTGCTCATTCCCTGTTCTCTAGTACAAAAGTAAACACCTCACAAACAGAAAACATGAACTCAGCTTGAAGTCAGGCAACTCAGTTCAGAGCATCTAGTGACCTCTCACCACATGGGAATAAGTAAATTGTTTCCTATGACATTTAACAATTATCTAATCACAAGAAGACATATGAAAGGAAGGGGCAGATGCGCTAGGATGTTCTCATTGTCAAATAACATCAAAATGACACTATTTCAACTAGCAGTCCACTATAGAAAACAAGTCCACCAATTTACCATGAACATAAATCTTCCGGGAGATTTACATATTTTGTTTTGACACCATTTTCTTCTTTTTAATAACTGACAAAATATGTATGTTATGAGACTGAAATATCAACATAGAAACACAAACTAGAAGAGTAGGCGATTCAGCCCTTCGAACCTGCCCCAATATTAATTGTTAACATCAGATGAAACATTCATTTCAGACTCCAGTGAATTGGCAACAGACTTGGATATCAGCAAGTCTCAAATTATACCCCAGCATTTCTATATTATCCATTAAAATTAAATTGAAAGCATTTTGCAACAAGGCTAATTACAAGAAATGCGGACAGAACACATTTTTTAAAGTTACCAAATTCTTTATCGGTACTAAAATAATACCTTTCAAAGTTCATGAACTGGCAACAGAACACAGACTAGGGAGGGAATTGTTAAACTGTTCAATATGAAGTATATCTGTGTCGGTGGAAACCTAGCTGGTTTGAAATATAAGACGACCTGCAGCTGTTCGGTTTGTCGGTCACTGATCAAACCCTATAAATTACAAGGAAACCTACACATTACCTATATAATCACAAAAGATGGCACCAGCCAAGATCTTTTTACCATAACCAGACTTCAAAACAATCCTGAGACAGCTGCCTCTATGAACTTCAGCGCTGAAAAAATGTTACTTGTGACTTATTACTATCACTATCTGCAGTTCATCAACTTCAAGCAAACCTAACTGAAGTTAAAATGGCTAAAAAATACGGCATCAATCCATGCACTCACCTCAGGGAGTTTGCACTCTGCTGATCACATTTCTGCTCAATGTTTCCACTCCACAGGTGCCTACGAACTGATTTTCTGATTTTAGGACCTCAGTTATCTGCTGCTAGACCCTAATTACTTGGACTCCTCCCAATCGGCCTTGAAGTAACCTTTTACACTAACCAGTTAGAGTCAACACTTGAGCACAAGATGTTATCAGAATCACCCAGAGGGGATTCACCACTAGAGTAAAGTTGTTTACTTATTGTGAACTCATGAATGACGTATGATAAGGACAAAAGGAAGGTAGTTTTAAATTTCTAGCTCACTTAGCTGCTTTTTTGAACAACAGGGTCACTTTGTCTGTAAGCATATCTTGTGACCATAACTTCAAATATCATCGAGAAGCATTTTAAAAAGAGCAGATGATTTCAAGTACTGTTCCTATTCATTTGACTAGATTACTAACTCAACAGAATACAAACAAAATCTCCCAGGAACAAGTGCCTGAATCACTTTAAGACAAGCAACAAAATTCTGCTTAAAAACACAAAGAACCAACCTCACGCTACCTGCAATTTCTTTGTGACACTTGGATTGATATAAGTATTTCTTGCGTCTCCAAACTCTTCAGAACACTTCCACACACTTCAGGGTAACCCTAATTAGGACAGAAGTTTCACCTTCTTTGTGCATCAAATGACTTTAGCTACTTCGTTAATCTGAAGGCCAAATACTTGCATAAACTTCCCTCCCAGCCTAAAGGGCTTCCTCCCAGCCACATGTTCAATACACTGCACCAACATGCCCTTTCAACTGTGACATCAGCAGAATCCATGGTTACTAGCACTCCTCTACCTCTACCTGTTTGTAAGTTTTACCTGTCAGACCTGCTTCTCCACTTGAAATGATAAACCACACTGTTTAACAACAGGCTAGATGGCTTCAGTCAATTTGAATATGCAGAACGCCATCAATTCAAATTGAAAGCAATGTCATATTATTGCAATCACTGGCAAGTAAAGACCATGGTATCAGTGTTTTTTTGAAAACAATTCTTAATATGGGAATTGCATTGAGGATACGTGCGTGTGCTTTAATGCACATTGCCTCCTCTGGAGTTAGACAGCTTGTCATAACTTGTGAAAGTGATTCTGGTTGGAGGTGTGATGAGATGCTACATATTTATAAGTTTAAAAAAAATCTTGCTGCTTTTAGAAGGCAATAATTTATCAGTAGAAAATCACTAAGCCTTCTGCTTTGGAAGGTGATGGAAGCATTTTGTTGAATAAAAGCAAATCAGCAATCAAGCTTCTTACCTAGTCTCTTGATAGATGGAGTCCTTTAAAGGCATGTACTGATTACATGGTATTGAAATACATGTGGAAAGTCTCAGTTTAGCGTTAAACAGTGTGCACATCATTGTGTATGGATTAGGGGCATCACAACCAGCAATTTATTGCCCCAGCTTGCCTGCTGGAGAAATTCTATTTTTGGTGGACTTCATATTAATCTCACAGTGCTACACAGAATTACACACAATTCCGTCAAATTTAGAGTAGAGAAACAGGCCGTTCAGCCCGCCTGGTCTGTGTCATTGTTTACACTCCACACACAAGGTAGCTCTCACCCTACTTTCATCATAATCTATCTGCATTACACTCCATTCATTTCAAGAACACATGAACACAAGCAGAGCATTCATCCCTAGAGCCCATTTCACTATTCATTTAGATTGTAGTTAAGCCAAAACAAAACCCCGACTTTCTGCCTCAATTCATAATATTCCTTACATCCTTGAATAACAGGTGTAGCCCATTAACCCAGTGAATCTGCTCTGCCATTCAATACGATTATAACTGATCCAGCCACTTCAATGCTGTTTACCCCGACTTTCTCCATAACCCCTAATGTTATTGTTAATCGGAAATCTCTCAACTTCTGCTTGAAGCATCCACAGCCCTCTGGGGTAGAGAATTCCAAGGATTCACAATCCTCTGTCTAAATAAATGTATCCACATCTCAGTCCTGAGTGGCAACCCCCTTATTTTGAAATAGTGCCCCCTGGTTGTAGAGTCTCCAATCAAGGGAAATTTCTTATTTGCATCAATCCTGTCTATTCTGTTAAGTGTTTTGCAGGTTTCAATGAGATCAACTCTCATGCTTCAAAATTCTAGAGAATACAAGCCCAGTTTCCCCAATCTCTCTTCACAAGACAGTCCCACCATCCCCAGAAAAAGTCTGGTCAATCTTCCTTGCATTTCCTCTATGGCAATATCCTTTCTGAAGCAAAGACACCATAACAACATACAGTACTCCAGCTGTAGTCTAACCCAGCTTCTATGCGATTGAAGCAAGACCTCACTACTCCATAATTCAAATCCTCTTGTGATACAGATGAACATTCAATTAACCTTTCTAATAGCTGGCTGCACTTCATGTTAACCTTCCGTGACTTATAGACAAGGACACTCAGGTCCCTTTGGGCACCTGTCCTTTCTAACTTCTTACCATTTAGGAAATATTCTGCACATCTGGTCCACCAAAGTGGATAACCTCACATATTTTTCCACATTATATTCCATCTGCCATGTTCTTGCCCACTCACCAAGACTATCCAAATCCTCCTGTAGTCACCTTACATCTTCCTCACAATACACATTCTCATCTAACTCTGTATCATTTGCAAACTTGGAAATATTACATGCGATCCCAACATCCAAATCAATAATATATGTTACGAACATCTTGGGCCCAAGTACTGATCTTTGTGGTACCAGACTAGCCACAGCCTGCCAGCCCGAGAATGATTTGTTTATTCTGGCTCTCTGTTTTCTGCCTATTAGCTAATCCTCAATGTATGACAACATGTTGCCTTCTATCCCATGTGTTTTTATTTTTTATCAGATTCTCCAGTCCTGCTGCAGGGAACAGGGATTTGACTAAGTTCTAAATTCTCCGTTCTCGCTGGTAGCGGCAGCAGGGTGTGAACAGCCAGAGAATTCCAGCCATTATTTTCTTTGGAGATAAGACTCTGGGCTTGTTCAGCCTTTCCTGACTGCTTAACAAAAGGCCTTTCCTTTTGATGCTGTATTATTGTCTATTCAGTCTACTGTGTAGACAGAATGCCCACTAAAGATGCAGAGCAGGAGAGGAACAAGGCAAGCACAGTGAATAAGCTATTCAAAAAAAAACTTTTACGTATCACTATCCATATCCTCAGCATGTCCCCCCAGTTGCTTTACAACTAATGAACTACTTTTGCAACTGGAATGGCGAGACACCCTCTATAATGGCTCTGCACATGAGCAGTGCAGGCAACGGTTTGTCTCCTTAATCATTAAAGATAGAAAAATGATTAAGCAGTGCAGAGTCTGTGCTAGGAAGTGTCAATTAGAATACTGAATTCAGTGTCAAACCATGTACAAAATGTGAAATAAAGGGATAGATGGGATCATGAGAGAAAAATAGAAAACAAACATTATTCTTTTTTTATTTTTGGAAATCTCTGATCATTATTAGGGGGGCATGGTAGCATAGAGGTTAGCACTGATACCTCACAATGCTAGGAACCCAGGTTCAATTCTGGCCTTGAGTGACTGAGTGGAATTTGGACATTCTCCCTGCGACTGCATCAGTTTCCTCCCACAGTCCAAAAGATGTGCCGGTTACGTGGATTGGCCATGCTAAATTGCCCCTTGGTATCATGGGGATTAGCAGGGTAAGCACACGGGGTTACAGGGATAGGGCCTGGGTGGGATTGTTGTCACCACAGGCTTGATAAGCCAAAGGGCCTCCTCTTGCACTGTAGGGGATTCTATGATGACTTTAAGATTATTAAGATCTGGAGGAATAAGATTCCACGCTAGTAAAAGTTAATTTTCAGTGGCACAGACATTGTTTCGCAGTAATTAAGACATATCACAACAATAAAAAAATTACTTTGGAATGGACACGTACTAGTTTTTTTGATGAGTTTTGTGGACAGATATCAAATGGGTACAGCCAGTTCAACTTGCTTCATATACTTCAATGTCAAGTCTCTCGTCAAGAATAGCACAGATTCTAAAGAATGCTTCCATTCGTTGCTGTTGACTAGATAATAGCTATTAATTGATGCTTGATCAAGAGCAACGGATGGCAAGATCAGAACTACATAAGGACAAACCTAACCTGTAGAACACCAATTACAGCAAGACTACTATTTGCTTATAGCAAGTTCATAGGGAATCATCCCCCCCTAGTTGATTGTAGTAATATGTCTGGTTCAAGCAAGCCAGTGGGCTAGATTTGAATATGGAAAACAATAATGAGGCTAACAGTGCACGCTGTTATTCATTCACAAGTTGAAAAGCCACTTCCAGTGACTGCAAGTCTGTAATTAATTGTGGAAATCACTAAGTTTCCATTCTTTAGAATCTGTGCTATTCTTGACGAGAGACTTGACATTGAAGTATATGAAGCAAGTTGAACTGGCTGTACCCATTTGATATCTGTCCACAAAACTCATCAAAAAAACTAGTACGTGTCCATTCCAAAGTAATTTTTTTATTGTTGTGATATGTCTTAATTACTGCGAAACAATGTCTGTGCCACTGAAAATTAACTTTTACTAGCGTGGAATCTTATTCCTCCAGATCTTAATAATCTTAAAGTCATCATAGAATCCCCTACAGTGCAAGAGGAGGCCCTTTGGCTTATCAAGCCTGTGGTGACAACAATCCCACCCAGGCCCTATCCCTGTAACCCCGTGTGCTTACCCTGCTAATCCCCATGATACCAAGGGGCAATTTAGCATGGCCAATCCACGTAACCGGCACATCTTTTGGACTGTGGGAGGAAACTGATGCAGTCGCAGGGAGAATGTCCAAATTCCACTCAGTCACTCAAGGCCAGAATTGAACCTGGGTTCCTAGCATTGTGAGGTATCAGTGCTAACCTCTATGCTACCATGCCCCCCTAATAATGATCAGAGATTTCCAAAAATAAAAAAAGAATAATGTTTGTTTTCTATTTTTCTCTCATGATCCCATCTATCCCTTTATTTCACATTTTGTACATGGTTTGACACTGAATTCAGTATTCTAATTGACACTTCCTAGCACAGACTCTGCACTGCTTAATCATTTTTCTATCTTTAATGATTAAGGAGACAAACCGTTGCCTGCACTGCTCATGTGCAGAGCCATTATAGAGGGTGTCTTGCCATTCCAGTTGCAAAAGTAGTTCATTAGTTGTAAAGCAACTGGGGGGACATGCTGAGGATATCGATAGTGATACATAAAAGTTTTTTTTTGAATAGCTTATTCACTGGAGTTCTATGAGGATGTGTCTAGGGCGGTCGATAGAGGAGAGCCGGTGGATGTGGTCTTTCTGGATTTTCAGAAGGCGTTTGACAAAGTACCTCATAAGAGGTTATTGCAGAAGGTCAGGGGACTTGGAGTTGGGGGTAGGGTGTTAGCGTGGATAGAGGATTGGTTGTCAAATAGGAGGCAGAGAGTGGGGGTCAACGGGTGCTATTCGGATTGGCAGATGGTGACTAGTGGAGTGCCCCAGGGGTCGGTGCTGGGGCCTCAGCTTTTTACCATTTATATAGATGATCTGGAGGAGGGAACCGAGTGTAGGGTGTCGAAATTTGCGGATGACACCAAGATTGGGGGAACGGCAAATTGTGCGGAGGGTGTGGAGAGTCTGCAGAAGGATCTAGATAGGCTGGGCGAATGGGCCAGGAAATGGCAAATGGAATTTAATGTTGGCAAGTGTGAGGTGGTCCACTTTGGTAGGAAGAATGGTAGGAAGGACTATTACTTACGGGGCGAAAAACTGCAGCAGGCGACGGTGCAGAGGGACCTCGGGGTGCTTGTGCATGAGTCGCAAAAACCCAGCTTGCAGGTGCAGCAGGTGGTCAGGAAGGCGAATGGGATGCTGGCCTTCATAGCGAAGGGGATTGAATATAAAAGTAGGGAGGTCTTGCTGCAGCTGTATAGGGCATTGGTGAGGCCGCAGCTGGAGTACTGTGTGCAGTTTTGGGCGCCGCACCTGCGCAAAGATATTTTGGCCTTGGAGGGAGTGCAGAGGAGGTTTACTAGGCTGATGCCGGAGTTGAGGGGGTTGAACTATGAGGAGAGGCTGAATAAACTAGGCTTGTACTCGTTGGAGTTTAGAAGAATGAGGGGAGATCTCATTGAGACGTATAAGATGATGAATGGGATGGATAGGATAGAGGTGGAGAGACTCTTCCCACTGAAAAACGACAGTAGGACTAGGGGGCACAGCCTCAAGATAAACGGGGGGCGTTTTAGAACAGAGTTGAGGAGGAACTTCTTCACTCAAAGGGTGGTGAATCTCTGGAATTCTCTACCCCTTGAAGTGGTGGAGGCTGCCTCGCTAAATATTTTCAAGAAGCGGGTTGATGGGTTTTTGATAAGAGAGGGGATTAAGGGTTATGGGGAGAGGGCCGGAAAGTGGAACTGAGCCACGACAGATCAGCCATGATCTTATTGAATGGCGGGGCAGGCTCGAAGGGCCAGATGGCCTACTCCTGCTCCTATTTCTTATGTTCTTATGTTCTTAAATGCATCCAGTTCCATTACTGGCTGTTACCATTCCAGATCCAATTTTCCTCTGTCCTTAATAAGAAAGATCTCAGGTCCTCTTGCCAAACCATACGTAGTGATCTACCATAACTGGTCTTACCCCATTTATAATAAAAGCAAAATACTGTGGATGGTGGAAATCTGAAATAAGAACAGAAAAATGTTGGAGAATCTCAGCAGGTCTGGCAGCATCTCTGGAAAGAGAAACCGAATTAACGTGTTTATGTATTTGAAATGTTAACAGCTGCCAGACCAGCTGAAATTTTGCAGCATTTTCTGTTTTCATTAAATACTTTTCTACAACGTAAGAACTAGGAGCACGAGTAGGCCATCTGGCCCCTTGAGCCTGCCCCACCATTCAATAAGATGATGGCTGATCTTTTTGTGGACTCAGCTCCACTTACCCACCTGCTCACCATAACCCTCAATGCCTTTTCTGTTCAAAAGTTAATCTACCTTGCCTTAAAAGCATTCAATGAGGTAGCCTCAACTGCTTCATTGGGCAGGGAATTCCACAGATTCACAACCCTTTGTGTGAAGAAGTTCCTCCTCAACTCAGTCCTAAATCTGCTTCCCCTTATTTTGAGGCCAAGCCCCTTAGTTCTAGTTTCACCCGCCAGTGGAAACAACTTCCCTGCTTCTATTTTATCTATTCCCTTCTGCTGTGGTTACAGTTCTTCATCTGTATTACAGAGCTATACGAAGCCTGATTAGCTAATAGCTCGTCAATAGAACGTGGCAAGAAGCCAGCAGCAATAAAGTATTGATTGCTGTCACTTAGGTGCGACTGAAACAACAGTCAAAATAAATTATGTCAAACTTCATTTTCAGATCCTAATAATCATCATTCAGGTAATGACTAAAGAATTTTAGATTTCCCTTTATTGCTTTCTGTTAGTAGATAAGTTATGCAGATCTCAAAATGTCTTCAAAATACTATTTTCTCCTAAATCCAAGCCCCTGCAGTATAAATTAATTCTCTTACTCATGAGACTCTGTAAGTTCTGACAGTATTAAAGCCAACTTTAATTTGGAATAAACACCACCAGGAATTAATTTCTAACTCTGAAATTGAAGACTGAATGGGAACATTATTTCTATCAATCTACCTCCTAATTTACAATTTCAGGTCGCTTTCAATCTAAGCTGGTTTTATCATCACTGCTGACAATTACCAGGAAATGGAAGCTTCAAAACAAGAAGATCTATTCATTGGTCAATAAGAACACTATTTCCCAAGTTAATGCCGCACAATCATTTATGTTAGTTGATGAATCCTGACCTACTAAAGAACAAAGAACAAAACAGCACTGGAAACAGGCCCTTCGGCCCAACGAGCATGCGCCACCAACAACTTCATTTATAAATTCATTATCCAAAGGGCAGCATGGTGGCACAGTGGTTAGCACTGCTGCCTCACAGTGCCAGGGATCCGGTTTTGATTCCCGGCTTGGGTCACTGTCTGTGTGGAGTTTACATGTTCTCCCCGTGTCTACGTAGGTTTCCTCCTACAATCTGAAAAATGTGCTGGCAAGTTGCATTGGCTATGCTAAATTGACCCTCAGTGTACCCCAACAGATGCTGGAGTGTGGCAGCTAGGGGCATTTCACATTAACTTCATTGCAGTGTTAATGTAAGCCTTACTTGTGATGAATAAATAAACTTTAAAAAACTTTAAACTTTATAAAGGAAGGAACTTCCTGAGGGTAACAACAATTGCTGGCAACGTGTTTACACAATGTTATCCCAGGAAAATTCTGGCAGAAAATCAGGAAGACATATTTTGCAACATAGTTCAACTGTATAATACATGGACTACCAATGTGTAGAATTAGACTATTTTCCCATTCTCCTTGCTGTTTGAGAAATTTGTGCAACATTTGCACACGTTGAGACATTTGGAATGACATTCAAAGCCAAACATCAAATTAATTAGTTAAAATAAAGGAATATAATTTTAAGTTACATCTGAGGTCCTTTAATAAGTAAAGTAAAGCAAATATAACCATGCTTGCTAGACATTCATGTACATCGCGTTTCCCATTTTAGCTACAATATTTGCTTGAGTACATTCCATCTTACAAATTCTTATATTCAATTTTCAGACCTTATATTTATGAAAGCTGGTTGCAACAGTCTGTCTGCAGGACTGCAGATGACTAAGTGCTAATTCAAAAGGGAATTGCAGTTAAAACTTGCCAGAATCTTTCAGCCTTAAACCGAAACTCTGTGTGTCTACACATAATGAATGCGTCGGGAGTTGCAGTTGCTGTTCTTTTAATGACTATGTGCTAGCCTGATCATGCTCTGATAACCCCAGTTGTCCTGGTGCCTGCTGCAAGGTTATTTGCATTTTTTCCTGTCTTTTAACACAATCATACACACACAAATGACTGCCCCAGTCCAACATGCTTTTATCAATGTCACGCAGGAACCTACTGACTGAAATAAATTAATAAACTCTCCACAGATGCTGTTTCCAGCACTTTTTGTTTGCATTTCAGATTTCTGACATCTGCAGTATTTTGCCTTTTGTGTGCTATTAAACTATTTGACACCATACATCCTACATGTGACAGTCACCTTAATTACTTTTTGAGCACAGAAAATATGACAACTTCCCACAACTTCAGTCAATATCTTCAGAGCGAACGCTGTATGGAAGAGAAATTGCTTGAGGTGGCATGTCAGGAAATCATAATTTTTCTTCCTTTATAAACTGGTTGAACACAAGCTGAAGTTACAAGGTATCCCATGGGCTGAATTTTATGACCCAGACACGGAGGGGGTGGGGATGTAAAGAGTGGCGAGCCATTCAAACGTCCATTGACTTCAGCAGGAGCAGAAAATCTCGCTGGTGAAAAAAATCCACCCTGCGACTTTGGCTGCTTTTGGGAAAGAGAAGTAAACACAATCCGGTGCTTCAGTTCAGTTGTGTGCCCAGGAGGTCGACGTAACAATGCTAATTCAGCCAAAAGTCTTGATTGAAAGCCACCCAATATAAATATCATCTCTGGTATACACCCAGTAATACATGATAAGCATAATAAGTCCAAGAAAATCATGCTACAGGAATGGGAGGTGCCAATTTATCAAAGACACTGGTTGAGTGAGTAGTAAGGCGGGTTCCACAGTGTCACCCAATAAGAAAACTGCAGGATGTCTCGCAAGGTGTGGGAGCAAATGAATTGAGTGAGGGACACAGAAATGTGGAAAAGCAAAATTCATGGAATGTGGACGCTACAGGCAAGGCCAGCATTTGTTTCCCAACCCTAATTGCCCTTGAGCTGAATGGCATGCTTGGCCATTTCAGAAAGTGGTTAAGAGTCAACCTCATTACTGAGGCCAGACCAGGTAAGGACGGCAGATTTTCTTCCCTAAAGGGCATTAAGTGAGCCAGATGGGTTTTTACAACAATCAATGATAGTTTTATGGTCACTAGCTTTTATAGAATCCCTACAGCGTAGAAAGAGGCCATTCGGCCCATTGAGCTTGCACCTACAACAATCCCACCCAAGCTCCATTCCCATAACCTCACATTTTTACCCTGCTAATTCCCCTGACACTAAGGGACAACTGAGTATGCTCAATCCACCGAATAGCACACCTTTGGAGTGTGGGAGGAAATCGGAGCACCCGGAGGAAACCCACACAGACATAGGGAGAATGTGCAAACTCCACACAATCACTCAAGGCCGGAATTGAACGTGGATCCCTGGTGCTGTGAGGTTGCAATGCTAACCACTGTGTCATCCAGATTAATTCCAGATTTGTTGACTGAATTTAAATTTCATTAGATGCCATGGTGAGATTTGAACCCATGCCCCCAGGGCATTAGCTTGGGCCTCTGGATTGCGGGTCCACCACTATCTTCCCATCAGAACGAGGACAGGCTAGCGAGTTTACCATGCCCAATCAAAAACCAGACCTGATCCCTGAATTCTGGTTAATAGGGAATTCTGTATGTTTGAGTTCCAGATAACAGAAATGTTATTACTCAATTTACTTCTAATTGCATACAGGCACATGCAATCAGAATAATTGAAATTTATCTTCTGAGACTGCTTCCTCCCAGCTACATAATGACCTCAGGGTCTTCATCTGAAAACACCACCTCAGGTTCCACGTCAACACTGATGATAAACGTTGATGACACCCAGCACTACCGTACCACCACTTCTCTTGAACCTTCCAATGTTTCTAAATTGTCTGACTGCTGGCCCTACATCCAATGAGCAGAATTTTCATCCAACTAAATATTAGGGAAAGTAAAGTCATTGCCATTGGACTCTGTCACAAATTCAATTCCCTAGCTGCTGACTCCATATCTCTCTCCCAGGCTGAGGCTGAATCAGATTGTTTGCAACATTGGCGTCATACTTGGTCCCACGATGAGCTTCCAACCAGATGTATGCCATCACCAAGACTACCTACATCCATATCTGGAACATTACACAACTCTTCCCTTGTCTCAGCTTACCTGCTGCTGAAATTCTCATCAGTGCCTTTGTTAACTCTGGGCATGATTATGCTAATGTTCTCCTGGCCAATACCCATAAACCAGAGTTCATTCAAAACTCTTGCTGCTCACATCCTAATTTGCACCAAGTCCTAACACCCACTTGCTTGCTGTGGGTGTACACTGTAATCAAAATTATCTGAACTGATTGCCAATTATAAAATTCTCGTCTTTGCTTTCAAATCCTCCTAAGTGCAGCTCTCCTGGAAGTTAGTGTCTCTTAGGTGGCCCTCTTGCTAAGTAAAGAACACTAAAACCAACTCGTGGTATCACTGATATAGAATCCCTACAGTGCAGAAAGAAGCCATCCGTCTTATTGAGTCTGCACCGACTCTCCCAAAGTGCATCTCACCAAGGCCTCCCTTCTGCCCATTCCCATAACTCTGTGCATTCACCATGGCCAATCCACCTAATCTGCATATCTCTGGACTGCGGGAGGAAACCGGAACACCCGGAGAAAATCTATGCGAGAAAGGGGAGAATGTGCAAAATCCACACAGACAGTTACCCAAGGCTGGAATTGGACCCGGATCCCTGGGTCTACAAGGCAGCAGTGCATTATAATCACCATGGTGTCATGCCACCCCCATCCAACTTTTATTGTTGTGGGACTTGGAACAGCTACCAAAAGCATGCATCTTTAACATTATGAAACATCCAATGCTGATTCTAAAAAGAGGCTGAGATAGTGGACAGCAGTTACGTATAGAGTTAAGGAAGGTAACTGTTGTTCATCCATCGTCGTCGATGAGGACCATGACACATTAGTCATTTTGAGGCTGGATGTGATGTGTTCGGAGATGACTGATCAGGCCAATTCAGACATGGAATGTCCTGGCACATACTGGACAGGCTTGTGTAGACACTGTAGTTGTTACGCTGGTGGCTCTAGACTTGCGCAGCTCGCGCTTAAGTTGTGCTCAGCAATACACCTTGCTTCATAAGCTTGACAGCTCTTGTGGATGAGGCAGCACCAGGTAGGGTCGTTTTGTGCCAGCGTTTCCCAGGTGATCGTGTCAATGTCAAGCGATTTCAGGGAGGCCTTGAGTGTGTCTTTGTAACATTTCTTCTGCCTTCCATGTGAGTGTCTTCCAGCAGAGAGTTCCCCAAAAAGGAGCTGCTTGGGTATGCACTCATCTGGCATACGGATGACATGACCTGCCCACCGGGTCTGCGCTCTCATCAGCAGTTTGTGGACTGATGGTAGACTTGCTCTAGAGAGAACCTCAGTGTCTGGTACTTTGTCTTGCCTTCTGAGGCGTAATATTCTGCGAAGACAAGTCATGTGGAAATGATTGAGCTGTCTTGCATGCCTTCGATACACAGTCCATGTTTCACAGGCGTACAGGAGGGTAGTGAGTACCACGGCGCTGTAGACCTTCGGTTTTGTTGCTGGGCTGATTCCTCGATGTTCCCAAACAGTGGAGCACAGTCTACTGAAAGCAGAACTTGCCTTTGCTATTCTGCAGTTAACTTCTGCATCAGTAGTCACTGCTTGGGAGAGGGTGCTGCCAAGATAAGTGAACTGGTCCACTGCCTGTAGTTTCTGCCCTTTGATTGTGATTATGGGTTCTGTGTACGGTGCATGAGGAGCAGGCTGGTGCATGACTTCAGTCTTTTTAATGTTGATGGTGAGCCCAAAGTTGTCACAAGCTGTGGAAAATTTGTCCATACTGACTTGCATCTCTGAGCCAGTTTACAGGGCGCAGTCATCAGCAAAGAGGAAGTCTCTCAGAATAGTCTCCTTCACTTTGGTAACAGATTGAAGTCGCCTCAGGCTGCAGAACTTCCCATCCACTCTGTGCTTGAGGCTGATTCCAGCAACGCTGTCCTGGAAGGCATCATTCAGCATGGCAGTAAACATTATGCTGAACAGTGTGGGTCCACCATCCAGTACTCTGGCCATCATACCATCATGGAACTGGCTGGCGTACCATCTGAATGGATTTGAGGGGGGTGGGGAGGGGAGGGGGGGGGGGGGGGGGGGCACAGCCAAACTTTGACATGATTCTCCACAGGCCTCATCGGTTTACAGTGTTGAAGGCTTTGGCGAGGTTGTGTAGAGCTCGTGATTCTGCTCCTGACACTTCCCCTGAAGTTGGTGCGCAGCAAAAATCATGTCAATAGTCCCGCGACCTTTGCGGAAGCCACACTGTGACTCTAGAAGTAGGCCCAGCTCCAGATGAGTGACCAGACGATTTAGCAGGACTCTTGCAAGGGTTTTTCCTGTGATGGAGAGCAGTGAGATTCCTCAGTGGTTGTTGCATACTTGCCAATTGCCCTTCCTCTTGTAGAAGTCTACGACGGAAGCATCTTTAAGTTCCTGAGGAATGGATCCTTGCTTCCAAAAGTACTGGAACAACTCAGTGATCTTCTCGATAAGTACTGGACCAGCAACTTTGTAGCTGTAACTAATATTGTGTTGAAGAGGCAAGCTTGGAGAAAGCTTTTGGAGGTATGAGAAATGCAGTAAAATGGATGGATTTGGCAAATTAGTTCTAAAGTGGCAGGTGAAATGGTTGAAGGCATTGCCACCAAGGCTGGGGCAGAGGCACAGACACAAAGTAGACCCAAAATTGCAAGATTGGAGACCAAGCGAATTTGGATTAAAAAGATTGCAAAAGTATAGTGGCACAAGATTGTGGTGCCAAGTTTGCACCTGTCAAAAATATCAATGCTTAATTTTTTCTTGAAAAGATAAAGGAGTACCAGATATTCACACCTGTTGAAAGCCACTCTGGAGGCTCGAATTGTTTTGTAATTTGAATTGTGGAACACTTCATCCTCTTGTCAGACCATGGCACATGTCTTTAGTTCTTTATCAGAGTGAAATATCCCCCAAAAAAGGCAAAGTTTTAAAAACAAAGGATTAGGCATTGAGCAGAAACTAAGCAAGGGTTGCAGAGAACTGCTTTTCTTTCCAATTCACTGTTGCTTTACTGTTTGTACCTCAGGGCATTTGGTACAATCTGGTAGTTCTCCTCAGGGTGCCACACTATAGACAAGAGGAATTATATCTCAATCTGGTTGTGATCAGATCTCTCAAGTGCAGACCAGAAATTAAATTTATCAGTAAAGGATGGACTTGCTTTCTTTTTAAAAAGTTGTTCATGGCAGTTGAGAGCAGAAAGGGAGGGTCATGCATTTTTTTTTTCAAGTTTTAATATCTGTAAAGAATGTTATCTTGATTATCCTGACCACTGCAGACTCAGTGGGCTGAATGGTTTCTTTCCGCACTGTGAGGATTCTGTGATTAAAAGGTGCAACTGGTATTCACACAAAGCCCCGTTGTGAAAGAACTGATTAGGAAGGTTGTGGAAACCATTCAACAATCACACAACCAACCCAGGCAAATATCACAACAAAGAATGGCCAAGTTTGGAAAAGTAAAAGCTCAGCACTTTTACAACCACAAAATATGTCAGTTATTCTTCCAAAGTGTTTGCGTAGCACTATTAAGTGTATTATATGTGCTTATGACAAGTTTGTCATTCTTATACAGAGTGAGAGCATTTTGCATGAAAACTTGTCAACAGAGGAAAGGGGAGTAAAAAAAAACTCGAGCATATAGTATACAGACACTTAGAAATGAGCTCAAAACATTGAAGGACAGAAATCCAGGGTTCTTAGTCATAAGCATACAATGATTGCACATATTTTGTTACTTTTCCCAATATCAAAAGGAACCAAAGATTTGTTTTGCAAAAAATGGCATTTAGGTATATATCATGTACACAATATTTGGACACATGGCACACTGTAGGAAAAGAGCCAAATTTCAAGAAATTTCAAAGTGCAGATTAATCAGTGTTAGGGCAGGGTGAGGAAATGAACTTCCATTACACAACTGACTTTAAAGATTATGAAGATTCCAAATACAACTCGCACTGTGGTCAAAATCGTACCACTGTTCACACTGGTGAGATTGGAGTGCCATTGAAGACCAGAGTTCCAGGCAGGGGATATGGAGAGATCCCAAAAGGAGGCAACAGAAAGATCCTAAGCAGAAGTCCCAGGTACGTGACAGACACGGATTCCAGTTAAGTTGGGGAAAAATAGAGGAGCAGGGAAAAAGACTCCAACCAGGAAAAAGACTGAGGTTAGCAGACTTTAAATGAAAAAAATATAAACATAGAAACTAGGGACAGCAGTAGGCCATTCAGCCCATCGAGCCTACAACACCATTCAATCTGATTGTGCTGCCAAATTCTCCGACCTCGCTGCAGCGGGAGCATGGCATAAGTGGGCATTAAGATGAGGCCTAGACAGCACCACTAGGTTGAGACTTTTTGACACAGGTAACCACACCATCCTCCCAACAAAGCTTCACTTCCACTGACAGAACCAAAATAATCGGACCTCAAATATCCTGGATAATTTAGGGGAAGTTAGTTTAAAAAATGCTTTTATTTTGAACACTGCTAAAAATCAAGCATCTTTTACAGCTCCAATAAGGGTTTTCAGTGGTTATTACAGCTGCCACCTTGGGGCCTTTCAAGATCACCAGTTTAGTGAGGGCTGGGGAGAAATTATTGTTATGAGCATGACAGGAATTGGATTCAAAGTGCTTCAACTCATCCCTGAAAGACCCTTTCCTATCAGTAGATAGAGAAGGCTTTCATTGATCAACCTGATCGGGATTGGTACCCGTGTTTTAAAGGAAAAGACCAGTCGTTAGCCAGACCTACCTTCTCATCCAGAGCAGAGGTTGAAGGCAGATCTCAGACCTCCCCCATGTGCGCAGTGAGGAAATGGCCTGTACATACACAATTCAGCAATTTTAAACTCTTTGGGCTGAGGAATGGTCGAGGGTGCCTGTGCATGGAGGAAAATGGAGCAAACACCCAGATCACATGACCAGGATTGGAGTGCTATTGAATACATGAGTTCCAGTCAGGGGATATGGAGAGCTCCCAAAAGGAGAGATGACAGAAGGCCCTAAACAGAAGTTCCAGGTATGGGACAGAGACAGATCCCAGTCAAGTTTGGGAAAAATAGAGGAGCAGGGAAAAGAAATCAGGTTAGCAGACTTTAAGTGAAAATATAAAAACATAGGTCATTCTGGCCTAAATTAGGTGACTTAATAGAGGCATATAAGATGATCAGAGGATTAGATAGGGTGGACAGTGGGAGCTTTTTTCCTCAGATGGAGATGGCTAGGATGAGTGGACATAGCTTTAAATTGAGGGGTGATAGATATAGGGCAGATGTCAGAGGTAGGTTCTTTACTCAGAGAATAGTAAGGGCATGGAATGCCCTGCCTGCAACAGTAGTGGACTCACCAACATTAAGGGCATTTAAACGGTCATTGGATAAACATATGGATGATATTGGAATAGCGTAGGTTAGACGGGCTTTAGATTGGTTTCATAGGTCGGCGCAACATCGAGAGCCGAAGGGCCTGTGCTGCACTGTAATGTTCTATGTTCTACAGAAACTAGGAGCAACAGTAGGCCATTTAGCCCATCAAACCTACACCAGCATTCTATCTGATCATGGTTGATCAACTAACTTAACACTATACTCCTGCTCTTTCCCCATACCCCTTGATACCTTTAGTGTCTAAAAGGGCTCATGTGAACTCTGGTTCTCAAAGTAGGCTCAGGAGAAACTCTGAAGATCGAAGATGGCAGCAGAAGGTTGTTGACTCTGTGCTGCAGGCTGTTGGAGCAATAGTGTTCTTCACAGCATGGCCAAAGAGCTGAAGCTATGATTGTGAGTTGGTAACCGAGTGCAGACTCAGGAATCCAGGAATGCAATCTTGGGAGAAGAGACTGAAACCCTGCAAGGTGGGCCGCTGGTGATTCTGTCTAAGTTGGAATGACTTTTGGAGGTTATATCCAGGATATATCTTCAAAAGGTGAGTATTGGAATTCTTCGTGACAGAGACAGAGCTTCAGTGAGATTGGCTGACTCTCTGGGAGGAATTCTCCCATTTTGAGACTAAAGCTGGAATTCCCTAACCTCGCCTGTGGTTGGGATCCTCCAATCCCACTGCAATGAATGGAGATTTAGCCGAGTGCCAAATTCTCCATTCTTGCTGGCAGCAGTGGCGAGCATACAACGTTAATAAATTCTGACCTAAATGTGGCGACAGATGTCTCTGGTGGTGCCTGTCCTGCTTACCAGAATAGCTGGAACCCGCACCAGATTCTGCAGTTAAAGCTATTAAATATGCACAGGTAGGTTCAGCTCCAACTTTCCTGTCTGATTCATCCAACCTCCCTCAGCTGATGGGTTCAAAGGTTCCAGTGTCACATTTAAGTACCAGTCCAGTACACTCTTATCACTCTCTCCAGACCACCTGTCTTCACCACAGTGGCACAGTGGTTAGCACTACTGTCTCGCAGCACCAGGGACCATCAGTTCCTGGCTTGGGTCACTATCTGAGCAGAATTTGCACATTCTCCCTGGACGGAATTTTCCCATCCCACCTGCCACAGGAATTGGAGAGGACGAGAGGTGAACAATGAAAAGGTCTGTTGACCTTGGGCAGGATTTCACGATTTCAGGACAAGCAAGTCCTTTAAATCATGCCTGATATGTCTGCACGGGTTTCCTCCCACAGTCCAAAAGATGTGCTGGTTAGGTGCATTGGCCGTGCTCAATTCTCCCTCAGAACAGGGGCCAGAGTGTGGTGACGAGGGGGTTTTCACACTAACTTCATTGCAGTGTGAATGCAAGCCTGCCTGTGACACTAATAAATAAACTTTAACTTTAAACTTCAGGATATCAGTAGCCCAGAGGGAAAAGGCTAACAGCCTCAAGAAATTTGCTCCTCAATTCAACCACTTTCTCCTCCAAACCCATCACCTGCTAGGTACCCATGCCCTCCTTGGGCCTCTACGCAGCATCTCTGGCGTCTTCATCCATCCCCTCTTAGTAAACAACGTGGTTTCCCCTTGATTCCTTGTTTTTCGTACAGCCTTGTTTTGGTCCAGCTTCCCTTCTCTCTGTCTTCCATTGTTCTTCACCCTCATCCACCTCCTTGCCCCTCTGTCTGCCATCGTGAGCCTCCACCCTATCCCACCTCCTTGCATAGCCTTCTTTCCATATTTCCCTCTTGTCTTCATAGGTAACTGTTTTAATAAGCGGGCACATGAACCCAAATAGCATTCACACTACCTGCCAGTGAGATGACTGACCTGCCATTAACCTGCCATTGGGAGAACTGCAACACAATTCTACACCAGCAGGTTTCTGACATTTTAGTTCCTATCAAATTCTCTGTGCTTGCCCTCTTCGCAGACAGACCATATGACATAGGAGCAGAATTAGACCATCGAGTCTGCTCCGCCATTCAATCATGGCTGATTTTTTTCTCATCCCCATTCTCCTGCCTTTTCCCATAACCTCTGATCCCCTTATCAATCAAGAATCTTTCTATCTCTGTCTTAAAGACACGCAATGACCTGGCCTCCGCAGCCTTCTGCGGCAAAGAGTTCCACAAATTCACAATTTTCTCGTTGAAGAAGTTCCTCCTCATCTCTGTTTTAAAGGATTGTCCCTTTAGCCTGAGGTTGTGCCCTCTGGTTCTAGGCAGGTTGGGAGAATTCCACCCTCCATGTTTATTGACATCTGGGTAGGCTTTTAAGAAACCTGTGCACATTGATCACATCTTCCATTTATTATTAAGTGTGGTGCATTCATCCACAGTTTGCCTATTAAATCATATGTACTTCCTTGACTTTGAATGTTAGAGTATTAGACAGATACAGTAAATGGTTTTATCTTTCTGGCCTTGTATAGTGAAGCTTATTTCTCTTTGTTCAAAACCCATGCAATCTTGTGGCTTTATTCCATTAGCAAGTATCTTGAATCTCAAATTTTGCATCCGTTAATCAAAACATTATTGGCCCCTACTTAATCTAACCAAAAACCTGGGGGTCTGGTCAAGGTTCATAACAATGCATCTAATTCTCTTTGCAGCGCAATTTTTCTTGGGGTCTTTTTAAAGGCTATCAAATATACCACTTAGCTTATGGTATCATAGATGCATACAAAATTCTGCATTTTTGTTGTAGCAATCTGCAAAAGTGACAAATATGCTTGTCATGTGTGTCTGTTACCATGATATACATAGGAATGAATACATCTTCCCTTCATTTTCCCTCGCACTAAGTTTTGTCTCAAATAGCATTTGTACTCTTTGCTTATTGAAGTTAGTTGACTGAAAAATTCAACAAAGACCAAAATCGTGTCAAAAATGAGAGATTTTGAAATGAGGGGAAGAAAATGACAGAATCTCATGAAAAAATGCTTTATAAAATAGAAATCACATGGAGATAGAGGGTTGATAGCCATGGGCCTGGTGTTAACAAACAAGCCTTTCTGAAAAGCTAGAATTAGGATTGGTTGTTAGAAGGTTTTCTAGTGAACTGGATTTTGCTGTTATAAGAATAAGCACTTGTTGTTATTAGAGGTTAATTTCACAGCAACTTCAAAGGTGGTGAGATGGTAGATAGATTCGCCTTTGATGAAGAAGGCCATTGCTGGTATTTCTGTGGTACAAATGTTACTTGCTACTAGTCCAAGACTGAATGTTGACAAGGTCTTCTGCAAGTGATAATGGGCTGCTTCAGCATCTGAGGAGTCACAAAATGGAACTGAACATACTTCGGGTGTTCTGATGGAGGAAGATCACTGATAAAGCAACTAAAGATAGTTGGACCTATGTGCCAGGTTAAGAAATTCCTGTAGCGATGTCACGGGGCTGAGATGATTCACCTTCAACAAGCATGGCTATCTTTCTTCCTGTGAACTATGATTAGCCAGCAGGGCATCTCGACCTTGATTTTGTCAGAGTTCAATTTTAGCATCATAGAATCCCTACAGTACAGAAGGAAGCCACTCGGCCCATCAAGTCTGTAATGACCACAGTCCCACCCAGACCCTATTCCCATAACCCCACTCATTTACCCTGGTAGTCCTCCTGACACTTGGGTCACTTTAGCACGGCCAATCAATCTAACCCGTACATCTTTGGACTGTGGGAGGAAACTGGAGCAGCTGGAGGAAACTCATGCAGACATGAGGAGAACGTACAAACTCCACACAGGCAGTGACCCGAGGCCGGAATTTAACACAGGTGAGGTATCAGTGCTAACCACTGTGCATCAAGCCACTGAATGTGGCTTCTGATGCCACATTCGGTCAAATGAATTGATGCCAAGGACAGTCGCCTCTGAAATTCAGCTTTTGTTATCCATTTCTGCAGCAAGGCTGAAATTGGGTTTGAAGCCAAGTGGTCCTAGTAGAACCTGAACTGAACACTGGTGAGCATGTTATTGGTCAGCAAGTGCCATGTGACTGCAAATGTTAATGATACCTACCATCACTGATGATTGAGAGTGGACCAGTGGGGTGATAACTGCTGGCTGGATTGGATTTGTTTTAAGCAATGTTTGAAGCTCCTCTCAAAAGGCACATTGCCTTAAACTCAGCCAAGGACCAATATTTCCAAACCATTCCCTGAGCCCAGAATCAATGGTGTTTTCATTGAATGATAGAAATCCCAGCACAAGTCCCTGATGCTGCTGCTCTCTCCTGTGACCTGAATTGCCTCTACAAAGATCTTCTCACACTCCTCATTCTCAAATATACATCCCACACCATTATGAAACAACACGGCATCTACCATTTCGACAAGGGCAAAAATGGGCCCAGGACAGGATTAGCACATGTACATTTGCAGAAACAGCTGACCATTTAAAGTAGCAGCTACCATCTGTTGTGTGATTTTGGTGACCGAGACGTGTGAAACACCATGTGTGCAGGCTTAGCCAGTCAGCAGCAACTCTATGCTTTGTGAACCCTTTGGGGAGATAGGATACCCCTCTGGATATTATCCTGGGACACTTTGGATGGTCAGGTGCCCCTTGGGAGAACTCAGGTTTTCCCTGGGATTGTTAAAAGTGGGCATGAATGTACATAAAAAGTGCATAAACTCACTGTCAAGTTCATTGGAACAGCGTCAAAACAAACCATCAAAGGTAATTGTCAAGTGTTGGGTCGGGTTGGTGGAGATGGGATCAAATCCCAACTCTGGGAGTGAAAGTCCGGACCATAGCTCATGTGCCCACAACTGAAATTAATTTCTCTGTTCCTCTCCCAGTGCTATTCAGAGTCAAGTCCTTGCTGCTGGGAGAATGCTGGTCCCAAAGCTACTCCCAGAATATTTGACAATCTCCAGTCCTGCAACCTCTAAACACTTTCTCTGCCAGGATCACCAGTAGTGAGTCCCTCGTCAGTCTCTCTAATGCACATTCTCCAGTCACCATCATTCCCTCAACCCCCATCGCTCCCTTGGCCTCCATCGATGTCCCAGTCTCCTTCCTCCTTCCCCATTCCATTTTTGAGCCAACCCCCAATCCCAGTGCTTCCACTATTTCAGGCTCCATCCTACTTCATTTCAGAGACACCACTGCCCGCATTCCCCTACCCTGCCAAAAGTCTGCACTCTCCTTCACACTCTAATTGTAGGCAAAGCAAAAAACTCAGCACACTTTGTACATAAAAAAAAAGAAACCCAGGAAAAGTCTGAAGTATTACTGACTGTTTCAAATCCATAAAATGCACACCACAGCAGTGAAGCATGAGTTAATGCCTATGTCACTGCTCCTCTGCACAGAGAAGCTCACAACAGGGACCAGCTAGGCACGTCCCAACGAGAAAGCAAGGAGAAATTACCAAGGAGGATGAGCCACAAGGATAATCCTGCTTATATCTTCAAGAAATAAACGAGACAAGATAAACATTACTAGGTTTGACAGTCAGATTCTGCTCAGCATCAAACTTAGAAGAGGGACGGTGAAAATGCAGTCGAGATTTAACACTGAGAGCAGTGACTGTATAGATTGAACTGCACTGTAACAGAAGCAGTGGAAGCTGATTACATCAGCAATCCTAATGCAGTGAATCTCTTTGTGGCTGGCAAGACAGAGGAATTGTCGGAGGCTTTCAGGCAGTCCATCTTTCGCTTTAGGGCACAGCTCATGTCGGTTGAGACAGAAGAGATGAGGGAACAAAGCAAAGGAATTTATTGACAGACAAAAAACACGAGGATGAAAGTTGGCATTTCTGGTTGTAAAAAAAAAATCAACCATGACACACAAAGAGTGACTGCAGGAAGCGAAGTGCTCTGAGACAAGGTGATGATCCAGATTTGTTACCAGCAACTAACAGTCTCATCACAATTTTCTTCTAAACTTGGCAGCTTTGAGCAAGTAGATGGCTAAGGACAGAGAGGGGTCATATTAGTCATCTCAGATTTGGTGAAGGGAATCATGTTATTTATTATGCCTTGAAGGCAACCCAGCTATTCAACCGTATCACACAGAAACTAATAAAGTCTTGTGAACCATTGACTGCTGCGAGATTCACGCTCAATTCAAGTTGAACATGAAGTGTTTTTTGTTATGACTCAAAAAACCTATTACTTGGTATCAGTATCAGTGTGCACAGGCCATACTTGATGTCTGACTAAATTAATATGGCAATTAATCAATGAATTCATTTACAATGGTATAGTCAACAAGCATGATTTCCTAACAGTGAGTAAAAAATACATCAAGTCTTTAGTATTACACTAGACATTTCCCCACAGATACCATAGGATGAATCCTGACAGTTAAAGTCAATATGCTTTGTTTTATCCAGTGAACATTTTACCATAGAAACCAAGATGATCCCAGGTTTGATCCAGAGTCTCCCAAATTATCAGTCAAAGTAATGCTAGTGCCACTATTACAATTCAATCAGTAGCTTTGTGGAGAAAGGCTACAACCACAGTCCCCACTCCTGATCACTGGGGCGGCATGGTGGCATAGTGGTTAGCTCTGCTACCTCACAGCGCCAGACACCAGGGTTTGATTCCCCGTGCGGTCACTGTGTGGAGTTTGCACACTGTGTCTACGTGGGTTTCCTCTGGGCACTCCGGTTTCCTACCACAGTCCAAAGATGTGCAGATTAGGTGAGCTGGCCGTGCCAAATTCTCCCTCGGGTGTATCCGAACGGGCGGCGGAGTGTAGCGACTATGGGATTTTCATAGTAACTTCATTGCAGTGTTAATGTAAGACTACTTGTGACTAATAAATAAACTTTTTTACATGTGAACATCTATTTTGATATTTTGCATTTATTCTACCACAAGCCAAGGCAAATGACCGAAGCTGACAACAGGTTTCTGTAGGGAAATCAAGAGAGTATGACCAGAAGGCTGCAGTGGTTTTTAAGGAGTGAGCAGTGATGAAGCAAGGTGGTTAGTTTTTTCAGAGGAAGCTCCAGAGAGGAGGACTAGAAAGACTGCCATGACCGATGGGGCAGAGGAAGGGTAGGAAGAAATAAACGTCATGGACCGTTAACACAAGACTGTGAAAAATGCAAAATGAATGTATATTTTTCTTTCTTTCCTTATTGCAACACCTTCCTCACTAGTATCACAATCTCCAAATGTTCCATAACTGTGCCTGACTTGTATTAATTACTCTTGCTCCTAATTTATATTTTTGCACATTCGTATGTTCGTAAACAACTTTGGAGTAACAACAGAGAGGTGCAAGCCCATTGGGAGCTGGAGCTAAATCTGGACTGCCTCAAAGACTTCGGGCAGGACTTTACAGCTTCATTCATCCCAAAACCGTAAAGTACTGCCCAAGGTTAACGGACCTTTCTGTGGTCCGCCCTTCGCTTGCTCCGATTCCCGCGGCGAGTGGGACAGTAAAATTCTGGCCTATAAATTTTATAACTTAAATATCATAATTCTGAAGAGAATGAAACACAATGTATAAATGGGGCCACGGGGATATTGGCAAAATACTGACAGAGGGTCATCTAGACTCAAAACATTGGCTCTATACTTTCTCCGCAGGTGCTGTTAGACCTGCGGAGATTTTCCAGCGTTTTCTGTTTTTGTGTCATGGAGATATTGGTTGTGTTACAACATATTGACGTGTTTATTTTCTTTAGTTGAGAGTATTAATTACCTACTAAGTAATGTCTATTCAATACTCATTTTTGTTTGTTACATTAAAAGCCTTCATTAAAGTCAGTCACTAGGAATTCAAATCTCTTAAGTCTTCACAAAGATTGTAACAAAATAAATGACCAGATAACCAGTTTTAGTCATGTTATTTGAAAGATCATCACTGATTAGGTCAGAGGGAACTCCACCAAACCTAGAAGTGTATGAAAATGAGTTTCAGAATCAGAAGTAAGTTCGATATTGTGCAGAGAGCAATGCTGCAAAGGTACAAGTGTTTAAAAGCAATATGCTGAAGATGTTGGAAATCTGAAATAAAAACAGAACATACTGGAAATGCTCAGGAGATCTGATAGTATCTGTGGAGCAACAAACAGAATTGAGTCAAACACAAATCTTCACAATTGAAGGTAGAAATGTAATGGGTTGAGTGCTGTAGAAAGTGGGGTGGGATGGAGGTGTGGGGGGAAGAAGAACAAAAAGGGAAGATGTGGAATGTGTAGAGTGCATGAGAGATTAAATGACAAAGATGTCATGGGACAAAAGGTAAAGTGACTACTAATAGACATAACAAAGAAACAAAGCATTGGTCTAGAGTGAGTGTGAATAACAGAATAATGTACAGCTCTGTATGAAAGCAAAGGTCTGAAAAACAAAATTCAGACTGGCACGTAGCAAAAAAAAAATCAAAATAAGGACAGGAGTTGATTGCTTGAAATTCTTGAACTCAATGTTGAGTCCTGAAGACTGTAAATTGCCTGGAAGTAATTATCTTACTTTTTGTATTGGATCAGAGATTGTCATTCAGCTCTGGGTTGAACAGGACACCAAGTTTGTACATTCTCTAGTTCAGACTAAGTGGGCATGACAATGGGGCAGTTACAAATTACAGTAAGTTTGGTGAGTAGCTTGCTGACAATTGCCATTAAACTGAAACATTTACAATAATTGCAAGGACAAGGTTTCGGAGGGAAAGTGGCACCACATCTCAGCAAGTACTCAATGCCTTCAGAAGGAGGGTGTGCAATACTGAACGATGATGATGCAAAATAAGGGACAGTGTTCTTTTACCTGCTCTTTAAGGCGTTCCTGTTGCCCCATGATTGCATTTGCATGATGGGGATATTTCTGTTTCAGATGTTCCAAAAAAGCCTCTCTTTTCCTATCCATCTCCGACGGTTGCATTCCCAATATTTCTTTAGAACTGCGAGCTCCACCTACAGTGTGCCTTCGTGGGATGTTTCGGGCAATTTTAGTATTTGAACCATGGTTATTTCCATTGGCAAGATTTTGCTTTGCTTTAATGCGCTCAGCATCATCTGTTGACGTTACACGCAAATTTGTCTTCCCTTGATCTGAAAAAATGAAAGAAACAAGAGTTAAGAAATTAAGCAAGAACACTTTCATTTTCTTCCAGTCACAATGTACTTGTTTTTTGTTCCGTCCTTTACATTTGGCTAGAACTCTCACCACCTATGCATTCCAAGAAGACTGCTGTGTTTGTGACATCCTGGTCTGCTCTACTATTGGTGTCAACACTCATGTCCCTTTCTGTGGTTCCTTCCTGTATGAGCACAAGGAATGCAACACCTTCCCTCCTCCCTTCCCATTATTTATGGCCCCACACAACATCTTGGGGGGAGTAGATATTTACTTGCATTTCTTTTAATATCCTGCATTCACTGATCACAAAGCAGTCTCCTCTACACAGGTGAGAAAAAAACGCTGATTGAGTGGACACAGAGAAACCGTTCACTCATGAAAGAATAGAATCATAGAATCCTACAGTACAGGAGATGGCCATTCGCCCATCAAGTCTGCACTGACCACAATCCCATCCAGGCCCTATTCCTGCAACCCCACATACTTACACCACTAATCCACACTAGGGTCAATTTAGCTTGGCCAATTCACCTAACCCTCACATCTTTGGACTGTGGGAGGAAACCTGAGCACAGACACGAGGAGAATGTGCAAACTTCACACAGGCTGAAATCGAACCGGAGTCCCTGACGCTGTGAGGCAGCAACGCTCACCACTGTGCCACCATGCCGGACCAAACTGTTCTTTAAGGCATTCCTGTTGTCCCATGATTGCATTTGCATGATGGGGATATTTCTGTTTCAGATGTTCCAACAAAAAACTCTTTTCTCTATCCATCTCCTATGGTTGCATTCCCAATATTTCTTTAGAACAGCCTCTCTGAAAAGAAGAATGCGCAGGTTGATGGGGTAAAGGTGAGTTGCTCTTTTGGATGTCAGTGCGGACACGATGGACCAATGGCCTCCTCCAGTACAGTAACAATTTTATGAATCATCAGCCTCGTTCAGCCTTAAATATAATCCCCACTTGGGATTGTCTTTAAGGTAAAATGAAGGGCATCACATGACCCGCTATTGCCACTTTTCATCTTGTACTAATGAGGACAGACACAAGAACACCAAATTTCAAAGGGAGCAACAATTTATGCTGCATGAGAAAAAGGTGTTGATTGGTTGGCAAGTGGACTCTGATTGGTCAAGGGGTTGCCACTGAGAATGCACCAGTGAACAGTTAACCCCAAGCTTTTCTTTAAATTCAGAAATGGCATGTCAACTGTATTTGTTCTAGATGTTGCCATGGGGACTGCACCAAGGAACATGCGTTGCCTATGCTCCTGTTTAACTGACAGAGGACAATGCCTGGACATATTCTTAATGTTTGGGTTGAGCCCAAGCACACGTAGGTGAGCCACATTGAAAAGTCCACTAATAAATCTTAAATTGTTTGTTGGTATATTTTTTCATACACTTGGGATTATTCATTAAGTTATGTACAGTCACAGCTAACATTAGTCACTACGTTTTGGAGTTTTACAAGCATGGGTTAGTTAGGAACAGTCAGTATTCTGCCTTCAGTGAACAACGAGGGATTGTGCTATTTGATAGTCACTGGGCCATATAGCTTTCATACCAGACATCACACTAACACTGAAATCCATGTACCACATTACTCTTTTGAGTGGTAGATAGTATGTTATTTTGGTTTGATGACAGCATTCTGTTAGTGGAGAAGATTATTTATGTTGTTGCTGCATGACAGCAGTCACTAGCTTTACCTGTTAGTCAAATTTTTGAGATTCCCTATACTTCCAGGTATAGGGCTGGACACTGGACACTAAGATGGGCTGGACACTTTTCACTTTTCAGCCCTTTGGAGTTTCTCATGGTCTTGGGCAGAGCAGGAGCCATACCAACCAGAAAAAATGCTTTCTATGGGGCATCTATAAAAGTTAATGAAGTTCATAGCAGACTTGCCAAACTGCCTTTGTCTTTTGAGAAAGTATTGGCTTTGGTGGGCTTTCTTAACTATAATGTCGGCATGGAGGGACTGGGAAAGGCTGTTGGTGATCTGGACATTTAAAAACCTGAAGCTTCAACCATTTCTACTTTGTCTTCACTGATGTAGACAGAGGCATGTCCTCTACTGCACTTCCTCAAGTCGATGACTATCTCCTTCATTCTGTTGACATTGAGGGAGAGTATATTGTTGTCGCACCAGTTCACCTGATTCTCTATCTCTTTCCTATACTCTGTCTCATCATTGTTTGAGATCCGACCCACTACAGTGGTGTCACCAGCACACCTGAAAATCGAGTTGGAGGGAAATTTGGTCAGCCATAGGTGTATAAGTAGTATAGTAAGGGTCTGAAGTATAGAAGTATACTGACTTGTGGGGCACCGATGTTGAGGATGATCGTAGAGGTGGTGGCGTTGCCTATCATTACTGATTGCAGTCTGTGGATTTGGAAGTTCAGGTTCCAGTCGCAGAGGGAGGAATCGAGGCCAGGCCACGGAGTTTGGAGGTGAGTTTCATAGGAATAATGGTGTTGAAGGCTGAGCTGTAGTTGAGGAGTCTGATATAGGTGTCTTTGTTATCTAGATGTGATGTGGAGACGCCGGCATTGATCCAGGGTAAGCACAATAAGAAGTCTCACAACGCCAGGTTAAAGTCCAACAGGTTTATTTGGCAGCACAAGCTTTTGGAGTTTCGCTCCTTCATTAGTGAGTGAGGATTTGTGTTCACAAACAGGGCATTTACAGACACAAACTCAACTGATTTCCTGTAAAGACTCGCATTCCAACTGTTATCTTGTAAAATAAGTTTGTGTCTGTATATGCACTGTTTGTGAGCACAAATCCTCACTCACTTGGTGAAGGAGCAAAACTCCAAAAGTTTGTGATGCCAAATAAACCTGTTGGACTTCAACCTGGTGTTGTGAGACTACTTACTTATCTAGATGTTCCTGGGTTGAGATGGCATCTGCTGTGGGCTTGTCACGACAGTAGACGAACTGTGGTGGATCCAGCCAGTCTGGGAGGCCAGAATTGATTCGTGCCATGACTAACTTTTTGAAGAACTTCATAATGATGGATGTCAGAACCTGGGGACCAATGGGGGAGCGGGGGGAGGGTCACCCTGATAAGTGCAGGTTTTTGTACTTAGTCATCCTGGGTGCTGATTACAGCTATGAGGCTACAAGCCTCTGCACAATTTTAATCTGCAAATAAATGAGTTGCGTTTCCCCTAAACTGGTGAATGAGCCTCTTTTCAATGGGCTTGCTTTTACCATTCAGGTCTCATGAGATACTGCTCCAGTTTAAACAGTAACCATGCTTTGTACCAGAAAATTGGTGATGGATCCTGGCAATTTATTAGCCTGCGCTATCTCTTCCAGTGATCTTACATTTGGCCCTTTGCAGTTTGCATTCAACGACCAAAATCAAGAACTGACTATTTATAGAAATAGCGAATGCTCTACAATTAAGAGACTAGAGACTGGTCAAAAATCACAAATAACTTCAATAGGTTTACTGACTTCCACTCTCAGTTCTTAACATCCCATTTGGCTAACCACTGTCTGATTCAGTATATATCTGAATCTGTTCACTCTAAGTTAGTTGTTATTTGTGTTTTAAGTGAGCAGTTAACCATTTTGCCAACCCGTCCTGCTTAAATCAGATCCATTAGATGGCAAAGGAATCAGCTGAGTTCACTGCTGAGGACTCCCGAATGTTGGTGCTGCAACAAGTATTTATTTTGGCCTATCAACCTGAACATGTTACTTTTCCACTGATCCAATTTCGCAGCTCAAAATGAACGTCACTACTGGGATCCAATGTCATGTGTCATGAGGCTATGACCCTTTTTTTTTGAAAATATGACGTTTAACTTTTAACTAATTGGAAATTTTCCAATTTGAACTGAGCAAGCTGTTTCAAAATGCAGGGCTGTTTTCGAAGGTGAAGGAGGGAAACAAACTAATCACACTTTCCTGGAGTGCAGAGAGAAAGATATTTTCAATAATCCAGACACTATCAAGAATTATAAATGTCTAAGGGTGAAACATTAAAATGTATAGTATTAGATATTGAAACAATGGCTCCCACAGAGACGCACCCAAAGCTCTTAGAAATACACAATGGATAAAGTATTTAAAATCATGGTTGTCCAGCCACCAGAGAGAGATTGCAAGTGACACATGCAGTGTCAGGTAAATCAGAGGAAACAGACAGAAGGGTGTTCTCTCTTCCTCTCTTTTGCAAAAGCCTGGTTCTAACAATGAACGGAGATTCAAATAATAATAATAATAATTATAACAACTTTTACACAAGAACATAAGAAATAGGAGCACGAGTAGGCCATCTAGCCCCTCGAGCCTGCCCCGCCATTCAATAAGATCATGGCTGATCTGTCGTGTCTCAGTTCCACATTCTCGCCCTCTCCCCATAACCCTTAATCCCCTTGCCTATCAAAAACCTACCAACCCGCGTCTTAAAAATATTGAGCGAGGCAGCCTCCACCACTTCAACAGGCAGAGGATTCCAGAGATTCACCACCCTTTGAGTGAAGAAGTTCCTCCTCAACTCCGTTCTAAACCGCCCCCCCCCTTTATCTTGAGGCTGTGCCCTCTAGTCCTACTGTCCTTTCTGAGCGGGAAGAGCCTCTCCACCTCTATCCTATCCATCCCATTCAACATCTTATACGTCTCAATGAGATCTCCCCTCATTCTTCTAAACTCTAACAAGTACAAGCCTAGTTTATTCAGCCTCTCCTCATAGTTCAACCCCCTCAACTCCGGAATCAGCCTAGTAAACCTCCTCTTCACTCCCTCCAAGGCCAAAATATCCTTGCGTAAGTGCGGCGACCAAAACTGCACACAGTACTCCAGCTGCGGCCTCACCAATGCCCTATACAGCTGCAGCAAGACCTCTCTACTTTTATATTCAATCCCCCTCACTATGAAGGCCAGCATCCCATTTGCTTTCCTGACCACCTGCTGCACCTGCAGGCTGGGTTTTTGCGACTCATGCACAAGGACCCCCAGGTCCCTCTGCACCGTCGCATGCTGCAGTTTTTCACCCCGTAAGTAACAGTCCTTCTTACCATTATTCCTACCAAAGTGGACAACCTCACACTTGCCAACATTAAATTCCATTTGCCAGTTCTTCGCCCATTCGCCCAGCCTATCTAGATCCTTCTGCAGACTCTCCACACCCTCCGCACAATTTGCCGTTCCACCAATCTTGGTGTCATCAGCAAATTTCGACGCCATACACTCGGTTCCCTCCTCCAGATCATCTATATAAATGCTAAATAGCTGAGGCCCCAGCACCGACCCCTGGGGCACTCCACTAGTCACCAACCGCCAATCCGAATAGCACCCATTGACCCCCACTCTCTGCCTCCTATCTGACAGCCAATCCTCTATCCACGCTAACACCCTACCCCCAACTCCATGCCCCCTTACCTTCTGGAATAACCTATTGTGAGGCACCTTGTCAAACGCCTTTTGAAAATCAAGAAACACCACATCCACCGGCTCTCCTCTATCCACCGCCCTAGACACATCCTCATAGAACTCCAATAAATTCGTCAGACACAACTTCCCCTTAACGAAACCATGCTGTGTCTGCTCTACCAAACAATTCTCCTCAAGATGCCTCGCTATTTTCTCCTTGATCACGGATTCTAACATTTTTCCTACAACAGACGTTGAACTAACCGGCCGATAATTCCCCGCCTTTTGCCTGCCACCCTTCTTAAACAACAGCGTAACATTAGCCGTTTTCCAATCTTCCGGCACTTCCCCGGAATCCAGTGACGTTTGGAAAATAATCACCACGGCATCCACTATCACCTCCGCCATTTCTTTCAGAACCCTTGGATGCATTCCATCCGGTCCTGGGGACTTGTCCACAATCAGTCCCTCCAGTCTGTCGAGCACCACCTCTCTAGTAACAATAATGTCATTCAGGCCCTCCACTCCTACCATCTTTCCATCGCTAACACCCGGCAAATTATTCACGTCCTCCTCCGTGAAGACCGAAACAAAAAAGTTATTCAAGGCCTCAGCCATTTCCCCATCCCCTACCACTAAGTCCCTCCTCTCATCCTCTAAGGGTCCAACATTCACCCTAGCCAGCCTCTTCCTTTTTATGTATTTATAAAAACTCTTGCTATCCTTTTTTATATTAAGCGCTAGCCCAGCTTCATAGTTTATCCTACCCTTCTTTATCAACTTCTTTGTCATTCTTTGTTGACATTTAAACCTCTCCCAATCCTTTTCTCGCCCACTACTCTTAGCTACTTTAAACGCATCCGCTTTCAATTTAACACTTTCCTTTACCTCCTTCGTTATCCACGGCTGATTATCTCTCCTCCTACGATCCTTTTTAATCATCGGAATAAATTTCTGCTGAGCACCAAGAAAGATCTCCTTAAAGATCCTCCACTGTTCCTCAGCAGACCTACCTTCCAACGCGCTCCCCCAATCAACATTCACCAATTCCTCTCTCATCCTACCATACTCCCCTCTGTTCAAACAAAGGACACATGTCCAGGAACCCACTTTCTCCTCCTCCATCTGCATCAGAAACTCCACCATACAATGATCACTCTCCCCAAGAGGATCCTTCACCACAAGGTCCCTAATTCTACCCGCCTCATTACATAACACCAGATCCAAGATAGCTCGCTCCCTCGTCGGCTCCAACACACACTGTTCGAGGGAACCATCCCGGCAGCATTCCAAGAACTCCTCCTCAAGCCCACCGCGTCCAACATGGGTCGACCAATCAATATGTAGATTGAAATCCCCCATAATTATCGCCGTCCCATTCCTGCACGCCGCACTTATTTGCGCGTTAACAGCCCGCCCCACCTCCAGATCATTATTTGGGGGCCTATAAACGACACCCACCAGCGTCTTCCTCCCTTTGCTGTTCCTAATCTCCACCCACAACGATTCCACTTTCTGCTCTTTGGTTCCTATATCATCCCTTACTACCACTCTGATGCTATCCTTAATCAGCAGAGCTACGCCTCCCTCTTTTTCCTCCTGCCTATCCTTCCTAAACTTTTTTATGAAAAAAAGCTAACCCAAATTGATCCCAGCATTTTAAAATCTATGTCTCAAAGGCAATCAAAAGACACTTATTTGTACATTATTTTCCCTCTTCTGGTGTGCAGAAAAGTATTGTGTATGTGCGCCCATGTTCAAAATGAGGACCAAATATTTGACATCATGATTTTATTATATTTCTTGGATTTCGTCGTCAATAAATTTGCCTTTTCTTTGATTCAAGAAAACCTTGTTTGATTGGCTCCATACTGTCCACAGCTTGAACTGATAAATACATTCTAGTTTGGAAAAGTATAACCCCACGGAAAAAAAACTTAATCCTATTTATGACCAACCAAGGAGATTGAATAGAGGGTGACACTTCACCCCCTTCTCACCCAGTCAAAACACTTGTTAAAAATTTGCAAATTAAAATCAAAGGAATTCCTCCATTTCCAAACTGCGACATCAAAAGTGTCAATTTGAGAAACTAATATGAAAATCCGAAGTCTATAAGGCAAAGCAGCAACAGGTTTAATAAGGCTGAAAGAGGAGACAAGTTAGACCAGAAACTGTTGGATGATACAAAGCTTGGGTTCTGAAATCATGAAGATTAAGAGCAAAGCAAGCTAAGGCTCCACAGTATTGAGAACTTGAAATAAATTATATAAAAGTTGGCCACTCTGTACAAAACTAATTTCAAACTACTGAAGAGATAAGAAGTTAAAGAATGCACACGAGGACATATTCAGAGCTTAGATAAAAGAAGTTCAGTGTAGTACTGACAACGGAAGTGAGCATAACATAGAGAACAAGAAAATGTAATAATGTTAACTTGTTAAAGGATGTGTGAGCAAGATTGCCTGTCAGCCCAGCTATTGTTGTATCCATTCAGAAAGATATGGAGGATACTAAAAATAATTTTGAAAGGCTTGGTCTTCCCAATATTAACAGCTGATGAGGAATAAAGATGAACCTAGGCACGAGAGGAAACAGCTTGAAAAATAACAGTGCTGTGGATTTGCAGTTAAAGTAGGAGGAAATAATCAAGCGCAAGAACACTGAAAGAGGGCAAGGTGGTGGTAATTGTTGGTTATTTCTGTACGGAACATCAGCAACATCAGTCTTTAACAAAGTTGAGTGAAACATGGTTTCTAAAAATTCATTTTACTGGATTTGGGCTAGGCCAGCATTTATTGCCCATCCCTTTTTGTCTTTGAGAATGTGGTGGTTAGCTGCTTTCTTGAATCACTGCAGTCCAAGGTTTTACACCCTCAGGCTTACATTGCCTTCCTGTAGGAAAAGCACTAGTACACAATAGTGATTCAGCCAAACATTGCAAGATCATTCTAACTTCACCTCTGATGATTTTATTTCTTAATATCACAAGTAAGGCTTACATTAACACTGCTATTAAGTTACTATGAAAATCCCCTGGTTGCCACATTCCGGTGCCTGTTCGGGTACACTGAGGGAGCATTTAGCATAGCCAATGCACCTAACCAGCACGTCTTTCGGACTGTGAGAGGAAACCGGATCAGCCGGAGAAAACTCATGCAGGCACGGGGAGAATGTACAGACTCTGCACAAACAGTGACCCAAGCTGGGAATCGAACTGGGTTCCTGGCGCTGTGAGGTAGCAGTGCCAACCACTGTGCCATTGAGTTTCGCCCTGGATGAAGGGTCATCCAGACTTGAAACATTAGCTCTGGTCGTTCTCCACAGTTGCTGTCAGGCCTGCTGAAATTTTTCAGCATTTTAAGATTCCAGCATTGCAGATAGAGGAGGTGAATGATCAGAGCAAGCGGAAAACAGGGCAGAAAATAAGCTATCAACTACGACAGAATGAATTGAGGGAAGCAGATAAGACACAATCATACATTTGAGAGAATTTAAGAGTTTTGGAGATATCTGAGGCAAGGATTGATGATTTAACAAGCCGGCAGTCAGACAGAGGGGCATAACATTGAAGCAAGAACCATACTTAAAATTGTAACAGATCAGAATTCCGAAGAGATAGTTAAGTTTAATTTCCGAAAAGTACTGAGAAGCCAACAGAGCAGTGAGCAATTTAAAGAGTCAAAGGGGAAATCTTAAGGATAGGAAGCTAAACAAGTTTTCAAGAAGAAATGAGTCAGGAGTAAGGGAGATTGCAACAATGACATAACATACAAGTGCATTCAGGGGCACATATCTGGAAGATGATGGGAGGATTACCGCGTGAAAGGCTAGCTTTTTGTTGAGGAATAACAGTTAAAGCAGAAATAAAGGCAAGAAATTGTGCATTTAGTTTTGGGCAGCATGGAGACATTGGAAAAATTAATGTTTCTAGCTAATGGAATTTTTATCAGACTAGAGGATGGTTTGTACTGGCACTCTTGCTTCTCTTGATATATCATGATCCACATCTCAGTGTAAAGAGTAAAATTTCCAAATCTGCAGGTGAAACAAAACTTGGAAGCATTGTGAACCCTGAGGATAATAGTGCAGAATTACAAAAAAACATAGACAAGTTGGAATTGGGAGGTTAAGTGGCAGATTAAATTTAACGGGAAGAAATGTGAAGTGATTCAGTTTGATGGAAAGAACATTGAAAGACAATATAGAATAAAGGTACAATTCTTTGATTTGATCTGATTTATTATTATCACATGCATTAGTATGCAGTGAAAAGTGTTGTTTCTTGTGCACTATAAAGACAAAGCATACCGTTCCTAGAGAAGGAAACGAGAGAGTGCAGAATGTAGTGTTACAGTCATAGCTAGGGTGTAGAGAACGATCAACTTAATGCGAGGTAGGTCCATTCAAAAGTCTGATGGCAGCAGGGAAGAAGCTGTTCTTGAGTTGGTAGTAAGTGACCTCAGACTTTTGCATCTTTTTCCCAACAGAAGAAGGTGGAAGAGAGTAGGTCCGCGGTGAGTGGGGTCCTTAATTATGCTAGCTGCTTTACCAAGGAAGTGGGAAGTGCAGACAGACTCAATGGATGGGAGGCTGGTTTGTGTGATGGATTGGGCTATATTCACAGCCTTTTGTAGTTTCTTGCGGCCTTGGGCAGAACAGGAGCCATACCAAGCTGTGATGCAACCAGAAAGAATGCTTTCTATGGTGCATGTGTAAAAGTTGGTGAGAGTCGTAGCCAACATGCCAAATTTCCTTAGTCTTCTGAGAAAGTAGAGGCATGGGTAGGCTTTCTTAACTATGGTGTTGGGGGGGAGGGGGGAGCAGGACAGGTTGTTGGTGATCTGGACACCTAAAAACCTGAATTCTGAAGATGATGCATGGGCAGAGGAACTTGAATGCATATGGCAGGTCAGGTTGAATGAGCAGATGTCCTCAGTTTTATTAATGGGGGCATAGGGTACAGTGCAAGTTTTATACGGTGCATGGATAAAACCTCTACTGGAGTATTCAGTAGAGTCCAGATCTGAGCACCACGTGAAGGCAAAAAGGATTCGCAGAAATATTCCAAGGATGAGAAACTTCTGTTACAGAGATAGACTGGTGAAGGAGGGACTGTTTTTCTTGAAGACGAGAAGTTTGAAAGGAGATTGGACAGAGCCATTCAAACAAAGTTGATAGGAGAACATTGTTCCAACTAGTGGAAGGATCAAGAATGAGAGGGCACAAAATTAAGTTATTGTAAAAAGAATCAATGGAGATATAAGGAGAAATCTTTTCATATTACATGGTTAAGATATGGAATGTGCTGCCTGAGTGTGTGCTGGAAATAGGTTCCACTGAGGCATTCAGAAGGGAATTGGATTAACTGAAAAAGAAGAATATGCAGGGTGACAGGAAGAGGCAGAGTAGTTGTACTAGCTGAATTTACAGAGAGCCAGTGCAGACACAATGGGCTGAATGGCCTCCTTCTATGTTGTGACAATTTGGTGATTCCAGTTGTATATTCAAGCCATTATCCAAAACAGGTCTGGAAGATCCCACATACCACATTACCAAGCAACTTTCTTTTCCACCATGACCTATCTGTAGCACTGCATGTAGCAGCACAGTTGCTTGTTAAAAGCAACTAGCCTGTCATTTAAAAAGCCAGTTGCTCAAATAACTAGCAACAGTTTGTATCCCATCAATCAAATGATCCCCCCCACCCCACCCTCCAGAACCAAGTTTAACTGCATGCCCTCCATTAGGAGCAATCTTCCAAACATCCTGAGCTGCATTTGAACAGAAGAAGAAACAGCAGCAGAGAGAAAAATGGATGAGGAACTAAGGAACCAAAAAGAAGGGTACAGAAATGTATAGCTCAAGAATGTGATAATAAGATCCAGGCACTGAGGAATTAGAGAAACAATCCTTTTTAGGACACTGGAGCATCATCCTACAACTGAATAAAATGATATGTTTAATCTAAAATCAAATTAATAGCCAAATTGCAGTAGTTAGGATCAAGATACCAGAACAACATAGTAGGGTTATGTTTGGTTATGGTTAACATGGGTATGTAGCATCATTGACAACAGCGATACTTAGAAGGGGTAACTGGGTTCAGACTTTATGTCTGCCTTGGTATAAAAGTACTTTTTTTTGGCTTAATTTTTGGGTGGAGTACTGGTTGGTTGATTAAGTAAATGATAAACGGTGAGTTCTTCCAATAGGACCATGTAAGAATCTTGAGAAGCTAACTGGACTGATGTACAGGATGACTTGAGGGTTAGTCATTGTGTCAATTATCTTCTCCGTGACTTCATTAACGATTAATATAGCATTAATTTTACTTCCATGTTCACATTCATACATACACTGCACACATTTCTGCTCCAAAATGTTAATCAATGCTCACAAAAGAAAAATGCTCAATGATCTGCTTGTAAAAAAAAGCAGATACAATTGAGCTCAAGCTAAGCCTAATCTATTAGATTTTGAAATGGAATCTGCTTCCCTGTTTTCATGTACATACAAGCAGACAAGAGAGGGCTAGGGTTTCAATATTTGTTATGTTCTTCAGGTACAGAAGCCTCTACTTGACATCAGCGATATGAATCAAATTTAGATAAATTCTCTCCACCGCATCCTCAGAATAGTGAGCATGTGGAATACATTCCTAGCTGAGGGTGTTGTCAAAAAATGCGAGAATATCTGATTAGAATCAAATGATCAAAAGGTTAAATCTTTGAATTACCATGTCAAAGCAAGAAAGTGGTAGCTTTACAGCTGGTGATAGATATAGTACCAGACAGGAGGTAAGGTCAGAGGCTATTGCACAAATTTTCCTCAACTCACCTTGAGGAATAACAGAGAACAAAGAAAGATACAGCACAGGAACATGCCCTTTGGCCCTCTAAGCCCATGCCGACCATGATGCCCTAACTAAAAAAGCCTTTTGCCCTTACTCCATCCATATTCCTCTATTCCCTCCCTTTTCACGTACCCCTTCAGATGCGTCTTAAATGTTCCAAATGTGCCTGCTTCCACCACAGAGCAAGTGGAGGCAGAAATTTCCAGAACCTTGCTTCAAGAATGAATGGGTGCAATCGACAGCACAACAGCTTGCCTTGCTCTTTGTGTATTTAGTGATTCTTTCCTACAGTCAGAGAATTCAGACTTCCCTTTTAGAAGCTCAAACTGAAACTGAACTGAATGATCACTACTACTTTTTGTTCTTCTGGCTGATAAGTGAAAACAGACACAAGATAAATAGTTCTCTTTCAGTACATCATTTATGTGACCATCTGAATCACATTAAATGATGAGTAAGCAACAGGAATGTTTTTTGTATAAATACTATCCTTAATCCTAAATTACCAAATATTCAACATGCAATTTTAATCGGAGACTATTTGTTTTAAAATTGGATTTAAAACAAAACAAAAAACTGAACAGTGGAATTTTAAAGCAATATTATTTGATGCAACTTGTTGGAGCTGGTACAGCAGAATTTGTCATGTGAATCTTTGTTTGTGAAACAAGTTTGCACTATAGAATCGGCTTTTCAATGCTGACATAAAGGCATTTTAAAGGCCATGGCTAATGGATTGCTGGGTACAGAATGGATTGTTCTGGCAGCTGTGTTTGTATTTGTGCACCTGGACAGTGGGGGAGGGGGATAAAAAGAGATGATTTAACCCAGTGTTATGAAGAGACCATAGAGCAAGCGGCAAAGGACTATCTGTGGACTGTAGACGTGGCACTTGATCAGGCTACAGCCTTACTCTGGCATCCATTTAATCCATGTTTATCAGTGCTATCACCAAAACAGGTTAGAGTAGGCACACTGTTCTTCGGTATGGTGTTCCTACCACTTGGACAGCCTAACACATGACTGACTGATGGCAGGGGCATATCACCAATCTATATCATACATTAGCATATTCCATCTGTTAACCCTTTAAACAGCACCTTTAATTAATTTTGCTAAATGGCCCAGTAAGCTTTGGCAATACTGAAGCATAGCTCTAGAACTGTCCAATTCACAATCTCTGCTTTAACCAGAGGAAGTTTAATGAAATTACAAACCTTCCTTACGGCGCTACTTCAAGGTAAAAGATCATCTCAGCATATACCACAAAGTTAATGAGTCTCTACCTTCCAAATTTGGGTTTGTAACAGTATAAAATCTAGCCAATCCACATTACTTTGACTAAGTATGCGACGAAGCAGCATATATTCTTGTTCCACACAGTGGAAGCTGCATAGAGTGGAGCCTGGCAGTCAAGGGAAGTGGGGATGGGAGGTATTGCTATGTCTTGTCTTTCTAGCTACTTCCACAGATCAGAGGGGGCAGGAGCAGACCAAGGCCGGAGAGTTGGGAGCAAGCTGCAGCAGTTCTATAGCATTGAGCGAACACGCCCATGTGATCTCACAGGTAAGTGACTGGTAGGTGAATATTGCCAGAATTTTACTGGCGCACCCGCCCCAGAATCAGGGCAGGCATGGCTTGCAGAACAGAAATCTCAGTCGACCTCAGGCAGGATTTTACGAGCCTCGCCCGTGGGAGGTGGTAAAATACTAGTGTATTTCTCTCTTCTACATTTTCAGATTGAAAGCGAGGTAGGAATAGTTAAAAACAAGAACGGAAATTGCTGGAAAGTCTCAGCAGGTCTGACAGCATCTACGAAGAGAGAATAGAGCCGACGTTTCAAGTCTGGATGACCCTTCATCAGGAAAAGTTAGAATGGGAACTAAAGATCTTTCTTGTGCAATCACCTGACTGAAAACAGAACTATCGGAGGTGAACAATACAGCACAGGAAACAGGCCCTTCGGCCCTCCAAAAGATGTACTTTCATCACTGATTGAAAAGTGTAGACACTTATCACAAAATTACAGGGTGCACTTGGCTCTGAATAACGTTTTAATATAAGAGGATGCTAACGAGAGAATGTTAGTTACAGCTACTACAACAGTGTTTCTGCTGACGGAACCCTGCAGGGTGCAGTGTCAGGAAATTCTGTAGTGATTGGCCAGTCTGTCAAGCCCATCTGTTCTTTTGCCATTATGAAAGCTGTTAATGCAAGATATGGGTTGTTGGGCTCAAGAGTACAATTGCCAGTCACACTTATTTATTCAAACTTGAATCCTTATCCAATTCACATCGGAACCAAATGTTCTAAAATTAGACTTTTAACCCAACAACTACTTGTGAAGAGGTGTGAAATGGGATGAGAGGGTCGTCAGATCAAGAGAGACTAAGTAGTCTGGGTCTGTATTCCTTGCAGTTTAGAAGAGTGAGTGGTGACCTTATCCAAACACAAGAGTAGATTGTGAAATATTTTCACTAATGGGGAAGTCTCGAACGATGGGACAACATGCAGGATAAAACACAATTGAAGATGTATGATACAAACTTCTGTATTTCCTGATTTCTTATTTTTTGGTGGGACAATCAAATGTTCAGGGAATAGAATGATTCCTTTCTGGAGGCCAAATGTTATCAAGCCCCTAAGTAGTACAAGGCCAGAGTGAAACATCTATTACCCAACCTTCAAAGGTGGCTTGGTGCACCACCTACTGGACCGCTGCAATTGTTACCTTCCAATCAGTAATGTATATTTTGCAACACAAACGCAATAGAGCACTTGTTGGCCTTTACATTCCAAAAATCTTGAACACGTTCTTACTTCCCAGATCCATACCCACCTTTCCCAACATGCCAAGTTTGAAACGCTCCAATCAAGGCGTCCATCCCTGCCACAGTACTGAAGCAACTCATATTAAAGACATATTATATGACTATGTTAAAGGTAAATTATCCCTCGTCATGCTTCTCAAACTGTGTGCAGACTGAGATGGTTGACCATCCTCCTCCAAAGCCTCCCTAACAATTGTCCAGTTAGGTGAGACTGACAATCATAGAATCTTACAGTGCAGAAGGAGGCCATTTGGCCCATTGAGTCTGCACCAACTCTCTGACAGAGTATGTTAACTAGGCCCTTTCCCCCATCCTAGCTGCTTAACGCCACACATTTACCATGGCAAATGTAGCTAATCCATCTAGCCTTCACATCGTGGGACACTAGGTGTAATTTACCTTGGCCACTCCACCTAACTTGCACATTTTTGGACTGTGGGAGGAAACCGGAGCACCCGGAGGAAACCCACGCAGACACAGAGAAAACGTGAAAATTCCACACAGTCACCCAAGGATGGAATTGAACCCAGGTCCCTGGCACTGTGAGACAGCAGTGCCAACTACTGTGCCACATCATATTACTTAGTTCTATTCCGTTTGGAACCTGACCCAGAAATGAGCATCTGACCACATAGACAACGCCATCACTAAGACTGCCTGGTTTCACCTCAGCAACATTATCTGACTCTGCCCCTGCCTCAGCACATCTGCTGTTGAAAACTAGATCTATCCCTTTGCTACCTCCAGATCTGACTACTCAAACGCACTCCTGCCCAGTGTTCCCATGGTAACCTCTTCATACTTGAGGTCCAACAAAACTCTGCAGTCTGTGTCCTAACTCAGACCATCCTGTTGACCCATTATCCCTGTGTTCACTGACCTATGTTGGTTTTCAGTGAAGGAACGTCTCAATTTTAAAATGATTGGCCTTGTTTTCAAATTCCCCCAAGCCCTTCTTATCATTATCTGTATAACCTCTTCCAGCTGCACGATCCTCCAAGATAGCTGTGTTCCTCCAATTCTTGAGCATCCCTGACTTTATTGCTCCACCAATGGATGGCCATGCCTTCAGTTGTCATGGCCTTAAGCTCTGCAATTCCGTCCCTGCCTTGTTTCCCTCAAAACCTACTTCACTGACCAAAATGCTGGAACTCTCTTTGTAACAGCACCATGGGTGTGCCTACATTAGTTGGGCAGCGCTGGCAAAGTGGCAGCTGATCATCACCTTTGCAAAGGCAATTAGCAATGAGAAACAGATTCTGGTCTTGCCAGCGACACTGGCACCCAGTGAAAGAATAAAAATGGTTTTGATTATCAACTTATGTGATTCAGTATCAAATTGCTTGGTAATGGTCCTGTGAAAGCCTTGGGATATTTTATTTAAATTAAAGGCATTATATAAACATAAGCTGATGTTGGATCACTACTCGATCTCATGAGACATCATAAAGGCCGAAAGCTTTGAAAAATATTGGGTGCAATGTTTCAAACAAATACTCAAAGTACTTTATTGGCTGTAAAGCTGTTCGGGGCATCCTGAGGTACTTAAAGTTAGTATCATAGAATCCCTATGGTGCAGGATGAGGCCATTTGGCCCATCGAGTCTGCACCAACCACATTCCCACACAGCCCCTATTCCCACAATCTCACGTCTTTACCCTGCTAATCCCCCTTGTATTAAAAGTCAATTTATCATGACCAATCCACCTAACCTGCACATCTTTGGATGCAAATATAAGTATAGATATAAATGCAAATTGTACTTCTTGTTTCATCAAAATCACTGAAGATTTTGCATAAAAATAATGATACATCCCACCAATAACTGCACAGTTTTAATTTTTGATAAGTAACTTATTATAAAGTTTGCCTGAAAGACGGCACGGTAGCACAGTGGTTAGCACTGCTGCTTCACAGCACTGAGGACCCAGGTTCAATTCCTGGCTTGGGTCTTTGTCTGTGTGGAGTTTGCACGTTCTTCTCTTATCTGTGTGGGTTTATTCCAGCTGCTCCCATTTCCTCCCACATTCTGAAAGACGTGCTGGTTAGGTGTGTTGACCCAAACAGGTGCCAGACTGTGGCGACTAAGGGAATTTCACTGTAACTTCATTGCAGTGATAATGTAAGCCTTACTTGTGACTAATAATTAAACTTTAAACTGATGTCCTTTCAAGGTCTATATGGCAGCCGTATAAATATCTAGTTAATAACCAACTGTTTGACATAGCACCACTTATCTGCATTGCAACAAGCATGCCAAAGCCTGACAAGTGATTTAATGTTTGGCTTCAAACAATGATGAAAACAGTGTTCATTTAATTTTGGGCATTTGGATTAGAAAATGGGATTATTTAAATGCTTGGAGCACACAGAAAATTAAAAAACATCATTCATTCAAATTTTATCATAGAATCATAGTGTCATAGATGTTTACAGCATGGAAATGGGCCCTTCAGCCCAACTTGTCCATGCTGCCTTTTTTTTAAACCCCTAAGCTAATCCCAACTGCCTGCATTTGGCCTATATCCCTCGATAGCTATCATACCCATGTAACTATCTAAATGCTTTTTAAAAGATAAAATGGTACCCACTTCTACTACTACCTGTGGCAGCTTGTTTCAGACACTTACCACCCTCTGTGTAAAAAAAATTGCCCCTCTGGACACTTCTGTATCTCTCCCCTCTCACCTTAAACTTATGCCCTCTAGTTTTAGACTCCCCTATCTTTGGGAAAAGATATTGACTATCCAGCTGATCTGTATCCCTCCTTATTTTACAGGCCTGTATAAGATCACCCGTCAGCCTCCTACACTCCAGAGAAAAAAAACTCAGTCTATTCAGCCTCTCCTTATAACTCAATCCATCCTAGTAAATCTTTTCTGCATTCTTTCTAGTTTAATAATATCCTTTCTATAATAGGGTGACCAGAATTGCACACAGTATTCCAAGTGTGGCCTTACCAATGTCCTCTACAACTTCAACAAGACATCCCAACTCCTGTATTCAATGTTCTGACCAATGAAACCAAGCATGCGGAATGACTTCTTCACCACTCTGTCCACCTGTGACTCCACTTTCAAGGAGCTATGAACATACACCCCTAGATCTCTTTGTTCTGTAACTCTCCCCAACACCCTATCATTAATTGAGTAAGTCCTGCACTGGTTCAATCTACCAAAATGCATCACATCGCATTTGTCTAAATTAAACTTCACCTGCCATTCGTCAGCCCACTGGCCTAATTGATCAAGATCCTGTTGCAATTGGAAATATCTTTCTGCACTGTCCACTATGTCACCAATCTTGGTGTCATCTGCAAACTTACTAACCATCTTCCTATATTCTCATCCAAATCATTCATATAAATGACAAATAACAATGGACCCAGCACACCACTGGTCACAGGCCTCCAGTTTGAAAAATAATTTTCTACAACCACCCTCTGGCTTCTGTCAAGAAGCCAATTTTGTATCCATTTAGATATCTCACCTTGGATCCCGTGAGATTTAATCTTATGCAACAATCTACCATGTGGTACCTTGTCAAAAGCCTTGCTAAAGTCCATGTAGACAACATCAACTGCACTGCCCTCATCTACCTTCTTGGTTACCCCTTCAAAAAACTCAATCAAATTTATGAGACATGATTTTCTACTGACAAAGCCATGCTGACTGTCCGTAATCAGTACCTGTGTCTCTAAATGCCTGTAGATCATGTCTCTCAAAATATTTTCCAACAATTTACCCATCACAGATGTGAGGCTCACTGGCCTGTAATTCCCAGGCTTTTCCCCGCAGACCTTTTTAAACAAAGGCACAACATTTGCCAATCTCCAATCTTCAGGCATCTCACCAGTGACTATCGATGATTCAAATATCTCAGCTAGGGGACTTGCAATTTCCTCCCTAGCCTCCCACAGTGTCCTGGAATACATTTCACCAGGGCCTGGGGATTTATCTACCTTGATAAGCTTTAAGAGTTCCTGCACCTCCTTCTCTGTAATATATACACTCCTCAAGACATCACTATTTATTTCCACAAGTTCCCTAACATTCATATTTTTCTCAACAGTAAATACTGATGAGAAATATTCATTTAGGGTCTCACTCACTCTTGCGGATCCAAAAATAGATGACCTTGTTGGTCCTTAAGAAGCCCTACTCTCTCCCTTGTTACTCTTTTGCCCTTTATGTATTTGTAGAAGCTCTTTGGATTCTCCTTTGCCTTATCTGCCAAAACAATCTCATGTCCAATTTTTGCTCTCCTGATTTCTTTTTTAACTCTATCCTACGCTCCCGAAACTCTTGAAGGGATTCACTTGGTCCCAGCTCCCTATGCATGTCATGTGCCTCTTTCTTCTTCTTGACCACAGCCTCAATATCCCCAATCATCCAAGGTTCCCTACTTCTACCAGCCTTGCCCTTCACTCTAAAAGGAATGTGTTTACCCTGAACCCTAGTTAACACACTTTTGAAAGCCTCCCACTTACCAGATGTCCCTTTGCCTTCCCACAGACTCCCCCAATTAACTTTTGAAAGTTCCTGCCTGACACCATCAGAATTGGCCTTGCCCCAATTTAGAATTTTAACTTTTGGGCCAGACCTATCATTCTTCATAGCTATCTTAAACCCTGTAGAATTATGATCACTGGTCCCAAAGTGATCCCTCACTAACACTTATGTCACTTGTCCTTCCTTATTTCCCAAGAGAAGGTCAAGTTTTGCCCCCTCCCTAGTCCGGCCATCCACATACTGAATGAGAAATTCTTCCTGAATATGCTCAATAAATTCCTCTCCATCCAACCCTCTAATTCTATGGCTGTCTCGGTCAATGTTGGGAAAGTTAAAATCTCCAACTAATACCACCTTATTTTTCTTGGAGCTATCTGTAATCTCCTTACATATTTGCTCCCCAATTTCCTACTGACTATTTGGGGCCCTATAGTACAACCCTATCAAAGTGATTTCCCCCTTCTTATTTCTCAGTTCTATTCTTCAAGGATCTTTTCAAAGATCTTTTCATTTCATGGGGCTGACAGGACTAGAAGACTATTGATCAGTGATTTCGAGACATCAGAACTTAGTTTCACATGGAGTGCAGATTTTGGTCTTTTCAACTTGGGAATCCGGTTTCAATTAAAACGAACTTGGCTTGTGGGTCATCTTATAACCCACTGATAGCTTAAGGAATGTTTTTGTCTTTGGTAGACTCATGTTCCACTAACAATGTCCCTCGGCAAAACAATTCGGCAAAAATCATGCACAGCATGACACAAACGATATTGCAATGATCATTAAAAAGCTAGAAAAAGAAGCAAAGCACACTGTGAATTTTCAGTCAGTTCCTCCACAGAAAGCTCTAAAAAAACACAATGAAAGCAGCCTAGCTGTCAGATTACTGAAAAATAAGGATTCGTTAAAACATCCACTGAACAAAAAAGGGCACATGAAATGGCTGGCTATAAAATTAAACTGTTCTGCAAGATTATCTTCTTTGCCTAGGGAGGAGGTTGTCAGCAATGCAATCAGTGCCGTGACAATATCCTCATTGGGAACCCGTCATATCTATTCATGATTATTTTGTGGTCATAAAAACACAAAATACCACTCTGTAAATGTTTGTTCCTACCCCTGCCCCAGTGGATCAATATAGTATAACCAGGCATTGGGCTGAACCATAAGATCATAAGAGAGAGGAGGAGCAGGCTATTCAGCCTCCTGATATTCAATAAGATTTTGGTTTGATTTGATTGTAGTCTTAACTCCTCAACTTAATTCAAGATCTGTCTTACTCAGCCTTGACTAGGTTCAAGGACCCAGCCTCCACAGCTCTCTGGGGAAAAGAATTCCAAAGTCATGTAAGTCTCAGAGAAACAAAAATCCTCCTGAGTTCTGTCTTAAATGGGAGGCTCTTTAGTTTTAAACTGTGCCCCTGAGCTCTTGACTCCCTGACAAGGAGAAATATCTCCCAGCATCCCTCCTGTCAAATACCTTATACACCACACACCTATGTTTCAATATGCTCATCACTCATTCTATAAAGTCCAGTGAGTATTAGACCTAACCTATCCAACCTTTCATCATAAGACAGCCCTTTCATCCCAGGAATCAAGTGAGTGAATTTTCTCTGAACTACTTCCAGTGCAAGTATATCACTCCTGAAGTAAGGAGGCCAAAGTTGTACATTGTACTCCAGATGTGATCTCACCAATGCCCTGTACAGTTGTAGCAACACTTTGCAACTTTTATGCTGTATTCCCCTTGCATTTGCCTTCCCAATCACTTGCTGTACCACTGATTTGTGTGTGGTGTGATTTCTGCAAGCTCTCTCCGCTGAAGTAATATTCTGTTTTTCTATTCTTCCAGCCACTCATTCAACCCATGCTCTTCACAACTTGCCTTCCTACCTTTGTGTCATTAGCAAATTTAGCAACCGTACACGCGATTCTTTTATCCGAGTCATTAATATGGATTGTAAATAGTTGAACCCCAGCTCACCTCCGGTGGCACTCCATTAGTTACAGCTTGCCCAGCTGAAAATTATCACTACTCTCTGCTTCGTATTAGCTAACCAATCCTCTGTCCATGTCCATGTCACTCCCAACACCATGAGCCCTTCCCTTGGGCAATAAACTTTTATGTGGCACCTTATTGAATGCCTTTTGGAATTTGAAATACAGCATATCTAATCGTTTTCCATTATCCATCCTGCTTATTACCTGCTCAAAGAACTCTCTGTCAAACACTACTACCCTTTCATAAAACCATTTGACCCTGTCTGATTATATTGTTGGGGAGGCAGTGGCATTGTGGTATTGTCACTGAACTAATAATCCAGAGACCCTGGCAAATGTTGTTGGAACCCAGGTTCGAGTCCCACCCCGTCAGATGATGACCTGTGAATTCTATACAAAAAAATCTGTAATTAAAGGTCTGATGATAACCATGAAACCATTGTCGATTATCATAAAATCCTATCTGATTCGCTAATGTCCTTTAGTGGAAGAAATTTCCCACCCTTACCCAGTCTGACCTGCATGCAACTTCAATGTGGTTGACTCTTAAAATGTCCTCTGAAATGGTCTAGCTCAGTTCAGGTGCCATTATATATGGGCAACAAATGATGGCCCAGCCAGCAACACCCATAATGAATTAATTATTCATTCATCCCCTGAATGAATAAAATGACAATTCTAAATGCTACTTGTTCCATAAGAATGAATTCAGACGTTTTCCCTATGATACATGTATGGCTAATTGGTCTAGAGTTTCCTGCTTCCTGTCTCTCATTTCTTCAATAGAGAGTTACATTTGCAGTTTTCCAATCCACGGGATCCTTTCCAGAATCCAGGAAATTTTGGAAGAGTGGAATTCAGGAATGCAATACATTTGAATCCTGAAACAACCATCAGCATTAGCAATTAGGGGAGGAGATGATGCATTGGTAACATCATTGGCTGAGCAATCTATAAGCTCTCTCCTTGTGGAGATGAAGTCCTGTCTCCACACTGAGGATATCCTCCATTGTGCTGTGTGGCATTACCACCATGATAATTGGGATAGATTTTGAACAGCTTTAGCAATTCAGAACTGGAGACCTATGAAGCGCTGCAGGCCATCAGCAGCAGCAGAACTGCACCCAACCACAATCTGTGACCTCATGGTCCAGCATATCCTCCAATCTACCATTACCATCAAGCTGGAGAATCAACCTTGGTTTAATGAAGAGCATACAAGGAGCAATTGCATGACATGTAAATCTGATGATGCTATAACACATGAGTACTTGCATGCCAAACAGTGGAAGTAGCACATGACTGACAGCTAATCAATCCCACAACCAACAGATCAGATCTAAGCTCCGCAGTCCTGCCATCTAAAGTTGACTCATGAATAGCGAATGATGATTAAGCAACTAACTTGAGGAGGAAGCTCAGTTAAGGTTTTGCCATTCCGTTCCTGACTTCATTACAACCTTAGTCCAAACATGGAGGAAAGAGCAGAACTTAAGAGAAAGCGATATTAAAGAGCACTGGCCTAAGGGTGGCATTAGGAAAACTGAAGCCAATGGAAATCAGGGAGAAATATCACCATTGCTTGGAGTCATAGCTAGCACAAAAAGAAAGTGGTTGTTGTTGTCGGGCAAACATCTCAGTGCTAGGACTTCATTACAGAAGTGCACTGGTAGCATCCTGGGCCCCACCATTTTCCTTTGCTTCATCAATGAACTTCCCACCACCGTTACGTCAGAAGTGGGAATGTGCTTTGACAATTGCAGTGTTTGGTTCCATTTCAAAATCCTTAGATGATGAAGCAATCTGTGTCTGTATACAGTAAGATCTGGACAACATTCGGTCTTGGGCTGACCAGTGACAAATAACATTCATGTGACACGCTTGTCAGGTAATGACCATCTGCAGCAAGAGAGAACCAAACAACCTCTATTTGATGTTCAAAATATTACCATCATCAAACCATCCACCAACATCCTGGGGACACCATTGCCAAGAAACTTAACTGGATTAGCCACAAAATACAGTGATACAAGAACAGGCTGAAGCCTGGGAATTCTGCTGCAAGTAACTCACATCATGACTACTGAAGCCTTTTTATTACAGGTCCAACAACACTCAAGAAGTCAGCACCATCCAGGTCAAAGCAGCCCACTGGATTGGTGTCCTATCCAACATCTTAATTGTTCACTCTGTGCACCACAGTGCACAATGGCAGCAATGTGTATCATCTGCACTGCAGCAATGTGCCAAGTCTCCATTTATAACAACTTCTACCAACTGGCAAGAGGAGGGCAGCAGGCACTCCAAATCATACACCAGCTTAACTTGTAAATGTTACATCACTCAAATACTGTTGGGTCAAAATCCTAGAACTCATTCCCTAACAGCACTACAGTGGTTCGGGAAAGCAGCTCACCACCACCTTCTCTGAGGCAATTAAGGAAGGGCAATAAATGTTGGCCTTGCACCATCATCCTTATCCCGTGAATGAATTAGAAAACAAAATAAATGCTATTGTACTGAAAGCTCATCTAAGGTTCAAAACTGCAGCCACACGTCAAAAAGAATCCAGAATGTCTGCTGAATCGATTGACCTCAGAGTGGAATATGAAATTAAAGGTTTAATCAGATTCATTGGTATCCTAGGAGTTCAAAACTAGATCAATATAGTGCATCTCAACTCCTTCACGATACAAAACATACAAGCATTCATCCAGATAAAGCAGTCAGAGCTCACATATTGAAAAACCCACCCTAACCTTATCAACTTTAAAAATATATTGACTCTTGTACACTATTCACTCTTAACAGTATACAATGCACAGGGTGCAATGAAACAGTTAATGTTGACTTCAATTCATTCACATTCCTCTAGTTTAGGCAGCACAGCCTCTGATCGCCATCTCATTTACTGAGCAAGTTACTTGATTTACACTCTGACATCACCATGAACATGCCATACACCATTCAGGCTATTTTAAGACAGCTTCCTCCAAAACAAACAAACACCAGCGTACAGCGAGAGTCTGTATTCAGCAAACTACTTGTATGTTTCAAGGCTATTTCGGATTTATGTGATATTCTGAACTCTGGTGCTTCGAAGAAGAATAGCTATTAGTCCAGTACAGTCGTCTATCCATACAGGGAATTGGTTACTTACCCAAAACATGTCTGCTGTCTGGCTTTTTTAGACACTCCTCAGGCTCATGGTTTGAACTCTCCTCCATTTTTCTAGACTGGAACAAATGTTTTACAGAAACCTACGTTCAGAAACATAGCTTACTTTTCTCAAGCACTTTATAAACATAGTCCTTCTGCAAGCTATCCAGGCAGACATATAAAACAAACTGGCTATCGGCGGCAACAAGTATCCTTTATTTAACACTAATGGCCCTCAGTGGAATAGTAGGCTGCAGTATTACTGAAAGAAGCTACTGGTTGACTAATCCCTGGGCTGCCCTCCGTTAGCAATGCAACAGGTGTCTGCCTTTTCAGCACACCCAACTCTTTCCTAGTTTCCTATCACAGTATCTCACAGACCAACAATTCAGACTTGCAGTTTTAAGAACAAAGTCCCTCTTTGAAACCAGTTCATAAACGAAGTGCATGATTTAGTGCAGCAAGTTGAAAAACGAATGAGGCGATAGAAAAAAAATTAGTTTGGTACATTTCTGAATATAAGGCATGTCGCATAGCTAAATGATATATAAATACATCTAAATGATGCCGAATGACATAACTTCTACACAGCAAAGTTTTGTGTGAACTGCAGCCAATGTTACAAGTGGTTAGTCCTATCGAGAGACAAATTGCATTCTTCTTTTGCAGTTGCTATGTTTCTTGCAGTGTCGACACTTTTATGATGGGGAAGTATGGAAAATCACTTTGGTTCCCAGTCAAATGGGACAACTAGCTTTAAATACAACTGCAACACAAATGCAACTCCACTATAATGAAAGTAAACATAGTTAACCTGAATAAACAAAAAGAACATTTGTTTCAAGGAGAACATGAATCACTTTGTAGGAACAGATTGCCTTGGCTGTGTAGAAACTATTGACTGCTATTCACAACTGAGCCTCCCAAATTATACACTTTGGGGAATATTTCCTTTGTGCATTGTCCATACCTAAATCATAAATTGCTCCATGGTTTTTTGGCAAGTTGTAGCCTTTTTCCTCCCAGTGCATGAGTTTTTTTTTAAGGAATAACCCCTTGGAAAAGTGAATTCAAATTCAGAAATTAGAATTATATTAGGTTTTTAACAAAGTATTAGCAATTGCATTTTATGTATTCATATTAAAAATCCTCACTAAAATGAAGCCAGTTTGTTTTAGGTGGCAATAAAAGCTTAACTTGAAATTCAGATCAGTTTTCTCACTTAGATTCTTTTAGAATCCCTTCCCCCAGCAGGCGCTGAGTTCCCCCAGAAAACATAAACAAGATGTGGATTTGCAATCAAAGCATATGGTTGGCATCACTGAACATTGCAAATTACATATGTAGTTTACCTATAGTCCCAAAGCAGTAATCAAGGGTTAATGGACCGAGCAGTGCTCAAATTGTATACTCGCTTATTGTATGCTGCAACTGTAACAGACTATCATCACATGCACAGATCCATTAAACAGTAGCTTCCTATCCTATATACAGGGTAGTTCCCTGTCTCCTAACAGGGAGACATCAGTGCTCTCCTTCATCATACCCAAGGGCATCAGAAAATGTGAACAAGATTTGTGTGGATTTGTGCAGAGTTCACTGTTTCCCAATCTGGTTTAGAAACATAGAAAACAGGAGCAGGAATAAGACCATTCAGCCCTTCCAAGTCTGCTCCACCATTCAATATGATCATGGCTGATCCTCTATCTCAATGCCACACTCCTGTGCTCTCCCCATACCCCTTGACATCTTTATAGTCTAGAAATCTATCTCTTTTCTGAGATATATTCAGTGACTTGGCTTTCACAACCTTCTATGGTAGAGTATACCATAGCTTCACCACTCTCTGGGTGAAGTAGTTCTTCCTCATTTCAGTTTTAAATGGCCTATCCTGTCTCCTGAGACTGTAACCCCTTGTTCTAGAACTTTCACCATCCCCTGCCCCCTTGCATGCACAGCCGGACAAAACAACATCCCTGCACCCAATCTGTCCCAGCTCTGTCAGAATTTTATGTATTTCAATGAGATCCCCTCTAATTCTTCCAAATTCCACTGAATACAGGCCCAGTCGACTCAAACTCTCCTCCTCCAGCTATCCTGCCATTGTGTAAATCAGTCTGGTGAGCCTTCGCTGAACTTCCTCTACAGCAAGTATATCTTTTCTTAGATAAGGAGACGAAAACTGCACACAGTATTCCAGGTGCGGTCTCACCAAGGTCCTGTACAGCTGCAGTAATCTTGCCTTTGTACTCAAGTGCTCTTGCAATGAAGGCCAACATACCATGTGCCTTTCTAACTGCTTGCTGTACCTCAATGTTTGCTTACCATTTGATTACAGATCCAGCCCAACTATCACTTTAAACACGCTCAAAATATTCATCACATCGCATTAATTGATCCAAATCAAGCATCATCTGTAATAGTGTAAAGTCTTTCAGTCAGGGTGCGCACACAAGGTTGCGGAGGCAGATTAATCAACAATGACAAAAAATTATTTTCCACGCAAAACATCACGCAGAATTTGTAAATTATTTGCAAAGACAATGACTGCGATTCACCCCAACTGGAAGAAAGTATTGCCTGCTGGCGTCAGCAATGTCGATGTTAATTTATTCATAGCAGACAACCCACTGGCCAGCTCCGCTATTCCAAGACCAGGCCCCCATTTTTAAATGGCAACCCAGTCTCTACTCAGATACAGGCCCCCTCCTCCCACAGAAACATAAATAGCGACTCCACACTGATCAAAGGATCATTACCAACTTCTCACCAAAGAGCGGCATCCTCCTCCCCACCCGCAAATAAAGGGTAACCCTCCCTCTACAGCCAACCCTCATGAGGCCCAGTATGCCATCCCTTTAGGTGAGACCCCTTCAAGCCCTCCCCCTCCCCTGGGATAGTCCCCCCATCAAAGGCTCTGCTCAGTCTCTATCCCCCCTTGACATTGCCTCTGGTATACTGACAGTGCCTAACTGGCACTGCCAGTGTGCCAAATTGGCACTACTAGGGTAACAGGTGGGCACTGCCAGATGGGCACTGCCCAGTCATGTTCCTGGCCTCCCGGTTGCTTCAGTTACCTCTGAGCCCCCCCAGTGTGGCATCACACCTAGTCTCCACACATGGGGACCATTAGTGATTTGCCCCTGGCTCACGCTGTGCCTGAGGATCAGAAGCTCTCGGGAGCTGGGAGAATTTGGTGTGAATGAGGTATGCATATGTCAAATGCTACTTTCTGTACACAAATCTGGTTTGCGCCGGTAGAAAAGGACCAGAACAATTGCAAATCGCATAGCACCGGGTGTGAACCCAAACTTAAGCCCTTGTGCTATTTTCCAGGATCCATGTGATGTGCATCAGGCATGGTGAGGCCGGAAAATCATCACTTGCACATGGGTAGCTTTTTCACATCCAGTTTGACTTGCAGGAAAATGGCTTGGCGTCAGGGTAATACTGGCAAACTGCCACACTGGCATGCAATGCAAAATTACTAGCCCACCTGTTTCCTCCATTATACTGGGGCAAAACATACTGCCCCACGTTGTTCATCGTCAACCCTCTCAGTTAATGCACTTCAAAGAACACATTCAAGCTGACCAAACATGATTTGCTTCCAAAGCATCCATGGTGGTTTTCACTTGGTGACACGTATTTTTCCAAGTGACAATTGTCTAAGATTGGTGTCTCTCCCTTACACTGACATTAGGCTGACTAGTCTTTACAGTCACCAGGTTTATTCCCTTCTTTTTTTAAAGCAGGGGTAGCATTTGCAATCCTCTGGCACTACTAGAGCCTCTTATTTGAGAAGGATTAGAAGATTGTGGCCAAGGCCTTCATGCTAGCTTCCTTCAGCAATCTCTATCATCATCCTGTCTCCACCAAATACCTTTTCTGTTGTGAGTGCTACCAACATCTTTAGTGCCTCCTCTTCATTTTTATTCCCTCCAACACCTCCACTACCTCCCAGTTTAAACATTTAAAGATACAAAGGACATTATCTAGACATTATCTCAACTACTGTTCAGTTCTGTAAGCCATTAAATTTTAATGCATGTCTGAAGTTTCAGTAAGATTTAATTCTCCCTCAGGGGGTTGCAACATATTAATTCACGTACAATGACCTGGAATAATACTATTACAGCAGTATAACTATTCAAATCAGAGCATAATTGCTAAGTTATTAGATGTAAATCATGGTTTTAAAATGTGTTAATACAACTTACCTGCTCGCTCACTTTGCATCCCTCACTGTTGAACCATTTTCATTATTTTAAGTTTAATTTTACTTTGCATTCCAATTAAATTTCCTTCATGCAAAATCTATTCCCATCTGCTTTTTGACATTAATTTTTAAACCTTTTATTTAGCTGCCTCAAGGGCCTCTCTCTTCTTCACCCACAAGTCTCTTTTGCATCTTTCAGGAAGGAACAGGTTGCAAAAAAATGTTCACTTGGAGTCTTAGGAGTTTACAGCATGGAAACAGGCCCTTCGGCCCAACTTGTCTGTGCTGCCTGGTTTTTAACCATTAAGCTAATCCCAATTGCTGGGTTTGGTCCATATCCCTCTATACCAATCTTACCTATGTAACTGTCTAAATGCTTCTTAAAAGAGAAAATTGTATCCACCTCTACTACTACCTCTGGCAGTTCCAGACACTCACCACCCTCTGTGAAAAAATTGCCCCCTGGACTCTTTTGTATTTCTCCACTCTCACCTTAAAGCTATGCCCTCTTTGACTGGTTAAAAACAGGACTAAAAGCTGAAAACTGAAATTGTCAAGATCAGATCCCCTCCAAATAACGCAGTACCCGAACTGAGACATAGACCTTTCAATATTAATCAGGTCAATATGAATGTTGGACCCTTAGACGATGGGAGGGGGGATTTAGTGGTGGGGGTTGAGGAAATGGCTGAGGCCTTGAATAACTTTTTTGCTTTGGTCTTCACGGAGGAGGATGTGAATACTTTGCCGGGTGTTAACGATGGAAAGATGGTAGGAGTGGAGGGCCTGAATGAGATCATTGTTATTAGAGAGGCAGTGCTCGACAGACTAGAGGGACTGATGGTGGACAAGTCCCCAGGACCGGATGGAATGCATCCAAAGGTTCTGAAAGAAATGGCGGAGGTGATTCTGGATGCCTTGATGATTATTTTCCAAACCTCGCTGGATTTCGGGGAAGTGCCGGAAGATTGGAAAACGGCTAATGTTATGCTGTTGTTTAAAAAGGGTAGCAGGCAAAAGGCAGGGAATTATAGGCTGGTTAGTTTAACGTCTGTTGTAGGAAAAATGCTTGAATCTGTAATTAAGGAGAAAATAGCGAGGCATCTTGAGGAGAATTGTTTGATAGAGCAGGCACAGCATGGTTTCGTTAAGGGGAAGTTGTGTCTGACAAATTTATTGGAGTTCTATGAGGATGTGTCTAGTGCGGTGCTTAGAGGAGTGCCGGTGGATGTGGTGTTTCTCGATTTTCAGAAGGCATTTGATAAGGTGCCGCACAAGAGGTTGTTACAGAAGGTTAGGGGGCATGGAGTTGGGGGTAGGGTGTTAGCGTGGATAGGGGATTGGTTGTCAAATAGGAGGCAGAGAGTGGGGGTCAATGGGTGCTATTCGGATTGGCGGTTGGTGTCTAGTGGAGTGCCCCAGGGATCGGTGCTGGGGCCCCAGCTATTTACCATTTATATAGATGATCTGGAGGAGGGAATCGAGTGTAAGGTGTCGAAATTTGCTGATGACACAAAGATCAGTGGAACGGCAAATTGTGCGGAGAGTGTGGAAAGTCTACAGAGGGATCTAGATAGGCTGAGCGAATGGGCGAGGAACTGGCAGATGGAATATAATGTTGGCAAGTATGAGGTTGTCCACTTTGGTAGGAATAATGGTAGGAAGGACTACTACTTACATGGTGAAAAGCTGCAGCATGTTACAGTGCAGAGGGACCTGGGGGTCCTTGTGCATGAGTCGCAAAAACCCAGCCTGCAGGTGCAGCAGGTGGTCAGGAAGGCGAATGGGATTCTGGCCTTCATAGCGAGGGGGATTGAATACAAAAGTAGGGAGGTCTTGCTGCAGTTGTACAGAGCACTGGTGAGGCCGCAGCTGGAGTACTGTGTGCAGTTTTGGTCGCCGCACTTACGTAAGGATATTTTGGCCTTGGAGGGAGTGCAGAGGAGGTTCACTAGGCTGATACTGGAGTTGAGGGGGTTGAGTTATGAGGAGTGGCTGAATAAACTAGGCTTGTACTCGTTAGAGTTTAGAAGGATGAGGGGAGATCTCATTGAGACATACAAGATGATGAAAGGGATGGATAGAGTAGAGGTGGAGAGACTCTTCCCGCTCAGAAAGGGCAGTAGGACTAGGGGGCACAGCCTCCAGATAAGGGCGGGGGGCGGTTTAGAACGGAGTTGAGGAGGAACATCTTCACTCAAAGGGTGGTGAATCTCTGGAATTCTCTGCCCGTTGAAGTGGTGGAGGCTGCCTCGCTAAATATAGTTAAGACGCGGGTAGGTAGGTTTTTGGTAGGCAAGGGGATTAAGGGTTATGGGGAGAAGGTGGGAAAGTGGAACTGAGCCACTTCAGATCAGCCATGATCTTATTGAATAGCGGGGCAGGCTTGAAGGGCTAGATGGCCTACTCCTGCTCCTATTTCTTATGTTCTTGTGTTCTTATGTTCTTAATATCCTGGAACTGCCATGTATCATCAAGTGGTTTACCATCAACACACGGACTGCAGTGGTTCCAGAAGAGCAGAGATAGGCCCTTGATAATTCACAGGGCAGTTAGACATTGTCAGTACATGTTGCCTTGCCAGCACCACTGAACAAATAAAAGAAATGACACATTAATTCATCACACACATGCCCACACAACTGATGGTACTGGATGAATGACGTGCTAAAAGTTAAATTTCTGCCTGGCTTCCAAGATTCTTCCAGTTTAATCCAAGAATATCAAAGAAATAGTTTTGTGGTGTTACCTGTTAAGTATTTTCACTTGGTTGCCATTTCATCTTTGGAAATTTTCCAAAGGACTAAGAGATGAAGATGATGTAACCACAAGATATCTACACGCAATCTCTTTCAAATAATGGAGCTATCTACTTAAAGCCTCAACAATCTCATCCAGTCTCTGGTCATGAAATTCCATACCATTGACGATCATATACAATTTCACCAAGCAAGAAATCAGCATTCTAGGCTTCAGTTTTCCCCTGAGGCAGGTGTGGGGTAAATTCTACTATTGTATGTAAGGTAGGCTGGTAAAGCAGGGATCTACATTTAATTGACAATTTTACCTGCTTTATCAAGAAGGAAAGAAAGATTTTTAGAAATATTCCTTCATGCAGTGTGGACATTGCTGGTTAGGTCAGCATTTATTGCCCACCCCTAATTGCTCAAGAAGATGGTGGTGAGCTGCCTTCTTGAACAGCTGCAGTCCTTGAGATGTGGATACACCCACAGTGCGGATAGGAAGGGAATTCCACAATTTTGACCCAGCAACAATAAGTATGGTCAATGGCTTGGAGGGGAATTTGCAAGTAGTGGTGTTCCCTGGTGTCTGCTACCCTTGCCCTTCTAGATGACACTGGTTGTGTGTTTGGATGGTGCTGTTTATAAGAAACCTTGGTGAGTTGCTCCAACACAAATGTGTAGATGGTACACATTGTGGTGGAGGGAAAACTTTTAAAGTTAGGTGCATTGGCCATGCTAAATTCTCCCTCACTATACCCGAACAGACGCCAGAGTGCGGTGACTATGGGATTCTCAAAGTAACTTCATTGTAGTGCTAACGTAAGCCTACTTATGACTAATAAATAAGCTTAAAAATCTTTAAAGGCTTTGGGGAGTCAGGAGATGAATTACTCTCCACAGAATTCCCAGCCTCTGATCTGTTTTTGTAGCCAAAGCATTTATATGGCTGGTCCAACTCAGCTTCTGGTCAATGGTAGCACCAGGATGTTGACAATGGGGGAATTTAGCAATGATAATGTCATTGAATGTCAAGGGGAGATGGTTAGATTCTCTCTTAGAACATAGAACATAACAGCGCAGAACAGGCCCTTCGGCCCACGATGTTGCACCGACCAGTTACAAAACAATGACCCACTAACCTAAACCAATCCCTTTTCGTCCATAAACCTATCCACGGATCTCTTAAACGCCCCCAAACTAGGCGCATTTACAACTGCAGCAGGCAGGGCATTCCAATCCCTCACCACCCTCTGGGTAAAGAACCTACCCCTGACATCCGTCCTATAACTACCCCCCCTTAATTTAAAGCCATGCCCCCTCGTGCTAAATTTCTCCATCAGAGGAAAAAGGCTACTACTATCCACCCTATCTAAACCTCTAATCATCTTATATGTTTCAATAAGATCCCCTCGTAGCCGCCTTCTTTCCAGTGAAAACAACCCCAAATCCCTCAGCCTCTCCTCATAGGACCTCCCCTCCATACCAGGCAACATCCTGGTAAACCTCCTCTGCACCCTCTCCAAAGCCTCTACATCCTTCCTATAATGTGGGGACCAGAACTGCACACAGTACTCCAAGTGCGGCCGCACCAGAGTCGTGTACAGTTGCAACATAACGCTGCGACTCCTAAATTCAATCCCCCTACCAATAAACACCAAGACACCGTATGCCTTCTTAACAACCTCTTGTTGGAGATGGTCACTGCCTAGCACTTCTGTGGCATGAACTGGTACAGGACATTCACTTTGAACTTGGCCCCAGAACAGAAAAATGACTTCAGATTTAAATTGATGAATTACAAATCCTTATAAATACTGGATTCATCAGCAATGCCTGCATCCCATGAATGAATAAATAAATATCTTTTAAAAATCAAATTGTCTTCTGAAAATTACCATCGACTGCTTCCAGTTCCTGTGCTTTATGACAATGTTGGGAAAGATCCTCCTTTACATTCCCAAGATATTCAGTTGAAGTGAGAAATAACAGATACATATATTCATGTTTGTGTATATATTAAATTACATACACATATGTATGAATTTTGTCATTGTGTAAGGTCAGTGTGTGCTTAAACTTCTAATTGGTATGCACGGAAGCAGCCAGTGAACTGCCCTGAATTTACAAAGTACCATTGTGCAGCTTTGCTCATGCATTATACTTTTAAAATATATTTCCTTTCCTACACAAAGAAATGTCTTCATACTTTTTAAAAAATGAAGTCAATACAGCAAGACTCTTTCTGCTATTCTGTAGATCCGATTGGAAGTTTGCGCAAAAAAAAATCCATTTCATTTAGGCTTGTGTGCTTCCTGCATAAAATAAGCCCCACTGTGGGAAAACTACAATCGCCGAGTGAAAGATGCTTTTTGTTTCGAATCTGATTCTCAGGATGTGAGTGGAGCTCACTTCAGATAAACTGAAATACTGAACCACAGCATGAAATTAAGCAAAATCGAGTAAGCAGCAATATTGACGATCCAGAGTCCAGGGAATCTGCTGAAGCAGATAATGCAAAGATGCAGGTTTCATATCACGAGGAATGTGATTGTGGATGTGTTTACTGTCATCAGGCGGTTAACCACAAGATCGGTGCAAAAAAGTCTAAAATTAAGACAGTGGCCGGAATTTTACTAGCCTGCCCACAATGGGAATTGGAGCAGGCAAGGGACGGAGTATGAGAAAGTCCATTGACCTTGGGCAGGATTTTGTGGTTTCAGGATGAGTGAGACCATAAAATCCCAGAGTGTTTTCATGTTATAAAACTGCTGATTGTGAACAATCTGAGTTTGTACATTTTCAGCAATGTTTAGCTCCTCATCCTCCAGGAATAAGTTTCCAGACTTTCACCTCAGAATAAACATTCCCAATGTCACATTAAGGTGTGATGTTAGTGTACCTTTCAGAGGGATTTCTTTCCACATTATGTTTTCTGCAGTTGTAAGCAAGCCTTTTTGGCTTCAGATGTTTTTACATTATGGCTTGTTTGGAGATACTCCTTCATTGCTGCTTAAACGGGATTTGTTTATTTTTGCTGTGGGATTTTTAATGGCTCTGCATCGTTCAGAGAAAAACTAGTTGGCAGGCCAGGTGACAGAAGTTCTTTCATTTTCAGTTCTGAGCTGCAGATTTATGTTTTAGTTTTAGAATGGACAGCAAGCTGAAAAAGTTGTCTCTCTCTCCCTCTGGTTTTGGAAATTCTGCTGGTCATCTGAAAGCAAGGTCTAGCATTTCTGAAGGAGGGAGTCTGCTGTTGATGGCTTGCATGAGTCTCTGGTGTTTTGGGAAGCTTTCTGAGTCTACACAGAGAACTGCAGACTTCATCCAAAGGACTCAATTCCAGTATCACGTGATGATTAGCCTATGCTGTGTTGAACCTGTTTAAAACATGATGTCTAATTGGGACAGCTCCTGTATTTGTTAAGGGTTATACATTATCATGGTTGTTTGTAACTGATAAAAGTTACTACTGATGTTCTTACTATATATGTTAATTATATGCTTAAATAAACTTTATCTGATTAAAGCTCCCTAGTGGGTCATTTGAATCATACCCGAAGTGGAACCTATCGTGCTTATCCTAACCAAATTCAAGATGCAAAGCTTATAATCCAGGTGGGCTCCATAAAACACTTTGGAGTTTCTGGCCTGAACCATACCGAAGGATACATATACACAAAACGCCAGAGTAATAATCGTACTGCCATGTTGCAAAGCAACAAAACAGAGAATGGACCTGCAAAGGTCCTCTTTTGTGCACTGGACTATGTTTTAAAACCCAAACCAAAGATTGTGTTTTTACAAAATATTAAACTCAGTGTCTTTTTAAATTAGGTGGAATTCCGCTGAAAATTACTTGAGGCGATCAAGCTTTGTGCAAGAAATCCAAGCTGTTCCACACACTGATTATTTATTAGACATACTGTTCAAAAGAAAAATCCTCATTATAAGTTTTGCATAAATTTTCAATATAAAAACCTAGAGTTCTTGAACATTATTGCAATTTAGTTTTTGAAATCAAAGTACAACTCAACCCACTCAAAGTTGCCTCTTGTCTCTAGGCCCAAAATAAATAAGTTCTAGCACTTTCAAGGTTTACCAAACTGAGTGTTGAATAGGGTACAAGTGTCATGACTTTTGGTGGAAAGGGTCATGCGGAACCATTGACCTTAAATAAATCTGATCTTAAGTTCTGCAAGGTCACTGCATGTGGTGAGCCAGGAGTTAACCATATTCTGCATAATGATCAAACAGGTATATGCGGGGTGACGAAAGCTGATTTGTTTTCTACGTGCACATGAAAGGGAACATTTCATGAGGACCTTTCATATGCTTCTGAGCTTTCATACCTTTATTTACGTGTTAAATTCAAAATACAACTTTTGGCTTGTTTACACCATTTAACACAAGTATTTAATAGAGATCTGCCCCACTGCTAGTTAAGTACTTTAAACAAGGTTTCCGTCTTCAAAGCAAGGGCAACAGATCAAGAGCATCTTTGAGCCTCTTATCAATTCACTACCCAAACTGACGGTTACAAAGCTTTTGTAATTCATCTGGCAAATAGGCAGTAAAATTACAGCAAACATATTCCCCTCAGCGACAAAGGAACATCTCTGGCTCTCTACTTTGTACATAGTTGCCAACAGATGTTTCATGAACTTGTCAAAAGAGACTTCAGTCATCCAGCATCTGTTTCCATGCACTACTCTCTACAGGGAATGCGACAGTGAGGCTCTTCAATCAGATCGAAGAATTCTCCGTTAGTCTAAGCCAGAAAGTAAAAAACAAGATACATAAATTATATTATTAATTGACAAAAAGCAAAACAAAGATGGAGAAAAATCGAAGGATTAAGAGACAGAAAAAGGAGATAGAAAACAAATTTTAAAAAGTATATGCTCTTTTAAAATCTCAAATGTTAATTTTCTTCTGAGAGAATGAGACTCCATATATTTAGGTGTGAATTATACTGTAAATGGCAGAACCCTTAGGAGCATTAACATAGAGAGGGATCTGAGCATGCAGGTCACAGTTCCCTAAAAGTGGCAACACATATGACCAAGGTGATTAAGAAGGCATATGGCATACTTACCTTCATCAGCTGGACATTGAACACAAGAGTTAGGAAATCATGTTGCAGCCAGGCAAAACCTTGGTCAAGCCACATTTGGGGTATTGCATGTAGTTCTGGTCACTGCACTACCAGAAGGACATAGAAACTTTGGAGAGAGTGCAAAGAAGGTTTACCAGGATGTTACCTGGTCTCAAGGATATGAGGAGAGGCTGAATAAACTAGGGTTGTTTTTCACTGGAAAGGAGGAGGCTGATGGGAGACCTGATAAAAGTCTAAAAAATTATGAGCAGCATAGATAGGGTGGGTAGTCAGAGGCTTTTTCCTAGGGTGTAAGAGTCAACTATAAGAGGGCACAGATTCAAGATGAGAGGGAGAAAGATTAAGGAAGATGTGTGGGGCAAGTTTTTCATGCAGAATGGTGGGTGCCTGGAATGCTATGCCAGAGGAGGTGGTGGAAGCAGACACATTAGCAACATTTAAGAGGCATCTGGATGGGTACATGAATTGGAAGGGAATAGAGGGATATGGATCAAGTAAGGGTACAATTCCTTTTCCATTTAGCTAGGGCATCATGACCATCACAGGCTTAGAGGGCTGAAAGGCCTGTGCTGTACTTTTATTTGTTCTTTATATGCAAAATAAACTTTCAAGGGCAGAGAGGCTATTCAATAATACATAGCAGCTATTACACTTTTAAAAGCTGACTAACTTTTCAGTGCACAAGCCCAAACTTTTTAAAGCCATTTTTAGTGTGTAGTCGTTGATAATTATCCCAAGTTTATATTATTTCAATGCAAGGTCAGTTGGCAAGGGCTGTGACGTTTCACTATGGAGGAATAGAATATCTTCCCTTTAACTGCATGTATGCACTTTAATCTGTTGTTGGCTGAGGGATAAAGATTTGCCAGGTTACTGAGCATAATCCAACCTGCATTTTCCTTTGAAATAGTAACATGACATTTTTTACTGAGGAGGTAAAGACAGAGCTTCGGTATAATGTCTCATCTGAAAAATGGAACCTCAATACTCTTTATTACTGCACCTAGATTTTTGTACTCAAACGCTGGCATAGGATTTGAATCCACAACCGTCTGATTGAGAGGCAAAAGTGTTACCAAGTGAACTATGGCTAACATTTAATATAACCAGAACTGTGCACAGTACTAAGTATGATCTAACCAAGGCTTTATAAAAATTTTAATACAACTTTCCTGATTTTCAATTATATCACTCAAGAAATGAATGCCAGTACATAGCTTTTTTTTTTAAATGGTCTTATTAATCTGTCTCTGCTTTGAGTGATTTTTGTATCTATACTCCAGTATCATTTTGTTTCTTTATCCTACTTCATCCCTGATCAAGATTGTGCCAGGGTTTTTATTCACAAATCACGTAAGCTAACATCACCATTATGAATTCTGATCTGAAATAGAGACCTTCTCCAGTTTAGTGGAATCAGTTGGTCCCATTAGTTGTCTGAGCATCTTATTTTAACTGGGATGACTTACATTTTGCCACAGATACACAGACAGACAAAGGGCCCAGAAATGCAGTAATGAAATCTCCTCACCAGGACTACATCACCGTATCTTCTGCATGCATACTTGTTCAACTCTCCAATGGTTGACCATGTTACCGTTAGACAATGTAAAGTTTGTTTTGATTCATAAGCTGCTTTATTTCACAGAGAAACGTACAGACCAAATGCTGTGATCTGAAATGACCTAGCAAGCCACTCAGTTGATGGGCAATTAGGGATGGGCAATAAATGCTGCTCTAGCCAGGGATGCTCACATCCCATGACAGAATGAAAAAAAAACCAAAGACATTTTCCCTCAAGGTTTTCTATTTTCAATCTTTTATTCAAATTAGTTGTAGCTCCCAACCCCCCAACATTAGTGAGACGGAGGAGCTGGGGCAAAAGGGGGATGGTGGTGGTCCGGAGCATTTTTACTCTGTTGATGTAAAGGCTTGCACTCCTGAGCAAGCTTCACACTGACTAGGGGTGGGGTAACTAAATCAACGTAAATACTGGGGTAGGAAGAGTAAGTAGCCCAGGTCTTCACACTGATAGCACTGTCAGTGTAGGCTGCAATCAGTCCTCGCAGGTGAAATGCAAACTTCAGTTTCCAACAGCGCTCCTCTGAAGTTACAGTGCCGTCACAGACCTCAATAACAGTGAACTTCTCAGCATTCATCAGTATTTGGACTGCAAGGCCAGGTCACCATTTTCATGAAAAAATGTTTGCTGGTTTTGCTTTCTAGGTCTCATTTTTGTAACAAATGTGCTATACAGAGGTGGCAATAAAGTGTTCTAATGTCATTAGCAATTTCTTTTTAAATTTTCTTTTCATGGGATGCAAACACCACCGGCTAGGCCAATATTTATTGCCCATCACTTATTGTCCTTGAGAAAACAGTGGCGGCCACCTTCATGAACTGATGTAGTGCATGTGGTTTTGCGAAGCCCGTAGTGCTGTTAGGAAATGAGTTCCAGGGTTTTTGAACCAGCAACCGTGAAGGAATGGTGATATACAATAGTTCCACATTGGATGGTATGTGGCTTGAGAGAAAATAATTTGCAGATGGTGGTGTTCCCATATGTCTGTTGCGCCTTGTCCTTCTAGGTGGTAGAGGGCACAGATGTGGAAGATGCTGTCAAAGAGCTTTGGTGAGTTGCTGCAGTGCATCTTGTAGACACTGCTGCTACTGTGTTGGTAATGGTGGTACTGAATGTAGGTGGTGGTGGATGGAGTGCCAAATCAAGTGGACAGCTTTACTCTGGAAGGTGTTGTGCTCTTTGAGTGTTGGACAACATGGTGGTTAGCATTGCTGCCTCACAGTGCCAGGAACCTAGGTTTGATTCCTAGCTTGGGTCACTGCCTGTGTGGAATTTGCACATTCTCCCCATATCTGCGTGGGTTTCCTCAGGGTGTTCCCGTTTCCTCCCACAGTCCAAAGATGTACGGGCTGAGGTGAATTGGCCATGCTAAATTGCCCCTTAGCATCAGGGGGACCAGCTAGGGTAAATGCATGGGGTTTTGGGGATAGGGCCTGGGTGGGATTGTGGTTGGTGCAGACTCAATGGGCCAATTGGCCTCCTTCAACACTGTAGGATTCTACGAGTGCTGTTGGAGCTATATTCATCCAGGCATGTGGACAGTATTCCATCACACTTCTGACTTGTGTCTTGTGGATGGTGGACAGATTTAGGGAGTCAGGAGGTGAATTATTCACTGCATGATTCCTAGCCTCTGACTTGTGCTTGAAGCCACAGTTTTATGTGGCTACATGAGTTCAGCTCTGGTCAATGGCAAACTCCAGGATGTTGATAATTGGGAGTTTCACCAATTGTAATGGTGCAGAATGTCAAAAGAGTTGTTGGAGATGGTCATTGCATGGCGCTTGTGTGACAAGAATGATATTTATCACCTATCAACCCAAGCCTGAATTTGTTCAGGTCTTGTGGCATATGCTCATGGACTACTTCAGCAGTCGCAAATGGTGCGGAACATTGTACAATCATCTGTGAGCATCGCACTACTGACCTCATTGTGGAGGGAGCATCATTGATGAAGCAGCTGAAGTTAGTTGGTTTTAGGACATCACTCTGAGGAACTCCTGCAGTGATGCCCTGGAACTGAGATAATTGACCTCCAACAACCACCATTTTCCCTTGTGCCATGTATGACTCAAACCAACGGAGACTTTTACCTGATTCCTATTGACACCAGTTTTGCTAGGACAAACATTTAGTCCTTGATGTAAAGGGCATTCACACTCACCTCTTGAGTTTAGATCGATTGCCCACATTTAGACCAATTAATGAGGTCAAGAGCTGAGGGGTCCTAACAGACCCAAATGAATGAAATAAATGAAACCATGACAAACACCAAATACCTTTAGCAGGCTGTAAGCTCCCTCTAACTATTAAAGTTTTGAGGACAAATTACATTTTATTTCTGTTCCAATTCTTACTGTAGCTAAATATCCCTTTTATGATTTTGTTTGCAAGATGAAATATGACTTCCTCTGAAGGATGGGACAAGTAGAAATCTACTCTGGTTAAAAAGCAGCCAGCTTCCCCTCTATAAGAAATGCTTCTCGATAATATTTTTAAACTATACTGCAAATGGCTCAGGAAGTGTCAGAACTGGAACAATTGCCACTCTTTGCCAACTGATACTCAGTGATTATTATAAATAGAGACATTCAATACTGTGTTTACTGTCCCCTCCTTCATGAGCTGAATTCAGTTGAATGCAGACTAGAATGATTGATCGCTTCAAAATTTGCATTTTTTTAAAGAATATCAGTCTGTCAAGGAACTAATTGGGAACAGACTATTTTAGATCTAGTGTTTGGCCAAGTGTTCTAAACCAAGCCCGTGCATATTAAAAATCTGAGACAAATAAATCAATTTTTACTACCAGAAACAAATCTTGATCCTTACTGCAATGGGTCAGGATAGAGTTACAACTGACATCTTTGTGACTTTGAACTTTGAGAAGGAATGGATTCTTACCAGGAACATTAGGATATGGATAACCATAAAAAAGCAGGAATAAAGGAGACAGCACTATAAGCTTTATGCATCTGCAATACGTGAATTTAAACCAATGCGATAGTGTTAAAATAATGGCAATCAAAAGCTAGCCTAATCCACAGAACTCCCTGTCAAAATAATACATCATAAAATACCAGGTCAAATTATCACTGATGAAACCATTTCATTATAATCAACCATATTAAACTTCTGCCAACCCATCAGCTCAGCATTTTAATGTTAAAAAGGTCAGCAATCTTCAGTATATGGAAATGAATAATATATCTAAATGAGTGTTAAAATTCTTCCTGAAGAAAATTCTAATTTCAGCCATCGTTTGCCAAGGTCGTCCAAAATTAAGGCTGGCTAAACTCAACAGGCCTGGCGATATCTGAGAAGAGAGAAACAGTTAACCTTTTGCGTCTTTATGACCTTTCTACAACAACAGAACCTGTTCTATAGAAGGATCATATGGACTGCAAACGCTTCTGTCAGAGCAGCTGAGTTAATTCAGCATTTTCTGTTTTTATTTCAGGTTTCCAACATCCATAGTATTCTGCTTTTATTGTTCAAAGTTAATAATGGCATAAATCTTCCAGCATGGCCAGTGGTGAATGAGTCAACTTAAGTCACTCTGTCTTGGGACCCTGAGGAAGTCCCAATGGGTGCACGTCCACAGTACAGAAAGATTAAATTTCCAATTGTCAGTTGACTGCTGCACAATTTCCTACAACAGTGGAATTAATGGCCAGACACAAGCAGATCTGAGCTATTTTCCCTATGTTAACCTGGTTTTTATTCAAGTTTACCTAGAGCTTCCTTGGCCCAGTTCCATTCAAATCAGCTGGAGTGCCAAAGCACTCCAGGACAGCTAGAACCACTGACAATGCTTAGTATCTCTCCCAACCATGTTTCAAGTTTATTTATTTGCATCTCAAGTAGGCTTACATTAACACTGCAATGAAGTTACTGTGAAAATCCCCTTCCAAATCACCTTCATCTCAACTTTCCTCAACAATGTGCAGCATCTCCCTCCCAATCTCCCCCCTTGTCCTGGAAATGCCAAGCTCTCCTTCCTGATGGTGCTCACATGTCCCCCTCAATGTCCTCCTGCCTTGAGGTGCTCACTTATCTCTAGCCCCGATGGTGCTCCAACAGTGCACATTGCCCCCTTGGCACCCCCCACCCACTTCATGGCTGCCTTCACTTATTCCCCTGATAATTTCCACCTACCCCCCAACAATGGTAGGAAGGTGATGCACAACCTCCCTCCCAACCTCCCCAAATAATATGCAGTACCTCCCTCCCAACCTCCCCAAATAATATGCAGTACCTCCATCCCAACCTCCCCAAATAATACGCAGCACCTCCCTCCCAACTTCCCCAATGTGCAGCACCACCCTCTCAACTTCCCCCAAACAATATGCAGCACCTCCTTCCCTACCTCCCTCAAACAATACACAGCACTTTCATCTCAATCTCCCCTAAACAATACACAGCACCTTCCTCCCAACCTCCCCCAAACAATATGCAGCACCTCCCTCCCAATCTCCCCAAATAATACGCAGCACCTCCCTTCTAATTTCCCCAAATACACAGCATCTCCATCCCAACCTCACCAAACAATATGCAGCAACTCCCTCCTAACTTTGCCTAAACAATATGCAGTACCTCCCTCCTAATCTCCCCCAAAAAAACAGACAGCAGCTCCATCCTAACATCACCAAATGATACGCAGTATCTTCCTCCCTACCTCTCCAAACAATGCCCAGCACCTCCATTCCACCTCCCCAAACAATATGCAGCACCTCACTCCCAATTTACCCTGAACAATACGCAGTACCTCCCTCTTAACCTCCCCCTTAACCTCCCCCAAACAACACGTCCATCCCAACCTCACCAAACAATACACAGCACCTCCCTTCCAATCTTCCCTAAACAATACACAGTACCTCTCTCCTAACCTCCCTCAAACAATATGCAGCACCTCCATCCCAACCTCACCAAACAATACACAGCACCTCCCTCCCAACCTCCCGCAAACAATACGCAGTACCTCCCTCCCAACCTCTCCCAAACAATATGCAGTACCTGCCTCTCAACCTCCCTCAAACAATATGCAGCACCTCCATCCCAACCTCACCAAACAATACACAGCACCTCCCTCCCAATCTCCCCCAAACAATACACAGTACCTCCCTCCCAACCTCCCCAAACAATACGCAGTACCTCCCTCCCAACCTTCCCCAGACAATACGCAGTACCTCCCTCCCAACCTTCCCCAGACAATACGCAGTACCTCCCTCCCCACCTTCCCCAGACAATACGCAGTACCTCCCTCCCCACCTTCCCCAGACAATACGCAGTACCTCCCTCCCCACCTTCCCCAGACAATACGCAGTACCTCCCTCCCAACCTTCCCCAGACAATACGCAGTACCTCCCTCCCAACCTTCCCCAGACAATACGCAGTACCTCCCTCCCAACCTTCCCCAGACAATACGCAGTATCTCCCTCCCAACCACGCCCGACAATGGGCAAACCTCAATTCCAGCCTTACTTTACATCTGAGCTCACATGTCTTCCCAGCTTTTACCTTCCTCCTGGCAAAATTCCACCTCTTTAGTGGCCTATCCATCAGGCCTGTTCCATCCGGAAATTCTTTAATTGTTAAACATCATTTACCCTAATCCTCCAATGTCTTAGGAGAGGTGGAAAATAAAACTGAGGTCGTGTCAGAAAATTCCTTTAGCACTGTCAACTAACACACAACACACTCACTATAGCTCGAAATGTTCTGTCTGAGCTGGCCGGTTCCCTTGAAGGAATGCAATAAATATATCCTCATTGCTTGGTGCAGTGATCTATCCTAAAGGACAACCTACCTTGGAATGCTTCCAAATAGCTAATCTAAATCTTTGTCTAAGGATTTTAGTTGCATCCCTCCTTGTCTTACCAACCCCGTCAGCTTAAATAATTCAGTGAACTGGAGAAAACTGAATTCCTTCTTCATCTTAGCAACGAAGTGCCAATGGTTTCACCTGTAAACTTGCCTTTTTCTAATAAAAGTAGCTGCAATAATGCATGCCCTGATGCCTAGGGTGTCATGATGGTATCATTACCTTGTCCAGTATCTTCACATCCAAATCATGTGTGACCAATACTCAATTGAGTACTTAAAGTTCAATTGTGTTAAATTCTGGTGCAGCTTGAGTAGTTTTATATTATAGTGTCCTTGCAATAGAACTAAAATCCTATTTGCCAATCCAATGCCCTTGTCCTGATAACTAAGCATCAAGATACGTAACTATAAGGAATATGATCTTCCCTTTATTCTTATTAACTCTGCTGCTGCAATGTAACAGAGTTTGAGAGCAGACGGTGAACTCTATGTCCCATCCATGTATTACCTCAAAGCATACCCCACTCCCCACCACTCCCACACTAAGTCATCTGTCTCCTGTTCTTAAAGGTGCTATATTTTGTTGCAATCTCTGACAACTACACTTTAATTTCTAACACATTCTCCCTCTCTTCCAGTTCCAACAAAGAGACAAAGGATTCATAGAATCTCTACAGTGCAGGAGGCCATTTGGCCCATCATATGCACACTGACAACAATCCCACGCAAGCCCTATCCTTGTAACCCCATGTAATCCCCTGACAGAAAAGGGAAATCCCACCCAGACTTGTTCCCTGTAACACCAAGTATTTACCCCACTAATTCCCCTAATCTACACATTTAAGAGGCAATTTAGCATGGCCAATTCGCTTCCTCTCCTTACAGACCTCCTGAGCTTTCTGGCATCTTCCATTTTTTGTGATAAACTTCTGCATGGCCTCTGCCAAAAGTACTGGACCAACAAGGAGGATTGACCTGAATACAGCCAATTCCTCTCCGCTATTTACCTAGCTTCATGAGGAAGCTGTGAGCCCCCATCTGTTTGGGGTTGATTAGCTCAGTTGGCTGAAGAACTGGTTCATGAAACAGAGCGAGGTCAACAGCGCAGGTTCAATTCCCATACAGGTTGAGGTATGTGGGCAGCACTGCAACCCCACGGCAACTCCGGCCTTGGGTGACTGTGTGGAGTTTTCACGCTCTCCTTGTGGTCTGTGTGGGTTTCCTCCAGATGCTCCAGTTTCCTCCCACAGTTCAAAAAGTGTGTAAGTTAGATGGAGTTGCGTGGCAAGTGTGTAGGGTTATGGGGATAGAGTGGGGGAAAGGGTCTGGGTGAGACACTCTGTCACAGAGTCAGTGCAAACCCGATGGGCTGAATGGCCTCCTTCTGCACCACAGGGTTTCCATGGTGAACAGAAAATTATAAAAAAAGTATAACCAAAATATTTTACCACTTTGATTCACCAAAACATGTTTTACAAATCCTGATTACTCCACAAATACACAAGAGATCTACGCTAATATAATAGACCGTAGCTTCCAATGGTGTGGGAATAGAGTCAGATTGCCACTGCCCATATCATGCTCAATCTTTCAGCTCTGGCCAGGCGATATTTGGTCCAGCTTTGAGGGGGATACAGTCAAAGCAAGCAAGCCACAGCTCTTTTTTTTTTAATGGCACTAGCTGCTGGAATCCAGTTAAGTTTAAAGGTCAAACCAGGTTTAAAGGCCTTTTTGTGAAGTGAAGTGTATAAAATAAGTAATTGGACTTGTGGTGGGGCAGGGGAGGAAGTGTAGTCAGAAGTGGGGTCTGACTTTATAAGACCCTTGTCAGACCCCACTTGGAGTACCGTGCGCAGTTCTGGTCACCTCACTACAAGAAGGATGTGGAAGCTATTGAGAGCGTGCAGAGGAGATTTACAAGGGTGTTGCCTGGATTGGGTGGCATGCCTTATGAAGATAGGTTGAGGGAGCTAGGTCTCTTCTCCCTGAAGAGACGAAGGTTGAGAGGCGACCTGATAGAGGTTTATAAAATGTTGAGGGGAATAGATAGAGTGGATTCTCGGAGGCTATTTCCCAGGGCTGAAATGGTCGCTACGAGAGGACACAGGTTTAAGGTACTGGGGAGCAGGTACAGAGGGGATGTCAAGGGTAAGTTTTTCACTCAGAGTGGTGAGTGAGTGGAATCAGCTGTCGTCGGTGGTGGTAGAGGCAAACTTGTTGGGGTCTTTTAAGAGACTCCTGGATGAGTACATGGGATTTAATGGGAGTGAGAGTTATAGATAGGCCTGGTAGGTATGGATATGATCGGCACAACTTGGGCCTGTTTGTGCTGTAGTATTCTATGTTTTTTGTTCTAGTCAGGGTTGGAGGATAGGAGTGAGCATGGGGGGGATGGGGGAGTGCGGGCCGTGTCCCGTAAAGAGCTGGGGTGGGTCAGAAAGTAGAAGTGGTTTTAATTCTTCTCATTTTTTCTAGTGAAGTAACATAATCAGAAGAACTTGAAAAAGGCAAATTGCTGAATGTGTCTTTGAGTACCCTATAGATATGACACCCTGTGACTTGGAAATTATAGCCCATTATGTTTAGTGGAGGCTGGTATTCCTTTATTTTAATTAATTAATATATCAAGTTGCCCTGTATAGATTATAGATGAACCTTCTCCTTGAAGTGCTAAATTGTATGGTGCTTGGTAGGGAATTGTAGGACTTTGGCCCAACAATAAAGGAACAATGATGGTGTGATTTGGTGCATGGAATTTGAAGGTGATGTTGTGCCCACAAATGAGGTGCCTCACCCACATTACCTACTTCCATCTCTGTATCATCACCTCACTTAACATCTGCCTCATCTCATTTGTTGAAATCCTTGATTGTATACCTCTGGATTTAAACTCTTTTTAAACTATTTTTCTATGGCATAAGAAAAGATATTGACGAATGTAACAGAAGATGGTTGGGTGCTGTACCCAGTGATCCCAATCACTTTCCTTTACATCAGGTAGGACATTAGGCAATGACTGTTTTTTCCTTTCACCCACATTAAATAGAATGTTGCTCAGGCCTTCCAAGTGCTGGTTGAATGCTGCCTCCCATTTCTTATCTACACGCTGCCCCTCGTGACATCATCTGGTCAGGTTCTACAGGTACACAAGGATACCCAGCTCCATCTTAGCACCACTCCCCTCTACCCCAGTACCACTCCTCTAAATCCTTCCACTGAAAATCTAAATTGGCAGACCACTTGTTTAACATCTAGTACTGGAACAGCAGAAATTTCCCTTGTTAAATATTCTAGCCAACGACTCTTAATCCTGTCCCCAGCAACTTGAAGGCTAAGGGGGACTGTTTGGAACCCTGGTGACATATATGACTCAAGATGAGCTTCTGACCATATATCCATGCCATCATCAAGACCACCTACTTCCATCTCTGTATCATCACCTGACTCAACACCTGCCCCACCTCATCTGATGAAATCCTTGATTGTGTACCTCTAGTTTTAACTATGTCAAATCATCCCTAGTCAGACTCCACCTTCCAGCCTTCACAGACCTGAAATCATCTAAAGCTCTGCTGCCTATATCTTACATCACCTGAAGTCCCATTTAGCCATCTACTCTGTACTTACTGACTTGTATTGGCTCTCATTTAAACAAAACCACAGTTTAAAAAATTTACAACCTTGTTTTCAAATCCCTCCACGGATCTTATTCCTCCTCCAGCCCTACAACTTTGAAACCTTTGTGCCCCTCCAATTCTGATATGTTGGGCATCGCTGATTTTAATTGGTCCTCTATTGGCAGCCATGCCTTCAATTGCCTGAGCATGAAGCCCTGGAATTCCCTTCATACACATCTCTTTCCTCCTTTAGAAGGCTCCTCAAACCCTTCCTCTTCGATATGGGTATCTGCTTACGTGGCTCTGCCAAAGTTTGTTTGATAATGCTCAAGTGAAGCACCTTGGGAGGTTCCGCTATGTTAAAGACTCTGTATTGCTGAGGTCAGCAACTTTCAATCTTTTCTGGCATTCAACTCTTGCATCCGTGTCTGGGTGATCGATTTAGTAAGGTTTGGAGCTAACTGGTGCTGACAGTTAAGACTGAGACTGAATGTAAAAAGAGGTTGCGAAAGAAAGCTAAGCACTTTACTAAAATTCTGAATTAAGAAAATAAAAGATTTACATTTCTATAGGACTTTTCACAACTTCAGGGCAGCACAACACACTTCATAGCCAATCAAGTACTTATTTTTGAAGCAGTTGTCCCTGTTGTCATGCAGGAAACGCAGCAGCCAATCTGTACATTGCAAGCTTCAATAAGTGGCAATGTGAAAATGAGCAGATAATCTGTTTTAGTGATACTGATTGAGGGATAAATGTTGGCCAAGGCAGTGAGGATGGGATTTTTATGCTCATCTGAGACACAGCTGATTGGGCAAAATATTTAAAAATTAAATATTAAAATCATCCAACTTCTTGCCTTATGCTATTGTCGGTTATTGGAGAGGAGACAGTATTTTGAAATCCATATTTATGATTGTGGGAAGAGAGAATCAGCTGATTTTGGAAAGTGGAATGGAATCATGGGACGGCTTCAGTTTGTGTGTTTCGTTCAGTTTAGTTTTGTTCTTGGGAAAACATAGCTTGGCACAACACTGAGGGCCAAAGGGCCTGTACTGTGCTGTACTGTTCTCTGTTTAATGTTCTATGATGCAAGCATTACCGATGAGACCAGCATTTATTGCTGACAGTCCCTAATTTTTTGTTTGAGAAGGAGATGGTGAGCTGCCTTGCTGCTGCAGTTCATATGGTATAGGTAGACCACTGTGATTGCTGTAGTGGTTTAATACGAATGAGTGTGTGTGCCACAACATTTCAGAGGACAGTTAAGAATCAAATTACTGTGGCTCTGGAGTCATGTGTAGGCCTGACCAGGTCAGGATGGCACATTTCCTTCCTGAAGGATATTAATAATCATAGAATCCTGACAGTACAGAAGGAGGCCATTCAGCCCATCAAGCCTGCACCAACAACAATCGCACCCAGACCCTATCCCTGTAAGCCCACACATTTGCCCTCCTAATCCTGCAAATTATCAAGGTCAATCAACCTAATCTTCATACTTTTGGAATGTGGGAGGAAACCGGACCACCCGGAAAAAGCCCATGCAGACACTGGGAGAATGTGCAAACTCCACACAAACAGTGACCCAAGGCTGGAATTGGCGCTATGAGGCAGCATTGCTAACCACTGTGCCACCGTACTGTGTTAACCACGTTGTATAAAACACCACTTAAGACACCATGTAAATGCAAATTGTTATGATAACAGTCTTCAAATGATAGTGGAAATTAACTGTTACAACTACTTTCATTGTAACATTGTGGAAGGTACATCAATCAATGTGTGAAAATCTAAAGTATCCAGCTAGAAATATGCGGCTGCAGTTATGTGGGCAAGTACAATGACCTGCAGAATCAATCTCCAAAGAGAGGGCAAAAACTTGGCAACCTGCCACTGAGTCAGGAAAGGTTAAAGCCAGGTAATTTTCAGCCAGAAAATCACTTAGAAGGGCAGTCACAAAGCAGAAACTCCTGCACTAGGAACTATGTTCTTTTGAGGACTGTGGCATTTGATAGACAGAGAAACAATGTCTGTGTCCTCTCAATCAATAAACCAATGTCTTTTAAAAAGTCAAAGCTGTCACTAAACCAAATCTGAATGTGTTAGGATGCTTAGGCTGCAGAAATAACAACACGATTTGCAGTTAATTTGCAATCTTTGTTAAATTTGCTCAAACCAGTTAAGGTTGCCAACCGTGATTAATTTTTAAAAATTCATTCATAGGACATTGTGTCACTGGCTGACCCAGCATTTAATGACAATAAGTCATATAAATGCCAGGCCAGATAAGGACCAGGTGTCCTTTCCTAAAGGGCATTAGTGAACTACATGGGTTTTTATGACAATCAACAATGGTTTCAAGGTCATCATTAGACTTTTATGATTTTAACTGAATTCAAATTTCACCATCTGCCAAGGAGGGATTGGAACCGGGGTCCCCAGAGCATTACCCTGGGTCTTTGGATTCCTAGTCCAGTCACAATACCATTACACCACCACCTCCCCTGGATGTTTAATCACACGACTTGCTCCACACTCTGGCCATTATGGAGCTAAAATCTCCATCCTTGTGACGCGCTGCCTTCCCACAACAATCAGAAAGCAAAAAGACTCGTTAGAAAATTGGATGTTGCTTGACTTTTTTCCCATTTTCAATATATCTGTAGTAAAGAGAAATGTTCAATGTAAATGACAAAAATATTCCATGTCCCAATGGTCTTCATGATGTGGGTATGCCGGCGTTGGACTGGCGTAAACACAGTAAAAAGTCTGACAACACCAGGTTTTAGTCCAACCTATTTATTTGATAATATACTCGCAAGCTTGCGAGTATATTATCAAATAAATAAGTTGGACTAAAACCTGGTGTTGTCAGACTTTCCAATGGTCTTCTCCAGGGATGCACACAGCAGATCCTAGAGATTGACTTGGAGACTCCAGATCAGTCCTCCAAGGTTTGCAACCCTTTATTTAGTTGACTTGGTATCGGCTGGTGAAGTAATGGGGGATTTTAGAAATAGTTTTATATCTAAACTTGTAAAAATGCTTTTCATTTGGGGGATAAATTATATGCTGTCCTGGATACTATATGTAACCATTCTCCACAGGAAGACAGAGAGCTGGATGGAGTCATCCAAGGCCAATCTTGTGCACCTTGTAGGTGATATTCATGCAGCAAGATAGGCAAAGTCCTGAAACCTGGTTGTTGCAGAGTTTATAAATTAGTTCCTGCAGCTTTCCTCGTACAAACTGCCATATCTACCTCTATGTGTTCCATCTGGTTATCAATCTCTAATATTTTAAGGGAAAAATGTATTAATTGAAAAATGTTTTTGTTAAGTAATGCACTTATGAATTTTCCCATTAGTTGCTTATAGCAATTTTCAGGACATCAAATCATTAATTCCTGGAGTCTCCAGGATAGGAGGGTTGACAATCCTACAGGAAGCTGGCTTAAATTGCAAAGAACAAACAATGAAGATCATCAGAAGGCTAAAAGGAAGGTGATGGTCTTTTGGTTTTGGGATTAGGAATACAGTCAAGAGAACACTTTAGCGAGGTGGTGGTATTGTGGTAAAGTCACTGGATTAGTAATCCAGAGACCCAGGCGAATGCTCCAGAGAGATAGGTCCTAATCTCATCATGGAAGAAAAATTCAGTAAATGATTTGATTTATTATTGTCACATGTATTAACATAGTGAAAAGTATTGTTTCTTGCATGCTATACAGGCAAAGCATATCGTTCATAGAAAAGGAAACGAGAGAGTGCAGAATGTAGTGTTACAGTCATAGCTAGGGTGTAGAGAAAGACCAACTTAATGCAAGGTAAGTCCATTCAAAAGTCTGACAGCAGCAGGGATGAAGCTGTTCTTGAGTAGGTTGATACCTCAGACTTTGTACCTTTTTCCCGAAGGAAGAAGATGAAAGAGAGAATGTCTGAGGTGCGAGGGGTCCTAAATTATGCTGGCTGCTTCGCCGAGGTGGCGGGAAGTGTAGACAGAGTCAATGGATGGGTGGCTGGTTTTGTGCGATGGATTGGGCTACATTCACAACCTTTTGTAGTTCCTTGCAGTCTTGGGCAGAGCAGGAGCCATACCAAGCTGTGATACAACCAAAAATGGTAATCATGAAATTATCATCATTTGGCACAAAAAAACCCATCTGGTTCATTAATGGCCTTTGGGGGAAGGAAATCTGCCAGCCCTTTTTGGTCTGATCGACATGTGACTCCAGATACACAGCAATATGGTTGACTCTTTAAATACACTTTACAATGGCCTAGTAAGCCGTTCAGTTCTGGTTTGGATCACTGTCCTAAGCTTTGTGTTGATTTCAGGCCGAATCCTCTTAATTTTTGGACGAGTTGGTCATGGGTTGAATTAGGTTTTTTCTAATACTATACATTTACAACTAAGGCTGCATGAAATATTATTCTCTTCATACAGATTGTTCCATGAACTGTTCCTTCGGAGCTCCTTGGTCCTGGTGTCATAAACATCATTGTCTAATTATTAAACATTAACCCTTTATTCCACAAGTTCAAGGGCAATTGGGGATGGACAACAAATGCTGGCTTTGTCAGTGAAGTCCACATCCCTTAACAGAATTCCAGAAAACACACGGTGCAGAGATTTGTGTGCATCACAATGCATATAAATTGGCTTTGTTAAAGCCTCAAGTAACCTGACAAGCTGCTGCTTGCCCAACCTTTCCAGCAACCACTAAAATGTACCCTCTTTCTAGAAATAGATTCGCCACTGCCACAGTCAAATCAACATGCAAGCAAGAAACGGAAATGAGTCAGTGTGCAAATTAATGATAACAAGTTTATACACGTAGACAAAGTCATGTAAACAACTAATAGGATATCCTTTATACTCAGTCAATGTAATCTTTCTTTTAATGGGAAAAGCAATATTTCAGGTCTAGATATAAAACTGTATCTAAAATCCCTTACTACTTCTAAATGTCAAATTTAAGAAATTGAGGAAAATATGCGCTTTAATATGGTGCAATGGACTTTATTTAACAGTGCATTTTTTTTCATTTATTTAGCTGTGTTATCTTTACAGTCCTCCTTAAAACATGATGGTTCAATGAAAGGACTATGCACAGAGAATGTTCTTTACAAAATCAATCCCCTACATATTGTAAAACATTAAACTCACAGGTTTGTTTTGTGGTACAGAGTAAAAATTGGTGCAGTGTCAACTGTTGATTTGAGAAAGTGAAAAACAATGGAAGAATTGCAATGTCAATTCAAGCTTATCCAATAAAGAAGCATGAATATCAGATTTCAAAAGTGCACAGAGTTATACTAAATATTTATGATGCACATCATATGGGAGAACTTTATCTTGCAGCTCAAGCCTTTCTACAAACACTCAAAATGTTTAAATACAAGAGCCTGTGATTTTGAAAAATAATTATTAATTCACCCAAATTACTGGTTATTTTCTCTTGGCAGTGTAGCAGACCAGAACAGAGGCTATACTTGCACACAATATATTGTATATTTTACATTTGCCTTTTTTATGTTTACATTTTCATTCATTAAAATAATTATTTTTATGATATGAGTGTCCTGGCAAGCTGCATATTTATTATTCAGTTCTGGCTGCTGCTCTGGTACGAGTTCTTTCTCTGTCTCTATGAGGACAACTTGATACCTGAATGTTTAAACATGAACATTTATTGTTAACCTTTAACTATTCACTGACCCAATGTATTGTAATGTCTGGAGCTGTTCCATGCAGGATGGCCACTTGGACAGTTTTGTCTCTAGAGCCTTAGAGTCTCTGATCATGTGACTCTGGGTACCAAATATTCCGAGATATTAGGTGTTCAAGTAACTTAGGGGATGAATGAAAGGAGGCAAGATGGCATTACTGATGAAGGAACATATTGCAGTGCTGGAGAGGAAGCATATTCTCAAGTGATCAAGAACAGAATTTATTTGGTTTGAACTAAGAAACAACAGAGGTACCAACACATATAGGCTATATAGGGCATTGGTGAGGCCGCAGCTAGAGTACTGTGTGCAGTTTTGGGCGCCATACTTACGCAAGGATATTTTGGCCTTGGAGGGAGTGCAGAGGAGGTTTACTAGGCTGATGCCGGAGTTGAGGGGGTTGAGCTATGAGGAGAGGCTGAATAAACTAGGCTTGTACTCGTTAGAGTTTAGAAGAATGAGGGGAGATCTCATTGAGACGTATAAGATGATGAATGGGATGGATAGGATAGAGGTGGAGAGACTCTTCCCGCTCAGAAAGGACAGTAGAACTCGGGGGCACAGCCTCAAGATAAAGGGGGTGCGGTTTAGAACAGAGTTGAGGAAGAATTTCTTCACTCAAAGGGTGGTGAATCTCTGGAATTCTCTGCCCGTTGAAGTGGTGGAGGCTACCTCGCTTAAATTTTTAAGACGCGGGTTGATGGGTTTTTGATAAGAGAGGGGATTAAGGGTTATGGGGAGAGGGCGGGAATGTGGAACTGAGCCACGACAGATCAGCCATGATCTTATTGAATGGCGGGGCAGGCTTGAAGGGCCAGATGGCCTACTCCTGCTCCTATTTCTTATGTTCTTATGTTCATCGACGATTGTGTTCTACAGGCCGCCAACTATTGGGAAAAAGAGGAACAAATTTGCAAGGACATTGCAGAGAATTGCACAAACTATAGAATAGTTATAATGGGAATTTGAATTTTCCTATTATAGACTGAGATAGTGATCATGTAAAGGCTAGAGAAGGGTATGGGCTTCTGAAATGTGTTCAGGAGAATTTTCTAGTTGGCATGTGGCTGTGGTTGATAAGTCAGAAGGGCCAGATGACATGTAACCAAGGATTCAGAGGGAGACCTGTGGAAAAGCACAAAACATGCTGGGTGTAATTTTCCAATCTTCCTTAAATACAGGATGGCGCTAGAGAAGTAGTGAATGGCAAACATCAGAGCTCTGTTTCAAAAAGGATAGAAGGAGAAGCTCAGCAATACAGGCCAGTCAGTTTAATGTTAGTGATGGGGAAGTTTTTCCAGGGGGTAAACAGTGGGATTGTGGTAATATAACAAACTCCAAGTTCCATGGGCTCCAATCCCACCATGAAAGTTGGTGGAATTTAAAATTCAATTAATAAATCTGGAATTTAAAAGCTAGTCTCAGAAAACAGAGATCATGAAACTATCATCGATTGTCGTAAAAATCCATCTCATTCACTTATATCGTATAGGGAAGAAAATTTGCCTTCCTTACTTGGTCTGGCCTGCATCACTCCAGAGCCACAGAAACGTGATTGACTTTTAAGTGCCCCCTGAAATGACCTAATAAGCCACTCAGTTTAAGAACAATGAGGAATGAACAACAAATGCCATGTCAGTGATGCCCCTCTTCTATGAATTTTTTTTAAAATTAGAAAAAAGTCACTTGGACCAATGCAGTTAAATTAAGGAAAGCCCGAATGGATTGAGTTGATTGCTTGAGTTTTTTGAAGAGATAACAGAGGGTTGATAAGGGTACTGTGATTGATGTGGTGTACACAGACTTCTAAAAGATATGTGATAATGTGTCACATAACAGATGGGTTCCAAAGATGAGGAATTTAAGTTACTTGGATGGCTTGGAGAAGCTGAAGGTGTTCTCTTGGAGGAGACAATTAAGAAGTTTGAAAGAGCTGTTCAAAATCATGAAGATAGAGTAGACTGGGAGAAACTTCTTCCATGGCAGAAGGATTCAGCATGACTGAATGGCAGAGCAGACTCGACGGGCTGAATGACCCAATTATACTCCTTTATCTTATGGTCTTACTGGTTGAGAACCAGTTGACTCTGATTTAAGGTGGCTGGCAAAAGAAGCAACAGTGGCATGAGGAAAAGCCTTTTGTTTTACATGTTGAATGATAATGATCTGGAATGCACTGCCTGAGAGTGTCATAAAATTCTTATAGGATCATAGAATCCCTACAGTGCAGAAGGAGGCCATTTGGTCTGTCAAGTCTGCACTGACTCTCCAAAGTGCATCTTAGCCAGGCCTACTTCCCACTCTATCCCCTTAACACCATGCATTTTACCATAGTTAATCCACCTAACCTAAACATCTTTGGACTGAGGGAGGAAACAGGGCACCCAGAGGAAAGCCACGCAGGCACGGGAGAATATGCAACTCAACACAGTCCAGCACAGCAGATTCAATAGTGGTGTTTAAAAGGGAATTAGATAACTATACGAGCTGAAAAAATTAGCTGGCACATGGGAAGACAGGGAGTGGGATTGGGTTATTTGTTTTTGCATAGAGCCAGTGTGGCTACAACTGGCCAAATTGCCTTCACCTGCACTGTAATTATTCTATGATTTGATGGATGTTATCAAATAAGATTTCTGTGCTCACCCAATTTGTGGTGATTGGGCCACCATATTCACTGCAGGATACAAAATATGAAATATTAATTAAAAAAGTACATATAATAGACATGCACTCCTTTGGTATGTCCAGCTTAAAAAGCACTTCTTTCATGTGGAATGAATGAACCAGAGAAACAAAGTCTTTCCAAACTTGATCTAACAGTACAACCAGATCACTAAAACTATCTGCTGTCAAATCTCACAAATCTATTGTCTTCCTTTCTAGCCACTTGGAAGAACATTGTCATAATTACTGGAGTTACTGAAGACATTCTGTAACTAAGAGTTTTGGGCAAGTGATGTACTGTTCAAAAAAGGAATCCAGACAAAAGGAATACTTGATTCCAAAAATATTTCAACATCAATTAGATCAAGGTAAAAACGCAGTATTTCTCCTCAAATATCAATGCACACATAAGTCAGTTTCAAGATAGATAAATAATGAAATATTAACTATCGGAAAATACCATTAAGAGATTACAAGTTCAAATATTCCAGGAACATATTACTGCAATAGCTGGACAATTTAATCTGAAGAGCAATTGCATAATTCCTTATAACGGACTACGTCATAACAAAGCTTGAAACACAGATATTTTTATTCCATTGTTGTAATGGGCTGACTACAGCTTTGCCAGAATCCAAAATAGCAATATTCTAAAGACCACTTTCACTTAAAGTTCACATTTTGAATTACTGGTATGCGCATAGAGGCACAGATTAAAACATGTATCAAAATTCAGAAACATGATCATGCATTTGTCACAGATTGCAGGAGTTACATGAATTCACATCTTTCTTTTTGCCTGTCCATTAAAATCTCACCTCCTGCCTCCCCAAAGCCTGTCCATCAACTACACAGTATAAGGAGGGGAATGGAATACCCTCCACTTATCTGGATGAGTACAGCTCCAACACTCAAGAAGCTCAATACCATCCAAGACAAAGCAGTTTAACGGATTAGGCTCCAACTACCACCTTAAAATACTCACTTTCTCCATCACTGGCACACAGTGTTAGTAGTGGCACATACAATCTATAAGATGCAGAGTGGTAACAAAACAGGAACATAAAAAATATGGCCCCTCGAGCCTGTTCCATCATTCAATACTAACATCGGCTGATTTTTGCCTCAACTCCATTCTTCTGGCAGCTCTATATTCCTCCATTCCGTGAGTGACAAAAAAAATCTATCTCACCCTTAATATTCAATGAAGCAGCATCCACAACCTTTTTGCAACCCGCTGAGTGACAAATTTCTCATCTCAGTCCTAAATCATCAGCCCTTCATTCTAAGACTGTGTCCATAGAACACTACAGCGTAGCACAGGCCCTTTGGCCCTCGATGTTGCGCCGACCAGTGGAACCAATCTAATGACCCTCTAACCTAAACTATTCCAATGTTATCCATATGTCTATCCACTGACCATCTGAATGCCCTTAAAGTTGGTGAGTCCACAACTGCTGCAGGCAGGGCATTCCACACCCTTACCACCCTCTGAGTAAAGAACCTACCTCTGACATCCGTCCTATAATTACCACCCCTTAATTTAAAGCTATGTCCCCTTGTGTTAGCCATCACCATCCGAAGTAAAAGGCTCTCACCGTCCACCCTATCCAATCCTTTGATCATCTTCTATGCCTCAATCAGGTCACCTCGTAACCTTCTTCTCTCCAATGAAAATAACCGCAAGACCCTCAGCCTTTCCTCATAAGACCTTCCCACCATACCAGGCAACATCCTGGTAAACCTCCTCTGCACCCTTTCCAATGCCTCCACATCTTTCTTATAATGCGGCGACCAGAACTGCACGCAACAATCCAAGTGCGGCCGCACCAGAGTTTTGTACAGTTGTAACATGATGTCACAGCTCTGAAATTCAATCCCTCTACCAATAAAAGCTAACACACCGTACGCCTTCTTAACAACTTTATCAACGTGGGTGCCAACTTTCAGGGAGCTATGCACACGTACCCCGAGATCTCTCTGCTCGTCAACACTACTAAGAGTCCTTCCATTAACCCTATATTCTGTACTCCTGTTATTCTTACCAAAGTGAATCACCTCACACTTTCCCGTATTAAATTCCATCTGCCACCTCTCGGCCCAGCTCTGCAGCTTATCTATGTCCCTCTGCAAACTGTAACATCCATCCTCACTGTCTACAACTCCTCCAACTTTGGTGTCGTCAGCAAATTTACTAATCCATCCTTCTACACCCTCATCTAGGTCATTTATAAAAATGACAAACAGCAGTGGCCCCAAAACAGATCCTTGAGGTACACCACTTGTAACTGCACTCCAGGTTGAATATTTCCCATCAACTACCACCCTCTGTCTTCTATCAGCTAGCCAATTCCTGATCCAAACTGCTAAATCACCCTCAATCCCATGCATCTGCATTTTCTGCAATAGCCTACCACGGGGAACCTTATCAAATGCTTTGCTAAAATCCATATACACCACGTCAACTGCCTTACCCTTCTCCACCTCTTTGGTCACCTTTTCAAAAAACTCAATAAGGTTTGTGAGGCACGACCTACCCTTCACAAAACCGTGTTGACTATCCCTAATCAATTTATTTCCCTCTAAATGATTATAAATCCTATCCCTTATAATTCTTTCCAAAACTTTGCCCACAACAGAAGGCTCACTGGTCTATAATTCCCAGGATGGTCTCTACTCCCCTTCTTGAACAAGGGGACAACATTTGCTATCCTCCAGTCTTCCGGCACTATACCTGTAGCCAATGACGACATGAAGATCAAAGCCAAAAGCTCTGCAATCTCCTCCCTAGCCTCCCAGAGAATCCTAGGGTAAATCCCATCCGGCCCAGGGGACTTATCTATTTTCACACTCTCAAGAATTGCCAACACCTCCTCCTTATGTACGTCAATCCCATCTAGTCTACTACCTGGTATCGCAGTATTCTCCTCCATTACACTGACTTTTTCCTGTGTGAATACTGTCGAAAAATACTCACTCAGTGCCTCTCCTATCTCTTCAGGCTCCACGCACAACTTCCCACTGCTGTCTCTGACTGGCCCTAATCTTGCTCTAACCAATCTTTTATTCTTGACATACCTGTAGAAAGCTTTAGGATTTTCCTTGATCCTATCAGCTAAAGTCTTCTCATGTCCTCTTCTAACTCTTCTTAACTCTCTCTTTAGCTCCTTCCTGGCTAATTTATAACTCTCCAGTGCCCTAACTGAGCCTTCACGTCTCATCTTTACATAAGCCTCCTTCTTCCACTTCACCAGAGATTCAACTTCCTTAGTACACCACAGTTCCCTCGCTCGACCACTTCCTCCCTGCCTGACAGATACATATTTATCAAGGACTCGCAGTAGCTGCTCCTTGAATAAGCTCCACATTTCAGATGTTCCCAGCCCCTGCAATTTCCTACTCCAACCTACGTATCCTAAATCTCGCCCTATAGCCTCATAATTACTTTTCCCCCAGCTATAACTTCTGCCCTTTGGTATATGCCTATCCCTTTCCATCACTAAGGTAAACGTAATCGAATTGTGGTCACTATCACCAAAGTGCTCACCTACCTTCAAGTCTAACACCTGGTCTGGTTCATTACCCAGTACCAAATCCAATGTGGCCTCACCTCTTGTTGGCCTATCTACATACTATGTCATGAAACCTTCCTGCACACATTGGACAAAAACTGACCCCTCTAACATGCTTGAACTATAGCTTTTCCAATCAATATTTGCAAAGTTAAAGTCCACCATAACAACTACCCTGTTACTTTCGCACCTATCCAGGATCATCTTTGCAATCCTTTCCTCTACATCTCTGGAACTTTTTGGAGGCCTATAAAAAACTCCCAACAGTGTGATCTCTCATTTCCTGTTTCTAATCTCAGCCCATACAACCTCAATAGACAGGTCCATATCAAACGTCCTTTCTGCCACCGTAATACTGTTCTTGACTAACAATGCCACGCCTCCCTCTCTTCTACCACCTTCTCTGCTCTGACTGAAACATCTGAACCCCGGAACCTGCAACAACCATTCCTGTCCCTGCTCTATCCATGTCTCTGAAATGGCCACAACATCGAAGTCCCAGGCACCAATCCAGGCTGTAAGTTCGTCCACCTTATTGCGTATGCTCCTCGCATTAAAGTATACACACTTCAAACCACCCTCCCACCTGCCAATACTCTGCTGTGAACTCGAAACATTATCCATGACCTCCCTGTTCTTATCCTCCTGTATACTGGAGCTACAGTTCAGGTTCCCATCCCCCCTCTGATTCAGTTTAAACCCCCCTGAATAGCATTGGCAAATTTTCCCCCCAAGATATTAGTTCCCCTCTGGTTCAGGTGCAGACCATCCCTCTTGTAGAGGTCCCACCTACGCCAGAATGAGCCCCAATTGTCCAAGTATCTGAACCCTTCCCTCCTGCACCATCCCTTTAGCCAAGAGTTCAAATGTTCTCTCTCTCTATTCTTCTCCATGCTATCCTGTGGCACAGGTAACAAACCAGAGATAACCAATCTGTTTGTTTTAGCCCTAAGCTTCCACCCTAACTCTCTGAATTTCTGTTTTATATCCCCGTCCCTTTTCCTACCTATGTCAAGGGTGCCTACGTGAACCACAACTTGGGGCTGGTTCCCCTCCCCCTTAAGGATTTCAAACACTCGCTCAGACATATCATGGACCCTGGCACCTGGGAGGCAACATACCAACTGCGAGTCTCGCTCGTTCCCACAAACTCTCCTATCTGTCCCCTTAACAATGGAATCCCCAATCACTAATCCTGTTCTTTTCTTCCCCCTTCCCACCTGAGCATCAGGGACAGGCTCTACCCCTGAGACCTGTACTCCATGGCTTACCCCGGTTGAGTCTTCCTCCCCAACAACATCCAAAGCAGAGTACTTATTTTGGAGTACACTGTCCAGTGTTTTTGATTCCCCGGACAGGTGAAACAACATCTTAATGTCTATCTTATCAAGCCCCTTCAGAATCTTAATTTGCCAAGCCTCTTTCAACAGCACCTTCCAAACTCAGGACTTTCACCACTAGAAGAACAAGGGCATCTTCAAGTCTCTCCACCCTGCTCCCCCCACCAAGTCACATACAATGCTGACTTGGAAATATATGATCATTCCGTTATTGCAGCTGGGTCCAAAGCCTTGAACTCACTCTCTCAAAACACTGTACACCACATGAGCTACAATGGTTCAAGAAGGCAGCCCACCACCACCTTCTCAAGGGCAATTAAGGAAGGGCAACAAATGCCATCCTTGCCAGAGCCACACTCATTGCATGAATGAGTAAGAACATTGTGTGCTTTGCTGGAGAGTCTAGAATTTAGGAGATGCATAGTCTCAGAATAGGGACTTGATCATTTAAGACTGAGGAAATGGGAGAATTACTTCACACAGAGGATTATGAATCTTTAGAATTCTCAGTTCCAGAGTGCTGTGGAAGCTCAGTCGATGAATATATTCAAGACAGATCAATACATTTTGAACTCAAAAAGGAAGCAAGGGCAGGAAAGTGAAACTGGGATCAAAGATCAGTCATGATCTTATTGAATGGTGCAGCAGACTCAAGGGAACATGTGGCCTATTTCTGCTATTATTCCTTATCTAATGATCTTATGCATTCACTCAAGAGCTACTTCTACACAAGGACACTATTTCTAGCCAGTCCAATGAAAGCACGTCTGCTTTCTTTGGATTAGGGTGAAAATCAAAGTTTTATGGAATTCCTAATCTGATGGGAGAATGCCAATTCCCTTACAGTACAAATGCAATAAGCATTTTGTTGTCCATAATGGTTTGGGGAGTGATACAAATTAAGGCCAATTAGGGACTATATAGGTAATCTGTGTATGAACCCAGAAGACATGGGTACAGTCTGCAATTAATACTTTGCATTACTCTTCACAATGGAAAAGGATGAACGAGGTGTAGACATCAGGGTGGAGGTCTGTGAACTATTAAAGAAAATTGATATATTCAAACATACAAACTTCTCACTTGAAGTTGATGACCAGCAAAGGAACAAAATTCTCAATCTTAACACAAACACCTTTACAAACATTACAGATGTTCAGTTCCATTATCTTTAATTTTGTCAAGAGAGTGTGTCAAGTCAAATTGGTGTGAGAAGCACCTTTTGACAGTACGTGTAAGGTTGTTGTCACTATGAATTTTGACAGTGAATCAAACTATTTTTGTAAAACCATCTCCCATTTGTATATCCTGGATCTATGTTGCTCTTTGGATCTTAACATAGAACATAGAACACTACAGCACAAACAGGCCCTTTGGCCCACGAGTTGCACCGATCACATCAACACCTACCAATCTATAGACCTATTTATAACCCCCAATCCCATTAAATTCCATATACTCATCCAGAAGTCTTTTAAAAGACCCCAGCGAGTTTGCCTCCACCACCACTGACGGCAGCCGATTCCGTTCACTCACCACCCTCTGAGTGAAAAACTTACCCCTAACATCACTTCTGAACTTCCCTCCCTGCACCTTCAATCTGTGTCCTCTCGTAGCGACCATTTCAACCCGGGGAAATAGCCTCTGAGAATCCACCCTATCTATTCCTCTCAACATTTTATAAACTTCTATCAGGTCGCCTCTCAACCTTCGTCTCTCCAGGGAAAAGAGTCCCAGCACCCTCAACCTAACTTCATAAGGCATGCCTCCCAGTCCAGGCAACATCCTTGTAAATCTCCTCTGTACCCTTTCAATAGCTTCTACGTCCTTCCTATAGTGAGGCGGCCAGAACTGCGCACAGTACTCCAAATGAGGCCTGACAAGGGTCTTATAAAGTTGCAGCATTACCTCCCGATTCCTAAACTCAATCCCTCGATTAATGAAGGCCAGTACACCATACGCCTTCCTGACCACATCCTCCACCTGCGAGGCCGATTTAAGAGTCCTGTGGACCCAGACCCCAAGATCCTTCTGCTCTTCAACACTACTAAGACTCCTGCCCTTGATAGTGTACTCGTTCATCCCATTGGTTCTGCCAAAATGGACGACTACACATTTATCCGCGTTGAAGTCCATCTGCCACTTCTCCGCCCAGTCCTGCATCCTATTTATGTCCTGCTGCAACTTTTGACATCCTTCCAGACCATCCACAACACCACCGACCTTCGTGTCATCAGCGAACTTACTTATCCATCCCTCCACTTCCTCATCTGGGTCATTTATGAAAATGACAAACAGCAAGGGTCCTAGAACAGATCCCTGGGGCACTCCACTGGTGACTGACCTCCATGCCGAAAAAGACCCATCCACAACCACTCTCTGCCTTCTGCAGGCAAGCCAGTTCTGGATCCACAAGGCCAAAGGCCCTTGGATCCCATGCCCTCTCACCTTCTCAAGAAGTCTTGCATGGGGGACCTTATCAAACGCCTTGCTGAAGTCCATGTACACCACGTCCACTGCACTTCCTTCGTTAATGTGTTCAGTCACATTTTCGAAGAAAATCTTGTGAAAAAGATTTATATATTTATATTCTTGTACTTGAAACAAAATCATCAGAATCATTTTGCACATGGAAATAAAAAGCTTGCTGGATTTGTGCATCTTGTCTACAGTTTGCAATCCATTATGTTATTTATTTTACTGGTTTCTTGTGGATGTTGATCACACTATTATTGATAGTATATTTTATCTCCCATTACTGTAATATAAGAAAAAGGACTCCACCACAGACACAATCAAAATGAAAACATCTTTCAAAGTTATAGCTACAAACAGACCTGTGGTGCAACACACACATCCTAGCCATGTCTTTGCGAACAAAGTAAAACTAGTCTAATTCTTCAGCTACCAAGGTGCTAAGCTTTGACATTCCCTCCCTAAACCTCTCTGCCTGTCTCGCTCTCTTTCCTCCTTCAAGGCACTACCTCTTTGACCAAGATTTTGGTCATCTGCTCTTATGACGCATTTTTGTTAAAGATTAAAAAAGAAGTTTTAGTGTCACAAGTAGGCTTACATTAACACTGCAATGAAGTTACTGTGAAAATCCTCTAGTCGCCACACACCTGTGCCTTTTCAGGTACACTGAGGGAGAATTTAGCATGGCCAATGCACCTAACCATCAGGTTTTTCAGGCAGAGAGGAAACTGGAGCACTTGGAAGAAACCCACACAGACATGGGGAGAATGTGTGGACTCTGCACAGACAGTGACCCAAGCCAGGAATCAAATCTGAGTCCCTAGTGCTGTGAGGCAGCAGTGCTAACCACTGTGCCACTGTGCTGCTCTTGTGAGGTTAGCTGTCATATTTTATTCTATAAACCTCTGTGAAGCACCTTGGGATATTTAATTACATTAAGGGTCTTTATACATGCAAATTATTGCTGTTGCCACATGATGCTGTGAACCACATTTGTGATGTGGAGCTTACTTACACAACTACCTATTGACTGAAAATCTCAGATCCAGTATTTGCTCAATGCTGACAATTCTGTCAAGATAACCATTCCTACACAGTTCAGTGTCTTCGAACCAATGTATAGGGGGAAAAGAACAGATACAGCTCAAGGTGTTAATGGAAAATAAGAGGAAATAAAAGCACTAAAATTGAAATTGCAAAAATAAGCATGGCAAAGCTTTTTATTTATTTTAGAATAGTGTTATAATTTTTCTTCACTCTCAAATGACATTTCCTGTAACTAAAAAGCCTGCTTTCAGTCTATAGCTGCTAATGACCTTAGTTGGTGGCAAGAAGGCTAACAGGACAAAACAATTCATTCAGTATCCCTTCCTCCAAAGATCACGTGTTTACGCATGAAATTTAGTGCATTTTTTAATTCATTTATGAGATGTGGACATTGCGGGCTAGGCCAGCATTTATTGCCATCTTCAGCTGCCCCTGAGAAGAAGGTGGTGAGCTGACTTCTTGAACCACTGCCGTTCCTGAGGAGTAGATGCACTCAGTGCTGTTAGAGAGGGAGTTCCAGGATTTTGACCCAGTGACAGTGAAGGAACGCCAATATATTTCCAGGATGATGAGTGACTTGGAGGGGAACCTCCAGGTAACAGTATTCCCGGGTACCTGCTGCTCTTGTCCTCCTAGATGATAGTCATCACCGGTTTGGAAGGTGTTGCCTAAGGAACCTTGGTGCATTCCTGCATCCTGTAGATGGTACACAGGGCAGCCACTGTTCATCAGTGGTGAAGGGACTGAATGTTTGTGGAAGGGGTAGCAATCAAGCAGGCTGCTTTATCCTGGATGGTGTTAAGTTTCTTCAGTGTTGCTAGGCTGCACTCATCCAGGCAAGTGGGGAGTATTCCAATACACTCCTGGCCTGTGCCTTGTAGATAGTGGACAGGTTTCAGGAAGTGGAGTTGAGTTATTTACCACAGGTTTCTCAGCTTCTGACCTGCTCTGGTAGTCACAGTTGAGCTGGTCCAGTTCAGTTTCTGGTCAATGATAACCTGCAGAATGTTGAAAATGGGGGATTCAGTGATGGTAATATCACAATGTCAGGGGGAGATGGCTGGGTGCTCTCTTGTCGGAGATTGTCATTGCACAATATTTGTGTGGCACGAATGTTACTTCCTACTTGTCAGCCCATGAATAGCATTCACACAATTCAATTGTTAGCTCTCTACCACAAGTAAAACAGTAGTCAATCAAAGCTCACAGTCTCTCTCTGAATCTTAACATAGCTTTTCAACGCTCTGCAAATTCTCCAGTTTTGGCCTTTTGTCTATCCTTGATTTCCTTCACCTAAAAGTAATCCCAAAGCTACAAACTTCCCTACTTAGACTTCTGTTCCTTTCCTCCCATAAAACATATCCCCTTCACACAAGATTTTTGACACCTGTCTCAAGATGTCATGTAGCTTGGTGTCAAATGCTATACGATGATATTCTTATGAAGGACCTTGTGACATTTTGCTATGTTAAAAGCATTACGTAAATACATTGTTGTAATGTGGGCTGAGACTCCATTGCATTACTGAGGGATTTCTACACTACCCGACAGCCATTCTCCTTCCTCTCTGACTCGTCCAGATTAGGTCAAATATTCATAGGAATATTTCAAAGAATATCGTGGAGTAATTCTGGTTTTCTCACCACCACTGCCCCATCTGCAGATTAACTGACTTGCAATTTCATTGTTGTTTGTGATGTGTTGTGATGTATTTATTTACATAATGGTCATAACTTTGTTATGTTCCATTGTTACATTAAAAAGCTCAAATGTTCTATGATCCTATAAAATTCAATAGAATCCCTACAGTGCAGAAGGAGGCTATTCAGCTCAACGAGTCTGTACCAACAATCTCATTTAGGCCCTTTCCCCATAACCTCTAGCTAGTCCCCCTGACACAAAAGCCAATGCATGGCCAAAAAAATAGCACGGCCAATCTACCTGACCTGCACATCTTTAGACTGTGGAAGGCAACCCATGCAGACAGGGAGAATGTGCAAACTCTGCACAGTCACCCAAGCCAGAAATCAAACCTGGATCCCTGACGCTGTGAGACAGCAGTGTTAACCATTGTACCACCTGTATGAGATATTGTTGAAAAACCTAAAATGTTACAAAATTACAGGGGCTAAAAGGTGGAAAACATTGAACTTTACATTCTGAAGAGTCTAATAACTCCATACCAAGCCCACAACTCGCACTGCACATCTCAAAAGCCTAGTCTGAGAGAGAGTCTGGGATGCATTCAGGCAGACCATGACAAAGGGAAATCCAAGGATTAGGCTGATCTTACGCTTTATCCACATGGGCTTCATCAAATGGAAACAGACTAACCAGCAATAATTCAGGCGCACTTTCTTCTCCCATGTCAGTAAATTGCAACCTGGTTTGAACATGCAGGACAATTGAAAATGCAACATTACACATGAACAGAAGGTGGTTATTGGAGCAAATGATTATTTACAAGGCTTCAGTTTATTTCCCTTTTAATGTTCAGAAAAACAAGTAGAATACAAATCATATTACAACAGCATTGGGTCAATTGTTATTAGAATGCTGCTGGAAGATGTGCAGCCAATTGTCCATACAAACTGAAGAATTTCAACACTTTAGATCAATGCATCTTTAATTAATGTATAAAAAATATTCTATATGAAACTAATTATTGCAGACTTACCCAGATAACTCTACTTCTGGCAAACCCGATTCAGTCCATATTGTATTTCCTGACGGAACAGGATGGGAGAACAGTTCAACAACTGAGAGGAAATGGGCCTCATTAAAACTACAATGCTGATGCAAAGGAGTATATCAGTGTAGTCTGGGATTTTTTTTTTAGAAAGGGAGGATTTTTGCATTGACTGTTGGTGATTGATAGGCATGGCCCAGCCACAGGAAATCCCTGGTGCCTTTAAATTTGCCTGGCATGGAATTCTTGTTTTTTCCTAATTAAAATGCTGCATGCGTCAGGCAAGTTACAGTTCTGATACTCAATTAGTGAGCTGGATGATAACCCAAAACACATTGATGAACAGGACATAAATTCCTTCTCCAGCACTCAGATCGTGTTCCTTAAAGAAATGTGGAATATACACAAAACATAAAAAAAAATGACTAGAATACCAATTCAGACATAACAGTTTAAAGAATAGAAGTATAGAAGAAGGTACATTGACCCGAACAGGCACTGGAGTGTGGTGACTAGGAGTATTTCACAGTAACTTCATTGCAATGTTAAAGTAAGCCTTACTTGTGACTAATAAATGAACTTTGCTTTATTAAGTGACATTATATAATTAGAAAAACTTTGATGAAGACAATCAACTCCACATTTCGTCTATCCAGGGAGTGACAAACTCAGCAGCAAAGCTGCAGTTTGAGTGTTATGAAAAAGGTTAGACAACATGGTCAATAAATATGTCTACACATGCAGCAGACTTACATTACTATTTAAATACACTGAGTATTGCCATTTAAATGTCATGGCTAGCATGCAAACAATATATAATCTCAATTCTAAGTCTTGATGCAGGAGCGCCAATGGCCCTTGGCCCCCTCGCGACCACAAGGCGGCTCCAAGGGGTTTGTCAAATCAGCATCTTTCAAGTATAAAATCTCTATAAATTACTATTTTGTGATTAAAAATTCCACTGTGCTATTCCTGGCACAGCATTAGGAGCATATTTCATGCAATCCCAGCACAGGGAGAAGCAAAAAAAACTATAATTAACTATAGTTAAGAAAACCCACCAACACCTATTTTCTCTGGAGACTAAGCAAATTTGGCATGTCTGCTACAACTCTCACCAGTTTCTACAGATGCACCACAGAAAGCATTCTTTCTGGTTGTATCACAGCTTGGTATGGTTCCCGCTCTGTCCAAGACCGCAAGGAACTACAAAGGGTTGTGAAGCCCAGTCTATCACTCAAATCAGATACTTTTCACTGTATACTAATAAATGTATACGGCATATGGCAATAATAAATCAAATCAAAATGAAGTTCAAATTAAAATGAAGTCCAGCAGAGCCTGCCTCCTTCACAGATCTGTTAGTGATTGCTAGTGATGGGCTCTTTTCCTAGGAGGCCACATGGTGACCTTCTCCTGCCCATCATGTTTAAATTGGCTAAGCAGAGCAACAAGTCAGTGGGGTTTGATGCCCATTTTGTGGGGCAACGGACTGAGAATTAAGCAAAGAGTGTCAGTGAATGTTTAACTGACTTCACCCTTTGCTCTTTCTGACTGACTGCTGTTCGGTCATGTGACTGCTTATGGAGCGAACTACCTGCTGCCTTTGCCACAGGGAACACATGGTCTGGGGTGCAAGTTCCAGGGGTGTCACTCACGTGATTTGCAGACACGTGCAAGTTGACTTTTTTATATTTATGTTTTTACATATATAGTATATACCACATTCCTTTGGATACTAAGCCTGGATCAGTGGTGTAGATCAAGGGCTCAATATTCCATGAAATGGCAATCATTTATCGAGTCACTCTGCTCCTTCCTACTTACCTCTGGATGGAGCTGCACATTTCATGCTCAGGTCTCTGACTCAGACCTCCTGAGAAACATGCATTGCATCAGGTCCAGCATCACTTACGTGGAAGACAGCAGCATCAGGGGAAGTGAAGCCATACCATCTTTGTATGTGTGTGTATGCACGGGTGTGACATTGAGTGGTACTCCAGGAGTGGAGAAGGTAATGGGGTGAGTGGCAGTGGAAGGGAGTCAGTACTATAGCTACCTAGGTGTTTGAATGTTTGAAATGGTATTAATCCTTCAAACTTTCCCTGGGTAATTATTCTTCTGAGACAGAGCCAGGACCATTCAAAGTCTCCAATTTAAATCCTAAATTTGGAGGATTCAGGCACAGTTAAGGACAATTGCCTGAAAGTTTAAACTTCTGGGCAATTCCCATGCAGTTGCTTGTGCATCTTCTGGGCGAATACAAGTTCTGGGTCTAGATTAGCGGGTCAATTTTCTATATGTAAATTTATTGCTGCTTTTTAAAGCCCCCTGCAGTAGCCTCTCAATACCAAGTTTCACAATTAAGTAACTCAAAAATAACAAACATAGATATTTTGACATATTTGTATTAAAATACATGTGCAGCATTTCAGGAATCCATGGAATTTTTATAAGGTGGAAGAGAACACAGCAGCAAAACGACCGAGAATCCTTGCTTGACAGCACAGATGAAAATCAGTCATCTATTAAAAAGATAACCAGCCTTGGAGAGCATTATTATCCTCGACAAAGAAAAATTGTCGTCATTCTCAGTTCAAACAGGTTGTTGCCATATGTTGGTGCTAAAATCTCACCACAGATTCAAAACATACAAGCGCTGCCTCTTCAGCTTTTGCTGTTCAGTTTGGTACTCAGCATCAAATTTGCTGTGAAGTGCTGCAGCATTAAAATTGTCTGATTTTAGTTGCATCTGCATGAAATCAGGTTCCCATATTACTCGTTAATATAATTAAGTGACTGTCAATTCAACAAATCAACTTTTAAATTGACTATCTGCACTCAAAATCACTGCACTGATAAGCAAGATGGGTTTTTTTATTTACTGCTACTGGCCATATAATGACCAAATGCTCCAGAATTATATATGTTTTTGACGCTTAGAAGAAATATTTGACGCAGAGGAAGACATAGGACTAAGAAGAGAGAGCAAGACAGCAGGGTTAGTTTTGGATTGTTCAAAGGGTCAGTACAGGCATGAAAAGGCCCAAAGGTTTCCTTTTCACCATCAATTATGGCTGGACCTCACAGTCTAGAGTTTCACTATATTCAACATTTCTCCCCCTACACTTGCAGGCAGCTGAACGATGAATCTTGTTCTTAGATTTAAGTAAAACAATCCCTTGAATACCTTCTGCAAGATGGGAGCTGTTTCCGTTGGCATGAACAAACTCAATGATGTCCCGGGACAGTTACAGAAATTAAAAGTAAAAGAACTTCAGAGATGTTACACAAGCTGGAAAATGCTAATATGGCTCCAAGGCATCGCAATCATAAAATATGCAAAGGAACACTGCAGTAATACCATATTGTCTTCAATTACATACTGCAGTGCTTGGCTTACAGTAATCCTTCTACAAACAAATCAAGGAAGTTAATTGGCAAAAGGGGAACACTTTGGAAAAATTCTTTGCTTGATGACTGAAAGTCGCAAATCGTAATAACCATTGGTGGGTAGAGGGTGTGGTGAGGAATCTACATTGAAGAACTTCTATGGACAAATATATCAAACTCTACATCAGGAATTTAATGTGAGACAATTTTGTACAACATAAGTAACTTATTTCCTTTTCATTCCACCCATCAGAATTTTAATGCCTACAAATCTTTTCATCTTTTCCTACTTTAAGGTTATGCCTGAAAGGGCCATTCATCATTTCTAACCAAAATGGTGTTTAGACCTTCTGTCCACATCCAGCCACTTGTTGGTGTGCAAATCATCCAAATCAGCTTTTACCACATTCTCCCCATTTCTCTGAGAAACTGCACTGGAGGAAGGTGCTGTTTGTGTGCAGTGTGTGGATGAGTTATAAAACCTAGCTAAAAATAAAACATTTGTGTTCTTCAACAGAAATGCACTGATGAAATCTCCCCCCCACCATCACCAATTGTCTGTGCTGCCTCGAAATAGCTATAGATGGATGCCTTCTCCAATACGAAATCTGAGGAATCCAACAGTCCTCTATGACTCTATATCTTTTAAAAAGCATTTAGATAGTTATATGGGTACGATGGGTATAGAAGGGTATGGGCCAAATGCGGGCAATTGGGACTAGCGTAGGGGTTTTTAAAAAAAGGGCAGCATGGACGAGTTGGGCCGAAAGGCTTGTTTCCAGGCTGTAAATCTCAATGACTCTAGGATCAAACTACAATTATGCGCAAACCTACATCCTACCTTTCACAAACTGCAAGTCAATGAAACAGTTACTCAGTTACTGGTGTTAGGGTGGCACGGTGGCACAGTGGTTAGCACTGCTGCCTCACAGCACCAGGGACCCAGGTTCGATTCGCGGCTTGGGTCACTGTCTGTGTGGAGTCTACACGTTCTCCCCATGTTTTTGGATGCTCTGGTTTCCTCCCACATTCCAAAAGACGTGCTGGTTAGATGCACTGGCCATGCTAAATTCTCCCTCAGTGAACCCGAACAGGCACCCAAGTGTGACAACTAGGCGATTTTCACAGTAATTTCATTGCAGTGTTAATGTAAGCCTAATTGTGACACTAATAAATAAACTTATAACAATGTATAACATTGGTTCAATACATTGCTGCAATACACAATCCACCATAATGCAGAGTCCTCATCGTTAAGAGTAAAATCTGCATTTTGTTGTCTCCTTGGTATTCTCCAGTTTCAGTTAGCAGTTCTCCATAACCACCCACAATTTATTAATTGCCTTTGTGCCGCGGGGGGCTTTTTAACAAAATACATATGTTTAGAGGAATTTGTTAAAGCCGAAGGTGGCTTAGAACAAGCAGAGGCAATTTACAACACCCCCCTCCGCCAATCCAGAACCCATAATTATTATATCCTGGCTTCCCAACCACACCACATGTGAATTTCTGTCCCTGACTGCCCAGAGATTATTTTAACAAAGTCAAGCCATGCTCTTCAATTCCAATTCACAACAAATATCAACACTGTTGCTTTGTAAAAGGCTTTGCAATACTGTACCTTGTAATCCACTATTTTCTATTTATTCCACATATTCACTATCTATAAAAACATTTCTAATCGCTAGCAACGCTTTAGGCTTGTGCATTTTGCACCTTTTCCCACGCCTAGCTACTGAGCCAAGGTAACAAATTTGTTGAATTTCACCTTTTCTAAACTCTTCACCATTTTCACCATTCCTTTCCCCAATGAAAATATGCATTTAAGTCACTTGAGAGTTATTGTACATGAACATGACAAATGTAATTTATCAAAATGCTTCCCTATACCTCAATTACAATTCTGCAAACAAAGGTCTTGTGGTCGGGGGCGGGGGGGGGAGAAATTAAAATATAATTACATTTATTTCAATATGCAAAAGAAAGTAGCCAAAGTTGTGAAAACTGCAGAAAAACCAAACATTTTTTTTATCCAGAGTAACATTATAAGCAACTTTATGCACAGCTCCCTGCTAAGCATCAAAATAAAAGATTACCTTTGGTTTCCCAAAAAACTTTTTTCCTATATTCCCATAACCAATTTCCTCCAATATTCCTGACACAAGTGAAGATTAGTACTATAGCACACTCAAGAATGTTCATCCCTTTACTCCTCCCACTTTGGTGTTAGTTAATCAAGAGCTATTTTATCTTTGGCAGGACTGTATAAAACAGTAGAAAGATGAATAAACAGTACATCTGCTTTCAGCAATGTTGTCTGTGACATTAGAGGACTTCCTATCCTCCTTCAAGTAGTTTACTGTGATCCTTAATAGCCACCTGAATCAGTGGAACAGGCAAACTGGAGCTCATTTATTATCTCATGTCAGGATGACAAGATCAACACTGAACAATTCGATTATGTGCTCAAATCCTGGACTTAGAATTGACAATGCTATCAAAAATGAATCTATTAGCATATATGGATAAGAACTGGTTTACTCCAGGACTGGGGCTAAATGATGGGTAGGAGAGAAGGGTAGAATTGCCATCATATGCTGTGCTGCATCTTAAGATGCATTTTGTTTTAAGACACATTGGCGTCCCTGCCATGCACTCTGATAGCAGGACTGGCAGATTCAGGAATGATTCAACTTAACAACTCTGAACCCATCCAGTGCATTCCAATTAGGGTTATGAAACAATGCATTATTGCCTTTCAACAGAGATGTTAAATGAGGATGCTTGGGATGGTTTATACCCAGTGAAAGAACTGTAGCATCTGACCTCCATCACCACCTCCACCTTGCTATGAATATGCTGAAATGTAAAACAGAAACACAGAAAATAGAAGCAGGACTAGGCCATTCGGCCCTGCAAGCCTTATGATCATGGCTGACCATCAAATTCAATATCCTGATCTGTTGACCCCTTTAGCCCCAAAAGCTATATCTAATTTCTAACTTCTTGAAATCTCAGAATCTGAGAGCATCACCTATTCTTTTAGAACAAACCTTCAGCAAGGCAATCAGCTGGTCAGCATATCAACAACTGATTCAACAAAGACTGAGAGTGCACTCCATCAGTCTGAACAGGGTTAACACCCAAACTTCTGTGGCACAATCAAAATTCACCTGACATTGTCACAGTGGGCAGACAAATTGGTGCACATCATTCACTCTCCTGTCACCTACAAATCCAAACTAATCAGCAATTAGTAATTATGAAGTACTGTGGATGCAATATCATGCACACTGCATATTCTAAATAAGCAATTTACTGTAGCTAAACTAGCAATGAATAATTAATACTTTACATTGGCAATGCCTCCCAGTAAGTGTACTGACTACTCATTGCTTCATTTCTCACTTTTATCTTGAATTTTTAGCTCAACCATCCTTTTCCAGCAAAATGCAAATCCCACTACAAGGTAAATTACCATAGACAATGATAGCGTTACCCAAAGGCCTGGGCAAACAACTCAAATACTAGTTCAAATCATACCATGGTAGCTGGTAAGAAATTAAAATCTGAAATTAAAAAAAGATAGTATCAGTTATGTTGACCATGAAACTATTGGATTGTTCAAATAAAGATCCATCTAGGCTATTCATGTCCTTCAGGGAAGGATATCTGCTAATCTCACCTTCTCAGGCCATGATGATTCCAGATCCACAGCAGTGTGGTTAACTTTCAACTATTATTTGGATGGGCCAAGCAAGCTCTCAGTTAAAAGCAATTAGACATGGGCAATAAATATTAGCCTTGCCCATGATGCCCACATCCAGTGAAAATTCCAATTAAACAGGGTTTAAAGTACAGGTGAGGACACAGCAGCACACTGGTCCACAATTTCCGAGGGTTTGTTAGTGAGACATCAGCACTTTCAGTCCTTAATCCTCCAAATCTGACCACAACTTTGGGATTTAGTGCAAATTAACAGAAATCCTGAAATCAAATTTCTGTCCGTTTTCACTACGCCTCCAAAGGCTGCATGATGGAAAGGAGCCACCCCTCTTCCACCACCACCCAGCAACCAGAAATACCAATTGACGTGGCAAAGAAAGCAGCAGAACCAAAGGTCAAAGACAACAAGCCAAAAGAATAGTGTGATCTGAGTAACATTCATACACTCGAATGTCTGGAAGTGAGACTCTCTGCCTCTTCATCCTGAAAGATGGATCTGCAAATCCATTTGAAGACCATCTCCCCAAAACTGACCAAATGTTGATTAAAAATACAGAACCTCCCCTTTTCCATGCTCCTACCATTTTTAGAAACTCCAGATATGTCTTGTCCCACCATCAGGTCAGACCCACCAGAGTTAGTGGCACATAGTCTGAGGGAGTGGCCTTGTGAGTCCTCAACATTGATTCTGTATCCATGAAGCCTCATGGCCCCAGGCATAGTCAAAACAACCTTTGGATTACCGTCTACTGTCCTCCCTCAACGAGTGTGATGGAATACCCTCTAATTGTTGGAGCTGCATTCACACTGGCAACACCATCTAGGACAAAGCAGCTCACTTGATTGGCACTCCTTCCGCCACTCTAAATATTCACTCCCTTCCACCAGCTCAGAGTGGTAGCAATGCGTAGAACCTACAACACATATTGCCAAAAAACTTATAGGCGTGCCTTTGACAGCACCTTCCAAAGCTGTGGCTGCTACCACCTGGAAAAACATGGGAATCATATAGAACATATTGCACATGGGCACAGTGCTGGTACACTGATGCTTATTTAATCTAACTGTAATGTCCGCAACTTTGATGCAATCAAAATCAGAGTGGGTAAAGTATCGAGATTTAGAAGGTTCAACACTGTCTTTTAGTGTTCCTGCCTTGCCCATTACCCACAGTTATGCTTTCTGACGCGATCATTGATCCGATTGTTGTTATTCATCCCCTAAATTGCAGGTCTCTGTGCCTAGCTGTTGTGTCTCAACTGCCACTCTGACAGACATCAGCTGCACAATTAACAGGTTATATAATGTAACTGGTGTACATGACTTAATACCCTAATGCCTGGTACTCCTCTCTGCTGAGGCACTGAATAACAGTGGTAGATCCCTTGAAATTGTTGCTTGCATTGAAAGGACCATTCCTGTCAAAAAACATAGAAACGTGGAAAATTATTCTATATTCTTGGGGCCAGTATTTTTTTTCTCTCTTTTCTTTCCCTTGGCCTGCATTCTTTCATCAATTAGCAGAAAATTGAGCAGAGTCAAAAATGTCAGGTTTCCCCCTGCCTTACAGAATTTTGACCTGACAAAACTGACACAAAGATAAATTTGGCAAGGCAGTGTTCATATTCAAATCTTGTAACCTTGTAGGAAGCACAATACTTCATTCCCAGACCACCCTCACGCAAGTTAGATTTCAAAAATCCGGCTATTGATGCATCCAGTACAAGTAATACAGTTCTGACAGAATAACAATGTGTGCAGAGTTTGAATGTTCTCAGTGTCACAGAAAATCAAAAGCACCATAAATTGCACTGTCATTTACGATCATTTAGTGGTTTCCCAGCTCAATACCTGGCGACCAGATGCAAACACTGCTTGGGGCAAGCAACGGTGCACAGCTGAAGGAGCAAATTATATAGTTCAAGCTACTCCTTGCCAATATCTAACAGAACAAGAAACCTGCGGTCTGAAAATGGGTGGGCAGCACAAAGCAAGGATTTCCGCCCCTCTCCCCCCACCCAACCCCGAGGGTGGGATTTAGTTAATCACAAGAAATCTGGTCAAAGTTACGTTCAGCTTCTACCTTGCGGCAAGTTTTAGCCAACAGAAATCTGCAAACAATTTTCATAAATGCTGACAGATTTAACTCAAAAATTACACACATTCAGAAAATCTAATTTAGCATTTCAAAATCTCAGCAATTTTGGAATGGTTTCAAATTTATGGCCGCTTCAAATCTAAGATAAAACCAATTTGCCTTTCTCCTTGAATTATGGTTTCAACAGTTAGAAGATCATCCTACTTGAGTTAGATTGTAATATTTGGTGAGATATACAGTAAAATTTACAACAGCAGCAACTTGTATTTATACATTCCCTTTAATATTGTAAAGCATCCCAAGGAGTAACATCAAAATAATTTGACATTGAGCCACAAAGAGTATATTATAATACAGAGGCGGAAGTGTAAAGGAAGATCTCGAAAGGGAAGGGGGACTCAAAAGTTTTAAGGAAGGAATTCCAGAGGTTGAGAACCTTGCAACTGAAGGTCAGCATGGCTGCCACTGGAGTAATTAAACTCAAGGATGCTCAAGAGGCCAGAATTGCTATATCTTCTGACCTTATAAACATATCATCTGTAGGAAACTGACCATCCAAGAATCTATCGAGAAAACTCAAAAACTCCCCATAAAGTCATAAATGCACAGAACATGTAGACCAAATGATTACTGAATAGAGCATATAATTTAGCAGTCATAAAGGTGCAGCTCCCCAATACAAAAAGAATAAGTAATTTTCCCTGGTTAGTGTCTAATCTTTTTCACTTTTACAGCTAGTGGGAGCTCATGCAAAAGAAATTCAGCTTTTAGTCCTGGAAAGCAGATGTTCATGTTGTAAGCCAACTGTAACGGGGAACCCTAATAGGTTAGGCAGATTTTTAAACCATCAGACATTAATACACTGACAGAACTATCAGCATCTTTTAAAACAAGCTTGTAAACTAACAAGAGAATAGTTTATACACATGAATGCTGTAAGAGATTTAAACAAGTGATTATGATTTTAAAACACATATGCTGATATTTTGAATGTATTGTTTAAGATATATTGTTCATTTTGGCCAAAGGCAATTTACTGCAAAGCGTCATGGTAAAAAGGCATTAGGGTAAGTTACATTCGAAGAGAATATTTAAGCCTTGGGGACATTCAAGATTTATTAGTGAAGTTTCAATGGAAAGAACATCTAGGATACTTAATCACATTTCACGAATAGAGTTTATTCACTACCAGACGAGATGGATGCATGCCCAGACGTGGAGTCGTGTGATAACCTGGTTTGACAATGACCTGTAAGGGAACTCATGAGAACTTTCATTTGAACTTCAGGTTATCATCTGAGGTTACTAGGCAACACAGGAAGTGGAGTCAGCCAAGGCAGGAGATGGCTTCTGGATTCTACGGGCTAATAAAATGTCATTATACCAAAGAGTAAGATGCAGTTGGCTAAGATTCATGACAGTTATTATTGGTGATTTGTATATATTGAAAATGATTGACTTTAAGCTAATGAAAAGCAGGAATAATTGATAAGAAAACATATAATTGTAATAATTGTTCAATTATTACAATTTGAATTGTAAACACCAGATTTCATCGGAGAGGGCTGGCAACTTTATCTCAGAGCTATCCTGACCACATTACATTTACTTTATAGCTCTGTATATTTTTGTATATATAACCCGAACTGGATCTAACAAAATGCATCATGTCACATTTGTCCAGATTAAATGCCATCTGCCACTTCTCTGCCCAATTTTCCAACCTATATCCTGCCGCAATATCTGACAATCTTCTTCATTATCCGCAAATCCAGCAACCTTAGTATCATTTGCAAACTTGTTAATCAGACCAGCTACATTTTCTTCCAAGTCGTTAATACATATTACAACCAACAGCGGTCCCAGCACTAATCCCTGCAGAACACCACTAGTTACAGACCTCCATTCAGAAAAACACCCTTCCACTGCTACCTCTGTCTCCTCTGGCCATGCCAGTTCTGAATCCATCTAGCTTGTTCATCTTTGATCCTATGTGATTTAACCTTTTGCACCAGCCTGCCACGAGGGATCTTGTCAAATGCTTCACTAAAGTCAGTGTAGACAACATCCACGGCCCTTCCCTCATCAATCATTTTGTCACCTCCTCAAAAAACTCAATCAATAACAGAACCTAGCAACTTCCCCTATCGCTGACATTGCGTTCAATGGTCTACAGTTCCCTATTTTTTGTCTACCTCCCTTTTTGAACAGTGGGTTTACATTAACTATTCTCCAATCCGTAGAAATCATTTCAGAGTCCAAAGAATTTTGGAAGATGACCACCAGTGGATCTACTAACCACCCATCTATTAACTCTGTCTACACTTCCCAATGTCTCAGCAAAGAAGCCAGCATAATTAAAGGCTCCATGCACTCTCTCTTTCACCTTCTTCCTTCGGGAAAAAGATACAAAGTCTGAAATCACGTAACAACCAACTCAAGTACAGTTTCTTCCCTGCTGCCGTCAGACTTTTGAATAGACTTATCTTGCATTAAGTTGATCTTTCTCTACACCCTAGCCATGACTGTAACACTACATTCTGCACTCTCTCATTTTCTTCTCTATGAATGGTGTGTTTGTCTGTATAGCATGCAAGAAATAATACTTTTCACTGTATGTTAATATATATGACAATAATAAATCTGGGCACAGCCTCAAGATAAAGGGGGGGCGGTTTAGAACGGAGTTGAGGAGGAACTTCTTCACTCAAAGGGTGGTGAATCTCTGGAATTCTCTGCCCGTTGAAGTGGTGGAGGCTACCTCGCTAAATATTTTTAAGACGCGGGTTGATGGGTTTTTGATAAGAGAGGGAATTAAGGGTTATGGGGAGAGGGCGGGAATGTGGAACTGAGCCACGACAGATCAGCCATGATCTTATTGAATGGCAGGGCAGGCTCGAAGGGCTAGATGGCCTACTCCTGCTCCTATTTCTTATGTTCTTATGTTCTTAATTTAAACTATTTCAAGGGCCACTTCCTTAAGTATTCTGGAATGAAGATTATCAAGCCCTAGAGATTTATCCACCTTCAATCCCATCAATTTTCCAAAACCATTTTTCTACTAATGCTGATTTATTTCAGCCCCTCACTAAAACTTGTGTTTCTCAGAACTTACAGTACAGTATTCATGTCTTCCTTTGTAAAGACAAAAGTAAAGTACAAATTTAGTTCCTCAGCCATTTCTTTGTTCCCTGTTATGAATTCCCCCCTTTCTGACTGAAAGGGGCCTACATTAGCTTTGTTCAGTCTTTTTCGCTTTACATATCTATAGAAACTTTTAGTCAGTTTTTATGTTCCCCGCTAGCTTACTTTCATACTATATTTTCCCCTTCTTAATCAATCTCTTGGACCACCTTTGCTGAATTTTAAACTGCTCCCAATCCTCAAGTTTATTGCTTTTCCTTGCCAATTTATATGGTTCTTCTTTGAATCTAATACTATCTTTAATTTCCCTTCTAATCCATGGTTTGGCCACATTTCCCTTTCCACTTCTGCACCAAATAGGAACAAACAACTTTTGGAGTTCACCTATTTGTTTTCTGAATGCCAGCCATTGCCTGTCCATTGTCATTCCTTTCAGTAATGTTTCTCAGTCCATCATAGTCAACTCATGCCTCATACCATCACATTACCTTGATTGAGATTCTGGATCCTGGTCTCAGAATAAAGAATTTTGTCACATTATGGCCACCCATCCTGAAGGGGTCTCTTGTAAGACTGCCAACTAACCCTCCCTCATTGCACAATACTCAGTCCAAGATGGCCTATTCCCTTGTTGGTTACTCAATGTATTGGTCCAGAAAGCCCATCCCATATACACTCCAGAAATTCCTCTCCCATTGAACTGTGACTAACTTGACTGTCCCAATCTATATGCAGATTAAAATCATCCATAATCATAGATATTCCTTTAACAAATGCATCTCTGATATCCTGTCTGATGTTATTCCCAACTAGAGTCTGTATGCCAACCCCATAAGTGTTTTTTTGACTTATCACATGTATTTCTTATGTATGTATGTCATATTATTCCAATAGGATTTAGAAACTAATACTGAAGTGTTCAACATGGATGGGATTTCGACTTTAATGTGCAATGTTGGGTAAAACAGGATGCTAAAACACCGATTCAGCCTTAGTAGCAATGAGGGAAAGGAATAAATCAATGGAGCGGGTTCAAGGTTTTAAAGCAGGTGCTATAAATGATGCTTTTCATCTTTCTAATGTCTATTTACAGAAATATTTGGCTTGCTGACAGCCAGAGACTTGATTTTAATCTGGAGTGTGAAATGGGCAGAGACCCAAAGGTAAGGGAGTATAAAACTTGAGGGCATAGGTTTACAGTGAGAGAGGAGAGATACTAAAGTGTCCAGAAGGGCAATTTTTTCACAAAGAGGGTGGTGAGTGTTTGGAACAAGCTGCCAGAGGTAGGAGTAGAGTCAGGTACAATTTTATCTTTTAAAAAGCATTTAGATAGTTCCATGGGTACAATGTGTATACAGGGATATGGGCCAAATGCAGACAATTGGGATTAGTTTAGGGGTCTTTTTTAAAAAAAAAGGACAGCATGGACAAGTTGGGCCAAAGGGCCTGTTTCCATGCTGTAAACCTTTATGACTCTAAAACTTCCCTGACCTCAGCAGCATGAGGCCTGGCAGATTTTAATTCCCTGTATGGATCAAGTCATTTGCCTGGCTGAAGTGGCAGCTGGCCAAAGGGCAGGAGGGCAATCTTGGGCAGGAAGCAGCCTGAGGTCACTGTCATTTATGCAAGTCAAAGGTAGGGTATTAAGGGGAGTATAACACCAGAGCGCAGTGCGTGGGAAGCCCCAGGAGCTGAAGACCTAAACCTTCCTTATGGAGGCCAAAACAAGACTTCAGCTGACCTCGCAAGAAGAGTGAAAACAAAAGTTCAGCCTCTTCCAGTTCTTTTTCTCATCAACTACCTTGGCAGAAAAGTTGCAGCAACTGTCCCACTCAGGCCATCAGTTAGAAGCCAACGACTGATAAAATCTTCAGCTGCTTATTTAAAGGGGGGCCTTTAAATCGGTGGGTTGACTTTCCTCCCATTTAGAACGCCAGATTAAATTGAAGAACAGCCAGAATGGTGCAGACCACAAATGGACAGCTCTCCCCGCACATTTTAACTGGTTTTAACTAGGAGGTAGGATTAAATTCATTGCGCAGTCAGGCAGATTGTGACAGTCTGAAGAATGCTGAGCAAACTGGGACAAAAGTACTGTTGAGTGCCCTTAGCATTCATATTGCAACAATACATCGTGCCACTGTGTGGTAGGACTTAGATAAAAAAGTTTTGGAGCCAAGGAGAACCTACAGCAGACTGAACACTGACCATTTACCCTTTGGTCCCAAAACAGTTCACTGTGATGGGGTAAATGTTGTTAGGTCTGAAGTTCCCTGGTGAATGGAGCTCAGAGATGCTCATTCCAGCTCTTCATGGGACAAAGAACTAAACTGTCTCTAATTCAATACTGACTGGTTGGCAAGATAAAAGGGACAACATGTCACAATCACAGTAGGATATAGGGATACTTTTAGGTTGCATTTGAGGTTTATTACTGGGACAGAAAACAGCCTCTCAGAGGCGAAGAGTCAGCTGGCCCCAGGCTACACGCTGGTCCTCTGAGATCACTTCTCCCTCAGCTGCTGGAGGTACAGCGACAGAGCCAGGGAATGCAGGAGGAGCTGACGAACACACTGGACCGACTGTGAGGCTGTTGGGAGGAGTCCCAAAGCTTTCAAGTGGACCTGCTGCCTATCTTGTATGCTTCCCAGGCCAACACTGCAAGGCTGGTGTCTGCAGTGGAAAACCTGAGGCAGGGGATCCTCACCATGAGTGGCAGGTTCCAAGCAATGGCCAAGCCACAACAGAGGCCCAGAGAGCCGGAGCTGAGTCACAGCTGAGAGACTGAAAAGGCTTCTCAATATTCTGTGGCCCATGGCTGAGAGGCTTCTGAGCTTGCAGGAGACCAAGCAGGACAGCTCTGAGACATAGTGAGCTATTACATATGCATATTGCAAGAGATGACTTTGTGATTTGCCAGGCATCATTCCTAGAATCCCTACTGTGCAGAAGGCGGCCATTCAGCCATGCACTGACATTCCACCCCCCACACTTCCCCGAAGACCCTATTCCCATAACCCCACATATTTACCCTGTTAATCCCCTGATCTATGGTCAATTTAGCATGGCGAATCAACCAAACCAGCACATCTTTGGACTGTGGGAGGGAACCGGAGCAACCAGAGGAAACCCATGCAGACACTGGGAGAACATGCAAACTCCACATAGGCAGTGACCGGAAGCCAGAAGTGAACCAGGGTCCCTGGCGCTGAGAGACAGCAGTGCTAACCACTGTGCCACCATGCCGCCCCAATGAGAGCAGCCATTAAGAATGAGGGTCATGGCTGAGGGCTTGTAAAGTGTGGCCCAAGTGGCCCCCGACTCAGGTGGCCAGCGCAGAGGGCTCAACCATCATGGGTAGGACGCAAGTGGTCTTCACTACAGACGCACTGCCATCCCATGGAGTGATCTAGCAGCCCACAGGGACCCCAAGGGAGGAGGAAGGGCTCAAGCCCATGTCGGGGCTTTCAGCCTGGAGACTGTGGCTGTGGCTACACCTTCTGACCAGCTAGCCAGCACCCTCCCTTTCCTGACACTGGGGCATTGCAGGGGCAGCAGGATGAAGGGGTTGTCATGGAAACATCCCAGACACCTGGAAGCAGGCCATGGCGCTCAAGGTCCAGGGCCTCTAGAGGATGCCCGCCATGTGCATCACAGGACATGGGGCGGGGTGGGGGGGATGGGTGGTGGTATGGTAGGCAGCTGGCCCCGTCCACTTTCGATGTATATTCTGGGAAGTCAATGAGGCATAGTGGTACACCACGTAAGGTTAGGAAGTTGTAGTTGCACTAAAATGGCACGGGTGAGGCTGTACATTAGAAAGATATTTAAGCACTTTAACATTTTCTGTTCACAAGTTGTTATGCTAGAGCGTCTTAAATATCTTTATTGTAAATAATTTTTTTTTAATCACCATTATGAATCCTCTTCCAATGATGATCACTGGAGGGATGCTTCATGTTGATGTCACTGGGGAGGCTCCTCAATGCTGTGTGACTGAGAAAAGGAAAGCATTGGTTCCCAGACCCCATGAGCAATTCCTTCCCATCCCCCACCCCACCAGGGCTCTATATGGGGATTTCAGATCCCTTACTCAGTACACAGACATGGGCTCAGGTGCCAGCGTGCATGCAGAGCTCAGGTGGAAGTCAGACTAGTTTGCACCAGGGCATCGTCATAATGGTACTTAATGAATCCTCATCACCCTCCTGCCTGCCAAAAAAGCACAATAACACAGAGCACCCAAGCCCACCACTCTGGTATGATAATGTTGCATATAGAAGGAATTTGGGTTGGTGGGGTGGAGAAAAATGGAGCTCTCAGACACAAACCAAGTGATCAGGGCCTCCCTTGCCACCCTCGCATGCCTTATTTCGGCTGCCAGTCCTCAAGTGCCTGGTTGGTGTTCCTCAGCATAGTCTTCCTCCTCCTCCTGCTGGTCATCCTCCCCAGCAATGTCCAGCTGGTCAGCCTCCATGTCCTCCTCCTCCTCCTCTTCCAAGAGGTCACCTCTCTGTACAGCCAGATTGTGCAAGGCACAGTAAACCACCACAATGCAGGAACAGATCACTGGGTTGTATAGGAGGGCCCTGCCAGATCGGTCTAGGCACCGGAACCACATCTCGAGGAGCCCAGTACACTGACTATCGCACGGGTGGCGATATGGGCCTCATTATAGCAGGTCTCCGCCTCAGACACAGGCCTCCGCACGAGCGTCATCAACCATGTCCAAAGCAGATAACCCATATCACCCACAAGCCAAACTCACAGCCTGGGCTCCTCCTTGAATGCCTCCAGGATGTCCGAGGGCTCCTGACAATGACGCTGTCATGCCCACTGCCGGGATGTCTGGTGCAAACATGCACGATGGTCATACTGTGGTCACACACACGAGCTGAACAGTCAGGGAGTGGAACCCCCTTCCTATTTACAAATCTCCACGGACTCTGTAGGGGGGCGGCCTTGAGGGCAATGTGTGAGTAGTCAATGTGTTTGGCATCCCCGCAATGGCTGGGAAGCCTACAGCCCAGGCTTCCTGCTGCGCCTGGTCCAGGTTAAATTTGATGAACTGGCCAGCCCGGGCATACTGGGCTTCAGTCACCTGCCTCACACAGGTGTGCATGGCAGATTGGGAGATGCCACAGACATCTGGAAACAGGCAATCTGGAAAGAGCCATTCGGAATAAAGTGGATGAGCTGGTGGCACAGATCGACACAAATGGATATGATCTGGTGGCCATTACAGAGATGTGGCTGCAAGGTGACAGGGACTGGGAGATGAATGTCCAGGGGTATCAAGTGTTTAGGAAGGATAGGCGGGAGGAAAAAGGGGGGTGCGTAGCTCTGCTGATTAAGGATAGCATCAGGGTGGTAGCAAGGGATGATATTGGAGCCAAAGAGCAGAAAGCGGAATCGTTGTGGGTAGAGATTAGGAACAGCGAAGGGAGGAAGACGCTGGTGGGTGTCGTCTATAGGCTCCCGAATAATGATCTGGAGGTGGGGCGGGCTGTTAACGCGCAAATAAGTGCGGCGTGCAGGAATGGGACGGCAGTAGTTATGGGGGATTTCAATCTACATATTGATTGGTCGACCCATGTTGGACGCGGTGGGCTCGATGAGGAGTTCTTGGAATGCTGCCGGGATAGTTTCCTTGAACAGTGTGTGTTGGAGCCGACGAGGGAGCGAGCTATCTTGGATCTGGTGTTATGTAATGAGGCGGGTAGAATTAGGGACCTTGCGGTGAAGGATCCTCTTGGAGAGAGTGATCATTGTATGGTGGAGTTTCTGGTGCAGATGGAGGAGGAGAAAGTGGGTTCCCGGACACGCGTCCTTTGTTTGAACAGAGGGGAGTACAGTAGGATGAGAGAAGAATTGGCGAATGTGGACTGGGGGAGCGCGTTGGAAGGTAGGTCTGCTGAGGAGCAGTGGAGGATTTTTAAGGAGATCTTTCTTGGTGCTCAGCAGAAATTTATTCCGATGGTCAAAAAGGACCGTAGGAGGAGAGGTAATAAGCCGTGGATAACGAAGGAAGTGGAGGAAAGTGTTAAAAGCGGAGACGTTTAGAGTAGCTAAGAGTAGTGGGCGAGAAGAGGATTGGGAGAGGTTTAAATGTCAACAAAGATTGACAAAGAAGTTGATAAAGAAGGGTAGGAGAAACTACGAAGCTGGACTAGCGCTTAATATAAAAAAGGATAGCAAGAGTTTTTATAAGTATATAAAAAGGAAGAAGCTGGCTAGGGTGAACGTTGGACCCTTAGAGGATGAGAAGGGGGACTTAGTGGTAGGGGATGGGGAAATGGCTGAGGTCTTGAATAACTTTTTTGTTTCGGTCTTCACGGAGGAAGACGTGAATAATTTGCCGGGTGTTAGAGATGGAAAGGTGGTAGGACTGGAGGGTCTCAATGACATTACTGTTACTAGAGAGGCGGTGCTCGACAGACTGGAGGGGCTGATTGTGGACAAGTCCCCAGGACCGGATGGAATGCATCCGAGGGTTCTGAAAGAAATGGCGGAGGTGATAGTGGATGCCTTGGTGGTTATTTTCCAGACGTCGCTGGATTCCAGGGAAGTGCCGGAAGATTGGAAAGCGGCTAATGTTACGCCGTTGTTTAAGAAGGGTGCCAGGCAAAAGGCGGGGAATTATAGGCCAGTTAGTTTAACGTTGGTTGTAGGTAAAATGTTAGAATCCGTCATCAAGGAGGAAATAGCGAGGCATCTTGAGGGGAATTGCTTGATAGAGCAGACGCAGCACGGTTTCGTTAAAGGGAAGTCGTGTCTGACAAATTTACTGGAGTTCTATGAGGATGTATCTAGGGCGGTGGATAGAGGAGAGCCGGTGGATGTGGTGTTTCTTGATTTTCAAAAGGCGTTTGACAAGGTACCTCACAAGAGGTTGTTGCAGAAGGTCAAGGGACATGGAGTTGGGGGTAGGCTGTTAGCGTGGATAGAGGATTGGTTGTCAAATAGGAGGCAGAGAGTGGAAGTCAATGGGTGCTATTCGGATTGGCGGTTGGTGACTAGTGGAGTGTCTCAGGGGTCGGTGCTGGGGCCTCAGCTATTTACCATTTATACAGATGATCTGGAGGAGGGAACCGAGTGTATGGTGTCGAAATTTGCTGATGACACCAAGATTGGTGGAACGGCAAATTGCGCGGAGGGTGTGGAGAGTCCGCAGAAGGGTCTAGATAGGCTGGGCGAATGGGCCAGGAACTGGCAAATGGAATTTAATGTTGGCAAGTGCGAGGTGGTCCACTTTGGTAGGAATAATGGTAGGAAGGATTATTACTTACGTGGCGAAAAACTGCAGCAGGCGATGGTGCAGAGGGACCTCGGGGTCCTTGTGCATGAGTCGCAAAAACCCAGCTTGCAGGTGCAACAGGTGGTCAGGAAGGCGAATGGGATGCTGGCCTTCATAGCGAGGGGGATTGAATATAAAAGTAGGGAGGTCTTGCTGCGGCTGTATAGGGCATTGCTGAGGCCGCAGCTAGAGTACTGTGTGCAGTTTTGGGCGCCGTACTTACGCAAGGATATTTTGGCCTTGGAGGGAGTGCAGAGGAGGTTTACTAGGCTGATGCCGGAGTTTAGAGGGTTGAGCTATGAGGAGAGGCTGAATAAACTAGGCTTGTACTCGTTGGAGTTTAGAAGAATGAGGGGAGATCTCATTGAGACGTATAAGATGATGAATGGGATGGATAGGATAGAGGTGGAGAGACTCTTCCCGCTCAAAGGGTGTTAGAGATGGAAAGGTGGTAGGACTGGAGGGTCTCAATGACATTACTGTTACTAGAGAGGCAGTGCTCGACAGACTGGAGGGACTGATTGTGGACAAGTCCCCAGGACCGGATGGAATGCATCCGAGGGTTCTGAAAGAAATGGCGGAGATGATAGTGGATGCCTTGGTGGTTATTTTCCAGACGTCGCTGGGGGGGCGGTTTAGAACGGAGTTGAGGAGGAACTTCTTCACTCAAAGGGTGGTGAATCTCTGGAATTCTCTGCCCGTTGAAGTGGTGGAGGCTGCCTCGCTAAATATTTTTAAGACGCGGGTTGATGGGTTTTTGATAAGAGAGGGGATTAAGGGTTATGGGGAGAGGGCGGGATTGTGGAACTGAGCCACGACAGATCAGCCATGATCTTATTGAATGGCGGGGCAGGCTCGAAGGGCCAGATGGCCTACTCCTGCTCCTATTTCTTATGTTCTTATGTTCAATCACATAGAAGTTTGGAGCGGTTGTCAATTTGACAGCCACCGAGAGTGGGTGACTCCCGCCTCTAGGTGCCAGGTCCTGCAACATGTTGCACAGGTGTTGCATGGTCTCCTTTCGGAATCAGAGACGCCAGCAGCACACGGTGTCAACATCTGCTCGAAGGACAGTCGTGCATGGAACTGCTGGGGCCTCTGCTCCCTCCTTCTCCTACGCCCCACCCTCTGGGTGAATGGTGGCCACCTCCTGGAAGTGGTAAAGCCTGGACCTCCTGTGCCCGCAATTCTTCCTCCTGCTCCTCCTCCTCAGCTCCCGGAGCAACAAAAAGGACAGCTAGATCAATTGGTTGCATAGAGAAAGCCATGTTGTCACTCTGAAGGCCGGGGTGGGGATGGCAGTGACGTACAGGTTCTGGAACGCTGCTTGCCCCTAGTATGTCCACAATCACAGCTCCGCCACAATTTCCCCAACCACACGCTCCCCACAATCTCAGCCGCCCCCAATTCCCCCTGCCACATGTTCCCCATAATCACTGCCCCCCAAATTCCCCCTGCCACATGTTCCCCATAATCACAATTACATCACCCCCAATTCCCTCACCACATGCTCCCCACAATCACAACACCCTCCCTCCACTCACCAACTCCCCACCCCCCGCCCAGCCATACGTTCCCCACAATCACAGCTCCTTGCTGAAATTGAGAGGCTGCAGCAGTGCAATCTGCAAGGGCTTTGTGCACATCCTTCAGCCTGAAGTAAGCTGAAGTGCTAGGACCCAGCAGCACCGCAAGACCCAAAGTCAGTGCTGAGACCCAGGTCTGTGCTGCAAGACATGACGTCAGAGACCCTGCAGAGCAACAGTCCTCCACCCCCCCTACACACTGGCCGAGCCACCACGACCCGAAACAGGAAATAGCCACAACAACAGGACACCACGAGTAGCAGAGAGCCATTGGACCCTAGGCACTTGCCTCCTCACTAATGGAGTGCCCAAATCAGATTTTTATTGAGCATGAGTGATTTGCATCAATTCCCGATTGGCGAACACAGTGGTAAAGTGGGAAGTACTGGTAAAATTGGGTGCCCAGCCCATTAATTCAATTTATATGTATTTAAATGGCTGTCGCACCCATTTCAGCCATTGGTAAAGGGGGAACTGGCACAAAAGCAGTAGCGGATTGCACTCCTCATGTCACACCCAACTTTACCAAGTTTACCAAAAATGGGTGCAATTTGAAGGTAAAATCGGGCCCAGACCTTCAAGTTATCAGACAATGGGGAGTATCTCACCCAGGTGGACTTGCTATATACAGAATCTGTCATATGAAATGCTACATGAGGCAAACATTTCTGTAAACTTGTGCAAAATGTTTTTTTTGCATCCCAGGTAGCCCTTGTCAATGTTAATGCTTCATGGCACCACAAGGCAATATCTTTGTCCATTAAGAGCAGGTACAGTACTCCAGCCAAGTCTAAAATACATTTCTCCAAAGTGATAAAGGCAACATACTGTGGATGCTGACTTGATACGCTGGTTGATACTTGATACGCAGCATCCCCCCCACACCGACCAACCGAGTCCACCTCTCACCCTGACCACTGTTTCCAGTTGAACCAGATTATTTGTAACCCTGCCATCCTATTTGATCCTGACATAAGCTTCTGACCACAAATCTGCTCCATCACCAAAACCACCTACCCCCACCTCACTAATGACCCTTCTCTGACCACGAGCCAACTCATCTGCTGCTAATTTTCTCAACCGTACAGATGCACTCAGCCATTCCAATGGTCTGTTTTCCACCCTCAAACTAAATCTAACCTCTACTGCCCATTTTCAAAGTTGTGCCATGTCCTTTCATCCATCACTTTGCACTCGCTGCCCTATATCTGATCCTGGTCCAATAACACCTCAATTTTAAAAACTCTCATCCTGGTTTTCAAATTCCTCAACAACCTCACTTCATCCACCTTCTGTAATCTCTCCTAATTCTGCAACCTGAGAGACTTCACTCCTCCAAAACGGCTGTTGCTCACACTGATTTTAATTTCTGCACCATTGGAAGTCCCCAAGTTCTGGAATCTCATCTCCCACCCACACTCTTGATCAATTGGGCCAGTGGGCTGACGAATGACAGATGGAATTTAATTTAGACAAATGCGAGGTGATGCATTTTGGTAGATTGAACCAGGGCAGGACTCAGTTAATGGTAGGGCATTGGAGAGAGTTACAGAACAAAGAGATCTAGGGGTGTATGTTCATAGCTCTTTGAAAGTGGAGTCACAGGTGGACAGAGTGGTGAAGAAGACATTCAGCATGCTTGGTTTCATTGGTTAGAACATTGAATACACAAGTTGGGATGTCTTGTTGAAGTTGTAGAGGACATTGGTAAGGCCACACTTGGAATACTGTGTGCAATTCTGGTCACCCTACTATAGAAAGGATATTATTAAACTAGAAAGACTCCAGAAAAGATATACTAGGATGCTACCGGGACTTGATGGATTGAGTTATAAGGAGAGGCTGGATAGACTGGGACTTTTTTCTCTGGAGCGTAGGAGGCTGAAGGGTGATCTTATAGGAGGTCTATAAAATAATGAGGGGCACCATCAGCTAGATAGTCAACATCTTTTTCCAAAGGTAGGGAGTCTAAAAATAGAGGGCATAGGGTTAAGGTGAGAGGGGAGAGATACAAAAGTGTTCAGAGGGACAATTTTTTCACACACAGGATGGTGAGTGTCTGGAACAAGCTGCCAGAGATAGTAGTAGAGGTGGGTTCAATTTTGTCTTTTAAAGAGCATTTAGATAGTCATATGATATGATAGGTATAGAGGGATATGGGCCAAATGCGGGCAATTGGGATTAGCTTAGGGGGTTTTAAAAAAGAAAGGGCAGCACGGACAAGTTGAGCCGAAGGGCTTGTTTCCATGCTGTAAGTCTCTATGACTCTATGACACTCCCCCATCTCTCCACCCGGAATCCTCACCCGCTTCTTACATTTGTCCTGGCAAACAAATCCTTGCCCAACGTAACGGCGTGAATGTGCATGCACACGTTTTCCCACTTTCTCCATCTGGACTGGATGGAGAAAGTGGGACATTCACCCAGTTTATCTTCACATGCTGTTGCATTGGTATCCTTAGTTTTCAGTGAGATTAAAGGTTTTTGTCAATATCAAAAAAAGGAAAGAGGGTGATTAGAACTCCTGAAAATATCTGTGTGTAAAAGGGTGGTTTAGAAAAGGAGAAAAAGGAAGGGCAATCCACCCAGCAGGCAGCGCCAAATAAGTGGTTGATGCGAGATTGTTCCATTTACAGAATTCAGAATTTCAGAAGAAACAGTCACACGGTTTTAAATATATAAATGTATAGACAGTGACGCCAAGAGCAGAGAGATTTTGCAGAGGTCTTTTCAGTCCCTAATAACAGGAAATAATGGAATATGTAAATGTGATCAGCAAAAAATAAATTGTGTCATGTAATTTGTCCAAGAGACAACTGGCATTTAAACACAGCGTCTTTCACGACCTCAGGACATCTGAAATACTTTATAGCTATCGATGTACTTTTGAAGAGTTGTCAGTGCTAAAGAAGGAAACACAGCAGCGAATCGGCACACAAAGATCTCCCCAAAAAAACCATGATGGCGTGCAGGTAGCGTGTTTAGGTGATCTTGACCAAAGTGAAAACATTGGCCTGAAAGCAGAATTAGCCAAATTACATAATAAGCAGAGAATTACTCAGATATTCACCTATCAAAATGGTTTTCAAACCTTTCAGTATGCAGTAGATCATTAGCACTTACCAGTAGACCCATGCAAAAACAAAACTGGCAACACTTCCACGGAGCATCGCTGTCAAATTCCAAAAACAAAAATCAACTACTCAAAGGAAAATGGTGATTTAATTGCAGAATGTTTCAGGCTGCATCAACCCAGTACGCAAGTTCAGAATCGTTACAGGGGTGCCAGTATACAGCAAAAGAAATAATATGGCTAGTATGTCAACAGGCATAAGAACATAAGAAATAGGAGCAGGAGTAGGCCATCTAGCCCTTCGAGCCTGCCCCGCCATTCAATAAGATCATGGCTGATCTGTCGTGGCTCAGTTCCACATTCCCGCCCTCTCCCCATAACCCTTAATCCCCTCTCTTATCAAAAACCCATCAACCCACGTCTTAAAAATATTTAGCGAGGCAGCCTCCACCACTTCAACAGGCAGAGAATTCCAGAGATTCACCACCCTTTGAGTGAAGAAGTTCCTCCTCAACTCCATTCTAAACCGCACCCCCTTTGAGGCTGTGCCCCCTAGCCCTACTGTCCTTTCTAAGCGGGAAGAGTCTCTCCACCTCTATCCTATCCATCCCATTCATCATCTTATACGTCTCAATGAGATCTCCCCTCATTCTTCTAAACTCTAACGAGTACAAGCCTAGTTTATTCAGCCTCTCCTCATAGCTCAACCCCCTCAACTCCGGCATCAGCCTAGTAAACCTCCTCTGCACTCCCTCCAAGGCCAAAATATCCTTGCATAAGTGCGGCGACCAAAACTGTACACAGTACTCTAGCTGCGGCCTCACCAATGCCCTATACAGCTGCAGCAAGACACAAACATTCAGCAATCAGGTGACTTGGGGGAGCCCATAGTACTCAACTGCACAGCATAGTTTGAAAACATTTCCCACTGAAATTGCAACTAGAAGTTACAACCTTAATAGCTGCACAAGTGGGGGAGGAACAATAAAACCAAAAGGAACACCTGAATAATTCTAACATTCACTTGTAACCTCAAGTTGGTGAACTTGTGTTATTTTGAACATTTTGGAGAATGTAATCAGATTTCACAATGTGGGCACCAAAACCCAGGAGATCTGCTGACTCACTTGCTGTTTGAAAGACTTATCTGGTTTGATGAGCATAGTCATTAAGTGGGCAGCCTTGAGGCAGGGAATAATCCTAAACAACCTAAATTCAAGCAGTCATTTCCAGGATTGCCCTGGAAGGCTGATGAGAAGTGTTTCTTTGATTAGAAAAAAATGCAGTTGCGTCATTCACAATCCCCAGTGAAACTAAGAAGCTCATTCTAAGATTATTAAGTGTGTCAATATTATATGCCATTGCTGAAAAATCTGCACCCCACTTTCAAAAAAAGTACTTGCATTTATACAACATCTTTCATAGCCTCAAAATGCCTCAAAGAGTTTCCGACCCAACAGTAAGTTTAAACTCTTGGAAAATCCAGCAGCAAAGTTTATTTATTAGTGTCACAAGCAGGTTTACATTAACACTGCAATTAAGTTACTGTGAAAATCTCCTAGTTGCCACATTCTGGCACCTGAGGGAGAATTTAGCATGGCCAATGCACCTAACCAGCACATCTTTCGGAGGTGAAATTCCCTCCAACATTAAACGTTTCAGTCAAAACAATCTTGTTCTATAACACTAGTTGAGGAATAAATGTCAGCATGAATACCAGGAAAATTCCCTCGCTTTTCGTTCAATTGTGCTGTGGGATCATTCACATCCCACAGACAGGAGACGAGGCCACAGATTAATGCTTCATCCAAAAGTTGACTCCTCTTCAGCGCAGCATTAGAGCACTTGCTCAGTGCTCTAATGCCATCATCAATTAAATGCTTATATCTCAGAGCTGGGGCTAAAATTGAGACTGAGTTAAGATTTACATATCGTAGAGAGGTTGACACAGTATTAACATCAGTGAACCAGCAGTCTAAAGGCCACAGCTAATGTTCAGGGGTAACTTCAAAACCCACTATGGAAAATGGTGGAATTTAAATTCAATTAATAAACCGGAATTAATAGTTAGTCTGAGTAATGGTGACCTTTAAACTATCGCTGTAAAAACTCATCTGGTCCATTAATGTCCTTGAGGCAAGGAAATTGGCTATACTTACCTGGTCTGGTCTCTAGACCCACAATTTAGTCAACTATTAAATGCCCCCTGAAATGGCAGAGCTAGCTACTATGTTATATTAAACCACTGCAGATGAAGATAAGGAATGAAACCACAGCATCAAATGAGACCCCAAAAATGACAATAGTCTGAAGATGTTTGTCACCTGCCTTTAATTAGAGAACCTAGTAATTTTCCAATAACTCATTTCAAGGTCACAAATGATACCAAAGTCACAAACAGTCTGGTTCAGTTTCAGATACTTGCCAGCGATAAGAATGGAAGCATTGCTTTTGAATAGAGCTAGTAGTAGGGACCAAAAGATGATGGCTTCATGCTTTGTAACATTTCACTGGAGAAAATTGCTCTTCTTTAGTGCTGAATATCAGTCAAGCAATCTGAAAATATATAAAGAGTGGACGGGTGAAGAGAGGTCATGGTGAAGTAGAGGTGGGTGTTGTATATGTAGAAAATGAAGCTGTATTTGCAGATGATGTGTCCAAGAGGCAGCATTGTTGGTTGGAAATAGGAGCACAGTTCGAAGAACACAAAACATAAATAACAAGGTCGCCACTCAGCTTCCATTCTAAGAATAACATTGGTAGCAATGGGAGAATAGCCAATGTTGTTCCTTTGTTTAAGGATAGCAAGAATAATACGCATCCAGTGAGCCTTACCTTAGTGGTAGAAAAATTATTGGAGAGGATTCTTCGAGACAGGATTTATTCCCACTTGGAAATAAATGGACCTATTAGTGAGAGGCAACATGGTTTTGTGAAGGGAGGGCGTGTCTCACGAATTTGATTGAGTTTTTCAAAGGAAGTGACGGAGATGATTGATGAGGGTAGGGCAGTGGATATTGTCTACACGGACTTCAGTAAGGCCTTTGACAAGGTCCCTCATGGCAGACTGGTGCAGAAGGTGAAGTCACATGGGATCAGAAGTGAGCTCGCAAAGTGGATATAAAACTGGCTCGGTCAAACAAGAGAGGGTAGCAGTGGAAGGATGCGTTTCTGAATGGGGGGCTGTGACAAGTGGTGTTCCTGAGGGATCAGTGCTGGGACCTTTGCTGTTTGTAACATATATAAATGATTTGGAGGAAAATGTAACTGGATTAGTAAGTTTGCGGATGACACAAAGGTTGGTGGATTTGCAGTTAGTGATGAGCACCATGAGAGGATACAGCAGGATATAGATCAGTTGGACACTTAGGCTGAGAGATGGCAGATGGAGTTTAATCTGGACAAATGTGAGGTAATGCATTTTGGAAGGTCTAATACAGATAGAAAATACACAGTAAATGACAGAACCCTTAACAGTGTTGAAAGGCAAAGGGATCTGGGTGTACAGGCACACAGGTCACTGAAAATGGCAATGCAGGTGAGAAGATAGTCAAGATGGCATATGGCATGCTTGCCTTCATCGGCCAGGGCATTGAGCTTAAAAATTGGCAAGTCATGTTTGCAGCTTTATATAACCTTAGTTTGGCTGCACTTGGAATATAATGTTCAATTCTGGTCACCACATTACAAGGAGGATGTGGAGGTTTGGAGAGGGTACAGAAAAGATTTACCAGGATGTTGCCTGGTATGGAGAGCACTTGCTATGAGGAGAGGTTGGAGAAACTTGGTTTGTTCTCACTGGAGCGACGGAGGTTGAGGGGGGACCTGATGGAAGTCTACAAGATTATGGAGGCATGGACAGAATGGATAGTCAGAAGCTTTTTCCCCAGGTTGGAAGAGTCAATTACTACGGGGCGTAGGTTTAAGGTGCGAGGGGCAAGGTTTAAAGGAGATGTACGAGGCAGATTCTTTACACAGAGAGTGCCTGGAGGTGGGTTTACACAGACTTGTAAACTTGTTTACACAGAGTGGGTGTCTGGAACTCGTTGCCAGGGGAGGCACTGGAGGTAGGGATAGTGACTTTTAAGGGGTGTCTTGACAAATACAGGATGGGAATAGAGGGATATGATCCTTGGAAAGGTAGGGGGTTTTAGTTAAATCAGGCAGCATAGTCAGTGCAGGCTTGGAGGGCTGAAGGGCCTGTGCCTGTACTGTAATTTTCTTTATTCTTTGTTTTTGTTCTTTGAGATAGAGAATTTGGTGAACTGGTGTGGCAATAATCATCTCTCCCTCAATGTCAACAAAATGGAGGAGATTGTCATCAACTTCAGGAAGCGTAAAGGAGAACGTGCCCCTGTCTACATCAACGGGGACGAAGTAGAAAGGGTAAATAAAGAGCCTCAAGTTCTTAGGTGTCCAGATCACCAACAACCTATCCTGGTCCCCCCATGCTGACACTATAGTTAAGAAAGCCCACCAACACCTCTACTTTCTCAGAAGACTAAAGAAATTTGGCATGTCAGCTATGACTCTCACCAACTTTTATAGATGCACTATAGAAAACATTCTTTCTGGTTGTATCACAGTTTAATATGCCTCTTGCTCTGCTAAAGACCGCAAGGAACTACAAAAGGATTGCGACTGTAGCCCAAGCCATCACGCAAACCAGCCTCCCATCCATTTACTCTGTCCACACTTCCTGCAGCCTCGGCAAAGCAGCCAGCATAATTAAGGATCCCACACACCCTAGACATTCTCTCTTCCACCTTCTTCCATCAGGATAAAGATACAAAAGTTTGAGGTCACGTACCAACCGACTCAAGAACAGCTTCTTCCTTGCTGCTGTCAGACTATTGAATGGACTTACCTTGATTTAAGTTGATCTTTCGCTACATCCTAGCTATGACTGTAATACTACACTTGCATTTGTAATATAATATTTAGCTCTGGTCACCACACTACCAGAAGGATGTGCAGGCTTTGGAGGAGATACAGAAAAGATTTACCAGGATGTTACCTGGTATGGAGGGCATTAGCTATGAGGAAAGATTAGAGAAACTTGGTTTGTTCTCAATGGAGCGACAGAGGTTGAGGGGCAACCTGATATAAGTCTACAAGATTATAAGAGGCATGGACAGAGTGGATAGTCAGAAGCTTTTTCCCAGGGTAGAAGAGTCAGTTAGTAGGGGGCACAGGTTTAAGGCGTGAGGGGCAAAGTTTAAAGGAGATACACAAGGCAGATTTTTTTTTTTTTACAGAGAATGGTGGGTCCCTGGAACTTGTTGCCAGAGGAGGTAGAAGAAGCGGATATGGTAGTGACTTTTAAGGAGCATCTTGACAAATACATGAATAGGATGAGAAGAGAGAGATGTGATCCCCGGAAGGATAGGGCATTTTAGATCAGTCAGGCAGCATAGTCGGTGCAGACTTGAAGGGCTGAAGGGCCTTTTCCTGTGTTGTATTTTTCTTTGTTCTTTGTACTACATTCTGCACTCTCTTGTTTCCTTCTCTATGAACAGTGTGTTTTATTTGCGTAGCGTGTAAGAAACAATACTTTTCACTGTATGTTAATATGTGACAATAACAAATCAAAATCAAATCAAGATGTGGTGATCCTCAGATTAAATCACCACCAGTTAGCTCTCCTCCTCAAAGGGGAGAGCAGTGTATGGTCATCTGGGACTATTATTTGGAGCTCCATTCTTGATCAAATGGATTGAACTTTGAGGACAATATTCAAAGAGGAGAGTGAGCAAAATTAACGATTGTGGGGGATTCCAGTCAAGTTTATTCCCAGAGGCTGAAATGCATAGGGATGTGGAGATAGATGGGGACAGAGGAATGTCTGGATACAGGGATTGAGAGAGGGGAACAAATCTTTGAAGGAAACGAGACCGGATGCCAATATCATGCAAGTCATACCAGGAGTTTTCAGCTTCAAGCCCCAGTCTGTGCTGTTGGCCAATCTCATTCAGAGCAGCTGCCTTACTGCAGCATCCCTGGCACAATAAATATCATCCTCCTTTCCATCTGAGGTCGTCATCCAGAGAGTTCTTGTTGAAAGTTCATATTTTTGGATAAAGACAGAATCAAACTTGACTTCAGTGAATATATTGCCAACTTGTTGTTAAGGCTCATACAAATAGAACATGAGGAGAGAAATCAGTAAATTTACAGAACTGCCAGTAACAATCAGAACAACCAAGGGAGGAGTGGAAACATTTGAGTGGATAATCTGAATTTATAACAGCCTTCGTCTTTCCCGCAGAGAGTTTTCCAAAACCAGCACCGATTAAAGAAGCTATTTGAATTTACTAACTAACCAGGACAGTTTCAAAATTCCATTACTTATAGTGGCAAAATCTGTATACATAAATTCAACTCCTGAAGATTATTGAAAACAGCGTTATAGTTTAAAATACTTCTATTTAACTGAAAAGCTTTAGAAACATAAAACAGAAATTCATCTATCCGACTAAAGTCATTTTCTGTTATCAGATGGTGTACAAGCAATCATATGACTAGATTCATAGGAACAAAAGTTAATTGTCAAGGGCAAGGGCTCAGGTACAAGTGCTTTGGGAAAGACGGATGGGTTAAAGTGCCAAGAAAATGGTATCAGGTCAGAGATCAATGTGATCCTGCCCACTTTAGGGTTCAACCCCAGAGGGGTTCTAAGTGGCAGGAAATGCCTGTGGAGCCATCAGGTAATTAAAATATTTATGTCTCCAATTAATCAAGATTTAAGCCAGATTTCAGGTATGAAACAACAAATGCGTGGGTTTCTGGAATGTTGTGGAATTCGCTAGGGTCAGTCCAACACAGGAGAGAATGCTTGTCCAAAGAAACTGACAGGTTGGGAAGCATTCAAGAAGTGTTACTGAAAAGCTGCAGCCATGCCCTAGGGGCTGGTGCACACAGCATTTCGGTAAAGCAGTGAAAAAACACTCACACTCACACTCACACTCACACTCACACTCACACTCACACTCACACTCACACTCACACTCACACTCACACTCACACTCACACTCACACTCACACTCACACTCACACTCACACTCACACTCACACTCACACTCACACTCACACTCACACTCACACTCACACTCACACTCACAAAATTGATTTCTAACTTCTCAGAAGTCATTTCACCTGCCTTGGGCTTTATTCACCTTTTCACCTCGAGCTACACCTCCTGACTGTCAGCCTTCTTTGGCACTGACCAGCTTGTGAAGCTCTATCCTGAGCCTCTGATAAGGAGCAAGAGGAACAGAAACACTAACAACAATCAATTAGCTCCTGCTTAGCCATAAGCTGCTCCACAGGGAACGGCGGATGGACACCAAGAGCCTGCTCAAATGAGATGCAATCCTGAACAGAGAGATAGAGGCACAGACTGCATCAGCTCTCTTGGCAAGTATGGACACCAATGCCTCAGGAGACCCTCGTCTTCACAGCAGGTTGCTGATGATGTCTGTAGCTTCCTGGAATAAGACACTTCTCAGGGGAAGAGATGGGCATGCATTGTTAGTGACCATCAAGGTGATCATCACTGGAGACCACTGGCATCCACCCTACAACTCCTGGAGTTCTACACTCTCTTCTCCTGCAAAGAGAGGAAGCAGAGTTGTGTGAGAGAAATTGATTGCAGAGTGTAGGGCAACAACATTTGTAGAGCATGACTATGTGAGATAACACAATAATGAAGATGAGTGTCTGCTGGCTGCTCTGATGGACCTGAGTACAAAAGAATAAGTGAAGTTGCAAGGTGTTTTGGTCTGAGGGGTGTTGTGCAGAATGGTGAAATGGTCAGAGTGAGGTGGAGTGGGGAGTGGGAGATGGGAGGTGGGGTGCCATCTGAAAAGTGCTATGCCATTTGCCTTTCCTGTTCTCCCAAGGTCCTTGAACTGCTTGGGAACTGCCTCCAGGTTTGAGGGACCATATTCCTACTACTCTTTTCCTTGGCCACTTTATTCATACCAGCTCAGTTTGTGAGGCTGTTGTCTCTCTCCAGTCCTTCGGAAATATCACCTCGTTTCAGTCCTTCAGCAGGACCTCCACATCAGAATCAAAGATCCAGAAGGCCCTTCACAGGCGTCCTTTCTATTCTGATGATTGCTGAAGCCTCAAAAATCAAAGCAAATCAAAGAGTTCCTGAACCCTGCTGGAGTCTCTATAATTACAAATCCTTTTTTTGTTAGAATGGATGATAAAATGTTATTGTTTATTGTGAGGAGAATTGAATGCCAATGTTGGGATGTTAGGCTTCAGCTGTACAATTTAAAGTTTATTTATTAGTATCACAAGTAGACTTACATTAACACTGCAAGTAAAATTACAGTGAAAATCCCCTACATGCCACACTCTGGTTTATGTTCAGGTACATTGAGGGAGAATGTAGCATGGCCAGTGCAACTAACCAGCACATCTTTTGGACTGAGGGATGAAACCGGAGCACCCAGAGGAATAGGGAAACATAGGGAGAACGTGCAGACTCCACACAGACAGTGACCCAAAGTGGGAATTGAGCCCGGGTCCTTGGCATTGTGAGACACTATGCTGCCCGGACACTAGTGAGAATACATTTGGAGCCATCATGCACAATATTGGTCAGCTTATTTTAGGAAGGATGCAAATGCTTTGGAAACAGAACACTAAAAGGTTTACCAGACTTAAATTTGAAATAAATGGATTGTCTTACGATTAAAGATTGGACAGACTAGGCTGGTATCCACTGGAGTTAAGAAGAATAAGAGACCACTTGATGGCAACCTTTAAAATCCTGAAGGGTCTTGACAGGGTGGATGTGGGGAGGTTCTTCTTGTGGGACAACAATAGGTCATTGTCCAAAACAAGGAATCACCCATTTAAAATGGAAGTTAGGTGAAATCTTTTTATTCAGCAGGTAGGGAGTCTTTGGAACTCTCTTCCTGAAAAAGTGTTGGAAGCAGAGTCTTTGAATGTACTTGTGGCACAGCTGGGTAGATTCTTGGTTAGCCAGAGATGATAGGCTGGATTTGAGATTACAATGTCTGATGACCTATCAGATCAGCCATGATCTTATTAAATGGCAGAGCAGGCTCAAGGGGCTGAATGGCCTACTACCACTTGTATGTTTTGCATTACCACTATGCCACCACTGCCCTCAGGCAAGCCCTTAATCTAATTTATTAAATAACAATTGGCAAATTTTTCATGTACATCACATGTATAAAAATGAAAATATCTGTAATGGGTTAAACTATCTACAATATATACAGCAAATGATTTATTTAGTTCAAGTCATAAAATTTGACAAAATTGTGCTGTTAATTCCTTTCGTTTCTACTTCAACAACTCCTCAGAGTTATTCGAGACCACTGGATTTCAGACAATGTTCTCCTGTCAAAACTCCATTGATGTCAAGACCTATGTTTTCAGATGCTTTCTCTCTCTTGCAACTTAAGACATGCAATAATTTATGTTTGAAAATGTTTAAATGACATGAATCAGATTTTAAGAGAAATGAAAAAGATGTCTGATTCTACTAAGTGCAAAAGCCTTTTCAGATGTAGAAGCTAAATGAGGTTTTTATTTAATTGGATTAAAGTCTTCACAAAGGAATAAGCCAGTTTGTGTTACAGGAAAACTGTACTTAAATCAGAGAAACCATCTCCAATTCAAGTCAACAAATCAATCTGCTGTGATATCAAGACACCCTTTGAACTTGAAGCCAAAACAAAAGGGTAAACTATTCAGGTTCAGTCACAAAGCCATGAAAATTTCTGTAGATCACTGAAGTTTATATAAACAACTAAACATGATTCATCTGAAAATATGTTTTACTCTCCTACACCCTCCTGCTGCTCATCTGGTGCCACAGCTCTGAGAAATCAAGTGACCAATCTTTGCCGTTGTTTCGGAATTCTGTACACATTTGTGTTTCAGAATCCAGTTTATAATTCAACAACTAAGTGGCACAATTTGACTTGCACCTATCTAGAGCAAAATGGATTTGTATACTATTAACAAAGGGACAGCTGTGTTTATAGATTGTTAAATCTCTTCCTCAGATCTCCATGCATACCAAGCACTTTTTCTAATTGCTGTCAACGGCAACACTGGTTGATTTGGCAATCTGCTCATTTGAAAGTAACTTTTACATATTCATTAAGTCACGTGCCAGTGCTTTGCATTCAATTTTTAAGCAACAAAATAGAGTTGAATATATTTTATGACGGCTACAAAGACAGCGGGAAAATCGATGCATCAAAAATCATTTCAGGGCAATACTTGTGACAGAGCATGAGCATATTTTCAATACATAAAGAGATGATTTCCTTGTTTAATATAGCACATTCCAATTTTGCAGAATGAATTCAAGCGCATGCCCTTGCTTAATTTCAATATCCTTTCACAGCGCTTGACATTGGACTTTCCCCCCGAATAAGAACCTCATGGTAAAATCTAATTTGACCAAACTTGAGCAGATTTACAGTAATTCAACTCACTTTCAAAATTTAATTCTCCCAAACATGGGTAAGATTGTCACTGAATTGGATTTAAAAGTTGGTTACACAAATCTAAACATTTTTATCATAAATCATATGTGTGATGTGAATGGGATGGCAAAAAGCTCTCTTATTTTGACCATCCTACTTCTTGGTGTTAATTTAGTTTTAATGTCTATGCAAACACAGGGGAGGCAATAGTATTATCACTGGACTAATAATTTGCAATCCTGCCATATCCAGTCGTGCATGGTGGTGGGAAATTAAACAACTCATGCCATCCTAATATGTCAAATCCCATTAGGCTTCATGATCCAGGTGAACTTCTAGCTGGTGAAAGCTGGTCCTTTGTCAGAGATTGGCACCTCCGCGATCCATGTGTCACAAATGAGATGCAAAGTTTCTGGGCCTCTATTGTTGTAGTCGCTGAATGTACCCTGTACACATCTATCCTCCTGGAGTAGGCATCCACTGTGACGAAGAATATTGAGCTATGAATGTTCCTGCATAATCCACATGCAGCTGTGCTCATGGTCTACCATCCATTCTCACGGCTGTAGGGGAACTGCTGGTGGCAACTTGCTGGCACCAACCCACAAATGTCACTATGTCCATGACCATTCCGGGCCACCAAACATAACTGCTGGCCAGCACCTTCATTTTGGGCACTGGGTGACCGTGATGTGGTTCAGCCAGTATTGCATGTTTTGGCTGACCCATGGTGTCCCCCATTGCAGTATTCTGTCTTCAACCATGAGCTGCTCTTTCCTACTCCAGTAAAAGTGGAACTGGGGTTGTACTGACCTTAACGTTTCCCCTGTCAGTATTGAGTGCTTAACTTTTGCGAGGACAGGGTCCTTGTGTGTCCAAGGACGTATATTATGTGAGACCACTGGGACAGTGTCCACAAAATTCATCGTCAATACCATCTCTTTTACTTTGGTTGCTATTGGTGGGTTGTCTGCTAAAGTAGCCTACTTAAGGCATCACCGTCTGCCATTTGACCTCCCAGCCGGTGCTCCAACCGATAGCTGTAAACCACCAATAATAGTGCTCATTGCTGGATCGAAGCTGATGCTATTTGTGGCACCACTCTGTCCTCTCTCAGTAGTAAAAAGTCTGACAACACCAGGTTTTAGTCCAACCGATTTATTTGATAGTAAACTCACAAGCTTTCGAGGGGACTCCCTCTTCGTCAGGTGAATGGAGAGTTCTGGCCTCGGACAGAGCATATAAAGCACAGACAGTTTAGAGATTACTGATTTTCTGTGCTTTATATGCTCTGTCCGAGGCCAGAACTCTCCATTCTTCGTCAGGTGAATGGAGAGTTCTGGCCTCGGACAGAGCATATAAAGCACAGACAGTTTAGAGATTACTGATTTTCTGTGCTTTATATGCTCTGTCCGAGGCCAGAACTCTCCATTCACCTGACGAAGAGGGAGTCCCCTCGAAAGCTAGTGAGTTTACTATCAAATAAATCGGTTGGACTAAAACCTGGTGTTGTCAGACTTTTTACTGTGTTTACCCCAGTCCAACACCGCCACATCCACATCATGACTCTCTCAGTAGTCCCAGTAACAGCTTGCGACCAGTGACAATCACAAATTTCTGTCCATAAAGGTATTGATTAACTTTCCTCACTCCAAGTATTACCTTCAACCCTTCTTTTTCAATGTAGGCGTACTTTCTTTTTGCTATTGCCAAGCTCCTGGAGGCACCTGCTATTGGGTGTTCCTTTCCATTTGGTCATCTATATGCTAATACCACTCTGATGCCTCATGGAGACGCATCACAGGTTAACACTAGGCTCTTTTCTAGGATCTGAATGTACTAAGACATTCAATGATGTCAGCTGTTGCTTTATTCTCTTAAAATCAGGGTCTTGATGGGTGGACCATTCCTGGATTTGACCCATTTTAGGAGTTGGTGTAGTGGAACCAAGATGGAGACCCAGTTTGCTATAGATCTTCCATAGTGCTTCACTAGCCTTAGGATGGATGGATGCGGGAGCCGGGACATCTTTAATCGCCTGCACCCTATCCGCCAAAGGATGTGGAGCTGACTTGTCCACTTTATAGCCCTGATAGGTCACTGAGGTATCAGGAAGACACATTTCTCCCTCCTTAACGAGCTGGCCTTCGGAAAGCATTTAAAGGATGGAATTAGAGGGAATGCTGGGGATTGCTCACAAGAAGTTGCCTCGCTCCCACATCATTTTTTTTCACAAGAACTTCCCCCCACCCCGGTTCTGTCATGTTATGCATTTGTTTTACCTGTAATGAGAATGTTCTCATTACAGGTAAAAGACCATCTGAAATGAACATCCCAATATGTTCACCATTATCCTCTGGAAGATCGATCAGGTGGTGACACCCCAAAAGATAATCTTGTATATTGATAGAGGCCCTTTGAATATCGATTGTGGAATATTTCTGCGAATCCTCATCCAGTTGCAATTGCAAATAAACATGATTCGTATCGAATTTCGAGAATGAACCAACTTTATATAGAAAGCCTCGATCGGGGAATCGAGTATTTGTCCAGCTGTGAATAATGGTTCGTTTGTTTAAAATCCCCACAATGACAGACTAAACTGGCAGAACCAATGGGATGCAGGAGTACAATATCAAGGGTATGAGTTTTAGCAGTGTTGAAGAGCAGAAGGATCTTGGGGTCCGGCTCCATAGGACTCTTAAATCGGCCTTGCAGGTGGAGGATGTGGTCAAGAAGGCGTATGGCGTACTGGTCTTCATTAATCAAGGAATTGAGTTGAGGAGTCGGGAGGTAATGCTGCAACTTTATAAGACCCTTGTCAGACCCCACTTGGAGTACTGTGCGCAGTTCTGGTCGCCTCACTACAGGAAGGATGTGGAAGCTATTGAAAGGGTGCAGAGGAGATTTACAAGGATGTTGCCTGGATTGGGTGGCATGCCTTATGAAGATAGGTTGAGGGAGCTAGGTCTCCTCCCTGGAGAGACGAAGGTTGAGAGGTGACCTGACAGAGGTTTATAAAATGTTCAGAGGAATAGATAGGGTGGATTCTCAGAGGCTATTTCCCAGGGCTGAAATGGTCACTACGAGAGGACACAGGTTTAAGGTGCTGGGAAGCAAGTACAGAGGAGATGTTAGGGGTAATTTCTTCACTCAGAGGGTGGTGAGTGAGTGGAATCGGCTGCCGTCGGTGGTGGTAGAGGCAAACTCGCTGGGGTCTTTTAAAAGACTTCTGGATGAGTATATGGGATCTAATGGGATTGGGAGTTACAGATAGTTCTATGGCTTGGTAGGTATTGATGTGATCGGCGCAACTTGTGGGCCGAAGGGCCTGTTTGTGTAGTGTTCTATGTTCTATGTAACTCACTAGAGGAGGAGGGTCCACAAATATTCCCATCCTCAACCATGGAGATGCCCAGCACATCAGTTGAGAAGATACAGTTGAAGCATTCATAACAATCTTCAGCCAGAAGTGTCAAGTTCATGATCCATTTCGCCTCCTGTGGAAGTCCCCAGTATCTCAGATGTCTGTCTTCAGCCAATTCGATTCACATCATGTGATATCAGAAATGACTGAAGGCACTAGATATTGCAAAGGCTATGGACACTGACAATATTCCAGCAATAGTACTGGTGACTTGTGCTCAGAAACTGCCACGCCTTAGCTAAGCTGATCCAGTACAGCTTCAACACTGGCATCCACCTGACAATGTGGAAAATTGCCCAAGTATGTCCTGTACACAGTAACCTGGTGTTGTGAGACTTCTTAAAGTCCAACCAGTTTATTTGATAGTAATCCCACAAGCTTTCGGAATCGCTGTTCCTTCGTCAGGTGTGTGGAAGGTTCTGATCAGAGAAGAGCATATAAAGTCACACATAGTTTACAGGATACAGATTAGAATGCAAGTCTTTACAGCTAACCTCCTAATCAAGTCTTAAAGATGCAGACTATGTGAGTGGAAATAGCATTAGGCATAGGTTAAAGAGATGTGTATAGTCTCCAGACAGGACAGTAAATGAGATTTTGCAAGCCCAGGCAAGTCATGGGGGTTACAGATGGTGTGACATGAACCCAAGATCCCAGTTGAGGCCATCCTCATGTGTGCAGAACTTGGCTGTCAGTCTCTGATCAGCGACTCTACGTGTCGTGAAGGCCGCCTTGAAGAACGCTTACCAGAAGATTGGAGACTGAATGCCCGTGACCGCACACACGAGGACAGCCTCAATCGGGATCTTGGCTTCATGCCGCACTGTAACCCCCATGACTTGCCTGGGCTTGTAAAATCTCATTGTCCTGTCTGGAGACAATACACATCTCTTTAACCTATGCTAATGCTACCTCCACTCACATTGTCTGCATCTTTAAGACTTGAATAGCAGGTTAGCTGTAAAGACTTGCATTCTAATCAGTATTCTGTAAACTGTGTGTGACTTTATATGCCCTTCTCTGATCAGAACCTTCCACACACCTGACAAAGGAACAGGATTTCCGAAAGCTTGTGGGATTACTATCAAATAAACTGGTTGGACTTTAACCTGGTGTTGTGAGATTTATAGCCCAGATAGATCACTTGGGTGTCAGGAAGACACAGTTCTCCCTCCTTAATGAGCTGGCCTTCGGAAAGCGATTAAAGGATGGAATTAGAGGTGTCTTTACATCATCTGTACACAAAAAACATGACAAATCCAACCTGGCCAATTACAACCTTATCAGTCTACCCTCAATCATCAATAAATTAATGGAAGGGGTCACCAACAGCACTTACTCAGCAATAATCTGCTCGCAGATGCTCAGTTTGGGTTCCACAAGGGTCACTCAGCTTCTAACTCAATACAGCCTTGACTCAAACATGGGCAAAAGAACCGAATGTCAGTGATGAGGCGAGAGTGACTGCCCTTGGCACCAAGGCAGCATTTGACTAAGTGTGGCATTAAGGAGCCCAGCAAATCTGGAATCAATGGGAACCAGGGGGAAAACCCTCCTCCGGTTGGAATCATTTTTGGCACAAAGGAAGATGGTTGTGGTGGTTGGTGGTCAATCATCTCAGCTCCAGGATGTCACTGCACAAATTCCTCAGGGTAGTGTCCTCGGCCCAACCATCATCAGCTGCATCAATGACTTTCCTCCCATCATAAAGTCTGAAGTGGGGATGTTTGCAAATGACTGCACAATGTTTAGTTTCATTCATTCATGACTCCTCAGATACTGAAGCAATCCATGTCCAAATGCAGCAAAACCTGGATAATGTCTAGGCTTGGACTGACAAGTGGCAACTGACATTTGCACCACACAAGTGCCAGGCAATGACCATCTGACACAAGAGAGGACCTAACCATCGCCCCTTGACATTCAATGGCATTACCATCAAATGAATTCCCCACTATCGATATCCATAACCAATAATCAGATACTCAGCAAACAGCTAGTTCCTTTCTCTGTAGTAGGGTATGGGTTTGGTTAGCTCAGTCACCTGAACAGCTAGATTTGTGATGCAGGGCTACACCAACAGTGCGGGTTCAATTCCCCTACCAGCTGGGGTTATTCATGACCTTATCATTCTTAACCTTGTCCCTCGCCCGAAGTGTGGTGATCCTCAGGTTTGAGGTGGTGATTTAACCTGAGGATCTTTTGAGGTGGTGATTTAAAGAGGAGAGCAGTCCATGGTCATCTGGGACCATGGTGACTTTGCCTTTAGTCAAACAAGAACCAATTCCAAACGCTTAGGTATGCACTCGATGAGTGTTGACATGAGGAGAGGTTGCATCATTAGGTTTCCATACAAAATAAAGTACTGTATGATTTGGTAGTTGGTAAACGTTCTAAACTGCAATTGCTCAGAACTCATGGCCTTGATTTGGCAGTCAGTAGAAAACTGTATTTTTTACTGGATCTTGTGGCAAGAAGAGGTCCAGTCAGGCTTTAATACAACCATTTGGCCTCTTAAGCACTATCCCTAAACATTTTTTTAAAAAACAAGACAGAGTTTATATGCAGCATGTGCCATTAATGTCTCTATCTAGCTTCGACAATCTGATTTATAGACTGCACACACATTGTTCAAAATAGCAACAATTGTGTTTTTATTCTTCTTGATCAGAACTTGGCACAAGAGAAGCCCAGAAAAAATAAAAGTTTTCTGTACATTTCCCAAAGGAAAGTTTTCAGCACACTCTTGATAATTAAACCATATACTGCACCAAAGGGTCTGCTGTCCATCACCAAGATCAGGCAAACATACTCTGAGACAGAGTTAAAGCTCAGGGTATGTGTGTGTCAGCTCCAGCTGAAATAGAGTACGCTTAACCAATTCTTGAGTGATACAAAAACCCTGAGTTTACACTGGTGGGGCTAAACTGATCTAATCCGTTCAGTGGCCCTCCCATTAGATCTGGAGGATGCAGCAGAGGCACTGCCGATTGAATTTCTCCAGTGCTCTTCTGTGTCACTGAAACGCAGCTCAGGTCTTGCAGCAGCACAGGAGTATGGTGACAACATCTGTTCTGTACACTAGAGCTTTTGTTGGCAGGCACTCACTGCTGTAGTCTGCAGAAGACTGAACTGGTGAAGCAGATCTGGTGTTGGATCACAGCATCATTCGCATCCTTCAGAGAGAAGTGGCTGCCAGGGTTTCGGAAGAACATAATCTGGAGTCTCACTTTCAACACATATGAGAAATGGAATATTTGGTTGACCAGGTGTGGATTGTTACTGGTTGTTTCTTGGCAACATTAAGAGGTTCAGCTGAGTTTCTTGCAAGCAGAGCTGAAGAGATTGAGAATGTTTTGCAAATTTGCTGCAGAGTTGGCAACAACAACGCAGTCATTGACAAACTGCAGATTATGCACATCTATGATGATCAGTTCAGTTTTGGCACAGAGGCCACAAAACAGATTTCCCTCTGGACGGTATTTAATGCTGACACAAGAATACATTCGATCTTTGATGGAGTGAATAACCATTGTCGGTGTATTATGAGGGTCATCTCACAGCCTTGCTTGACACTGGTCCAGATTTTGACTATTTCAGATCACCCAATCAGTATAGTTCCAGTAATATCACCACAAACTTGCATTGAAGTTTCTTGGACACTCAAACCTTTGAAGCACAAATCTACAGAGCCTCACAAACTATTGAGCCAAGCTCAGTGAATGCAAAATTATAAACTCCTGGTGTGGTTCTCAACATTTTTCTCGGACTTATCTAACAACGAAGATCTGTCAGGGGTTCCTCTGAAATGCTTAAAGCTCCACTGGAGTAAATTTAAAGGACCGCCATGGGGGATGGAAAATTTGACAGGCCATCCTTGGGTGGGAATTTGCTGTCATGAGACAGGCCCAAATGAAAAACCCAACCCAATGTCCCAGGGAGGATTTCCTCAGCCACAGGAAGTAGGCGATTCAGAAGAATGTGCTTCGATTTCTCTTCCTATGGAAAAGGGGGAAATACCTCAATAATTTCCACAGCAGTACAGTGGCACACTGGTTAGCACTACTGCCTCACAGCACCACGGACCTGGATTCAGTTCCCACATTCGGTCATTGTTTGCGGGGAGTCTGCATGTTCTTCCCATGACTGCGTGGGTTTCCTTCGGGTGTTCTGGTTTCTTCCCAAAGTCCGAAACACATGCTGGTTAGGTGCATTGGCCATGCTAAATTCTCCCTTGGTGCACCTGGACAGGCGCCAGTGTGGCAACTCAGGGATTTTCATGGTAACTTCATTGCAGTGTGAAATGTAAGCCTACTTGTAACACCAATAAATAAACTAAAAGACACAATTTATCTCCCTTTTTGAATGCTAGTGTCCTTCTTGAAGCCAGGTTCACAAACATTCAGGCAAAACGCCTCCAAATGGCTAAGATTCTGGGAGAATAAAGAAAAAACTTCAAAAGGTACTCTCGTTGAAGCACAGTGGCATTACCTTTAATGACTGGGTGGAGCTTGCTACCAATCTTTCAGAATAGTGACTTGTCCATCAAGCGACATCACGACAGTGCAACGGCAATAAAGGGAAAACATCCTGCACTCCAAACTGCGCCACCCTGTGGAAAGTCCTACCCCTCGTGCCCAAAGATCTGTATGTCGAGAGTTGGCCTGCCTAGTCATGTGAAGACCCACAGCAGAAACTTGTGACCCTGAATAGACAAAACCCTCGAATCGAGAGACAGCTGACAAACTAATCTGAACTGACAACTTTTCCAAGTGGAAGAATTGACAAGACTTGGGAGTGTTTAAAAACATGAACACAGTTACACGGACAGCATTTTCAAACACAAACCCACCACTCCTGCAAGCCCCACATTTTTTTCAGGCCAACTCTAATTTTGTCAATTCCTGCCGGCTAACACGTTCTATTCAAAGGATGCCAAACTATTCATTTTGGTGGCGGAAAGCTGGAAATAGATCGAGATGCCAGGAAATTTACTGACTGTGGCACTCCCCGGAACATCAGCTCCTAAATGCTGCTCCACTTAAAGCACAACAATACTTCAAAGAAGTGACAATAATTCTGCAGCTTTCAAACTTAAACACTGAACTCAAAAGTAAAACAAAATGCATCGCCCACTGCTGGGAACTGAAAAGGTTTGTAACAACACCAGAAAGCAAGGGGGTTGCTGCTCTTAAGATTCCATCAAAAAAGTTAAACATTAGCACAGTTGGACAATTTGTAATTATCAATGCTAAGAATCTTAATCTGCTCAAAGGGGCATGCAAATCCAAATATTTCTGTTAAGCAGCCGACAACATGCACAATAGCAACATTCACATCAATTACATGAGTTTACTGGAGCCAGCTTTGGGTTCTGTTGCCCAGTCCTGACCTAATGTTTTGAAAGTTAATTGTAAATTCCATGCATGTAATAAATATGCTGGGAATTTGTCCTTAATGTGAGCAACTCCTTCTTCCTTTTCCCCTTTAATATGCTGGGTGCTCCTCCCCCACCTCCCAATGTACAACACACACATTGCACAGTTCCCTGCTTTACACCCTCAAAGATTGAACATCCTACTCTATTACCTCAAGGGACTTAACACTCATTAGGCACAACATTCCAAGGATTTCCTCTGTCAGCAAATGCAAAGGAATGTGCTGGAGATGAAGGTATTTCCAGAAAAATCCACTTAATAGCATCAGAACCCAGCACCTCATTTATATCTGACTTGTGATACAAAAGGCTGCAGAACAAAAAGATTTCCTACTGCGCATTCAAACATAATTCAACATGTTACATCCTTCACGGATAGTAGAATGGAAGAGTACGCTCAATGTCAAATCCCACTTTATTGTTCTATCAGATTAACAGATCTGCAAAAGCACAGAATTTCACAAATAAACAAAGTACACGTTATACGTATGTCTCGGATTTCCTGAAACAGCAGCTTAGCAAGACGCATCTATTTTTTCAGCCTCACATCAGAAATGCAATTGGATTACTTACTCATCGTTTCTGCGGAATTTGCTGTATGCCTCGATTTGCAGTCAAGCTCCACTCACTGCAGGATCACTTGCCGTTTTTATGCTATTGATGTGAAAGTCACATGAAACGGCCAGTAAAAGCAAGTTTCAGAGAGGTGAATTTCTACCTCACAACACTGTTCTTCTGTCTTTAGCTGGCAATGGAGTCGTCACTGTCTGCATTGTAAAACTTCATTACGACGCTTTTAAACCACACAAATCTGATCTGGCCACTAACTTTAGTTATATTTACTCTTCTGAGTTCACACCAGAGCTACAATTAACATAGTGCAGCTGAAAATTATTACTCACTGGATATAATTATAGGTTAAACTCAAAACAGTCAAGACACTCCTCATCATAAACAGCTAACAATTAGGTTGATGGGGCAAGTCTTCGAATAAGTAAAAGGCTAAAGTATGTTTCACTTTCACAGGCTAGTTTAGTTTCCAGTCAGTAGTTCTGGGAATGTTTCTGGCAAAAGCAATGCCAGACAGCCCTGTTTAAGAAAGTGTGGAGAAATGAGACAGGAAGTAAGATTTTTTTTTCTGGTTAACTTGTATTTCTGGTGATGCAGACTGCAGAAGAGATGGTGTCTCATTTAAAAGTCTGAGTAAGTCCAGATGATGTGCATAACTGAGGGCCACTTCCTTCGCGAGCATCACAGGGGGGAAAAAAATGCAACATCCCTGTTCACTCACTATGTCAATATTTCGATGCAACAAAGAATAAAAGTTTTAGTCAGGTCATCGGCAAAGATTAAAAATGCTAAGTACATACCTACATTCCTGGGATAGCTCCCGAATATAGTGCAGAAGTTGACTATGTTTTACTTCCACAGTAATCTGAAAATGTTCCCCAAAAACAAATTCTCTCCACACTCAAGACTCCTTTTACATTCAACGTTGTTAAGCAACATGCATAAACAAGCTTTTCATTGAGCAAGGTCGCTATCGCTTTTCAGAAGCTTCTTTCTGACAAGATGCATGCCTGCCCAGATATTAATTCGCAGCAGAGAAACTCTGAGGGAACAAAAAAATGCCCTTGTGGACTTAGGTTAGAAGGAAGGCATATGGAGGATTTCCTGCAGTGCTCTCCCATGGAGGCACAAATTGGAAGAAGTGGAATCTGTGTGCGAAGTTCCTATGTCCCCTGGTTGTAAACAACTCAAAAGGGAGGAGGACTGGCTCCAGATGAATAGGCTTATTACTGCTTTCCAATCTACTGATCACATCCACCACGAAACAATTGCTGATCAAAGATTTACTCTTGAAACTACAATCTGACAGGAAGCAGGTAAAAGGCATCTATTGTTACCATGGCTTTGAGGTCGAACTTTGAAACTCTATTCGAGTCAGACTCTAGTGGGTTAGTCGTTAAAGAGGCACCAGGCAAGCCACAGGGGAGCAGTTCAGAGGGCAGCCACACGTTATTTTTATCATGTTGGTGTTTGAAATATAGCAATGCATTTTGGCCAGAGTTTCTATACTGTAGCGTTCACAAATCACAAACACATTGGCATTTTCATATAAAAAGAGTGATTCTTCAAATCTGACGCAAAGCTAAGATCTCATTGTAATCTTTTTAAATCATCAAAGACCAAGGGCGATGAGGAGATATTTCACTGTAATGTTTTCCATCCATTATTGATGTCACAAGCAATTTAGAGAAGTTGTTCATGCAGATCTCTACTATGCCCTGCAGTCCATACAAATTTGACCACATGAAGCAACCCTTTTTCTATTTCACAAACACAACATAAGTTACTGTTTTGGTAAATTGCCAGGAAAGTCTTAATTTTTCTACATCGTCAATTACTTTAGCAGCCTGCAGCTAATTTTTTATTCGGAGTCTTGGAGGTCAGTATTGCTACAAGCCAGAACGATGAGTCCACAAGGTGAAGTGTTCAAATTTAGTTTCAGAACAAACCACTATTTGTAAGGAAGAAAACAAACAGGTCAGGTTTCAGGGTTAGATGAAGATGGGTGGGAGGAGGATCTTGCAACATAAATGCCAGCAGAGATCATTGATCCATTGGTCTGTTTCTGTACTGTGTAGCTCTCTGTAAAATGTTAACATTATTTGACCAATGTTAGAGCATCATGATTCAGACAACTGACTGGGCACAGACAAAGGCAAATGTTATTGTGCAAGTGGTATAGAATCATGGCAGTCTGTTGTAAACTGGAAAATAGTATAATAAAATTCTAGGTAGTACTGCATTGATCTGGAATGTCAAAATAAGTGCACTGGCACGTACTATATTCCAAGGGTGAAGAACTGGGAGTATCTGCTAAACAAAGTGGCAACAGGAATTTGGTGCGCACGAACATTGGATACAGAGCAGAAAGGATGTGCAAGGGACAAATAGTAAATAATCAGAGCATTGCAGGAGACCCAAACAGCATATATACAGTGCAGGCAAGGTGAGAACTTGACAAAACCACTATCGGAAGAAAATGTGAAGATGTCATGCCACAGTCAGGGTGGAGGATGAGAGACAAGTACCTGGGATAAGCATTTGGTATTTACTGCTGTTAAAATATTTCATTCATTGGTTTTGTTGGTTTAGCGGTTAGTGTTTTAGTGTTTAGCTAAACTGTTATCTAGCCTTACAACTTAACAACTTTAAACAGTTGTTAGTTATAGCGAAAGCAACTAAATGTTACACTTACATTAAAAGTGGTTTACAATACTAATTCCTGTGACGAGGGGGTTGTCTTATCAGGAAAAGTTCAGCAGGTTGGGCCTTTATTCGTTGCAGTTCAGAAGGAGGAGAGGTGGTCTTGTTGTAACATGCAAGGCACTGCAGGGGTCTGACAGGATAGATGGTGAAAGGATGTTTCCCCTTGTGTGAGGAGGATCCAGAACGAGGACGTTAAAAATCAGGGTTTTATTTCGGATGGAGGTGAGGGGGAATTTCTTCTCTCAGAGAGACATTAGATTTTGAAATTCTCTTCCACAGAGAGCAACGGCCATTGAATATATTCAAGACTGAGGGTAGAGAGAATTTTGACCAAAGAAATCAAGAGTTACAGGGGCCTAGCAAGAAAATGGAGTTACGGCCACACTCAGACCAACCATGATCTTACTGAATAATGGAGCTGGGTTGTCCAGCTAAATGGCCTACTCCTGCTCCTATTTCTTATGATTCCTATGATCTGCATGCAGCCCATTACCTGTACATCCTGCACCATGTGGGAACCCAAAGACAGAGGTTTGAAAAACCTTATATGTAGGTACTGCTACCAACTGCCTGTGTTCAGAGCTTCTTAAATCACAGAACAAGCCCTTCAGTCCATCAAGTCTGCAGCGATGAATGAAATGCCCCGACCTGCCCATCTAATCCCACTTGCCAATACTTCACCCATAGCCTTGAATGTTATGGCCTGCCAAGTACTCATACTTTTTAAAGGATGTGAGGCATCTGCCTCCACCACCCTCCCAGGCAGTGCATTCTAGACCATCACTACCATCTGAGTAAAAATGTTTTTCCTCAAATCCCCCCTAAACCTCCCACCCTGCACTTTTAACTTGTGTCCCCTTGTAACTGACCCTTCAACTAAGGGAAACAGCAGCTCCTTATCCACCCAGTCATGTCCCTCATAATCTTGAGCACCTCAATCAGGTCACCCCCCAGTCTTCTCTGCTCCAACAAAAACAACCCAAGTATCTCCAACCTCTCTTCATAACTTAAATGTTCCATCCCCAGGCAGCATCTTGGCAAATCTCCTCTACACCCCCTCCAGTGTGTTCACATCCTTTCTATAATGTGGTGACCAAAACTGCATATGTTACTCCAGCTGTGGCCTCTCCAAAGTTCTATACAAATCCATCATGACCTCCCTGCTTTTATAATCTATACCCCAATTGATAAATGCGAGTGTGCCATATGCCTTTCTCACCACCCTATTAACCTGCCTTTCCACCGTCAGAGATCTGTGGACAAACACATCAAGGTCCATTTGTTCTTCGGAACTTCCCAATGTCAGACCTTTCATAGTATACGTCCCTGTCAAATTACTCCTTCCAAAGTGCATCACCTCACACTTTTCAGGGTTAAATTCCATCTCCCACTTATCCGCCCATTTGACCATCACGTCAATATCTTCCTGTAACCCAAGACACTCAACCTCACTGTTAGCCACCTGGCCAATCTTTGTGTGATTGGCAAACTTACTGATCCTACTCCCCACATCGTCATCAATATCCATTTATATAAACGGCAAACAGTAGGGAACCCAGCACGGATCCCTGTGGTAGGCCACTTGTCACTGGCCTCCAGTCACCAAAGCAGCCATCTATCACCATTCTCTGCTTCCTACCGCTAAGCCAATTATGAATCCACCTTGTCAGATCATCCTGTATCCCATGTGCATTTGTCTTCTTAATAAGTCTCCCATGTGAGACTATGTCAAAGGCTTTGCTGAAATCTGTGCAAACTGCATCAACTGCACTACCCTCATCTAGACACTTGGTTGCACGCTCAAAAATTTCTGTCATATTTGTTAGGCATGACCTCTGTCTGACAAAGCAATGCAGACTATCTCTGAACAAGCCTTGCCTCTCCAAATGGTGATACATTTTCTCCTTCAGAATCTTCTCCAGTAGTTTCCCAACCACAGACATGAGACTCACTGATCTGTAATTCCCTGGCTTGTCTCTAAATAGTGGGACAACGTTAGCTGTTCTCCAGTCCTCTGTCACCTCCCAAGTGGCCAGGGAGGAACTAAAAATTTAGGTCAAAGCCACTGCAATTTCCTCTCTTGCCTTCCACAACAGGCTGGGACACAATTTATCCTGGAGATTTGTTTGCTTTTAAGCCCTCCAATATCTTGTCACTCCCTATAATAATTTTCTCTAGAGCCTCACAGTCTCTCCACTACCCCCCTCCCCGAGTTCCATAACTACCTCCTCATTCTCATAGGTGAAGACAGATGTGAAATATTTGTTTAACATCCTACCAGTGCCCTCTGCCTCCGCCCACAGACTTCCCCCTTGGTCCCGAATGGGCCCTATTCTTACCCTTCTTATCCTCTTCCCATTGATATACTTACAGAATATCTTAGGATTTTCCCTACTTTTACCAGTCAGAGCTTTCTAATATCCCCTCTTTGTTCTCCTAATTGATTTAAGCTCCATCCTGCACTTCCTGTACTCCACTAATGCCTCCACAGATTTACTCCCCTATACTTGTTAAAACCCTCTCTTTGCCTTCTCAATGTATCTTGAATGTCTCTGATCATCCATGGTTCCCTGAGTTTGTTACACCTTCCTATTACCTTATACCCTCCCCATTTCATCTTTGAACACCACTCACTGCTTTTCTGTAGATTTCCCTACAAGTAACTCGTTCCAGTCTACCTTGGCCAGATCCTCCTTAATTTTGTTAAAATCTACCTTCCCCCCATCCAAAACCTTTTTCTGCAACTTAAGGGACAGCTGATAACGCTACAGTGCGTATAGAAAGATGAGAGTGTTGTGGATAGCTACGGCTACAAAGAGTCAGAGGAAGAGAGAACGGCTAATCACTGGACAAACTATGAGTTAAAGGCAGGCAATATAGGAATCCATGGAAAGTGGTGCAAGAGGGTGGTGGCAGAGGGGTGGGTGGGGGCTGGGGCAGTGGGTGATGAATTAATCTGATAGTGGAGCAGCAGCAGAATGCTGCAGCCAAGAGAGACAAGGTATGCAGACATCTAGGAGTGGTGAACAGCCAGTACAATAAATAACACACTAAGAGCAGGCAGTAATTGGATGAGAAATGTAATGCAGAGAAGCAGAGTGTTGAAGTGTGTTTTTATTTATGTACGGGAGGTGGGTGTCGCCTACTGGGCCTCCACTAGTGTACGTTGATTATACAAGGAGTGATACATTTTGGGTTGATGGGCTACAGATTCAAATTGCCACAGAGGTGGCAGGGGCTGGGGGAAGAGGTGTTCAAATTACTATAATGGATACCTAATTTAAACATGCCTGAATGGGAAGAAACAGTCCTGGTTGCAGTGCACACAGGAGAGATACAGCAGATAAACAAACTTGGGTGGGGGCGGAGGGGAGGGTTGGTTGACAGTTTTGATCAAGCCTGATGTCACAGTTCCACAGAGGGACAAGATTCCAGGGGGTTCAAAGTGTAAATCTATTTGAAATTGAGACCTGCTGTCAGCCCGCTCCTCCACAGCATGCACAGTGACAGTCCTCACTGACAGACTCTGCATGTAAATCAATGCAAATACACAAACTCTTCTGTTTGTCCTTTAGTCCCAAACAGTCTCACTTTTCTTTTTTTAATACAGAATAGAATCCCTACACTGCAGGAGGTGGCCATTCGGCCCATCGAGTCTGCACCAACCACAATCCCACCCAGGCCCTATCCCTGTAACCCCATTCATTTACCTTGCTAATCCACTTTGCCCTGCTTACTGATACCTCAGATGCTCTGCAAAAGGGGGCCACACTGGCTCAGACAGCAGATTAGATCTAAAGATTGCAACATTTTGTGGGCAGCTGTCAGAGAGGTGAATCGCTTATACTGTTCCTTCCCCACTGATAGCGCAATCCAGGCCACTATGTTTCTAATTCAATAAGGAATAACACAACACTGGATCTAGTTCTGGGGAAGGAAATAGGGATGTTGGAATCAGATGTGTTTCAGTGGGAGAACATGTGGGTCATAGTGATGATAATATAATAATTTTAAAGTATTATGGAAAAGGACAAAGAAAATTCAAAAGATGAAAATATCTAATTGAAAGAGCCAATTTCAGTGATTTGAGGTGGACTGTAAAAAAAGACAAGATGGGAAAAAGTAAATTAACGGCAGCAAGCCTTCCAGGTGGAGATGGTTTGGGTACAAACCAAACAAATTCCCATAAAGAGAAAAGACAGAGCATCTGAAACTCCTGGATGATAAAGGAAATAGTAGTTATAGAGTCAGAGAGGTTTGCAGCATGAAAACAGGCCCTTCGGCCCAACTTGCCTATCTACCCTTTCTTTCTTAAAGCTCCTAAGCTAATCCTGCATTTGGCTCATATCCTTCTATACCCATCGTAACCATGTAACTATCTAAATGCTTTTTAAAATACAAAATTGAACCCGCCTCTACTACTACCTCTGGCAGCTTGTTCCAGACACTCACCACCCTGTGCATGAAAAAACTGCCCCTCTGGACACTTTTGTATCTTCCCCCTCTCACCTTAAATCTGTGCCCTCTAGTTTTAGACTTCCCTACCTTTGGGAAAAGATATTTAAAATCTAGCTGATCTGTGCCTCTCATTATTTTGTAGACCTCTATAAGATCACCCCTCAGCCTCCTACGCTCCAGAGAAAAAAGTCCCAGTCTATCAAGCCTCTCTTTATAACTCAATCCATCAAGTCCCGATAGCATTCTAGTAAATCTTTTATGCACTTTTTCTAGTTTAATAATATCTTTTCAATAATAGGGTGACCAGAATTGCACACAGTATCCCAAGTGTGGCCTTACCAATGTCTTGTACAACTTCAGCAAGACATTCCAACTCCTGTATTCAATGTTCTGACTGATGAAACCAAGCATGTGGAATACCTTCTTCACCACTCTGTCCACCTGTGACTCCACTTTCAAAGAGCTATGAACATGTACCCCTAGATCTCTTTGTTTTGTAACTCTCCCCAATGCCATACCATTAACTGAGTAAGTCCTGCCCTGGTTCAATCTACCAAAATGCATCACCTCGCATTTTCCAAATTAAACTCCATCTGCCATTTGACAGCCTACTGGCCCAATTGATCAAGATCTCATTGCAATTGGAGATAACTTTCTTCACTGTACACTATGCCACTAATCTTACTGTCATCTATAAACTTACTAACGATGTCTCCTATATTCTCATCCAAATCATTAATATAAATGACAAATAACAGTGGACTCAGTGCTGATCCCTGAGGCACACCACTGGTCACAGGTTTCCAGTTTGAAAATCAAACCTCTACAACCATCCTCTGGTTTCTGTCAAAAAGCCAATTTTGTATCCATTTAGATACCTCACCCTGGATCCTGTGAGATTTAACCTTATGCAATAAACTACCATGCAGTACCTTGTCAAAGGAGCTCTAAATACAATCTTTCAATCTGCCTTGGATATGAGTGTGGTGCCCAAATACTGGACATTTGCATGTGTTGAAGTGCTGTTAAAAGAAAGTGCTAAATTTGATAACTAGAAGTCAATCAACCTTGTATCAGCAGTGAAAATCCTACAAGACAGGGTTTCCAAAAATTTGAGCCCTGGAACCACTAGGGAACCCTGATGCACTTGAGATGCCCTCTTTGACGTGGATTAGGTGCAAACATAAAAATGAAATGTGAACAAGTATTTTCTAGCATTTTCTCTTTTGCTTTTCAAGTGATATCTGTACACACATTAGGAATTATGTAGAAAGAGACATACAGTAACGAATACATTTGCCAGCTACATGCCCTCCTCCTATTAATCCCTGGCCAGGCTACTCCCCCATGGCCCCTTATCATTAACTGCAGGAAGTAGTACTCACTTAACGAGTTGGTAATCTAAACATTCTCTTATTAAAAATAAAGTCTTACCTTTTGACATATTGCACACACACATACACTCTATACCTCCACCCACACTCGCGCCCACATACCCTAACCCCCTCCTCGTGCACACACCCTAGCTCCCTCCTCACGCACACACCCTAACCCCCTCTTCGCGCGCACACACCCCTGGATTGTTAGTCAAGTCATGCAGCAACTGGCAAAGGTCCAAGCAGAGTAGAGAATCGATGGCTGGCTCAAAGAATGACATGCAAAAATGAGCTTTTCATTCATGACGCATGGGGGCAGCACAGTAGCACAGTGGTTAGCACTGCTGCTTCACAGCTCTGGGGTCCTGGGTTCCAGTCCTGGCTCAGGTCACTGTCTGTGTGGAGTTTCCACTTTGGTAGGAAGAATGGTAGGAAGGACTATTACTTACGTGGCGAAAAACTGCAGCAGGCGACGGTGCAGAGGGACCTCGGGGTCCTTGTGCATGAGTCGCAAAAACCCAGCTTGCAGGTGCAGCAGGTGGTCAGGAAGGCGAATGGGATGCTGGCCTTCATAGCGAGGGGGATTGAATATAAAAGTAGGGAGGTCTTGCTGCAGCTGTATAGGGCATTGGTGAGGCCGCAGCTGGAGTACTGTGTGCAGTTTTGGGCGCCGCACCTGCGCAAGGATATTTTAGCCCTGGAGGGAGTGCAGAGGAGGTTTACTAGGCTGATACCGGAGTTGAGGGGATTGAGCTATGAGGAGAGGCTGAATAAACTGGGCTTGTACTCGTTAGAGTTTAGAAGAATGAGGGGAGATCTCATTGAGACGTATAAGATGATGAATGGGATGGATAGGATAGAAGTGGAGAGACTCTTCCCGCTCAAAAAAGACAGTAGGACTAGGGGGCACAGCCTCAAGATAAAGGGGAGGCGGTTTAGAATGGAGTTGAGGAGGAACTTCTTCACTCAAAGGGTGGTGAATCTCTGGAATTCTCTGCCCGTTGAAGTGGTGGAGGCTGCCTCGCTAAATATTTTTAAGAAGCGGGTTGATGGGCTCTTGATAAGAGAGGGGATTAAGGGTTATGGGGAGAGGGCGGGAAAGTGGAACTGAGCCACGACAGATCAGCCATGATCTTATTGAATGGCGGGGCAGGCTCAAAGGGCTAGATGGCCTACTCCTGCTCCTATTTCTTATGTTCTTATGTTCATATGTTCTCCTCGTGTCTGCGTGGGTTTCCTCCAGGTACTCTGGTTTCCTCCCACAGTCCAAAGATGTGCGGGTTAGGTTGGTTGACCATGCTAAGAAATTGCCCTAGTGTCCAGGGATGTATAGGTTAGAGGGGTTAGTGGGTATAATATGTAGGGATATGGGGGTAGGGCTTGGGTGGGATTGTGTTCGGGGCAGACTTGATGGGCCGAAGGGCCTCTTTCTGCACTGTAGGGTTCTATGATCTATGGAACCAATAATGGGGGAAGGGGGATCTCTCTCTCTCTCTCTCTCTCTCTCTCTCTCTCTCCTGTTGGAATGGAATCCACTTAAACTGAGCTCAGCCATCCATATGAATCACATAACTGAGGCTGTAAATTAAGAAAGAGAGAGGAAACAGATGGAGGGATTGGTGAAGGGAAATTTATGAATCTAAAGGTAAACATCAAGGCAACAGAACAGTGTAGCAAGTTAGGTAAAGTCAAGCAGAGTGGGGCATGAAGGGACAGAGTGTGTAGTGTGTAACTAATTGCTGCATCAGTAAATAAGGATCATGCAAAGAGTAGTGGTAAAGAAAATTAAAGGGTCTTTATTTGAAGGCATGAGCAGTTGTTACAAGTTAGACATACTAGTGGCACAAATAGAGATAAATGAGTTTGATGTAATGGCCATTACAGAGACATGATTGTAAAGTGACCAAGGTTGAGAAATAAGTACCCAAGGATACACAATATTTCAAAGAATGGTGGAATGGAAAATGAGGCATAGTGCTGATAGTAAGAGATGACAAATGGATAAGAAGAAAGGATCCTGACTCGGAATATTAAGATGTAGAATCAGTAAGGGTGGAGATTAGGACTAACTAGGTCAAAAAATTACACCCACTGGTGAGTGTAATTTATAAGTCCTCTAGCAATATAGAATCATAGAATCCCCACAGTGCAGAAGGAGCCTATGAAGCCCATCGAATCTGCACCAACCACAATCCCTATCCATATAACCCCATGCGTTTTCCCTAAATCCACCTAACACACACATCTTTGGATTGTGGAAGGAAACACACACAGACAGCAGCTACAGTGTTGGATAGAACATTAAGAAGAAGCATGAAGAACTTTAACAATGGTTATGTAATAAATGTGGAGAGCTTTAATCTATATGTAGATTAAAATGGGCAAACCCAAATTGGAAATGGTAACCTGGAAGGCAGGTTTGTAGAATGCTTTTGTGACAGCTTCCTAGCATAAGAGCTAGGATTGTGTAACAAGGAAAGATTAATTGGTAACTTCATAGTAAAAGATCCTCTGGGGAAAAAATGTTCATAATAAGCTTAATATGGGATTCAATTGTAAGAGTGATGGAATCAAGTTCATAACAAGATACTTAAACTCAACAAAAATAAGTTCCATAAGTATGATGGGAGAGCTGGCTGACCTTGATTAGATAAATAGACTGAAAGGTATGGTGATAAATAAGCAGTGTAGAACATTCAAAGAAATTATTCAACATTTTCAACAGTTTTTTTTAATTGAAAGAAATACTGAGAGCCATCTGTAATCTACTGCGGGAATCAAGAAGAATATTAGATTGAAGGAGGTTTATAAAGAGGCAGAGACAGGAGAAATCATCATTGGGAATGAGGAAATGGCAGACACTATTGAACCAATATGTTCTGTCTGTCTTTACAATAAAAAAAATGCCAGAAAGGTTACCAAGGGGCTATTAAGAGAGAGGAATTTAAGTCATTAATTTCAGCAGAGAAAACATATATAAAAACATAAGGGGTTAAAGCTGACATTTCCCCAGATCTTGGGGGCCTTCATCCTAGGGTTCTATGAACAGAAATATTAGATGCATTAGTTACGATTTTCCAAAATTTCCTACATTCTAGAACAGTCTCAATGATAGGGCAGCACAATGGGTTAGCACTGCTGCCTCACAGCGCCTAGGGCCTGTGTTCAATTCCCGGCTTGGGTCACTGTCTCTGCACATTCTCCCCATGTCTGCGTGGGTTTCCTCCAGGTGCTCTGGTTCCCTCCCACAGTCCAAAGACGTGCGGCTTAGGCGAATTGGCCATGCAAATTGCCCCTTAGTGTCAGGGGATTAGGGTAAATACGTGGGGCTATGGAGATGGGGGCTGGGCGGGATTGTGCTCGGTGCAGACTAGATGGGCCACATAGCCTCCTTCTGCACTGTAAGATTCTATGATTGGAAGTCAGCAAATGTAATGCTGTGATTCAAGAAAGGAGAGAGTGGGAGAAAACAAGGAACTCGAGGCCAGTTAGACCGATAGCAGTCATCAGGAAGGTGCTGAAATATATCGGTAAAATCTGAACAACAACTTCAAAAATGCATTCTGATCAAAGTCAACATGGTTTTATGAAAAGGAAAAATAGTGTTTGACAAATCTTTCACAGCTTTTTGAGGATGTAATTCAATAAAGTGAAACACAGAAGTCAGGATAATATATTAGCTTGGACAGAGAATTGGCACAGCAACACAGTATGGATAAACAGGGTATTTTCAAATTGGCAGGCTGCTTCTAGTGGAATGCCACAAAGATCAGTGCATAGCTTCAGCTATTTACAATCTATATTAAATGACTCAAACAGACAGAGAGTAATGTTTCTAAATAAAGGCAACTATTATACAATATGTATCCAATTTTCTTTAAACTCATGTTTTAGTCTCAGCCTCAGCTATTCCCTTTAGCAAAGGATTCCATGATCAAACACATGGCATTTACACTGAATGTTTAACATGGAAAAATGTTTGAAAACACTTGGTAGAGTCATTAAAAACAACTCTGACCAAAAGCTTTGTTGGAGAGATGGAATTTCAAAAGAGTCTTAAATCTTAAAAGCGGGTGTCGGTTGGAAAATCAGAAATCTTCAGGAAATAATTCCTGACCACGGGGTTAACGTATGGGGAGACATGGGGAGAACGTACAGACTCCACAGAGACAATGACCCAAGCAAGGAAATCGAGCCCAGGCCCCCACCACTGCGAGGTAGCAGTGCCAACCACTGTGCAGTAGCAGAGACAGAAACTTGAACGGAGAGAGATTCAAACAATCAATTGCAAAGAAGATGACCACGAATTTGAGGTAAAGCGTGGAAGAAATTGAGAGAGGAAACAGAGGTTTGAAATAGGGAACAGTCAATGTTTCTATTAAAATGGGAGATGAAAGGAAGAGAACAGGATTTAAGGAGAGGAAACTACTTACAACGTGAGGTAGCATGGCACCAGGAATGGAAGTTGAGTGGTTAGCAGTTTAATGAGAATGGGGTTAAAGGACCAGCACTAGCATCTTATGGACAAGATGGACTGAGAGAAGGCATAAGAGTAGATAGGAGAAACCAGGAGAGGGGCATGTGTTTAGATGCAAGGCTTAAGGGAGATTTAGCTTGGTAAGGGGAACACCTGTAACTGCTAATTGGATGATTTCCACCTTACTGATAAATAAATCCACAGGATTTTCTCACATCTTATTGGATGCAAGGCTGGAGAGAGAGAGAGAGAGAGAGAGAGAGAAATGATGGTTGGTTCTGGAATAAAGTAGTGAGGAGTTATCTTCACTCTGCATGTTGATCCAGGAATAACCCACAGTTTTGGCAAAGAAGGGGGAGCCTAATGGTGCTTTATGCAAGTTTTGGTAATGGATAATCAAACCAGCTGTGCACCAGATATGCTCAAATCTGCACCAACCATCAGAATAAAGACATTTCTCCCAAATTCCACTGTTGCACTTTTATTGATAAGTTTAAGTAGATAAAACTTGATCTCTGACACCCTCACCAGAAGAAAATATTTGTTCCTATTCAGTTCACAGTAATGCACTGTTGGAGGTGCCGTCTTTCAGTTGAAATGTTAAACCAAAGTTCTTTCTGCCCTTTCAAGTGGTTATAAAATGTACATCTGATGAGGTGCGGAAGGGTTCTCCTGGTGTTCTGGTCATTAAATATCTCTCTCCCAGGATGTGTTGCCAGAGTCCATGCAGTTTTAGATAAGATCAAGGCACCACTGATACGGTGTTGGCAGCTAGTCAGCTCCAGGAAGGTTAACTGCTAGAACGCGGACCTCTACACCAGTGGCTCCCAAGTGCTATGCCGCGGCACACCAGCGTGCTGCGAGAGCCTGCAAGTCTGCTGTGGCTTTGGGGTAGACTCCGAGCCCCAACTTTATTTCTTTTCTCTGTCAATTCCCGAAGCCTGAGCTCCCAGAGATGCAGTCTGTACCCTCTTCGTACAGTTACTGAAATTGCAGTTACAACTTTTCAAATCCTTGGCATGTTGCAATGTGAAGGCTTTGGCATGCGAAACATGGCAGGTGGAAATTGGGGCTTACATGATGTCTTAGGCATTGTGGCGGCTTTGGAATGGTGGCCGTATTGACAATTATAATAGGAAGAAAATGGTAGGTAGCATTCAGGAAATAAGTAGCAAAGCCCCAAGATCTGAAAACAAGTAATTTTGACTTAATATGCAATCTGTGTATTATTTGGATTAAATTTTAAATTTGTTTTTTTATACTATTTCCATGTTATCTTTCTATTTTAATCCTTATTTAATTACTCTTCCCACTTTTTGAAAATTTTCTTCTTATCACCTCCTATCTCATTATTTCCTTATAATCATCCATGTCTCCAAATTTATCCTCATCGTTTACTCTGATATAACGATGTGGAGATGTTGGCGTTAGACTGGGGTAAGCACAGTCAGAAGTCTCACAACACCAGGTTAAAGTTCAACAGGTTTATTTGGTAGCAAAAGCCACTGCTACTAAATAAACCTGTTGGACTTTAACCTGGTGTTGTGAGGCTTCTTACTGTGCTCTGATGTTAGGCATTCATCCAGTTTTTTTCCTAAGCCTTATTTATTTTTCTTCTTTCCTTCATTGGAATCAACACATGCAGCTATGCCTGTTGCCTGTCCTACAACAAGCCCACTACATGTTCCCTCGGTTTCCAGAAATTTCCCCCCAGAGGAGACAGCCCAAAATTCAGGGCGACTGTCTACCAGGGCACTGAGTTCTCAGGTTCATTTTGCAAGGCATGACAAGATTTTAGCTACTGATTCACTGGGCAGAAATTTCAACTGAGCTGATCCACTTGCAAAGGGTGCAGTAGTGGCTCAGGAACGAGATCAATGAAGTGATGGGCTTTGACATGGATTGTTCAACTCAGCCTTTTTGTGGATTGCCACACTAAAACCCAAGTCCATGCATGATGTCAACTAATGCTGTCAATTGAAGCATCCCAGATGAAGGCTGCAGGCATCGAAATTAGCTCAAGCTCATGCTCCTCCTCAGATGCTGAGTGTTCTGCACTTTCCTCCTTCTACACTTCCATTTTTCTCTTAGCCTAAGTGCCATGTGTTGTGTCAAGAGACCACTATTATTCTCAACACTCTTGCTGGCGCATGCTGAAGGATCTACCCATGCATCTTCAACAACTCGAGGGCTTACAGCCCTTGTGGTTATGTGGTTTCATTTCATACCCTCTGTGTGAGTGGTAGGGTTCCTGACAAGCGCCATCTGCCAGGTCCTGCAGTGTTTTTTAAGTGGTGTGTCATGGCTGTGGGGCAGACTCCGAACCCCAATGGTGTGCACAACTGCTCTTCAGAAGGTTCTCACACATAAAGCATTTGTGTCTCTTTAAGGCACATGGATACTTAGCTGCCTGTCAGTCAAAGTGTTACTGCTCAGTGTGTGTGCATGCGTGCACATTGGGTGTTATAATGTCTCTGTTAAATAATATCACTGCTGTTTGACTTACTCCTGTTGTGTGAATGTTCAGCTGGTGTCAGGAGCTTCAGCCATACTCAGGGAAGTCATGAGCCTTGGCGTCAGGGGTATGTATCTCTTCTCACCTCACAGGACCTTAAAGTTGTGTGGGACAGAACAACTGTCTCACTACAGATAGATTGTGGCAGCTCCCTGAATAACACACCATGAATAAATGCAGAATGAATAAGTTTGTATTTTAGCATGAGCACCAATATGTATTGTAAGCAGTACATTTGCAAAGAAAATCAGTTATCTTGCAACACTCACCCACCCCCTAAAATGAGGTTTATAGAGCCCACTAAACTGGAATAATTTTAGAGCACATTTTTTGAAAACTTAATGTCACAGAGAAAAACTGTCTTTTGGCTAGTGCTTATCACTGATAACACTTGGATGATTTATTACCTCCTTTAACAGCATGAGATAACCTGGAACAGGGAAATGCTATCTGGACCATTGAGCCCAACCATAGTAAATGTGACATTTATGAGCAATTGATTCAGCTGAAATAAAATGGGTGCGGTATACAATTGCTTCTCCATTGAACTGTGTGCTATGTCTACACCACATTTGGTAACCTGACCAAGGCGTTTGTCACATTACGTCCTGAGGGCCTTTGGAAGGTAGTGGACAAATTCAGATGCCCTGGGAAAATCATATTGCTTTGATAGTCCCATAATGATATGCTTGCACATGTCCTGAATAATGGAGAGTCTTTTGACCCATTCCCAGTTACTAATGGAGTTAATCAGGCTGCATGCTAGTGTCAGCCCAATGCTGCATGTTTTTCTCTGCCATGTTCTTCAATTGCTTCTATGATTGTGATCCTGACATTGAAAAATCATTGTCACGAAAAATCACTGGCAAGCAGGATTAAAGGAAAATCCCAAGGCTTTTTATACATATATAAAGAGCAAGAAGGTAGCCAGGGAGAGGGTTGGCACACTCAAGGACAGGGGAGGAATCTATGCATGGAGCCAGAGGAAATGGGTGAAGTATTGAATGAGTACTTTGCATCAATATTCAGCAAAGAGGAGTTGATAGATGATGAATCTGGGAAAGGGTGTGTACATAGTTTAAGTCATGTTGAGATTAAAAACCATGTGGTATTCTTGGGATTGTTGAGAAACATTAAGGTAGACAAGTCCCCAGAGCCTAATGGGATAAAGCCCAAAATACTGAGAGAGGCAAGGGAGGAAATTGCTGGGGCCTTGAGAGAAATCTTTGCATCCTCACAGGTTACAGGGGAGCTCCCAGAGGATTGGAGAATAGCCAATGTTGCTCCTTTGTTTAGAATGGTAGCAAGAATAATCCAGGTAATTACAGGCTGGCGAGCCGTCCGTCAGTGGTAGGGAAATTATTGGAGAGGATTCTTCACGACAGGATTTACTCCCACTTCGAAATAAGTGGATATATCACAAGAGGCAACATGGTTTTATGAAGGAGAGGTCATGTCTCACTAACTTGACTGAGTTTTTTGAGGAAGTGTCGATGATGATTGATGAAGGTAGGGCAGTGGATGTTGTCTACACAGACTTCAGTAAGGCTTTTGACAAGCTCTTTCATGGTAGACTGATGCGGAAGGTGAAGTTGCATGGGATCAGAGGTGAACTGGCAAGGTGGATACAAAACTGGCTCAGTCATAAAAGACAGAGGGTAGCAGTGGAAGGGTGTGTTTCTGAATGGAGGGCTGTGACAAGGAGCATTCCTCAGGGATCAGTACTGAGACCTTTGCTGTTTGTAATATATGTAAGTGATTTGGAGGAAAATGTTACTGGTTTGATTAGTAAGTTTGTGGACAACACAAAGCTTGGTGGATTTGCGGACAGTGATGAGGACTATCAGAGGATACAGCAGGATATAGATAAGTTGGTGGTTTGGACGGAGAGATGGTAGATGGTGTTTACTCCAGGTAAATGTGAGATACTGCATTTTGGAAGTCTAATAAAGATAGGAAATATATAGTAAATGGCAGAACCCTTAAGAGGCAGAGGGATCTGGGTGTACAGGTACTCAAGGTCACTGAAAGTGGCAACACAGATGAAGAACATTACAGCGCAGAACAGGCCCTTCGGCCCACGAAGAAGGTAGTCAAGAAGGCATACAGCATGCTTGCCTTCATCGGCCGAGGCACTGAGTTTAAAAATCGGCACATCATGTTGTAGCTTTATAGAACCTTAGTTAGGTCACACTTGGAATATAGTGTTCAATTCTGATTGCCACATGATGAGAAGGATATGGAGACTTTGCAGAGGGTATAGAAAAGATTTATTAGGATGTTGCCTAGCATGGTGGGCATTAGTTATGAGGGGAGGTTGGAGAAACTTGGTTTGTTCTCACTAGAACGTCGGAAGTTGAGAGGCAGCCTGATAGAAGACTAAAAGATTATGAGGCGCATGGACAGAGTGGATAGTCAGAAGCTTTTTCCCAGGATGGAAGAGTCAGTTTCAAGGGGGTATCGGGTTAAGGTGCAAGGGGCAAGATTTAAAGGAGATGTACGAGGCAAGGTTTTTATACAGAGGGTGGTGGGTCGCTGCTGGGGGAGAGATAGTGGAAGCGGATACGATCATGAGTTTTAAGGGGTGTCTTGACAAATATACGAATAGGATGGGAATAGAGAGATATAGTCCCCAGAAGGATAGGGAATTTTATTTCAGTCGGGCAGCACGGTCGGTGCAGGCTTGGAAAGCCGAAGGGCCTGATCCTGTGCTGTAATTTTCTTTGTTCTTTGAAATCAGTGTGTCACTCAGATATTGCATGGATGGGAATGGATGGGAAGCTGCGCAATCTGAGATGACTCCAGGCATGCACCAAGGTCTCCAAGGACGTACTTTGCCATTTCCTATTTGTCATTGACTGTGCATTAGTTGTTGGTTCAGAGCCGCATTATCAACTTGTTCTCAATGCATATGACAAATTCAGCCTTATGAGCAGTGAAAAGAAGATGGAATTAACGTACCAGTTCACCCACTCTGCTCCACAAACACAAGGCTTAGACGACGTACCAGCGTCAGTCCAAGAAGTTCAACTATTTTGACTCGAGCTGCCTTCAGAAGCTTACGAAGATCAGATGGCACAAGAACTGAGGTGCCCACCCATGCTGACATGTCAAGCATCCAGATCACATCAAGACAGTCACAACTGAGCTGAGTTGGTCATGTAGCCAGAATGCCTGACGCTCGCTTACCAAAGTGAACCGCTTATAAAGAGCTCAAGTCTAACATGCGCTGTCATGGCAATGAAAGGAGATGCTGCAAGAACACTCTGAAAGCGTCACTTAAGAGTTCTGATATTGACTTTGAATCCTGGGGAAGACTCGCCCAGGATCGCTGCACCTGGCATAATCAATAAAAAGGAGGCTTGCTTCCTTCAAGATCAAGGCAGGGAGAAAATGTAAGGAAAGGAAATCCCAAGCCAACAATTCATCCAAAACATAAATGTCCGTGGTATCCTGTCTCAATTGCAGCAGAACCATCTGGACACAGAGTGGTATAACAGTTGCCCACCTACACACAGGAACCCTAAATATCCAGTTGCTGTGTTTCATATTTTGGTTTGGAGTACACCCTAAATACCCCAGAACATGGTCATCTTTACCTTGAAAGGCAAAGAAATTCTCTCAACCAACAACACAACAAGTTTGTCTGGTTATCATCTCACTGATGTTTGCAGAATCTCTATGTGCAAATTGGCTTTGTTTCCTTACATTGTAATAGTGAATATAAAAAGCAGAAGTATTTTCTTGCCTGTAAAGTGCTTTGAGATGTCATGAGAGTGATTTGTGATTCATATATTTGTGATTTATTTCTCTCAATATAGGTTTCATTCCTATACCAAAACATACAAAATTTATCTCTACATGCTTTAATTACATGCAGAAGTGTAAGTATTATGCATGGCTAGACCATTAACTGCTTCTGACCCACAAATTAATTAAGCAGTTTTGCACATTTTTGAAATAGTTATGTAAATTAAAACTGTTACATTCCAGCAAAAGCAGCCAAAATAAATTTAATGATGTACTCCAAACCAAAATGTGAAATACAAGCAACTGACCAAAACCATAGTTTTGTAACTTACTCAAATGATGCAATTATAGGTTAGGAGACCTTACAAAAGGTCATGGGCATATTCATCGTAACTTTGTTGGAGTATTTACTACTTCAGATAATATGTACAATATATGCACTCAATGGTTGATCTGTGAATATAGAGAAAGACGGGAGAGAAATGAAATCAAATCAATACTAATTCTAACCGATTCAGTATGCTTTCTTCTATCAAGCCTATAAGCCAATAAATAGGGGATTGATTTAGCTCAGTTGGCTGGACAGCTGGTTAGTGATGCAGAGCGATGCCAACAATGTGGGTTCAATTCTTGTATTGGCTGAGGTTATTCATAAAGGCTTCACCTTTTCAACCTCGCCTGAGATACAGTGATCCCCAGGTTAAATCACTATCAGTCACAATCTACGGTCATATGGGACTATGACAACTGAACAGGCCAAGAGCGCACTACCCAAGTGCTTAAATTAAACACAGCTTAATGCCAAGATGGACATTTACAAATTCCAGGGCATTACTGAAAAGTTAAGGAACCTAAGAGTTATTGACAGAGGCCTAATTAAACAGATTCAGAATCTAAAGTTGGAAAATGATGCGAAAATGTCATTAAACATGAGGGTGACTTACACTAACCTGGTGTTGTGAGACTTCTTAAAAGTCCAACAGGTTTATTTGTTGTTAACTCCCACTCATCTGATGAAGGGGCAGTGCTCCAGAAGCTTGAGCTTGTGCTACTATATAAACCTGTTAGACTTTAACCAGTGTTGAGACTTTTTACTGTGCTTACTTCAATCCAATGCCAGCATCTCCACATCATGGTGACCTACATAACAGACACCACACTTTAAATGTAATTAACTGTGTGAAGGGCTGAGAGACACTATTAACACATAAAGTGCTTCTTATTTAATCAGATGAAAATATTTATCTAATTCCTGAATGCAGGGAGTGGGAGCAGTACCTATATTGTATGACATACATTCACATTCAGTCAAATAATATTTAACTCCGCTAACACTCTTCCTAATAAGGGAGGAAAAATCACTAACAAAGCAGCTGAAGATGATTGGGTCTAGGACACTATCCTTAGGAACTTACAAAGACGTGTGGGTTGGGTGCATTGGCCATGCTAAATTGCCCATTGGTGTCCCGGGATGTGTAGGTTAGAGGGATTGGCGAGGTAAACATGTGGGGTTGTGGGGATAGGGCCTGGGTAGGATTATTGTCGATGCAGACTCAATGGGCCAAATGGCCTCCTTCTGTACTGTAGGGTTTCTATGATCCCATAGTGATGTGCTACATTATCATCCCATCAGTCTACTCTCGATTATCATTAAAGTAATGGAAGGGGTCATTGATTGCGCCATCAACTGCTATAACCTGCTCATGGGTACAGTTTGGGTTCTGCCAGGGACTGAGATAATTGATTCCAACAACCATCTTCCTTTGTGCCAGGTCTGACTCCAATCTGTGGACTGTTTTCCCCCTGGTTCCCATTGGCTCCAGTTTTGCTAGTTCTCCTCAATGTCATACTCTATCAAATGCTACCTTGACATCAAGGACAGTCGTGCTCACCTCATTTCTGGCATTCACTTCTTTTGTCTACAAGACTGTAATAAGGTCAGCAGCTGAAGTATTCTGGCAGAACCCAAACTGAGTATCTGTGAGCAGATTATAGCAGTGTCAATGACTCCTTCCATCACTTTAATGATAATCAACAGTAGACTGATAGGATGGTAATTGGCCGAGTTGGTTCTGTCCTGCTTTTTGTCTACAGGACATACCTGGGCGATTTTCCATATTGCTAGATAGGTGCCAGTGCCGTAGCTGTACTTAAACAGCTTGGCAAAGGGCGCAGCTAGTTGGGGAGCAAAGGTCTTCAGCACTATTGCTGGAATATTGATGCATTGATGAGAAGTCCATTCCTACTCCAGTGAATTGTTTCACTGCTCACCACCATTCACAACTGGATATGGCTAGACTGAAGTAGAGATGCCGGCGTTGGACTGGGGTAAACACAGTAAGAAGTCTCACAACACCAGGTTAAAGTCCAACCAATTTATTAAAGTCCAAATTGGTTGGACTTTAACCTGGTGTTGTGAGACTTCTTGCTATGGCTAGACTGCACAGCTTAGATCTGATCCATTGGTTGTGGGATCTCTAGGTTTTGTCTATCGCATGCTGCTTTCACTGTTTGGCATGCAAATGGTCCTGTGTGGCAGCTTCACCAGGTTGACACCTCATTTGTAGGCATACTTGGTGTTGCTCCTGGCATGCCCTCTTGCACTCCTCATTGAGCCAGGTTTGATTCCCTGCCTTTGTGCTACTGGAAGAGTGAAGAATATGCTGGCCCATGAAGTTATAGATTGTGGCCGAATAAAATTCTGTTGCTGCTGCGAATGGCCCATGGTTGCCTCATGGATGTCCAGTTTTGAGATGCTAGATATGACTCAAATCTATCCCATTTAGCACAGTGGTAATGCCACACAACACAGTGGAGCGTATCCTCAATGTAAAGGCAGGACTTTGTCTCCACCAGCACTGTGCAGTGGTCAATCCGACCAATACAGCCATGGACATATGCATCTACTATAAATAGATTGGGAAGAATAAACTCAAGTAGACTTTTCCTTCACCATAAACCCAGTTTGGCAGCTATATCTTTTAGGACTTGATCAGCTCAGTCAGTAGCAGTGCTACCAAGCCACTCTTAGTGATAGTCATGGAAATCCCCCATCCAGGTCTCCCAGTTTTGGCTCAAATAAGGAGGACTTGCAGGATCAACAGGGCTGGGTTTGCTGTTATCATTTCTGGTGGAGGTCAATGTTCTGTACAGTTTTATTTCTTATGTAGACTTTGTAGTAGTTTGATACAACTGAGTGGCTTGCTAGGCTATTTCAGAGGACACACAGCTGTGCATCTGGAGTCACAGGTAGGCCTAAAGGACAAACAATTGACAGTGGTTTTGTGATCACCGTTGGACCAGGTGTACTAATTATATTTAAATTTCACAGCTGCTGTGATGGGTTTTGAACCATGTCCCCAGGGCATTATCCTGGATCTCTGGATTATTTGTCCTGTGACATTAGCATGCCACCACTTCCCCCCGACATTACAACAGTGATTACACTTTAAGAGAATTTATTAGCTGTAAAGGTGCAGTGAAAGATTTGCTGGTTGTGAAAAATGCCTTATAAATACCAGTCTTTCTGTTTTATTTATTTTACTTACCTCTGTGTTCACAAAATTGACCCTCGAGGTAAATGGCAATGACTTACTTGACAGATCTTTTAGTTGCACCTCCAAGATTAAGTGGTGATATTATCCACAGCACCGACCATTTCAAGAATTCTTAAAATTTGGTCAGAGGCTCAATGTTATTTCCCGCCTCCCTTCATTGCTCATCTCCACTACCATGGCCAAACCCAACCTCAAAAGTTCAAGAACCACTAATCACCACCCTTCTAATCACCCCATCCCTTCTACAACAAGGAAAGCCATGTTCTGATCTTTTACACAGAACTGGCTACCAAATTCTAAAATGATTTATAATGTCAATGACTTTTGACGCTCCAGGAAGACATCAATCAAAAGGTCCAAAAGTAAATTTGTTGGGTGAAGGGGGATGAGAAACAGATGCAGTAATTATATATTGAAAGAAATCACAGAGAAAACTTAAATTATTTAAAATAAAAGCAGAGCTTTTTAATATATGTTTCTTCCTAACTCACGTTCATAAAACCTACCTCTGAAATGCTCTGTTCAATTACTGCAACCTATTTTCCCCCAGTTTCCCCTATAGGAACACAGGACATAGGAGTAGGATAGCCAGCCCATCTAGCCTGCTCTGCCATTCAATACAATTGTGACTGATCATCCACTTCAATGCCTTTTCCCCCCACACAATGCCAATATCCATTTATATCATTGCTAGTCAGAAATCTGTCAATTTCTGCTTTAAACATACTCAACAACTGAGCTTCCACAGCCCTATGCAATAGGGAATTCCAAAGATTCACAACCCTCTGAGTAAAACAAAATCTCCTCATTTTGGTCCTGTGGCTTCCTCTCATTTTGAAGTTGTGCCCCCTCTGGTTCTACACTCCCCAACCAAGTGAAACATTTTACCTGCATCTACCCTCTCTAAGTATTTTGTAGATTTCAATGAGGTCTACAGGCTTAGTTTTCCTAATCTCTCTTCACAAAACAATCCTGCCATCCCGGGAACAAGTCTGGTAAACCTTTGATGCATTCCCTTTATGGCAATAATATCTTTCCTAAGGTAAAAATTAGTGCACACACTAATCTCGGTGGAATCTAAACAACATTCTATACAATTGAAGCAAGACTTTGCTACTCGTTCACACAACTCCTCTTGCGATAAAGGTTAATGTATCATTAGTTTTGTAATTGCCTACAGCGCCTGCATGTTAGCTTTCAATGACTTATTGACGAAGACCCTCAGGTACCTTTGCACATCTACACTTTCTAATCTCTTACCATTTAAGAAATATTCTGCATATTTGTTCTTCTACCAAAGTTCTTCTACCTTACATTTTTCTGGATTATATTCCAACTGACTTCTGAACATCTGCCATGTTCTTGCTCATTCACTAGATCTGTTCAAATCCTCTTTGCATCTTCCTCACAACACACATTCCCACCTAGCTTTGTACCATCCATGAATTTGGAAAGATTACATTTGGTCCCAACATCCACACTGAGTACTTGTCCAGTTTCCTCCATTCCCTTTTGCTATCAACCCCAAGATGACCACCTTATTTTCTTATGAAGAAAACCTCCATCACCATGTTACCAGACATGTAGTCCAGAGGTCCAGACTAATTCTCTGGGGACAAGAGTTCAAATCCAAACATGGCAGCTAGTGGAATTTAGAATCCAAACAGTGCAGAAAGAGGCCAGTTGGCCCATTGAGTCTGACTGACTCTCCAAAAGAACATCCTACCTAGGCCCTCCCCTCCATCCTATCCCCATAACTCCGTGCATTTACCATGGTTAATCCACCTAAGCTTTGTGCGGGTTCAGATAACAAGGTATACTCATATGCGCACATACACGCACACACCACATGATATCTCCCTGGACTGGAATGTGTCCTTTTGCCATTTTCAGAGGCTGTAGCAGTTTGAGTCCGCAGACCCAGTCAGATGACCCTTGGCGGCCATCCTTTCAACATCATATTGTTCTTTTTTTTAAATTCAGCTGCAGAAGATTCCACATGGAGTAAAGTTTGTGTTTTAAAAGTTATGAACAGGACATGCCACCATGAAAGAGAAAGAAAGTTGTGAACCTGGGGGAGGGGATGAGACAATCGCTGTTCTGATTTCACAACAAGCCATTCATATGCAAAGCCTCAAATATGGCCAAAACATGTCAACATCATACAAAGTCACACAATCATGACATACAACAGTCCTATTTCAATGCTTCCATACCCAAAGACCCATCTTGCATTCCTCCCACATTCGAAATGTTTAGGATGCTGTCATAACCGATAGCAGAACTGTTACGTTCCCCGTCTCCATGTTCCATAACCATGGAATCATAGAAACCCGCCAGTGCAGAAGGAGGTCATTCAGCCCATCGAGTCTTCATTGACAACAATCCCACGTCGGTTCTATCCCCATAACTACACATATTTACCCCGCTAATTCCTCTAACATATGCATCCTGGTACACAGAGACAATTTAGCATTACCTAATCCGCACATGTTAGGACAGTGGAAGGAAACTGGAGCATCCGGAGGAAATCCACTCAGCCACAGGAAGAACATGCAAACTCCACACAGACAGTGACCCAAGCCGAGAATCGAACCCAGGTCTCTGGGGCTGTCAGGCAGCAGTGCTAACCACTGCACCACCGTGCCACCCATTTTCCACCTTTTCTTGTTCTCCTACATCTCAGAACTACCTTTCCAGTTCTCTTGCTTCCTGGGTCCTCTTAATGCTCCATGCACAAGATCCCCATTCCCGAATTCCTAGGGCCACCTTCTAGCAACCTCCTCAATCTCAGCAAAATGGTCAGAAAGATATTGCAGGCAACAATTAGATGAGTTGCAGTTTGTACAATCTGCAAATCACCTAATTGCTGCCTGCAAAATCTTCCTGACCATTTTTACGTTTGGGGTTGTAGAAATGGTGCTAAGTAAAATTAACTGCATTCATAACTAAATAGTAATCAAAGATTTACAGTTTCCCCTATGGACATAATCATAGAAATCTGCTCAAAGTCATCACCAGCACACATGCAGCAGTCAAATAAACAAAATCCTTCAAACATTATAAACCAACAACCCTGAAAATGTATTTTACATTGTGCTGCATCAAACTAAAACAACTGGGAAGCTAAATGTGATGTGGGGGAAAAAAAATCAATGGAAATATATTAAAATGGAAAGTGTGGCCACCAGTATCATATTGCTACATACGTGAAATTATTTTTTAAATAGCTGCATAATCATAGCTAAAACCTGAAAATAGTGAGCATATTATAAGCTAAAAAGCTCCCGAACCAAACAACAATTGAATTCTGCATAACTCAAGCTATATTTACTTTCAGAAAATAGCTCTTCTAACCTTAAAAAGGGCCAGATCAGCTTTTATATGGTTCCATTTAAGCAACAGAATCATACATTATGCACCGTATGGCATAATGCTCCTGTCACAAAGTGGTATTATAGATTTACTGTGAGTGGTGCCACTGAAGGCATTCGTTACGCAAAAAAAAATTAGATATGTCCATCATCATCTTCTTAGTCAGTCCCTTGGGATTAAAGGTGACTTGCTTCCACTCCAATTTGGTTGGTTCTGAAATAGATGAAGAACACAACGCATGATCTTCAGTCTCTGCTATATGCAGAGCTGGTAGCGCTCGGAGTGTCAAGAAGATGGGCTGTTTAGTGGTTTGGGGCATCCTCCACTATCTCAACTTCACCTCTGCACATTTCCAACAAAGTTGCTTGATATATTCAGTGCATTCGTGAAAGGGCTTCCTCCATTTTGGTCAGTCGCAAGCCTGTGTGCCCTATGAGTTTGACCTCTTCAGGAAGGCTTTGAGAACATCCACTGAGCATTTGCACCATCCTCCTGGGCATCTCTTGCCGTGACAGGGTTGCAGGGAGAGTTTTTGCTTTGGGAGTCTGCTGTCAGGCAAAAGGTTAACATGTCTTGCCCACTGAGCTGGGTTTCAAGTGCTTAGCAATGATAATTAATCACAGAATGTGCAATCCCTGCCCCTTTAGCTCCTCCTTCCTCACCATCCAAAGCCCCAAACACATCTTTCAAGTGAAGCAGCATTTCACATGATCTACTTCAATTTGGTCTATTGTACTTGCTGCTCCCAATGTTGTGGTCTCTACATTGGGGAAACTAAACACAGTCTGGGGGACTGCTTTCTCAAACATCTTCGCTCCAGTCTGCAAACATGACCCAAACATCCTGTTGTTTGCCATTTCAACTCAGCATCTTGCTCTCATGCCCAAATGTCCTTGACCTGCTGAAATATTCCACTGAGGTCCATGCAAATTGGAGGAACAGCACATCAGCTTCCGATTAGGCACTAAACAACCTTCTGAACTTAACACTGAGTTCAACAACTTCAGTTCATGAGCTTGCTCCTCCAAGTTGACCCCTTTATTAAGGTCATTTTTGAGTCCCACACCTTTTCCCATACATACCCTCCCCACAGGTTCATCTGACACTTGTTCTAAAGTTTTGCTTTTACAGACCGCCAACCCTTGTTCTGCTATCAACACATGCTGCTACCCTACCAATATGCCTCTATCAGCACCTTCTTTAGTCTTTAATACTACCATTAACACCTCCTTTGTCTTATGTCCATAACATCTTTGTTTTTTTCTCTCCTAACTCCCAACTTTGCCCGACCTTCTATTTTGCTTCACCTGCTCCACCCCATTTTAAACAGTATAAAATCCAGGACATTTTTCCCTCTCTCTCTCTCTAATACTGAAGAGTCAAAAGAAGTCAAACCATTAACTCTGTTTCTGTCTCCATAGGTGCTGCCAGACCTGCTGAGATTTTCCAGTGTTTCCTGTTTTTATTTCAGATTTCCAGCACTAGTATTTTGCTTTTATTTGAGTGAGTGCAGGATTGCTTGGGAAAGGCTGCTGGACTGCTTATCTTGTCAGCTGAATTGCAGCTCCAAGTCTTTGAAACATACAGGAGTGTGGGGATCACCATTGACCTTAGTCTCAGGTTTCAGATCCTGGTCCACAAATACTCTTTCCCTTTTGACTGAAGGTTGAGATGGCATGTTGGAGATGATGAGCATTTCATCATCTATGTTTGTCAAAGGAAGAAAGTTGCAGACTGTGGGAAGTTAAAAAGTTAGGTTGCACAGTGGTTAGCACTGCTACCTCACAGTGCCAGGGACCAGGGTTCAATTTCAGTCTCGGGTCACTGTCTGTGTGGAGTCTGCACTTCTCCCCGTGTCTGCATGGGTTTCCTCCGAGTACTCCGGTTTCCTCCCACTCTCCAAAGATGTGTGAATTAGGTTGATTAGCCATTCTAAATTGTCCTTAGTGTCGGTGGACTAGTTAGGGTAAAGACATGGGGTTATGGGGATGGATCTGGTTGGGATTGTGGTCGGTGCAGACTTGATGGGCCAAATGGCCTTCTTCTGCACTGTGTGATGCTCTGATGCTGTGAAGTGGACTGATTAGGTGGATAGAAAAAAAAAAGTTAAATTGAATTCAATCCAGAGAAGTGGGAGTTAACGCATTTGGGGAGGAATAGCATGACCAAAGAATACAGTAAATGTAGGGGACTTAGAAGTGTAGTGGAACAGAGGGAACTTGAAACCCACATTCACAGATCCCTGGTGGTAACTAGACAGGTAGAAAGTTATGGTGGCAGATGGAATATTTTCCTTCATCAGCAAAGGTATGGAATAAAAAGCAAGGAGATTATGCTAGAAAAACAAAAAAAAAGTTGTGTCATAGCTAGTTTACTGGTGATTATCTTACAGGAAGGATATAAATCACACTGGAGAAGGGGTACAGAAGATGTATGAGAATACTGCCAGGAATGGAGAACTTTGGCAACAGGGAGAGATCCAATAACCTCGGGTTGCTTTTTTTGGAAAAATGGCATTTGAGGAGTGATTTAATCACAGTGTTTTAAATTATGAGGGGCCTAGGTAGCACTGAGAGGAAGGACCTCTTTCCTTCACAAAGAGATCAATAACCAGGAGGAATGGAGAAGGAATTGGGTGGGAACGAGAAGAAATATTTTGACAGTGAGTTACGAGGCTCTGGAACATACTACCTGAAAAGGATAGTAGAGGCAGAAAATCTTCATTCCATTCAAAGTTAACTTGGTTTGCACCCAATGGAACTTAAGAGGGTTATCTCAGGACCTGGAGCTGGGGAAGCGGTGTCAGGCTGGATGGCGCTTTTTCAATCGGCCACACTATCACCTCCTTCGCTGAAGTTTTTTTTAATGTTTCTATCTTTGCACATTTTATAATCCAACCTTCCTGTTATAAAACCTGCCATGAACATTGCCTCAGGGAATTTTCGTGTTGACTAAAATGTTGTAATTTTCAACGAGCTTAGTCTATGCATGTTTATAATTACATAGGAAAGATTGCCACTGTCATTTAATTCTTCAGCCAAACAACTGGTTGGAACTACTTGTGGTTGATTACAAATAGTAACGAAGTCTGGAGAGCTACTCACTGCTGAACAGCTTTAACAGTGAACGTGTGTGAGAAAGGATTCAGCAGCTTGCCAGTGCAGCTAACATCGAAATAACACATCCAAAAATTTTCAAAACTGAAGTGCTGCCGGATTGGAAACCAATATAGAGTGGTCAACACTGGGGAGACAGGTGATTGAGACCCAGTACGAGTTAGGATACAGGCAGCAGAACTTTGTATGGGCTCACGTTTTACCCTGTATCAAAGTGGATGGTCAGCCAAGTGAGTATTGAAATAGCCGAGTTGAGGTAAGAAAGGCAAGTTGATTTCAGAAGCTGAGCTGTAGCAAATCCTTGCTGAATCAGTCAGTCAGTCTCTAATTGGACAGTGCGAAGACCTAAACAACGTCTATGACTCTATTATAGGGGGATATAGGCCAAATGTGGGCAATTGGGATTAGCTTAGGAGTTATAAAAAAAGGGCAGCATGGACAAGTTGGACTGAAGGGACTGTTTCTATGCTATAAACCTCGATGACTCTATGACTCTAATGTCACATAGACAATGGGAAACAGTGCAAGCAGGTCAATCTATCAATACCCCACAACAGAAAAGTAATATGAAGCATCATCAAACGCAAGATAGCTAGGATGCCACGCCATTGTGTGCGCCGATACAAGAAATGTTGGGCTTTAAGCTGATGTTATGGTTCAGATCAGGAACTCCGAAGTATTCCAAGCAGCCTGCCTGGATCATAATTTATGCATCTCAAATTTGGTTAGGATAAGCATGAAATTTTTCACTTCAGGTATGATTCAAGTGACCCACTAGGGAGCTTTTATCAAACAAAGTTTGTTTAAGAATACAGTTAACATGTAGAATATGAAAATTAGCAAGAAATTTTATCAACTACAAACAATCATGGTAATGTATAACCCTTAACCAAAATATCTACAATCTTCCAATCAAACCAATATCATAACCAAAAGACCCTTTTAACGGGTTTAGCACAGCACAGACTAATGCTCATGTTTTACTGGAAATTGAGCCCTTTGGTTGGAGAACTGAAAACTCTCAGGTCTTGATTCACACAGAACAGCTTCCCAGGACACCAGAGAGACTCTGGTCCAGCCCCCAACAGGCAGATTTTTACCCTTCAGGAAAACAAGGTTTTGTTTTCAGCTAATCACCAGAATTTTCAAAAACAACAGGGAGAGAGGGAAAACCCTTCTTTTTAGCTTGTTGTCCCATCTAAAACTGAAATTGAACTTCTGTTACCTGACCTGCCCACAGTTTATTTTCTTCCTCCCTCCAACAATGACATCATGTAAGGCTATCAGCATGAGACACTGACTGAGAGAGCTGCAGAGATCATGACAAAAAAAACTTCTTAAAGGTACACTAACATTATGTGAATTCATCACAGATTTTATCTGAAACAAATAAAACTGAGCTCAATTGATGGAATTTAAAGAAATGCTCTATTCCTGCCTTACTCTTGTGTCCCTACCCCTGTCTCCTGTATCTCCGGCATCGTGCTTCTGAAAGCACTAAATTGGATTCAGGAGTTTTGTAAACCCCATGAAAAATGCAAGAATTCAAAAAAATGTAAAATTTTGATTTCTAACTGACAATCTCATTGCAATTGAGCTCTAAATGTTGTAGAGATGTGTTCAAACAAAGCAGACAATAGCAGCATGTTGGGTTTGGCACAGGCAAAGCTGTGGGAAAAAATACATAGGGAGATGACAACGGTGACAAAGTTCAACTGCTGTCTCTAGAAAAACGACTAGTCCCAAAAGCTAGAGCAACAGTTTAAATTAATCCTATGAGCCACTTCTCTGGAAAATGTGTAAATTACATGGATCATTACAAACAATTGGAGAAATACAGACACAACTGGGAAGTCTTTGCTGTTCTTTTTATCTGCACAGCACCAATTTCATTTGGTTTCCATAGAGATGTCACTAAATGCACCATTAGGAAGTTGCTGTACTGAACAGCAGCAACTGAAAAGAAAATGATGTTTGAAGCAATTACCTCCAATGCTAAAAATTAGAAGCAAATTGACACTTTACCCAAGGGTATAAAACTACTGTTAAGTACTGCAACTCCTTACCACAGATCATCATTCAAAAAATATATACAGATGTAATCAGACATAGTACAACCAAAAGCAAAATGTGTCAGTGTGTAAAATAAGGTTCGAGGGGACTAATTATGAATGAATTTGCAAAGGAAGAATATAATTGTTATGTAGCAACTATTATGGATCAGGTCAGAATACCAAAGTATTCTATGGAGCCCACCTGGATCATAAGTTTTGCATGTTGAATTTGGATAGGATAAGCATGGCATGTTTCTCTTCAGGTATGACTCAAATGACTTACGAGGGAAATTTTATCAAACAAAGTTTATTTAAGAATATAGCTAACATGTATAGTAAGAAAATTAGCAAGAGCTTTTTATAAGTTACAAACAAGAAACAAAACAATTATAATGTTAACAATAATATTTAATATGTTCCAATCAAACCAATCCCACAGACAAAAGACCCCTTTCACAGGTTTAGCACAGCAAAGACTAATGCTCATATGATACTGGAACTGAGTCCTTTGGAAGAGGTCTGCAGTTCTCTGGATAAACTCAGAACATTTGAAGTCAGAGCAACTTCCCAAAACACCCAGGGAGTCTAGACAGGCCACCCATAGCAGATTCTCCTCTTCAGAAAGACAAGACCTTGCTTTCAGATGACCAGCAGAATTTCCAAAACCAGGGAAAGAGAGGGGGAGACAGAGAGAGAGGCGGAGAGAGAGAGGGAGAGGGGGAGAGAGAGAGGGAGAGGGGGAGGGAGAGAGAGAAAGGGAGGGAGGAGAGAGAGAGAGGGGGAGGGAGAGAGAGAAAGGGAGGGAGAGAAAGGGAGGGAGAGAAAGAGAGAGAGAGGGAGAGAGGGAGAGAGGGAGAGAGGGAGAGAGGGAGAGAGGGAGAGAGGGAGAGAGGGAGAGAGGGAGAGAGGGAGAGAGGGAGAGAGGGAGGGAGGGAGAGAGGGACTTCTTTTCAGTCTGCTATCCCTTCTAAAACTCAACTCTAACTGCTCAAATTGAAAATGAAACCTTAAACTCACTGGAAAGAAAACTGTCTAAAAACACATGACCATCCTCCCAACAATGCAGGATTATAAAACAACCCAGAGTTAAAATAACCAGACCCCATTTAGGCTATTGAATTAGTAATAAAATGATCCCTTGTAGACAGCCCGGCAGCAATGAAACCAAACTGAAAAAGGTCTGCCTACAACACAGAGGACAGGATTTACAGAGTAACAATTATCACACAGCATTGCCCATTAATTGTTTAACATGGCTTGAAAAACAACGCTGTTGAAATCAGCAGTTAGATTTTGCATAAGGTCTGTAGTTTCATTTGATTCAGTGCTCCCTTTAAAAACAGACTCCCCCAGGGCTACATACATCCTTTATTTAAGAGTAGAGGGCAGGTGTTGTTCATCTTTCCATTTTATGATGCTGTAAATTCTCCAAAGCACTCATTGATATTCTGCATTAAGTTTGATGGATTCACATCAACAAGTTAATTACAGTTAGCAAATTGCTATTTGCCAAGAAAGCACTGCACAGAGTAAACTATGATAACTGTGATTGTAAAAGTGTAGGGAGCTCTCCATCTCCTTTCAAAACCAAAATGGCAAGTCGCAACAGGGGATAGAAACAGGGAATGGTCCAATCAGAGAACTCTTGCACAATAGTTTCAACAGTACCGTAAATAAGTGAACAGTTAGACTATACTGTGTAGTATAACTGTTCAAAGTTCCTTCCAATCGCTGTTTATGCCTTTGCAGAGTTTCCTCAGCTTCCAAAATGGAGAGTCCTCACTTCACAATAGCACTGGAGAATTAGCGGAACCACCATCACTGCAGTTAGTCTTTGCAGTCAAACTCAGAAGGTTTAAGTAGATGGTAGGAGTGCAGATAGCCTCAAACCAGTTATGTTATTAAGTATGGATGCAGGGAGCAGGAAGGTCCAAATCTTAAAACATAATCATAATCTAATGCATATGTGGCAAATGGATAAACTGAGAGGACTCTGAAGATATATCTGAGATAAATACAGAATCAGGTTATAACTTGCAATCAATACATCAGAATGCACAAAAAAGTAGTGAAATGAAGTTTTTTCTGGTTTGTCAAGGATTGGAGTCTGGTTAAATATTTCAGGAACACCTACTGTAAAGCTGCAGAGAAATAGGGTATCAGAACTAAACTGCACACAAATTGCAATATAATTATTTTTCTTAGTTATAGCTGGATCTTCTGAGATGCTGTTTTCATCACAGGATAAAATGTCTTATACAGGTAAGATCTTTGTAGCTATTATACATGAATGTCTTATGATGGAAGCTTTAGTTGCAAAGCTTGTACAAGACAAAGCCTAACTGAAAAGAGAAACCAAACCAACCCTCTCAGTTTCTCAGGAAATCAAGGCTTGAAGCCAAAACTTCAGGTTGAAACAATATAAAAGGAGACAAGAACCATGGTAACTTAGTAGACATTTCCAGTGCTGTAAGGCAGAGTGAAGACAAATGTTAGATCCAGAATCTGAAAATAAGCAGAGATATATTTGCTGCAGTTGTTTCTGTTACTTGCAGATGACGTTGATGGTTCTGTACTATCCACACATCGGGGAGGTGGTTGGAAAGAGGATTGTATGGCCTCACTTGTCCCAAAACCATAAAACTCCTGCCCGAGGTCAATGGACATTTCCATGGTCCATCCCTCGCCCACTCTGATGGCCGTGGCAGACGGGATGGGAAAATTTTAGGCCATATAAGGCGTTGAGGAGGTTTTGCAGACATGCGCCATTTTTGAAGATTGTGGCCATGAAACTCGGGTTGGTCGCTTTGCTGTCAGCTGAGAGTCAAGTCCTGGAAGCAGAGCTGAAATCCTTTGTAAGGCAGAGTTTTGAAATATTTTATGACTGAGATTGCCAACAGAAATGCTGAGTAAACTACCAGGTCAATTTGCAAGATCTTGGCTGTATATGCCATTTACTATGTAATTTATCATTTAAAAATCACTCAATTTGCCAATCAATATATATTCAAACTTTTGATTCTGCACATTAGAGTAGAGTCACCCAGGATAGTATTTAATGGTTGCTTTGTTTGACCTATGTATAGTAAACTTTATTTTGTTATAACCCATGGAATCTGGTTCCTTCATTGTTTCAGTAACTGGGATTTCAGATTTATTTTCTTCAAAATAAGTTACTGACTTCAACCATGTTCATAACAGTATTCTGTTGCTGCTACAATGTGTTTACGTCTCCAGTTTGGTTCTGTGCTGTAACTGGCCCTAGTTTGTGCACCTGGGAAATATGCTCCCCTTGCTGATATTAAACCCAAATGGTAATTGACAATGCTGCACATTTGTCCCTACTCTCTAGGCAACTCAGTTGGACAAAGATTTATGTAACCACGTGATAGTTTTGATGCAATAGAAGAGAAAAATGGGTCCTGAAGATGGAAGAGATTATGGAAGAGGGAATTCAGAGTGCAGCACAATGCCTAAGAATGGAGCAATCAATGCTCACAACTAAGAATACCTGGGCAACATTCAGACTTGGGCTGATTATTGGCAAGGAACATTTGTGCCACACAAGTGCCAGGCACTGACCATCTCCAACAATAGAAAGTCTTTAACATTCCACAGCACTACCACCATTGAATACCCCCATCCTGCAGACCAGCATTAACCAGAAACTTATCTGGACCAACCACATTTTGATTTGATTTATTATTGTCACATGTATTAACATACAGTGAAAAGTATTGTTTCTTGTGTGCTATACAGAGAAAGCATACCGTTCATAGGGAAGGAAATGAGAGTGTGCAGAATGTAGGGCAGTCACAGCTAGGGTGCAGAGAAAGATCAACTAATGCGAAGTAGATCCATTCAGAAGTCTGATGGCAGCAGGGAAGAAGTTGTTCTTGAGTCAGTTGGTACGTGACCTCAGACTTTTGTATCTTTTTCCTGACGGAAGAAGGTGGAAGAGAGTGTGTCCAGGTGCATGGGGGTCCTTAATTATGCTGGCTGCTTTGCCAAGGCAGTGGGAGGTGTAGACAGAGTCAATGGATGGGAGGCTGGTTTGGCTGATGGGTTGTGCTACATTCACCACCTTTTATAGTTTCTTGCTGTCTTGGATTGAGCAGGGGCCATACCAAGCTGTGATACAACCAATGCATCAGCAGAAGCTGGTGAGAGTTGTAGCTGACATGCCAAAAATTTCCTTCTGAGAAAGTAGGGGTATTGGTGGATTTTCATAATGATAGTATCACCATGGGGGGACCAGAACAGGTTGTTGGCAATCTGAACACCTAAAAACTTGAAACTTACAACCATTTCTACTTTGTCCCTGTTGATGTAGACAGAGGCCTGTTCTCCTTTATCCTTCCTGAAGTCCACAACAATCTCCTTCATTTTATTGACATTAAGGACATAAACAAGGTACAAGAGAAGGTCAGAAACTGGATATATATTGTTGCAAGTGACTTGCATCCTGACTCCCCAAAGCCTTTCCACAAGCTCCAAGATACAAGCTAGGGATGTGATTGCAAATCCCCTACTTACCTGGATGAATGCAGCTCTAACACTCAAGCAGTTTCCGATCACCTGGGACAAAGCTGCCTGCTTGATTTGCACTCTATCCAATGCACCATGGCTGAATGTGTATCATCTCCATAATGCACAGCAGCAACTTGACAAGAAGGCCTCTTCAACAGCACCTTCCAAGTCACCACGAACAACAAGAGCAACAGGTACATGGGAACACTGGTACCTGTAAGCTTCCCTCCAAATTGCACAAAACCCTGATTTGGAATTACAGTCTCTCCATAGCTGCCTCAAAAACTTGGAACTCCTCACTTAACTGCACCCTTAGGCATACTGTCACCATTCTGACTACAGTGGTTTAAGATGGGGCTCACCACCACCACCTTCTTAAGGGCAAGAAATGGGCAATGAACACTGACTGTGCCTGCAATGCCCATAGGCCACACACAGCAAAAACAATGATGCCCATTACTAAGATTCCAATCACCGTTACCTGATCCACAACAACATAGCCATTCTCAAGTCTCCCTGTATCAATATCCAGTAAGTCACCACTAATGAGAAGCTGAGCTAGAACAGATTAAAACTGATTACAAGATCCAGGCAGAAGCTTGCAATTTTAAAAAAGTTTTTCTTTTGACGTCTTAAAGTTTCTCCACCATCTACAAATCTGAAGTCAGTAGCATGCTGAAATAGTTATCAGTAGAATGAGTACTTTGCTATTTTCACTCAAACAATGCAACATCATTTACAACAGTGCTGTTTCCTCAGGTGACAGAGGACCCAACAACCACCATCCCTCTACCACCAGATGTTTGGTTGCAATAAGTGCAAGTGGTAACTAATGTTGAAAGGTAAACTTGGATTTGAGAGCAGGGTTTGTGCTGTCTATATTCTATTCATTCATTGGATGTGAACACTTTGGTTAGGCCAGCATTTATTGCCCATCCCTAATTGCCTTGGAGACAATAGTGGTGTGCCACTTTCTTGAACCACTGCAGGTCATGTGTTGTAGGAACATCCAAAGTGCAGTTAGGATTCTGACCCAGCCACACTGAAGGAATGATGATATAGTTCCTTTTAGTGTTGCATAATTGTGAATGTGACAGGGAATAGAAAACAAGGACTGGAAGTACAGGATCAATAATGCCAGATGTGATCTTAATGGGCAGGGCAATTGTAGCACTGAGGATGGTTTCCAGAAAAAAAGAGAGGTATCGGACAGTGGCAGCACTGAAAAGAGTAGAGAGTTCAGGGACGTTGAGATGAACATTTTGGGTGTGGAAGTTACAGGAGGATGGGCTTCTGTTGCAAAAGCACTGCAGTGGCATGTGGGTGCATTGGAAAGGAGCTTAGAATAACAATGAAGGGCGGGATTTTAAATAATACTTTTCCTTCTCATTCATTTGTCACAGCAACTTTATAATTTACTCCCTAATTGCAACTCTGAAGGACTCAATTGCAAGAGGAACCATATAATTTGAAGAGGTTAGCTGTCTAGAACAAAGTCTTCCATTTTGAGTTGTCCTGAGGTCATTAAAGGCACAAGTTCTTTCTTTGTGTGATGGACATGTTTGGAGCGGAGAGAAGATTGCCTGGTCAAAGATAATGAGACTCATGACAGATCCCTTTAATGACGGCTAAAAGCGAAATGAATTTAATTGTAGATAAACTAAAGCCCTTATTTCACTTCAAATTCTACCCAAGGAACTGTTAACAATTAACAAAGATATAGCCCCAAGAAACATTTTTGTTGTGTGTTGTACAAACCCCTTAATTATAAACAATATAATAAATGTAACTATTTCTGCACGATCAAATCTTTAAATCAAATTTTACATTCTAACAGTGGAGCATACATGTACACCTTGCTTGATTTGTTCATTAGTGCCTTAACTATCAGTGACATGGAAGTTTTATCCACTCTTACCCAGATATTTCCATTTAGAGTTAATCACAAGGATCAGTAATATTGACGGTCACCCAAATCACCCCTAGATGTTTCAAATTAATGTAGGCACCAGAACACCAGGACCAATTGTTTTCTATTGAAAATTAATTTTAACTTCTAAAACCCATTAGCAAAACCATTTCCTTAGATTCAAAGGTTAACAGCACAAAATGAAGTAGTGGTGAATGAGAAAAAAAATCCTTCAGTCAACCAAGCCTATTTGCTTTGGAAATCGTTCACAAATTGCTCCATCACGGACTCTGCCCCAACCATTCAAGCTCCTCATGTGAAGAGATTATCATCAAGATTGTTAATATTGCTAAAACTTTAATAGATCCCTCTCTCAACAGGCAACAACATATTTGCCACCGATTGTAGAAACAAAAAAAACACTTGAACAGTTCTTCCACAACACATGCACCCAGTCTCCCTCAACTGACTTTCCATGCTAAAGCAGAGAGTGAGAGTGAGAGAAAAAGACAGTCTGGTTTACTATTGGCAACTATGAGTACAAGGTAAAGGAATGGAGACTGAAACGTTAACAGGGATAGGAAAAAAGTTATTAGGAAAAAGCTTCAAGTTATTGAAGCTATTTTCATAGCAAAAGGTGAAGAAAGAATTCAAGACTTTTTTTTAAGTTATGAAGAGCTTTAACAGGGTGAATAGGAAAAGGCTACTTCCTTCGGTCCAGCATCAGTGACCCCGGGGTCACCACCTTAAAATTGACTGTGAGGAAAGAGATTAGGAAAATTTTCAAAAATTGTTAAGAGTATGGAATGCTTTGCCATGGGAAGTGATGGAGGCTGAAGAGTAGATGATTAATTGAAGCAGAGGGGAAGATAGAGGACTAAGATAGACTGACTGAATCTTAATCATATTTTCTTTTATCAAAGACATTCCGATCAAATTTGATCGACTAATGTCACCAAGCATTATTAAAGCCGTTGTGGTTCACAGAAAATACCAAGATGACAAAATTGCCACAAAGTTCAATAGCAATCCTCAATTATGATTGCAGCAGGCTTCAATCCTGAAACAATATTGAAAAACAGAACAGGAAACTCTTTGTAAAAAAAGGATGCATTACAACTGCTGTCAAAAAGAAACAAGGGAAGAAAAAGCTTTTGCTGTCCCTTTAACAAAACCCACTGGTGTACTATCCTACATCACATTAAAATTATAAGTGAAATGCAGGTCTCGACTACGTAATTTATAGTCCATGTGCAGATGTGATAATTTGCAATTTTGTCTCTATGAAATTGATACTACATCTGATATTCAATATACTGATTCTTATCAGCTGGAAACACCCTCAGCATTGAGCAGAGGAACACTAAATCAAATTATTGTCAAGAATTGCTGGATTTGAACAAAATTACTCCTGCACATTGAAATGGAAGCAATTCTTCATTCATTCAGTTAGCCACATGACACATTTGTTCGCTCAATTCTACAGGATCTGGAATTCTTGCTTCTGTCTTGATGTTCATTACACAAGGCGGGTAAATTGGTGAAGAAATGGTGTCAGTTGTAACTCACTAGTGTGTTAGGGGCCAGAGTGTCCAACATTGCATAGGAAGCCTCAGAAACAAGTTCGGTCCATCAATTACAGACTACACAGCCAACTTATTATCATTTTATATCTGGGTATGGCATCAACTGCACAGCTGGGAAAGAGATGAAAAACCCACAACCACAGGATTTAATGAGCCAAATCTAAAGCTAGAACTTGGAGGAATTTGAGTTGAAAGCAAGAAGTGAAGAGCTTGACAATGAATTCAGAATACTCAAAGGCTGTACTCTGCTTCAATGATATCTCCTTTGATGGACGCAATGAGCAGTTGGACACTCACGCTCTTCCCCTGCAAGGGAAGGGAGAAACTTGCACTTCCCACAAAATGCAGGGCTAAAGATGCCCTAAGAGGCAGCAGCAGGAGCATTGTGTCATATGGATTCTGGATTACTTTAATGATCCAATCGGATTAGGATAGGTGGCTACAGTTGCACATTCAGCTACATCCTGCAGAGTACCCTCTCTACCCAAATTCTTCACCTTCTACACTCTCCCACACATCCCCATCTATTCATTCACCAACGTCACTTACCTTAGTTGTTATGAAATTTTACGTTTCTCTCCATTAGTCACCCCCACCAGGTACACACTATCCATCAGCTACAGTTACTTAAAGGTTTTCTCTTTCCCCCACTGCTGGAGAAAGTAGAGCTCAACAAAGAGTGAGAGAACAGGAGGTAGCCTCTCACATATCTCATAGTTGATAACTGCATATAAGGTGGCACTGAAGATCAGTTGTATCTCCACGTGCTTGTTCACTGGGTATGGGGATTCCACATCTACTTGTGGACTGATTATAAAATAGTCGACTCACATCTTACAATACTGAGTCATTGTGACTTGATTTCAGCAGAGATTAAAAGATTAATTATCTTCACAATGATAAGCTGCAGAATTCTTACCTAGCCAGCACTAATTCATATATTTTGTCTCTAAAAGACCCTTGACACATACAACAGGAGTGCAAGGACCTCACAGACTAGGAATTTGCAGGGAAGGTGATTCATTCTGAGGATGTGCCCTCAAAGGACTCATGTCTGTTGTGCATCAGCTTATTTGCATTTTGGAGGGACTCAGACAGTTTTCATCTGGTGACTCACACTTCAAAAGTGAGCACTGAGATCATGACAGCAATGATAAATCCACAACCCATCTCCAATCTCTGCTCATCTGGACAAAGATGCTGTACCCTGCAGCAACAAAAATGTCGGCAGAGATGTGCTGACAGATTCTTCAAGTGCACTGACCACATCTGCACAGAGAATGGAGAAGTCGACCTCAAGCATGAATGAGAGGGTGTCACAAGCTATTGGGAGATTGGCTTCTTCCATTGACAACAGTGGTCAACACTGTGGAACATTAAACGCAGCAATTAAATGAGTCTATGCAAATTTTAACCACAGCCACCACACTCTGGATGCCAACATGGTCTGACATCTTCATTGACAGATATCTCAGCCTTGACCTTACACTATATCACTGATTTATACCAAAGTGCTTGCTAGCAGAGTGATAGCAATGATACGTGGCTGCCACATGAGAGAGATGATAGCGAAAAAACAAAAGTAGTGAGAATTCTACTGAAAGTGCTTCCACTTCTTACCCATTACCACCATGGTCAACATTGTAATTCATTATCTGGATAACAGCCTCTTATATTCTAGAATCTCACACCATTCACAACTCTGTCACATCTGACCACAGGATGAGCTTCTGACCACATAGCCGCACACTCAGACCACTTACTTCTACTTCTGTAGCATTGTCCAACTCTGCCCCTACCTCAGCTCACCTGCTGCTGAAACTCTCATGCCTATGCTTCCCTGGTCACCTTTCCACGTTCTGCCCTCCATAACTTTGAGGCCATTCAAAACACTGCTGCTTGGGTTCTAATTCTCCTCAAGTCCTGTTCACTCATCATTCCATCGCTCGGTGATGTACACTGGTTCCGAGTTGAGCAATACTTTGACGTTAAAACTCTCATCCTTGTTTCCAAATTCCTCCAAGACCTCACCCCTCCCTCACTCTAATCTCCTCCAGTCCCACAACCTCCACAATATGTGTTCCTCTTCAGCATCACTGATTTTAAATCGCTCCACCATTGGTAGCCATATCTGCAGTTGCCTATGCCCTCTAACGCTCTGGAATTTCCTCCCTAAATGTCTCCACCTCTCATGCTCCTTTAAAATGTTAAAACTTATATCATTAGCAATGCTTTTCATCAACTACTTTAATCTCTCATCTGGGTCAACGTCAAATATTGTTTTATAATGCTTCTTTGAAGCACGTTGGAACATTTTATTACATTAAAGGTGTTGTTGGAATCAATGGGGGTGAGGGGTGATATTGAATGAATGGTTGATCATTTGCTCTGCATCAACGGGACGGGGCAAGAGTGGCCCCTGCATCTATTTCCAAAATAAGCTGTCCACTAATGCAACCCAAGTGAGCCTTAATAAGTTATTTCTTATAATTTAAGCAAGATTTCTATTATCTACATTTTCCATATCCTTTCACAATCTTGTGGTTTCCTTGCCCCAGGATTTTCAAGCCTTCCCTTCTTCTGCAGATTTCTCATTGGAGGTCAGCCTGGTAAACTCTTCTGTGCCTTAATATTTCCCTGTCAATGAGAACACCATACTCAGCATAATTGCATCAGGATTCATGACAGAAATATGAGCTGTTCTGATTGCATTGTCCTCATCACCTTCCTCCTCCTCGGAATCGGCCACAAATGATGTGCATTCTGTACCTCATTTATCCTGTAACTTCAATTCTCCCTGCTCTACACTGTTATGCAGAGCACAGTACATCACAATCATTCTCGTGACCTTGGCTCACATACATTGCAGGGCACCTCAAGATCTGTCTAGGCACCTGAAGCTCATCTTCAGCACGCTGATGGCTTGAACAACCAGAGTTAGTGGACTTGTCACATTCATTTCGTGCTATCAGTCATGGCTGGTTCAGTTGCTTGGTACAACTATCCTGATGCAAATAGTGGGGTTTTGGCACCACCCTCCTGACATGCTTACTCTTTAGCCAGGTTTAACCTGACCACATATACATAAATACATACTCCTCCATGTTAAAATTTGCACCATACCTCTCTATCAATCTCACCCCACTTTCGCCATAGGTCAGTTTTCAGCGTTTTTTGAATTGAAAAGTTAAAACGTAAAATAGGTTAAACGTGCACATTCCAAGCCATAAGGAGCAACTGGCTCTCAAGGACTGGGCAGAATAAAAATTAGTGGATCAGAACCTGACAAAATTTAATATAGACAATTGTAACATACAAAACACAGAAACAAAAAAAAAGCAGCATACCTATTCCACGAACTAGAGATCCTAGTATACTTGATTTTGCAGAGTTGCAACCAATAAAACAAATTGAATGCTAACCCACATAGCTGACGAGTAGAGTACAGGTCAAAGGAAATCATGCTGGAAGGGGGAATGCTTCTGGAGAGGAGAGACATAGACTTGCAAAGCAAAAGGATTTGGCAGCATTGCGAGTGGATCACTGTTCATATTATTCCAGAAATTCTATTAATGAATCCTGAATTAATTAAGGCATATGCAAATTTCATTCTACCCCCCCATGTATACAAAGCTAGCCTAATTGAACACAATTGCTTTGCATGACAGTGGTACGTGAGAGTACACCTCTAGCAATAGGACTTAACTGAACAAAGCTCAAAGACAGAACTGGAGCTTATTTTTAAATTGCAAGAACAGTGCCTCGCTGTAGTTTCTATTACCTGTGGAATTCAAGTCTAAGTCACCAGTGACCCCCAACCCTCCAATCCGAAAGTTGAATTTGCACATCAAAACAGGTCACACTACCTCACAGAAGGCTCAAAACTGTAAATTGTATAGCAGGACAGTGCTCCAGTAATCAGCAGTAGCATACACTATTAAGCTTTCCTGCAGTCAGCAAATTTAGTGACCCCTGCTACCAAAGCTTTAGTAGGTAGAGGACAAATAAAGGAGTAGCAACTGCACATACACTCAGATGAGCTATAAATTTAATCAGCTTTTTGCATGGTTTGCAAAGAGATTGGATGATATCCTTTATTTTCTGTACTACACACATTAAATAAATGGGAAACCTTTGCCACTGTGACTTTAATGAATATCTAAGACGTGGGTTCGCATGTACAATATGACTGTGACTTAAAAGCTATTTAATGCACCTCTGCACCGGTGGGTACATAAAAATGCCATAAGAGAACTGAAATAGAAAAATAATAAACAGCAAGGTATAGTTAGTATAATCAGTATCGAATTTACTTATTAAGGACTTCATCAATGCAGGTCAAATCAGCAATACAAAATCAAAAAATAGAAAGAAAAATCGCTAGAAAGATTCAGGGCAGTCAGCGGTAATGGAGATACGAGTTAAAAACTCGTTAGAGAGTCTCTCCTTGAAATATTAAGTATCTACTTTCTCCAAAGATACTTCCTGACTTGCTGCATGTTTAAATTAATTCTTACATCTGTTTAAGATTTTTCCAGCATCTACAGCATCTTTTGCATTTTTCTAAAATAAACTAATTCCAACAAAGGATGAACATACAACTAATTACTAATATGTTAAGAGAGGGAACGGAAAGAGAAGATAGTAAACTGACAAAATCATAGATTAATATAGTATGGGAAAGACTGGAGAAGATAGGGTTGTTCCCCTTAGAGCAGATAGATTCAGAGATTTGACGGAGGTGTTTGATAGAGTAAATAAGGAGAAATTGTTTTCCACTAACAGAAAAGGCAGTAACCAAAAGCAGCACATTGACACAGCAGTCAGGGACCCAGGTTTGATTCCCGGCTTGGGTTACTGTCTACGGAATCTGCAAGTTCTTCCCTTGTCTGCATGGGCGCTCCGGTTTCATCCGCAGCTGGTTAGGTGCAACGGCCATGCTAAATTTTCCCTCAGTGTACCCAAACAGGCACAGGAGTGTGGGGTCTAAGGGACTGTCACAGCAGCTTCATTACAGTGTCAATGTAAGCCTCACTTGTGACACTAATAATTAAACTGTAAAACTTAAACTGAAAAGTGTTAAAGTGATTGGTAAAAGGACCTGCAGCAATAATGAGGATTTTATTTTTCCAACACAATGAATCATTACGATCAGCAATGCCCTCAAGGGTGGCAGAAACATTTTTAGCACTGGAGTAGAGGCCTCAATGATTTCAAGCGTAAAGAAAGATTGGAAAAGCTAGAACTTGGGACAAAGAAGGTCAAAGGATTTTGAAAATGTTGAGAGTTTTGACAGAATAGAGTTGTCTCTGATGAGTGGGTTAATAACCAAAGCACGTAGACTTAAAATCCAACACCAAAAATCTAGAGGGAAAATGCAGAAACATCTTTTTCCAAGATCTGGAATGTTCCACCCGAAGATGTGTTGGAAGCTGATTCCATAACAGATAGTGTGACATGAACCCAAGATCCCAGTTGACGTCATCCTCATATGTGCGGAACTTGGCTATCAGTCTCTGCTCAGCAACTCTGCACTGTTGTGTCATGAAGGCCGCCTTGGAGAACACTTACCTGAAGATCAGAGACTGAATTCCCATGACTGCTGAAATGTTCCCCAACAGGAAGAGAACACTCTTGCTTGGTGATTGTTGTGCGGTGTTCATTCATCCATTGTTGTAGTATCTGCATGGTCTCCCCAATGTATCATATGTCAGGACCTCCTTTCCTGCAGCGTATCAGGTAGACAACATTGGCTGAGTTGCAACAGTATGTACCGTGTACCTGGTGGATGGTGTTCTCCCGTGAGATGATGGCATCCGTATCGATGATCCAGCACGTCTTGCAGAGGTTGCTGTGACAGGGTTGTGTGGTATCGTACTGTTGTGTGGTACTGTTCTCCTGAAGGCTGGGTAGTTTGTTGTGGACAATGGTCTGTTTGAGGCTGTGCGGTTGTTTGAAGGCAAGGAGTGGGGGTGTGGGGATGGCCCTGGCGAGATGTTCATCTTCATCAATGACATGTTGAAGGCTCTGGAGAAGATGTCGTAGCTTCTCCGTTCTAGGGAAGTACTGGACGACGAAGGGTACTCTGTCCACCATGTCCTGTGTTTGTCTTCTGAGGAAGTTGACGCAGTTTTTCGCTGTGGCGCCCTCTTATGAGGGCATCTTTCAGCATCTGGAGGTGTCTGTTGTGATCCTCCTCATCTGAGCAGATTCTGTGTATATGGAGGGCTTGTCCGTAGCGCAATGTCGCTGAGCAGAGACGGATAGCCAAGTTCCACACACATGAGGACGGCCTCAACTGGGATCTTGGATTCATGTCACACTATCTGTAACCACCCCCCCACGACTTGCCTGGACTTGCAAAATCTCACTAACTGTCCTGTCTGGAAACAATACACATCTCTTTAACCTGTGCTTAACGCTCTCTCCACTCATATTGTCTGTACCTTTAAGACCTGATTAGCTGTAAGGACTTGCATTCCAATCGTTATTTTGTAAATTGAGTTTGTGTCTTCATGTGCCCTGTTGTGAGCAGAACTCCCACTCACCTGACGAAGGAGCAGTGCTCCGAAAGATAGTGGCATTTGCTACCAAATAAACCTGTTGGACTTTAACCTGGTGTTGTGAGACTTCTTACTGTGTTTATCCCAGTCCAAAGCTGGCATCTCTACATCACACTGCACAATGCTAGTATCCCTAATCATCCAACAATATGAATGAACCCACTGTCAATTAAAAAACTTATTTTGACGTTAGGGTTCAGTTTGCAAATTTGAGGTTTTCCAAGGAACGCATGCAGACATCCATGCCCACAATAAAGAATAGGAGAAATTCTTCAAAAATTGTCTATCATTTTAAATTTCTTCTGGGTTTATGAGTTCATGTCTAGTGATGAAAACTTTCAGTTCAACCAACTATAATGTAATCTAAAAGCACCAAAGCTCATCCTGAAATAACACATCAATCTGAGCATGGTACTTTACTCTAAGAAGTGTTATGATCTTTCTGATCTTTTAGAGCAACTGGCAACAGATTAACTGAAATTGGACTTGGTTGGATGCACTGTATCCAAATTACAGTCAAACCTTGTAATTGCTAATCCATGGGAACAGTGAAAGAGTTTTCATTTTTAGATTTTTCCCGAATTGAATTATTCTACTGTTATAAGTTTCTGTTGAACACGTGTTTCAAGATAAAGTTTTCCCCTAAATATGTTTTCTCCCTCTCCTTTTATATATATTAGCGAAACTAACCTTCTGAATGGAACTATGAACCTGTTACCTGCTACAAATAGTTTGGAGGTTCACAAGAATGATCCCTGGAATGAAGAACTTGTTCTATGAGGAACGGTTGAGGGCTCCAGGTTGTTGCAGTTTAGAAGGATGAGGGGTTTCTTACTGAAACTTCCAGGACATTGCGAGGCCTGGATAGAGTGGACATGGAGAGGATGTTTCCACTAGTAGGAAAACCTAGAACCAGAGGCTCACCCTCAGGCTAAAGGGGCAATCCTTTAAAACAGAAACAAGGAGGAATTTCTTCAGCCAGAGAGTGGTGAATCTATGGAACCCTTTGCCGCAGAAGCCAGGTCATTGAGTGTCTTTAAGACAGAGATGGATGTGTTCTTGATTAATAAGGGAATCAGGGGTTATGGGGAAAAGGCAGAAAAATGAGGATGAGAAAAAAAAAATCAGCCATGATTGAATGGAGGAGCAGACTCGATGGGCCGAGTGGCCTAATTCTACTCCTGTGTCTTATGGAGTTGGTTTTACAAAGTTTGGTTCCTTGCCAGGTCACACAAAGGCTACAGTACTTGGTTCTTTTTTTCCAATCCAAGACATGAAAATAACTCAATGATAGAACCATTTTTACAGCAAACCCACAAAAGGTATGATTGCAGCCTACATTTTTGATAAATAGGATGGCGTGGTGGCACAGTGGTTAGCACAGCTGCCTCAGTGCCAGGGACCTGGGTTCAATTCTACCTTGGGTGACTGTCTGTATGCAATTTGCACATTCTCTCCGGGTGCTCCAGTTTCCTTCCACAATCCAGAAATGTGCAGGTTAGGTAAACTGGCCATGCTAAATTGCCCCTTAGTACCCCAAGGTGTGTAAGTTAGGAGTAGCCACCATGGGAAATGTTTGAGGTTAGAGGGATAGGGTGGGAGAGGGCGCTTAATAGGTCAAAGTTGTCGCAGATTTGATGATCCAAATGGCCTCTTCTGCACTGTAGTGATTATATGAGGTACTCACAGGGTTAATACTGGTCTAGAAAGAAACACTTCTTGCAGTCAAAGCTGACACAGCAATGAAAATCTTCAGATACTTGATCAAGTCTGAAAGTGATTGGTGTTGAACCAGCAGACAATAATTAGAGCAAAACCCAGTGTTACGGTCCAGATTAGAACTACTAGCTAATCAATATTACAATACTAATTAGCATTATAGACAGACATTATGTATTAAAAACAATTTACAGAATGATGAAGTTTTAATGTGTAAAGTTTCTTTAGGGTACATTGTAATCATCACTGAATGAGAAAAGAACAATTAAGATTCGAAATAAATTTACGTTTCCATTTACAAAGTCCATCTTGCTGCTCCCAATGACTATAATCTACCAGTTCTAGATATTAAATTATAAAGCCAATATTCGGAATAAAGTAAACTAATGTGAAATATTTAAATTATCTAGTAAGGAAAAGAAGAAACTACTTTTCCTCGGAGTTGATCTGTTAAATACTATACAATTTCCTCCGTACTGTTTCCACTGCCTCACAATGGTCAATTCCATTCATTCGCTATCCATTGCATAAGATCATTTAATTTAACTGCTTATGCCACTCTTTTATTCTAAACTTCAGCCTGTATGTTTTGACTGCCTTTGTGGCAATCTCACATATTACATGTATTCAACATAGCCAAGGAAAAATTTAAATACTTTGTTGTTAAAATCACCAGGAATAACTTTCAAACATCAAACTATTTATATCGTCAAACTATTCATATACAATGTAGTAGTGAATAGTATGAGATCATAATTGGAGATGAAGTTGTCATACAATTATGAAGAATGGTCTGGATGGCGGAGAAAGGCCAAAAGCATTCAACAGTTTTAATGTCAATAACAAATAAACTTCGCCATCCCAATTAGTTATTCGTGAGATTGAGACTGGGGAAGCCTTGATCCACAAAACAGGAGATAATGGCAGAAATAAATTTGATTAGAATATCTCAATTCCTAGATTGCAAGGTGACAGGACAGAATCCAATTTTGCTTTTACCTCTTATCACAGAAGCTCTTCCACATTTTGTAGAATGTACTTTATTTGATAGGATGCCAATGTCCCTTTCCTTCAGCCAGTTAAGCATTCTGCAGCACAGTGCACTCACTACACATTTATAGCATTAAACGAAACCATTCAAAAGTAGAAATGGAATGAATTATGGTGACATACTTCTTACCTACTCTGTAAAATTAAGTAGTTAACCCTCTGATGATGAGTATTAGAATCTTTATAATTTGGATAATTATTCATAACTGCTATACTTAGAGCACTAAGTAACAGCAGTCAATAACAGCAGGATTAAATTAATGTATGCGTGATGGTGGTTATGTTATTACACAGTCTTCTAGAGACTTGGGTCTATTTTTAGCAACCATATTTTGGCACAGATCATGATGCATCAGAATTTAAGTGCCAGTAAATTTCATATTCTCCCACCAGATGGAGAACTTCAAAGTTACAGTACCACAAATTTGACAAGAGATTGCCATTAAAATAAGTATCATAAAATTTAGCTTGTGACATTCTGTAGTGTCACTTGTTCTATTAATTTGGATTAAAAATGTACACAGAATGTTACAAGTACCAACTCTGAACACTGATTTTGGAACTTGATGTCAGCCTTGGTTCAGTACACACTCATCTTTCAAGGTAGAATTTTTTTGGGTTCCAGCCAATTCCCGAGATGTAGACACATCATCTAGACTGACATTGAAGTGCAATATGAGCAAATGCTGCACCATTTCATGTGCCATCTTTCAGATGAGATGCAAAATGCTTCTCTCAGCCTTTTGGCTAAGATTGAGTGTAGGATCAAGATGAGATCAGGTCTAATACTTGTTCTTGCCTGCTTGGATGTAGTATGTCTCTTTTGTGGGGACCATGAATTGGATTCAATTTCAATCTGACCTGTTTTGTGGAGCAAGCAAGGCATATATGAGGTAGACTCAATGGCAGAATGCTTGAGTACACAATACAGACTATTGGACTGTGCTGCATGTTCTGTGTAATTTTATGCAATATACTAAAATCAGGATTTTCCGCTCCCATTTGAACTGGGTGGGTTTAGCGATATGAGCAGAAAATATCCCGAGAAGTCCAATTTCACATTTAATCTCAATGTAAAAACAGGAAGCAATCATCCCCGAGTGCAGTGATTCGCGCTCCTGCCTCACGGTGGCAGGGACCTAGGTTCAATTCTAGCCTTGGGAGACTGTGTGTGTGGAGTTTGCACGTTTTTCTCTCATGGGTTTCTTCTGGGTGCTCCGGTTTCTTCCCACAACCTAAAGATGTGCAGGTTAAATGGATTGGCCACCTAAATTGACCCTTAGTGTCCCAAGATGTACAAGTTAGATGGATTAGCCCTGCTAAGTGTGTGGGGTTACAGGGATGGGGCAGGGGAAGAGGACCTGTGTAAGATATTCTGTCAGAGTTGGTGCAGGCTTGATGGACCGAATGTCCTCCTTCTGCACTGTAGGGATTCTATGATTCCATCAGTGGCAGGCTGTATTTCCCACCTTTCAATGTCAGGAAGCTTATTGTAATAAATTAGCATCTCATTATCAGGCCCATATGCCGGACTCATACCACCTGTCAAAAAAATCCATACATGGCAATGTGATGTCAGAGCAGCATGAAGCTCAACTGGTCTCAGAAGACATGAGCCTGAGGAGCAGTATTCCCAGGAGAGCTCAGATCTGAATGTAGTGCTCGGGGGAGGGGACTAGCTCATTAAAAAAAAAGAATAAATAACATTAAAGGGAAACAATGTTAAGCAGAGTGACTTAAAGTGAGGGCATTCTGTATTACTAGGTGACATTCAAGCTAATTATACACGGAGAATTAAGACTGGGTGTTACTCTCAGGTAAAGTGAAGTTGAATGCTAGAGGGTAATAATAGGATAAAGTGTGAAAATAGGACTGTGATCCTCTATGCCAAAATGAGGACATAGCACTAAACCATGTCCAAAAAAGGAGACAGCTGGATTTTCCAGGACATCATCCAAAGATTCCCTACCATCAACCAGCAGATACAATAGAAACAGCAGTCCTTAGATTACAGGAGAACAATGGACTTCTGCTCTTCCTTATCTGGCAACCATAAAGAATGAAACTGGAAGACAAAATGAACTGTCCATTTAAATACAAAAATCAAGAGACACTAGAAGTACAGAGTGGGTTAATCTAGCAGACTTTTTTGATTAGAAAAGGCATTTGCAGAATTAGATAGCATTGCTGACCTACAATATTTCCATTAAGGTAAAGACGGCCAAGTTTGCCCTTCTCAGTAACTTTGAGAGAAAAGGTCTACTCTTTGGGGATCTTATTGAAACATATATGATTAGAGGTTTAGATAGGGTGGATAGTGATAGCCTTTTTCCTCGGATGGAGAATGCTAGCACGAGGGGGCATGGCTTTAAATTAAGGGGTGGTAGTTATAGGACGGATGTCAGGGGTAGGTTCTTTACCCAGAGGGTGGTGAGGGATTGGAATGCCCTGCCTGCTGCGGTTGTAAATGCGCCTAGTTTGGGGGCGTTTAAGAGATCTGTGGATAGGTTTATGGACGAAAAAGGGATTGGTTTAGATTAGTGGGTCAGTGTTTTTTAAAAAAAAACTGGTCGGCGCAACATCGTGGGCCGAAGGGCCTGTTCTGCGCTGTAATGTTCTATGTTCTATGTACTCTGGAAATTCAAACAAATCAAATGTAATGTTTGGCTCTTCAATTTCTACTCCTGAACCGTCACTGGATTTATGGCATCTCAGGCAAAGTAAGGTGTTTTACTGCAGTTCAATAATTTGTGACACAGGCTTTAGAAAACACTTTGAGAGCATTCTTTAATCAGCCTCTGTTACAGCAGGATTCTCGAGGCAACAAAATACTGCTTGGATGGAAATCAGTAAGGAATAGCCAGTACAATTTGAATGTCACTCAAGAAAAGCATAGATGGACAAATGAAGAAGCTGTTTAGAGATCTGCATAAATAGATCAAAGTTAATGCACAGTAAAAGATGGATTCTGCACTGGTATCAATGGTGTGGCAAGACCTTTTTAAAAAAGGAACAAGATGCTGAAACCAAAAGAGAAAATGCTGGAAAATCTCAGCAGGTCTGGCAGCATCTGTAGGGAGAGAAAAGAGCTGATGTTTTGAGTCCAGACGACCCTTTGTCAAAAAGATGTGCTTGGGGTAACTTTTGGTACCTTGGAATGTCAGGTTTGCACAGATAGCAAATTCCCGGTCTCAGTTAGACCATCATAGATTGAACAGAGGGAATTAATGATGAGGAGGGATAATTGAATGGTAATACACCAAAGTTTGTTCTTGCAGATTTGTATCACGAACAGTAGCACACGCACACCTTGGATAGAATACTTAAATTGTGGAGGAAAACAAGGATATAGCTAGTTCAAGGGTATTTACATTTTTTCAGGCTCTTTTTCATATTCCTCCCTCAATACATTACAGCAAACATTGTTATCCGGCATTCTTATCAATTCTAACCAGAATTTCTGACATCCCCTTAATGTAAGTCGCCACGTTACAACTTAAAGCAACTTCAAAGTTATCCAGAACATGTACACTATTAGTTTTTACAGTAAGTACTGTTAGAAGATTATAGGTAAAAAAAATTCTTTACTTTGAGTACTTGCATTTTAATCCATGCTACAAATATTGCACAGTGTTCTGCTGGTAAATAGAACGCTTCACTAACCAGAATTGATGATTAACCGGCACTGCCCATTCCCCATGCATGCTGGATAATAAAGGCTTGACTGTAGTTTGATCACTTAAAGAGCAGAACTAGCCTTAATATCTGGACATCTGTGAATGTATGAAGTAATTTAAAGATGCGCATAGGAGAAAATAAACCTAAGCTTAGATATTTGTTTTTTTTTCTATTAAGCCATCTGATTTGGAGTTCAAATTTGAATGAGGATATAAGTATAAATGTCAAAAGAGTAAATATTTGATCATTTGAGCAACCGTTTACAATACAGCATTAGCTATATATGTACAGACTGATTTTGTCAATAAAATATAGAAACAAATTTAAACAGCAAAATGAGGCCACATGTCAACAAACAATTAGAATTATATTATAAATTATGAATTTTCTGCTCAAATCATTTATTGTTAGTAATGGTCCATTATGGTTCCTGCACGAGTTGACAGAGCTCACGGCAACAAGAGAGAGCAGGACTTCACTCAGAAAACAGTGGGAGCAATGGACTTAACAGCACAGCAACAGAGAGCATAACTTCACTCAGGACACAATGAGAGCAGTGGAGATAATGTGTAACCAGTTAGAACCAGTGTTTAAGATAGGGGGACATCACAAGGAAAAATAAGAACATAAGAACATAAGAACATAAGAAATAGGAGCAGGAGTAGGCCATCTGGCCCTTCGAGCCTGCCCCGCCATTCAATAAGATCATGGCTGATCTGTCGTGGCTCAGTTCCACTTTCCCGCCCTCTCCCCATAACCCTTAATCCCCTCTCTTATCAAAAACCCATCAACCCGCTTCTTAAAAATATTTAGCGAGGCAGCCTCCACCACTTCAACGGGCAGAGAATTCCAGAGATTCACCACCCTTTGAGTGAAGAAGTTCCTCCTCAACTCCGTTCTGAACCGCCCCCCCTTTATCTTGAGGCTGTGCCCCCTAGTCCTACTGTCTTTTTTGAGCGGGAAGAGTCTTTCCACCTCTATCCTATCCATCCCATTCATCATCTTATACGTCTCAATGAGATCTCCCCTCATTCTTCTAAACTCTAACGAGTACAAGCCTAGTTTATTCAGCCTCTCCTCATAGCTCAACCCCCTCAACTCCGGTATCAGCCTAGTAAACCTCCTCTGCACTCCCTCCAGGGCCAAAATATCCTTGCGCAGGTGCGGCGCCCAAAACTGCACACAGTACTCCAGCTGCGGCCTCACCAATGCCCTATACAGCTGCAGCAAGACCTCCCTACTTTTATATTCAATCCCCCTCGCTATGAAGGCCAGCATCCCATTCGCCTTCCTGACCACCTGCTGCACTTGCAGGCTGGGTTTTTGCGACTCAAAAAGGTAGATGATTCGCTGGTGAGTATTTCCTATTCATCTTACCTAAAGCTAGGGAAGTTACAAATCAGGGCCAGAAGAACACTTCATAAATAACAATAATATACAAATCGGAAGGACAAAAGGGAATTAATTAAAATGTAATAAAAAATTAATTAAAATATGATAAAGATGTTAGGACACATGATGTGCTGCAGCTGCAGAATGTGGGAGCTGATGGACATCAGTGCAATTCAAGACAAATACATCTGAAGTTGAAGAATCTTACCAAAAAAATTCCAAGTGCCGAACAAGCATGAATACAGGAGAAAATTGCACCCTTTTTTTGGCAAGCTCTCAGGCAGAACCTTATGGCACTTAGTACACAAAATGTGAATCGTGCCAGTAGCAGGAGTGGATGGAGTCTATTCACGCCAGAAAGCCAGCTACTCAAAGCTAGAGGGCACCATTGCACATGCAATGATTTCTTAGTGTTCTGCGCAAGTGCAGACAGTACACAGAGATCTCTCACTCCCCATCTCTCTAGATATTACCGTCCCACCTGATCACTGGCCTCCATCGTGCCCCCCTGCCCCAATCATACACAAGGCTGAACACACAAGCAATCCAGGGCAAGTAAAATCGTGAGTCTTTTGCTTCCTGTGTTGCAACAGGAAGAAAGAACATTTACGTTGACTGCAGCAGATACGGGGGTCCAGAAGGTAGACATGGAGGAGCCTCAGCCTTGAGCAGATTTGAGGTCCTTGAACCTCATTTGGACAAAAGCAGGGGCTACAGCGTGGATAAGCAAATTGACCATGATGCTGTAGTAAAGAAAGCCATGAACAGGAATGTAGTGATAGGAGAAGACAGTGTAGACAAATGGGGTAACAGTTCATTACATCAGAGAGAGAGTGTTGTCAACTGGTGTCAGGGTTCAGACATCTTCCCTGGGCTGGAGAGGAACTTGCAGTGGGAGGACAAGACAAAACAAGACAAGACAGTAAGTTAATAATAAGGGCAATGATAATCAGAGTATGGCAGGAAGGATCAAGCCATTCAATGCCAGCAGATAAAGTTTGAGGTTACAGATATAGTAAAAAGAACCAAGGACTTCATATCTAAATGAGTGGAGCATTCATGTCAGTTCAATCAAAAAAAGATGTATGATCTGATAACTATGAGAGAGACTTGGCTGCAGGATCAGAGAGGTTTGGATCTGAATATTCAAGAGTATGTGAAATTTAAGGAAAAGGAGTTGGGGTAGCTCTATTAATTTAGGATGATTTTAGCAGACTGGAGAGACTTGACCTTTGTTCTAAAGATGAAGATATAGAAGCAATTTTGGTAAGCAGAAACAAGAAGTCACATGTGAGAGTATTTTACAGGCCCCTTAACAGTAACTGCACTGTAAGGCAAGTGTATATGATTAAGTAAGTTTGGGGAGGGGGAACCTTGTGAGAAAGGTACGGCAGCAGTCATGGGTGATTTTGATCCACATTTAACTGGACACATCAGATTGTCAAAGAAAGTCTGGAGGATGAGTTTGAGTGTTTTTGGGGCAATTTCTTAGAGCAGCATGTCCTAGTCAAGCAGACTGCAGGCTATTCTAGACCTGGTAATGTACAATGAAGCAGGATTAACTCATGATCTCATTGTAAAGATACCCCTTGAAAGCAATGATCAGAACATGATTGAATTTTGCATTCAGTGTGAGGCAGAGATGATTGTGTCCAAGGCTAGTGCTTTGAACTTAAATAAAGGCAATTATAAGGGTATGATGACACAGCTAGCACAGATGAACTGGGAAATTGGGTTAAGGGGCAGAGATGCAGTTACATGCTTTTAAGGAGATTTTTTGTAAGGCTGAGCAAAGATTCATTCCAGTAAGGAAAGATAGACTCTACAGGAAGGATACACCATCCGCGCCTAGCTAAAAAAGTTAAAGATAATATCGTATCGAAAGAAAAAGCGTACAATTTTGCAGATTCATATCAGGCCAGAAGATTGGACAGCATATAAAAAGCAAAGAATGACTAAAAGAAGCAGGAGAAATTAATATTCGAGAAAAAGCCAGAAATACAAGAAGAGATAATAAGAAGTTCTTCAGATACTTAAAAAGGAAAAGAGTAACTAAAGTAAGTGAGGGTTCTCTAGAGGAGTCAAGGGAATTAACAACAGAAAATAAGGAAAAGGCAGGTGCGTTGCACAGATATTTTGTGCCTCTATTCATTGTGGAAGAGGCAAATAACATCCCAGAATTTTCTTGGACAAATTTTCTTGAAATATGTGGAATTCTTATCAAGAGAGTGGAGGAGGCAAGATCATTGGATATTCTTAGGGCAGAGTTAGATAGACTCTGGTTTGACAAGGGAGATGAAGGGTTATAAAGATTAGGCAGTGAAGTGGAGTTGAGTCCAAACTCAGATCAACCATGGTCTTATCAGGTGGAGAGCAGACTCAAGGGGACAAAAGGCCTATTTCTGCTCTTAATTCGTGCGTCCATTTGTAGATCTACATATTACTATTACATTCTTTAAAGGAATTAGATTTTTCAACCACTTGAAAGTAAAATTAAAGAAATTAATTTTGCAAGTTTGCACCAAACCATGTTCTCAATAAAACTGTGTCCTGACATTTACAGGGTCTTTATTCCAAGTGCAATGTAATTTTTCTGATAAAATCCTATTTCTTGTTCTGACACAATCCAAACTGTATCAGTGCAACTTTGCATTTCTTTGAGATGCATTGGGCACAATGAATTTTATATTATACGGTCACAAGTCAAAAGACAAGAGCTCCATAAAGCAATTAGAATATAGTGAAAAACAGCATTATTCATAAAAGCAGCATTAACATACAAACCTGCTAAACTGATTCAACTCCAGATAAATGTGATTGCAAAACATTGATGCATCCTCTGGATTTAAAAAAGGTTTTGATAATTGTTAATGTGGTTCAAATATACCTGAACATGAGTGTAATGCAGGCAGTCAAGGCCAGTGAACCTTGAATCTTGTTACCAATGTGGTTTTTTCAGAAAAGAGGACCATCATCATCTTAATTGACGTAGTGACCACTGGAATGTAAAGTGTAGTCAGACAGCAACAGAGATGTTGAAGGAACAGGTCTTGAAGCAATTACGTCTGGGCAAGTGTTCAGCCACAAAGCTGTAATCTCCTGTCCCCTTACCTTGCTCTTTCCTAAATTTACTCCTTGCTAATTCCTGGAGATTTATCTCTGTAGAACGTACCAATTTCTCTCCTGGCCCATTCATGTTAAGAGTCCTCCACTTTCCATATGAAAGTCCTAATGCACTGAACCTCAATTACGGTCATATTTTATAAGATTTTTAAATTTTAAAAAGTCCAACAAATTCCACTCAAATGTACCAATCTGCAGGTCAGTTAAATTTAAGTAGGCAAGAGAAAACTTATCACAACTGCCTTAATACATATTAGTCAGGAAATCAGGTGAACGATGATAGATAAGGAGAAATGTGCTAATAACACTGTGCATGCAGGATAACAAGAATTCAACAAAGCACGTTTGGCTTCTGACTTACTGCACATTGACTTTAGCTCTGTTCCCATTAGTAATTGCAAGCCATTTTTCCCATTAATAATGTGTATTACATTTACACCGAGAGCATATTTATAATTTTAACACTTGTACGAACATGGCATATACACAATATATGATGTGGATGCACCTTAAGTCAACATTTTAATTTCAGCAGCTTCAATCCCATTTCTTACACAATGTCATAATCTCACCAGGAGTTCTCATTCTAGCTGGTGCTTGAAAATATAGCAACAAGGTACACAAGTACTAATATGATTAATTAATTCCTACAATCTTTTGTCTTGAGATTTCTCAAAGCTTGGGTCATCTTATGACTTATATTTGCCAAATTTAAAAGACACTACAAAGTAATTTCATTTATTCTCGCAAGTACCATCAACTGCTTATTCTCATGTTCCAAGTATGTTTTAATATGCAAATTTAATCAACTATCGCCAATTCAAAATTCACAATCAAAATGTATGCACACAACAGTGCTACTCTTACTTAATGAGCATTCCTCACAATGAGCCGGTTAGGTTTTTACAATAATCAACAATGGTGTCATGGTCATTATTACTGAGGCTAGGGGCAGAATTTTACCAGCACTTCCCTCAGAGGCTCGTATGATTCCACCTGAGGCCCACAGCGAATGCCGTTCTGCGAGCCTTGCCCATCCCCAAAATCAGGGTGGGTATACCAGTAAAATTCCAGCCTAGTTTTCAATTCCATATTTATTAAGTAAAGTTAAATTCTACCAGCTGCAGCTTGCTAACCCAAAAAGGACCTATTTATTCCTACTCTCTTTCTGCTAGCTAACCAATCCTCTATCAATGCTGATATGTTACCCCCGCAGCATTAATTCTGATTTGAGGTAAGAACCTTTGATGTGGCATCTTATCAAGGCCTTTTTGAAATCCAAGTACACCACATCAACACTGGACAGCCGAGAATGGAAAGATAAAAGGGCGATGTCACGGAGATGGAGCGCAGAGTGATACAAAGGCCTATTCCATGACTCTTAACTCCTATGCCCTGTTTATTAGCTGCCCCCTATATCAAGTCAAAATAATCCATATGACACAAAGTTTCACTCAGTCGTCCATGCAAATCTCCACCTGGCTCCCGTTTCTCCGCAAGAATGATTTAAAAAATATATAGATTGGGCAGGATTTTCTGGCTGTGTTTTCCCCAAAACTGGAAAACCCCGCCTGAGGTCAACAGATATTTCCATGGTTCCCCCCTCCATTGTGAGTGGGACAGGAACATTCTCTCCATTCTCTTTTTCTGAATCTCTTTACAGTCTTGTAGAACTTTGCTGAGGTTGGAAAGATAGGAGAAACAGTTTAAACTTTGCACTCATTATAGCTCTGGAACTACTGTACACCTTCCACAATTTTAGTCATCTGCCCTAACTTTTCTTCAAGCTCTTGTTTGAGATCCAATCTCCCTCATGAATCCCTATTGGATAATTTGTTACACAAAATAAGTTGGTTTTGTAGACTATGTTGTATAATTCAGATGGTGGTGTCATCTACAATACATTCCTTTTGTTGAGTGGTCAGCTAAGATTACCTCCACTGCAACTGGAGTCTCCTTACATGGGATGGTTCAAGAATATGAATTCCGTATCAATAAGTTAGGCTACTCATCTACATCCACCTTCCTACCAGAAAGCTAACTGGCATGACCTGGGGAAGCCTGAGTTTATACTAATAACTATATATCCTGCACAATACAAACCTACAGCATTATATTATTAGCAACATGGCTTTTAAAAAATGATTGTGTTTTTTTTAAGAAGTCATTGTTACATTGAGCAAGGGAGACTGGATCTGACATTGTCTATTTGAGCTTTGAAAAAGCTTTACATAAAAAAAAATGCCTCTCACTAGGTTTATTAACAAGTTAGATTTAGAAATTGGCTTAAATCCCACAGCTAAAATTTTGTAAAATCAACAGAAGTTCAGCCTGGAAGCATGTAACTAACTAGTGGTTTCCCCCAGGGATCGATCCTGGGACTGTTATGGTTCACTGCGTAATCCTTGCTGTTCTGGATAGCAGAGTTGGGTAAATGGTAAATAAGTATACAAATGACAAAAATCCATACAACAGTTGAGAGAGTCAACTCTTGATCAGGTCAGAGATAGCATTAGATAGAAGTGTCTTTATAGATGAGACCTAGTCTACGTGATTGACTGGACTGGTCTTGATCTCCTGAGGGAGTCAGAGAGAGAGCGCGAGATCATGTCAGTGTGCAATATGCTCAATCAACAAGTCTTTTCCTGCTTGTCAGGTTTGTGTAATATGTATATACTAGATGCAGAATATGATGAAAATTGTGACAGCTTCTCACCCTTCAAGTGGAATAAAATAAGATTCATTCATAATTAGTAACAACGTTTAGGCCTGGTTTCAAATAAAAATCTGTCGTCATTGTAGTAGACACATCAAGCATCCCAAGATTATTGAAATAAATTCATGGGTAAAGGGGAGAGAGTAATTTAAACCAATTATCACTGGAGAAAAAGTACTAGGAAAAGTTATGGAGCTTAATTCCGAGGTTCTTAAAAGAAGTGGTAGGGGGATAGTGGATGCATTTGTTGTAAACTTACAAAATTCCTCTAGATTCATAAAAGATCTGATTGGATGGAAAACAACAATACTCAGTCAAAAGATGGAGACAGAAAGATGGAAATTACAGGCCAGTTAGCCTAACTTCTGTCTGAGGGAAAATATTGTTCAGGAAATAATAATGGGACAATAGGAAATCACAATACAATCAGGCAGAGTCAACATAGTTTTGTGAAAGGGAAATTATGTTTGATAAATTTACTGAAGTTCTTCTAGGGAATAACAGGCAGGGTGGATAAAGGGGAACCTGCAGATGTAGGAGGACAGACTCTATCAAAGGATATAGATAGGTTAAGTGAGTGGGCAAATATTGGGCAGATGGCATATCATGCGAGATTGGCGGGATGAGTAGAAGTGGAAACAGAATGGATAATGCAGTGGTACAGATGGATCTTCAAATTCTTGCTAATTTCTTGTCGTGCAAGGAAAAGTTAGTAAGTGATTAGGAAGGCAAATTGATTGGCCTTGATTGCAGGAGTGTGGAGTATAAAAAGTAGGAAATCTTCCAACAGCTGTTGAGGAGATTGATAACACTGTACCAAGAGTACTACTTACACTTTTGGCCTCCTTCCTTGAGTTGGGGCAGTTCAAAGAAAGTTGTCTTGGTTGACTGCTGGGGCAAAAAGCTTGTCTTACGAGGAAAGGTTAACTAGGTTGTGCCTATACTCATTGGAGCTAAGCAAAATGAGAGTGATCTTGTTTAATCATATGACACTGAGGGGGCTTGATAGATTAGATGCTGAATGCTTCCCCTTATGGGGTAAGCCAGAACTGGGGATGTGGCACAATTTAAAAATAAGTGTTCTCCCATTTCGGATGGAAATGAAGAGGAATTTCATCTTGCAGGAGCTTGGTGATCTTTGGAATTCTCTACTCCAAACAGCAGTGAAGATTAGGTCATTAAACATAGTCAAAGCTAAGTTAGACAGATTTTTGATCCACATGGGAGAAAATTGGAGTTAAGGTCACAGTCAGATCATCCACAATGTTATTGAATGGCAGAGCAGGCTTCAGGGGTCACATTGCCTACTGCTGTTCTTCTTTCTTATGTTCTCATCTTCAAGTGAATTCAAGAAAAGTTACCACATTTGGGGGGGGGGGGGGGGGGGGGGAGGGGGGGGAGGGGAAGGAGGAGGAGGAGGAGGAGGAGGAGGAGGAGGAGGAGGAGGAGGAGGAGGAGGAGGAGGAGGAGGAGGAGAGTAACACCTTCAAAAAAAAACCTCTGGTAAATCCCCTTAGGTCAAGAACTTAAAAATTCACTTTAACTGCAAAGTACAACATAGTTTAACAAACACAATACAGAGGGATCTGGCCATGTAGGTCCACAGTTTCCTTAAAGTGGCAAAGGTGACCAATATGATTAAGAAGGCATATGGCATGCTTGCCTTCATCAGTTGGGGCACTGAGTTTAAGGAAGATATGCGTGGAAAGTTTTTCAAGCAGAGAGTGGTGGGTGCTTAGATTGTGCTGCCCCAGGAGGCGGTGGAAGCAGGTGCATTAGCAACATTTAAAAGGCATCTGGATGGGTATATGAACAGGAAGAGAATAGAGGGATATGGACCGACTAAGGGCAGAAGATTTTTTAAGTTTAATTAGGGCGTCATGGTCAGCACAGGCTTGGCGGGCCGAACAGCCTGTTCCTGTGTTGTACTTTTCTTTATTCTTTGTACAACTCTAATCGTGTGCACCTTCAACCTAATAAAGTGACACAAGTTGGCCTGAATTCTCTGGTCATATGCATCCCGCACACCACTGCCAGCGAGGACAGAGAATTTGGTGCTCTCCAGTCAAATCTCCATTCACTACAGCAGAGCCAGATTAACCCACTGGCTTGGACGGCCAGAGAACCCCACTCAACGTTTTTGCTTACGTTTTTACCTGTCCAACAGGAAAGGTTTGGCAGGCGCACTCATTAAATGCTATTTAATGCTATCTGGTTTTCAGAAAAAAGTTCAATAGTTTTATGAGGGTTCACAAATACAGTACACACAAATAGACCACACACACACACACACACACACACACACTCTTCAATAAAGACACTTTTGCTTTGATGCAGGTCTTGAATAAGACAATGGTGTTTCGCTTCCAGGCACAAACCCATGTTTCACAAATGCTCACATCTTGGCTTTGGATTTGCTGCAGGAGAATAAAATGATGTGGAGATGCTGGTGTTGGACTGGGGTGGGCACAGCAAGAAGTATCACAACACCAAGTTAAAGTCCAACAGGTTTATTTGGTAGCACAAGCTGTCAGAGTGCTGCCCCTTCATCAGGTGAGTGGAGGATTTGGTTCATAAACAGGGCACATACAGACACAAACCGAAAAAACAAAACACTAGAAAATCTCAGCAGGTCTGGCAGCATCTGTAAAAAGAGAAAAGAGCTGACATTTTGAGTCCAGATGACCCTTTTTCAAAGCTAAAAGGCATAGAAAGTGAGAGATATTTATATTGCAGGGGGAGGGAATGAAAGATGGGAATGAAGTCATAGCCACAGAAACTTGGGGAAAAGACTGCTAATAGCTGGAAATGGGGAGGGGGGGGAATTGTGGAATGGGACAGAGGTAGAATATAGAGAAAGAGGAAACGGGGGGGAGAAAAGGTTAGGGAAGGGGGAAAAAAATGAGAGGAAGACAAATGAAGAACGACAATAAAGAAATAAAAAGGTACAGAACAGTAAAAAATTAAATAAAATAGAATGAAAACAAAAAGGGGGCTGAGGCGGGGTGGAGCAAATCATCTGAAGAAGTTGTTGAATTTGATATTGAGACCAGAAGGCTGTAAAGTGCCAAGCCTGGAAGATGAGATGTTGTTTCTCCAGTTTGCATTGAGATTCCATAACCCGCAGTAATTTGCTTTTATCAAATATAGACACAAGCTCAATTACAAGATAATGGTTGGAATGCAAGTCTTAACAGGTACAGACAATGCAAGTGGAGAGAGGGTTAAGCGCAGGTTAAAAAGAGGAATAAAATGGGAGGGTTTTTGATTCAAGTCTTAAAATGATTAAGGACATTACATCATTACTTCCACCTCTATGTTATTAATGCAGAATTTGAGGCAATCATTCAAACCAAGGTTGCGGAAAATTAGTTTTCACTGAGGCAAAATTTACTTTCCCTCAGAAGTTGATTAACCTGTGAGTCAGGGTTCCAAACGGTGATGGGTGAGAACTGACTTTGTGTGGTCCTTCTGTCTGGATACAAGATCATGGCAAAAAGGCAGGTAACATACTGGAATAAAATTAAACTTACCTGAGTCTCTTGGAACTTGTTTAGCTCTCCATAAAGAATTGAAGAGAAACTTCTGATACAGATTTTTGAATTGGATACAGGAGTGGCCTCTGTTTGTTTTGCCTCCACTAACACTTGCTGCCCTCCCCCCACCTGACATGAACACAGATCAGCAGAGACTGTCAAATCCTCTCTCTTCCACTCCATAACACACACACACACATCAAAAACTCCCTCCCCCATCAATACACACATACCTGCACATCTCTGTAACAGTGCTATCAACTGGTATCAATCTATTCATTGTTAGAGATAATGAAAAAATAACATTGCTTCCAGTGGATTTAGAGGTTTCCAGTTAAGGAAAGGTAATAAATTCTCCTTGGCCTAACTGGCCTATTTCCAAACATTGACAATAGTATTTGCACTGTGAAATAGTTGCTGCTCATAATTCGGAAACAACCATATCTGCACAAGTTTTTACATGCTCAGATATTTTAAGCTGAAAGAGTTGAAAAGTCATCCCACAATATAAAGCATGGTGGTTGTTACTGCAGCAGCTACTCCAATATTAATGCAATATACTAAGTATAAAGTACTTCAAGTATACGTAAAGCACTACCATGAAGTCAGGGTGTCAGGTAGCACTTCGTACACTCTTTAGGCACATGAGCTTTCTTTAGTTTCTTTTTAAAATCACAATCCTTAAATTTTCTTTGATGCTTCAAAGGAAGAGTAAAAAAAAATGCTACTTTTCAACAGAGACCGGCTAAAATTTTCGTTTTCTTTCAAAATTTCCATTCCATTACACAGGATAATCATTTAAACAGAGATGGACCAGAATGACCTGATCAACTCAACATAGTACTAAGGAATGGGCAAGTCTAGAATAGTTCTAAATTGGAACCACACTAAACTAAATGCATTCTATCATTTAGTTGCTTTACCCTTAAATATCTCATTTGAAACTTCCAAAAGTAGTAGTGCGGGAAAAAAGTCCGAAAGTCATGTTGGTTAGCTGCACTGACCGTGCCAAAATTCTCCCTCAGTGTACCCGAACAGGCATCGGAATTGGAGACTAGGGGATTTTCACAGTAACTTCATTGTAGTGTTAATGTAAATCTACTCATGACTAATAAACACACTTAAATAAACAATATTTTTTCTCTAGGACTAAAATTGTCAGAAAGGAAAGGTCTTTAAATCCATATGGTGATCAGTCAGAACTTTTCATGAATCCAAGACTCTATTTATATTTTGTTCATGGGTCATAGCAATATTTTGAGGTAATTTTTAGTTACGAGGAAGATTAATGTACTGTTTAAAATAAAGGATAAATGCAGCTAAAGTAGCTTGAAGGTTATGGGATTAATAGCTAAAAGTCGCCCACCCCCCCCACCCCCATAGTGGATCAGGAATCCCGCTGGAGGCGAGCATGAAATCAATTTACTAATGGGATGCAGATGAAGTACAAACCAGAAACCACCCCCCACCCCCATCAAGAAAATACACCAGTCCAGAACATGTTTGGACCAACGAGGAATGCAAAAGTCAGGCTGGGGCTGTCTCTGGAGTTCAGGAAGGAGACTGTCAGTGAGCCTGGAACATCACAGCAGTGGGGGAGTATACCTATCGGGTGGATGTTCCAGGTTCAGAATCTTTGAGAATGTGCATCTTCCAGCCACTGGTTGTCCCAGGGCACCCGTCTTTCTTTCTTCAAATGGGGCAGTGAAATTGGGTGTCTTTTAAATATGGTGCTCATGTATGACGGCAGGATGCATGCCATGAAGCCCGCCCCACCACAGATGATGACATAAAACCCTCACATGCATAATTAAATACGCAGGGGCCAGAAGATGTAGTGCGATTCCCTGTCAGTCTTTCACACTGGAAAGTACTCCCCAAGCCTGCCATTAAGCTTTGTTCCAAATTGGAGAATTCCCTGAGGTGTCTACACTATTTACAAAGAAATGTAACCCAGAAATTTGCTTTATTGGGGAAGTTAAAACTACAATTACATTAAAAGCATTCTGTGGGCTTGGAAGGTTGCTTCATCATGGAGAAGGGTAGAGTTTAAGGAAGTTCTAGGGTTTCAATATATCTGTGTGTTTGCTGAGGGAATGTATGTTCTGCAAGAGGGAAAAAGAGGCTGTACCAAAAAAAAGAGCTGCTGTTAGTAGACTCCAAGCAGAAAAAGGTAATGCTGTTAGCTGGCTCTGTGTAGTGGAGGTCAGGAGAAGACCCAAGAGCACTTGATAAGCTTGAACAGTTAGAGCTCAGGAGAAGTCCTGGGAACTGGGAAAATGACAGAAGGTCTCTGACTCCATGCAAGAAATAGTTGGGACTCAGAAGAAGCCCTGGGAGCCATTTGTAGCTTTGTGTGGCAAGGGAGATTGGAGCTTGGTGCAATCTGGGGTAGTGCTAGCCCGGTGAAGCTAGCCTGCTATTAAAGAATTGAAATTGCAACAATAAGTAGAGGCTGAATTGCAAACTTGAAAATCCAGGGGAATGGAATTTCATGACACAAGGTTGAAATCCTGGAAAGGGGTATAGTCATTTAGGCAGTCCAAACTGGGAGCGGCTTTGAAAAAAATTTGAAGGCTTGATTTTCAAAAGCAGAAAGTTTGGTATCCCTCATGAGGTAGACAGTTTCAACAAGACTGGTTGACTCACAGGTAGTCACTGATGTCCGAGTGGGTTGTTAAAAATTCTGTGGGATTTGCTAATTATTGAGCAGTGTGGTGTGCGTGGCCACAGCTTGTCCATTAGTTGACATGTACTTCATATTAACCCTGAATGTTGAGAGTATATATGATAGACATTTTTTGTTTTATTTTTTGATCTTGTTGGTTCAAATCCATGGAGTCTTGTGGCTTTATCACCTGAGCACGTATTCTGAATTTCAAACTTTGTCCACTTTAAACAAAATGTTATCAGTCCCTAGCTGGATCTGACCAAAAATTGGGAGTCTGGTCTAGAATAATAGAATCCTTACAGTGTGTAAGGGGGCCATTCAGCCCATTGAATCTGTAGTGACTCTCTGAAAGAGGTTCTTGCTGAGGTCCAGTGCTAACCACTGCTCCAGTGTGCTGCCCTAGATCCAGTCAAGGATCATAATTTTTACAGTTCACATAGTACTCATGCATATCCCCAGTGGGGTTCATCAAGAGCTAATTTACCAAACACCAGTGCTATAAAAGACCAACTTTGAAATGCATCATAAATTTAACCTTTTTAAATGAACTCAGAATGATAACTTAATAAAAGCAAAGCCAATAATGAAGGTGAAATCAGGCAAATTATCTTGCAGAATGCAAGCTGTAAGAAAAAAAACACAACAAAGCCACTCACTTCAACAAGCCTTATTAGGTCATCATTCCACCTGCTTGCCTTATCCTATATCATAAACATTTTTCTCACCAAAACATTAAACCAGTTTCCTCAAACCACTGCCATCTGCTTCAATGGCATTCCTAATAACATATTCAACAAGTTTATTAGCCCAAGTAAAAAGATCCATCCAATTCCCCTTTCACATCAACTTTCTAATGTTTAATAGATGTGATTTCCATGTTCACCCTCCATCATGGTCTTCGCTGTCAACACTACTGCACAGTCAAAATTCATTAGCTTCCTATTTTCTCTTTTTAATGCATAGCACTCCATCCAGTCCCTCAAACATTGTCCCCCGATCATATATTGAAAACACCCTCTGATCATATATTGAACATAAGAACATAAGAAATAGGAGCAGGAGTAGGCCATCTAGCCCTTCGAGCCTGCCCCGCCATTCAATAAGATCATGGCTGATCTGTTGTGGCTCAGTTCCACATTCCCGCCCTCTCCCCATAACCCTTAATCCCCTTGCCTATCAAAACCTATCGACCCGCGTCTTAAAAATATTTAGCGAGGCAGCCTCCACCACCTCAACGGGCAGAGAATTCCAGAGATTCACCACCCTTTGAGTGAAGAAGTTCCTCCTCAACTCCATTCTAAACCACCCCCCCTTTATCCTGAGGCTGTGCCCTCTAGTCCTACTGTCCTTTCTGAGCGGGAAGAGCCTCTCCACCTCTATCCTATCCATCCCATTCAACATCTTATATTGAGAACATCAACTACATTAAGACATGCACATGTAACATCAAGACGTGTACTTGCCAGAACCATTTGTTAAAAACACAACCACAAGCTGTTGGTTCCATTCATTAAGTTTAAAAGATGCAAAATTGTAGGTAGCAAGTGACCAAATTTCTGATGGGTCCTCCTGATCAGTGATATCATTATGCTTTGATGAAAATGATCTGGGTACACAGTTCAAAGTGTCGAGGATATTAAGACAAGTGAAAAAGGCAGCAATAATTTTATTCACCTGATGCCAAAATTTAGAAACACATTGCAATCTACAAAAATCTCCCATGGCAATAATAAAACCCTAACTGACATATGAACAGAAAGTGCTGAAAACTCAGCAGATCTAAAGTAAAAAAAAAAGTTTATTAGTTACAAGTAAGGTTTCCATTAACACTGCAATGAAGCTACTGTGAAATTCCCCTAGTCCTCATATTCCAGCACCTGTTCGGGTCAATGCACCTAACCAGCTTGTCTTTCAGACTGTGGGAGGAAACCAGAGCACCTAGAGGAAAACCACGCAGACACGGGGAGAACATGCAAACTCCACACAGACAGTGACCCAAGCCGGGAATCAAACCCAGGTCCCTGGCGCTGTGAGGCAGCAGTGTTAACCACTGGGCTACCATGTGTGATCGGGCAGCATATGTGGAGAGAGAAACAAAGTTGAGCTCCAAACAATAACTTTTGACTCAAAATGTTAGCACTGTTTCTCCACAGATGCTCAGACCTGCTGTCTCCAGTACTTTTGCTTTTATTTCTGATTTCCAGCATCCACAGTGTTTTGCTTTTAAACTCTAATTGACTTCAGGCTTGTACTTCTTTTATATTTTATGGCAATTAGACTTAGTGCTCTGAAGCAGCCAGATTAGGAGAAACATAGATCTGTCTAATGTAATATATGGAACTGGGTGGACCACTTTTCATTTAACATCAAGTAAAGTCACAGAAAGATATACTAGGGCATAACAAAATTATGAGAAGTGCTTAGCAGGATCAAAAAACATAGAAGCAACAAATCGCAACTAATCGCATAATTTACAAATTATCTTGGTTCTCACACATTTGAGGCTTATAATAAAGACTAAGAACATATCCCTTGGTAAAAAATCTTGACCATAGTCAAAGCCATCACAGTAAACCCAGAACATCAGAAGAAAATCATTCTTGCTTAACCTTTATTGTTTGAGATCAAAGCTGCTGCTCAGGAATACAAACATAGTTTATTAGAGTTTGGAGTTACCATTACTCAGTAGGCTTCTTGCTTCTAATTCCATGCTCTTATCTTTAAACCCAAACGTCTATATTTTAGCTGTAAAGGGTCAAGTCTCCAGCTGCGCTGAATGCTTGCTCTTAAACTAATCATCCTTTCCTCCCTTGTAGTAAGGAATAGCATGCTGACAAACCTCCCTTAGCTCCAGAAAATAGCACGGCAAGATTATGTTATCTCAGTAAAAATAGGTATTCAGTATGAACAGAACTGAAGACAAGTTGACTAATTAAACGATGAGACATGACGACTGCACACTCAAGTATATGTTCATTTTCTCAACACTTTCAGAAATTGCAGGACTTGATGTTAACTCTCAAATTATTCATCATTTTCAAAGCTCTAGCATGGCTGGAGTGATCAGCAGCATAGCTTTTAGCACTGGTGAACTTGCTATCTGGGCAGTCGACATCTGTTTCTGTGATCTAGAACACTTGTAAATCATGCTTGGCATGTATATTCCCAATTATGTTACTATATAGCTGTTGAACTATCTAATTTCCATTCAAACTACCCAATGCTGTGCTCCTTCAAAAGAATTAACTATCAGGCCATCAGTGTCATTGATATGTCTAGTTATTCTTCTGGTGACATAACATAGCTGAACTACATGGTATCTTTTATTTCAAATTAGTTCACGGAATGCGGCCAACAATAGTCAGGCCAGCATCTCCAACTTCAATTGGCCTTCAGCAGCCAAGGAATTTCCTCCTTGAACCTCTTCTTCCTTTGGCACACATCTTAAAGCCTATCTTGTTTGCCTAATCCTCCCTAATATTGCCTCATGTACCTAGGTGTCAAATTACATTTGATAACATCCTATAACATATTTTGGGATGTTCTATTATGGAAAAAGGCACTTTATAAATACAAGACTTTGTTGTTTTTGTTAAGAATCAATGGATTGGGACTGGAGTCACACCAACACAAAAATGAGGACTGACAGCAGGTTTCCTTCTCTAACAAACATTAGTGAACTAGCTAGGTTTAGCCAGCCCTGTGGTCAGTTTTATTACCAAATCTTTAATTTACAAACAGACACACCGAATTCAAATTTTCCAAATGATTTAGTAGGATTTGAACTTACATTCTCGGAAATATTTGCCCTCAAACTGGGAAATTGTTATCAAAGCAACAAAGATTTCAGACATTTCAAACAATCAATATGCCTGTAAATTACATGCAAGGATATCCTTAATCTCTTTGAACGGTTGTTCTTGGATCAACTTCTGCTGACTACAGTTACTTATTAACAAGTTTGACAACACAGCAGAACGGAAAACAGTATTAGGAATCCAGTAAAAATAACAAATTATGGATTACCATATTTCATAAGATATTAAATACAAAATTAAGTTTAAGAGTATTAGATTGATAAGAAAGTTGGCTTAAAACACATTTATTGGAGTACTACCTAAAATGAAAAGGGTGATTCAGTACAAAAGTCTTTTGAACTAATCTTATGGTGAAAGAAATAATTAAACAATTTCTATTTTGTCCATTTAAAACTATATTTTTGCGAGGGAACAAAACAGAAATCTGTGTACAAAAAAATCTTCACCAAACGGAGCTTGACACGGTGTTTGTATAGATTCTTAAGTTACAAAATATGCAATTGCTAAAATATGTTGCAGCATGCCAGCATACCTCAGTGTTCCAAATTACATCGTGCTGTTGTGGTGGCTCTATTCAATCTATTCAGTAAAAAAGATTGCCAATCTTACAGTGCAAGCTGCTATATAATTTATTGGCATCCTAAGCTATTGGTAAATTACTTTACCAATAATTCTGACCAACCCATTGCTCTCATATAATCAATACTGTCAAACAATTATGTGAAAAGGAAGACTTTCCAAATGATCTACAATGCAAAACGCATAATTATAAGGAGAACTTATTACAGATATACCACATTAATGAATTTTAATGCACCCTTTCACCAGTTAAGCATCTATTCACTGCAAAATTTGACGACTAAATGAATGAAGTGTATTAATACAGTTTGACCATGGCTATCCTGTGGCATTTTCATTCAATTTCCATAAAATCTACTTTATTTACTAGGTAGTTCCAAATCTTGTGACTTGGATAATTCTGCACTCAATCGCTCTTTTATTCCACTTTAACAATTCTACCTTTTGGAGCACCGCCTTTCTTTTGTGCAGTAACTTGCACTTGCTGTGTTTTACTCAGGGTCCCTTCACTTCCTGTCCTCTGCAGCTTTTCACCCAAGCTGACTGTCTTTGATCGGTGGCTGGAATCTTCTTTCCTTGCTGCAGATAGTTTAGACGCTGCGGTGACTGACGAAGGTCTGCCCAGTCGTGATGGCTTGGACATTTTTTTTCTCTGCCTTGTTCCTTTCTTTCCCTCCCTGCAATCTGCTCCGTACACAGATTTTACATCCAAAATCTCCTGCAGGCATCTGTTAGATGCAAACCATCAGTGTGGTGTGCATGGCTCAACTGAGCTGAAATGCAGTGCAACATCACTGATAGAAACAAAAAAGGCACTGTGTAATTTCACAGACAGTTTATCAGACCTGTGGAATGTGGATGTGTTGGGATGAAGCCGATGACTAGTCTGCTGTTGGTGGGTTTCACCACGTACCGGGAACAGATGCTCTGTCAGATAATATTAAACCCTCCAGCAAGTAGAGACTAGACACTGGGCAGCACCAAAGCATACCAGGAATTTCACCTTCACCGGCCTCCTCAGGTATGACAGGAAAAGTAAACCAGATGTAAAGTCAGAGAGCAATAGATCACCATTTATTGTGACAGTCCAGTTCTCACAATCGACCGCAAAGTTGTTCAAAGTATCTTTGGTTTTGCACTCCAGTTAGGGTCTACTCTATAATTATCTAATACTTGCATCTGTCAGCATTAACTTGTTGATGACTAGTTATATAATTGCTACTGAATGGGGCCATACTAGTCGTTCCAGATCTCCCAAAAAGGTTTATTCAAAAACAGTAGGCATTGAATTTTTAAGAAAAAAAATTTTGATTGATCATGCAATTATTTCCTTAATGATCCATTCCCACTGCACCACAAAAATCCCCTTGAAAAACCAAGTAGAAACAAGGAAGAAAGGATCAGGTAATCATGTTTAATCTGCTCAATGAAGGTAAAAACAAAAGCTGATTTCTAAACTTGTGGTACAAGGAGCACCAATTCATCAAAAGTAATGATTTATTGACGAAAGCCTGAAATTATGTACAACTACATAATATAGACTAAGGAGCATCATCTATTACTATGACAAAAGCTAACAGCGGCAAACACACGGAAGATGAAGGATTGTCCAAAACAGTCACAGTGACAAGGTCAGTTTCTTGGTAACGTATTTGAGTAAACTGCATTGCAAACAGTTGAAAAGCAAGATTATCACAATGCCTTTCCAGGTATCTTCAAAGTATATCTGGTTTCTAGCAGTCAATTTCTGCTTTTTAAAGTGACAGGACCCTACGTGCAAAATTAAGATTCTGTTATTCAAAATAGATGTTGAAAAACCTTTCAGTAAGAGAACGTTTTTTTTTTAAAATGTCAATGATCCCAATTTGCTCTTTAAAAAAGAAAAATCATTTAAATTTTTCTAAAATATAATTTTTAATACCAAATTGGCTGCATACCAATGAACTGTAGTAGTTTTGGTAATCCACAACACACTTGAAATCTTATTTTGGGGTGGGTTAATGGGAGGAGGGGAAGGGACAGAAAATAAACTAAGTCATGCAGCATGCTTTTGAACATATTGCAAATCTTAGAACTAAGGTTTACGATTAAATTTCATTTATTGGCATTAAAAATGCATCTATCTTAGTTGCTAGGAGGAAATACTGCTTAGGGGCACTGTGTGTAAGGCATATTCAACATCTGATAAAGAAAAGTTTTAAACTAGTGTTTACTTTTCAAAAATCATAACTGGAACAGGGGAAGAGAGAAAAAAAATACAAGCCACATATACACTCATTACATCAAAGAATACTTGCTTGTGAAATCTGACATTACCAAACTCATTCAAGTGAATTACTGCCTTAGTATACAGTGCCAGAAACTTGTTATCGTGCATTTAACAATCAGAATAGTATTTTTTAAATTGTTCTGAATGTCAAGTAAATGGTTTATAAATACTAATCCTTAAAGCTGGCCCTTTTAAACCTTCCCATGGTTATTTTCAAATATCGTTCCAGAGGAAGGTCACAGGGGCAATTGTGCCAAATGGAAAGTGATTGACTATTTATTTTTAAGAGCTACTGTTGCATAAAGATACAGAAACTAATTTATTTTGCGGTGGTAGGTTAGTGTTGGATCATGGATTGAGTGCGGGGGAATGTTCTTAAAAAGTCAATAATTTAAGTGAATTCCTTCTGACCAATATTTAACATTACATTTAATGGCTATTGCAAAAATATTCTACGAAGACTGTCATGTGTATATAGACTTAAGCCTATAAGGCAAAAGGTCCAGGCATGACTGAAGTTTTGACACCTGAAAATAGATTTCTCGTGAGTTTTGTGCATTAACTGCCTTTATTGTAACTTTAATGGGTTGTCAGGACTCTAACACTAAAGCAACCAATACATTGCAGGGGGCACATGAGGAATGCCTGACTACACATCAGCTATTTCTTCAGGGTTCAGGTGAGAACAAGTTTTAAAGATGTAAATGCAGATTAAGACCCTGTTCTTTTTGTTAAAGCAGGCAGGAGATTAGCACCTGCAAATTACAACAGTCCCCTTTAAAAATAAAAACTTTTGACACTTAGTGATCCAAACATTATTACAAGTATGCTCTTTTAGATAAAGCAAAAAAAAAATCTCCTAGTTCTTCAACTGCAAGTCAACAATGTTCATTAGACAATGACCAACAGGGTAAACTACCATGTTTTTCTTTCCAATTAAAACAAACATCTTCAATAATTATCACTCCTTATCCCACTGCTGTGCCTTATGGTCAGTAGCAGGAACCTTGTTAATGCAGACTTGATATGATTTGATTCATTATTGTCACCTGTGAAAAATATTGTTTCTTGCAAGCTATACAGGCAAACCACTATGATTTTTCCCAATTGAAGACACTTGTTTTAATCAATATCACTCTTCCTCCCTCAATGGTTTCATCAATGCCCCCCTTTGTCTTACGTCCATGACGAACTTGTTCGTATCTCCTTTGCTCCGACCTTCCGCTGGTGTTGTATTCTGCACCCCGCCCCCCCCCCACCTTCTCCCCCCTCTGCTTTCCAACTATGTTCTGAACATTTCTACCTTCCTTCAGTTCTGTAGAAGGATCATTTAGATCCAAAATGTTAACTCTGCTTCTCTCCAAAGATGCTGCCTGACCTGCTGAGTTTACTAAGCATTTCCTGTTTTTATTCTTACAAATCTCCATTAAGTTTTACCAACATGATGGCTTATTTTACCAAAATTGAGAATGCAAAAATGTGTTAATTCTGAAAGCAAATGGCAAGCAACTGTAAACAAAAAAAAAGGAATATTCACTGCTAACTAAAATCCGTCAATATCAGATTGAATAGCATTTCCCACTGGTGCTCAGATCAATTTCATATGCAAAATCAACCTATATTTTTGTTAGTCAAAACAAGGTGGACTTAGAAAAAGCACTTGGCATCCAGTAGCGTTTGATGGTGTAACATTTCCTGATAAATCACAATGCTAACTTACTTCAAATGTGAACGATAGCACCAACAACTAAACACAGAAAAAATAAACAATTTAAAGCATTTACAGTAATTCACCAATAAGTCAAACTTCTAATGCATGTGTAATGTTTTAATGCAGTTAATTTGGTTTAAAAAAAATCAAATAAACCTTTTAGACATGGCCCTTTTGGGTGAACTACAGAAACTAATTACAGGCATCTGCACAAATGGCATTCTCTTATGGAATGTACGGCATGAAGACTGAGGCTAGAATGAAATGGAAAAGTAATGAGATGTTCCACTCAAAATCTTCCTGTAGGCTACCAAGAGGGAAAAAAAAAACCCATGGGTTATGCTCCTTACAATAAGCCTTGTAGGTAGATTAATGGAAGGAAAAGCTTGCTTCATCCTCGTCAACCTAGCAAGAGTAATTGTACATACCAAGAATATATAACAAATTTAGGATCATTATGCTTCAGTAGAAGCTGACAAGTCACAAATCTACCCTTTTCTAACCAAAAGGAAAGAAGCTTATAACCAGAGAAAGCAAAACTGAAACTGTTTAAAGTCAAATGGATGAATTTAAAGCTTTTTGAAATACTATCACACACAATTATATTAAAAAAAATCAAATGCGATAACAAGCACCAAACCTAATTTATTCACCCAGGCTAAGAATGCTTTAATCTAATTAATTAAGATCCACAAATCATGAATCAACATTTGTACTGCTGCTTCCTAAATCTCTACTAATCTGCTGCTGTATCTACAGAGACAACTTGAAATAAAAAAAAGTTAACAAAAACTCACAATACTGTCTTACAAAGCTTCTCTGCCAGTGCAATGTATTTTTTTTTAAATCATGGATGGCATCAGAGTTGTTGTATCCCAAATGCCACCACATCTTTCAGAAGATCATCCAGTGCTGTTGAAGCATTTAATCTTTATTTCTTCGAATTGAGACTTCATGTTACCTGACACCGTCTAAGGTCAAGAGAGATCACAAAGGACGCGAGGTACCCTTTCTGTTGCTTGCAGAGATTGTACAAATACTACACCAATTGAAAACAGCTACTAGCAAGTAAAGGCTGTTTTTCTTCCTGCAACAAGTGTGGAGTAGCCGTCATTTGGCAGCGCCTGACATGATCTGTACAAGAAAGGCTCCTTAGATAAAACAGAAACAGAATGCTGCCATCCACTGAATCCACTACTCCTCTGTGGGGAGGAATAAGCTGAAGACAGTAAAATCACCAGGAAGAGAAACAAAAATACAGTTTAAATCAGATAATCTTACCTCTTCATTTTACTCCAAATGCAGTTCTGAACAACTATAAGATCAATAAAACAATGAAGCCATCCCCTCAGTTTGTCTTTGTCCTTTGCATTTTTCAACGTTTAATTAACTGTCAAGTTTTTGTGCTAAAATAATATCTATTCGTAATGGATTCAGCATTAACATCAAGCAATCCCAAGTCAGCCACAAGAAGTGTGTCTTAAGATTCAGCTCCTGATGCAACCTCTTTATTCCAGCCAGCTAATATTTCTGCAAGTCCCCTCTTCACCTTCCTGGGCTTGGTGGACAAATTCCATTTCAACCTCAACTTCAGTCTTTTAAATCTCCTATCCTTTGAAGACTAGAACAAGCAGCTCCAAATTAGTCCAAATCAAATGATCAAGGAGCAGCCTTTATGCACCAATTAGGAGTCAGCCTTTACAGTTGTCTGTGCAGTAGAAGGGCCTGGCATACACAGGGTTAATGCAGCACTGAGTACAGTATCACCTACACAGTGATCTAAAAAGGCAGTAGGCTAGAGCTAGTGTCAGTATGGTATCAGAGATGTATTAAAAGCTGGGATGGAGATAGTGCCATACCTGTGCTTTTACTGTATATTTTTACAAGTAGTTCACAAAGTTCAGAAGAGGCCCTTCAGCCTCTCAAGTCTGCACCTACACATGAGAACTACCTGATCTCCTACCTAATCCCATTTAACAGCACTTGGCCTCAAGGTCTTGCCAAGTGCTCATCCAGGTGCTTATTAAAGAATGATTTGGAGATGCCAACATTGGACTGATGTGGGCACAGCAAGAAGTTTCACAACACCAAGTTAAAGTCCAACAGGTTATTTGGTACCATGAGCTTTAGGAGCATTGCTCTTCTCAAGTTGACCCACTTGATGAAGGAACAGTGCTCCGAAAGCTCATGCTACCAAATAATCCGTTGGACTTTAATCTGGTGTTGTGAGACTTTTTACTTTTTAAAGTATGTGAGGCAATCCACTTCTACCACCCTCCAGGCAATGCGTTCCAACTGTTACCATCCTCTGCCCATTCTCATTAACAATGACACAGCAATTCATGAGAAAAGATCCACCCTGACTGCTTCTCTACCAAAAGGTCCAACAGGCTACTCATTGGACCTACACTCTACTAAGTTGATCTTTCTCTACACCCTAGCTATGACTGTAAAACCACATTCTGCACCATGTCCTTTCCTTCTCTATGAATGATATGTTTTGCTGTGTACTGTGTAAGAAATAATACTTTTCACTGTATACTAATACATGTGTCAATAACAAATCAAATCATTTTTGTTTCTTTCCATGCATGAGTTGGTGCAAATCACCAGATATGGGAAGAGGTCATGAAAAAAAAATGGGATTGGCAATATATAGAATCAGATATTTCTGAAGAGGCCTTTTAGTCCATCGAGCATGCACTGAAATGAGAGAAATACCTGACCTCCCACCTAACAGCAACGGTCTCCTCCTACTTTCACCAACTCTTACAAATGCATCATGGAAAGCATTTATTCTGATTGTATCTACAAAGGGTCATGAATGTAGCCCAATCCATCACACAAATCAGCCTCCCATCCATTGACTTTGTCTACACTTCCCTATGCCTCAGCAAAGCAGCCAGCATAATTAAGGACCCCAAGCACTCCATTCTCTCTTCCACCTTCTTACTTTGGGAAAAACATACAATAGTCTGAGGTCACGTACCAAAAACAGCTTCTTCCCTGCTGCTATCAGACTTTTGAATGGACTTACCTTGCATTAAGTTGATCTTTCTCTACACTCTAGCAATGATTGTAACACTCCATTCTGCACGCTCTCATTTCCTTCTCTGTGAACAATATGTTTTGTCTGTATAGCGTGCAAGAAACAATACTTTTCACTGTATTTAATACATGTAACAATAACAAAGCAAATCAAATATGTGTCCAGCATGAACTCTTCATCGCTAGCGCGGTTTTCCATCTTGTTAATTGTAACAAGGTGTCTTGGATGCACCCCGTCCTATGCATTGACATCTAATCGCCAGTGTGATGACCAGGCAGAGCGATGTGTATAACGGAAGCCACAGGGTGCACTGATTGCATGTGATCATTTCAAAACTAATCATCAAGGCCTATTCTCCTGGACGCTCCCAAGACATGTAGACCAGACAGCTCTCAATGTGTCAAACAGGCCATCATGAAGAAAATTCTCTCTCAAGGGGAAATTAGACAGTCGCCTGTATACAGTGAAAATGTACACCGCATTGAAGATGACTGGGCTACCTTCACAATACAGTCCACTTCTCATAAACATCAATATTAGTTCAATGCAAACGAGGTGATCCGGAAAAAAACTGGAGGAATAATATTGCCTCTGCAGAGATTACAACACTGACAAGTAATCATTATCCGGTTTCCTGCAGATGTTTCTGGCAATAGATTACCAATGGCAAGACATGTGCAGGACTGCCTACCGAAAAATCTGCAGGATTGTACAAGGCAAGATGAGAAAGAAGCAAGATACATGGCTGAATCAGAATATCGCAGGCAAATTCAGTCACATGCACACAGAAACACTGCTGGAGATTTGACGAAGGTCTGAAATCTGTCTGAGTCCAAATCTATTAGGTCATCACCAATCCTCAGTGCTAGCAGGTTGGAGCTGTTCATACAAAAATCCCAAATTCTAGAAAGGTGGGCAGAGAACTTTAACCATATCCATGATTAGCTTTCATCCATCAACAATGAAGTAATCACAGGCTGGAATCAATTGCTTTCTGGATAACACTCCCACACATTGTGTTTATTGTTTCAAACAATCAAACTCCTAGCCAGCAGCAAAGCTTCAGGAGCTGATGCTATCTAGCTGAGATTGACAAGGCCAAAGGTCAAAGGCTGGTCACAAAGTTCACTGAACACTTCTACTCAATGTAGGAGCAAAGAACCATCCTGCAAGAATCCAAAGACATACATGTCCACCTGTACGAGCAGAAAGGAACTCATCAATCTTGCGACAATCACAGAGGAATCTCACGCCATTCCATTGCTGGGAAAACCTTTGCCAGAATCCTTCCGAATAGCTTGGTGTAACATCTCAACCAGGATCTACTGCCAGAAAGTCAGCAAAGTTTCAGAAAGACAGTTCCAGCTGTAATGCCAAGACCAGAGCATAGGCTTCTACACCACGTCTGCTGACCAGACCAAGGCCTTTGTCATAGTCAAGAGGGCTTTTGGAAGATAATGGAGAAATTTGGCTGCCCTGATAATTCCATCACAATGGTTCAACTGTTCCATGATGGCAGGTTCACACATATCCTGGATGTCACTGAGTATTTGGACCAATTCTCATCATCAATGGAGTTAAATAGGGCTGCAAGATAGTATCAACCTTCTTCTGCATGGTTTCCTCTGCCTTGCTGTGATGTCTTTCACGATGGCGATCCTGGCATCAAAACCAGGCAAGTTAGGGAAGGGCAGCTGATCAATGTAAGATGAATCCAGGCAAAGACATACTTTGTCATTATCAGTTTGCTGATGACTGTTCATGTGCTGACAGTTCAGAGCTGTAGAATGGACTTGCTCTCCAATGCATGTGACAACTTCAGCACAAAGAAAACTCCTGCTTCAGGAAAGCCTCGTCTCACATCCAAGGTCTCAGTCCATGACTTGAACCCGCAGCAGACATTACATTCACTGATCTCAGCAGCATTCTTTCAAAAGCTATCGATATTGACAATGAGATTCATACAGGAGGTCTCTGCCCTCTGCTCCCACTAACTGTGGTGGGGTAGCAATGGAGTTCATTGTCACGTCTGGGGTAGGTGCCTGAATCATGCCCCAATGGATTTTTTAGGCCCATACAAGGTTAAACATGTAATTGTGTACCAGACAGCAGCAATATGAAGCTTTCATTTCCTACAACAGCTATTTTACAGCACCTCAGAACATTTACAAATTTGCTGCCTATTTATGGTGAACAATGTTTGCATCGTAGGCCCAGACACACTGGAAACAGTGTGGAGACTGTCTCAATCTTAGAGATATGGTGGCTTGTTTGCAATGTCACTGGATACGGTGGCTTGTTTGCAATGTCACTGGATTCAGCTAATGCTCTGGGAACACAGGTTAAAATCCCACCTTAGCAGCTTATGGAATTAAATTCAATTGATAACTCTGGAATTGAAATCTAGTCTCAGTAATGGTGACCACAAAGCTGTCACTGAGTGTCACAAAAACGCATCTAGTTCACTTTAGGGAAGGAAATCAGTCGCCCTTCCCTGCTCTGGCCTACATATGACTCCAGACTCTCAATGTATTGACTCTGAACTACCCTCTGAGCAAACCAAGGGCAATTAAGGCTGGGTAACAAATAATGACCTTGCCAGCATCAGAGCAAAATTTACCAATGAAAGTATTAAGCAAAGGATTCATGTCATGTAAAACCCTTACAACTGAAAGGAAAAAAATTGTTTAAATTGATTTGGAGCATAAATTCCTTATTGGTTACCCACTGTTACTATTATTTTAACTGTATTATATGAATTTTTTAAAAACTAGTTTTGATAGTAAATTCATAATTCCCTGTTTCTCGGAATTGACATTCAAACATGCCTAACTTACTCAGGGAAAACAGTTTAAAGATTATTCACACATATCAATAAATAAACAAACAAACAACCACACAGAGTGCATCCAGTTACGAGTTGAAATAAAAACAGAAGCTTAGTATCAATGCTATACTTACAAATAGGTCACTGCCTCCTCATTATGTACAACCGATAACACTCCATCAAAACAGAAAATAACAAGACATAATTAAGATTCAACAGCCTCTACCTTCTATTCACCTTCTGACAGTAAAAGATGCAAAACTAATTGCATTGCGTCACTGAAATACAAATTCGAGCAGTGAAAAAAATTCATCTGTGGGATTTAGAAACGCACTGGCAAGCTATGCATCTGTTGATGAGATCTTGATTATGACATGCAAACCAAGCTTGCTACCTCTGCTGATTTCAAACCCATCTGTGACTGAAAGCAGTAACAGCATGTGATGTCCTGCACAAAAAGTCACAATAAAGGCAGCACCAATTTAAAACATCAAATTCTTGAGATGTATCAAATTGTCTTTTGGACCCAAAATGTTGTTCTGCCATAATTTAACCTAGTAAGTATTCAAGGTAACAAGTTAACTGGCAATTTCTAGTGGTGTGCCTAGGTTTTAATTTGAATCAGATGCTGAGTCTAAGGGACCTCCTGTCTCCCAGCAATAGTGTAGTCAGCAGACAGAGTAAGCAGCCAATCAGATTGGAGCACACTCAGGAAGCAGGAAGTCAAATACATTGATTAGCCTGTACCTTTAATTTAGTTTTACAGAGAGTAAAATAAATGATTGGAATATACACATGGGATGAGGCAGAATCTGAAGTATCCAACCTTAATAACAATTTTATAAATATGCAACTAATCATTGAGAAATTTGGCAGTTCACAATTACAATAGTTTAAGAGCCAATGAGACTACTTAGCAGTAATCATGAAATCTGCCTGCCACAAAAGCTGAGTTACATCTCATTCAACAAGATGCAACTATTTCAAGGGCTTTGAATCGCAAGACCAATAGCATAAAAGTACATCTTGTCGGAGGGGATTGAAAGGGGACGGGATTGAAAGGGGGGGTGCAGCAACTTCAACAGCACATCCCACGGATAAACTATCACTGACAGTTGATTTCCGCACTTTGCTTTAAACATTTGGCCTCCAGAAGTTGTCAATTTGAGAGGTGTAATGGTAGTGAAAGCTGACAGTTTCATCAACATTACTATCACAAAATCTGGTCAAATAATATTTACAATAAACTGCAAACCTTCAGTTATTAAGTTACTCTAGTTCACTGGTAAGCTACTTTCAATAGCAATGAAGTAGTAATTCCATCAAGATCTTGATACTAAGATCGTGGTTAACGTGCACTTCTCAAGTCACATCATTAACATGGATTACCTGGTCATCATTTCAGTGTGACCACACTGTGCACACACTGCCTGCCATGTTTCCCCCTCTGACAAAAGGGATCAAACTTCAAATATGCTTCTTTGGTTACGAAGCACTTGAGCACATCTTGAGTTTGTGAAACGTTCAAGATAAGTACAAATTCCTACTTTCATCAACCATTTCCATGTTTTTTTTACTGCAGTTCCCAATGGTGAACTTCAGTATGTTACCAATGTGGGGAGATGAAGAGGGCAGTATATTAGAGCACCATATCATAGCGCCACATGATAAAACGCAATAGCTCTAATCTCCACTTTGGCGAGTCATCAGTTATAACCGCACGGAAAGTATTTACTCTTGTGCAAGTTTTGGTGATGGCATGAGGGCGGACAACTGCTCAGCCTGCTCTCTCAGCAGCTATATGTGAGCTCTGTAAGAGTAGAAAAAGGGAAGGGGAAGAGCAGCAAGGGGTTGACAAAAAAACAAAGTGCTGGAAAATCTCAGCAGGTCTAACAGCATCTGTGGAAACAGAATAGAGTCTGGATGACCTTCATCAGAACTGAAGGTTGACATACTTAGAAATAAATTATGCTGAATTACTCAGCTGATATGGAACTTTAAAATTAAATATGAGCAGAATTATCAGTAAGAAGATTGTGATGAATGACTGTGCAGTTTTAATGATACCTTTCCTTCCACAGTTGACACACACACCGGGTAGCACTGAAGAATAGAACTAAAAGTAAACATCAAAGAAAGACATCCTTAAAAGCCAGACAGGCGCAAAGAAGCAGTTTTCTACATGGCACACTGATAAATGCAACTCAAACATCACAATTCAAGTTCATCTGTTGAATCAGTCATTCAGAAATATTAACAAATGTTGAAGGTACCATTCGTGCCCATATGCAAATGTAACCTCAATAGATCGGTCAAACAGCTTACTGAACCTTCTTGCAGGAAGCTGAAATGTCATGGACATGCACCTTAAAAACTAAATTGATGTGAACTGTATTCTTGAATGTCAAGTAATTATTGTTGGAATGCTGATCAGCACATGCAAAAGATCTATTAGATGTTCACAAAGAACTGAAGTGAATATAAACACATGATTTAATTAAAACAAAGAAAATATTTGTTTCCAGCAGTCCTATTTGCAAGTTTCTATTCAACAATGATTCTAAATACACAGGCATTAAAATGGCAGTCTCTTAATGAAGTTTTGGCAAACTCTGCTCACTGGCCAGGGTCAAAAGCAGGCCACGCTTAAAATGCAGGCACAGGATGAGGGAAGTGGAGGAGGGGAAGGGGAAATCCATTCTTCCTGTCAGTAATTTTGGTGAAGTTGCTGCAAGTGTAAAATGATATTTCCTGTTCTGTATTTTTGCCAGCGTATTCACTGACAGGAGGAATTTTGCTGCTAATGACTTGACTGATCTCAAACTTTGAAGGAATGTGCTCTTTCCAGCATTCATAAGGGCAACTATGTTCTGGTCTCCTATCCTGTAATCTAGGTTGGTTTTATTTTTTTTTGGTCAGAGTATGTTTTGAAAACCAGTCAAGGTGATGAAGACTATAGAGTAGATTGGTCTCCAAAGAAGAACCAGATGTCACCCCTAAAACATAAAGCTGCATTGCTGTAAATAAACCAAGTTATCTTCTTTATTCAGGTGGGGAGTTGCAGCTATTAAAAACTTGCTCACTGGCACAGTATAATTATGCACGCATGTGTATCATATAGAATGGTTATAACACAGAAGAGGACCACTTGATCTTCAGACCCATGCCATCCCCCTGCAGCTCTGCAATTTTCTTTTCAGATTCTGGTGAAATACAGAGGAATTTAATGATGGCAATGTGGTTATGTAGTTACATGGACTGCTAAAAGGCATTTGAGAAAGTGCTACATAATAGCTTGCCAGCAAAGTTGAAGGCCGTGGAAGAAAAGGGACAGTGGCAGTGTGGTTACCAAGTTGGCTGAGCAACAGGAATCAAAAGGAGGTGGTTAAAAGCTGTTCCTCAAACTGGAATAAGCTATATCGTGGGGTTCCTCAGGGATCAGTATTAGAACCATTGCTTTCCTTGACCTATATTAATGACCTGGACTTGGGTGCACAGGGTACAATTTCAAAATTTGCAGATAACACAAAACTTGGCAGCGTTATGAACTGAAGATAGGTGACAGACTTCAAGAGGGCCAACAGGCTGGTGGAATGGACAACATTTGGCAGATCAAATTGAAAGTGAAGAAGTGTGAAGTGATACATCTTGATAGGCAGAATAAGGAAAGGCAACATAAAATAAAGGATACAGTTTTAAATAGGGTGCAGGAGCAGAGGGACCTGACCTGGGAGTATTTCTACACAGATCATTGAAGGCAACATGGCAGATTGAGAAAGCAGCTTTGTGGGCTTTCTAAAGAGGAGCATACTGTACAAATGGTGAAACTGTCAAAAAACAAATTTGAATGTGTTTAAGCAAATCAGAAAGATTAGCTTGCTAACCATCCCATGATTTTATTTCTACGGGACCAACAATTCTTTAAGCATCAGGGTGGTAGCAAGGGATGATATAGGAACCAAAGAGCAGAACATAGAATCATTGTGGGTGGAGATTAGGAACAGCAAAGGGAGGAAGACGCTGGTGGGTGTCGTCTATAGGCCCCCGAATAATGATCTGGAGGTGGGGCAGGCTGTTAACGCGCAAATAAGTGCGGCGTGCAGGAATGGAACGGCCGTAATAATGGGAGATTTCAATCTACATATCGATTGGTTGACCCATGTTGGACGCGGTGGGCTCGAGGAGGAGGAGTTCTTGGAATGCTGTCGGGATAGTTTCCTTGAACAGTGTGTGTTGGAGCCGACGAGGGAGCGAGCTATCTTGGATCTGGTATTATGTAATCAGCCGGGTAGAATTAGGGACCTTGTGGTGAAGGATCCTCTTGGGGAGAGTGATCATTGTATGGTGGAGTTTCTGGTGCAGATGGAGGAGGAGAAAGTGGGTTCCCGGACACGCGTCCTTTGTTTGAACAGAGGGGAGTACGGTAGGATGAGAGAAGAATTGGTGAATGTTGACTGGGGGAGCGCGTTGGAAGGTAGGTCTGCTGAGGAGCAGTGGAGGATCTTTAAGGAGATCTTTCTTGGTGCTCAGCGGAAATTTATTCCGATGGTTAAAAAGGACCGTAGGAGGAGAGGTAATAAGCCGTGGATAACGAAGGAGGTGAAGGAAAGTGTTAAATTAAAAGCGGAGGAATTTAGAGTAGCTAAGAGTAGTGGGCGAGAAGAGGATTGGGAGAGGTTTAAATGTCAACAAAGATTGACAAAGAAGTTGATAAAGAAGGGTAGGAGAAACTATGAAGCTGGGCTAGCACTTAATATAAAAAAGGATAGCAAGAGTTTTTATAAATATATAAAAAGGAAGAGGCTGGCTAGGGTGAACGTTGGACCCTTAGAGGATGAGAGGGGGGGACTTAGTGGTAGGGGATGGGGAAATGGCTGAGGTCTTGAATAACTTTTTTGTTTCGGTCTTCACGGAGGAAGACATGAATAATTTGCCGGGTGTTAGCGATGGAAAGGTGGTAGGACTGGAGGGTCTCAATGACATTGTTGTTACTAGAGAGGTGGTGCTCGACAGACTGGAGGGACTGATTGTGGACAAGTCCCCAGGACCGGATGGAATGCATCCGAGGGTTCTGAAAGAAATGGCGGAGGTGATAGTGGATGCCTTGGTGGTTATTTTCCAAACGTCGCTGGATTCCGGGGACATGCCGGAAGATTGGAAAGCGGCTAACGTTACGCCGTTGTTTAAGAAGGGTGCCAGGCAAAAGGCAGGGAATTATAGGCCGGTTAGTTTAACGTCTGTTGTAGGTAAAATGTTAGAATCCGTCATCAAGGAGGCAATAGCGAGGCATCTTGAGGGGAATTGCTTGATAGAGCAGACGCAGCACGGTTTCGTTAAGGAGAAGTCGTGTCTGACAAATTTACTGGAGTTCTATGAGGATGTGTCTAGGGCGGTGGGTAGAGGAGAGCCGGTGGATGTGGTCTTTCTTGATTTTCAGAAGGCGTTTGACAAGGTACCTCACAAGAGGTTACTGCAGAAGGTAAGGGGGCATGGAGTTGGGGGTAGGGTGTTAGCGTGGATAGAGGATTGGTTGTCAAATAGGAGGCAGAGAGTGGGGGTTAATGGGTGCTATTCAGATTGGCGGATGGTGACTAGTGGAGTGCCCCAGGGGTCGGTGCTGGGGCCTCAGCTATTTACCATTTATATAGATGATCTGGAGGAGGGAACCGAGTGTATGGTGTCGAAATTTGCTGATGACACCAAGATTGGGGGAATGGCAAATTGCGCGGAGGGTGTGGAGAGTCTGCAGAAGGATCTAGATAGGCTGGGCGAATGGGCCAGGAAATGGCAAATGGAATTTAATGTTGGCAAGTGCGAGGTGGTCCACTTTGGTAGGAATAATGGTACTAAGGACTATTTCTTACGTAGCGAAAAACTGCAGCAGGCGACAGTGCAGAGGGACCTCGGGGTCCTTGTGCATGAGTCGCAAAAACCCAGCCTGCAGGTGCAGCAGGTGGTCAGGAAGGCTAATGGGATGCTGGCCTTCATAGCGAGGGGGATTGAATATAAAAGTAGGGAGGTCTTGATGCGGCTGTATAGGGCATTGGTGAGGCCGCAGCTGGAGTACTGTGTGCAGTTTTGATCACCGTACTTACGCAAGGATATTTTGGCCTTGGAGGGAGTGCAGAGGAGGTTTACTAGGCTGATACCGGAGTTGAGGGGGTTGAGCTATGAGGAGAGGCTGAATAAACTAGGCTTGTACTCGTTAGAGTTTAGAAGAATGAGGGGAGATCTCATTGAGACATATAAGATGATGAATGGGATGGATAGGATAGAGGTGGAGAGAGTCTTCCCGCTCAGAAAGGACAGTAGGACTCGGGGGCACAGCCTCAAGATAAAGGGGGGGGGCGGTTTAGAATGGAGTTGAGGAAGAACTTCTTCACTCAAAGGGTGGTGAATCTCTGGAATTCTCTGCTTGTTGAGGTGGTGGAGGCTGCCTCGCTAAATATTTTTAAGACGCGGGTTGATGGGTTTTTGATAAGCGAGGGGATTTAGGGTTATGGGGAGAGGGCGGGAATGTGGAACTGAGCCACGACAGATCAGCCATGATCTTATTGAATGGCGGGGCAGGCTCGAAGGGCTAGATGGCCTACTCCTGCTCCTATTTCTTATGTTCTTATGTTATCAAACATTGCAACGATAGTCTTGTTTGTGGATTGAGCATATCTATAAATAGAATGGATCAGTGTATAAATACAAGATTCTTATATTGCACTGATTGTTGCTTCATTTAATATTTCACCAGTTCCATGATAAACTGGAGTGCTAAAATCTTAGTTTTTGAAGAGTGCTTCGGTTTCTTCAGAATTGATATCAGATACCCAATGCTCATTTCCAACAGATCTGTGTATCAAACTGTCCTCAACCAATATAATATCACTACTTTCCTGTGTTTAGTAGGCCTTGTGAACCATCCTTGTGATGTTAGGAAATGGAATAATGAACATGGGAATATCCTCTCTCTTTGGTCATCAGTAGACTGTTGGAATGAGACTGCACATCTGCTCCAATTGCTGCAGCGAAAGGTCAACCATTTACTTTGAAAGGTCATCATGAGATTGGCCTTTGGGTGACTTAATATTTCAAGATTGCATGAGGTACCTGGACATTAAATAATGAATCAAATAGTGTGCTTCATCCCTGCTGATACTATTTTCCAAGAGATTCTAGTATGTTTAGGCATAGGGTGGTAAGATTTTTAAAAACCAATGTCAAATTTGCACTGTCTTTCTGCTAGATTACCCCCTTCAGAGTAGACAGTTCTGAGTGATACAAGTGTCACCAACAAGGTACAACTACAGATATTCACAATGTGAACACACAAGGTAATACAAGACCAAATGCATCAATCAAAACTGCTGGGCTTATTGATTTTAATGTTAAAATTCAAGTAATTCAATCATGCTGCCTGCAAGGTGTACAGCAGAAACTTTCTAAACAAACAAATGAGAAAGTGTATTTTCCCTCTGCCTTCAACATAGTACAAGTGTCCCAAGGCAATTCAGAGAAACGTCAAACAGAATTTCAAAGAACCACAAGGACAGATTACCAGGAATTTCTTCAAAGAATGAAAAAGTGGAAGGAACTCCCATAGTTTTAGGCCCTTCGCAGCTGAAAATGCCAATGTGAGCAATTAAAAATCAGGGATGGTCAAGAGAGCATAGGAGGAACCTTGCAGCGTTGTAAAACTACAGGAGAATACAGAGAAGGAAGGAGACAGACTATTCATGACAAATACAAAAATACTTTTTAAAGCTCTAGGCAATTCCTTCAAAGATGAAGGGTTAAATTTTCTCTTACCAAACCACTGAATTGAGTTTAACTCATCTTCAAAACATCTGCATGCTTTCTCTTAGTTGAAAGCCAAGTATTACCAGGTCACTTCTGAAGCACACAGCAATAAACCTGATTCCACAGTAATAAACATGTCTATTGCCGAGGTGAAATCCTGTATTGCCACTGAATTTTCTCGTTCTCTCTCGCTCTCTCCAGGGTTGGTACCTGACCTTCGATGTCACCTTACAGCTTAATGGTGATGTTTATTTGCCACCATGAACTGCAGAGCCTAAGAAAAATCATCCTGTCAAGTGGCCATGATAGATTTACCTGCAGGTCCATTCAGAAATAACCAATTTAAAGCCAGCTCTGAACTGGAACTTTAGACTAGAAATCACAATGCTTCATCAGCTGCAAAATGTTGCAAGGGTGTGCGGTCAAAGTTTAGCCAAAGCATCAAGTCTGTGATGGATGTCAGATTGGCCATTTCAACGTCTTGTTTTTAAGCCAATAAATGAACCTTACCATTTGCATACACCTTTGTACACTGTCAGGAATCCAAATTTTCTCACAGACCTGCAGCTGTTTAGGGACTCAATCATTTGTCAACTTTGGCTGGTGCTGAATGAAATTTTCCTCTGTATTCTGATGAATGTTATGAGAATGGAAAAATAAATCAACATAGAAGGAGAAACAGCACAGATTGGTGCAGAATCCTAGTTTAATGCAGGAACTATAGGGATCATAGAATCCCTACAGAGCAGAAGGAGGCCATTTAGCCCATTGTGCCTGCACCGACAACAAATCTACCCAAGCCCTATTCCTGTAATCTCATGGGTTTAGCCTGCTAGTACCCCTCACACAAAGGGGCAATTTAGCATGGTCAGTCACCTAACCTGTACATCTTTGGACTGGAATGTATTATATGGAAGATGTTATAATCAGGAGGTCCTCAGAACCAGTTACAGGATTTATGTGATTTGCTACCTCTAGAGAGCATTAAGACTCAAAAGGAAGGGCCTTTGAGTTTGCACCTCTACTTGTTGAATACAGTCATCCTACACATTGGCAGACTAGTGAATGTCTTGTGCTAGGTGGGGTTCAGTCGAGCCAAAAGTGGGCCATGCTCAAGGATTAGGAAGTTTTGAAGGAACATCATATGGAACACAAGGCTTGAAGCTGACAAGTGGCAAGTGACATTTGCGTCACACAAATGCTAGGCAATGAGAAACACACTAACCACCGCCCCTTGACATTCAATGGTATTACCATCACTAAATCCCCCACTGTCAACATCCTTGGGGTTACCATTGACCAGAAACTCAACTGGATTTGCCACATAAACACAGTGGCTAAAAGTGCAGGTCGGAGGCTCAGAATACTGCAGCGAGTAACTCACCTCCTGATTCCTCAAAGCCTGTCCATTTACAAAGTACAAATCAGGAGCGTGATGGAATACTCCCCAGTTGCCTGGAATAGGTGTAGCTCCAACAACACTCAAGAAACTTGACACCATCTAGGACAAAGCAGCCCACTTGATTGGCACCACATACACAAAGATTCATTCCCTCCACCACTGATGCTCGGTAACAGCAGTGTGTAAGACCTACAAGGTGCACTGCAACAATTCACCGAATTGTTCACCTTCCAAAACCCATGACCATTTCCATCTAGAAGGCCAAGGGCAGCAGATACATGAGAACACCACCATCTGCAAGTTCCCCATCACAAGCTACTTACCATGCTGACTTGGAAACATATCACAGTTCCTTCACAGTAGCTAATTCTCTCCCTAACGGCACTGTGGGTCAACCCACAGGACGGCAGTGATTCAAGAAAGCAGCTCACCACCACCTCAAGGACAACAAGGGATGGACAATAAATGCTGGCCAGCCAGCAATGCCTATGTCCCACAAATGAATAAAAAAAGGCTTCCCCTGCATCTATTTCCTGCAACAGTGTAAGGAAAGGAGCATAGGAATGGGGCACAAAAGCCCTGAACACAAGAGCAAGTGTCACTCAGTGTTAATTTCCAAGTTCAGCTTTTAATGGTGTACAAGTCATTTGTGTGGAGATTTTTGTTAATGCTTGGGCTTCTTACAAAAAGAAAGCTGTCTGAGATTTCCTGCTTTTGAACGATGCCCTTGATGATCTAGATGTTTACAGAGCCCTGGCGGCGGAAAACAAAAACAATAATCGCTGTGCAATTGACTGGAATCAGTCAAAAGTATCACAAACTAAAATTTAAATGAGTTACAGAATTCATAGCAGAAATTTAACCAGGCAGAATACAACAGCTACATGGTAATCTAATTACACACACACACAAATGAAGCGTCCTTCAAACACAATCCACTGATTACTCAGCTTTCCTCCAGCCAAGTTTCACAGTTCTGAAGAAATCAGTCGACTAATCAATTAACAGTTACTAGTTGATGAATCGCCTCTTGTGGGCATAGCTGCAGTTGTTAATACATTGTTTGTTCTTTTTCCTGTTCAGCTTGAGACAAAGTAAAGATCTGCCTTTTCTTCAGTACACCTCCATAAAAACATCCACAGATAGCACATTAGTAAAATTCCAGGCTCATTCCATTGTTTTAGAGAAAGTTCATATATTATTTATTGCAACACACAAAATGCAATAATTCAGATGCTCAGGCAAACTTTTCAATACAAATGACATTCCAAATTTTGAATGCATTTAAATATGAATAATTCCATTCTTGCATTAATATGTTATACTTCAGCCCACCTGATTGAATCTAATCTGTCTTGCATGCAATTTCAAAATTTGTTTGCTTCATACTTAATTAATTTATCAATTGTTCAATCTTGCCACTCCAATTTTAAAGCTTTTAATCAACCTTTGATCAGAATAGATTTCTAGAAGAATGAAGACTGGTAATTTCTCAAACGTCACCTTCACAAGTATAATCACATTTTTAATCAACCATAAAGCCTGGAACTTTTCAACTATTTTCCTACTACTGGATTAAGCAGTCAGTGATCCAAAGAGAGACTGGTGCAGCACTAATTGATCTGCAGCTTCACTGGCCATGGCACATTATGGGTATATCCTGGCAGGATAAAATCATGAATGTGGCAGTCCCATGTGTGTCAACAGTCAAACTTGGGAACGTCCACAGGATGGAAGATGGTTGCATATCCAAGACTTTCCGTCTGGTGAGGTAGCTGTAGACACCCAAAATTCTATTTCAAGCAAGCTTGCAAGCACGACATGGAGCCCCTAAACATCAACAAAAAAATCAACACCCAATAGCTTCATGTGCAGTGCTTGTGACAGAACCTGCCTCTCAACGATGGGCATCATCAGTCATCGACGAAGGTATGACATAAGCAGGCACTCCATTTGTAATATATTTGTTTGCTGCATGTCCATCATATTTCATAGATGGAAGGATGCTGAATAGATGTTTGGATTAAGAACATAAGAAATAGGAGCAGGACTAGGCCATCTGGCCCCTCGAGCCAGATGGCCTACTACGGCATCAACCTAGTAATCAGCCTAGTAACCTGCAACAGAAGTTGTGACCCAGGCTACAATTCTGTAAGACTGCAAAATATAGTAAGTGCAGTAACAGCAATAAATGTGCAAGTTAACGAAGTTGAAAAATTAAGATCATATGATGGATAAGTATCATGAAATTGGTTTTCAGCAAGTCTAAAACAATGATCCTAAGTGTAAATATGATGCTGACAATTTATCTATTCAGCTCAAGACAATGGCTAGTGAGGGGAATGGAACTAGTGACAAGCGTGAAGCTTGGAGTGGGAACCTGACAATGGCTTTGGTCTTCTCAATGTTCAAGTGAAGGAAATAGCAAGTCAGCTAGGCATGGATTCTGGACAACACTTGAGAAAGATATTGATGAGAAAGGACTTGGTGCTATCAGCATACATCTGGTATGAGAAGTCATGCCTTCAGAGAATGTTACTGAAATGCAGCATTTAGATAAGAAACAGGGAGGGACCAAAATAGGTCACCGAGGAGCCCAGTTGAAGAAGATGGGGTTGGAAGAGAAACTACTGTAGAAGATTTTCTGGCTTCATCTGCATAAGTAAGAATATAACTAGGTCTGGGCATTTGCACACAAACAGACATGGAGCAGAAAAGTTGGAGCAATAGAAGAGGAATCTTTGAAGGTAACTTAAAATACCCCCAGTCAGTCTAACCTGCCAGAATTCCAGTTCTATATAAAGCAATTGACATTTACTAATCTGATACTATAGTGAACATGTCCAAGCATTGTGTTTTTTTCAACTAAACAAAAGTTTAGCGGCCAACCATTCTTTGGTCAGGGCATTGCTCTGGGGAATGAACCAATCAGGATCAACTTGCCTGATTTGAATTTAAACAAGTGTCAGTTAACTGCATTCTCCATGGCAACCCCTTTACCAATCCACACTCTCTGCTCATGTAACATAATTTGTTGTTCTCTTGTCAATTGATAATTCTGCCAAAGTCCTGATGAGTGCAAGACAAAAAGTTTTAACAGCATGTCTCTTTTTTCAGCAATTCTAAGGTGAATATTATTGGCATATTAAAACCAAGGCAAAACTACAAAATTTGAAAGGAGTTTAGATCAAAGAATTCTAGATAATTTATTTCGGGGCATTACACAATATATACATTCCATTCAAAGACACTAAACAGTAATATTGTTGAGCCACCAACTACTATATTCGGGACTTCTCTGTTGACAGAACAAAATGTGACTTTTTGCATGGTTGAACTTACATTCAGGGTTTTATTCTAGATATTATTCTTTGGTTCAATTTCTCATTAGTCTTATAGGCAAGCCCCTTCAACCAGACTGTCCAAGTACCTATCAAATAGTTATATAATTAACAACAACGTCCAACATAAACCCTTACTTTATACTTAGGCTGCATACCACATACCCTCATGCAATCTTCTTCTACTTCAGAAGATGGTAGAGTAAACACTTAACTAGCCTGTAATTTAGGATAGATGCTGCTAAAAAAATTGGTAATCACAAGTTATAGAATGAGTGACCATGTGAGAATGTGATGACGTGGCTACATAAGACTTCACATGATGGGAACTATCCCAGAATCTTGGCCAGAGTATCAGTACTGCAAGTAGCTGCTGAGCTTAGGAATAAACTACCTTTGTTGGATGTCCTTGATGTCGGTGATTTGAGGAACGCACAACATTCTACACAACTGGACGGAGGCAAGTGATACACTTAGTTATACAGAGTTACAGGTTTAGATGGACCTTCTCTAGAGACTGATGATGTTCTGCTAGGTGAAATAAGCATTTTCAGGATACTAAGAACATAAGAACATAAGAAATAGGAGCAGGAGTAGGCCATCTAGCCCTTTGAGCCTGCCCCGCCATTCAATAAGATCATGGCTGATCTGTCGTGGCTCAGTTCCACATTCCCGCCCTCTCCCCATAACCCTTAATCCCCTCTCTTATCAAAAACCCATCAACCCGCGTCTTAAAAATATTTAGCGAGGCAGCCTCCACCACCTCAACGGGCAGAGAATTCCACAGATTCACCACCCTTTGAGTGAAGAAGTTCCTCCTCAACTCCGTTCTAAACCGCACCCCCTTTATCTTGAGGCTGTGCCCCCTAGTCCTACTGTCCTTTCTGAGCGGGAAGACTCTCTCCACCTCTATCCTATCCATCCCATTCATCATCTTATATGTCTCAATGAGATCTCCCCTCATTCTTCTAAACTCTAACGAGTACAAGCCTAGTTTATTCAGCCTCTCCTCATAGCTCAACCCCCTCAACTCCGGTATCAGCCTAGTAAACCTCCTCTGCACTCCCTCCAAGGCCAAAATATCCTTGCGTAAGTACGGCGACCAAAACTGCACATAGTACTCCAGCTGCGGCCTCACCAATGCCCTACACAGCCGCAGCAAGACCTCCCTACTTTTATATTCAATCCCCCTCGCGATGAAGGCCAGCATCCCATTCGCCTTCCTGACCACCTGCTGCACCTGCAGGCTGGGTTTTTGCGACTCATGCACAAGGACCCCAAGGTCCCTCTGCACTGTCGCCTGCTGCAGTTTTTCACCACGTAAGTAATAGTCCTTCCTACCATTATTCCTACCAAAGTGGACCACCTCGCACTTGCCAACATTAAATTCCATTTGCCATTTCCTGGCCCATTCGCCCAGCCTATCTAGATCCTTCTGCAGACTCTCCACACCCTCCACGCAATTTGCCGTTCCACCAATCTTGGTGTCATCAGCAAATTTCGACACCATACACTCGGTTCCCTCCTCCAGATCATCTATATAAATGGTAAATAGCTGAGGCCCCAGCACCGACCCCTGGGGCACTCCACTAGTCACCAACCGCCAATCTGAATAGCACCCATTAACTCCCACTCTCTGCCTCCTATTTGACAACCAATCCTCTATCCACGCTAACACCCTACACTCAACTCCATGCCCCTTTACCTTCTGCAATAACCTCTTGTGAGGTACCTTGTCAAACGCCTTCTGAAAATCAAGAAATACCACATCCACCAGCTCTCCTCTATCCACCACTACTTTTCAGAATTCACATTCTGTGATGACCAGGTAGCATTGTTCAACAAAATGCAGAGATACAGGATACAAGACTCCAAGAAAATCAGTATTCAGAGAAATCAGAAAGTTGACCTGGATTTTTTTTTCATTTTAAGATCATGTGCAGGCAAACCTTCCTTTTTGCAAATTGAACAATACTTCAATCAGAGTTTGGAATTAATACACCCAATTTTTCAAGTGAAATTCTTTTGCTCCCCAAATAGAATAACCTAATGGTATACACTTGTTTCATGTTTTGAAATATTTGAAATGTAAACTTTTGATACTTGAACCAGCTTTGTATTTTCATGTTTACTTAATTATCTCATGATCAGTCCTAAGTGGCCTGATTTCTGCTGTGCTCAAACAATTCTGTTCTAAATTCATTCTTGTTGACTTGTATGAACACTGTTGCCCACAAGGTCATGTTCTACTGAACTAATTCAGACTGGTTTTCCCTGCAGACATGAGCAGAATGACCAACATGACCTCAATACGCCTCAGCGATCACAGAAAAAGAGGCAAAGGAATTCAGTGAAACCAATAAACAAATCTACCTTTTAAAAAAAAGAATGACTTCATAAGGTTGTGTTTTCCTTTTAAATGTTTCATGTACAGACTAATAAATCTGCCTGATAAGAATGATCTCATACTTAGTCCTTTGTACTTTCGAGTGCAGACGTGGAATAAATTCAGAGCAACCAGCAGATTTTTTACCTGCACAGAACAAGTTGTAGATCCCCATCGGAGATGCAGCTCCATCTAGTGTAATAAGTAAACAGTCTTCAGTGATAAAAGCAGTTGACTTTTAGCATTGCCCTCTCTAGACAGTGCATTGAATTATCAGCAAACTCAAACATCTCATAGAAGCTTCCAGACGTTGCATTTTAAACTGACTAAAGCCAATACAACTAAATTAAGGCCAATTTTAATTCTGGAAAAAGGCAGGTTGGGAGAAAGGAACAAGAGTTAACATTTCAGGTCAATCACTTTTCATCAGAGACCTGGAACGTTCTCTTGTTTCCCTCTGCAGAGATGCTGCCTGACCTGCTGAGTATTTCTAACATTTAGTTTCGTTTCAATATTTCAACATCCGCAGTACAGTTCTGTCATACTTAAAATCAGAATTGTCTCTGGTGAAATTAAAGTTCCAAATACAGGCTGAAAGAAATCAAGAATTCTGTCAATGTTTAAATGAAAATATTTTCCAAAATACCATCGAGGCAAGTGGTTCGACTGAGCTGGTGGCAGAAGATTTCATATTCAAGTTGATTGTTGAGCGAAAGAATGTTAAAAGTTTTTGTTCCAGTAAGAATTCAGTTCAGGAATAACTAAAATTAAATTTAATTTAAGTTTACATCAATTTATAAACATAAGTTCTCCCACAATATCGACTGAAGATGATGGATGCAGTAGATCATTACCCTCTGGTTACCACCTTGAAAATTATATCCCCCTCACCCACAAACTTAGCCAATATAATTAGAGACACAATAGTTTGGATACAATGTGTGATCTCTAAATTTAAAGTGCAACTCTTTTAAGGCATTTTAGATGGAGATTTGACTAAACATGAACATTAGTGAGGTGCAGACTATGCTGCTCAGCTGGTGATGGTTATGACAGGGAAAGCTCTTTTTACACATATAAATGCAACAATCACATTTATAATTTGAGTCCAAAAGTATAATTAAGGTTACACGTGTGGAGCTTTGAATCTCAGCAGTTAGAACTTAAAGGACTTTCTATACCAAGTTGGCACAAATTATGCAAAAGCAGGTGAAATTAGTTGTACTACATTTTTGTACCATAAATATTTCAAAATTACCAGGGATTGCTAAAAGCAGTGCAGTTCGATGATTTTTCTCCTTGATGAAAATAAACTGACATAACATTGGCAGCAGGTAGCAAATACAAGCCTGGTATGTGAATTCATAGCTTAGAAGTCTAGAATCCCTACAATGCAGGAGGAGGCCATAAGAAATAGGAGCAGGAGTAGGCCATCAAGCCCTTCGAGCCTGCCCCGCCATTCAATAAGATCATGGCTGATCTGTCATGGCTCAGTTCCACATTCCCGCCCTCTCCCCATAACTCTTAATTTCCTCGCTTATCAAAAACCCATCAACCCGCATCTTAAAAATATTTAGCAAGGCAGCCTCCAACACTTTAACGGGCAGAGAATTCCACAGATTCACCACCCTTTGAGTGAAGAAGTTCCTCCTCAACTCCGTTCTAAACCGCACCCCCTTTATCTTGAGGCTGTGCCCCCTAGTCCTACTGTCCTTTGAGTGGGAAGAGTCTCTCCACCTCTACCGTATCCATCCCATTCATCATCTTATATGTCTCAATGAGATCTCCCCTCATTCTTCTAAACTCTAACGAGTACAAGCCTAGTTTATTCAGCCTCTCCTCATAGCTCAACCCCCTCAACTCCGGTATCAGCCTAGTAAACCTCCTCTGCACTCCCTCCAAGGCCAAAATATCCTTGCGTAAGTGCGGCAACCAAAACTGCACACAGTACTCCAGCTGCGGCCTCACCAATGCCCTATACAGCTGCAAGGCCTCCCTACTTTTATATTCAATCCCCCTTGCTATGAAGGCCAGCATCCCATTCGCCTTCCTGACCACCTGCTGCACCTGCAAGCTGGGTTTTTGCGACTCATGCACAAGGGCCCCGAGGTCCCTCTGCACCATCACCTGCTGCAGTTTTTCACCACGTAAGTAATAGTCCTTCCTACCATTATTCCTACCAAAGTGGACCACTTCGCACTTGCCAACATTAAATTCCATTTGCCATTCAGCCCATTGAGTTTGCATTGGCTGTCTGAAAGAGCATCTTACCCAGGCCCAGCCTCATTCCCGTAGGCCATACAATTACCATGGCTAATCCACCTAACCTGCACATCTTTGGACTGTGGGAGGAAACCAGAGCAACCAGAGGAAACTCTCACAGGCACATGGAGAACATGTGAACTCCAGTGTCATCCAAGACCAAATCAAACCTGGGTCCCTGGTGCTGATCACTCTGCCACCGTGCTTCTTAATGCTGAGGATGCTAGAAATCTGAAATCAAAACAGAAAATGGTGGAAGTACTGTGCAGATCAGGCAGCATCTATGGAGAGAGAAACAAAAACTATGAGGTAGCTAAATGTGGAAGCCAATTTTGTTTCTATTTTGTGCTTCGTATGCCCTTTCAAATATATTGGAAATACAAGTTGTCTGTTGATAGAACTTAGGTCAGAAAACATCCTGAAAGTCGCCAAGGTTCTTGCCAAATTAAATCTGTCTGTGGGGAAAAAAATTGATACTTAAGCTGAGGAAATCAGCTAACAAAATTCCACTGAAGCTTGGCAAGCTCAAGGTCATCTAAATGCTGAAAATTTACTACATGGTTGCTCTTGATAATGAACATTATCTCAGGTCCTGCTTCTAAACGTTGCACAGAAATCAGGAATGTGATTTATTTTTAAAGTATGGTGCAGTTGTCCACTCACGGTGTCATAATTTTGACTTTAGAAAGCAAGTTAAGTTTTTTTTTGATCATGGTTGGGAGACGATGAAGACTCTAGTATCCATTAACTACCTTGTTCAATCGTTTGAGACGGAAAGCAACAGATCATGCAACGAGGTCAACATCCATGTGGATTAATGTTTGATTTGTGATAATTGAGAGTTGTTTCACTCTTCCAAGTCAGTAGTGTTACCAAGCACAGAATTCTATCTTTCAATTTTGTAGACCAGAAATTCCTTTAGTACCAACAAATGCCCACTCTATATACTCACTAAATATCTCTGAAAAGTATGAGATGAAACACAAAATAATAGAGAAAGAGAGATTCAAAAGTGGTAAGTTTGTTCAGCAAGTCATTGGGAGGTTAACATTTTAAAAGGCCAAACAAAGCAGCAACTGTTTTGGTCTTCTGCCAATTGATTTAACTTTATTCAATATTCTGAAATGAGAAGGGGCTAGAGTCTGCACAGCAATGGCTGTAGCATTTGATGATGCACTATTTTACACCAACAAGTGTTTCCAGGTAACAGAATGAGCCAATTCTACTGTGGTGAGGCAGTGACCCTCAGATTTCCACTCCATTCTTTTTTACTCAGCTTTGTCAGGAGCAGCACATTTCTTGTCCAGACTTCCAACCCAGGCTTGCTGATAAATGTGAAGCATTGCTGCTCCGAGAGACCTTAACTACAGTGCAGGATCATCAGGGCAAGTGAGGCCATGGCCTCTTTATAGCACTAGCTGCCGTAAACTGGTAAGTTTAAATATATGAGCTGCTTTGACAGCAGAGAAGATAAGTGTGTGAGGTAAGTGTGTAGGATAGATCAGCACATTGGGTGGTGGAGGGGCAATTCCTATTCAGAGTTTTCCTGGGGGACTTGAGGGGCGTCTTTCATTGCACCTTCCAGAGTACCTTCAGGGAATGGAAGCTCTGGGCCACTGTCCGATTCCGCTGCTAGGGTGCGGATGTGTTTAATGTAAATCTGACCCTTTCATGCCATAAAGTCTATTTTTAAAGCATGAGCTTATTAAACAAAACATCAATTAGCACTTAACTTCAGTTGGTGAGGGAGATCTGCAAACTGGGAGGAGCATTATAGAATTACCATTTTTAAAAACAAAACATTTTGGGTATAGGGGGTTCTCAACCATTTTGAGTGCCCTTTCACACACAAAAATACCACAACTCAAGTTTATTTTCCCTGTATAAGGATTTGTACAATTTTAAAAGAAGAACATTGTTTGACAATATATGTTCCATGTTTGGAAATTCAATGTATTTAACAAGGCCAGCATTTGTTGCCCATCCCCAAAAGGCTATGGGAAGAAGGGGACACTGGTGTAGACATGAGGGGCCAAAAAAAAATCTCCTCCTATGCTATAACCATTCTGCGATTCTCTGAAAGTATAGTGGAGCTATTTCAACCAGAGCAAGATTAATTACAAAGGCAGAAAAAAATTGTTGCAAGTGCACAATAAATTCCAGTGTTGCATACATTTTAATTAATTCGTCAGCTTCAAAACAATAAAATCTACAAAACAATAATATATTCCTTCATTTAGTTCTGTTGAACTAAATGTTCGACAAGGACTGAAGAATATTGAGTTGGAGGTGTAAATAAAAAAACATGCTATTAACCTTGTAAAATTAAGGAAATGTGAAATACTTGCATTTCAGTTTTATTTCTATTGGCAAAGGAGATACATCTCAACTGCAATGTGTAATCTGCACATGACATTTTTAAAAAATAGGTGTGGACCATTTACTCATCGAGCAAGCTCTGCCACAAATACCATCCAGTGAATCTTTGAAACCTTTCAAATTGGGCAAAGACAGTGATGTAATTATAGAATCCCTACAGTTTAGAAGAAGGGCATTAGACCCATTGAGCCTGCACTGACAACAATCCCACCCAAGCCCTATCACCATAACCCCACATATTTATCCTGCTAGGCTCCACTAAAGGGCAATTTAGCATAGCCAATCAATACAAACCTGCACTTCTTTTGACCACGGGAGAAACCTGGAGTACCCAGAGGAAACCCATGCAGACACAGAGAGAATGTGCAGACTCCACACAAACAATGACCAGAATTGAACCCAGATCGCTGGTGCTGTAAAGCAGCAGTGCTAACCATTGTGCCACCATTCCACAATGGCAATGTCACACAATTAGTAATCCTGAGGCCCAGGCTTATTCATCGGGATTAATGGGCTCAAATCCCACCACGACAGCTGATGGAATTTAAATTCAATTAATAAACCTGGAATACAAAGGTTGTCTCAGTAATGGTGATAATGACAATAGTCATTGATTACAACTATCATTAATTTTTGTAAAAGACCCATCTGGTTCAGTAAAATGCTTTAGGGAGGGGAAAGACATCTGGCCTAGTTGTGATTTCCAGCCCCATGGCAATGTGGTTGACTCTACCTGCCCTCTGAAATGGCCTAGCAAACCACTCAGTTCAAGGGCAATTGGAGATGGGCAACAAATGCTAGCCTTGCCAGGAAAGAATAAAGAAAGGAGGGATTGAGTTTAGGAGTCAATCGAGGGATTGAGTTTAGGAGTCGGGAGGTAATGCTGCAACTTTATAAGACCCTTGTCAGGCCTCATTTGGAGTACTGTGCGCAGTTCTGGTCGCCTCACTATAGGAAAGACGTAGAAGCTATTGAAAGGGTACAGAGGAGATTTACAAGGATGTTGCCTGGACTGGGAGGCATGCCTTTGAAGTTAGGTTGAGGGAGCTGGGTCTCTTTTCCCTGGAGAGACGAAGGTTGAGAGGCGACCTGATAGAGGTTTATAAAATGTTGAGAGGAATGGATAGGGTGGATTCTCAGAGGCTATTTCCCCGGGTTGAAATGGTCGCTACGAGAGGACACAGATTTAAGGTGCGGGGAGGAAAGTACAGAAGTGATGTTAGGGGTAAGTTTTTCACTCAGAGGGTGGTGAGTGAGTGGAATCGGCTGCCGTCAGTGGTGGTGGAGGCGAACTCGCTGGGGTCTTTTAAAAGACTTCTGGATGAGTATATGGGGTTTTATGGGATTGGGGGTTATAGATAGGTGTTGATGTGATCGGCGCAACTCGTGGGCCGAAGGGCCTGTTTGTGCTGTAGTGTTCTATGTTCTATGAAAGTGAATATATGAAATAAACATGTTTATTTCCCAGCCTTTAGCATGTAATAAATCCTTGCCAACTAGGCGTAGGCATGAGTGACATCCTTGTACAATAATCAATAAATTCTAAATGTATCATAGCCTTCAACGTCAATTGAAGTACAACACCTCAACCTCAAATGGTATTAAAATATCCCACACAGATAAGCAAACCATTAGATATCCCAGTGGGCAAACAGGATCAGATAGCTCAACCTTCTCTGTTTACCTATACTTCCTGATGTTCTTGACTGATGTGCTATGACTGTCGCAATAATTTGTTTTATCTCCCTGTAAAGGGAACATTTTAAATCAGGCACATTCATACCCAGTTTGAGCAAGGTGCTGCTGGGCCAGAGCTCCTGCATCATGTATTATTGGAGAGGTTGCCTACAAATGACTGAACAGCGACCCTAACACAATCAGAGGTCTGGGCAGTGGGCGGCAGAACCTGTGAAAGAACATATCAACAGATCACCTCCAGTACCAAATGCCAGAGGGAAACTGGGACTTACCTCAAAATTGTGGTCTATCTCCAATAGCTTTCTAGGAAACCTTATTCAATACCATGTCTCCAGGTCACCCTTCGCCTCTGCACAGCTTAATAACAACTTGTCTTTTCCACGTTCCACTTTGCTGTTGATTTGCATCCATTCTCCCGTAACCTGACTGTACCTCATATACACTGTGAAATTTTGCCAACTTGGAAATGAGTGTCTCCCCATTTCGTTCAGATAAAAAAAACTATTACTTTTGTGAACCCCTTCATCAACCCGTTGACACCTCTCAGGGCCTCAGCTGAGATCCCCAAGTGTTGTAGCTTATTTTTGCTTTTTGGAAGAATGGTTTGATGATCACTTTTCATTATTTAAAAAATATAAATTAATTATGAGCCAATGACAATTATTTCAAGGAACAATGAAACAATTTATTTTGTCTTTTGCCTCACGTACTTATGCTTGCTGGGAGGTACCTTTTAAAAATATTAATGCTAAGTTGATTTGATTTATTCAGTTGTACAGTGTCCTTGGCAGAGGATGAAGCCCTTTGGTGAATTTTAACAGATGCATTAATTAATCAAACCTTAAAACTACTTCACTCCCTTTTCATTCCGCTTCCCGCTTGGGTAAAGACAACACTCCCTTTAAATTTTCCACTTAATTGGATCAGTCGCTGCAAGATGAATTTCAGCCTTGTGAGTAAGTGCCTGCTTCAACAAATCAGCCAAGATTGGTAACAACCAGAGGATTGTGTTAATGAATTGTGCCCTGAGTACACCCCGGTAGCATATCCTGATGTTGTAAAGCACTGTGCTACAAAGCTTCGTACAGGATGGCTTTGCAATAAAAAAAAGCAAATTAAGTTGATGAACATCCATTTTTGCAGATTTCCACTGCGCAATAAATTGTTAACTCATTGATGAAATAGTAGACTTGATTGTTAAGTGGCCTATTCAGTACAGAGATAAAAAGATTCCTGAAGTTTGTAGCTGCACAATATTTTAAAAACTCTGTTCCACTTTCATCCCATTACTCCCCACAAATGATGGATCCCACCAGTTAATCCCCTGTAGCTATTGTACAGCACGAAATACGACTGCTTCACCTGAACACCATCTGATGATTGGTCAAGTAAAGCTACACTTGTATTAGGGTCAAAGGGGACAGAAAAATGTGATTACCTGGTTGAAGACAAGTTGAACCAGTGGAGGAGGCAGCCATTTGGCCATTGTATCAATGTCATTACCGCTTTTTCGATCAGTGACCTAAAATAATCTCATTTTCTTACACTTCCACCATATCATTTTATATTCTTCCCCTTTGAAATATTTATCTCATTTTAAGAAATTTTATAATAAATTTTTCCAGCAGTTTCAAGATAAATTCACCTATCAAAAGCCCACCAATTTCAGGGGGAGAGAGGAAGGAAGGCTAAGGGTGATCCCGCTATACAAAAAGTATATTCCTCTTTTCTGTAATACTCTAGTTTCAAAATCATTTAAAAAAAACACACTGACTATTTGAAAATATTCTAATTTTTGCAGAGAATATTCAGCTTCATAATGATCTGCAATTTTCATTTTACAATCACCATTAAGGCAGAATCACAAAGCCAGTTGATGAATAGCCTACTCATTCTGATGGTCTTATCTCAAGTGAGATAAGGGCAGCTTTGGTGAGCGCTCAGAAACCACTAGCATCCATGGAAGTGAATACCAGAGGAAACTGGCAATATAGGAGGCCAGCGCATAATTGATAGCATTTGTTGTACAAACCACATGGAGCTTCTATAAGCACAGTTCGCTGGAGTAAGATTTATCATTGCGATTTATTTTCTGACAAAAAGTCTATGGAAGATCATACATCCCAAAAGGATAACAAAAGTGTAAATTATTTCTGTATAAATATGCTATAGCCATAAAGTATTTTTACTGCATTGGCTAATAAAATGGGCCTTTACATCATCTAATGGTCATAATGGCTTTTAAAAAAATATATTGCATTCTAACATTTATTTCTCATTACTGGTAGCTTAAAATAAGATTTAAAGGGTCTTTAAAAATATAACACACGATGGATTGGTAGAGTTTACATTGTAACTTTCCACCTTTTTAACTCTCAATTTCTCCTCTGCTTTCAAGGCAAAAGGAACAAGCCAGGAGTCAGCTTTGCATGTTTTCTTTTAAAGAACCAGCTCAAGGGTGGAACTAGCAGATCCCCTCAACAAGTTCTAATCTCACTTAATGGGAAATGTGGGATGAGTAACTGTGGAAAGTAAGGGAGCCTATACCCAGCTGTTATTTTTTAACATCAATTTATAAACATATAGTGCAATCCAGGTGCGAGTCCCACTACATCTGAAACAACTGCTATCTGCTATTTTGTGGTGCAGATTTAACACAACATGGGAAAGAGATAAGCACAATTAATTGCAGTAAGCGCTCCTGACAGAACATTGAAAACCAAATATCAACATGACAATTGGGTCTAGAGTTCAAACAAACCTGTATTACAAATTTTGTCAGAGGGAGGTCAGGCCAGACAAATTTGATAAAATTTTGAGGATATGACCAGATGTATAGATGACTATAGTGCACTTGATGTAGTCTATATGGATTTCAGCAGTGCCTTTGACAACATCCCATATGGGAGACTTATAAAGAAGGCAAATGCACATGGGATAGAGAATAATTTGATAAGGTAGATTCAAAACTGGCTTTGCTGTATAAGACAGAGGGCGATGACAGAAGGCTATTTAGTTATAGCAAGTGGAGATGCCGGCGTTGGACTAGGGTAAACACAGTAAGATGTCTCACAACACCAGGTTAAAGTCCAACGGTAACAAAATCCACTAACTTTCGGAGCGCTGCTCCTTCATCAGGAGCAGAGCCTGACCAAGGAGCAGCGCTCCAAAAGCCAGTGGATTTTGCTACCAAATAAACCTGTTGGACTTTAACCTGGTGTTGTGAGACTTCTTACTGTGTTTACAAACTTTTCTCATACAATAGTCAAGGTTCCAGGTGACAACACTGTCTGAGATAGTTTTCCAGAAAGCATGTAATGAAATGTACATAAATACCAAATTAGTCTTCTGCTACAGCAGTTATACAGTTTCTACTGCAGTTCTGATGGTATTGAATGTTATTTTCCAGAAAACTAGTTGAAGGATTATACCAAAACAAATCTGTATTCAATCTTACATTTTTTTTTAAAAACTCCAAGCATGCACCTCCTAACTCAACCCTAACAGTTTTAGTAAAAGTCTCTCTTTACATTCTTGAATTAACTGACATATCAATCTGAAGGGGACAAAATTAGCAAAAGGTAAAATACAACTAATAAAAATGGATACCACAATCAAAGAACAAAATCACAAAAGAAAACTTACAAAAATCAAACCAAAACGTGACTGCCTCAGCCAATAATGCATCCCAGCCCCCACGGTGCCCATCACTCATAGAAAATGTTTGTCATTTATATAAATGGACATTGATGACTATGTGGAGGGATAGGGTCAGTAAGTTTGCAGATGACACAAAGATTGGCCTGGTGGTTAACAGTGAGGTTGAGTGTCTTGGGTTACAAGAAGATATAGACGAGATGGTCAAATGGGCAGATAAGTGGCAGATGGAATTTAACCCTGAAAAGTGTGAGATGACGCATTTTGGAAGGAGTAATTTGACAAGGAAGTATACTATGAAATGTCTGGCACTGGACTTTGGCATGTTTGTCCATAGATCTCTGGAGGTGGAAAGGCAGGTTAATAGAGTGGTGAAAAAGGCATAAGGCACACTCGCCTTTATCAGTCAGGGTACAGATTACATAAGCAGAAAGGTCATGATGGAGTTGTGTAGAACTTTGGTGAGGCCACAGCTGGAATACTGTGTGCAGTTCTGGTCACCACGTTATAGGAAGGATGTGAATGCAGTGGAGGGAAAGCAGAGGAGATTCACCAGGATGTTGCTTGGGATGGAACGCTTAAGTTATAAAGAGCGGTTGGATAGGCTTGAGCTGTTTTCTCTGGACCAGAGAAGACTGAGAGGTGATTTGATCGAGGTGTTCAACATTATGAGGGACATAGACAGGGTGGATAGGAAGCAGCTGTCCCCTTAGTTGAAGGGTCAGTTGCAAGAGGACACAAGGTAAAAGTGAGGTTTAGATGGGGATTTGAGGAAAAATGTTTTTACTCAGAGGATGATGATGGTCTGGAATGCACTGCCTGAGAGGGTGGTGGAGGCGGGATGCCTCACATCTTTGAAAAAGTTCCTGGATGAGTACTTGGCACGCCATAAATTTCAAGGCCATGAACCAAGTACAGGCAAGTGGGATTAGGTGGGCAGGTCAGGATCTTTCATGCGTCGGTGCAGACTCGATGGGCCTCTTCTGCACTATAGGATTCTCTGATTCTGTGAAAGCCTCAATCCTGGCAGCAGACAACGTGTGCTCTCTCTCCAAGGATATCTGGCCACAAACATAGCCACGGAAGAGAGGCAGACAGCTGGGTTGGACAACCCTCTCAAGCTTTTTGAACCTATTGATGGTCAACTTAGTCAGGCTCAGGTGCCTTTCTTATAGGTGCACAAACCCCAATTAAGTAAGCACAACTGAGATACAATTAGCACCTTGCTGGTGTTTCTATTTAAAATTACCGGTTGTGTTATATATTATATATATAGCTGGAAGACTATTTATAAACAAAAATATTGAGCCGTTCAGCAGCATTACAGAAGTGAAAAAAGAATTAATGTTTCAAGCCAGTGACCTTTCAAGAACTGAAAGATTAACTCTTATTTTCCTCTCCACAGATGCTGTCCAATTTACTGAGCATTTGCTATTTATATTTTAGATTTCCAGCATTTGCAGTATTTTGCTTCTGTACTCCTCTAATTTCTCATCTGCTTGCTATTGAAACGCACAAGTAAAATGACTTTTTCAAATTTATCACAGCCGATAACCCCTCAGGTTCAATTTCATTAATGAAGAAAGCCATAGGGTGTGCTCGGCAGAAATTTCACTGGATTAATTTTCCCAAAGTTTTTAAGCTGGAAGAAGGATTGTGATAATTGAGGTACAAGTACCTTGAATATATTATTTGAGAATGCTCTGACCACATGAATAGAATGAGTACATTAATTATATTGAGACATGTGTGACTAATGAGAGAAATGCTTTTGTTTTTTCATAAAGTCAAATTTAATTGTAATTCTAGAGCTACAATTGCAAAATGGCACACTGTTGAGTTGAAAGACTTAAATAATAATGCATTTCAGATTTCTCCACAACATTTTTAAAATTGTGCCTGAATTGTCTTAACCTACTAATTAGCTTAACATCCAAACTCTTTAGTTATGTTAGACTAAAGCCTTAAGCACAGCCATATTAAAGGGACTCTATCCCCGTGCAACTTACCTTAATTTAATGGTCAATGAGTCATTATTACATTGTCACACACACTCAATATTGTTCCATCTCTGCTTCTGAAGCTCGAGATCCTCTGCTCTTTCTCCACTATGAATTATTTGATGTATTTTTGCACATGACTCACTTCAGCACTTCAAAGAGATACCATTTCAAATTTTCATCCATGTGTTAAGCCCATTATTTCAGCCTTTGCACGTGAACACAGTTTTGACTGTTTTTTATAGACCATTAAAAATTTAAGCAACTTGTAATGATTGCTTTGACATGAACTCTCCAGTCTTGGTTATAAAAATGAAACTAAAAATCACAGCTCCAAGTTGGTGTCATAAATTTAATTGTCTAATGTAGACATCCCATGATACTGCAGGAAGAACTTCAAAGAGAAGTGAACTTTACAAAATTAAATTCAAGCTTTTCCTCACAAGGTAGGGAAGGGTTAAGAGCAGTTTCCCCAAATTCATTTTCACCTTATTTATTCTCAAGACTGAGATTAGTACTCTAAAATATCACAATGTATTGTCTTTTTTTTTATTTAAAAATGATCTGAATCATTTCTACTCGAATAGTCACACATCAAAGCACATCACTGGCAAAATGACAAGCACTAAAATTTATTCCTTTGCAATAATGCAATAAAGTCAAATTTGGCTAGTTGGAGAGAGAAAAGAAACTGGACAAAGTGAAAGGCATCAACGAATAGGTGGCAACACACCAGCATACAGTTGAGGGCGTTGGGAGTCCAAAACATTAACTCCGGCCATCTCAAAATCTCATGGCACCAGATGAAACATGGGCAACAAAACTTGATCATCATGTAATACCACCACCACCCCCCACTGCCCCATCTCGCCCATTCCCACCCTCCTCCTCCTCCCCACTGATAAATCAGTCATCCTTCAGAACGCCACTTACAGGAAGACTGAGGGTGGCAAAGCTGCAGAATGTACATCATGTCCATCACCAAATGACATTTCAGCTGGTGAAGCTACAACACAGGACACTTGCACGCCAAACAGCACATGCAGCAAGTGATAGAGCTAAGCAATTCTTCAACCAACAAATCAGATCTGAACTCTGCAGTCCTATCATATCCAGATGTGAATTGTGGTGGATGATTTAACAGTTCACTGGAAGAAAAGGTTCCACAAGTATCCCCATCCTCAATGATAAGGCTGAAGCATCTGCAACAATCATCAGCCAGAAGTGCCGAGTGGATGATCCATCTCGCTCCAGCGGTCGCCAGCATTACAGATACCAATGCACAGCAAATTCGATACACTCCACGTGATATCAAGAAAGTACTGAAGACAGTGAATATTGTAAAGGCTTTGGGCACTGACAATATTCCGAAATTAGTGCTGAAGACATGTGCTCCAGAACTTACCACAGCCATTGTCAAGCTGTTTCAGTACAGCTATAAAGCTGGCATCTACCTAGCAATGTCAAAAATTGCCCAGGTATGTCCTGTAACAGAACGCAGGACAGCTTTTTCCTTGCTGCCATTAGATTTTTGAATGGATTTATCTGATATTAAGTTGATCTTTCTCTACACCCTAGCTATGACTGTAACATCACATTCTGCATCCTCTTCCCTAGTGCACAAGAAACAATACTTTCACTATATACATGTGACAGTAATAAGTCACATCAAATTAAATCCAGCTGATTGAACATCTGAACTCCAGATGTGAAGTGAGAGCGACTGGCTTTGACATCAAAGCTGCATTTGGACGGACATGGCATCAACAAGCCCTAGAGAAACTGGATTCAATGGGAATGAGGGGAAAACTTCTCCAATAGTTGGAGTCATACCTCGTACAAAGGAAGATGCTTGTGGTTGGAGGTCAATCATCTCAGCTCCAGGGCATTGCTGCAAGAGTTCCCCTCGTTATTCAATGGCATTGCCATTACTGAATGCCCCATTATCAACAATTGCACAGTTATGATTGGCCAGAAATTGAACTGGACCAGCCATATAATTACTATGACTACAGGAGCAGGTCAGAGGCTGGGAATTCTGAAACAATAACTCACCTCCTGACTCCCCTCAGCCTGTCCATCATTTACAACAGTGGTCTTCAAACTCTGATCTGGATGTGGCCACCTGCAAGCCGGATGTGGCCCACGGGCCATAGTTTGGACACCGCTGATCTACAACATACAGGTCAGGACTGTGATGAAATACTGTCCTCTTGCCTGGATGGGTGCAGCTCCAACAACATTCAAAAAGCTTGACACCATCCAGGACAAAGCAGTCCATTTGATTGGCTCCCTGTGCACAAGCATTCATTTCCTCCATCTCTGATGCAGAGTGGCAGCCATGTGTTCCATCTACAAGATGCGCTGCAGGAACTCACCAAGGCTCCTTAGACAGCACTTTCCAAACCCACAGCCACTAAATCTAGAAGGACAGTGGCAGCAGATACATGGAAACATCACTATCAGGAAGTTGCCCTCTAAGTCACTCACCATTCTGACTTGGAAGTAGATCCCCATTCTTTCAAGTGTTGATGAATCAAAACCCTGGAACTCCCACCCTAACCTCACTGTGGATTACCAACATCACAGGGACTGCAGGCAGCTCATCACCTCCTTCTCTAGGGCAATTAGGGACGGGCAAGAAAATGCTAGTCTAGTTAGCTTGATCAGCACCCCACCCATCACCTTCCACAACATTTATTCCCTCCATCACCAACGCACAGTGGCAGCAGTGTGCACAACCTACAGAATTCACTGCAGCAACTTGTCAAACCATCTTCAACAAAGCTTCTAAACCTATGATCTTTAACACTTGGGGAAAGGGCAGCAGTAGCTTGGGATGATTGCTACCTGCATTTCCTCTTCAAGCCACATACCATCCCTTCACTGTTGCTGAATCAAAATCCTGAAACTCCCTTCCTAACAACGCTGTGGGTGTACCTACACCACCTGGACTGCAACTTTTCAAGAAGCTGGCTCACCAAAACCTCAATGGCAATTAGGGATGGGCAACAATTGCTATTCTAGCCAGCAATACCCACGTCCCATGAATGAATAATAAAGTAAAACTGAGCTTGTTCAGTTGTTACTAAGGACACAAATAGGTTAGGAGAATGGCAGGCAAGTGTCAAATACAGAGAACTGCAAGGTGATACAGAGAAGTGTGAGGTGATACATTTTGGCAGAAGGGATAAGGAGAGACCATATAGACTTAATAGCACGGTACTAAAGCATGTACAAGGAGAAAGGGACCTGGATTTTCATGTGCATAGATCTTTACAGGACATATTGAGAAAGAGCGATTATTAGCAAGACATATGGGATTTGGGTGTCATAAATATAGGTATTGAATAAAAATGCAAGTAAATTATGCTGAACCTGTATAGAGCTTTGGTTAGGCTACAACTAGAGTATTGCATCCAGTTCTGGTCACTGCACTTTAAGGAGTCTGAAAGGGTCCTCGAGAGGGTAGAGGAAACTTACCAGAATTTTTCCAGGGATGAGGGATTGTAGTCACAAGCTTAGTTTGAGAAGTTGGGATTGTTCTCCTTGGGGCAAAGGAGGTTGAGGGAACAATTCAATATTGGTGTACAAGATTATAATAGCTTCACATAACAAAGGCAAAGAAAAGCTGTTCCCATTAACTGCTGGTACAAGGATTCAGGATCACAGATTTAAGGTTATGGGCAAGTGAAGCAAATGAGAAAATGTGGAAGAAACTTTTTTATGTAGTGGCAATGACTTGAACACACCGCATTTGAGGGTGGTGCAAGCAGAAAGGAAATTAGATAGGAACTCAGAAGAAATGAATGAGAGAAGGAGAATGGGACTAATTGGATTGCTTTACAGAGATTCAGCCCGGACCCGATAGGCCAAATATCCTCCTCCATGTCTTACTGACTCTATGACAATGTCTCCAAATCTTACGCTCTGCCAAAAGGCACCTAAGCTCTCTAAGCCAGGGTAGAATGAATATGTTCCCACAGGGATAATAGGATAGGTGATCTTTCTCCTGTAGGGATTATCCATCATGTTTCTCCAAATGTAAGCAAACGGGTCTTTCATTATAGATCTCGAAAACAAAGGTCTTCCACTGACCATAGTCCCCCGCCAGCCCCAAAATCTGAAAAAATGTGGATCACTTTCCATAACTTGGCAGCATCCTCTTGAAGGCAAACAAAGGCAAAAAAATTCATTATTACTTCCAATATTCCATCTTTGGCTCCAACTGATGAATAAAAGGGTATTTGATCTCAACCCCAAAAATTAAGCTCAAGATTATCAGGCAGCAATGATTCCTGCACTCCTGTGCGATTTGAATAGTTGTACAAATTACAACAGGTACCTCAAAACACTGGAGAAATATCACCAGTTATGCCTTCACAACATCTCCCGAGTCTGAAGGCAAAAAAGGCAGTCCAACAGCAGCACTCTCTCCCAAGCCAACTCGCCCAGCACCAAGATGCTAACCACTCAAAGCCAGCTCATTTGTATATCTAACACCAGATTCCTGAAGCAACTGTTCCCAACAAGAGACTCCCAGGGAAAAAAAACAGGAACACTCAATGGATTTCCTCAAAGCTATCCTGAAGAGATCCAATACTAATGTTGACCACAGGCATCATGGGCTTGTGACTTAAAAAAGTGGAGGTTTATTCAGAAAGGCAGCAAACATATTACCTTTGCACGCTCCCAACTAAGTGTGTGAAAGGTCATGCACCAGAGAGCATGCATAAACCTCCCAACTTCTCATCTGCCAATCCTTTAAAACACCATCTATCCCACAGAGTCTGCATGAGAACATTACAAATAGTTGCAAGAGTGGGCCATTCAGCTCTTAAGCCCATTCCAACATTCAGTGAGGTCATTGGTTTGAGTTATAAGAAAAGGCTGGATAGATTGGGACTTTTTTCTCTGGAGTGTAGAAGGCTGAGGGGTGATCTTATACAGGTCTATAATGAGGAAGACGGATCAGCTCAATAGTCAATAACTTTTCCCAAAGGTAGGGGAGTCTAAAACTACAGGGCATAGGTTTAAGGTGAGAGGGAAGAGATACAAAAGTGTCCAGAGGGGCAATTTTTTTCACACAGAGGGTGGTGAGTGTCTGGAACAAGCTGCCTCAGGTAGTAGTAGAGGCAGGTACAATTTTGTCTTTTAAAAAGCAATTAGACAGTTACATGGGTACTATGTGGATAGAGGGATATGGGCTAAAATGTGGGAAACTGGGACTAGCTTAGGGGTTTTTAAAAAAAGGGGGCAGCATGGACAAGTTGGGCCAAAGGGCCTGTTTCCATGCTGAAAACCTCTTTGACGTTATTCAATGAGGTCATTGATTTGAGTTATAAGCAAATAGACTAGGATTTTTTTCTCTGGAGTGTAGAAGGCTGAGGGGTGACCTTAGAGATCTATAAAGTAATGAGGAGCATAGATCAGCTCAACAGTCAAAATTTGAAACCATTTTCCTGCACTATCCCCATATCGCTTGTATATCATACACTGGATTTATCCACCATCTCAAAATCCATCAAACCAGAGTGGAAACAAGTTAATCTCAATCCCAAGGGACTGCCTGAGAAGTGGATTGGCATCTTTGGCATGGTTACATGCCCCATACAAAAAAAAAAGAAATGCTACCTGTTTGAACTTCACAGCAGCTAAGTTTGGATATTGTCTTAGTGAAGGGTCCCCACAGGCAGCTCATAGAGTCATAGAGGTTTACAGCATAGAAACAGGCCCTTCGGCCCAACTTGTCCATGCTGCCTTTTTTTTTTAAAAACCCCAAAGTTAGTCCCAATTGCCTGCATTTGGCCCATATCCCCCATACCCATCTTATCCATGTAACTGTCTGAATGCTTTTTAAAAGACGAAATAGTACCCGCCTCTAGTACTACCTCTGGCAGCTTGTTCCAGATGCTCAGCATCCTCTGTGTGAAAAAATTGCCCCTCTGGACCCTTTTGTATCTCTCCCCTCTCACCTTAAACCAATGCCCTCTAGTTTTAGACTTCCCTACCTTAGGGAAAAGATATTGACTACCTAGCTGATCTATGTCCCTCTATTTTATAGCCCTCTATAAGATCATCCGTCAGTCACCTACGCTCCAGAGAAGAAAGTCCCAGTCTATCCAGCCTTTCCTTATAACTCAAACCATCAAGTCCCAGTAGCATCTAGTAAATCTTTTCTGCACCCTTTCTAATTTAATGATATCCTTTCTATAATAGGGTGACCAGAACTGTATATAGTATTCCAAGTTTGACCTTACTAATGTCTTGTAAGCTGTCCTGGAAAATAACATATTGAGACTACACAAGATTCTATTTGAAGTAGCTTAAATTTCAAATTCTGTTCAGGAAAGGTTTGTATTGGGAACAGCGGCATTCTGAACTTATGATTCTCTGACATCTTTAACTGCCCAAGGTGACTGCTTATGCAGCAAGGTTCATCCCAATGTCTCGGAAAAGCAGCCAGCATAATTAAGGACTCCACGCACGCCCAACATATTCTCTTCCACCTTCTTCTGTCAGGAAAAAAGGTACAAAAGTCTGAGGTCATGGACCAACCGACTCAAGAACAGCTTCTTTCCTGATGCCATCAGACTTTTGAATGGACCTACCCTGTATTAGCTAGATCTCTCTCTATACCGTTACTATGACTGTAACACTACATTCGGCACCCTCTCCTTTCTTTCTCTATGAATGGTATGCTTTGCGTAGCATGCAAGAAACAATATCTTTCATTGTATACCAATACATGTGACAATAATAAATCAAATTCTCTGAATGCTTGCATCCAACTCAAGGTTCCTGAACACCAGTCTCGCTGGGGTCATTCCAACATATTTTGAAAATGTTTTTAGAAAGCAAATTCAGTGTGGTGGTCAATCTGCACCCAAAGTTAGGGAACAGAAGTGGGCAACCATCCACCATGGTACAAAATCTAAATTAAATAATTGCTCCAGTACATCTGGCCATACCTTTAGCTGCTGAGGCCTCATATTTTAGAATTCCTTCCTTGGACCTCCCTGCCTCTCTTTTCTCATTCAAGATGCTCCTTTAATCCTACCCCTTTGGCTAAGCTTTAGGCAATTTACCCAAATGTCTTGTATGGGGCTTGGTTATCAAACTTCTTCTATGAAGTCCTTTGGAACATTTTATCACACTAAATGTGTTGTTGATAGAATGGTCAAGCAAGCAGACAGTTCAAGAAAGATCAAAAAGATATAGTTTACTCTTGTCACAAATACACTCTAAGAGTAATTTCAGTTCTATAGCAAAGTGGAAATCTTGGGCGGCACAGTGGTTAGCACTGCTGCCTCACAGTGCCACGGACCTGGGTTCAATTCCTGGCTTGGGTCACTGCCTGGGCAGACTTTGCATGTTCTTCCCGTGTCTGCGTGCATTTTCTCCGGGTGCTCTGGTTTCCTGCCACAGTCCAGAAGATGTGCTGGTTCGGTGCATTGGCCATGCTAAATTCTCTCTCAGCGCACCCGAACATGTGCCAGAGAGTGGCAATTAAGGGGTTTTCACAGTAACTTCATTGCAGTGTTAATGCAAGCCTACTTGTGACTAAGGAGTAAGCTTTACTTTTTGATTGAAGAGATTCTTGGAAATCTGGGCACAGATTTAAGAAATGACACCATGTTCAAGATCTTTAGCAAAAGAGATGTTGATGATCAGCTGGTAGTTTGTGAAGGCAGAGGAGCCAAGGGTCAACGATGACAGATTTGAAGGACAAGGAATGGTAACTTAGGAGATCTGTCCAGTGATGAAACAAATCTACAGATATAAACAATTCCCAAAAACAGTACCCTATTCAAACAAGGTTTGACTTAATTAGAAATAAAAGCAAGTTAATGTAACTGCTGGAAGTTGGAAACATAAATAGAGAATGCGAGTAACATCTGGCAACTCAGTCAGCATCTGTGCACCAAAGGAAATGTAAACATTTGGGTATAACTCTTCATCAGACTTGTTAAATACTCCGTTCATTCCACAGATGCCTGACCACCCTAGCATATGTTTCCAGCATTTTCTATTTTTGACTTAATTAGATTTTGTTACCCCTGGTGTGAGAGCCATTACAGGCACTGGGCATCACTCTCTCCTAAAGTAGTAAAATCATGTATACCGAGGGAGGATTTCATCAAACCATTTGCCTTGACAAAGGATCATCTCAGGACAAACAAAGACAGAATATCTATGAATATCAAGCTGTTAAAGACAGTCAGAATTCACTACTCCCCTCTTTCCAGGGTGGCACAGTGGTAAGCCTCACAGCTCCAGGAACCCGGGTTCAATTCCCAGCTTGATGCGGAGTCTGCACGGGTTTCCTCCAGGTCCTTTTTGCCCACAATCTGAAAGACATGCTGGTTAGGTGCATTGGCCAAGCTAAATTCTCCATCAGTGCATTCAACGGGTACCAGAGTGTGGCCACTGGGGGATTTTCACAATAACTTCACTGAAGCGTTAATGTAAGCCTACTTGTGAGACTAATAAATACACTTTCCCTGGAGGACTGCAAAGACTGCCTAAAACTATTGCTGTGGGTCAAAGGGTTCATTGTAAAATAGCCAGACTTAGCTACAAGTTCATATAAAGCATTTGAAACCACGCGAATCTCACTCCATCGATAACCATAATGAAAGAATTAACATATTGGAGGATGAATTTTAAATAATCAAGTGATATACTCCCATCCCTGACTTTCCTGAAGTTTTGACTTTTCACAAAAGGTTGCTCCCAAAAAGGAGCAAGTATTACAATCAATCTACTTACTAACAAGTAAGAGAACCCACGACTCCAATGCACAATTTCAGTCAATTGGGCCTCCATTATACTTCCATGAAATCACAGCTATCTTAAACCAGTATGTATTATCGCTGATGTCCTGACCAGTAGTGTTCTGTCAACATCCCTGAAACAAGTTACCTGATCGATATCGCTTTGTTTTCTGGGATCTTGCTAATCACAAATTTGGTTCCCATTTTCTATAGCACAACAGTGAATACACTTCAAATGTACTTCATTGGCTGCAGAGCACTTTGGGACACCTCAAGGTTGTTGTGAAAGGCCCCACAGAAATGCAAGTCTTTCTTTTCTCCAGATTGCACTGCATGAACTAAATTACTTATTTGAAAGATTTGCAAATGTACAAGGCACAGGGGACAAGCAACAATTTTAAAATCAGTTTGCAGTGGCATGATTCAAATCTATCTGCATGGTAGGTGTTTTTAAACTAGCACCGTGTAAAGAGCTTTTAGACTGGTTTAATATTAAAGTAATTTAATTTGTACCAAATCGATTTATTGAAAGCTGTAAATCTGAAAATCTCCACCTACATCTGTCGCACAAATGAGATTTAATGCCATTACACTGGCATGAATCCAAGGATAACTACAAAGTAGTGCCCGCCAGATGGATGCACATCTCATTCACATGCAGCCCTCAAAACGACAATCAGTCAGCACCACTGTGCTGTGTAGCTACCCATTGAACAACAAAGCTATTCTGCTTACCTCCTGCTTACAAGGTCCGCACCTTAACTTCCAATTCCAACTGTTAGCTGAGTGGATATGAGAATATCACGAGTTGTTAAAAACTGTTCTCTCTTAAAAATGCACATTGTTGGACATTTAAAATGGCTGCCACAGATCACCAGACTTTTGGAACTGCAAATTGGCCAAGCTTCTGGAAATTTCTAAAAGTGGATTACAATGATCACAGCCTTGTAGAATGTCGCACCAGCCATTTTCAGCACTCATCCCAAAACAACAAAGACAATGCAGCCTTCAATGTCCTATCTTCAGAACTTCCAAGTAACGAAGAGGATCAAATTTAGGCATGAATTATATTGTAAATGGCAGAACTCTTAGGCACATTAACTTAGAGGGATCTAGGCTTGCAGGTCCACAGTTTCCTAAAAGTAGCAACACAGGTGGCCAAGGTGATTAAAGCGGCTTTTTTTTTTATTCATTCATGGGACATGGGTGTCGCTGGTTGGCCAGCATTTATTGCCCATCCCTAGTTGCCCCTGGAGGACAATTGAGTGTCAATCACATTGCTGTGGTTCTGGAGTCACACGAAGGCCACACTGGGTAAGGATGGCAGATTTCCTTCCCTAAAGGACATTAGTGAACTAGATATTTTTCCGACAATCGACAATGGTTTCATAGACATCAGAAGATTCTTAATTCCAGATTTATTTTATTGAATTCAAATTCCACCAGCTGTAAGGTTGGATTTGAACTCAGGTCCCCAGAACATTAGCTGAGTTTCTGGATTAATAATCTAGCAATAATACCACTAGGCCATTACCTCCCCTGCATACGGTATGCTTGCCTTCATCAGCCGGGACACTGAGTACAGGAGTTGGGAAGTCATGTTGCAGCTGTATAAAACATTGGTTAGGCCACTTTTGGAGTACTGCGTATCATTCTGGTCACCATAATATCAGAAACACATGGAAGGTTTGGAAAGAGTGCAAAGAAGGTTCACCAGGATGTTGCCTGGTCTCAAGAACGTTGGTTATGAGGAGAGGTTGAATAAACTAGGGTTATTTTCATTGGAAAGATGGAGGCTGAGGGGAGGCCTGATAGAGGTCTACAAAATTATGAGAAGCATAGATAGGATGGGTAGTCAGAGACTTTTTCCAAGGGTGGAAGTGTCAATTACAAGAGGGCACAGGTTCAAGTTGAGAGGGGATAAGTTTTTCCACACAGAAAGCAGTGGGTGCCTGGAATGCACTGCAGAGGTGGTGGCGGAAACAAGCACATTAGCAACAGTTAAGAGGTAGCTGGATAAATAGGCAAGAAATAGAGGAATACAGACCAAATAAGGGCAGAAGGTTTTTTTTAAGCTAGGGCATCATGATCAGCACAGGTTTGGAGGGCCAAACAGCCTGTTCCTGTATTTTTCTTTGTTGTATCATTTCAATCAAGCCAGGGGGGAGTAAAGCCTAGTTCATTGAAATAAGGCATGCCAGGAGAAGCAGCAAGCATACCTAAAAATTACTTATCAACCTGGTGAAGCTACAACACAAGACTACTTGCATGCCAACCAGAGTGGCATATATACAGAGCTAAGTAATTCACAACTGTCAGATCACATCAAAGATCTGCAGGAGGCTGGGGACGGAATGGGAGGGGTGGAGCAGCACATCAGTGCAAACGACCAGGCTGAAACATCATCCAACTCGGTGTCCTCCAGAGGTCCCCAGCGTCACAGATGCTGGTCTTCAGCCAACTCAATTTACTCCATGTGATATAAAGCAATGGCTGAAGATTGGATATTGCAAAGGCTATGGCCCTGACAACATTCCAGCAACAGGATTTGTGTTCCAGAACCAGTCAAGGTCCTGGCCAAGCTGTTCCAGTACAGCTACAGCACTGGCACTTAGCCAACAATGTGGAAAACTGCTCAGCTATCTCCTGTCCACAAAAAACAGGACAAATCAAAACACAGCCAATTACCATTCCAGTCTACGCTCTATTATCAGTGAAATGATTGAAGGTGTCATTGACACTGCATTCAAGCAGCATTTGCTTAGCAATAGCTTGCTCAGTGATGCTAGGTTTGGGTTCCACAAGCACAACCTGGCTCCTGACCTTTTATTGCCTTGAGTCCAGAGGTGAGATGAGAATGACTGCCCATGATATCAAAGCAGTGTGGCTTCAATGAGCCACAAGAGGCAGCAATGAGCCAGAGGAAAACCCAGATTCAATGGGAATCATAGAATTCCTCCAGTCCAGAAAGAGGCCATTCGGCCCATAGAGTCTGCACCAATCACAATCCGACTCAGGCCCTATCCCCGTAACTCCACACATTTACCCTGCCAATCCCCAGACACTTGGGTCAATTTAGCGTGGCCAATCCACCGAAGCCACACATCTTTGGACCACGGGAGGAAACTGGAGCACCTGGAGGAAACCCACACAGACACATGGAGAACTCCAAACAGACAGTGAACCGAGGCCAAAACTGAACCCAGGATCCTGGTGCTATGAGGCAGCAGCGCTAACCACTGCAATCTTGGTAAACCTCTCCATTAGTTGGAGCCATACTTAGCGCAAAAGAAGATGGTTGTGGTTGTTGAACGTCAATCATCTGTGCCCCAGGGCATCATTGCAGGGTTTTCCCAACCATCCTCAGCTGCTTCATCAATAACCTTTTCTCCAGCATAAATATAGAAACGTAGAAGATAGTTGCTGGAGGAGGCAATTTGGCCCTTGGAGCCCGCTCCGCCATTTATTACGATCATGGCTAATCATCCAACTCAATAGCCTAATCCTGCTTTTCCCTCCATAACCTTTCATCCCATTCGTCCCAAGCGCTATATCTAGCCATCTCTTGAATACATTCAATGTTTTGGCATCAACTATTTCCTGTGCTATTGAATTCCACAGGCTCACCACTCTTTGGGTGAAGAAATGTCTTCTCACCTCCATCCCAAAATGGTACCCTGAATCCTCAGACTGTGACCCTCGGTTCTGGACTCTCCCATCATCGAGAATATTCTTCCTGCATCTAGCCTGTCCAGTCCTATTTGAATTTTATTAAGTCTCCATGAGATCCCCCCCTCATTCGTCTGAACTCCAGCGAAAGCAATCCTAACCTAGTCAATCTCCTCACGTATATCAGTCCTGCCATCCCCTGGTAAACATTCAATGCATTCCCTCAAGAGCAAGAACATCGTTCCTCAGAAAAGGAGGCCCAAAGTGCACACAATATTCTAGGTGTAGCCTCACCAAGGCCCTGTATAATTGCAACAACACATCCCTGCTCCTGTACTCGAATCCTCCCACAATGAAAGCCAACATGCCATTTTCCTTCTTTACTGTCTGCTGCACCTGAATGCTTAACTTCACTGACTGGTGCACAAGGACATCCAGATCCTGCTGCACATTCCACTCTGCCAATTTACAACCATCCAGGTAGCAATCTGCCTTCTTGTTTTTGCTTCCAAAGTGAATAACTTCACATTTATCCAAATTATATTGCATCTGTCATTGATTAGCCCATCACTCAACCTGTCCAGATCATTCTGAATGATGCCTGCATCCACATCAAAGTTCACCCTCTCACCCAACTTGGTATCATTTGCAAATTTTGAGATGTTCCATTTTGTTCCCTCACCAAAATCATTAATATACATTGTGAATAGCTGTGGCACCCAACTAGTTAGTGCCTAACAATTCGAAAAGCACCCTGAATTCCTAATCTTTGTTTCCTCTTTGCCAACCAATTTTCTATCCATCTCAATACACTTCCTCCAATCCCAGGAGCTTTAATCTTGCACGATAATCTCTTATAAGAACATAAGAACATAAGAAATAGGAGCAGGAGTAGGCCATCTAGCCCTTCGAGCCTGCCCCACCATTCAATAAGATCATGGCTGATCTGAAGTGGCTCAGTTCCACTTTCCTGCTTTCTTCCCATAATACTTAATTCCCTTGTCTGTCAAAAACCTATCTACCCGTGACTTAAATATATTTAGCGAGGTAGCCTCCACCACTTCAACGGGCAGAGAATTCCAGAGATTCACCACCCTTTGAGTGAAGAAGTTCCTCCTCAACTCCGTTCTAAACTGCGCCCCCCCTTATCTTGAGGCTGTGCCCCCTAGTCCTGCTGTCCTTTCTGAGCGAGAAGAATCTCTCTACCTCCACCCTATCCATCCCTTTCATTATCTTATACGTCTCTATAAGATCCCCCCTCATCCTTCTAAACTCCAACGAGTACAGACTATTAAATCTCTCTTCATAGTCTAACCCCCTCATCTCCGGTATCAGCCTAGTGAACCTCCTCTGCACTCCCTCCAAGGCCAAAATATCCTTGCGCAAGTGCGGTGACCAAAACTGCACACAGTACTCCAGCTGCGGCCTCACCAGTGCCCTGTACAGTTACAGCAAGACCTCCCTGCTTTCATATTCTATCCTCCTCGCTACAAAGGCCAGCATTCCATTCGCCTTCTTGATCACCTACTGCACCTGCAGACTGGGTTTTTGCGACTCATGCACAAGGACCCCCAGGTCCCTCTGCACCGTAGCATGCTGCAGCTTTTTGCCCTTTAAATAGTAATCCCTCCTACTATTATTCCTGCCAAGGTGGATAACCTCACACTTGCTAACATTGTACTCCATCTGCCAGGTCCTCGCCCACTCGCTCAGCATATCCAGATCCCTCTGCAGACTTTCCACACCCTCCGCACAATTTGCTTTTCCACTCATCTTTGTGTCATCAGCAAAATTTCGACACCCTACACTCAGCCCCCTCCTCCAGATCATCTATATAAATGGTAAATAGCTGAGGCCCCAGCACCGATCCCTGCAGCACTCCACTAGTCACCAACCGCCAATCAGAATAGCACCCACTGATACCAACTCTCTGTCTCCTATTAAACAACCAATCCTCTATCCACGCTACCACCTTACCCCCAACTCCATGCACCCTAACCTTCTGAAGCAACCTTTTGTGCGGCACCTTATCAAACGCCTTTTGAAAATCGAGAAACACCACATCCACCAGTTCCCCGTGGGACTTTGTCAAATGCTTTCTGAAAATCTAACTATACCACATCTCCCCTTGTCAATTCTACTAGTTACAGCTTCAAAGAATTCCAACAGATTTGTCAAGCATGATTTCCACTTCATAAATCCATGCTGACTCTGTCTGATCCTGCCACTGCTTTCTAAATACTCTTCTATAAAGTCCTTAATAATGGATTCGAGAATTTTCCCCATTACAGATGTTAAGCTTACTGTCTATAATACCTAGTTTTCTCTCTACCTCTTTTCTTGAATATTGGAGTGAAATTAACTACCTTCCAATCTGCAGGGACTTTTCCAGAGTGTATAAAATCCTGGAAGATGACCACCAAAGCATCCACTATTTCTACAGCCACTTAAGGTCAACAGTAGAGATGTTTGCTGAGAATTGGACAAAGTGCAGTATCATCAGCAACTCCTCAAACACTGAAGCAGGTTTGTGTTCATATATAGATCAACCTGGACAACATTCAGATTTGGGCTAATGAGTGGCAAGTAACGTTAATGCCACACAGGTGCCAAGCAATGACCACTATCAACAAGAGAAAATCTAACCATCTTCCCTTGTCATGCAATGGCATTACCATCGCTGAATTCCCCACTATCAACAACCAGGGAACGACCAGTGACCAGAAACTGAACGAGACTAGCCATATAAATACTGAGGCTACAGGAACATAAGAAATAGGAGCAGGAGTAGGCCATCTAGCCCTTCAAGCCTGCCCCGCCATTCAATAAGATCATGGCTGATCTGAAGTGAATCAGTTCCACTTTCCCACTTTCTCCCCATAACCCTTCATTCCCCTGTCTATCAGAAACCTATCTACCCGTGACTTAAATATATTTAGCGAGGTAGCCTCCACCATTTCAATGGGCAGAGAATTCCAGAGATTCACCACCCTTTGAGTGAAGAAGTTCCTCCTCAACTCCGTTCTAAACTGCCCCCCCCTTATCTTGAGGCTGTGCCCTCTAGTCCTGCTATCCTTTCTAAGCAGAAAGAATCTCTCTACCTCTACCCTATCCATCCCTTTCATTATCTTATACATCTCTATAAGATCCCCCCTCATCCTTCTAAACTCCAACAAGTACGGACCCAGTCTATTTAGTCTCTCTTCATAGTCCAACCCCCTCATCTCCTGTATCAGCCTAGTGAACCTCCTCTGCACTCCCTCCAAGGCCAATATATCCTTGCGCAAGTGCGGCGACCAAAACTGCACACAGTACTCCAGCTGCGGCCTCACCAGTACCCTGTACAATTGCAGCAAGACCTCCCTGCTTTTATATTTTATCCCCCTCACTATAAAGGCCAGCATCCCATTCACCTTCTTGATCACCTGCTGCACCTGCAGACTGAGTTTTTGCAACTCGTGCACAAGGACCCCCAGGTCCCTCTGCACCGTAGCATGCTACAGCTTTTCGCCTTTTAAATAATAATCCCTCCTACTATTATTCCTGCCAAAGTGGATAATCTCACACTTGCTAACATTATGCTCCATCTGCAGGTCAGAGGCAGGGAATTCTGTAGCAATTACTTACCTCCTGATTCCCCTCAGCCCATCCATTATCTACAAGGCTTAAGTCAGAAATGCTATAGTATCGTCTTTCCTTGTCTGATTGAGTGCAGTGTGCTTGATTTATACTCCATCCAGCACCTTAAATATTTACTCCTTCCATCACTGATGCACTGTGACAGCAATGGGTACAAAATGCACTGCAGCAACTCACCAAGGTTCCTCTGACAGTGTCTTCCACACCTGCAACCTCTACCAGCTTGAAAGATAAGGACAGCAGATGGACGGGAACACCACCACCTGTAAGTTCACCTCCAAGCCACAATCCATTCTAACTTGGAAATATATTGCTGTTTCTTCACTGTCACTGGGTCAAAATCCTGGAACTCCCTTCCTAACAGCAATGTGCGTGTATCTACACCTCACAGATTTCTGTGGTTCAAGATGGCAGCTCAACACTACCTTCTCAGAGGCAATTTAGAATGGGCTAAAATTGTTGTCCTAACCAATGATGCTCATATCACGTAAAAGAATTTTTGAAAATGTGGCGAGTGTGCCAGAAAATGACGAAGTAATTATCTTTGTGCAAAATGGATTTTGTACAAGTTTGTGTCTGTGTATGAATATGTAGTAAATATTTGAGAGAGAGCCAGCGAGCAAGCGTGTGAGCATGTGTGCGAGTAAGGTTTCCAGCTGCACTTGCCCCCAAAGCTGGAAAATCCAGTCCAAGGTCAACGAACTTTGCATACTCCGTGTCCTGCTCACTACAATTCCCATGATGGGCGGGACGAGAAAGTTCTGCTGTTGTTTGTGGAAAATTGCTTTCCATGTATTGGCTGCTTCATTTATCTATAAAACAATAGTGACTTTACTCCAAGGAGTAACTCATTGCACGAAGTGTTGAAATGTGATAAGTGTGACATCAGTGTCCCTTTAAGAAAGTTTTTTAAAAACACAATTTCTGCAGCTCACAGCTTCAGTGATGTCACTGTTACCCAGCTGACTACAATGAGCCCTGTTATTGCTATTTAAGTGGTTAATGGGGTTGTTTATATTTACTCTGGAGTTAGTTTCACGATCCTGAATTGTTCAGAGAAAGGTTCACGTGTTTTTGGACAGCAATTTTTCCTTTCCAGTGAGTTTAAGGTTTCAGTTTTCAGAGTTCTGAGGCTGCAGTTTAGTTTTAGCAGGGGCATCAACCAAGAAAGAAACTGAAGTCTCTGTCTCCCTGTTCTACTTGGAAAGTTTGCTGGTTATCTCAAGGCAACATTTTACCTTCTGGAAGGAAAGTGCAGGTTTCAAAAAGACTCAATTTCAGTCATGTGAGATTTAATCTATGCTGTGTTAAGCCCGTGAAAAATGGAAAGGTCTTGGTTTGTTCCAATAGCTTTAATATTCAATTAAGGGTTAATACATTATTGTGATTGTTCTCTCCCTGTTTTTTGTTGTCATTAATAAAAGGTATTGCTAATTTTCTTTCTATACATGTTAACTATATTCTTAAATAAACTTTGTTTGATAAAAGCTTCATAGTGGCTTGTTCAATCATACCTGAAGTGAAACATACATGCTCATCCTCGCCAAATTCAACATAAAAGACTCATGGTACGGGCGGTCTCCATAGGGCACTTTGGAGCTTCTGCCCTGACTCATAGTATAAGGCAGTACATAAACAGATGTTATTATTGCTTCATGATTCCAATCCCTAGCCAAGAGAATTTTTTTGTAAAATTCTGCTTCAGCTTGCATAAGCACTTGGAAAGAACCTTCTTTCCAAATTCAAAGAAATAATTCAATCTTTCCAGGGCTTCCATTCAAAAAGGGAATGTTCATTTTGACTTATTAGTAAACTAAGAGAAATAACATTTTCCCATATAAACATGGATTATCAATGTTAATTTTCCAAGTACCTAATAAAATCAAAGCAGAAATTTTCCTTGATAAGCCTAGACAGAACAGATAAATGCAAAATAAACAGTTTTGACAGAACACTGTTTTAAATTTTGAAGTGATTATTTGTCTTTTTCAGTTCAAATGACTGTCACAGTTGTAACTCAAAATGTCACCACAAATTGTGAAGCTGCAGTAGAGCTAACTCAACTGGAAATGTAACAAGTTTACCCACTTGTAATCTGCCCCAGTTTTACAATATACACATTGCAATCAACAAAGTTTGCAGTTCACACTTAAATGCATCGGACAAGAAATAAGGATACATCTCACATACTTGTCTCTCTGCCAAGCTCTGCAACAGAAACAGACCGAATATTTCCTGAATAAATGGTCCTGATCTTTCATTTCCAATAATTCATCATTTTTAATCAAATGAATAGCTAAGCTTTAGCGGCAAGAATGGTCACAAGTTCAACTCTGACTTTGCTGTTTGCTGATCTCATTTTGGCTAGTGAGGCAATAGGGGCATTAAAGCCAGCAGCAGATCCATTGAGTTAGGAATAGAGGTAAATGTGTTCATGCGTATGATGCCTAAGCAGTGAGCTTTGATTGCAGTGTGCACATGTGGGCACTGGACAAGGGCAGGACTGAGTTTGGCTGTGACTCTTCCATGATCAAATATGCTGCCATTGCATTCTGTCAAGCCTCACATTCATCAAAGTCACTTTGGCAAGGTGCTGGAAAGGTACTGAATACGCTTGGGGCTGTCCCAGACTTAAAAGTCAACGTTCTGAGTTGGGGGAAGTAAGAAAATGAAGATTAAAAAATTTATAGCCCATCTCCAAACTATATGGTCTGTGCACATCTCTGGTGTGTTGAAATGCTTTCTAAAGCGTGTAGTTTTGAAGTACAATGTTATTTTCATAACAATGCCAGACACCTAGCAGTGATTACAAATGGAAAACAGCAGGATTCAATGGAGACAATGCAAAAATGCTAATGCTGTTGCGACTTATAATATGAAAAACAGGAGCAATTACCAAAAGTGTCAACATTTAAATTTTTACTGAAGTAAAATTTCATTGTAAAAATTAAAACCAATATTTCTTGCTTTGAAAAGTATTATATATGACAAACAAATGATTCATTCAGTATTTGTTCCAGTTTCAATTTCTCTGGGGAGGAATTAGAAAACAGCTGCTCAACATTAGGGGCTCCCAAAGAAAAGAAAACAGAAGGTGATGAACCAGCTTATGAAAATCTAGATGGGAGGCATGAAGTTTGCTTCATAAATACATGGCTGGCATGTTTTTCTAAATAAAGAGGAAACAGCTGGTTATAAATCTCAAAACATAGGTTGAGAATCAAATCCACAGAATTGCCTCAGACCTTCCAAAATACCAAAATTTTCAGGAAAATAAACTAATTTTGTGCATCTATACATTGTATTAAAAGTCAGGATGGCATAAGATTTGGAGAAACTTGGGAGGAGGTGGCTTTTCAAATGCACTTGCTGCCCTCCTTCTTCCAGGTGGTGTACGTCACAAATTTAGAGATGCTGAAGAGAAGCCTCAGTGAGCTGCTGCACTGTACCTTTTAGATTGTACGCATTGCAGCCATAGCTTGCAGATGGTGGAGGGAGTGGACTGGCTGCCGATCAAATGGACAGCTTTGTGCTGAATGGCATCAAGTATCTAGAGCGTTGTTGGAGTGAAGCAAGTCGTATTCAATCACCATCCTGGCTTTTTGCCTCATAGATGATGAAAAGGCTTTGGAGTGGCACCGAGACACAGCGGTTAGCACTGCTGCTTTACAACTCCAGGGACCTGGGTTCAATTCCAACCTCGGGTCACTGTCTGTGTGGAGTTTGCATATCCTTCCTGTGTTTGCATGGGTTTCCTCCCGGTGCTCTGGTTTCCTCCCACACTCCAAAGATGTGCAGGTTAGGTGGATTAGCCATGCTAAATTGACCCTGGTGTCAGGGGGATTTGCAAGGCAGATGTGTGGGGTTACAGGAATAGGGTCTGGGTGGGATTGTGGTCAATAGACTTGATGGGCTGAATGGCCTCCTTCTGTACTGTAGCAATACTATGAATGACAACGTGAGCTACTCACTGCAGGATGTCCAATCACTGATCTGCTCGAGTCATGGAATTTCTGTGACTAGTTCACCTCTCAGCCGATGATAACTTGCACGATATTGATGGAGGATGGGTGCAGGGGGACACTCAGCAACGGTTATACAACTGAATGTTAAAAGGATGCTAATTATGAGTTTTTTTCAAAACGGAAGTGTCATTGCTTGAAAACGTGTTTTGTAAATGTTATTTGCCACTTATCAGCCCAAGTTTTTACAAGGCAAGAGGAAACTATATCATTAATTTGTATACAATTATGTTGGAATCAGTGTCCTAATTTTCTGTAAATTAGTGAGCAGACACTGGTCCAGTAGTGTGTTACAGTGTAGTGAATAAGGATGCACCAAGAAAGCTGCAGTAACACCCTCATTGCTTGTTATCCACAACGTGTTTGTATTTGAGCATAATTAGTTGTTCGTCCATTGTCGATGAGGGCCTCAGCACCATTAGTCATTTTGAGGCCAGATGCGATATGTCCAAAGATCAGGCCAATTCGGGCATGGGATGTCCTGGCACATATTGGACAGACTTGTGTAGGCATTGTAGTTGCGCTGGTGGCTCTGGACTTGTGCAGCTTGCACTTAAGTTGCGCTTCAGCAATGCACCTTGCTTTGTAAGCTTGACAGCTCTTGTGGATGAGGCAGCACCAGGTAGGGCAGTTTTGTGTCAGCGTTTCCCAGGTGATCATGTCAATGTCAAGTGACTTCAGGGAGGCCTTGTGTGTCATTGTAATGTTTCTTCTGCCCTCCATGCGAGCATCTTCCAGCAGAGAGTTCCCCAAAAAGGAACTGCTTGGGTATGCACTCGTCTGGCATACATAGAACATAGAACATTACAGCGCAGAACAGGCCCTTCGGCCCACGATGTTGCGCCGACCAGTTACAAAAACAATGACCCACTAGCCTATACCAATCCCTTTCCGTCCATAAACCTATCCAAAGATCTCTTAAACGCCCCCAAACTAGGCGCATTTACAACTGCAGCAGGCAGGGCATTCCAATCCCTCACCACCCGCTGGGTAAAGAACCTTCCCCTGACATCCGTCCTGTAGCTACCCCCCCTTAATTTAAAGCCATGCCCCCTCGTGCTAGCTTTCTCCATCCGAGGAAAAAGGCCATCACTATCCACCCTATCTAAACCTCTAATCATCTTATATGTTTCAATAAGATCCCCTCTTAGCCGCCTTCTTTCCAACGAAAACAACCCTAAATCCTTCAGTCTCTCCTCATAGGACCTCCCCACCATACCAGGCAACATCCTAGTAAACCTCCTCTGCACCCTCTCCAAAGCCTCCACATCCTTCTTGTAATGTGGGGACCAGAACTGCACGCAGTACTCCAAGTGCGGCCGCACCAGAGTAGTGTACAGTTGCAACATGACGCTGCGACTCCTAAATTCAATCCCCCTACCAATAAACGCCAAGACACCGTACGCCTTCTTAACAACCTTATCTACTTGATTCCCAACTTTCAGGGATCTATGTACACATACACCTAGATCCCTCTGTTCATCCACACTATTCAAAGTCCTCCCGTTAGCCCTATACTCGACACATCTGTTGCTCCTACCAAAGTGAATTACCTCACACTTCTCCACATTAAATTCCATCCGCCACCTCTCGGCCCAGCTCTGCAACCTATCTAAGTCTCCCTGCAGACTATGACACCCTTCCTCACAATCTACCACACCTCCGACTTTGGTGTCATCAGCAAATTTACTAATCCACCCAACTATACCCTCATCCAGATCATTAATAAAGATTACAAACAACAGTGGCCCCAAAACAGATCCCTGAGGCACATCACTCGTAACCGAACTCCATGATGAATATTTACCATCAACCACCACCCTCTGTCTCCTATCTGATAGCCAATTCCTGATCCAACTTCTTAGACTACCCACAATCCCATACATCTGCATTTTCTGCAGAAGCCTACCATGGTGAACCTTATCGAACGCCTTACTAAAATCCATATATACCACGTCAACTGCCTTGCCCCCATCCACCTCTTTGGTCACCTTCTCAAAAAACTCAATAAGGTTAGTAAGGCACGACCTACCCGCTACAAAACCATGCTGACTATTTCTAATCAATTCATTACACTCCAAATAACTATAAATCCTATCCCTAATAATTTTTTCTGAAACCTTGCCCACAACAGAAGTAAGACTCACCGGTCTATAATTCCCGGGGAAGTCTCTGTTCCCCTTCTTAAACAATGGGACAACATTCGCTATCCTCCAATCCTCCGGGACTACACCAGAGACCAATGACGACCTGAAGATCAGAGCCAGAGGCTCTGCAATCACCTCTCTAGCCTCCCAGAGAATCCTAGGGTAGATCCCATCCGGACCAGGGGACTTATCTATTTTCAGCCCCTCAAGAATATCCAGCACATCCCCCTTATCAACCGTAATACTGTCTATTTTACACCCCTGCAACCCAGTGTCCTCCTCAGCTATATTCATGTCCCCCTGCGTGAACACCGAAGAGAAATATTGGTTCAATGCTTCTCCAATCTCCTCCGGTTCCACACACAACTTCCCTCTGCTGTCTGTAACTGGCCCTAATCTTGCCCTGACCAACCTTCTGTTCCTGACATACCTATAGAACGCCTTAGGATTCTCCTTAATCCTATCAGCCAAAGTCTTCTCATGTCCTCTTTTAGCCCTTCTTAACTCCCTCTTCAACTCCCTCCTAGCCAATCTAAAGTTTTCTCGTGCACTACCTAAAGTTTTCTCGTGCACTACGGATGACATGAGAGCACAGACCCGGTGGGCAGGTCATCAGCAGTGTGTGGACTGATGGTAGACTTGCTCTACAGAGAACTTCAGTGTCTGGTACTTTGCCTTGCCATCGGATGCGTAATATTCTGTGAAGACAAGTCACGTGGAAATGATTGAGCTGTCTTGCATGCCTTCCTTGCACAGTCCACCTTTCAGAAGCACACAGGAGAGTAGTGAGTACCGCGGCGCTGAAGACCTTCAGTTTTGTTGCTGGGCAGATTCCTCGACATTCCCACACAGTGGAGTGCAGTCTACCGAAAGCAGAACTTGCCTTTGCTATTCTGCTGTTAACTTCTGTATCAATAATCACTGCTTGGGAGAGAGTGCTGCCAAGATAAGTGAACTGGTCCACTGCCTGTAGTTTCTGCCCTTTGATTGTGATTATGGCTTCTGTGTACAGTGCATGAGGAGCAGGCTGGTGCATGACTTCGGTCTTTTTAATGTTGATGGTGAGTTCAAAATTGTCACAAGCCGTGGAAAATTTGTTCATACTGACTTGCATCTCTGGCTCTGAGCCAGTATACAGTCATCGACAAAGAGGAAGTCTCTCAGAACAGTCTCCTTCACTTTGATAATAGTTTAAAGTCTCCTCAGGTTGAACAGCTTCCCATCCACTCTGTACTTGAGGCTGATTCCAGCAACACTGTCCTGGAAGGCATCATTCAGCATGGCAGTGAATATCATACTGAACAGTGTGGGTGCGAACACACAGCCCTGCTTGACATCATTGGTGACTGGGAATGCCTCAGGAGGATTCTCCGCCATCCAGTACTCTGGCCATCATGGAACTGGCGTACTATGTGAATGAATTTGGGGGGGGGGGGGGGGGCAGCCGAACTTCGGCATGATCCTCCACAGGCCCTGTCAGCTTACAGTGTCAAAGACTTTCGGAAGGTCAACAAAGGTTGTGTAGAGTTCGCGATTCTGCTCCTGACACTTCTACTGAAGGTGGCACGCAGCAAAAATCATGTCAATAGTCCCGCAGCCTTTGCAGAAGCCACACTATGACTCTGGAAGTAGGCCCAGCTCCAGATGAGTGACCAGACAATTAAGCAGGACTCTTGCGAGGGTTTTTCCTGTGATGGAGAGCAGCGAGATTCCTCGGTGGTTGTCTCATACTTGCTGATTGTACACCTCTACAAGAGGAAGGGCAATAGAAGCATCTTATCGACTATGTCATTGTCAGCAGGATGTCAGAGTGACCAAGACCATGTGTGGTGCTGACTGCTGGACAGATCACAGGCTCATTGTCTCCAAAATGAGGCTCCGCATCAGACCCAAGAGCCAACCACAAGGAAGCAAGGTTGTGAAAAGAATCAATGCGGCCAAGTTAAAGAACCCCAACTTGGCTTCAGCACTGGCTGAAGACTTAGAAATCAAGCTTGCTGACCTACATCTTGCAGTCAGCGCTGAGGGCGACTGGGAACGTTTCAGGGATGCTATCCATACATCTGCGCTGAAGATTTTCGGGCCCTCTACCCGCAAGCAGCATGACTGGTTCAATGAGAATGAGGAGGAGATACAGGCTCTACTTGTTGAGAAGCACCATCTTCATCGGGCCTGTCAGAATGACCCATCATCCAAGAAAAATCCAGAATAAACTGCATAAAATGCAGGATGTCTGGCTGAGCGCCAAGGCAGATGAAATACAGGGATACACTGACAGAATGACTTGAAACAGTTCTATGAAGCCCTCAACACTCTCTACAGACCTCAATCTCTCGGGACTTCCCCCCTCCTGAGTACAGATGGTACAACTCTCATTACAGAGAGCGCTCAGATCCTGCAGAGATGGGCTGAACACTTTGAAGCCATCCTCAACCGACCGTCATCTATTAACGATGAGGCAATAGACAGGATTCCCTAGGTCAATATAAACAACGCCATGGATGACCCACTGGTAGTAGCCAAAGTCACGAACACTGTCAGCCAGCTATATGGTGGCAAAGCCCCAGGGGCAGGTGCCATACCTGCAGAGATCTACAAAGCTGCTGGTCCTGTACTTATCGAAAAGCTCACCGAGTTGTTCCAGTCCTTTTGGAAGCAAGGATCCATTCCTCATTTGCGCATAAAATTAAGTAGTGAAAATATGATAGTTCGCAAGAAACAAAAACTGACCACAAAATGGAAGCATGCTAATGCATACTGGTGATATTAACAAAAAAGTGGGGAGAAAACAAGCCAACACAAAGTACTCCACTCTGACAACAGGGAAAGAAACAATCTGCATATATGGACTCTATTCAAGGTCCCATAGTGCTTCATAATCAGGGAGCACTTTTATAACAAATTTGCTGTCTTGATTTGGGAAACATGGGTAAATTTACAGACAGCAAGATCCCACACATAGCAATGAAATAAACAGTAAGAATTCATTTTGGATGTTTGTGAGGAATAAACGTTAGCCAGGACAGGAGGAAGCCTTGGCTGCAATTTTACAGCCATTCACGCCAGCAGGATCTTTCAGTCCTGCCAACACACTCATGCCACAAGTCTCCCAGCGGCATGGGGGACATTCAGTGGGAAACCTCATTGAAAACGGTGAGACTAGAAGATGCCAGTGGCAGGCCACCTTCCACTGCCGCAAAGCGTGCGGTGTGCGGTAAATCCCATCCCTTGCTGGCTCTTCTTCAAACAGTGCCAGAAGGTACTGTGTGTCCACCTGAGGGGGCAGACAGACCTTAATTAAATGCCTCAATCAAAAGAAACCACCTCTGACAGTGCAGCAGTCCCTCAGTACTGTGCTGAAGTGTCAACCTAGATTGCGCACAAAATCTCTGGAGTGGGATGAGAACTTGGAATATTTTCTGAATGTACAGTCAAACTCATAGGGGTGACAAGTAGAAAATTCAAAAGGTAAAATAAACTTCAATTCACTGACAAGCTGAGGTATTGTGTGCCTCTTTCACAGTCCATTTTGTTTCACTAGTCAGGAAGATGTACTGGTGGAATTCTCCGATTTTGAGACAAAGTCCTGTGATGGAGGAACATAAGAACATAAGAAATAGGAGCAGGAGTAGGCCATCTAGCCCTTCGAGCCTGCCCCGCCATTCAATAAGATCATGGCTGATCTGTCGTGGCTCAGTTCCACTTTCCCGCCCTCTCCCCATAACCCTTAATCCCCTCTCTTATCAAAAACCCATCAACCCGCTTCTTAAAAATATTTAGCGAGGCAGCCTCCACCACTTCAACGGGCAGAGAATTCCAGAGATTCACCACCCTTTGAGTGAAGAAGTTCCTCCTCAACTCCGTTCTGAACCGCCCCCCCTTTATCTTGAGGCTGTGCCCCCTAGTCCTACTGTCTTTTTTGAGCGGGAAGAGTCTTTCCACCTCTATCCTATCCATCCCATTCATCATCTTATACGTCTCAATGAGATCTCCCCTCATTCTTCTAAACTCCAACGAGTACAAGCCCAGTTTATTCAGCCTCTCCTCATAGCTCAACCCCCTCAACTCCGGTATCAGCCTAGTAAACCTCCTCTGCACTCCCTCCAGGGCCAAAATATCCTTGCGCAGGTGCGGCGCCCAAAACTGCACACAGTACTCCAGCTGCGGCCTCACCAATGCCCTATACAGCTGCAGCAAGACCTCCCTACTTTTATATTCAATCCTGCGGAAACCAGCGGGAAAACACTCCAAATCTTCTGGCCCCAATCTCATTAATTATGCACCTGGATGTTTTACATCATAATCAGTGGCGGGGCAGGTCTGGATAACGCGTAGATCGCCATCATGTCCGGGTGCCGTATTGAAAAGGCGCCCAACGTCACTGACTCATTATTGAAGAAACAAGGTGGACCACCTGAAAATGAAGATGGATTTCTAGGAGCATTCTGCGACCAGAAGATGTACCTCCTGACAATAAAGATAGATTTCCAGGAACATTCGGGGGCTGGAAGAAGGACCTGATTGGACCCCTGACCCATTAATGTGGCATTCCAGGCAGCCCCCATTCTGAACTCTGGAGGCAGCCCTTGGCATTGTTCAGGCAAATCCCAACATCTGCACGAAATGTTGTCCTAAAGATGTTTTGCACCGACATGTTTTCTCACTGGCATCATAGAGAATCTGGTGTGAAGGATAGGGTCGGCCCTTCACCTGCATCCCATTAACAGAATGCATGAAGTTCACGGCAGCCTCTGGAGGGTTTTCCAACCAGCCATGGTGGGCACCAAACAGAAAATCCTACTGTATATTCACACCAACGTTAAACCAATTCTTGGGCCTCCCACCATATCCTCCCCACATGCCTGTCATTGAACCCACCAGCAGGGGGGGCTTTGGGGAATTCCGTCTGTAGTGTCTTTTCAGAAGAACAACAACTAAGTACATTCTGCTCAGAACTTGCTGTCTCAGTAATGGAGAGATTCCAAAGTATTAAGTTACGAAATTCTGGACAGTACAGAAGTTTGCAGCCAAATACTTGAACGCTCTACACAACTATATCTTGGAGGTCAACATTCCTTCCCAGCAGAAGGGAAGTAGAATTACTGGCAATGAATAATTCATAACTCTCCTTCCCCAGTGATGCAAAGTATATTACTGTCAAAGATCACAATCTGTCTTATTACACAAGTTTTATCCATCTCCTAAGCTTAAAATACATGTTACTCAACATCAAAAAACATGGAAACAATTTAATATTTTAGATATATATTCTTCACATTTTTAATGTTATCAAGTGTAGTTTGTACCTGACAGACAATCTTATATTTAGTACACTTATTAAACTGACATTGCGATCTAGAATTTCCTTGAAGTTAGTTAAAGATTTGCATGTTTCAGTGGTCTGCAGACAGAATTACATGCAGGATTCCTGGATCAGTTCATATACATCCCATTGGCATAAAACCCCACAGAAAATAAGTGCAAACAGCTGAACCAAATCAAATTCCTGTGTAATTTAAAAGCAATAGTACAGCTTGCACTCTTCAGCAGCAGAGTGAGAACCAAACTGATGAGAGGAACAGTGCTTAGCATTCTCATTTCACTTTCTAGTAACATTACTGCTTGTCTCAGTAATGTTGTTATAGTTGTGCAGCAATTGACCCAGTCCAATTTGTACCCAGGGGAAAGCACCACATTCAGGAAAGGGATGCAAAAACATTAAAGATACAGACCTCTGCTCCGTCTATGTCTGAGATGGAAGGCAGCGAACACCTGGATGCAGGAGCCACCAAGCCATGCATGAACGTAACTCATTCCATCTGGAGGGAGCTAGCACTAAATCCAAACTCTTTCACCCATAAGACTTTAGACCATTGCTGGAAAAATTTAACCTCTTCAGGGCTGGCAAGATAGCATATTTTCTTCCTTTCTCACTCGGGGACCAGTACATTCTGATCATTAGAAAGAGTGAGTTATTAACTACGGGAACAGCAGATATGCTTTGTCACCTAAGATGCCCTCCATTACTTCGATGTCCTTGACTGAAACAGTTCAAGAGAGTTAAATAACAAAGAATAAAGGTTTCATAACAACCTCATGTATATGTTATGAACTCAAGGTAGACCATCTTTTAAAAAAAAAATCAAACAGCCAGTAATTAACCACAAAGTTTCATGTTTTGAGCAAAACTATTTTTTATTGTACAAGAGTTAAACAAAGCAAGCACTATTAACTTAAGACTATACACTATGCAAACAAGTAATCTTCAAGCCTGAAAATCCCAATAGGTCATTCCCCATTTTCGATTCCACCCCAGAAAGTTCACCAGTACACTCCAGGATCTTGAGGATTCCTTCACTTCTCCTGAAGCCAAATAAAGGTGTATCATAGCTCTAAGGAATTCACTTTGATTCATTCCTACCATTTGCTGAGGTATGAGATTTCCTCCACCAGCATTCAGCCAGGTGACTCTCCAGCTCTCCTCAAGTGTCTCACTAATGTGGACACCTTCACTTTAGTATGGGCCTCAATGCTTTCTTGCTCACTGACTCCAAACGCAGAACATACTCTCGTTTCTGACAACCCTTTGCTTTTTGTTTCAGCTGGTTCCAAGCACCCATGGTCGATAGCTCTCTCTACTTGTTTCCAAGCTGTTCCTGCTCCAGATCTAAACTGCCTGTAGTTTGTGAAAAATCATGCAGGCAAACCAAAAACAAAAGGATAGTTTCCTGTAACCAATCACCATGGCAAAGTAGCACACAAGTGATGTCCCAGATTGAGATTTAAATTAATTACCTTATCTTCCAAAATATTAATTTCTAAAAACTTATCCCCAACTGAAAATCATTTACCTTCAACATATTCATCATGAAGTTAGTCAGTTTTGCAACATGTCAAATTTCAATATGGAGGCTGATATCTGAACATTGAGAAGTGGAATCACAACGTTTTCATACAGCTTTTTAAACAAAAAGTTAATTCCTGGAATGTGAGCATCACTGACAAGACCAGCTTTTATTGATCATCCCTAATAATCCTGGAAAAGGTGGTAGTGAGCTGCCTTATTGAACCATTGCAGTCCATGTGGTGGAGCTACACTTACAGTGCTCTAGAAAGGGAGTTTTATTTTTTGACTCAGGGACGTAGAAGGCACAGCAATAAGTTTTGAGTGACAATGATCTGTGACCTCAAAGGGAACTTGCAGGTGGTGGTGTTCCCATACATCCAAATGGATGCCCTCTACACAATGTACATGACTTGCACTTCAATCCATGAGAAGTGAGAATTCCCACAAAATTGTACAGCCCCATCCATGTACTGTCTCGACATACTTCCAAAGGTTATGATTGGAGCTGCTGTCACGCAAAGGTCAACAGTGAGCTGAGAAAATCAAGTTGCAAGAATTAGCTTTTAAGCTCCAGGCACTTCACTGCCACCTTTGTCAGGTGATCCTGGCAGCTACACCTCATTTTCCCCAACACCACTTACACAGACTATAATGGCGGTGCAAATACAAAAGGGCTTGCAGCCACTGTGCCACTAGTTCACGCTCTGACAAATGCAAGTAGGTCAGTGGAGGCTCAATGAGGCTTCAGAGAAATAGCAAGATGTAAGAGACCTCCTTTATTTGAATTTTATTGTACCCTGAATTTCAATTTGAAACATTTTTGAAATTTTATGAATAAGAAGTATAGTTTTGGACAAGTGTCACCCAAATAAAAAGTAGAAATATTTGACAGGTCTAAGACACAAGTCAGAATTATTTCAATACAATGCACGTCTAATAACTGTGGATGATCAAATCAAATGTGCTTAATCTTTAGAAAGCTTACATACATCAGATATTCAAAGTTTTATAACTTGTGTTTCTTTGATAACATCAAGTATTTACTGAAGTCACTGACCAAATCATTTTTCACGAAAAATAAATAAAACATTACTGCAAACAAAAAACAGAACAGCTTACTTTTTCTGATCAGTATAAGAACATAAGAATAGGAGCAGGAGTAGGCCATCTGGTCCCTCGAGTCTGATCCACCATCGAGTAAGATCATGGCTGATCTTTCTGTGGACTCAGCTCTACTAACTCACCTGCTCATCATAACCCTTAATTCCTTTACTGGTAAAAATCTATCTTTGCTTTAAAAATATTCAATGAGGTAACCTCAATTGCTTCACTGGGCAAGGAATTCCACAGAGTCACAACCCTTTGTGTGAAGAAGTCCCTCTTCAACTCAGTCCTAAATCTGCTTCCCCCTTACTTTGAGGCTAAGCCTTCTAATTCTAGTTTCACCCGCCATTGAAAACAACCACCCTGCTTCTATCTTATCTATTCCCTTCATAATTTTATATGTATTTATAAGATCCCCCCCTCATTCTTCTAAATTCCAATGAGTATAGTCCCAGTCCACTCTTTCTCTACTCATAAGCCAACACTCTCAACTCATGAATCAACCTTGTGAATCACCGCACCTCCTCCAGTGCCAGTCTATCCTTTCTCAAGTAAAGAGACAAAAAGTGTACACAATACTCCAGGTGTGGCCTCACCAGTACCTTGTATAGCTGCAACATAACCTTCCTGTTTTTAAATTACATCCCTCAAGCAATAAAGGACAAAATTCCATTTGCCTTCCTAATTACCTTCTGCACCTGTAAACCAACTTTGTGATTCATGCACGTGGACACCCAGCAGCATGCTGCAATTTTTTTACCACTTGAATAATAGTCCATTTTCTGTTATTCTTCCAAAATGGATGACCTCACACTTACTAACATTGTACTGCATCTGCCAGGCCCCCGCAGACTATCTATATCCCTTCGCAGACTTTCAGCATCTTCTGCACACTTTGCTCTGCCACTCATCTTAGTGTCATCTGCAAATCTTGACACACTACACTTGGTCCCCAACTCCAAGTCATCTATTTAAATTGTAAACAGTTGCGGTCCGCATACTGATCTCTGAGGCACACCACTAGCCACTGATCGCCAACCAGAAAAACACCCATTTACCCCCACTCTTTGCTTTCTGTGAGTTAACCAATTCTCTATCCACGTGAATAGATTACCCATAATACCATGCACCTTTATCTTATGCAGCAGCCTTTCGTGCGGCACCTTGTTGAATGCCTTCTGGAAATCCAGATACACCACAGCCACCCATTCCCCGTTTCCACTGTGCTTATAATGTCCTCAAAGAATTCTACTAAATTGGTAAACATGACCTGCCTTTCATGAACCCATGCTGTGTCTTCCCAATGGGACAATTCATATTGCTATTTCTTCCTTTATGATAGGTTCAAGCATTTTCCCCACTACAGAACTTAAGCTAACTGGCCTATAGTTACCTGCCTTTTGAGTACCTCGTTTTTTTAAAACAGTGGCATCACATCTGCTGTTTTCCAATCTGCTGGAACCATCCAGAGTCCAGCAAATTTTGGTAAATTACTACGAATGCATTTGTTATTTCCCTCACCATCTCTTTTAGCACCCTGGGATACATTCCATCAGGGCCAGGAGATCTGTCCACCTTTAGTCCCTTTAGCTGACCCAACATTGCTTCTTTGGTGATAGTGATCGTTACTAGGTCTTCACCTGCCATAGCCTCCCTGGCATCAACTTTTGGTATGTTATTTGTGTCTTCCACTGCGAACACCGACACAAAATACCTGTTCAATGCCTCAGCCCTTTCCTTATTTCCCATTATTAAATCCCACTTCTCATCCTCTAAAGGAGCAATGTTTATCTTAACCGTTCTTTTTTATTTTATATATTTGTAGAAACCTTTGCGATCTGTTTTATATTCTGAGCTATTTACTCTCATAATCTATTTTACTTTTCTCCAGAGCTTTTTTCATAGCTTTCTATTGACCTTTAAAGATTACTCAATCCTCTCATTTCCCACTAACCTTTGCCACTTTGTATGCATTTTCTTTCAATTTGATACCTTTCTTATTTCTTTAGATAACTACAGGTGATCATCCCTTTTTCTACAGTCCTTCCTTATCACTGATGTATACTTCTACTGTGAAAAGTCACTTTGAAAGTCCTCCAATATTCCTCAATTTTCCCACCATAAAGTTTTAGTTCCCAGTCTATCTTAGCCAATTTCTCCCTCATCGCATTGTCTCCTTTATTTAAACAGAAGATGCTAGTGTTGGATTTTACCTTTGCATGCTCCATCTGTATTTTAAATTCAACCATATCATTGAATCAGTACAGATTATCACGAATGAGTATTATTTAGTGGTCATTATATATATCACAAACCATGCTTGGTTTGAGGTTAGAGGGATTAGTGGGTAGGATATATAAAGATATGGGGATAGGGCCTGGGTGGGATTGTGTTCGGTGCAGGCTCGATGGGCCAAAGGGCCTGTTTCTGCACTATAGGGTTCTATGTTTGTGACATATATAAATGATTTGGAAGAAGATGTAGCTGGTGTTATCAGTATGTTTGACAACACAAAGATTGCTGGAGTTGCGGATAGTGATGAACATTGTCAGAGCATACAGCCCGATATAGATAGGCTGGAAAATTGGGCGGAGAAATGGCAGATGGGATTTAATTCAGAAAAATGCGAAATGATGCATTTCGGTAGATCTAATGGAGGGGGGAGCTATACAATAAATGGCAGAACCATCAGGAGTATAGACACACAGAGGGATCTGGGTGTGCAAGTCCACAGATCCTTAAAGTTGAAAGCACAGGTGGAGAGGGTGGTGAAGAAGGCATATGGCATGCTTGCCTTTATTGGACGGAGCATAGAGTATAAAAGTTAGCATATGTTGCTGCAGCTATATGGAGCATTTGGAATACTGCATTCAGTTCTGGTCGCCACACTACCAGAAGGATGTGGAGGCTTTGGAGAGAGTACAGAAAATGTTTACCAGGATGTTGCCAGGTATGGAGGGTCTTAGCTATGAGGAGAGATTGGGTAAACTGGGGTTGTTCTCCCTGGAAAGACAGAGGATGAGGGGCGACCAAATAGAGGTGTATAAAATTATGAAGGGCGCAGATAAGGTGAACAGTGGGAAGCTTTTTCCCAGGTCAGAGGTGATGAACAGAAGGGGTCACAGGTTCAAAGTGAGAGGGGCAAGGTTCAACACAGATGTCAGGGGGTCGTATTTTCCACAGAGGGTGGTGGGGGCCTGGAATGCACTGCCAAGCAAAGTGCTTGAGGCAGACACGCTGGGATTGTTTAAGACTTATCTAGATAGCCACATGAACAGACTGGGAATAGAGGGATACAAACAAATGGTCTAGTTGGGCGCATGAGCGGCGCAGGCTTGGAGGGCCGAAGGGCCTGTTCCTGTGCTGTACTGTTCTTTGTTCTTTATACTGTGATCACTCCTTCCAAGAGGATCCTTAACTGTGAGATCACTAATTATTGCTGTCTCATTACAGGGCCAAATCTAGGATAGCTTGCTCCCGTCAGAGGTTCCACTACATACTGTTTGAAGAAACTATCGCGGATACATTCTATGAACTCCTCCTCAAGGCTGCCTTGACCAACCTGGTTTGACCAACCGACATGTAGATTAAAGTCCCCCATGATAATTGCCATACCATTTTTACACGCATCAGTTATTTCCTTGCTTATGGCTCGCCCCACTGTGATGCTACTATTTGGTGGCCTACCGACTACACCTATCAGTGACTTATTCTCCGTGCTATTTCTAATTTCCATCCAAAATGGATTCAACCCTTTTCTCCATAGAACCTATATCATTTCTCACTACCGCCCTGATGTCATTCTTAAATATCACAGCTACACCACCCCTACACCTGGATATTTAACTTCCAGTCGTGACCACCCTGCAACCATGCCTCTGTAATGGCCACTAAATAATACTCATTCATGATGATCTATATTGAAAAACCCATTTACCTTGTTTCGAGTGCTACAAGCATTTGAGTAAAGTGCCCTTATGCTAGTTTTTATACTTTTTATATTGCTCTAAAAGTGATAAGATATAAATTACAAACTTATTAGCATTACACTGGAGAAAAAGGATGACCCCATCCACATGATCATTTCAAGTTAAGAATTTAAACAAGCTCCTTATTGTTGTCATCACCAATGTTGACTTCTTCCTCTCCCCAGTGAGTAATAGGTCTACATGGGGGAGGGATGAAACACAAGGAAAAACAAACAAGCTTTCTCAATACAGCTGCGTTGATTGTGATGATAGGGCATTTTGCCACATTTTAAAATCATATTTCAAAAAATTGGCATGTCTCACAATAGGACTCCAGCTGCTCTTCAGGGGCTTCTGTTCAATTCTTTCTGCTCTTCTTCAGTTGTCAAGTTAACTTAGAAGCAAGATCTTACATTTATATTGCAGCTTCAACAGAGGAAAACCTCCTAAATCACAACACAGGAGTAATTATCACAAAGAATGTAACAAATGAGGAAAAAACAAGCACCAGAAAGGCAAAAGAGATAGGAATGTCAAAGATTAGTGACTAGGTATCTGAAGGCATGGCCATCATCAGTGCGCCAATGAAGGCCAGAGTTAAAGAAGCACATTGATCTCAAAACAGCTGTAAAGCTGGAGGAAGGTACAGAGATAGGCTATAAGATACGAATTTCAAAAATCATGATATTGCCACCAGGGCTCCACTCTAGGTTGGCAAACACAAATGGGTGAATGAGACTTGTTCTCAGGCAAAACTGACAGATGGGCTGAAGTTTGCAAAGTGGGACCCAGCAATAGAATAATTGAGTCAAGAGGTTAGAAAGGAATGAATAAGGGCTTTAGCAGATGAGCTGCGGCAGTCTATAAAGGCAGTGCTGCACTGCTGGAAGTAAGTGACAACATAGGGGATCTGAAATTCAATTTGGTCAAATAGGTCACATAGCTGCAGAATGGATGGGCTGACTGACCACTGCACTGTAGTACAGGAAGTCATTGTGAGGGTGGGGGTGGGGGTGGGGGGGTTAGTAAAAAAGCAATGTAGTGGTCACACAATAAGATTTCAAATTTTAAAACATTTTCTGTAACAAATGAAAAACAATATTGATTAAACATTATTTTAGTAGGCAATTTATATATGTTAATCGCCAGAACTGAACTCTCCATTTTACTTTAAATACAACCACAAATTGCCTGCTCCACGGGTTATTTCTGCCCTTTAAGTAGACACTCACTTCTCCCGGAACCAGTGCAAAGAGATTCTGAGCTCCAAAGGTTCGCTTCCAGTCCTTTCCTTTCCCAGCCTGACAACTTTTAATCCCAGAACAGTCTTACACAGAGAGGGGTTTTCCTGGAGATTCTCCCCCTTGCACAAACTAGACAAATCTTCTAGCTCATTTCAAATCCTCACAAATCTGGTCTTTTCATTCGGGCCATGAGCTGTTTTTGGGAGAAATGTTAAACCAAGGCTTGGGGGTACTGCTTGTCAGATGTACACTGCCAAAAGAAATGCCACAGGGTTGGGCTCTGCCTAGGCACAAATTAGCAATGACTCCTCTTCCTCCACAGACTAACCTTATTCCCAAGATAACAAGCAGTTCTTTGTCAAACAAAATAGGCAGTTTACCAAGTACAACACTGAGTAGGGCTCTGGATATTCCTGAAGTGGGCATTCAACTCCCTTTACATTTTTTTCCTTATAGCCAATAGGATGAATAAGATGTCCAGTTTGTTACAAATCAAATAACAAGCAATTTCATACATCAGGATCTGCAAAGTCAATTTCCTGGAATATAATGCCAACTAAGAAGGATAAATATTCTCTAAAAGCTCCCAGTTGCAAGGAATGTGAAATTCTTTCCATTTATGAATAGAGGAGGGGAAGTTCACTTAGTTCAACAGGATTTCAGGCCAAAAACTATTGTACCTTAATTGAACTTCTTCAAAACATAGATCATTGCAAACATCTCTTCTAATTCCTTATATTGGAACAAATGTATAGAGGCGAGATCAAGGCATCGCCTACCTGACCCAGAAGACAGTTTCAGTTCATGTCATATGAAAAGGTGATACTTCATACAATAATGGATATTTTCAAAATTTTACTGTACTGTCAAGCTGTAAAATGTTTATTTCCTGGAGTGGGGCCTTAATTCACAACTTTCCAATGGAGAGTCAAGAATGGAACACACAGAATCAAGTCAAAAGTGCCCACTGTAGCTTGGTCAAACAGAGACTTTAAAATACTTGATTACAATTTTGTCTTATTTTGGGCTACAAATATAAACACTTCAAAGAAGGCTCTCGAAGTATGTTTTTCCTCAAAAACTAACTGGGCAAATCTTCCACTCACAGGTAGCTTCCAGCTATTCCACAGCAATTTCATTTATATACAATATTTTAGATATTTTTCAGAATTATGCACCTATCTCTGTGGTCCACAGTTCATTTTTTTTTCCAAATTCCCTTTCATTTTCTTTTTGGGTCATCGAATTGGCATGCATGCCATTTCCCACTCATCAAAGACCTACAGAGCAGCAGACTCTGCAGAAACACAAGTACAATGAATAATTTAAAACTTTGGTGACATTTGGTGCAACACAAAATATAAAACATTAAAAATCCAAGCCCACCTTTTTTCTTAGGTTTACACAACAACCACAGTTTTTGGCTGCAGTAAGGATGCATATATAGCATACATCAAAATACTGTACTCATGCCATTAATTATCTAGTGCCAAAACTTGCTGGGTCCCTCAGCACCACTCTGCTGACAGCCTCATAGAATCAGTGGGGGAAACCATAATAGCTCTGCCACAAGCTTTTCCGACTGTCTCCACTATAAAATCAAAGAAATATTGTGATGCCCAAGTCAAGAGCCTCTCCAGAGACTTGGGCATGAAGGCTAGGTAGACATTCCTGTACTGAGGGAGTGGTGCATTGTCACAAATGCAGTCTTTCAGAATGAGGTATTAAGCTGAAGCCCCATCTGTCCTCTCAACCGATGTGAAAGATCCCATGGCATCATTTTCAAATTATCCCCCATTTACCAATATTTATCCCTCAACCAACAGCACCAAAACAGATTATTTGACCATTGTCACATAACTGTTTGCAGGAGGTTGCCATATGTAAATTGACTGCTTCCCTTTCTAAATTACAATAGCACACTTCAATACACTTGGCTATGAAGTGCTTTAGATAGCACCTTCCAAATTCATGGCCACTTCCAGCTAGGACAAGGGCAGCAGATAAATGGGAACACTACCACCTGCAAGTTTCTCTCCAAGCCATTCACCATCCTGACTTAGAAATATATTGTCATTCCTTCACAGTTACTAGGTCAAAATCCTGGAATTCCCTCCCTAATGGTATTGTGGGTCAACCCACGGAACATGGACTGCAGCAATTCAAGAAGGTAGCTCACCAGCACCTTTGCAAGGGCAACTAGGGATGGGCAATAAATGCTGGCCAGCCAGCGATGCCCATGTCCCACAAATGAATAAAAACATCCTACAGTCATAAAAGATGGTAAATAAATGCAAATCTTTCTTTTGAATTTGCTGCAATAATGATGTCACTTAAAGCCAATCAGAGCTGGCAGCAATGTGATTGATATTGACTGTCAAGCACTGCAAAAGTTTAGGGGAGAATCTCAACAAGCTTGAGCATGCATTAGCTTAGCAAGTGCTTAATAGGTTCAGAGGCAACAAGATAGAGTACAGAAAAGAGATAGAGAATTTGGTGAACTGGTGTGACGGCAACAATCTCTCCCTCAATGTCAACACTCCATTGTCAGACTCCTATTCATAGACTACAGCTCAGCCTTTAAAGCTATTATTCTTATGAGACTCATCTACAAACATTGTGGCCTGGGGATTGGTTCCTTCCACTGCAACTGGATCCTAGCCTTCCTAACCCACAGACCACAGTCAGTAAGGATGGGCAACAAGACCTCCTCCACGATCATCCTCGACACCAGTGCTCCACAAGCCTCTGTCCTCAGCCCCTCACTATACTCCTTATACACCTATGACAGTATGGCCAAATTCCCCTCCAACTCAATTATCAAGTTTGCTGATGACACCACTGTTGTGGGTTGGATTTCAAACAATGATGAGACAGAATACAGGAGAAAGAGACAGAATCTGTTGAACTGATGCAACGACAATAATTTCTCCCTCAATGTCAACAAAATGAAGGAGATAATCATCAACTTCAGGAAGCATCAACATCAATGGGGACGAAGTAGAAATGGTCAGGAGCTTCAAATTTTAGGAATCCAGATCACCATCAACCTGTCCTTGTTGCTCCATGCCGACACTGTATTTAAGAAAGCCCACCAACACCTCTACTATCTCAGGGGGATAAGGTATGTCTGCTATAACTCTATGAATTTCTACAGATTCGCCATAGAAAGCATTCTTTCTGGTTGTATCACTGATGGGTATGGCTCCTGCTCTGTCCAAGACTGCAAGAAACTACAAAGGGTTGTGAAGCCCAGTCCATCACTCAAACCAGCCTCCCACCCACAGACACTGTCCACACTTCCCACTGTCTCAGAAAAGCTGCCATTATGATTAAGGACCCCACACACCCCGGACATATTCTCTTCCACTTTCTTCTGTCAGGAAAAGGATACAAAAGTCTGAGGACATGTTCCAACTGACTCAAGAACAACTTCTTCCCTGCTGCCATCAGACTTTTGAATGGACCTACCTAAGCTGATCTTCCTCTACACTCTAGAGATGACACGGTGGCACACAGTGGTTAGCACTGCTGCCTCACAATTCCAGAGACCTGGGTTCAATTCTGGCCTCAGATGACTGTCTGTGTGGAGTTTGCATGTTCTCCCTGTGTTTGTGTGGGTTTCCTCCAGGGGCTCCAGTTTCCTCCCACAGTCCAAAGATGTGCGAGTTAGGTTGACTGACCATGATAAATTGCCCCTAATGTCAGAGGCATTAGCAGGGTAAATTCATGAGGTTGCGGGGATAGGGCTCAGGTGGGATTCTAGTCAGTGCAGGCTTAACGGGCTGAACAGCCTCCTTCTGTACCACAGGGATTCTATGATTGTAACACTTTAACAGAATTTGAGGTGTGTATTTGCAGATGGCAGAGCAGACTAAACACCAATCAAATATGATGGACGACCCAAAGTAGAGTTGTTACCCTTTCCAACATTGCAAGTTTTAAGACCTTTGACATCAATTTTTTAAAAGAACTCAAGTTATTTTCATTTTGTGGTTCATTCACCATATCATGGGTGGACTAAAATGGATCAAAACTATATGCCCAGGTAGAATCATCATAGAATCCCTATTGTGCAGGAGGAGGTGATTTGGCCCATTGAGTCTGCACCAACAACAATCCCACTCAGGCTCTATCCCCATAACCCCACATATTTACCTTGCTAGTCCCCCTCTTGCTTATTTTATGATCTATCAACCTTACAGTTCAAACTGCAATGATTCTCCAACTTTGATTTTGTGGATAATTTAACTTATAGGCAGCCAAATAATCCATGCAATACAGCGAGAACATAAGAACATAAGATATAGGAGCAGGAGTAGGCCATCTAGCCCTCCGAGCCTGCCCCGCCATTCAATAAGATCATGGCTGATCTGAAGTGGATCAGTTCCACTTTCCCGCTTTCTCCCCATAACCCTTCATTCCCTTGTCTGTCAAAAACCTATCTACCCGTGACTTAAATATATTTAGCGAGGTAGCCTCCACCACTTCAACGGGCAGAGAATTCCAGAGATTCACCACCCTTTGAGTGAAGAAGTTCCTCCTCAACTCCGTTCTAAACTGCCCCCCCCCGCCTTATCTTGAGGCTGTGTCCTCTAGTCCTGCTATCCTTTCTAAGCGGGAAGAATCTCTCTACCTCTACCCTATCCATCCCTTTCATTATCTTATATGTCTCTATAAGATCCCCTCTCATCCATCTAAACTCCAACAAATGCAGACCCAGTCTATTTAGTCTCTCTTCATAGTCCAACCCCCTCATCTCCGGTATCAGCCTAGTGAACCTCCTCTGCACTCCCTCCAAGGCCAAAATATCCTTGCGCAAGTGCAGCGGCCAAAACTGCACACAGTACTCCAGCTGCGGCCTCACCAGTGCCCTATACAGTTGCAGCAAGACCTCTCTGCTTTTATATTCTATCCCCCTCGCTATAAAGGCCAGCATTCCATTCGCCTTCTTGATCACCTGCTGCACCTGCAGACTGGGTTTTTGCGACTCATGCACAAGGACCCCGAGGTCCCTCTGCACCGTCGCCTGCTGCAGCTTTTCGCCACGTAAGTAATAGTCCTTCCTACCATTATTCCTACCAAAGTGGACCACCTCGCACTTGCCAACATTAAATTCCATTTGCCAGTTCCTGGCCCATTTGCCAGCCTATCAAGATCCTTCTGCAGACTCTCCACACCCTCCGTGCAATTTGCCGTTCCACCAATCTTGGTGTCATCAGCAAATTTCAACACCATACACTCGGTTCCCTCCTCCAGATCATCTATATAAATGGTAAATAGCTGAGGCCCCAGCACCGACCCCTGGGGCACTCCACTAGTCACCAACCGCCAATCCGAATAGCACCCATTAACCCCCACTCTCTGCCTCCTATTTGACAACCAATCCTCTATCCACGCTAACACCCTACCCCCAACTCCATGCCCCCTTACCTTCTGCAATAACCTCTTGTGAGGTACCTTGTCAAACGCCTTCTGAAAATCAAGAAAGACCACATCCACCGGCTCTCCTCTATCCACCGCCCTAGACACATCCTCATAGAACTCCAATAAATTTGTCAGACACGACTTCCCCTTAACGAAACCGTGCTGCGTCTGCTCTATCAAGCAATTCCCCTCAAGATGCCTCGCTATTTCCTCCTTGATGACGGATTCTAACATTTTACCTACAACAGACGTTAAACTAACCGGCCTATAATTCCCTGCCTTTTGCCTGCCACCCTTCTTAAACGACGGCGTAACATTAGCCATTTTCCAATCTTCCGGCACTTCCCCGGAATCCAGCGACGTTTGGAAAATAACCACCAAGGCATCCATCCCTCTGTCTACCGCACCAGTCACATCCTAATAGAAATCCAATAAATTCGTCGAACACAACTTCCCCTTAACGAATCCATGCTGCGTCTGCTCGATCAAACCATTCCTTTCCAGGGATCTGTTCTTCACTTAGCTGGTGATTGCAAATATTATTAGCTGTGCCACTTCCAAACCACTGCACAAATGAACCATTGGAGGTTCAGGACATTAAAGTACTTCCAAATGCTTTAAATCAGAAAAGTCACATTTCAGGAAAGTCCTACCTTATATATGGATACTCAGAAAAAAAATTGAAGAGGTTATCTTAAGTAAGGCTTTTAAAGTGATATTTTTAAGTTAGCACTTTTTCTCAGAGTCTGAAGGTTGTGTGTTCAAATTCCATTCCAGGGTCTGACCGCACAACCTAGGTTAGCAAATCACTATAGTATGAGGAAATGCCATTTTATCAAAGGCAGATTTCAAATGTCATCTGAAAGACAAAGTTTTATTCATTCATTCAGATGGATGTAAACATTTCTGTGGCACTTTACAAAGAGCCAAGAAAATTCTCTTTGCTTCCTGGCTAAAATTCATCCCTCAGCATCATCACCAAAAGCATTTTGGGAGGATTAACAAAGCAAGGGAATACACAATGAACAGTAGGATGATAGGAAGGAGAGAGGAACCTTGGGGTGCATGCCCAAAGATTTCTGAAGCCAGCAAGGTAGATAGATAAGGTAGTTAACATTAATTAGACCACAGTTCAAACACAGTATGTAGTTCTGGTCACCAAACTATAGAAAGGTTGTGATTGCACTGGAAAGGATACAGAAGAGATTAATCAAGATGCTGCCTCAGCTGGAGTGTTTCAGCTATGAAGAAAGGCTTGGTAGGCAGGGGATGTTTTCTTGGTGGGGGAGGGTTGTGGCGGAGGACCTCATGGAGGTGTACAAATCATAGGAACATAAATAAGGTAGGTAGGAAGAAGTTGTGTCCCTCAGTCAATAACAGGGAGCATAGTTTTAAGATTAGGAGCAGGAGAGTTGGGAGGCATTGAGGATTTTGTTTCACCCAGGGGGTTGTAGGAATCTTGAACTCACTGCCTGAAAGGGTAGTTCAGGTGGGAACTCACAATATTTAAGAAGCATTGAGATAAGCACTTGAAACTTCAGAGCATGCAAGGCTATGGACCAAATGCTGGAAAATGGGATTAGAATAGATAGGTGTTTGGCTGGCACAGACATAGTGACAGTAAGAAGTCTCACAACACATGATGGGCCAAAGGGCCTCTTTCTGTGCTTTAAAACTCTTTAAAACTCCAGAATTCTCCAATCTCGCACACCCTGCTATTGATATTACTCCTTTCTCTCACTGCTGTGTGTGGAGCCTGGGCATATGCAAATTGACTGTTCTATTTACTTACATAACAATGCCTACAATACAAAAGTAACCCATTACCTTGAGGCATCTTGACATGTCTTAAGGACATGATATAAATGAAAGTGCTCTCTTTGATGTATTCAGGAACTGTACTAACAAAAGGAAACTCATATTTGTCTTTACTCATTTTTTTCTGTTTAAATCACATCCACTTCAATTGGCTGGCATTACAATTACAGCTACACAGAGGTGAGGAATCTCTCTCCAATTTGATAAGAGATCTCAGCTACATAAGTTTGATAGATGAGAGATGCAAAACTAGAATGAAATAAGGTAACTATGTATTTCAGTGTTGGAACTTCTTTCATGGCTACATAATTGCGTTCTAAATGATAAAAGGCACAGCTTTTTAACAGTCCACAATGTAAAGTTTTAAAAGCAGAGGTTAAGGTTAACTTAATATATGATCACCTTGCTGGTTTGGGACCATACTGTATACTTGTGACACTAATAAATGAATTTAAACTTAATCTCAACCCAAACCACTGAACAACCTCATTCCATTTTCATACCACCCAATCTTAATTTGTCCAAATATTGTAAGATATCGAGTTTGTTTTTGTTGGAAGATAAACAAAGTTCATAATATAAGACCAAGTGACTGTAACACAACTACTAGTACAGAACCACAATATTTACAAGTGCCATATTCCCCAGCAACTACAGTGTTCACACACTAGATACTGCATTCTCATATAACATTAAATAGATATGTTATGACCATGAACATCACATATAACCCACAAGAGTAACTTTATTCAGTATTTGAAGTAATAGTGCATTGTCATAACCAAAATTAAAACAGTCACACCAAGTTTCATTCCCCCATCAACCCTGTGTTCAGTGACCTATAATGACATCAGTTAAAAACACCTCAATTTTAGAATTCTTATCCTAGTTTTCATGGTTCCACCCCTCCCTTACTCCTCCAGCATCATCACCTTTAGACAGCTTAACTCTTAGTTCTGTCCTCGTGAGCATTCCTGAGTTTAATTGCTTCCTCATTAGTGGCTATGCCTTTAACAGTCAAGGTCCAACGCAATGCAATTCCCTCCCTCAAATTCGCTTTCCTCTTTTAAGACATTACTTAAAATCTATCCCTTTACCCATGCATTTAGTTATCTCGCCTAATATTACTTCATGTGGCTGACTGTTGAACTTTGGCTTACAATACCCCTGTGAAGTGTCTAGGGATGTTCAAAGCTCTATGTAAATATATACAAGCTGTTGTTATTGAAATAGGCAGTCTTACTAGCTGGAGGAATCGCCATACAACATTCGGCAAGGTAGTTGTCTCTGCTTTTGTTGTGAAAAGTGCCAGTACATTGGTTACACAGGTGCAGAAGCGATCCACAAGATGAATGGGCACTTTGGAGCATAACTTGTCAAGAGAACAAAGACTGTCTGCCATCAGGCATGCATAAGTTACAAGGGGAAAAATTTCTGTAACATATATATTACAAAAGGCACACAGAAAAAGCATTCTCAGAAACGAAGGATAAAATACTTTTTTTAAAACAGCAAGGTTACGTAAGTTTACATTCTAACATTAAGTCAACATAAATCATGTTAATACATATAATGTTTACATTTTGCGTGATGAAGCTGAAGTCAAACATTAATTGTAAATATTGGAATTTTAAGCATGTCTTTGAAAAGAACGGGAATGTTAACACAGCTTCAGGCCATTCACTGTTAAGCACTGAAGTTAAGTTGGAAGTAGCTAGGGTTGATATTAAGTCTGTGAAGCTATGTAAAACACAACATTCTGTACCACCACTGTGTTTCACCCCACAATCATTCACCAAGGATGCGATAAGGTCACCACAGATGAAATTAATTAGTTTACTTTCTGTCAACGACACGTGCCCAAGCTAAGAATAAGTCAAAACTTTTTTTTGTCAAAATAAACACTTACGTGCTACTTTGTAACGATCCTTCGCATCTCCCGGGGGCGGTAGTCCTGCGAACTGAACCCGGTTTCCAGACATTACTGTGGTGATTTTATTTTTTTGAGTGTGTGCCAGTCGAAGACTTCTTCCTGGCCGTGTATTAAATGCGTGTGTCGGTTGTTTTGTACGGGGTGTCAAGTCAGCAAGAAGCGAACGGAGTGCTATGCAGAGCTCGGGAGAATCGCAGTCCTGTCATGCTCTTCCCCACGCTCTCTGGGTCTCATTGAGTGGCGGGCTGCTGTCAGAGTGCAGCGCACTTCACGCGAAGACTGCAGTCCCGGGCCCGCCCATTCGCCTCGCTGACTGCCCACCGGCCAACCGGCCGGAAGCTGCCTGCATTCACCTGGGCAGCTCCTGCTCAGGGGGATTAGGAGCTAATATACCAACTCCCCTTGAGAGAAAGAGAGGTTTGGGTGGGGGGGAGGGGGAGGCCGGGGAGAGTAGGTGATCGCGCCGTTCTGAGCGGCGTCCTATCGGTAATTATTAATAACATGATTGCAGCTACACTGCGTCATCTTCAGACCAGTTGCTGCAAGGTTGCCGCACGTAAATAGAAAAAAAAGGGCCCGTGTGTTTAAATGTGAAAAGAGAGAATGTAGGGCGTGCATTAAAACTGGTTAAAATATATCACATGCAGATCTTGTATTTTTAGTTTTCCATTGAGGCGCTTGTCATTTTTTTTAACCTACCGAAGTCAAATTGCTGCTTCAGTGCTCTGAAGTTGGAAACCTTATTTTAATACTTCATGAGCTCTGGGGTGCTGTGCAGATTTAATAGTCGTTTTGTTCCAAATTAATTGATCCAGCGGTTTCTGTCAAGGGAGTGAGCTTTTTAAAAAAATGTAACTTCAGCTAGTTACATTTTAAATTCCCAGGCGTGTTTTGAATTGCACCCGTTTTGGCTACATCCACATACTTTGAAATAGCAGCCAATTATTCGTTTTGCGGCATATGGCAAAAATACAACATGCCAATTAAATACTGTTTTAAATACGTACAACATGCCAGTTAAATACTGTTTTATATACATACAACATGCCAGTTAAATACTGTTTTAAATAAATATAACATGCCAGATAAATATTGTTTTAAATAAGTGTTAGAATAAACAAGCCAAAGAAACTAAAATGACAATTGCCCTTAAAATGTACCAACTAATAAAACATATATATTTAAATATTTTACTTTACTATTGTACCCATGAATTTGCCATAAAATATTCTGTGAGTGGTGTACCTTAAGCCAACATGAATGTCAATAAAAGTGAAGTTTTATGCCAAACGTAACCATCAATTCCAGCTTTAAGTTTGGAAGAATAGAATATATATATCCATTGTTAAACACCGGAAGGTGAGGTTTCATTTTCAGTGCATTGAATCTATTTGACAGTTGCTCTGTAATGTTTCAATCATTTAAAAGGTCATTTGATTAATTTGTATTAATTCCCATGCAAAAATGGTATCTTGACAAAAGCGCATCTGTGTTCTTTTTCTGAGATATCTTAAGTTAATAATGGTGCACCAAAATTCTTTATGGTCAATGTTTAACTACAGGTTGACCTAGTAGATTTGCATCAATTTTGTTTCTCTTGTTTTTCTGAATACTGACATGAGTCATTGTTAAGCTGCCCTTGACTGTGTTTTTGTTTCACAACCGTAAAGTGCCTTTTCCCTGTCCCCTTGCCTGTAACAATTATAAGTTGTTCATGGACTTTGTTGTTACCTAAATTTGAGTAGAGTTCAGCTAGGATTTTCACTTCCCCACCTTCTTTTATCCCTCCAATTCAAAGCCTCTTCCTATACCTGTAGTCATTTCCCACTCTCTACCCGCTTTCTGTGTCTCATTTCCTCTGTTCAACCTGAATTTTTCTTCCATTTCCCCTCATGCTGTCTCCAGGTTCATTTAGTCCATCTTCCCTTTTGTACCTGGGTAGCAAGGGAGTGAGTTTATAATCAGAATTGGAAGTGATGGTGTTGGTCTTCCTGATACTTTGTTGGAGGGAATTTTGACTTATCCTTTGGACTAGATAGTCAGATAACATAAAGATGATTTGGGGCTTGAGGGGAGGGCCGCAGAGAGACCCGGTTGTGAACTATATTTATAGGAAAACTGACCCAATGCAGCCTACAGATGATGTCAAAAGGGACAGTGTGGAGAGGATTCAGGGACAAGTCCTCTGGAGGTGACTGTAAAATGAATATTGTCATTGTACATAGGCTGTTCCCACCTTTGAGGGAGAGCTAGTTGGTGGTGATTTAAGCTGAGGATCACCATACCTCAGGCACAGGACAAGATGGGATCTTCATGGATAACCTCAGTTGGCACAGGAATTGAAGCCACATTGTTGGTGTCACTCCACATCACGAACCAACCAACTAACCATGATAGGGAAGCTTATTTTGGAATGAATAGGTTGGTTGCTAACTTAGGACGTATTCAGGAAGTTTGGTTAGTTATGAAGGTGAGACTTCATTATAAGAACATAAGAACATAAGAAATAGGAGCAGGAGTAGGCCATCTAGCCCTTTATCTTGAGGCTGTGCCCCCTAGTCCTACTGTCTTTTTTGAGCGGGAAGAGTCTCTCCACCTCTATCCTATCCATCCCATTCATCATCTTATATGTCTCAATGAGATCTCCCCTCATTCTTCTAAACTGTAACGAGTACATAACATAGGAACATAACATAACATAACATAGGAACTCTGGGCTGCAAGTGGAAAACAGCCATTCCTGGGCATTACAATATTTGTTTGCCATGCAAATACTGAGGTCAACAAAAAGAGGGCAGGGGCCATTCTGAGATACTGGGGAACCTGGTGTAAATGTTCTTCTCTGCAGTTGAACAGCGAACTGAAACTGGATGGAGTAAATGTGGCTGTCCCTTTGAGCCCTAAAATGGCAGTTTTCATATTAGAAGAGTCCATTTCCTAAGTCCTACACTATATAATCTAGATGGTGGCAGACTAATTACGGGCATCCTATCATTACTAGAAGGTTCACTGATTGGTAATGATAAGCATGAATCAATGAGAAGCCCGGCTTTTCTTTTCCGACCTTGGCCCATGCTTAACAAATATCCCAAATAAGGCTCTGACAAGGCCAATTAACCTAGCACAGTACTTGGTGTTATCTGGGATCCAATGGGTCCATATGGCTAAATACCATGCAGTTGAGTATATTTACCATTGGAACCACTGAGAGGTAACCAAATGAAAGCTTTCAATTGCACCATTCATTGCAGTTAAGAGGAAACATTTCTGAGCGCAGCTTTTAAAAAAATATTTGGTTTTGGGTTAGGTGCAATGTCTAAAAGGTTTGAGGAATGTACTGTTGTTTTGATAGTTCCTTTTAAAGCTGCTTCTTGTGGATTTCTTCCTGTTTCAGTATAAAAAGTGGCATGTCAAGTAAATGTGTGCGGGATTGATGGAAGTTACAGTGAGGTTGCAGGCAATTTTATTAAGCTGTGATTTGACTTTTCAACAAAAAATTGTTTAAATTAGTTTTCTTGTGAGCAATAGAGCAAATTGGTAGATTCTGGGGAATAGTTATAACATATGGATTTAAACAGATAAACTGATTAGCGTGTACAGTCATTATTTTTACAAACTAGTATTCTAGTTGTCATACACTCATGAAAAGCTTCTGAAATTCATGCACTAAGTTGTTCTGGTTCCGGATGCTGCAGTTTCCTCCCACAGTCCAAAGATGTGCAGACTAGATTGATTGGCCATGCTAAATTGACTATAGTGTCGGGGGATTAGCAGGGTGAATATGTGGGGTTACGGGAATAGGGCCTGTGTGGGATTGTGGTTGGTGCAGACTCGATGGGCCAATGGCCTCTTTCTGCACTGTAGGGATTCTATGGATTGGATTGAGCATGGCGCATAGGGACACATAAAATTGGAAAAGATTACAGAGGTGGCATAATGCTGTGGTGTAATTTGGACAGGAATTTTAAATTAAATCTGTTAGAAAATAGGGAGCCAATAATGGTCACTGAGGGTGAGCAAGACTTAGAGCAGACAAAGATGAAGATGGCAGAAGTATAAATAGTCAAAAAGTCATGTCATGTTGGACAGGCATGGCATGGATGAGTTGATAGAGTTTCATTGATGATGGAGATGAGCAGTGTTATGGAAGTGGAATTTGGCAATCTCCATAGTGAAAAAAATGAAGTATAAGAAGTTTAGTTCAATGTCAAATAAAATGGTTCAGTCTTCAAAACAAACTAAGGAGGGGTATGGAATCAGTGGCAAGGCTGCAAAGTCTTTCTGATGTTCAATTAGGAACTTTTGCTTCATCCATGATTTGATATTCAACATTTGGGCTGTCAGCATGGAGTTAGTTGAAGGAAGTGGTATTTTGTTAGTATTAGTGGAAATGGGTAACATACTTACAGATGTTGGCACATAAGCGTATCCCTAGATGAAGGAAGGGTGAGGATCAAGGAAGGATCCTTGGGGAGCTTATTTCCTTTATTTATTCATGGATGGGGGAGTCACTGCTTATCCCTGATTGCCCTTGAAAAGGTAGTGCTGAGCTGCCTTCTTAAACTACTGCAATCCATGTGATATAGGTTAACCTATTAGGGAGGGAGTTCCAGGATTTTGATGCAGCGACAGTGAAGGAACAGTGATATATTTCCAGGATGATAAGTGGCTTGGAGGGGAATTTTTAGGTGGTGGTGTTTCCTTGCATCTGGTGCCCTTGTTTTTCTTGATGTTTAAAGTTTATTAGTCACAATTAAGACTTATGTTAATACTGCAATGAAGTTACTGTGAAATTCCCCTAGTTGCCACAATCCGGCACCTGTTCAGGTCAATGCACCTGACCAGCAAGTCTTTCAGATTGTGGAAGGAAACTGGAGCATCTAGAGGAAACCCATGCAGACACGGGGAGAACGTGCAAACTTCGCAATAGATAGTGACCCAAGCCGGGAATCAAACCCAGATCCCTGGCACTGTGAGGTAGCAGTGCTAACCACTGTGCTATTGTGCCACCACCATGGTAGTGGGTTTGGAAGATGCTGTCTAAGGAGTACTGGTGAGTTGCTGCAGTGCATCCTGTAAATGGTACACCCTACTGCATCGTGTCAATTGTGGAGGGAGTGATGCTTGTGAATTTTTATGAGAGGTCAATCATCTCAGACAAGGATATCACAGCAAGTGTTCGTTGGGGTAGTGTGCTCGACTCCTGCAGTTGCTTCATCGATTCTAACCATCATAACGACAGAAGTATGGGTGTTTGCTGATGATTGCAGTGTTCAGTACCATTTGCGATTCATCAGATTGTGAAGCAGTCTGTGCCTGCATGCAGCAAGACGTGGATAATATTCAGTCTTGAACTGCTAAGTGACATGTAATGTTTACACCACACACGTGCCAGACAATGATCTAACTAGAGAGAATCTAACCATTTCCTCTTGACTGTCAACAACATTCCCATAGCAAATCCCCCACTAGCATCATCCTACGGGTTACCATTAACCAGAAACCTAACAAGACCAACCAATAATCCCTCCCTCAAAGTCAACAAAACAAAGGAAATAATCATCAAATTCAGGAAGCGTAGTGGAGGGCAAGCTTCTGTCTACCTCAATGGGGATGAAGTAGAAGTGGTCAAGGGCTTCAAGTTTTTAGGTGTTCAGATCACCAATAGCCTGTCCTGGTCCCCCCATGCGGACGCTAAGGAAATTTGGCACATCCACAACAACTCTCAGCAACTCAACAGATGTATCATGGAAAACATTCTTTTTGGTTGTATCATAGCTTGGTATGGCTCCTGCTCAGCCCAAGACTGCAAGAGACTACAAAGGATCATAAATGAAGCCCAGCCCATCACTCATACTAGCCCCACAATCATTGACACTGTCTACACTTCCCAATGCCCTGGAATAGCAACCAGCATTACCAAGGACCCCACGCACCCAGACATTCTCTCTTCTACCTTCTTCTGTCGGGAAAAAGATACAAAAGTCTGAGGACACATACCGACTGACTCAAAATCAGCTTCTTCCCTGCTGCCATCAGATCTTTGAATGGACTTACCTTGCATTAAGTTGATCTTTCACTACATCCTAGCTATGACTATAATACTACATTTTACGCTCTCTCCTTTTCTTCCCTACGTACGGTATGCTTTGTCTGTGTAGCATGCAAGAAATAATACTTTTCACTGTATACTAATACATGTGCAATAATAAATCAAATCTAAATACTGTGGCTACAAGAGCAAGGACTTCTATGGCGAGTAATTTGCCTTGTGACTATACTAAGCCTATCCAAAAGTCAAATGTCAGGATTGTGATGTTGTTGTGGAAATATCTAAGGACAGTCAACCCAGAGTCGGCTGTAGGTGAACCAAGCAGCAATTTATTCAATACAAGTAGGCATACAGAGGATAGCACCTAAGAGGCCATTCAAAGTTACAGTTTCTTCCTGAGTGAATATTGACAGAGTGGGCAAATGCAATATAATGTGGGTAAATGTGAGGTTATCCACTTTGGTGGCAAAAACAGGAAGAAAGATTATTATCTGAATGGTGGCAGTTTAGGAAAAGGGAGAGCACAACATGACCTGGGCGTCATGGTGGAACAGTCGCTGAAGGTTTGCATGCAGGTACAGCGGACAGTGAGGAAAGCTAATGGCATACTGGCTTTCATAGCAAGAGGATTTGATAATAGCAGTAACGATGTCTTGCTGCAGTTATACAGGGCCTTGGTGACTCCACATCCTGAATATTGAGTGTAGTTTTGGTCTCCTAGTCTGAGGAAGGACATTCTTACTACTGAGGGAGTCCAGCAAAGATTCACCAGATTGATTTCCAGAATGGCAGGACTGACATATGAAGAGAGACTAGATCAACTGGGCTTGTACTCACTGGAATTTAGAAGAGTGAGAAGGGATCTCATAGAAACATATAAAATCCTGATGGAACTGTACAGGCTAAATGTAGGATGAATGTTCCTGATGCTGGGGAAGTCCAGAACTAGGGGTCACAATCTAAGAATAAGGGGTAAGCCATTCAGGATTGAGATGAGGAAGAACTTCTTGACTCAGAGAGTTGTGAAACTGTCAAATACTTTATCACAGAAAGCTGTTGGGGCCAGTCGATTAGATATGTTCAAGAGGGAGGTGGACGTGGCCCTTGGGGCTAAAGGTTCAAGGAATATGGAGAGAGAGAGTGGATACTGAAAGTGCATGATCAACCATGATCATATTGAATGGTGGTGCAGGCTCGAAGGGCCAAATGGCCTATTCCTGCACCTATTTTCTATGTTTCTATATATTTATTCCATCATTGACTCACTCTGTTCTTGCCTCACAATTCTAAGTCTAATTCTAAATGTCTAATGTCAGATGAAGTCACATAATGACCTGATCTTTAACGCAAACAATGCCAGCAATTTATTCACCTAGGCTGATAATTTACTGCATTGTCCAGTCATCTGCTTATCTTTGCCTGACCTTGAAGTCAGACAACAACTTCTGATCAGTCATCCACTTTTGTTAGTCTGACCAAAAGGTCACATTCCTCATAACGCCTACTCTAGTGATCCTTGTAGCACAAGCACTTTTAAATCATACACCAGCAATTTGGTCAAGTCTGAATATCCCATTGTACCCCACCTCAGATGGAATACTCTCCGTTTGTCTGATGAGTGGGCTCCTATCAATACTCAAGAAGCTCTGTGTCTGCTTATTAGCACCCCATCTACCAACTTAAATGTTCACTCTGTCTGCCCCCAGCACATGTCAGAGTAACAGATGACATTTAAGAAACTGTTTGATGTAGCAAAAGAAGAGACTTAATTGTCATAAAGGATTACTGGCAATAAATGAGTACAGGATCCCAATTAGATAAGTAGTCTGGTGACAGAGCAGCTAGTGTGTGTGTGGGGTGGGGGGCGTGGGGAGGCGGGTGGATGATATGGTTTAGAAAAGATACTATAACTTATTGATTAAGGAGCTTTGTCAAGCAGCAGATAATTCATAGGCTATGAAACAAAATTCTAGGTTGCAGAAGTACTGTGCTGTGCTATACTGTTCTATGTTCTATGTAGAAGTGCTTGTAAGGTCTTGGTGCCATTGCTGGAAGAGATTAAGGACAGGGCAATAGGAGCTGGGGTTGGCTGCTGTTGAAGACTTCTGTAGCAAATAGGCAGTCTTCCATTTTTATGTTGCAAAACTTTCCACCTGGATGAGAGAGAAAATAACAACCCCCACCCCACACACACAAATCATATGAGAAGTAATACAGTATGATGCAAGAAAAGTGTCTGAAATAAAAGGAAAAGGAAAAGTCATTGAATTGATTTATTATTGTCACATATTGGGATACAGTGAAAAATGTTGTTTCTTGCGAGCTACTACAGACAAAACATACTATTCATAGAGTACATAGGGGAGAAGGAAAGGATACGGTGCAGAATATAGTGTTACAGTTACTAGTAGGGTGAGGAGAGAAATCAGCTTAATATGTGATAGGACCATTCAAAAGTCTGATGGCAGCAGGGAAGAAGCTGTTCTTGAATCGGTTGGTTCATGTTTTTAGACTATTGTATCTTTTTCCCGACAGAAGAAGGGAGTATGTCTGGGGTGCGTAAGGTCCTTGATTTGCTGGCTGCTTTCCCGAGGCAGTGAGAAATGTAGATGGAGTCAATGGATGGGAGGCTGGTTTGGATGATGGACTGGGCTACATTCACAATTCTTTGTGGTTGTCTTTCTTGCGGCCCTGGTCAGAGTAGGAGTCATACCAAGCTGTGATGCATCCGGAAAGGACGCTTTTTATGGTCCATCTGTAAAAATTTGTGAGAGTTGTAGTGGACATGCTGAATTTCCTTTGTCTTCTAAAAAAGTAGAAAGTTGTAGGTTTTCTTAACCAAAGCGTCAGCGTGGAAGGACCAGGTCAGATTGTTGGTGATCTGAACACCTAGAAACCTAAAGCTCTCAACCATTTCCACTTCATCATCTTTAATGTAGACAGTGCATGTCCTCCACAATATTTCCTGAAGCCGATGACTTTCTCCTTCATTTGATTGACATTGAGGGAGAGATTATTGTCATTGCACCATTTCACCAGATTCTCTATCTCTTTCCTGTACTCTGCCTTGTCATTGTTTGAGATCCAATGCACTACAGTGGTGTCATCAGGAAACTTGAAAATTGAGTTGGAGGGGAATTTGGCCAAACATGTATGAGGAATATCATAAGAGGCTTAGGACACAGCCTTGCGGTGTGCTCCGTGTTGTTACCTACCCTAACTGATTGCAGTCTGTGAGTTGGGGAAGTCTAGGATCCAGTCACAAAGGGAGGAGCTGAGCTCCAGGCCACAGAGTTTGGAGATTAGTTTTGTTGGGATAATGGCGTTGAAGGCTGAGCTGCAGTCAATAAAAAGGAATCTGACATAAGTATCCTTGTTGTCCAGGTATTCCAGGGTTGAGTGTATGACCAGGGAAATGTTGTCTGCTGTGGATCTGTTGGGACAATAGATGAACTGTAGTGGATCTAGGCAATCTAGGAGACCCCCAGAGTTGATTTGTGCCATGACTAACCTTTCAAAGCACTTCATAATGATGGATATTAGAGTTATCGGGCGGTAGTCAGTAAGGCATGCTGCCTGGCTTTTATTTGGTATAGGGATGATGGTTGTCTTCTTGAAGCAAGTAGGGACCTCAGGTTGGAGGTGTAAAGATAGATTAAAGATGTCTGCATTTAGCCCCGCTACCTGGTCTGCACAGGACCTGAGTGCTCATCTGGGTACCCCATCCGGGCCAGTGGCTTTACACTGCTTAACTTTCAAGAAGGCTGATCAGATGTCTGCAATGGTGACTTCAGATACTAGTTCAGCCAAGGCTGTCAGAGTGGATGTCCTTTCGCTGACCCCTTCCCAAACGACAGTAGTATATATTGAGCTCATCAGGGAGGGGTGCATTGTTGTTGGCAAGTCTGCTCATCTTCACCTTGTAACCTGCAATGTCATGCAGACCATGCAGTAATTGGTGGGTGTTTGTGTGCCTAGCCTGGGACTCTAGCTTGGTTTGGTATTGTCTCTTGGCGTCTTTGATGATTCTCCATAGGTTGTATCTAGATTTCTTGTGTAGGTCATGTTCACTCAATTTGAATGCCTCAGCCATGTTGTTCTCTGGGAAACCAAAAAGAAAATGAGTGATTTCTCAGGAAAGAACTAATGGATGATATAGTGTGTCTCAAAGTTTGTTTAAAGTGACATACTCATGTCTGAAATCAAACCAGGAATGTAGTTTCTTCCCTGACGATGTTGACAGAAGAAAACATCAAGAGTTGAAAAAGAGTAAAAGCGTGATGGAAGATTAAGAAATAGAATGAGCTGAGATTGAAGGATAAGCAGAAAATATGAATCCTGAATCTGCAAAAGGGTCATTGAATTTGATACATAATGTTGGAGCAGGATAAAATAGTAGAAGTAAATAGGTCATCTATCCTTGAAAAGAGAATCTCTCAACTCCATTATGGATCAGTAAAGGAACAAGTTGCAAAGTCCTATCAAACATATGAGCCTAAGTCATAATATTTCATTTTCTTCCTTAATCTATATTCTAAACCTTGCAGGAAGATAAACATGAATAATTGGATTTCTCTAGATTGATATAGGCATCCGTCAATCATATTATTCCCTTCATTTTGGCATAAAATTCAATTTTTTGAACTCATTGTCTGCTCAGAGTGCTTAAAATGTATTTTTTTGTATGTTGGCTATGTAAATAATTTTGAACGGAAACCTATTTTCATTAAGGACTCTACAAGTCAGCTTCTATACCAAGTGCTTTCAGGCAGTAATATAAATGTTGTAACTAGGGTGAGAGCAGGGAAAGTACTAATGGGATTCTAACAGTACAGATTCCTCAACAGATAGGAGAAAGAAATAGTCCTAATCTTGGGACTCCTGTCTATTGAAGATTTCCTGAAAAACTGTTTGACACAACTATTGCAAAGGCACTCCTCATCTATCAACATGAATTTTCCATTTTTCATCCAAATATTAGGCTAATACTGCCCAAACACATTTAACCTGAATATTTTATGGGGAAAAGGGGACTTCTACCGTATTTAGTCTTTCCTGAATTTATCCATTTGATTATAAGTCCCAGGAACAGGCCTCATTTAATCCTCATAAATGCAACTGATGTTCGAATATTCCTGTCAATATTTTTGTTGCCTTGCACCAAAATATTCATATTAACATCTGTCATCTGGCAACCTTTCAGATTTGTCTGGAAAATGAACATATTCACTGGGGTTTTATCTTCAGCAGTAGACTGCATACACATGGAGCAGGTGGCTTTTATATTTTAACGTCTGGCAGTTTCACTTGGGTAGTTTTCTGTTTCAGGAGGCATGTCACTTTGAGAGAGGCAAGCAGAGAGCGAAAGCCTACTTTGTGAAATATCAGCCCAACTAAATGTAATGCTGGTATATTGGCTATTGGATCTTTGCTAGCTTTTTATATCTTGATTTGATTGTCTCATTTTAAATAAAGGCACACTTTTATAAACTGGAGTAATATTCCACTGCTGATGTATATGCACCCACATCTAGTTTGAGCTACGTGCATCAGGACTGTCCTCTTTGAACAGGCTGCCTTTTTTTTTGTTTCTCTATTTTAAGCATATAATGGTCCACTACAAAATTCCTGCAGTCTGAGATGTGGTGCATGTTCAGTCTTGTCATTAGTATTGTATCCGATGCAGAATTTTTCATCAATATAGCTTAATGATGATCAACCTATCTAATTGTTTTGAAGGTTTTAAAGGAACAGGAGTGTCACACTAGTAGTATCATTAGGGACACCTGTTTATCAGTTTTGGGAATGGTCAGGACATGTGCTGTGGAAGCCAGGAGAGGGAAGACTTTGAGCTCAGGAGTATTGAGGAAATTGAAGATGGCAAGGCCTGGCAGCCTGGGAAGGTCAGGGGAAAAGGAGCAAAATTGCTCCTAACCCCTTTAGGACTATTTCTTTCTCCTATCTGTTGAGGAATCTGTACTGTTAGACATCCCATTAGTGCTTTCCCTGCCCTCGCCCTAGTTACAACATTTATATTACTGCCTGAAAACACTTGGTGTAGATGCTGACCTGTAGAGTCCTTAATGAAAATGGGTTTCCATAAACAATTATTTATATAACCAACATATAAAAAATACATTTTAAGCACTCTCTGGACAGACGATGAGCTTTAAAAATTGTATTTGATGCTAAAATGAAGGGAATAATATGATTGACAGTGGCCTATATCAATCTAGAGAAATTCAATTATTCACATTTATCTTCCCGCAAGGTTTAGAATATAGATTAAGGAAGAAAATGAAATACTATGACTTTTCTGTGAAAGAAAAACAATATATTCTTCATGAAATTATTCTATTTTGATCTCCAAATGTCAGTGAAATAACCCAAATGTGCTATTGATGTTTAATCATGAACAAAGAACCAGTTAGTATGTTAAATGTGAGACATGCCTGAAATAAATCTCCAAACTCTCTTGGAAAAATCAAAAAATCTTCTCCAATCCTAACACTTCAGTTTTCTACTTCAATTCAGAAACTTATTGAAATTTGTTGAGAATTTTCCATAAAATGCACATGCTCAGACATAGTTGGAAAAATCTTTACTTATTCTGAGGTATAATAACTCCAAGAGTCAGCTGTAAAGGAACAGTGTTTTTATTGCACAAAATAATGTGAATCAAAACCCACAAGCCTTTGGTGAACTCAACTGGGACAAATGGAATAATAGACCCATTCAGGGGCCTGCTTTATACAGTGCTTAGTGTATGAGTTCCACCTGGTGAGTTAATTACCAATCCCTAGGTAGCTTGTATTCAATGACTCCTCCAGGCAGGCCCCCCAAGCAAGTCATGGGGGAAAATTCAGCTAAAGCCCAGGCACTGGGGTAGGTTGATGTTGAAGTAAAATCTTTAAAGAAGCCATTAAAAGACACAAGTCAATTAAATGAGTAAGTGTAATTTTGTTGCTGTGAAACATTTAACTTTCTGTTTAACATCTTATTTTTTGACATTAGATTGTTCAGTTACTGAAAAAATAGTATAATTCTGAAACAATTGTGTATTTTTCTTCAAAATAGTTTGAGTAACAAGATTTGGCTGAGACAGGTTGTTGGCATGTTAGAGTTATAAGATGGACCCAATGACAGTTTGTTCTTGGATGGGTAGTTCCTACCATTATGCTTGAAACCACTATGTTGACAAAGCATTTTTGTATCAGAAATATTGGTATAAAATTAGTGTAAACTACTATAGATAGAAAGCATGCACTGTGTGTAATATTATAGAAAATTTTGAAACAACCATGATCCTTTCTCGATAGACGTAACACTACTGACTACATTTTGTCTTTAACAGGCCCGACTGTCTGAAATTATTGTTCTCTGTGCTTTACCACCCGCAATGGACGTAGTTGGGTATGATTTTCTTCCACCTTTAGTTGTACATTCTCTGCACACCTTCACCTCTCCTGAGCCTGATAAGCTACAAGGGCAAAATTGCCAAGATAAAATCCTCCCAGTCTTGTATTTCAAATGGCGTTGGTTCAACTGCCCAATGCAGTGAATGACATTCAAGTGCTAATGGTGTTAAAAACATAGCAAGTTAATATAGTTTGGGGGGGGGGTGCGAAATGAAGCCCAAATTGGGGAATTACGTATGCATGTACAATGGGTCCAGGCAGCAGATGGTTAACTGTCTGCCCCTGTTATGTCTGCACCCAGGTGTTTGTAGAGCAGAAGCATGAAATGTCCATCAGTACACTTGAGAGCTTCAGTGACCGATAGGTGCCATAGGGGCAATGAAGTTTATTCCTTTTTTGCAATAACCTGAAAGTGCTGCTTGAATGAGTTATTCATTTGTTTGTTTGATTTTTGTTCTTTTGAAAGAGTATGGAGAGACACTTAGTGGTGGTGAGTTGTGGAGTTAGGAGCCATACATTTGTAATGTAATCCTATTTACCAAAATGTTGTCTGGTATGGAGGGCATTAGCTATGAGGAGAGGTTGGAGAAACTTGGTTTGTTCTCACTGGAACAACAGAGGTTGAGGAGCGACCTTGTAGAAGTCTACAAGACTATGAGGGCCATGGGCATTGTGGATTGTCAGAAGCTTTTTCCCAGGGTGGAAGTCAATTACTAGGGGGCATAGGTTTAAGGCTAAAGGGGCAAGATTTCAAGGAGATTTATGAGGCAAGTTTTTTTACACACAGGGTGGTGGGTGCCTGGAACTCGCTGCTGGGGAAGGTAGACCCGGATTCAATTCCTGGCTTGGATCACTGTCTGTGCAGAGTTTGCATATTTTACCCCTGTCTGCGTGGGTTTCCTTCGAGTGCTCCAGCTTCCTCCCACAGTCCAAAGATGTGAGGTTAGGTAGATTGGCCATCCTAAATTCTCCCTCAGTGTACCTGAACAGGTGCCAGATTGTGGCAACAAGGGGATTTTCACAGCAGCTTCATTACAGTGTGATTATAATTCTGCTTGTGAATAATAATAAACTTTAACTTTAGTGGAAGCAGATACGAAAGTGACTTTAAAGGGCATCTTGACAAATACATGAATAGTGTGGGAATAGAAGGATATAATCCCTGGAAAAATAGGGATGTTTAATTCACACAGGCAGCATGGTCAGAGCAGGCTTGGAGGACCAAAGGGTCTCTTGCTGTGTTGTAATTTTCTTTGTCTCACTTTGTGAATGAATCAAAAATGAGATGAAGATGAGCTTGTTTTCCTCCTCCATCACTGGCTACAGTAAGTAAGCTTACATTAACAGTGTAATGTAAGTAAGCTTACATTAACAGTGCAATGAAGTTAGTGTGAAATTCCCCTAGTCGCCCAGTCCGGTGTATGTTGGGTCAATGCACCTAACCAGCACGTCTTTCAGAATGTGGGAGGAAACCAGAGCACCCCAAGGAAATCCAGAAACTGCAGACACACGAACAATGTGTAAACTCCACACAGACAATGCAGACAGCTGAATGTTCTGGCATTTGCAATCATTTACAAGGACTACTGAACTACTAAAAATTGATAATAATGCAAAATGGCAAATCTACATATCAGAGACAAATTCACATACAATGAAAACAATTTTGAACATTTATTGCTATTTTCTCTTTCAACAACCTTTTGATATTTAATTTTTTCCAAGGACTTCAAATATTCAAGAATCTTAAGTCTCTACATTCCCTTTCTTCATTTATAGCTCCCAATGTAGTTATTCACCTTTTAAGTTCAGAAATTAATTCAAATGTATAGTAATGAAATATAAAAGGGAAGGAGCAAGAGAACTAATACTTACATTTTAACTGTTTGATTTGATAGATGGCAGGTGGTTGTTAGCAACTTGAATTGCATGAATGGGATATAATAGTTTATGACTCATTTGTAGTATAACAGTAAGTAATATGAATATTTTAATTAGAAACTATATTAATGGCTAGATTGTGGATTGATGATACTACTGTGAAATGTTTTTTGCCAGCAGTGTTCTCAGTCCTTTGTTCTCTCACCTCTAAGAAATGCTAGAACAAAATCACCATGGAGTTACATTACATTTAATTAATGTTGTACATGCATTGGTTTATAATGTACATACTACAAGTTCAAATTATCCATTCTCTATCAGCAATAAGGTGATGGAAGGGGTCATCAACAGTGCTAGCAAGTGGCACTTGCTTAGAAAGAACCTGTTCACTGATGCTCAAATTGGGTTCAGCCAGAGTCACTCAGCTCCTTAATTCAAGCATGGAGAAAAGAACTGAACTCCAGGGATGAGGTTAGAATGCCCTTGACATAGAGGCAGCATTTGCCCACGTGTGGCATCAGAGAGTCCTAGCAAAACTGGTGTCAAAGGGAATCAGTGAGGACAGGTGGAAGATGGTGGAAGTGTGGGGAATGGAGCAAAATCTCTCCGCTGGTTGGAGTCATACTTGCCCCTAAGGGAAATGGTTATGGTTGTTGAAGATCAATCATCATCTCAGTTCCAGGATGTCACTGGAAGAGTTTTTCAGGGTGTGTCCTAGGCCTAAGCATCTTCAACTGCTTCACCAATGATTTTCCTTCCATTTTAAGGTCAAAGGTGAGGATGTTCACTGATGACTGCGCAATGTTCAGCACCATTCATGACTCTACAGATATTGAAGCAGTCCAAATGCAGCAAGATCTGGACAATATCCAGGCTTGGGCTGACAAGTGGCAACTAACATTCATAGAACTATAGAACACTACAGCACAGAAACAGGCCTTCTGGCCTTTCTTGGCTGTGCTGAGCCATTTTTCTGCCTAGTCCCACTGACCTGCACCTGGACTATATCCCTCCACACCCCTCTCATCCATGTACCTGTCCAGATTTTTCTTAAATGTTAAAAGTGAGCCCACATTAACCACTTCATCTGGCAGCTCATTCCACACTCCCACCGCTCTCTGTGTGAAGAGGCCCCCCTAATATTCCCTTTAAACATTTCCCCCTTTGCCCTTAACCCATGTCCTCTAGTTTTTTTCTCCCCTAGCCTCAGTGGAAAAAGCCTGCTTGCATTCACTCTATCTATACCATCATAATTTTATACACCTCTATTAAATCTCCCCTCATTCTTCTATGCTCCAGGGAATAAAGTCCTAACCAATTCAACCTTTCTCTGTAACTCAGTTTCTCAAGTCCCAGCAACATCCTTGTAAACCTTCTCTGCACTCTTTCAACCTTATTAATATCCTTCCTGTAATTAGGTGACCAAAACTGCACATAATACTCTAAATTTGGCCTCACCAATGTCTTATACATCCTCACCATAACATTCCAACTCTTACATTCAATACTTTGATTTATAAAGGCCAATGTTCCAAAAGCACTCTTTACGACCCTATCTACCTGTGATGTCACTTTTAGGGAATTACGTATCTGTATTCCCAGATCCCTCTGTTCTACTACACTTTTCAGTGTCCTACCATTTACCTTGTATATTCTACCTTGTTTTGTCCTTCCAAAGTGCAATACCTCACACTTGTCTGCATTAAACTCCATCTGCCATTTTTCAGCCCATTTTTCTAGCTGGTCCAAATCCCTCTGCAAGCTTTGAAAACCTTCCTCACTGTCCACTACTCTTCCAATTTTTGTATGATCAGCAAATTTGCTGATCCAATTTACCACATTATCATCCAGATCATTGGTATAGATGACAAACAACAATGGACCCAGCACTGATCCCTGTGGCACACCATTAGTCACAGGACTCCACTCAGAGAAGCAATCCTCTATTGTCACTCGCTGGCTTCTTCCATTGAGCCAATGTCTAATCCAATTTACTACCTCTCCATGTATACCTAGCGACTGAACCTTCCTAACTAACCTCCCATGCGGGACCTTGTCAAAGGCCTTACTGAAGTCCACGTAGACAACATCCACTGCCTTCCCTTTGTCCACTTTCCTGGTAACCTCCTCGAAAAACTCTAATAGATTGGTTAAACATGACCTACCATGCACAAAGCCATGTTGACTCTTCCTAATAAGTCCCTGTCCATCCAAGTATTTGTAGATCCTATCTCTTAGTACTCCTTCCAATAATTTACTGACGTCAAATTTACTAGCCTATAATTTCCCAGGGCCCCTGCAGTTTCAACACTAGTGTCCTTCAAGGTCTGAGGGAATACCCTGTCTGGTCCTGGGGATTTATCTACTCTGATTTGCCTCAAGACAGCAAGCACCTCCTCCCCTTTAATCTGTATAGGTTCCATGGCCTCCCTACTTGTTTGCCTTATTTCAGTACTCTCCATGCCAGTTTCCTTAGTAAATACGGATGCAAAAAACCCATTTAATATCTCCTCCATTTCTTTTGGTTCCACACAAAGCCAACCACTCTGATCTTCAAGAGGACCAATTTTATCCCTTACTGTCCTTTTGCTTTTAATATACCTGTAGAAGCTCTTAGGATTATCCTTCACCTTGACTGCCAAAGCAACCTCATGTCTTCTTTTGGCCCTCCTGATTTTCTTCTTAAGTAGTTTCTTGCACTTTTTATACTCCTCAAGTATCTTATTTAAGAACATAAGAAATAGAAGCAGGAGTAGGCCATCTAGCCCTTCAAGCCTGCCCCGCCATTCAGTAAGATCATGGCTGATCTGAAGTGGATCAGTTCCGCTTTCCCGCTCTCTCCCCATAACCCTTAATTCCCCTGTCTATCAAAAACCTATCTACCCGTGACTTAAATATATTTAGCGAGGTAGCCTCCACCACTTCAACGGGCAGAGAATTCCAGAGATTCACCACCCTTTCAGAGAAGAAGTTCCTCCTCAACTCCGATCTAAACTGCCCCCCCCCCCCCCCCCCACTTATCTTGAGGCTGTGCCCCCTAGTCCTGCTATCCTTTCTAAGCGGGAAGAATCTCTCCACCTCTACCATGTCCATCCCTTTCATTATCTTATACGTCTCTATAAGATCCCCCCTCATCCTTCTAAACTCCAACGAGTACAGACCCAGTCTATTCAGTCTCTTTCATAGGCCAACCCCCTCATTTCCGGTATCAGCCTAGTGAACCTCCTCTGCACTCCCTCCAAGGCCAAAATATCCTTGCGCAAGTGCGGCGACCGAAACTGCACACAGTACTCCAGCTGCGGCCTCACCAGTGCCCTGTATAGTCACAGCAAGACCTCCCTACTTTTATATTCTAAGACCTCCCTGCTTTTATATTCTTTTATATTTTGTATTTGTTTTATATTTGTATTTTTTTGCATTTTTATATCTGTATCTTTTATATTTGTTGCCTGTTACCTATACATTGTAATACATCTCTCTCTTCTTCTTTATCAGAGTTGCAATATCTCTTGAGAACCAAGGTTCCTTATTCTTATTCACTTTGCCTATAATCCTGACAGGAACATACAAACTCTGCACTCTCAAAATTTCTCCTTTGAAGGCCTCCCACTTACCAATCACATCCTTGCCAGGGAATAGCCTATCCCAATCCATGCTTTTTAGATCCTTTCTCATTTCTTCAAATTTGGCCTTTTTCCAGTTTAGAATCTCAACCCGAGGACCAGATCTATCTTTATCCATGATCAAGTTGAAACTAATGGCGTTATGATCACTGGAACCAAAGTGTTCCCCTACACACACTTCCATCACTCATTTCCTAATAGGAGATCTATTATTTCATCCTCTCTAGTTGGTGCCTCTATACATTGATTTAGAAAATTTTCCTGAACACATTTTACAAACTCCACCCACCTAGACCTTCAACAGTATGGGAGTCCCAATCTCTATGTGGAAAATTAAAATCCCCTACTATCACAACTTTGTTTCCGGCAGTTGTCTGTTATCTCTCTCGCTGACTATAATACAACCCCACTAATGTGGTCATACCTTCCCTGTTTCTCAGCTCCACCCATATGGCCTCAGTAGACAAGCCCTCTAATCTGTCCTGCCTGAGCACTGCTGCAACATTTTCCCTGACGAGCAATGCCACCTCCCCACCCTTCATCCCTCTGCTGCAATCACGTCTGAAACATTGGAACCCTGGAACATTGAGCTGCCAGTCCTGCCCCTCCCATAGCCAAGTTTCACTAATGGCTATAATGTCATAATTCCGTGTGTCAATCCACGCCTTCAACTCGTCTGCCTTCCCACACAAGTGCAGGCAATGACAATCTCCAACAAGAGAGGATCTAACCATTGCCCCTTTACCTTCAATTGTATTGCTATCACCAAATCTCCTTAGCCATATAAATACTGTGGCAACAAGAACAGGTCAGAGGCTAGGAGTTCTGTGGAGTTTATGACTCCCTGAAGCTTGAAAATTCCAGAATTTTCTCTTTTAGTTTCAGCTTCCAGCATCCACTGTAATTTGCTTTTATTTACTAAACTATTTTCTTTACTAAAGGTTGTTAAGAAGGCATACAGTGTGTTAGCTTTTATTGGTAGAGGGATTGAATTTCGGAGCCGTGAGATCATGTTGCAACTGTACAAAACTCTGATGTGGCTGCACTTGGAGTATTGCGTACAGTTCTGGTCACCGCATTATAAGAAGGATGTGGAAGCATTGGAAAGGGTGCAGAGGAGGTTTACCAGGATGTTGCCTGGTATGGTGGGAAGGTCCTATGAGGAAAGGCTGAGGGACTTGAGGTTGTTTTTGTTAGAGAGAAGAAGGTTAAGAGGTGACCTAATTGGGGCATACAAGATGATCAGAGGATCAGTTAGGGTGGACAGTGAGAGCCTTTTCCCTCTGATGGTGATGGCTAACACAAGGGGACATAGCTTCAAATTAAGGGGTGGTAATTATAGGACGGATGTCAGAGGTAGGTTCTTTACTCAGAGTGTAGTAAGGGCGTGGAATGCCCTGCCTGCAGCAGTTGTGGACTTGCCAACTTTAAGGACATTCAAATGGTCATTGGATAGACATATGGATAACATTGGAATAGTTCAGGTTAGAGGGTCATTAGATTGGTTCCACTGGTCAGCGCAACATCGAGGGCCGAAGGGCCTGTACTGCGCTGTAATGTTCTATGTTAGAACATAAGAAATAGGAGCAGGAGTAGGCCATCTAGCCCTTCGAGCCTGCCCCGCCATTCAATAAGATCATGGCTGATCTGTCGTGGCTCAGTTCCACATTCCCGCTGGTAACGCAAGCACTAAACTACAGAAAATGTATTTTTTTTTTATTTAATACAACTGAAAACTCCACATCATACACTCAGCAGAAATATAGTCTTGTTTTTAAAGTCTCAGTCTTCTCCTGCTCCACCGTGTCCTTTTAAACAAATTTCATTTCACTCAATCTTTTGTAGCAAGGTACCCACTGCTGATTCTGTAATCTTAAACTCTGCATGGGCCTTGTTTCTTTGAAATAGGAATCCATCTTCACCAGCACTCAGTTTGATGGTTAACACGAGATCTGTCCATTTGGCTGGCTTGGCATGGCAGCACCTACGAAGTGTTGTCTGACTAACTCCGAGAGTCTGGGCAGCAGCTCGACCAGCTGTCCCCTCCTTTGTATCAAGGTGTCAGGGTAAGGGGCTGATCACTTAGGACTGAGCTGAGGATATATTAGGTTGTGCATCTTTGGGAGTTGTCCATGCTAGAGGATTCTGAATGCTCCATCATTGGATACATGTAAAGTTGGGATAGACAGATTTTTGGACACTCAGGAATCCAGGGATATGGGTAGCGGGCGGGAATGTGGAGCTGAATGCCAAAATCAGCTGTGATCATATTAAATTGGAGAGCTGGCTTGACAGGTCATGTGGTCTATTACTCCTTCTATTTCCTGTGTTAAAACTTGTACCTGACTTTGAATCAATTTCAGTTTGAGTTTCTGTCTCCATAACAAGCAGTTCACATGGGTTTGTCCCTGGGCTGACAGTATGAGATGATATGGCCTCCAGGCAGATCCCATAGGAGATCTTCTCTCTCTCTCTCTCTCCAAGCTATCCTATTTTAACTTGAATTAAAGGGAACACTTTAAAACATAACCATCTTACAAAGTCTAGCATACTAACAACCCTCTCTTGCTGTTCCATGGCACTAGGCTACTAATGTGATTCTCAGCATATCTTTCTTCGGTGTATTTTTAAAAAATTTCTTATGTGTTAAGTTGCTGAAGGGAACATGTCATTATTTAAAATAAGTTGCTGGAATGAATTTGACAAACTTGTTTAGAAGCACAGTGTTTGTAGTACGCAAACAGGAATACCATGGTTGCAGTTACAAGACTATAATCCTATAATTGTACCCAAATTCAGTTTTGATGTAAACTAGTACAGTCTTCTTGGCAAAATGTGCTTTGACTGAACAAGTAGCAGTTTGGCACTTCATTTAATGCTTATTACAGATTAGCAAACACACAGGAAATTTGCTAAACACAAAGAGGCAAAATAGCAGGAATCCCTGTCGGAATTTTAAAAATATATATTTTATTGAATGTAGGCATCACTGGCTGGGCCAGCATTTAATGCCTGATATTGGTAGCGTCACTGACTAGTAATCCAGAGATCCAGATAATGCCCTGGGGACCAAGGTTCAAATCTCACCATGGCATATAGTGGAATTTGAATTCAATAAAAATCTGAAATTTTAAAAGTCTAGTGATGACTATAAAACCATAATTGATAATCTGGGGTTCAATAATGTCCTCTGGAAATCTGCCATCCTTACCTGGTCTGATCGAAATGCGATTCGAAATCCATAACAATAGGATTGATTCTTAAATGCCCTCAGTGATGAGCAATAAATGGAGGCTCATCCAGCGACACCACATCCTATGAACACATAAAAGTAGAAATATTAAAATGTACATTTGTATGAAACACTGTATTTTCTAACACCTGTTTGGACACTTAATTTAAATCTGATACTGAAGTCCAGACACCCCTCTCAACTCCAACTGCATCTCCTCTCCTCCCCTCCCCTACCAAACCCCCTACACTGAATTGCAAATTTCTTTCCTACCTTGCCTTCCCCAAGTTCAATTTAGAATCATAGAATACATACAGTGCAGAAGGAGGTCATTCGGCCCATCAAGCCCACACTGACAACAATTTCACCCTATCCCCAAAATCCCATGTATGTACCCTTCTAATTCCCCTGACACTAAGGGGCAATTTAGCATGGTTAATCAATCTAACACATCTTTGGAGGATCTCACTTGTCTGTGAGATCTATGTTCTGCTTCTATTGCTGAGTGCTCAACTTCCCTTCCCAGCTCCCATGTTAGGTGATTCTGTTAAAGGTTTTTTCTCCTCTGGTACAGATCCACCTCCTTCTCAAACCTGCCATCATCACATCTTTCCTCTGAATCAACGCTTGACACCTCCATCCAATGTCTAATCACCCTCCCCTCCCCAAATTATAACCTTGCTGCCTCCCAATTCATAGAGTCTTAACAGCACAGAAGGAGGTGATTCGGCCCATTGAATCCATCTGGCTCTTCATAAAATGATCCACTCGGTACATTTCCTTTCTCTGTCCCATTGTCTCATAAATTTTTCTACCCTCTATTTTCCTTTTGAAACCATTATTTAGCTCTGCTCCCACTGCTCTCGCAGGGAACAAGTTTCAGATTATTACCACTCACTGAATTTTTAAAAATGCACTTAAATTCTTCCTCTCATTTTCCCAGAACCTTAAATCTTGTCCCCCTACTGTTTGTATCATCAGTTAATAAATACAGCCTTTCTTTTTTTCTACCCTATTTAAAACTATCAATCTTGTGTATCTCTGAAGAACAACTCAGCTTCCCCAACCTAAGCTTGTAGCTGAAATCCCTCATCCCTGAAGCCATTCTGGCAAATCTCGTCCACACCCTCTCAAGGACTTTGACGTTCTCCCTAACGGTGGTGACCAGAACTGGGTGCGATGGTTGTGACCTAACCAGAGCTTTTCGAAGGTTCAGCATAGCTTCCCTACTTTTGTATTCGATACCAATATACTCAATATTTATGAAGCTCGAGAATCATATGCTTTGCTAACTAGTTTTCTGAATGTCCTGCCTCCCTCAAAGATCAACGCAATCCCCTCTCCTTCATGTCCCTCTGTCCTGTAGACTCTTCAGAATCATTTAGTCTGTATTGCCTCTTCCTATCCCTTCTGCCAAAATACATCACATCACACTTGTGTTAAGTTCCATCTGCCACACTTTCTGCCATTCTCTAGCCGATCCATGCCCTGTTACAGTCAGTTAGAATAATTCTGAATGTCAGCCATATCTCCAGTTTTGCTATCATCGGCAAGTTTTGAAATTTTACTCTGTGAATTTTAATATCCAAGTCATTTATTTATCTCAAAAAGGCAGTGATCCTAGCACTGAACCATGGGAACAGAACTGCCTAGCATCTTCCATCCAAAAAGCAACTATTTACCACAGCTAGCTATTCTCTGAGCTTAATCCAATTTTTTTTTATCTGAGAATAATTCATATTCTAAGAGCCTCAATTTTGTTAACCAGTCCTTTATGTGCTGCCTTGTCAAAGGCTTTATTAAAACCTATGTGGACAACATCCATTACTTTCCCTTTATATCTGTTATCTCATCAAAAAATTCAATTAGATTAGACAAACATGATCTGCCTTGTACAAATCAGGGCTGGCTCTCCTTTATTAACTCAAACTTTTCCAAGTACCTGTTGATTTTTTTCCCTTGATTATAGTTTCTAAATCCTTAGTCACCAATACTGTTAAACTAATAAGCCAGAAGTCACTAAGAATGTTCTTGCATTCTCACTTGACAAGTCTGTCACATTTGGCACCTTCCAATCTCCACCACCTCTCCTGTATCTTGGGAAGATTAGAAGACTATGGCAAGCCCTGCTGTCATTTCCACTTCCATGTTCCTTCGAAACCAACGTTGAAAGCCATCCGGACCAGATGGCTTATCCACTTTAACTAGCAAGACCAGTTTGTCCAGCACATCTTATCTACAATTATCATTGTATCAATTACCTCTCCCACCTCTGCATCTGACAGATATTTTATCAACATCCTCTTCCTTCGTAAATACCAATATAAGCCTTGCAATGTGCCTGTATGCAAATATGTGTGGGAAGCATGGTGGCACAGTGGTTAGCACTGCTGCCTCACAGCACCAGGGATCTAGTTTCAATTCCTGGCTTGGGTCACTTTCTGTGTGGATTATAAGACATAGGAGCAGAATTAGGCCACCTGGCCCATTGAATCTGCTCTGCCATTCAAACATGGCTGTTTTTTTTCTCTTCCCCATTCTCCTGCCTTTTCCCCATATCCCCTGATCCCCTTATTAATCAAGAACCTATCTTTCTCTGTCTTAAAGGTACTCAATGACCTGGCCTCACAGCCTTCTGCGGCAAAGAGTTCCACAGATTCACCACCCTCTGGCTGAAGAAGTTTCTCCACATCTCTGTTTTAAAGGATCATCCCTTCAGCCTGAGGTTGTGCCCTCAGTGGAGTTTGCAGGTTCTCCCCATGTCTGTGTGGGTTTCCTCTGGGTGCTCCAGTTTCCTCCCAAAGTCTGAAAGCTGTGTTGGTTAGGTACATTTACCCAAACAGGTGCTGGATTGTGGCGACTAGAGGAATTTCACAGTAACTTCATTGCAGTGTAATGTGACTTGTGACTAATAAATAAAGGTTAACTTTAACTATTTTCCTATTCTGTCTTTGCCAGTCTTATTTTGTTCTTCACTTCCCTTTTCTTAATGCATTTGGCCTGGTTCTCAATTGAAGAATTCACCTGGGGAGGCAGTGGCATAGTGCTATTGTCACTGGACCTGGGTTTGGATCCTCACCACGACAGATGGCAGAATTTGAATTCAATTAAAAACCTGGAATTAAGAGTCTAATGATGACCATGAAACCATTGTTGATTATCATATGAATCTATCTGGTTCACTGATGCCCTTTAGGGAAGGAAATTTGCTGTCCTTACCTAATCTGGTATGGCCGACATGTGAGTCCAGACCCATAGCAAGGTGATTGACTCTTAAATGCTCTCTGAATAGGTGCTAGGCCAGTTCAGTTGTGTCAAAGTCTCAAACCCAGCATCAACTTAGGCACCGGAAACGGCAATAGCAAACTCAGTCCTCGCATCCCTGTAAAGTCCTCCATATTAACAACCTTTTGTGCCAAAATTGTGAAACCTGTCCCACAGCAACAGCCTGATGTAGTCATCCGCATGGAACTATATCTTACGGATAATGTCCCCACAGACATCATTATCACCATCGATGAGTATGTTCTTTCCCACCAGCAAGACAGATCCAGCAGAGACAGTGGCACAGTGGTATATAGTTGGGAGGGAATTGTACTGGGAGTCCTCAACATTGGATCTGGACCACATGAGGTTTCATGGCATCAGGTCAAACATGGGCATGCCAATTACCATGTGCTGGTGTGCAAAACCAGAGCAATCTGCTGCTAAATATTGGTGTAAAGACATGGAATGTCAAAGTTGTGAAAAAAAGAGGAGACATAGCAATGGTATATTTCGCCTGTATAGCTTGCAAGAAACAATACTTTACACTGTATCTCAGTACATGTGATAATAAATCAAATCAAATCAAATCAAAATGCTCCAAGTCAGCCTTCACCTTCAGCCTAATGACATACAATACAGACATTGCCTTCAAGCATTCTGCTTGGCTTCAGCTTTCTATTTTCAGTTTGACTGTAATGTCCTTCATGCTCCCTAATTCTCCATCGAAGACAACAGTATGCATCTTCAACATTTTCGTGAGGCCTGATTCTCATGTTGACTTCAGCCCAATTCAATCTAACCTGAAGAGGTATATGAAGGAGCCATCTCAGCCTCCTCTGGAGGTCCCCAGCATCACAGATCCCGGTTTCACCCAATTCGATTTACTCCATATGTTATCAAGAAATGGCTGAAAGCATCGGATATGCAGATGCTATAGGTCCTGATGATATTCTGGCATTAGTACTGAAGAATTGCGCTCCAAAGCTTCTTGTGCCCCTAGCCAAGTGTTCCATGACAGCTACAAAACTGGCATCTACCTGGTAATGTGGAAAAATGCCCAGGTATGTCCTGGATACAAAAAACAGGATAAATCCAACCCGGCCAATTTGACAAAGGCAGCATTTGACTGAGTATGACGTCACGGAACACTAACAAAACTGGAGTCAGTGGGAATCAGGGAAAATCTTTCTGCCAGTTGGAGTGATACGTAGGATAAAAGGAGGTGGTTGTAGTTGTTGGAGGCCAATCATCTCAGTTTCAGGACATCACTGCAGGGGTTACTCAGGATATTGTCTTAGGCCCATCCATTTTTAGCTGGTTGAACAATGTTCTTCCTTCCATCATGAAGTCAGACATGGGGATGTTTGCTGATGATTGCACAATGTTCAGCACCATTCAGATACTGAAGCAGTCTCTGTCCAAATGTAGTAAGACCTGCACAACATCCATGTTTGGACTGACAACTGACAAGTAACATTGCATACAATGCACAGCAATGGCCATCTCTAACACGAGAGAACCTAACCGTTGCCCTTTGACATTCAATAGCATTAACATAACTGAATCTCCCACTAGCAACAAGGCACAAGCCAGGAGTGTGATGAAATTCTCGCCACTTGTCTGGATGAGTATAGCTTCAACAACACTCAAGAAGCTTGACACCATCCAATACAAAGCAACCCACTTAAATGCTACCTCTCCCACAAACATTCACTCTCTCCACGAATGATGCATAGTGACAGCAATGTCTACCATCTACAAAATGCACTGCAAGACTTCGCTAAACTCCATAGACAGCACCTTCCAAAGCAACTACCACTACCATTTAGATGGGCAAGGGTAGCAACACACATGGAGCAGCACCTGGAAGTTCCCCTCCAAGCCACACAACACTCTGACTTGGGAATACATCACTGTTCCTTTATTATCACTGGGTCAAAATCCTGGAACACCCTCCCAAACAGCACTACAGGCATCCAGAGATTCAAGAAAGCAGCTTGCAATAACCTTCTCAAATGTAATTAAGGATAGACAATAAATGCTGGCCTAGCCAGCAATGCCACGTCCCATGAACAAATATTAAAAATTGCAAGTCTTAGCCCAGCTGTAGACATGGTATGAACTGTACTAGACTCTAAATTCATCACTTGTAAGAGTTTATATCACTTTTTTCTGCTTTCTATCGCAATGTTTCATTTACCACACAAGTCTTATATCAGCTCGGTAATAAGCAATTTATTGAGATTTCACACACAAATTCTTATGACAGAACTTCTCCTGTCTGTTTCTATGTCATGGGGCTGCACAATTTTCTTTCTAAAGTTTTACTGGTGAAACAAAACATACAATACAGAAACCATTCCTCAGAACTTAGAAATATTAACATTGCACTTTCCAGATGCAATCCTGAGTATTCGAGTACTTTTGTCCCAAGTCTCCAGCATCAGGAAATAACTTGTCCATTCTCAAAAAGAAACTAGGCAATTGAGGAGGGTTAATAGCCTTAATCAATGAGTAGGTACGATGTCATTGTTCCTTGCTATGTGCTTCATATTTATCAATGTTAAATTTAATCTATCATTATCATCCAAAGATGTGCAGGTTAGGTGGATTTGCTATACTAAATTGCCCCTCAGTGTCCTAAGATATATAGGTTGGGGCATTAGTGGGGTAAATGGGTGGGGTTACAGGGATAGGGCAGAGGTTGGGCCTCAATGAGATGTTCTTTGGATAATCAGTGTAGACCTGATGGGCCGAATGGTCTCCTTCTGCAGTGTAGGGATCCTATCATTCTAAAATCAGCTCACGTAGAGGTGGAGTGTGAATCGTGTGGATAGAAAGGCCAGATGGCAGTAAAACAGGACTGGGTCATGTATGCATGACAGCAGAAGAATAATAAGCTAGCAAGATGAAGAAGGTGAAAGCACCCTTGCAGAGATTGTGTTTTATGCAAGAAAATCTGCCCGATCTTTCGAATGTTTCAAGCATTTTCTGTTTTTAGTCTCAAATTTGCTCAGATTCCTACTTCTTTGATACAAATTCAGTTGTTCACATGTCCTCTGGCTTGTCTTCTTTAATCGTAAATAACGTTCTACTGCAAGTTAGCAACATTAGAGATTTTGTTGCATAGCACTTAGGAAACCCCAAGTGACTAGTTTATCTCAAATGTCAGCATGGTAACTGCTTGGAAACAATTGAGTGAGATGTGTTTAAGAAATAAATCCCAGCCATCACTTCCTATTGAAATGACTAAAGCTTTCTAGTTCTTTTTGTTTAAAAAAAGACAAAATAACCTCCTTTGAAACATCACTTTGAAGAAGAAAATTTATTTAAACGATAGTGTTAAATGCAATGCAATTTGGGAAAACACTTCTGGTGCGACATTCAAAATTTTGGTTCTGAACATAATTTTAAAATCAACGCCATAAACTGGCAAAAGGAGACGACATTTAAAACATCGAAATCATTTAGAATATCATATGCAACAAAGTTAGCAAATGGCAACACCACTGGGCACAAGTTCTACACTCCTTTCAAAGTAATCAGGTGTGGTGCGCAGAAGAATGTTGCTGTTGTGGTGTTTTTAGTAAAACTGAACTCGTGAGTTTGTAACATCCATAACTCAGCCCTGCTTCAAAAATGCCAAGAAAATATTCAACATTCAGGATTGAAGGGGAGGGGTGTCTAAAATTACCAGCGATCAAAAAAAAATGGATAGGACGGCCCTATTCTCCTCAATGGAGGGATCTATAATGAGGGGGCATAGATTTGTAGCGAGAAGTAGGTGGTTGAGAGGGGATTTGAGGGGAGAGTTTTTCACAGAGGGTGGTGAAAATCTGGAATTTACAGTCTGAAAGGATGCTTTAAGCAGAAAGAGGTATCAACATGCAGGGTTACAGGGGTAGAGCAATGAAATGGGACTAACTCAGCAGCGAATAGTCATGAATTCGATGGGCTGAAAGGCCACTTTCAATGCCATAATTACTCTGACTTGATCAGAATAGACAAAAGGTGGGTAACTATAGGCCAGTTTGATTAACTTCTGTAGAAAGGAAAATGCTTGAATCTATCATCAAGGAAGAAATAAATAGCGAGAAGTCTGAATCTAAATTATCCCATTGGTAAGATGCAGCATGGGTTCATGAAGGGCAGGTCATGCTTGACTAATGTGGTGGAATTCTTTCAGAACATTACATGTGCAGTGGGGAACCTGTAGATGTGGTGTAGCTGGATTTCCAGAAGGCATTTGACCAGGTGCCACACCAAAGACTGCTGTATAAGTTAAAGGCGCATGGGTAATGTATTAGCATGGATAGAGGATTGGTTAACTAACAGAAAGCAAAGAATGGGGGTAAATTGATGTTTTTCTGGTTGGCAATCAGTGGCTAGTGGCCTCAGGGATCAGTGTTGGGACTGTGATTGTTTGTGATTTACATAGATGATTTGGATTGGGGACCAAAATTCAGAGATGACACTAAGACGAGTGGCAGAGTGAAGTGTGCGGAGGACACTGAAAGTTTGCAAAGGGATATAGATAATCTAAGTGAGTGGGTGAGGATCTGGCAGAAGGAGTACAATGTTAGTAAATGTGAGGTCATCCATTTTGGTAGGAATAACAACAAAATGGACTATTATTTAAATGGTAAAAAATTGCAGCATGCTGCTGCGCAGAGGGACCTAGGTGTCCTTGTGCAAAAATCACAAGGAGTTGGTTTGCAGATGCAGCAGGTAATTAAGAAGGCAAATGGAATTTTGTCCTTTATTGCTAGAGGGATGGAACTTAAAAACAGTGAGGTTGCAGCTGTATAAAGAGCTAGTGAGGCCACACCTGGAGTGCTGTGTACAGTCCCCTTACTTGAGAAAGGATATGCAGGCACTGGAGGGGGTGCAGAGGAGATTCACGAGGTTGATTCCGGAGTTGAGAGGATTGACTAATGAAGAGAGACTGAGTAGACTGGAACAATACTCATTGGAATTCAGAAGAATGAGGGGAGATCTTATAGAAACATATAAGATTATGAAGGGAATAGATAAGATAGAAACAGGGAAGTTGTTTCCACTGGCAGGTGAAAGTACAACTAGGGGACATGGCCTCAAAATAAGGGGGAGCAGATTTAGGACTGAGTTGAGGAGAAACTTCTTCACCCAAAAGGTTGTGAATCTGTGGAATTCCCTGCCCAGTGAAGCAGTTGAGGCTACCTCATTGCATGTTTTTAAAGCAAGGATAGATACATTTTTGAACAGTAAAGGAATTAAGGGTTATGGTGAGTGGTTGGGTAAGTGCAGCTGAGCTCATGAAAAGATCAGCGATGATCTTATTGAATGGCAGAGCAGGCTCAAGGGGCCAGATGTCCTACTCCTGTTCCTAATTATTATGTTTTTGTTAAGCTTGGAAGTAAATTCTGCAATGTCACAACTCTGGATAAATATGTCTGCATTGCCCTGTATTCTAAATTGCTCACATTAAACATCAGTGGCCCCTCATTCATGATCCCTCGAGGGAGTGTAAGCTGCTAGCCATGCCACCCAGTCACAGAGGCGTCACCATAGTTAACCTGAAGCCAACAAAACAGAAGGTGGAGCCAGCTAAGAGAGAAAGTGAATCTCAACAGTCTGCTTCAATAATAACACAATTTGTAAGTAAACAAAGCAATACATTGAGAAGATGAATGAAATAACCAAATTCAATGGTCGGGACACTCCCAAAAAAATTCTAAGTATCCAATTTGCATAAAAACTGGAGTAAATCATGTTGTTTTCTTCTTCAAACTGAATCTCCCACAGTCTGTGCAATGCAGAGTGCTCTAGCGAAATTCATCCTGAAAATCAATGAGGCAGTCTATTCCCGCTGGAGAGCTGGCAGCATAGTGCTGATGTGGGTATGCCGGCGTTGGACTGGCGTAAACACAGTAAAAAGTCTGACAACACCAGGTTTTAGTCCAATCGATTTATTTGATAATAGATTCACAAGCTTTCGGGTTAGTCCCTTCGTCAGGTGATTGGAGAGTTCTGGCCTCAGACAGAGCATATAAAGCACAGACAGTTTAGAGATTACTGATTAGAATGCGAATCCTTACACCTAACCTGCTGTTCAAGACCTGAAGTAGCTGACAATGTGAGTGGAAGGAGCACTGATCACGGGTTACAGAGATGTGACTCTCCATTCACCTGACGAAGGGACTAACCCGAAAGCTTGTGAGTCTATTATCAAATAAATCGGTTGGACTAAAACCTGGTGTTGTCAGACTTTTTACAGCATAGTGCTGAGCAGGCCACTGCGCATGCGCTGACCTGTCATGTGCCATCTTCAGTAAATAGCCTTGATTTGAGATGTTTCAGAGAACTTCTCCCTTTGAGTTGAACCAACAGTTTTGTGCTTGACTCTGCCAGAAATCAGTGCATGCGCAGTAGCCCCACACTGCCGGCCTCCTGATCGCTGGCCAGCCCTGCGACCCCACATCGCTGCTCCTCCGATCCTCCAATGGCCCAATCAATGCCCCATGAACATGTCGTGGCCAGTCTCAAATCCCTCCCACCCACCCCAGCCCACCTCTACCACCCCCTCACCGCCCCACAGCCCCAATCAACTGATATCCCCCCCCAATACCCCGAGGGGACAACAGCTCCCCCCACCCTGATGCCCAGCCCCGATTGCTGGCCTCCCTCCCTCTGCTCACAATCCCTGTGCAGAGTGACAGCGGGACCCCCCCCCCCCACCCTGCCACATTTCCACTGATCTCCCCCTGAGGCCCTGACCCCTTGGCACTGCCTGATGCCCTCTGGGCAGTGCCATGGTGCCCCCTGGGCAGAGCCACTTTGCCCTGTGGGCAATGCCAGGGGGCCAGTCTGGCCACTCCCTTACCCCTGACCTTCTGGTGGTCTCAATTGCCCCCCTTTCACTCCTATGGGGTCAGACCACCAGCTCCCAATAAGTGGGGAGCTAAATTAAATCCCGCTGGAGTGAGCCTTTCCTGGTGGAGGGAGACGTACTTGCGGGTCTGAAGATTTCAGTCCCTGGCCTGCTCATGGGGTTTAAATAAGCATTACCACCATTTATGAGCTCTGCACTGATTTCTGGCGTGGAGCTGATGGCACTGGAAATCGGGCTGCCGAGACTAGCAGCGGAGAGCCTATGAAACAACATCTGCGCTACAAAAGCAACTCAGCAGCTGGAAGGATCGTCCCCCAATGTCTCTTTAAATTAGTCACAACAGTCAGTTCATCCACAATATAACTAAAACAAGGATAATAGCCAGAAGAAATCAAGGAGCACGTTCTCGAGCTTAGATACAAAATCTTCACTGACATTTACATTGCAACAAATACTAGATAATATAAGGGCCTAAAAAAGTGGCCAGAAATAATAGTGAGTTTTCTTTCAAGAACAAAATCTAAGGATATAATGTGACTTGCCACTAACTTCCATTCCAAAATTAACTGCCTGCTGTGTCATCAGCCGATTTGGTCCAGAAATCCGATTCACAGCAAAGCAGACGGTCATGAGAAAGATAGCACCTTTACACCCTCAGGACATCCCAAAGTTATTTACAACAGATGAAGTACTTTTGAAGCAGAGTCACTGTTGTGACGTAAGAAATGATGTGGAGATGCTGGCGTTGGACGGGCATAAACTCATGATGTGGAGATGCCAGCGTTCTCTCCACTCACATTGTCTGTACCTTTAAGACTTGATTACCTGTAAAGACTCGCATTCCAACCATTATTTTGTAAATTGAGTTTGTGTCTTTATATGTCCTATTTGTGAACAGAACTCCTACTTACCTGACGAAAGAGCAGCACTCTGAAAGCTAGTGGCTTTTGCTACCAAATAAACCTGTTGGACTTTAACCTAGTGTTGTGAGACTTCTTACTGTGATGTAAGAAACACAGCAGTCAATTTGCATCACTTTACAGAGTGATACAGTAACAACCAGCTTATTTTATTTGGTTGATGAGTAAATGTTGGAAAGGACACCAGGGTGAATCCCCATGCTGTTCTTTGAATAGTGCCATGGGACAGCGGGACAGTAGTGCTAACCACTGTGCCATCATATAAAAATCTTAGTTTTTTTTCACTTTTGTAATTACTTCTTATTCTTCTTTACAGAGTAGAACATTCAGCTGTGGTTCTGTGCCCATAGAGTTAATTTATCTGTAAACAAGAGCAATGGTATAAGTAGTAAATTTTGTATCACCATGATGCGATTGGTGTTTAGGTTAAGAATTGAGTTGGTGATCAGACAAGCCCTATAACTAAAATTTAAAAATAAGGGGCCTTTCATAGAACCCTACAGTACAGAAACAGGCCCTTCAGCCCATCAAGTCTGCACTGACCACAATCCCACCTAGGCCCTATCCCCATACCCCTACACATTTACCCACTAATTCCTCTAACCTACACATCCCAGGGCACTAACGGGCAATTTTAAAATGACCAATCAATCTAACCCACACATCTTTGGATTGTGGGAGGAAACCGAAGCACACGGAGAAAACCCATGCAGACACGAGGAGAATGTGCAAACTCCAAGACTTTCAAGAGATAAGAAGATTTTTCTCTTGGATGGTCGTGAGGCTTTGGATTCTCTTCTTGAAAATGTGCTCGAGGTTGCATTTTTAATATCTATAAGGCAGAAATGGATAAATCCTTGATGAGCAAGAAGGTAAAAGGTTATTGGGGGGAAAGTAGGAATGTAGGATTGAAGTAAAAAACAGATCAGCCGCAACTTTATTAAATGGCAGAGCAGGCTCGAGGGGCTGCTCCTCATTCACACCTATTTATGTTTAGTGCAACAGGGAAAGGAATGGAAATAAAGGGAATTGGCATAACCTACCGTGGACCCTGCCCCTGACCCTAACTTTTATGCTATCACATTAGAACAACAACCAAAAGGAAGAAATTGTTGGCAAAACCACGTGTTAAGGAAAGGCAGAAAGAGTATGGGGTTTTAATTTTATAAAAGATTAGACACCCCAAGAAACAAGTGAGTCAGCAAGAGCAGATAAAACATTGAAATTGGACATTAACTAAGCAGATTTGTATTTTGACTTTTAAGAGCTCAGGCAAATTGCCAATCTAAATTTTCCAGCAAGCAAAGTAATACATATTGCAGGATCGGTAAATGCAGGGATGTGACAACAATGTGAATAGCCGGTTGAAAAGGATTGAAAGGATATGCAAAAAACATAAAATAAGCTCCACGAAGACTTGTGAGATTGAGAAGTGAGTAGATTAACAGCTAAGTGTCCTAGATTGATAGAAATTCCACAGCAGCTCACTTCTTTCTGCCTCATTAATTATACAAAACATCCATGTTTCAATAAAACCAATGTGCAAAAACAATGCAATTTTTCTCTTCGATGGGGAGAGAAAAAGGACCAAAAGTTGGATTACAGTTGAGTTGTATCGCTATAGATTTATGTTGCAATTTTAAATAAGATATACTGTTCCCCTGAAACATTGAAAATAGCAGAAAGACATGTCAATGGGTAAAAACCTATGACAACGACATTCTGTGTTGGATTTTAATATGCAATGGCAGTGCTAATTTCCATCTCTGGATAAGCTTATTGAGCAAGCTAACATTAAAAAATATTCTGACGTCAACAGCGCGAGAGGGCCCTTTCCTGGTAATGTTCATTTGTTGGACCAATATTTTTCTTTTGCTTTTACAAATTTATGCTCAAGAATATAACAGAAATAAATTTTACACTTTTGTCATGTAGTGTCTGCATCAAGTCTTGATTATGCACAGCCTTGTTAGGATATAGATGCATAGTAAAATCTCTCCATTTCCCAGGTGTACCAGCAAGAAAATTCATGACACAAATACAGCATTTGCATTTTTCATTTCTGTGTTCTTTTAATAAGGATTGTCTCATTATGGCCATTGATGTGCTGTGAAATAGGATACTTGCTAGAAAAAGACGGTTCACTGAGGCATAAATATTGGTCAAGACTTCTCTAACAATGGGGATGAAGTGGAAATGGTCAAGAGCTTCAAGTTCCTAGATGTTCAGATCACCAACTCCACACCGATGCTATAATTAAGAAAGCCCACCATTGCCTCTACTATCTCAGGATGCTAAAGAAATTTGGCACATCCGCTATGATTCTTGCCTGTTTTTACAGATGCACCATAGAAAACATCCTTTCAGGAAGTATCACAGCTTGCTATGGCTCCTGCTCTATCGAAGACTGCAAGAAACTACAAAGGGTCGTGAACATAGTTCAGTCCATCACACATATCAGCCTCCCATTCATTGACTCTGACTATGCTTTCTGCTATCTCGGAAAAGCAGTCAGCATTATCAAGGACCCCACGCACACATCCTGGACATTCTCTCTTCCACCTTCTTTCGGGAGAAAGATACAAAACTCTGAGATCATGTATCAAAATGACTCGTGGACATCTTCTTCCCTTCTATCAAACATTTAAATGGACCTATCTTACATAAGTTGATCTTCCTCTACACTTTAGCCATGACTGTAACACTACATTCTGCACCCTGTCCTTTCCCTCTCTCCAATGTACCCTACGAATGGTATACTTTGTATAGCGCAAGAAACAATACTTCCCATTGTATCCCAAAACATGTGACAATATTAAATCAAATCAAATCAAATGCTTTGAAATAATGCCTTGGGTCTTTTACATCCACCAGAGATTGTAGATAGGACCCCTGTTTAATGTATCATCCTGAAGACATCAATGGCAACAGTGCAGAGCTGCCTGTGTCAACTTCTGTGATCATGTTCAGGAGTGGGACTAATGCACAATCAAAGGGGGAAAAAGAAATGGAGAGACTGAGCTTTAACATAGAACATAGAACACTACAGCACAAACAGGCCCTTCGGCCCACAAGTTGTGCCGATCATATCCATACCTACCAGGCCTATCTATAACTCTCAATCCCATTAAATCCCATGTACTCATCCAAGAAGTCTCTTAAAAGACCCCAGAGAGTTCGCCTCTACCACCACCGACGGCAGCTGATTCCACTCACTCACCACCCTCTGAGTGAAAAACTTACCCCTGAATCCCGTCTGTACCTGCTCCCCAGCACCTTAAACCTGTGTCCTCTTGTAGGAGGGACACAGAATTCCAGTGCTTTGGGCCTTGGCAGCTGAAGAAACAACCAACAGTGCAATTAAAGTTTGGGATGCTCAAGAGTATACTTATATACTCCGAATCATTAGATAACAGTCAATTCTCCAGGTTTTGCCAGCTGTAATAAAAATGCTCTGTGCAGAATTCTTAGTTAAATGATGCAGGACTCCACATCAGAAAGGCTGGTTTCAAAAGTGTCCAGATGGCATTGCTGAGTACCTGCAGAGCTTGGAGCACTTGCATTACAAGCCATTGTTTTTTTTCACCTCCTCTGCCCTGTTTGTCCCACACGCTTGATTTCCTTCTGCTTTTAACTGCTTAATGTACCTTAGTCAAATAATCCTGCCCCTCTGTTATTAGTGAAGTGTTATCAATATCTTTCTGGAACAAATTCATCTTCTTCATTTCAATAAGAAGAAAGACTGTTCGCAACAAAAGCTGAACATCAGCATCTATGCTTATTTTTGTGGAGCTATACCAGCGATCATCATTCTTATGTGCTAAACAGGATGCATTAAATTCAATGACAGAGACTAGTGCCAAAATAATACCATTTAGCAACAGTTCATGAACTTAAAATTAATGTCTATGTTCCACTTTCAGTTTGTGCGCAATTGTCATTCTCGACATGTGCTCAGCTGGCAGGATAACGGTTCAGAAAGAAATTGAAAGGGGAATTTACCCAATTGCCCATCTAAAATACCCAACCAAAAATGCAACACCTCTGTGGGGTATTTAGAGCCTGTGTGGACAGAGCAAGTAACTGTGTGCCTCCTTAACCAATTCTAATTTGGAATATTGGTCTACACATTCGGGAATCTGGGAATATGAAGTAGACACTTTTTTAACTTGTCACTAACATTTTAGAATTGTTTCTTATAATTTTCCACTGTATTTAAGACATGAGAAAGGCAACATTATGGTTGCCATGTTTGATTATTTGAATGTAGGAGATGGAGGAAGACAATTTTCTTCTTTGATGTTGTAATGCAAATATCCAATTTATAATCAGATTGTCATTAATTCAATCCCATATTCTGTTTGTTTCCATATTTTTGATTTTGGAAATTTAGGTGTGGAAGATCTTCATTGACAAGTCTAAATTAATCAGAATGCTTATTAAAGTCAAACATTTTCGGGAATGAGAATTTATTGTAGTCACTGAGGTGTTAATAAGCAGCTAAACTTGTTTAAATTACAAATGAAGTTCAAATACTCTTCTTGTCAGCAAATTACTGTCGTATAGCTGCTACCATAACACTGGCTGTACTTTGCAATTCATTGAATGCAATGAATCAGATTTTGCTTTGAATGATAAATGAACAGCCTTTAGAAATGCACATGTCGAATAGCAGCCTCCAGATTTCTGTATTTAACTGTGCCTATGTGTGTAAGTTGCTAAATGTCCAGAAATAATGATGCACACTTTTACCCTTCCTGTTTGTTTTTTAACAGCTAAATTTACCCCATGAAGAGACTGGGCAGAATTTTTCATTCTGGAGACTAAGTCTGGTGGTGGGCGGGGAAGTTGATGTGATTCTGGGCAGTGGATCAATTGAACATGCATGATCTTCCGTTGCTTAGCTTATTAATTATGCATCTGTGAGGAACTAGCCAATCGTGTGGTGGGGTGAGCAGGCAGCAGAATTGTTTGCCTCGTGTATTCAAAGTTCCTGACATATTTAAAGGGCACTTAGACAGATATTCACTCGTTACAGGCAGCAGAATTTGTGTTAATTCTCCAAAGTCCTTGCGGCCACAGCTCATAGTGTAGAAGTTGACAGACGTGATTGCACCTGGGCATTGCTAGCTGCTCACCTCTAGATAAAAGCACTCCTAGTGATACATCCATTGTTAGGCCAATGCTCTCCATTGCAACTTCCATGTTCGCCAACATCTTGACCTTCTTGAGACCCCTGCCTTTTGCTGCTCAAGCCCTTGCTACTCTTGGTGGTGTACAAACTTATGATAGGTCTTTCTTCTTCTCATCTGGCTGTGAACCATTACCAAGGCAGGGTTTCCCACAGCTTGTATCATCAACACCTCAGTGGATGTGTGAATGAATTGAAGTGACACATTTAATGAACATGTCTTTTATAGGTCTCCCTCTATCTCAAAGCCAGCAGTCCAGTGCTAAGCCTTTTGCCTAGCCTCTGTCTAGATGGAGAACCCCATCTTACTCCTTCTGGGTAAAGGACACCCTGGAGGACCAGAATTGGGTGTTCCTCCCATTCTTGTGTGACTATGCATGAAGGCATTGCTCTATAGCAAGGGTCTTGAGACCCATGTCCAAGAAGCTTTCCTCTGACAAGATTTCTCTTAACTTCACTACCCTTAAGACACTTTTGAGAAATTAGAAAGACTAACTGCATAAGCCATGACCATTTACCCAGGAAGCTGCTACCCACCAGCTGTCCCCCCTTGGAGACATCGACCTACTTCCCTCCCTTCATCCCTGCCTCTGACTGCAGCCAATGGCAGCTTCACACATTGCTGGGATCTTAACATTGTGAGATCCATAGCTTGGGAAAAAATCTGCAGTTGTGTGGGTTTCACCTGAGGGAGGAGCCACATGTGGTTGCACTTGAGCATTGCTGATATTGAGTTGCTTTCGAATTATTTGGGTGTCCTCTCAGTTGACCACCTATACTGACCTTGAACTCCACCAATCTGAAAAGACCTTGCTTCCACTTAAAGGGATTTCCCTGACTGACTGACTGTGTGGTCAAGGTCAGATTGGAAAAATATCACATACCAGACTCACTCCACAACCTTCTATCCTCCCCGTTACCCAACAACATTTCCGATCACCCTTGACCCACTTAATATTCCTCTTCCCTCCGTAACCCTTGAATCTCCCTGTTACCCTGCGCCCTATCATGATCCTCCTCTACATGTCTTCCTTCCTCTCAGAGCCAATACCCATTATAATCCCCAGGCCCACCTTGCCCCTGCATCTTTCCATTATCTGAGTTAACTGTCTAGTCACCCTTCATGACTACTACCCTCCCCTCGAAACAATGAGCCTCACATACTGGACGTGCCACCCTACCACATCCCACTCCTTCCTCTCTGACTGTGATTGGTCCCACCACCAGCACCCTGAGTTCACACCTTGGGCCCCCACCATCAACACTGCCAACCCTGCTTTCTAAGACACTTCTGCCCAATCCTGAGCCTTCACTCCACCCTTCCAACCTAGCCTCTCCAACCCTTGGTATAGCATTTGCTATTGGCAGTTAAATGAAAGAAGACTAAAGAAGCATCTACTGATCTCAAGGATGTTAAGCACACCACATGCGTAGTACTTTTATCAGTTGTAAAACCGAACATTCTAAATTCGCATTGGTGGGGAGTTTAACTTGGAGGATGAACTTAATCCTGGCGAGGTGGCTTTTTAATTAGCATGCATAAAATGCTAACGAATGCAAATGGAGTTCCTGGCATTGTTCTCTGGAAAACTCAACCTGCCTTCAATTGGCCTTGAGAGTCAGGAGAGCCAAATTCACACACATAATCCCACCATGTGGAGTTTGCACATTCTCCGTGTCTGCGTGGGTTTCCTCCGGTTATTCTGGTTTCCTCTAACAATCTAAAGATGTGCAGATTAAATGGACTGGCCATGTTAAATTGACCCTTAATGTCCAAAGATGTTGGTTAGATGGATTAGCCTAAATGCACAGGGTTACAGGGAGAAGGCAGGGTATTGTGCCTGAGTAATAGAGTCACAGAGGTTTACAGCATGGAAACATGCCGCCCCTTTTTTTAAGTAAAAAGCTAGTCCAAATTGCCTGCATTTGGGCCATATCCCTCTGTACCCATTTTACCCATGTAACTGTCTAAATGCTTTTTAAAAACAAAATTGTATCAGCCTTTATTACTACCCCTGGCAGCTTGATCCAGATACTCACCATCCTTTGTGTGAAAAAATTGCCCTGGTTCCTTTTGCATCTCTTCTCGCTCACCTGAAACCTATGCCCTCTAGTTTTATACTTCCCTACCTTTGGCTATCCAGCTCATCAATGCCCCTAATTATTTTGTAGACTTCTATAAGATCACCCCTAAGCTTCCTATGCTCCAGGGAAGAAAGGACCAGTCTTAATTGGCTTCTCCTTATAACTCAAACAATCAAGTCCTGGTATCCTCCTAATAAATCTTTTCTGCACTCTTACTAGCTTCATAATATCCTTTCTATAATAGGTTGACCAGAACTGTACACAGTGTTCCAAGTGTAAGATGCTCTTTCGGAGAGTTGGAGCAGACTCAATGGGCCAGATGGCCTCTGTCTGCGCTGCTGGGGTTCTGTGGATTCTATGGATCAACCATGATCTCACTAAATGGTGGAATGGGCACTAGGGGCTTAATGGCTTCCTTCTATGACTCTGTAACAGATGAGAGACTAAATGGGAGACAGGATTTTGCTTCCCACCTCATTAAGTGTCTCCACACATGGCAATTTCCGCTGCTGGTGGGAGAGAAAAGTTTCACCCATGTACACTTCCAACTTTTATATTTTTAATAGTGTGTGGGCATCATTGGCTAGGTCAGCATTTATTACCCATCCCTAATTGCCCTCAACAAGGGGGTATTGAGTCACTTCCTTGAACCACTGTAATGCAAGTGTTGTGGGTACACCCACTGTGTATTAGGGAGGAAGCTCCAGGATTTTGACCCAGTGACAGTGAAGGAATGGCACTATATTTCCAAGTCAGAATGGTGAGTGGCTTGGGGACAACTTGCAGGTGATAGCATTCCCATGCATCTTGCTGCCCTTGTTCTTCCAGACGGCCACCATCACAGGTTTGGAAGGTGTCATCAAAATTATATTGCCAGCACTTCCTCTGTAGGTTCAAACTGTAGGCAGGATTTTAAGGCCTCACTCATCCCAAAACCATAAAATCCCACCCAAAGTCAATGGACATTTCTCTTGTCTGCTCCTCGTCCACTCTGATTCCTGTGGCGGATGGGGCGGTAAAAGTCCGCCCTGTGTGTTTTTGCAGTAAGTCATAGAGCTCAGCAGAACAGACTGTCAACAGGAAGTCAATCTGAAGAATTCTTGTCAGGCAATGAGACATTTCCTGGAACTGATTGGAATTTTTCTAAATTATATTGCACACAAAATCTTATTTATTAGTGTCACAAGTAGTCTTATATTAACAATGCAATAAAGTTACTGTGAAAATCCCCTAGTTGACACAATCCAGCATCTGTTCAGTAACACTGAAGGAGAATTTAGCATGGCCAATGTATCTAACCAGCACGTCTTTCAGACTGTGGGAGGAAACCAGAGCACCCAGAGGAAACCCACGCAGACATGGGGAGAACGTGCAAACCCTACGCAGACAGTGACCCAAGCTGGGAATCGAACCTGAGTCCCTGGCGCTGTGAGTCAGCAGTGCTAACCACTGTGTGATAATGCAAATGTTAAAATTCCAAATTGAAGGCACAGGGAAAACTCTTCATTCTAAAACTTAATGATGTTTATCTTTCCTGTAACAGCCTATTTTTGTGGTGATTGCTATTTTGTATGTGTCTGCTTGAGCATCTGGCTCTTCTCAATGCTGCTTCCATTATGTGCCCAATCCTACAGTCTGTTTCTGTTTGCTTAATGGTCTGAGCTATAGACCCATCGTGATATCTGTTATTCCTTATTTTGGCAGATGGCTGAACTGCATTGTGGCCAAATTTTTATAATCTGTATATCAATTTGGTCAGCTGTGCCTGTCCTGAGCTCACGCCTACAACATGATGGTTTTCTTAAATATATGATACAAATGTAGACATATTACTGTCATATCTGTTGCACTCCATGATCCTGGACTACTGTTGTGATATGTGTAGGTTGGGGTGTGTGCAGCCCCTTTAAGAGTGCGCATCAGGTGACCCCTGGGATGAGTTCCACCCAAGGATGGAGCTTGGGGAGTCAGTCCAGAATTGATTGTGAAACTGTGCATGTGGGCAGCACGATGGCACAGTGGTTAGCACTGCTGTTCACAGCGCTAGGGACCCAGGTTCAATTCTGGCCTCAGGTCACTGTCTGTGTGGAGTTTGCACATTCTCCCGGTGTCTGTGTGAGTTTCTTCCAGGTGCTCCGGTTTCCTCCCATAGTCCAAAGATGTGCAGGTTAGATTGATTGGCCATGCTAAATTGACCTTAGTGTCAGGGGATTAACAGGGTGAATAAGTGGGGTTACAGAATAGGAACTGGATGGGATTGTGGTCAGTGCAGACTCGATGGGCTGAATGGCCTCCTCCTGCATTGTAGGGATTCTATGATCAGGGCTTCAGGCTTACATTGTAGTCTTTTCTACACCCTACAGCGTGAGAACCAAATGTAATAGCTATGAGCTGAAATTGGCTTGGTTAAATTTAGACAATGCTCCAAGCCAGAAATTAAATTTTAAATGACTCCAAAAATGTACAGTGTTTTTAAACAGACCATGAGTGGACTTTAAAAGTTTGACTCTCAAGTCGTATATAATTTCATATCAACTGTATATACTTAATGCAATGTGCATTCTACATTTATATATCCTTCTGTGATATTACGTGACAAGCCATCAGATACGTAGGTTTATAGAAGTGGAAAGTTAATTACATGATAAAAGTGGAAAGAAAGTGGATCTAATTAATACTGGGAAACATGCCTTAATAAGAATTTGATGGAAGCTTTCCAAGAGCCAACAGCTGAGACTTTTATTTTGAGTATTATAAATGTTGACTGTTTAGAATTTAAAAATTCCTCTTCATTTTCTCATATGGAACCATGGAATGCTGCCGAAGGAGTAGAAACTTGGTTGGTTTTCCCCCTTTTTCACAACTCTGTCCCCCTCGCCCCCAATTTTCCCCCATTCCACTCCACCCCCAGTCCCATCCTCGCCCCCACACAAAGATGTTCACTTCACCTCTTTCTAGCCTAGGGGTCCTGAACTCAGTACCAGGAAGGCTGGGATCAGATTGCCTTGCATCAAGTACGATCTGAATGCGTTAGCTTATACTGGGGTATTAAATGGATAATGGCACTTATTTCATATATCAAGGCTTATTCCATATTTCCTTGGAAGAAAATAGACAGAAAGTGAAAGAGCGATTGACAAATTTTTTATACAAGATTGAATGCACTTTATCTAATTACAGTGCTATAAATGTATCTGGGAAATGACATGGTAAAAATAAAGTGAACGAAAGACAAATGGTTAGTATATAGAAGTGATCAATAAATAACTATAAAAAAACCTAATTAATTTGAATGCCTTGACAAAGTAACTGCTGGCAATACTCCAATGTTTATTCTTGTTTTTTATTATTGATTGTGTCCATGGGATGTTGGCATCACGGGCTAGACCAGCATTTATTGACCTTCCACAAAGACACAAGAACTCATGAAATAGGAGCAGGAGTCGACCACAAGGCCAATCAAACCTGCTCAGCCATTCGATATGACCAATCCCTAATTGCCCTTGAAACAATGGAGACGAACTGTCTTCTTGAACTGCTGCAGTCTATGTGTTGTGGGGACACCCACAGTACTGTTTGGGGGGGAGTTCCAGGATTTTCAGCCAGAAACAATAAAGAAATGGGACATAGTTCCATGTCAGGGACGATGTGTGACTTGGAGGGGAATTTGCAGGTCGTGGTGTTCTCATGCATCTACTGCCCTTGTCCTTCTACGGTAGAATCATAGAATCCCTACAGTGCATAAGAAGGCCATTTAGCCCATTGAGTCTGCATTCTCCACAATCACATCTAGACACTATTCCCATAGCCCCACATATTTACCCTGTTAATCCCCTAGGGTCAATTTAGCATGGCCAATCCACCTAACCCTGACATCTTTGGACTGTAGGAGGAATCTGGAGGGAACCCAGGCACACATGGGGAGAATGTGCAAACTCCACACAGACAGTTGCCCGAGGCTGGAATTGAACCCGGGTCCCTGGCACTGTGAGGCAGCACTGCTAACCATTGTGCCACAGTGCCATGGTCATGGGTTTGGAAGATACTGTCGAATAAGCCTTGGTGACTTTAATATTCAGCAGAATTTGGGTATCTCCTTTGCTCCCTCCTGTTAGCACCCCCAACAATGTGTGTAAAAACTCCAAAATGGGGTTGGGCCCTGAAAGTCATTGATTGGATCCTGCTTCACTGATGGCAATGCATTCATGCCTAAAGAGCAAGACACTTCTCAAATTGCAGGGCTTTTCACAAATAAAGGACATTTCAATGCTTGCAATAAGAGTTTGATGTTATGACATGTCCCCGGGCGAGGTTCCCCAAATTTATTAACTCGGACATGAATCCTCAAATTGTTATGCCTCAGGTGAAGAGGGATGAAATGGTTCCCTGCCCTCATTCATCCCCCTCTGCTAGTTGCAACAAGATTAATCTTGAAAGGATTCCTTCCATTGGGAAACACTTTTCCAGTTCCAATTTTTATGTTTTAAAAGGGGACAACTTAACCAGGGTTTCTTGAATTAAAGGTAGAGTGAGTTTATTAACTGCTAAATGCAAAAAAATGATAAAACACTCTAACATACGTTTATATAGATTCAAAGTGAAAATTGAGTCCCAAGTAAGTAGTTAAAAATGTAAACAAAATAGGCCTTGAATCATGACGTTCAGATGTTCGAGAATTAGGGATCTTGCAATTCAAGACTCCAGTAGCACTGACTTTAGCAGGCAACAAGTCTCTTTCAAGATTCTGGGAGTGCTGACTTCAGCAGGCGAACACTCTGTTTTGAGATTCCAATGTTCTGCAGTCCAGTGGAGAAGTTTCCCTGTTTCCATTTCAGTTGTGACCTTTGCTGACTTGGTTTATTTCAACAATCAGAGAAAGAGGTATATATCTGCCAAAAGCTTTTGCAGGAGCAAAATTGAAATCAATGGAAATCAGGGAGAAAAACGTCCACAGGTTGGTATCATACCCAGCACACAGGAAGATGGGTGTGTTCAATGGAGGTCAATCATCACAGCCCCTGGATGTCACTGCAGGAGTTCCTCAGGGTAGTGCCCAAACCCATCCATTTCAGCTGCTTCATCAATGATCTTTGCTTCCAGAATAAGGTTAAAAGTGTGGATTTTTGCTACTGATTGCATTATGCTCAGTATATTTGTGACTCCTCAGATACTAAAATAAATGTGCTGCTTACAACAAGACCAAGCGGTCATTCAGAGGATCATGAATCTTTGGAACTTACTTCCTGAAAGGGCGGTGGAAGCAGAGCCTTTGGATATTTTTAATGCTGAGATGGACAGATTCTTAGTAGGCAAGGAGATGGTAAGTTAATGGGGGTAGGCAGGATGCAGATTTGAAGTTATTATCTGATCAGCCAGGATCTTATTAAATGGCAAGGCAGACTCGATGGGCTGAATGGCCTACTGCTCCTTGTTCAAATGTTATTGTTTGTAAGGAAATGAATAAACCCGTGCACATGCTAAATTTTATTCATGCTTTTCACCTCTGAGGAGTTAAAGATTTATGTTAATTGAACTTCCTCAAGCGTTCATGGCCCTTTTTATGAGGAGAATTAATAAGGTCACAAACTATAGCTTGCAGAATGTACCTATGTCTACTATTCCTTTAATCTTATTTGAAATGATTAACAGATAGTTTAACTATTCATTGAATATGGAGGACCTGTTCTACATTTGCAGCATTGGAGAAGAACTGACTACACAAATAAATAATTTAAGAACAATGAAATTCAATTCTTTCTCCACATCTTAATTCTGTAGTCCACACCTACTTCAAGTACAGGCCCAGTTCTGTCCCCTAGGGAAAGCCCCTGAAAGCCCAGACAATCTAAAAGAGATAGAGATCTGGCAAAACAAGACCATGGCCCTTTTACCTGACCTATCCCCCTAGGGCATTCCCTCGGGACAACAGCCCAGAAATTTGGCCTTTCCATCTTTCAACATGGGTCAGCTACCTTGTGTCATTCATGTGATATGTGGCTTCCAATAACATTGCTGTATTACAGAAATGGTCAACTCATAATTATATTGAGGCTACTTCATGATCATGATAAAAATCTGAAGTTGTGCTCCAGGCTGGAAACACTGTGAACATCACCACAGGTGATCCACTTGTTAATACTTAGTAATATAGCAAAAAGCCACATTCTTAAAATGAATGTTTTAAATGAAGATCTCCACCTGACATTTGGTTATTGACATGGATAATACATGGTGATTCATAATACTAAAGGAGACATGAAACGTGTGTACACAATGCGGTGTCCATTAGCAAATGTGGAAAAATAAAAGGATTAAGTGATGAATGTTGACAATTCATTTAAAGTTTCCAGTCAATGTGATGCTCTTATTAAAAGATAATGTGAAGACTAAAATCAGCTCATAAAATATAAACTGCTCATATAACAAGCTGCATATGTCAACATGGGAATGTAAGATAGATGAAAATAAAGATCTTGTCCCAGAAGAATGACACTAATTGCACACCTGCACTTCCACAGTTCTCAGATGAAGAGTAGCTTAATGGGCTACTCCACAAAGAAATGCAACAAACATCTGGAAATCTACATATGTATGGAATGGTTAACTGAGAATTCCATATGTTTACAGAATGGTTAACTGAGAGATAGTCTAATAAACATGGATCAGGGTGGCACGGTGGCACAGTGGTTAGCACTGCTGCCTCACAGCACCAGGGACCCAAGTTCAATTCCAGCTTCAGATGACTGTCTGTGTGGAGTTTGTACATTCTCCCCGTGTTTGTGTGCGTTTCCTCCAAGTTCTCCGGTTCCCCCCCACATTCCAAAGATAGAAAATAGAACACAGAACATTACAGCACAGTACAGGCCCTTCGGCCCTCAATGTTGTGCCGAGCTATGTCCAATCCCAAGATCATGCTATCCCCTCCCTATAATTCTGGAGTGCTCCATGTGCCTATCCAATAACCGCTTGAAAGTTCCTAAAGTGCCTGACTCCACTATCACAGCAGGCAGTGCATTCCACACCCCAACCACTGAGTGAAGAATCTACCTCGGACATCCCTCCTATATCTCCCACCATGAACCTTATAGTTATGCCCCCTAATAACAGCTACATCCACCTGAGGAAATAGTCTCTGCACGTCCGCTCTATCAATCCCTCTCATCATCTTATAAACCTCTATTAAGTCGCCTCTCATTGTCCTCCGCTCCAAAGAGAAAAGCCCCAGCTCCTTCAACCTTTCCTCATAAGACCTACCCTCCAAACCAGGCAGCATCCTGGTAAATCTCCTCTGCACTCTCTCCAATGCTTCTAAATCCTTCTTATAATGAGGTGACCAGAACTGGACACAATATTCCAAATGTGGTCTCACCAACTTCTGGTATAGTTACAGCATAACCCCACCGGTCTCAAACTCAAACCCCCTGTTAATAAACGCTAACACACTATAAGCCTTCCTCACGGCTCTATTTTGAGTGGCAACTTTCAGAGATCTGTGGATATGAACCCCAAGATCTCTCTGTTCCTCCACATTCCTCAGAACCTGTAATCTGCATTCAAGTTTGTCCTACCAAAATGAATCACCTCACACTGAGCAGGGTTAAACTTCATCTACCACTTTTCGGCCCAGCTCTGCATCCTATCAATGTCTCTTTGCAGCCTGCAAGAGCCCTCCACTCATCCACTACTTCACCAATCTTGGTGTCACCAGCAAATTTACTAATCCATCCTTCAGCCCCTTCCAAGTCATTGGTAAAAATCACAAAAAGCAGAGATCCCAGCACTGACCCCTGTGGTACACCGCTGGTAACTGGCCTCCAGTCTGAAAATTTTCTCTCCTCAACCACCCTCTGTCTTCTATGGTACAGCCAGTTACATATCCAATTGGCCAAATTTCCTTCTATCCCACACTCCCTTATCTTCTTCATGAGCCTACCATGGGGAACCTTATCAAATGCCTTACTAAAATCCATGTATACGACATTAACTGCTCTACCTTCATCCACACACTTAGTTACCTCCTCAAAGAATTCAATCAAATTTGTGAGGTAGGACTTACCTCTCACGAAACTGTGCTGACTATCCCGGGTTAAACTGAATCTTTCCAAATGGTCATAAATCCTATCTCTCAGGACCCTTTCCATTAACTTACCGACCACCAAAGTAAGACTAATTGGCCTATAATTACCAGGGTCATTCCTAGCTCCTTTCTTGAAATCAGGAATAACATTTGCCACTCTTCAGTCCTCTGGCACTATCCTTGTGGACAGTGAGGACCCAAAAGTCAAAGCTAGAGGCTCTGCAATCTCATCCCTTGCCTCCTAAAGTATCCTAGGATGTATCCCATCTGGCCCAGGGGACTTATCCACCCTCAGGTTTTTCAAAATTGCTAATACATCTTCTGGCAGAACATCTACTTCCTCCATCCTATCAGCCTGTATTACGCACTCCTCCTCAAAAACATGGCCCCTCTCCTGAGTGAACACTGAAGAAAAGTATTCATTCAATGCCTCACCTATCTCTTCTGACTCGATGCACAAGTTCCCACTACTATCCTTGACTGGCCCTAACCTCACCCTGGTCATTCTTTTATTTCTCACATAAGAGTAAAAAGCCTTGGGGTTTTCTTCTGTCCAACCCGCCAAGGACTTCTCATGCCCCCTCCTAGCTCTCCTAAGCCCTTTCTTTAATTCATTCCTAGCTACCTTGTAACACTCAAGCAACCCAACTGAACCTTGTTTTTTCATCCTTGCATATGCTTCCTTTTTCCTCTTAACAAGACATTCAACCTCCTTTGTGAACCATGGTTCCCTCACTCGGCCATTTCCTCCCTGCCTGCCAAGGACATACCTATCAAGGACACGCAGTATTTGTTCCGTGAAAAAGCTCCACTTTTCGTTTGTGCCCATACCTGACAGTTTCTGCTCCCAACTTATGCTCCCTAATTCTTGCCTAATCGAACCAGAATTCCCCCTGCCCCAATTATAAACCTTGCCCTGTCGTGTGACTCTATCCCCTTCCATTACAATAATGAAGGATACCAAATTGTGGTCACTATCTCCAAAGTGCTCTCCCACAAACAAATCTAACACTTGGCCCGGTTCATTACCCAGTACCAAGTCCAATACGTCTTATGAGGAAAGGCTGAGGGATTTGAGGTTGTTTTCGTTAGAGAGAAGAAGGTTCAGAGGTGACCTAATTGAGGCATACAAGATGATCAGAGGATTAGATAGGGTGTACAGTGAGAGCCTTTTTCCTCTGATGGTGATGGCTAACATGAGGGGACATAGCTTTAAATTGAGGGGTGATAAATATAGGACGGATGTCAGAGGTAGGCTCTTTACTCAGAGGATAGTAAGGGTGTGGAATGCCCTGCCTGCAGCAGTAGTGGACTCACCAACTTTAAGGGCATTCAAATGGTCATTGGATAGGCATATGGATAATATTGGAATAGCTTAGGTTAGAGGGTCATTAGATCGGTTCCACTGGTCGGCGCAACATCGAGGGCCGAAGGGCCTGTACTGCGCTGTAATGTTCTATGTTCTAATGTGGCCCCACCTCTTGTCGGCTTATCCACATATTGTGTCAGGAAACTCTCCTGCATACACTGTACAAAAAGTGTCCCATCTGAACTATTCGACCTATAAAGGTTCCAATCAATATTTGGAAAGTTAAAGTCACCCATGACAACTACCCTGTGACCTCCACAATTATCCATAATCTGCTTTGCCATTTCCTCCTCCACATCTCTATGACTATTTGGGGGCCTATAGAAAACTCCTAACAACGTGACTGCTCCTTTCCTATTTCTAACTTCAGCCCATATTACCTCAGTAGGCAGATCGCCCTCGAAATGCCTTTCAGCAACCATCAAACTATCCTTAATTAACAATGCTACTCCTCCACCTCTTTTACTGCCTTTCCTACTCTTACTGAAACATCTATACCCCGGAACTGCCAACAACCATTCTTACTGCTGGTTAGGTTGATTGGTCATACTAAATTGACCCTAGTGTGAGGGGATTAGCAGGGCAAATATGTGGGGTTATGGGAATAGGGCCTGGGTGGGATTCTGGTTGGTGCAGTCTTGATAGAAACATAGAAAAACTACAGCACAAACAGGCCCTTCGGCCCACAAGTTGCGCTGAACATGTTCCTACCTACTAGGCTTACCTATAACCCTCTATCTTACTAAGTCCCATGTACTTATCCAAAAGTCTCTTAAAAGATCCTATCGAATCCACTTCCACCACCACTGCCGGCACCCGATTCTATGCACCCACCATCCTCTGAGTGAAAAACTTACCCCTGACATCTCCTCGGTACCTACTCCCCAGCAGCCTAAACCTGTGTCCTCTCATAGCAACCATTTGAGCCCTGGGGAAAAGCCTCTGAAAATCCACTCGATCAAGACCTCTCAACATCTTATACACCTCTATCAGGTCATCCGTCATCCTTCGTCTCTCTAAGGAGAAAAGACCGAGCTCTCTCAACCTATCCTCATAAGGCCAAATGTCCTCCTTCCACACTGTAGAGATTCTATGGGCCTGATTTTTACCATTGTGTTGCGCCTGTTTTTTGGGTGCAGAAACTTGGTAAAGTCAGGTGAGAGATGAGTAGCATGATCTGCGCCTGCATCCACATCAGTTCCCACTTTACTAAGGCCTGAAAATGGCTGCAATCGGGACCGTGCCCAAAACGTGCACAATGGCGAACTAAATCCATTTGCATGCATCTAAATTGACTTAATGGGCTGCACGCCCAACCTTACCAGCACTTGCCCCTTTACCACTGCGTTCGCACATCCAGAATCACGCGAAACAGACATGCTCCACAAAAGTCTGACTCAGGCGCTCCATCAGTGAGGAGGTAAGTGTCGAGCGTCCGGCAGCTCTCTGCCTGAGATCGGTGGGGGTTGGGTAAGGGGGGGTGTCAGCTGCCATTCTGCCTGTGATCAGTGAAGGGGAAGGGGGGAGTCTGCTCCCACTCTGCCTGAGATCAGTGAAAGGGAAGGGGCGGGGAGGGGCTCGTTATTGGTCTGGGTGGTGGGGGGATAGGGGTTCAGTAATGTTGTGTGAGTGGGGCAATGTCTGTGGGGGCCAGGGGAAGGCATTATCCGGCCCAGGAGGGATGTGGCAGGGGAGCCACATTCTATCATTTTTTTGTCTGCGCATACGCCAATTAGAGCTGCAGGGTTTCAGGAGCTTTAAGCCCCACCCACAGGCTTTGCAGCACGATTCGGAATCATTGATATTTTTGCATGCAGTGTGTGTATGGGGGCACCTGAGAATGCGTCTAAAATCCACTCCCAGTTTCAAGTCCTCCCAGCACTTAGAATCAAAATAGTAAAATAGGGCCCAATGATTCCATTCTATGATCCAACTTAAAAAGGCCCTCTTATCTGAGACCCATCTTCAGCCCCAAGCTCTGTTTTATTTGGTAACAGTTTCATATCAAGCAATCTTCATTATTTACAAATTTTCACCATAAAAAAGAATTTGCCCCGTATGAAGATTGCACATTGTCATTGAGCTTTTGAGAGTGTTCCAGAAATTTGGAGCTTGCACATTCTCCCTGTGTATGTGTGGGTTTCCTCCAGGTGCTCCAGTTTCCTCCCATAGTCCAAAGATGCGTAGGTTAGGTGGACTGTCTCTGCTAAGTTGTCCATTAGTGTCCAAGGATGTGTAGGTTAGAGCAGGGTTACAAGGGGTGGGTCTGGGTAAGATGTTCTTTTGGAGAGTCAGTGTGGACTCGATGGGCCGAATGGTCTTCTCCTGCATTATAGGGATTCAATTCTATCCTTACAAATCTATTCTATCTGAATAATTTCATAAAAATTGTAGCCTGGAAGAAAATAATTTGGCTTCAAGTAGAATTATCTATTCTAATCCCATTACAGTACTGCTCTCCAATATACTGTTTCTTTGTAAGTACTTACCCATAGATTCCATAAAGTCCCTACAGTGCAGAAAGAGACCATTCAGCCCATCATGGCTGCACTGACTGACTAAAGGAACACCACACCCAGGACCTCCCCTCCATCCTATCTCCATAGTTGGCATGTCTAATCTGAACTGTTGCTTCTTCAGATAGCTCCTAACTGAAAAGAGAAATTGAAAAAGGAAACTGATACTTTTGTTTTCAGGGGAACAAAAACCAAAACTGAGTTTGGGAAGCAAAACATCTGAGTTGAAACCAAATAAACCATTCAGGCTCAAATGATGATCTCGGTGATGCAGTATGGGCATGCTGAAGAATTCAAAGACTGGATTCAGAAGCTGAGGATAGATAAATGCACAGCTGCTACAGCTGTTTCTGTTATCTAAAGTAACATTGGCAAATCTACACCATCAAGAAGGAGAGGCTCTGCAGGCAAGTACCAGTTTGGCAAACACCAAACTCAGCTAGGCTGTGTGCTTTTTTAAATTAATTCACAGGATATGGGTAATCCTGGCTGGGCAGAATTTATTGTCCATCCCTAATTGCCCTTGAACTGAATGCATTTCAGAGGGCAATTAGGGATGGGTAAGAAAGCAGGTAAGCAAGACAGCTTTCCTTCTCTAAGGCACATTAGTCAACCAGATGGGTTCGTATGACAATCAGCAATGTTTTCATTGTCATCAGTAGACATTTAATTCCAGATTTTTATTCAATTCAAATTTCACCGTCAGCCATGGTGGGATTTGAACCTGGGTCTCAAGAGCATTCCCCAGGGGCTCTGGACTGCTAGTCTCATGTCAGTACCACTATACCACTGCCTCCCTTGCCAGCTGGGGGGTCAACTGCTGTCAGCTGGGGGTCAGAATATTTCCTGAAAGAAGAGGAACCAGTATTCTTCATGAGAAGTACAAGATTTTGAAGGACTATATGCCTGAGATTGATGACATATAGGCCACATGGAATGCTGGGTAAATTCATAAAATCTGTCTCAATTGTACCTGTCACGTACTGTGTAATTTGTTTTCTCATCAACTGAAACTTGCCTGTTAATTCATATTTAATTTATGTTGATTTAAGTTTTGATTGCTACAGCAAAGATTTTGAAAAGTGAAGTCTCATCCATTGGTTTTATTCTGTTCTTTTACATTATTTATTTCCACAAAGATCATAATGCCTCCCAACTTGGTCTTCCTACCAACATAAATTTCCTAATTCCCCCTCTAGTGTCCGCTACATATAAACTGAGAGCAATTTGTTTTAAATGTCAGATTTTTGATTAAGCTTGCAAACTGATGAGCCTTCGATTTGGTACAGCATTAAAATCAGAATGTGCATACACATTACTTGGTTGTGGATACTAATGGTTGCATTTTCTGGGGAAATTCGATAACCTACTTATCAATGCTCAGTTTGGGTTCTACCAGGACAACTCTGCTCCAGCCCTTATTACAACCTAGTCTAAACAAGGATAAAAGAGGCGAATAGAGTGATGAGGTACAATTGACATCACAACAGTATTTGACTAATTCTGACATCAAGGAACCCTAATAAAATTAAAGTCCATGGAAATCAGGGAAAAGGTCTCACTGACTATAATTATGTAAGGCCGTAAGACATAGGAACAGAAGTAGGCCGTTCGGCCCATCTAATCTGATCCACAATTTAATCTGATATGATAATCATCAACTCCACTTTCCCATCTTATTCTCATAACACTTGATTCTCTGAATATCCAGACAAAGTAAGGTGATTGTGGTGATTAAAAACCATCCATCTCAGTCCCAGGGTGTTACTACAGCCCACTTCTGACATCTTAAACATTTACTCCATCGGCAAGATACCAGTTTGCAGTGTGCATCATCTACACAATGCATGCCAGCACAGCACCCTCCTATCCCCCCACCTTAATTGCCCAAAAGACCAAAGGCAGTAGGTTCATAGGAAGACCACCATTACCCTCATTACCCTCTGAGTAATCTACGATCCTGACTTGGAAATATGTCACTTGAATTGTCGCCGGGTCAAAACCCTGGACTTCCCTTCCTATCAGCAGTGTGGGTACGCTACATGGACTGCAGAGGTTGAAGAAGGCAGCTCACCATCAATTTCTCAAGGACAATTAGAGATGAGCAATAAATGCTGACCTCACTAGCAATGCTCACATTATTTAAATGAGTAACAAAGCAGAATGTACAGAGCAAAAAGAGGCTGCATTAAAAAACATAGCTCTGCATAGAAAATTTAAATGAAAATTGAGGAAGAAATATGATAAAGTTAGGTATAATAAAGAAAATTGAGAAATATATAAAATGTAGTAAGATGAAAATAGTGTTTTGAAAGGCTAACAAGGAATAAGGAAAAATAGTAGATTTTTTTCCAAAGGCTTTAAACACATTCACCGACATTCTACAGCCCCACCCACCATGGGAATTGAAGCAGGCGAGGGGTGGAAATGAGACCGTCCCTTGATCTCGGGTGGGATTTTCCGGACTCGGGTTGTGCCAGGCCATAATATCCCATTCATCATTTATTTAAAATAGTAAAAAGAGTGTTGGACAGCACACAGATGACCGAAAGTTTAAATCTGATAAAATAGTATGAAGGTATGCCAGTGAGGTTAAATATTTTGTCTGCAGTTACAAATGACGGTGGAGCTGGTAAGCATAGGAGTTGCACTGAAAAAGAATATGGAACAATGTTACAGATACCTCTGGAAAAGAATTAATTTGGAAAAGATCATTGGAAATCAAGGTGGGTATACCACTTGACCCTGCTGGGCATGTATTTTTGGCTGTTGAAAGGAGATGTTCAGACCATAACTTTTCAATCCTCCTTCGATATGTAAATTATGTCAGGGGACCAGAAAATAATGAATATAATGCCTTTAAGAAGGTTTAAATAGACAACCAGAGCGCTTAAGTCTTATATCTGTTGCAGGCAGATCCTTAGCATTTATAATTCAGAATCAAATTAGTGAATATTTGAGAATGGATCTGACAACCAGGATCGCTAACATGGATTTGTTCAAGATAAACTGTTTTTAACAAATTTAATGTAATATCTTTTTTTTGAAGTAGTGGCCAAATGATAGATAAAGGGTAAACTGTAAATATACAAACCTTCAGAAGACATTTGGAAAGGTATTTCCCAGGAAACTCATTAGAAACATTTAGCTGTTCAGCATGAGGAAATATAACAGCATGCATAGAGATTGGAAACAGCAGGTTTGGACAAATGGATATTGGAATTGGTCTGCACTGGCTTTGCTTTTCCCATGTGTATACAATTGATTTTAAATTGCACAGAGGACGAACAACTCTGACCTGCTTGAAGGTAGGGGTGGGTGGTGGAGGTAGGGGGAGGGAGGAAAAACAGGCAAATCTGTAGCAAACGCTGGTTTTCAGGATGGGGTGGGGAGGAATGATGCAGAAGTAGAATGTTAGGGTTTAATGGCTCAGTTTTCTGCTGACCACATATTTTCTTTCTTCATTCATGGGAAGGTGATGGTCTAGTGGTATTATTTCTAGACTATTAATCCATGTGACTCCACAGCCACAGCAATGTGGTTGAGTCTAAGCTGCCATCAGACAACTAAAGAAGGGCAATAATTGCTGGCCAGCCAGCGATGCCCATGTCCCACAAATGAATAAAAAAATGTGGGCTTCACTAGCTAGGCCAGCATTTTTTGCCCATTCCCAATTGCTCTCGAGAAGGTGGTGGTGAGCTGCCTTCTTGAACTCTCGTAGCACATGTGGTGTAGGTACACCCACTGTGAGGTTATAGTGCTGCATTGCTGGATAAATGTCAGTGTTACAGCTGTACTAGAACAACTTGGCTAAGGGTGTGGCAAAGTTTGGAGCACAAATCTTCAGTTTTTGCCATAATATGGTTAGGTCAATAGCCTGCGCAGTATCCAGTGCCTTCAGCCATTTTTTTGATAACACGTGAAGTGAATTGAATTGGCTCTAATGCTGGAGGCCCCTGGAGGAGGTCAGGATGGATCATCCACTCACACTGCTGCCTGAAGATCACAGCAAATGCCTTGGCCTCATATTTGCACTGATGTACTGGACTTCTCCAATATTGAGGAGGCATTTAGTTGTCCACTAACATTCACAACTCAATGTGGCAGGACTGCAGAGCTTTGAGTTGATCTGTTTGTGTTAGTACTTGACCTACTTTTGTTCATTTAATTAACTGGATATTTGAAATAAGCTCTAATTTGCTTTTAGCAATCACATATACATCCATCGACTTTGAAGGTCTTGCTTTTGAGGGACATGATGCAATGGATATGCAGTATATGCTTGATATACATTAGTGGGCAATTACATATTTGAAGTACATATGGCAAGCAATACATATGAGTGTTTTATAATTGCTAATTGATGAATTCAGCGTTGTTTAACTTTGCTAATATTCTCAAAGGCCAGGAAAGGTTATGAGCTGCATTCACCAGACTCCGTAGATTCTGGTCTCCATCATTAAAAGCAGGGGAGGCGATGGCCTACTGGTATTAATGCTAGACTATTAATCTGGAAACTCAGCAAATGTTCTGGGGACTCAGGTTCAAATCCTGCCATGGCAGGTGGTGGAATTTGAATTCAAAATGAAATATCTGGAATTAAGAGTTACTGATGACAATGAAACTATTGTCAATTGCCAAAAAAACCCATCTGATTCACTAATGTCTTTCAGAGAAGGAAATCTGCTGTCCTTGCCTGATCTGGCCAACTTGTCACAGCAATGTGGTTGAATCTCAACTGCCCTCCAAGGGCAACTAGGGGTGGGCAATAAATGCTGGCCAGCCAGTGATGCCCATGAGCCACGAATGAATAAAAATACTAGCTTGTTGAGGAAGCCTTTTGTAGCAGAAAGTCAAGTGGCCAGAAATTGCAAAGCTGAAGCCACCTCGTTGACGTCTCATACAGAAACAGATCAGGCCACTCGCACACAGGAATCAGGCATCAGGTTGTTTTGCTTTGCAAATATGGAATTCTATGGCAATTATGACCTTAATGCGGAATTGAGGTACAAATGGGCAGATATTGTGCACCAAACCAGCTCTGCCTAGCTGTACAGAACCTCAACAATAAAACAAGGGACCAACTCCTAAAGACCTCATGTTTTTTCCTGGTGGCATAAAAAAATCAGCTCTTAGCTATGTTTCTGATACTTTGCTGTTCGGCGGCAGGAGTTAATGTTTCATAAAATCTTTCCATTACCTATTTATTGTTTATTTTATATCCTTTTTCTTACCCTTTTCCAATACATTTAAGCTGCAAATTACGTTGAATGTGAATGGTACAACATTCGAGGCAAAACAAATTCTCCAACTGCTACACAAATCAATCTACTTCAAGCTGAACCTCAGCTGAACAGCTTACCTCTACAGCACCTGTGGGACATGCACATTTCCAATACACCACTTCTTTCTGCTCGGAGTGTTTTGTTGCTCTGTGAAACAAATCCAAAAACAAGTCTCTGCAGTGCCATAATACCTTTTATGATGCATTCAATTTCCATTTATCGAAGTTAACATAATGTAGATAAAAATAGTTCAGCTATCTGTTGAGTGAAGCAGCAGATGTACCAGTACCTCTTTCCTTCACTGATGATGATAAAAGTGCAAGTCTATGTGCAAAAGTCATCCTGCCCAAGGCCAGATAAACAGATTGGATTCAGTCATGTTTTATTATTCAGGACAAAGCAAGAGCAGAAGAACCGAGCTCAGAAAAATCTTTCCCCAATCTGGAAGCATTGTATTTTTATAATGCAGCATGCTACATTTGGAACTGTTCTCATTTGACTGGTCCAGCATATCCCCTCCTAGCCATTCTGCGCCCCTGGTTGATTTTCTCACTTTCCCTCCGCGAGGTAATATCTCATAGAGTCATACAGGTTTACAGCATGGAAATAGGTTCTTTGGCCCAACTTGTCCATGCTGCCCTTTTTTAAACCCTGAAGCTTGTCCCAATTGCCCGCATTTGGCTCATACTTCTCTATACCCATCTTACCCATGTAACTGTATAAGCGTTTTTTAAAAGACAAAATTGTACTCGCCTCTACTACTACCTCTGGCAGCTTGTTCCAAACACTCACCACATTGTGTGTGAAAAAATTGCCCCTCTGGACACTTTTGTATCTCTCCCCTTTCACCTTAAACCTATGCCCTCTAGTTTTAAACTCCCCTACCTTTGGGAAAAGATATTGACTATCTAGCTGATCTGTGCCCCTCATTATTTTATAGATCTCTATAAGATCGCTCCTCAGCCTCCTACGCTCCAGAGAGAAAGGTTCCAGTCTATCCAGCCTCTCCTCATAACTCAAACCATCAAGTCCCGGTAGCATCCTAGTAGATCTTTTCTGCAGTCTTTCTAGTTTAATAATATCCTTTCTGTAATAGGGTGACCAGAATTGTACACAGTATTCCAAGTGTGGCCTTACCAATGTCTTGTACAACTTCAACAGGACATCCCAACTCCTGTATTCAAAGTTCTGACCGATGAAACCAAGCATACTGAATTCAACACTCTATCCACCTGTGACTCCACTTTCAAGGAGCTATGAACTGGTACCCCTAGATCTCTTTGTTCTGTAACTCTTCCCAACACTCTACCATTAACTGAGTAAGTCCTGCCCTGGCTCAATCTACCAAAATGCATCACGTCGCATTTACCTAAACTAAATTCAATCTGCCATTCGTCAGTCCACTGGCCCAATTGATCAAGATCCCATTGTATTCTGAGATAACCTTCTTCACTGTCCACTATGCCAACAATCTGGGTGTCATCTGCAAACTTATTAACCATGCCTCCTATATTCTCATCCAAATCATCAATGGAGGAGGTATTCTTTGGGGTACGGCTCCAAAGAAGCCCGTTGTCCCCAGAACCTCAGCCCAGTCCTCAGTTTAAAAAAAATCAGACTGAGAAAATTGTCCTGCAGGCCTGGAAGCTGGGAGGGTTCAGGGTTGGGCAGCAATCTGGAGCTGCTTTCTTTGCATACCTGTAGGATGAGATCACCTCTACATTGGTGGCAATCTCTCATCATAAACAGGAAGATCAAGTGGATAACGGAGTAAATCCAACAAACCCTGGAGCGGAGTCCCAACAGGCGGTTAGTGTTTTCCTCATGTTCGCATTTTCTGACAACTCCTGCAACTAACTAGGTGCCAAACATATAGATTTTTGTCTTTCCTCTGGACACCAGCCTAAGAGGTTAGGCGAGGGTGCATATTCTATCCAAGTCTGTACCTCCTAAGACCAACCTGTTCTATTGCAGCAAATAAAGATAAGTATTTTCGACTTGGAAGCTAGAATGTGAGGACAAAGTGTTCTGGAATAACAACTACCCATACTCCATTGCAAGTGCATGCAAGATGGCTCTGATTGACAATAAGCCACACAGGCTTGGGGTTGACATTACCACTCTACAGAAAAACATATTCACCACCACAAACTCTATTCAAAAGGTTACTTATACCTTTTACTAGCATGGAAAGCAAAGATTATCATGAGCATGGTGTAGACATCAAAGTGAGTGACCAGCTCCCAACAACTGAATCACCAGAGGCAATCTCTGAGCACCTCATCTTCCTGCGTTTATCATCTGAAAGAGACGTAGTCAATATCATATGCACCGATGCACCAACTCTATGCCAACATATAAGACGAAAAGCATTTCAATGACACCTTATGTGACATTCTGAGGAATGTTCCACATTTGAGAGGCTTTTCATTCAGAGTGACTTCAGTGCATGTGTTGGGACGGGGGTGATTCATCATCAGTGAGGGAAAGATCAATGATAACACACAATGACTTATTGAGCTTTGTGCCCTGTGTGAACTCTGTGTCGTCACTTACTTCTTCCAGGGCAAATGTTACTACAAGGCATCATGGCAACACTCAAGATCTGGCTGTTGTCCACAACTGGATCTTCTCATGATCTTATCATGAGGAGACACGGTGTGTCCAGCGTTCTCCACAACTTCACCATTTTGCATCATGTGGAGATTGCAACACTAACCACTCTCTTGTCAGCAACAAGGTGAGGTGCAACCTGGAAGTTCCAAACATAATGGTCAACAATATATTAAATCCCTTGCATAAGTAATAATGCAAAATACCAGCAAGTCACTCTGTCACTACCCATTAAACCTTTACCAGGAAGTGCCAATACCATATCTATAAAGCTTCAAAGTCACTAAGCTCAACTATCTATGAAGCAGCAGAAGCAACATTTGGTAAAGGTGGAAGGAACAACAAGAACTGGTTTGAGACCCCCTCAGCTAAGAGGACAGGTGGAATTTTTCCCCAAAAGTTCTAAGTATTACAAAAGTCTGAATACCAGATAGAATTTCCCTTCAGAAACTGTTTCCCACATTTTGTCACTTGTTTTAGCAGTCGTGAGTTTCATGCCAGTGTGGAATGGTGGAGCCTAAGGTGCCGGGGAAGCCAACTGCAGACTGCTAGGCATGTGCCCTGATCTCTCATACACTTGTACACAGTATATGGCAGATCTATCAACACCCCTCTCCACGGACATCGTCCCATTCCCACCCCTAACCCCCCCATAGACATCCTCCAGTCGCCACCCCCATCCACAGACCTACCCTGATCATCGACCCCACCCACGACCCCACCGATTGCTGCGTCCCCCCCACCCCTCAATTGCCATTCACACCTCCCCCCCACCACCCTGCCCTCTGATCCATGTTTCTCCTGTCCATTTTATTCCATGGACAAGTCTGTTTTGCAGCGCTATATCAAATGCCTTTCAGAATTCCACATGCAGCACACCAACAACATTACTTTCATTAACCATCTTTGTTACTTCAAAAAAACTCCAGTGACTAGTTAAACATAAATTTTTCCTTCAGTAGTCCATGCTGGTTTTCCTTAATCAACTTTTTGTGACTATGACTTTATGACTTTGAGCCTAAGTATTGATTCTAGAAGTTTCCCTGCCACCAGAGTTAAACTGACTGGCCTGTAGCTGCTGGATTTATCTTTACAACCTTTTTTTAACAAGGGTATAATATTTACAAATCTCCAACTCTCCGGAATCACCCAGACTCTAAGGAAGACTGGCAAATGATGGCCAGTGCCTCTTCAGACATGAACCTGTCATGGAGCTCTCTGCAGGAATTCAAAGGTAATTATAGCCCCTGGGGGAGAGAGTGTCCTGGCAATGCCCTTGGCACTCTCTCATGGCACAGGCTAGCATTGTCAGGTTGGCACGATACCAACCTGGCAGTGCCAACGCTACAGTGCCAAGGGGAATGGGCCCAGTGGGAGCCCCACACGGGGTGGAGAGGTTGGGAGAGAGTAGTTCATGCAGCTGTGGTTATGGGCAGGGGGCAGTCCAGCCAGAAGGGGATGCAGGTGATGGCAATTGTTGGGATGGGTGGGGGTGGGCTGCTGCCGGATCTGACTCTGGGGGAGAAAGGGGCCAATGATCGTGAGAGGTAGTGGGGGTGGGGAAGGAGTAGAAGCCGATGATTATAGTGGAGGGTGGGGGGGAGTGGTGGCTGGGAGGGGAATTGAATGCTGGCTCCGATCGGGGGGGGGATGTAGACCCTGAGATCCCAGTGGTGGCGTGGGGGATCACAGGGCCCCCTTTAAAGATGTTGCCCTGATTTCTGAGCAGTGGGGTTTTGTTAGTGTGTTTGAGCCCTACCCCTCTATGATGGTGTGAATCACATCCCTTGATTTTTGTCGGCTGTATGCGGTAGAATCCGGAGAGGAAACCAACTGGTTCCTCTGGAGGAAAGCACATTATTTTTCTCACCAGAAACTACATTCTGCCATTTTTTGGTAAGATACACCCCTCTATCCTTTGTCCCTCTTAGGGATCCTCTTTCTCCAGCACATCAACATTCTTCTTTAGCAATAGTGCCACCCCTCTCCCATTTCTACCTTTCCAACTTTTCCTGAAAAACCTGGTATCCAGGGATATTTAATGCCCAGTCCTGGCCTTCATTGTGAGCCAGGTCTCTGTTCTAGTCGTATCATCATGTTTCCACATGGCAATTTGTACCTGTAACTCACCAATCATATTTAGGATTAATAATTAATACATAAATTGACAATCTTCAACTTGTAATCAATGCCACTGATTTCCTGTTTCGAAACACATATGTGCACAATCATATAACTCAAGCCCATATAAATCGCCAACCCCCAGTAACAAAAACACAGTTTAGTTCATTGGGCAGGATATTCCTTTTGCTGCAATACTAGTTGGTGTTTTTTTTTGTGCTCCTAACCTGAGTAACTTTTTTTGTGGTCAGTCTGATTTTTTTTCTGATGGGGGGAGGGGGGTGGCGGGTGGTCCCAGAAAATCGCTGCTGCTACACTCAGGTCCTTGCACAAGCTGAGGGATTGACCACCACGTAAACAGAGGGATAGAACCTCAAAATCGACTGGTGGATAGCACCCACTGCAGTGGCCATCACAGAATTCACAGAACAGGATTCACCTGATGAAGGAGCAGCGCTCTGAAAGCTCATGATACCAAATGAACCTGTTGGACTTTAACCTGGTGCTGTGAGACTCCTTACTGTGCCAGTCCAATGCCAGCATCTCCACATCATCACAGAATTGTTACAGCACAAAAGGAGGCCGTTGAGTACATTGGATCTGTGCCAGCTCTCCAAGTGAGCAATTTTTAAACTTTAAACTTTATTTATTAGTTAGTGTCACAAGTAGTCTTATACTAACAGTGAAATGAAGATACTGTGAAATTCCCTTGGCTGAGCTGTTTGCCAAAGAAGTGCTGAAGTGAGTAGCGGCCAGCAATTAGCAGCTGGCCATGGCAGGAAATATGATATGTGTTAACACACATCTGACTGTATTGGATGCTGGCAGATATAGTGCTGGGTTAGCGGGACAGACACACAGATGGATAGACAGCTTCCCAGAATTTCTTATCCCTGTTTACCCCAGTACTTCTCCTAAAGCACTACAAAGGCAGACAAAGATCCTATCATTCAATTACAGTAAATTGCAACCCTGAAACAGTATCACACATTAAATAGAATTAAACACCAGCACTGTGGGATCAAGGAGACATCAGAGAAGGATTGAACTTTATCCTTCATGCCAAACTCGTTAAAAGAAATGCTGTTTTAGTGATTTTCAGGCAAGATATTGAACCAACAACTGAAAGGTAAAAGCACATTTTCTGTCCCAGTCTGCCATCTAGTCCCATCACTTTTAATTGTCTTTGCTTGGATTTCTTCCCAATGCATTTTTTCATTTCCCACAACAATAGCGAATTCACAAGTGACCTTTAGGAACTGATAGAGCAGAGCGGTGATCCAATATCCTGAGGGGTTTTGAAAAGGTACTGAAATGTAACTGAGTGTTGTGCACTTTTACGAAACAAGATATATATGAAAGATCAAGAGTATTCCTGTTCTAACAAATAGCTTCAACAGATTCATGGTACATTGAACGGGGAAACCAATTTTAAAGCATTCTGAGAACTGAAGGTCATTTATTATATAACTTGCAATGTCTGGGTGATTTACATTGAACATTTTGACCTAATGTACTGTGCAAAATAATGTTTGCACATCTTGTCTTTTCTCCTCTTTCAACAAAATCATAGCACGATAGAATAATAAAGCACAGAAAGATGCCACTCAGCCTATTGTACTGATGGCAACACTTTGATAAACCATCTACTTAATTCACTTGCTTTCTCCCCATAGTACTGCAATTTTTTTTCCCCTTTCAGATTTTACCAATTCTCTTTTGAATGTTGCTCTGGAATCTGTATTCATCACCTTTTCAGACTGGACATTCAGATCATAATAATTCACTGAGTAAATAATGGGCCAAATCATCGGGTCACTAGATCACCAGAGACTGGATGTATGAATGAAGGTGTGTGCCAGGAGCCTATGAAAGCCCTGAATTGCAATCTGTTAAAGTCTAAGTTAGTCATGCAGGAAATGTTTAACAGATTAAAACCTGGTCTAACACTTGGATAACTGCACAACTGACACCTTAATCATCGTCCCAATGCTTCAACTACCAGCCCTGACTATCCGACTACTTCACTGATCTGAATTGATTACCCACCTATCACTTGAATACCCTTTGATCACCCAACTACTTCCCTGACCTGATCCGACTAAATTATGACGGACGTAGACAGGGCAGATAAGAAGGAAGTTTTCCCCTTACTAGATGGGTTGTTATCGGGGGCGGGGGGTGGGGGAGGAGGGGGGGCTGCGTGGTGGTGGTGATGGGGGGCATAGATTTAAATTAAGGGACAGGTGATCTAGAGGAGATTTGAGGAAAAGCTTTTTTTACCCAGATGCTGGTCAGAGTTTGGAACTCACTGCCTGAAAGGGTGATAGAGGCAGAAACCCTCACAACATTTAAGAAGTATTTAGATGAGCACTTGAAATGCCATAGCATACAAAGCTATAGATCTAGTGCTGGAAAAGGGGATTAGAATAGGAGGTGCTTGATGGATTGTGCAGACATGATAAGCCAGTAGGCCTCTTTCTATGCTGTAAAACTCTATGACCTAACTACCCTTGACCACATGACCATCCAACTAGTCCAATCCAACCTGGTCATCTCCACTTCCCCAACGAACCAACTATTCCTTGACTTGATCTGCCTAACCTCCTGATCCAACCCAACCTGACTGCCCCACAACAAAACACTGACCCCAACCCGACTAACACCTGATCATCTGATTACTATTGGCTAACCCCTGACTATCCCCCCAGCCCGACCCAAATACACCCCAACTGCCCGGTTACCCTAGGCCCGACCTGACTAAATCCAGCCTGACTAAGCACTCCTCACCTGCTCTCCTATTACCTCACTCACCTAACCACCTCACCCACTGAACCACCTCAACCACCCAATCCACCTATTCACACACCTCATCCATTACCACCATACTCATTCACTCAACTGCCTACTCACCCATTCTACCTCATACACGCACCTACCTACCTACTCTATCCACCTACCTACTCACTCATCTATCTTCCTACCATCTCACCCACGTGACCCACCTCACCCACCCAGCTACTAACTCACCTACTTACGTGAAGAGAAAGAGGTTGGTGAAGACAGACGTAGATCCCCTACAGACAGAAGTAGGGGAATTTATAATAGGGGACAAAGAAATGGCTGAGCAACTGAATACATACTTTGGTTCTGTTTTCACCAAACAGGACACAAATCAACACCAGAAATGTTGGAAAATGCAAGATTTAGCGAGAGGGAAGAACTGAGGGAGATCAATATTAGTAATGGTGCTGGGAAAATTGATGGGATTGAAGACAGATAAATCCCCAAAGCCTGATCATCTACATCCCAGAGTACTTAAGCAAGTGGCTTTAGAAATAGTGGTTATCTTCCAGGTTTCTATAGACTCTGGAATAGTTCCTGCAGATTAGAGGATAGCTAATGTCACTCTAACATTCAAAAAGGAAAGTAGAGAGAAAGCATGGAATTATAGACTAGTAAGCCTTACGTTGATAGTGGGGAAAGTTCTCAAATCCATTATCAAAGACTTTATAGCAGAGTATTTAGAAAGCAGTGGCAGGATCAGACAGAGTCAGCATGGATTTATGAAGGTGAAATCATGCTTGACAAATCTGTTGGAATTTTTTTGAAATGTAACTAGTAGAATTGACAAGGGGAAGAGAGTAGATGTGGTATATTTGGACTTTCAGAAAGTGTTTGACAAAGTCCCGCACAAGAAATTATCATGTAAGATTCAAGTGCACGGGATTGGGGAACCAGTTATTCACAATATATATTAATGATTTGGATGAGGGGACAAAATGTAACATCTCAAAGTTTGCAGATGTTACCAAGTTGGGTGAACTGTGACGAAGGTGCAGAGATCCCTCAGCATGATCTGGACAGGTTAGGCAAATCAATGGCAGATGTAGTGTAATTTGGATTAATATGAAGTTATTCACATTGGAAGCACAAAACAAGAAGGCAGATTACTACTTGAATGGCTGTAAATTGGGAGAGGGAAGTGTGCAGCGGGACTTGGATGTCCTTGTGCACCAAGGAGGTAAGCATGCAGGTGCAGGAGGCAGTAAAGAAGGCAAATGGTTTGAGGTTTTGAGTACAGATGTGCGGTTGCAATTATACAGGAACTTGGTGAGGCTACACCTAGAATATTGTGTGCAGTTTTGGCCTCCTTTCCTGAGGAAGGATGTTCTTGCTCTCGAGTGACTGCAGCAAAGATTAACCAGGCTGATTCTGGGGATGGCGGGACTGATGTATAAGGAGAGATTGACTAGGGTAGGATTGTTTTCGTTGGAGTTCAGCTGAATGAGGGGGGGATCTCATAGAGACTTATAAAAAATCAAACAGGACTAAACAGGATAGATGCAGGAAGGATGTTCCCAATGATATGGGAGTCTGAGGATTCAGGGCAGACCATTTAGGACGCAGATGAGGAGACATTCCTTCACCCAAAGAGTGTGAGCCTATGGAATTCATTACCACAGGAAGTAATTGATGCCAAAACATTGAATGCATTCAAGAGATCGCTGGATATAGCACTTAGGGTGAACAGGATAAGAGGTTATGGGGAGAAAGCAGGATTAGGCTATTGAGTTGGATGATCAGCCATAATTGGGATGAATGATGAAACAGGCTCGAAGAGCCAAATGGCTTCCTCCTGCTCCTATCTTCTATGTATCTATGTTTACCCGCCTCACCCACTCATCTACCTACCCACTCACCCACATACCGTCACCCACTTACCTATGTCGCCCACTCACCTCATCCATCTTATTCAGTGTACCCACTTACCCTCTCATCATCGCCTCTGCTTGGAAGATTGGATGAAATGTTTCTTCAGGTCACCTCTAGTTATTTTGTAGACCAAATAAACAAATAATCCTCAGTTCATCGCTATTTCCTTCCTTCAACAGCCTGGGATACAATCCATCTGGCCCTGGTCTTTTATCCACCTTCAAGGAGGCCAGTCTCTCCAGTTCTTCCTCTCTTATTATGCTTATTATATCTAATATTTCACATTCTTCCTCTTTAATTAGAACCTCTGAATCATCCCTTTCCTTAGTGAAGACAGAGACAAAATGTTCATCATGAACCCCGTCCACATCTTTTGAATCAACTCGCAAGCTACCATGTACGTCTTTGATAGGCCCTACCTTTTCCTTAGATATTCTCTTTCTATTAATGTACTGGTAAAACATCGTAGTATTTTGTTTGATTTTACTTGCCAATATTTTTGTATCCTCTCTTTCTTTCCATATTTCCACTTTTACTTCATTCCTGTACTTTCTATACTCTAAGCTTTCTACAATATTAAATCTTTTGTGACCAAATCAGGTGGGCACTGCCCAGCCATGTCCCCAACCACCCAGGGCTTCAATGGCCTCCAAGCCCTCCAACATGACCATCACAGCTAGTCTCCACTAATGGAGACCAGTAATATTTCTCGCTGGTCTCGCACTGTGCCGAGGGTCCAAAGATCCTGTCCGGCGTTGAACAGGCTATGCATATTTAAATGCTAGTGTAAATATGCTAATAAGCCTCATATCCTTTCTGAATCTGATCCTGTTTGCACCATTCGAAAAGGGCAGGAATGATTGCAATCCGTATGGTGCCAGGTGTGAAACTGATTTTTAGGCCCGTACACTATTTTCCTGGATCGGTGCAATCTGCGCCAGGCATTGTAACATCAGAAAATCCCCCAATATAACCATCCACTGAGGTTGAAAAGGTCTAAGCCATGACATGATCACCAAGCAACATCCAAGACTGATTTCATTCAGTATGTGAATGGCCGACTAGAGAGGGGGCAAAACTTAACCTCCTTTTGGGAAATAGGGAAGGGCAGATGACAGAAGTGTTAATGAGGGATCACTTTGGGACCAGTGACCATAATTCTATTGGTTTTAAGATAGCTATGGAAAACGATGTCTGGCTCAAAAGTTAAAATTCTGAATTGGGGCAAGGCCAATTTTGATGGTATCAGGCAAGAACTTTCAAAAGTTAATTGGGGGAGTCTGTGGGAAGGCAAAGGGATGTCTGGTAAGTGTCAAGCTTTCAAACGTGTGTTAAGCAGGGTTCAGAGTAAACACATTCCTTTTCGAGTGAAGTGCATGGCTGGCAGAAGTAGGGAATCCTGGATGACTCGGGATATTGAGGCCTTGATCAAGAAGAAGAAAGAGGCACATGACATGCATAGGCAGCTGGGATCAAGTGAATCTTTTGAAGAGTATAGGGGCTGTAGGAGTAGAGTTAAGAGAGAAATCAGGAGGGCAAAAAGAGATTGTTTTGGCAGATAAGGCAAAGGAGAATCCAAAGAGATTCTACAAATACATAAAGGGCAAAAGAATAACAAGGGAGAGAGTAGGGCCTCTTAAGGATCAACAAGGTCATCTACGTGCAAATCCACAAGGGATAGGTGAGATCCTAAATGAATATTTCTCATCAGTATTTACTGTTGAGAAAAGCATGGATGTTAGGGAACTTGGAGAAATAAATAATGATGTCTTGAGGAGTGTTTTTTTCATTTCTACGTACATATTACAGAAAAGGAGATGCTGGAAGTTTTAAAGCGCATCAAGGTAGATAAATTCCCGGGATTTGATGAAGTGTATCCCAGGACATTGTGGGAGGAAACTGTGGGTCCCCTAGCTGAGATATTTGAATCATCGATAGTCATGGGCGAGATGCCTGAAGATTGGAGAATGGCAAATGTTATGCCTTTGTTTAAAAAGGGCTGCAGGGGAAAAACCTAGGAACTAGAGGCCAGTGAGCCTCACATCTGTGGTGGGTAAATTGTTCAAAGGTATTTTGAGAGACAGGATTTACAGGTATTTAGAGACGTAAGAACTGATTAGAGTCAGTCAGCATGGCTTTGTGAGTGGAAAATCATATCTCACAAATTTGATTGAGTTTTTTGAAGGGGTAACCAAGTAGGTAGATGAGGGCAGTGCAGTTGATGTTGTCTACATGGACTTTAGCAAGGCCTTTGACAAGGTCCTGCATTGTAGGTTGTTGCATAAGGTTAATTCTCACTGGATCCAGGGTGAGGTATCTAAATGGATACAAAATTAGCTTTTGACAGAAGCCAGAGGGTGATTGTAGAGAGTTGCTTTTCAAACTGGAGGCCTGTGACGAGCAGTGTGCCTGAGGGATCAGTGCTGGGCCCACTGTTAATTTGTTATATATATTAATGATTTGGATGAGAATATAGGAGGCATGATTAATAAGTTTGCAGATGACACTAAGGTTGGTAGCATAGTGGACAGTGAGGAATGTTATCTCCAATTGCTCCAATTGATCAATTGGGCCAGTGGGATGTCAAATGGCAGATGGAGTTTAATTTAAACAAATGTGAGGTGATGCATTTTGGTAGATTGAACCAGGACAGGACTTACTCAGTTAATGGTAGGGCACTGAAGAGAGTTACGTGGCCCCTCCCTCATTCCCCCCGCCGACCCCGAGAGGAAATTTGACGGAGGCACACAAAATCATGAGGGATCTGAATAGATTGGGAGAAATTGTTGCTTGTGGTGGAAAGATAGAGAACCATAATGCACAGATTTAAGGCAATTGACAAAAGAAGTAATGGAGACAAGGGAAAATACATCTTTCACACAGCAAGGGGTTAGCATGTGGAATGCCCAATCATATGGTGGAGACAGTATTAATTGAGGCTTTCAAAAGGGAATGAGAACATTATCTGAAAAGGAAATATTTGCAGGAACTACAGGAAGAGGGCAGAAGAGTGGCACGAGATTCATTCGGGGGCCAGCATGGGCCCAAAAGGCCAAATGTTCTCCTTCTGTGCTGTAACCACTCTGATTCTATGCTTCTGACATTTCCAGCCACCCCTGTCCCACAGCTTCTACACATGTTTGCACCTCAAAGTGCATTCTTCTGAATGATGAATGAAATTCTGCAGTTGTGCACTTGTGAAATTTAATCAATCGAGATGACTGAAAGATATTGATACTTCTTTACATTGGTTTGATCTGCACAACTAGCATCTGCCATTTCTGCCATACAATATTTAACAGAGAGTGTTTTACCACAAAACACAGCTGGTCCATTCTGTAACCTGAGCATCTTTTAAATATGCACTGACGATTGCATTTGAAACCAGAATGGGATCAGTGTTTGCGGTCTCTCAAATGAACCGTGTTTTACACAATTACATTGTGATTTGTGTCGAGATACAATTTAACAACACAGAATAGTCTCTGACCCCAGATGAAAAATGAGCAAGTGATTCGATAAGACCTGACTGAGAAATTACTTCTAAGTGAGGTACAACAGAGGTCAGCCAATAATGCTGAGCTCAACTGTTCTTGCTCAAGATATCCTTCCTTCCCTGTAAGCATATCAGTGGAAGGCAAATGCAAAAACAAGTTGATTCATCTGAGCAGGTAGATTGGATGGTCCCTAACTTTCTTACACACTTTTCATATTTAATTATAGCATAGCAAAGTACCACATTTATTGCAACAGAAACGGATGTCACAGCTAATGCTGTCAAGGACATTTGATATGCAAGAATAATGCAGTCGGGAGATGGTTTAGAAAATAGAATGAAATTATGGGGAGGGCGGGGAAAACTTTGTGTAATGAAAGTATCTGCAAGTAATTTGATGTTACGCAATTTAAAAGGTTATTATTCTCTGAGAATACTTTGAGCCATTATTATTACCATTGTATGTGAAGGTTTTCTTTAGCAGTCAGATTTTCACACAGAATTTCAGATAGTTTCTTCATGGTGTGCTATGCATAAAAACATAAGAACATAAGAAATAGGAGCAGGAGTAGGCCAACTAGCCCTTCAAGCCTGCCCCGCCATTCAATAAGATCATGGCTGATCTGTCGTGGCTCAGTTCCACATTCCCGCCCTCTCCCCATAACCCTTAATCCCCTCTCTTATCAAAAACCCATCAACCTGCGTCTTAAAAATATTTAGTGAGGCAGCCTCCACCAATTCAACGGGCAGAGAATTCCAGAGATTCACCACCTTTTGAGTGAAGAAGTTCCTCCTCAACTCCGTTCTAAACCGCCCCCCCTTTATCTTGAGGCTATGCCCCCTGGTCCTACTATCCTTTCTGAGCGGGAAGAGTCTCTCCACCTCTATCCTATCCATCCCATTCATCATCTTATACGTCTCAATGAGATCTCCCCTCATTCTTCTAAACTCTAACGAGTACAAGCCTAATCTATTCAGCCTCTCCTCATAGCTCAACCCCCTCAACTCCGGAATCAGCCTAGTAAACCTCCTCTGCACTCCCTCCAAGGCCAAAACATCCTTGCGTAAGTACGGCGCCCAAAACTGCACACAGTGCTCCAGCTGCGGCCTCACCAATGCCCTATACAGCCGCAGCAAGACCTCCCTACTTTTATATTCAATCCCCCTCGCGATGAAGGCCAGCATCCCATTTGCCTTCCTGACCACCTGCTGCACCTGCAAGCTGGGTTTTTGTGACTCATGCACAAGGACCCCGAGGTCCCTCTGCACCGTCGCCTGCTGCAGTTTTTCTCCATGTAAGTAATAATCCTTCCTACCATTATTCCTACCAAAGTGGACCACCTTGCATTTACCAACATTAAATTCCATTTGCCAGTTCCTGGCCCATTCGCCCAGCCTATCTAGATCCTTCTGTATACTCTCCCCACCCTCCGCACAATTTGCCTTTCCACCAATTTTGGTGTCATCAGCAAATTTCGACACCCTACACTCGGTTCCCTCCTCCAGATCATCTATATAAATGGTAAATAGCTGAGGCCCCAGCACCAACCCCCGGGGCACTCCACTAGTCACCATCCGCCAATCCGAATAGCACCCATTGACCCCCACTCTCTGCCTCCTATTTGACAACCAATCCTCTATCCACGCTAACACCCTACCCCCAACTCCATGTCCCCTGACCTTCTGTAATAACCTCTTGTGAGGTACCTTGTCAAACGCCTTCTGAAAATCAAGAAAGACCACATCCACCGGCTCTCCTCTATCCACCGCCCTAGACACATCCTCATAGAACTCCAGTAAATTTGTCAGACACGACTTCCCTGTAACGAAACCGTGCTGCGTCTGCTCTATCAAGCAGTTCCCCTCATGATGCCTCGCTATTTCCTCCTTGATGACGGATTCTAACATTTTACCTACAACAGACGTTAAACTAACAGGCCTATAATTCCCCGCCTTTTGCCTGGCACCCTTCTTAAACAACGGCGTAACATTAGCCGCTTTCCAATCTTCCGGCACTTCCCCGGAATCCAGCGATGTCTGGAAAATAACCACCAAGGCATCCACTATCACCTCCGCCATTTCTTTCAGAACCCTCGGATGCATTCCATCCGGTCCTGGGGACTTGTCCACAATCAGCCCCTCCGGTCTGTCGAGCACCACCTCTCTAGTAACAGTAATGTCATCGAGACCCTCCAGTCCTACCACCTTTCCATCTCTAACATCCGGCAAATTATTCACGTCCTCCTCCGTGAAGACCGAAACAAAAAAGTTATTCAAGACCTCCGCCATATCCCCATCCCCTACCACTAAGTCTCATCCTCTAAGGGACCAACGTTCACCCTAGCCAGCCTCTTCCTTTTTATATATTTATAAAAACTCTTGCTATCCTTTTTTATATTAAGCGCTAGCCCAGCTTCATAGTGTCTCCTACCCTTCTTTATCAACTTCTTTGTCAATCTTTGTTGACATTTAAACTTCTCCCAATCCTCTTCTCGCCCACTACTCTTAGCTACGCTAAACGCCTCCGCTTTTAATTTAACACTTTCCTTCACCTCCTTCGTTATCCACGGCTTATTACCTCTCCTCCTACGGTCCTTTTTAACCATCGGAATAAATTTCTGCTGAGCACCAAGAAAGATCTCCTTAAAGATCCTCCACTGCTCCTCAGCAGACCTACCTTCCAACGCGCTCCCCCAGTCCACATTCGCCAATTCCTCTCTCATCCTACCGTACTCCCCTCTGTTCAAACAAAGGACGCGTGTCCGGGAACCCACTTTCTCCTCCTCCATCTGCACCAGAAACTCCACCATACAATGATCACTCTCTCCAAGAGGATCCTTCACCGCAAGTTCCCTAATTCTACCCCCCTCATTACATATTACACATATTACACATATTACACATATGCATATTACACATGTCCAAATCATCTGAGCAGCAACAGTGCTGGCCAGCATTTGTTGTGAAGTGGATGTGCCAGCGTTGGACTGCCAAGTTCCGCACACATGAGGACGGTCTCAACAAGGATCTTGGGTTCATGTCGCAGTATTTGTAACCCCCGTGACTTGCCTGGGTCTGCAAAACCTCACTTACTGTACTGTCTGGAGACAATACACATCTCTTTAACCTGCGATCAGTGCTCCTTCCACTCACATTGTCAGCCACTTTAAGACTTGAACAGCAGGTTAGGTGTAAAGATTCGCATTCTAATCAGTAATCTGTAAACTGTCTGTGCTTTATATGCTGTGTCTGAGGCCAGAACTCTCCATTCACCTGACGAAGGGGCTAACCCAAAAGCTAGTGAGTGTACTATCAAATAAATTGGTTGGACTTAAACCTGGTGTTGTCAGACTTTTTACAGCATTTGTTGCCCATCCCTTGTTGCTTGAGGGCAGTTGAGAGTCAACGTCATTACTGTGGCTCTAGAGTCATATCTAGGCCAGGCCAGGTAAAGACGACAGACTTCTTTCCCTAATAGACATTGGTGAACCAGATTTTTTTTTTCGATAATTGACAATGGTTTCATGGTCATCAATAAATTCTTAATTCCGGATATTCTTTACTGAATTCAAACTCCATCATCTGTCGTGGTAGGATTCAAATGCTGTTCCCCAGAACATTAGCTGAGTTTCTGGATTAATTGCTTAGTGATAATACTACTAGGCCATCACCACGTTGCTTGAAAATTTCCACAACTCGTTGCTGCTGGCATTTTTACTAGGACATTCTAAGACTTCCACAGTCTGCCATGTTTCTATACATGCTTTTTTGCTGTGCTCCATGCATTTACATATATACCTTTTAACACTGCCAAATTCCTGCGCCCTATACTTTTTAACCTGCTTCTGTCTTTCAGAGTCACTCACTAATTCTCCATTTCCCGTTCCCTGCTCCCAGTTTGCCCTCAAGTTCCACACCCCTGCCAATTTAGTTTAAACTAAATTAAGCTGGTGTAGGAGAGAGGGCATCATATTTCTGAGGCATTGGGACCAGTTCTTGGGAAGATGGGACCTCTACAGGCTGGATAATCTACACCTGAATGGGATGAATATCCTCATAGGGAGATTTTCTAATGCTATTGGGGGTGGTGGGGGGTGGGGCAGGCAGGGTTAATGGTGGCTGGGGGAGTTTAAACTAAATTGGCAGGGGGTTGTAAATTCATATATGTATATAGATGTAAATATACATCTATATACATATGCCTAGAGAATTTCACCTTTGAATGCCTCCCAATGATTTCCTTCTAATCTCTGGGTCCAGCTTATTTCAGTTTTGTAAAATTTGTTTTCCCCCAAGTTGGAACTGTTACTCCTCTTCTGTCTTTTCCCTTCTCTGTAATTATGCTACATCTCACTATATTATGGGGTAACTATTTCCAAAATCACCCCCTCCCCCCCCCCCCCGCTACTTCATCTTTTTGCCCAATTTCGTTACCTAAGGCTAAGTCTCGAATTGTGCTCCCTCTTATTGGATTTGTTAAGTGCTGGCTAAAAGGGTTCACTGAAATGTATTCAACAGCCCTCTGTGCCCTACACACTGTTTGTATTCCAACTGGTATTAGGGCAGTTAAAGTTCCTAATGATTACCACCTATTGTTTTTTGCAGTCAGAAATCTGTCTACATATTTGCTTTTCTAACTCCCTTCAAAATTTATGGGTCTACAGTACACTGCAAGTAGTGTGGCTGTCCACATGTCTGCACAAAGCAAATGGATGGTACTGCCAAGTCTAGAGTTTGCTGGAGCAGACGAGTGAAGGAGCAGAGAGAGAGAGCTAAGATTTTACCTGTTAAAAAACCTGTTTAAAATCAGTTTAAAGCACCTTGTTCTTTGTAGAACTGTTTAAAGCATTTATTTATTGTATTTACTGCTTTAAGAATTCTGAGGGAGTGGTTAGCAGGCAGTTGTGGGCCATCAGCTTTAAATCAGCGCCAGGTTTAAAAGGAGGCCTGGTGTAGACAGCGGGCAGCGTCTGAGCGGGCAGCGGAGTGAGTGGGCAGCAGAGTGAGCTACTAGGGCTTAATATCAAAAAGGGCTTGGGGGGAAAAAAGGCCAGGTGAGTTCGTTTGAAAAACAAAAAAAACAAAAAAAAAAAAATTTTTTTGAAAACTACTACAGTGAATAATGGAGGGGCATGTGATGTGTGGTTTCTGTATGATGTGGGAACTGGTGGACCCCAGGGTCCTTCCCAGTGACCATGTCTGCAGTAAGTGCAGGTTGCTGGAGGAGCTCCAGCTCAGGGTAAATGAGCTGGCCACTGAGCTACAGACACTGAGGCTCATCAGGGGGAGAGAGGGTGCCATTGTCAATGGGGTGCAAGTGACATCCACCCCCCCCTAGACTGGCTAACTCTAAGGGTCAGGGACAAGAGAGGGCTGCTGGGAGGAGGAAGGGGGGTGAGGAGCAGAGGCCTCAGCCTCTTAATCTGCATAACAGGTTTGAGGTTCTTGCTTCCAGGCTGGACGAGAACGAGGCAGGTGAGGTTGGTGAGCAAACTGCACACGGTACAATGCTGCAGCAGGACATAGGCAAAGAGAAAGGGAAAAGGAACGTAGTAGTGATTGGGGATAGTGGGGTGAAGGGTATTGACACTGTCCTTTGTCACAATGACAAAGTGCACAGAAGGGTGTGTTGTCTGCCTGGTGCTCGGGTCCAGGATGTCGCAGCTGGGCTGCAGAGGAACCTGGAGTGGGAGGGTGAGAATCCGGTCGTTGTGGTTCATGTGGGTGCCGGCGACGTAAGCAAAATGCAGACTGAGGATCTGGGAAGGGAGTATGAAAAGCTGGGAATGGAATTAAAAAGTAGAACCGACAAGGTGGTTATCTCTGGGCTACTGCCTGAACCGTGTGCAGATGGGTGTAGGGTTGATAAGATTAAGGAAGTGAATGGGTGGCTCAGGGATTGGTGCGGGAGGAATGGGTTTGAATTTATGGGACATTGGCACCAGTATTGGGGTAGGTGGGACCTGTTCGGGCGGGATGGGGTTGGTCTAAACCGTGCTGGGACCAGAGTGCTGGCGAATCGAGTAAAGAGGACTGTAGACAGGGCTTTAAACTAATTAGTGGGGGGGAGGGTGCGAGGGTAGGTGATGGTACGAGATCTAAATTTAAGAAGAGGGTACAGGTAAGGGAAGAGGCCGAGGATATCCCAATAATAAAGGGAGTAGGGGGCGTGAGTATAGTTGGTGGCGTTGCGGCAAATAAGGTCCAGGTGAAGGCTGGGAGGAAAGCACTTTATCTGAACGCACGAAGCATTCGGAATAAAGTGGATGAGCTGATGGCGCAGATCGACACAAATGGATACGATCTGGTGGCCATTACAGAGACGTGGCTGCAGGGTGACAGGGACTGGGAGCTGAATGTACAGGGCTATCAAGTGTTTAGGAAGGATAGGCAGGAGGGAAAAGGGGGGGGCGTAGCTCTGCTGATTAAGGATAGCATCACGGTGGTAGCAAGGGATGATATTGGAGCCAAGGAGCAGAGGGTGGAATCGTTGTGGGTGGAGATTAGGAACAGCAAAGGGAGGAAGACGCTGGTGGGTGTCGTCTATAGGCCTCCGAATAATGATCTGGAGGTGGGGCGGGCTGTTAACACGCAAATAAGTGCGGCGTGCAGGAATGGGACGGCCGTAGTTATGGGGGATTTCAATCTGCATATTGATTGGTCGACCCATGTTGGACGTGGGGGGCTCGAGGAAGAGTTCTTGGAATGCTGCCGGGATAGTTTCCTCGAACAGTGTGTGTTGGAGCCGACGAGGGAGCGAGCTATCTTGGATCTGGTGCTATGTAATGAAGCGGGTAGAATTAGGGACCTTGTGGTGAAGGATCCTCTTAGGGAGAGTGATCATTGTATGGTGGAGTTTCTGGTGCAGATGGAGGAGGAGAAAGTGGGTTCCCGGACATGCGTCCTTTGTTTGAATAGAGGGGAGTACAGTAGGATGAGAGAAGAATTAGCGAATGTGGACTGGGGGAGCGCGTTGGAGGGAGGGTCTGTTGAGGAGCAGTGGAGGATCTTTAAGGAGATCTTTCTTGGTGCTCAGCGGAAATTTATTCCGATGGTCAAAAAGGACTGTAGGAGGAGAGGTAATAAGCCGTGGATAACGAAGGAGGTGAAGGAAAGTGTTAAATTAAAAGCGGAGGCGTTTAGAGTAGCTAAGAATAGTGGGCGAGAAGAGGATTGGGAGAGGTTTAAATGTCAACAAAGATTGACAAAGAAGTTAATAAAGAAGGGTAGGAGAAACTACGAAGCTGGGCTAGCGCTTAATATAAAAAAGGATAGCAAGAGTTTTTATAAATATATAAAAAGGAAGAGGCTGGCTAGGGTGAATGTTGGTCCTTTAGAGGATAAGAAAGGGGACCTAGTGGTAGGGGATGGGGATATGGCTAAGGTATTGATTAACTTTTTTGCTTCTGTCTTCACGGAGGAGGACGTGAATAATTTGCCGGGTGTTAGCGATGGAAAGTTGGTAGGACTGGAGGGTCTTAATGACATTACTGTTACTAGAGAGGTGGTGCTCGACAGACTGGAGGGGCTGATTGTGGACAAGTCCCCAGGACCGGATGGAATGCATCTGAGGGTTCTGAAAGAAATGGCAGAGGTGATAGTGGATGCCTTGGTGGTTATTTTCCAGACGTCGCTGGATTCCGGGGAAGTGCCGGATGATTGGAAAACGGCTAATGTTACACCGTTGTTTAAGAAGGGTGCCAGGCAAAAGGCGGGGAATTATAGGCCGGTTAGTTTAACGTCTGTGGTAGGTAAAATGTTAGAATCTGTCATTAAGGAGGAAATTGCGAGTCATCTTGAAGGGAATTGCTTGATAGAGCAGACGCAGCACGGTTTCATTAAAGGGAAGTCGTGTCTGACAAATTTACTGGAGTTCTATGAGGATGTGTCTAGGGCAGTCGATAGAGGAGAGCCGGTGGATGTGGTCTTTCTAGATTTTCAGAAGGCGTTTGACAAAGTGCCTCACAAGAGGTTATTGCAGAAGGTCGAGTGTCATGGAGTTGGGGGTAGGGTATTAGCGTGGATAGAGGATTGGTTGTCAAATAGGAGGCAGAGAGTGGGGGTCAACGGGTGCTATTCGGATTGGCGGATGGTGACTAGTGGAGTGCCCCAGGTGTCGGTGCTGGGGCCTCAGCTTTTTACCATTTATATAGATGATCTGGAGGAGGGAACCGAGTGTAGAGTGTCGAAATTTGCTGATGACACCAAGTTTGGGGGAACGGCAAATTGTGCGGAGGGTGTGGAGAGTCTGCAGAAGGATCTAGATAGGCTGGGCGAATGGGCCAGGAAATGGCAAATGGAATTTAATGTTGGCAAGTGTGAGGTGGTCCACTTTGGTAGGAAGAATGGTAGGAAGGACTATTACTTACGGGGCAAAAAACTGCAGCAGGCGACGGTGCAGAGGGACGTCGGGGTCCTTGTGCATGAGTCGCAAAAACCCAGCTTGCAGGTGCAGCAGGTGGTCAGGAAGGCGAATGGGATGCTGGCCTTCATAGCGAGGGGGATTGAATATAAAAGTAGGGAGGTCTTGCTGCGGCTATATAGGGCATTGGTGAGGCCGCAACTGGAGTACTGTGTGCAGTTTTGGGCGCTGCACCTGCGCAAAGATATTTTGGCCTTGGAGGGAGTGCAGAGGAGGTTTACTAGGCTGATACCGGAGTTGAGGGGGTTGAGCTATGAGGAGAGGCTGAATAAACTGGGCTTGTACTCGTTAGAGTTTAGAAGAATGAGGGGAGATCTCATTGAGACGTATAAGATGATGAATGGGATGGATAGGATAGAGGTGGAAAGACTCTTCCCGCTCAAAAAAGATAGTAGGACTAGGGGGCACAGCCTCAAGATAAAAGGGGGGCGGTTTAGAACGGAGTTGAGGAGGAACTTCTTCACTCAAAGGGTGGTGAATCTCTGGAATTCTCTGCCCGTTGAAGTGGTGGAGGCTACCTCGCTAAATATTTTTAAGACGCGGGTTGATGGGTTTTTGATAAGAGAGGGGATTAAGGGTTATGGGGAGAGGGCGGGAAAGTGGAACTGAGCAGCGACAGATCAGCCATGATCCTATTGAATGGCGGGGCAGGCTCGAAGGGCTGGATGGCCTACTCCTGCTCCTATTTCTTATGTTCTTCTTAGAGCTCTTTGGTTATTCAGAAACCTACAGGCCAAGACAAAGCAGAAAGAGAAAGCTTTTTGTTGGGCACTGCCAATGTGCCAGGGTCAATGCCAAAGTGTTGGGTAAAGAATGGGGTGGGGAGGGGTTTATAGGCTGTGGCTATGCAGGGAGTTGTGCAAGAGGGATTGTGCTGCAGTACAGCATGATGGGGGGGAGTCATGATGGGGACCCATTAGGAAGACTGCAATGCCCTAAACATGCCAGCAGCCATGCTCGCTGGCATGTTTAGGTCACCCCTCCCCCGCCCCGTTCCAGTATTGGCACACAACTCGTGCTCTCCTAAAAATGACTGAGTGTGGGACAATTGTAGTCTGGACTGCACCTGACATACTGACACAGATCGCTCCAGTATTCTCACCGTTTGGGAAAATTCTACCCATTATCCTGCAGTTCATCATTAATCCTGAACTTTGTTCCTTTGAGATTATAATCCTGATTTTATGATTCTGTCTTTTACCCTGACAGGGGTGCAAGGTATATGAAGACAGAGTGTTTGCCGCCTGTCATTCTGTTTTACTGTGAAAATCAGGATTGTCTGTTTTGTTTTCTTTAACGGCATTCATCCACCAGCATGCTCTGTCAGTGGAACGAAGGAGGCTACAGTTTGTTAGTGGGTCTGCTTCTTTTCATTGGGCAATATGCTGAGTTGGTTTGGCTTGAGGGATGAACAGTATTTACCTGCATCATTTTTTCTTTTCTGTGCTGTAATCAATGAAACTTACTGCGCCTAGGCAAAGGGCCTTCCCATTGGTGAGGACCCTATATTGGCCAGTGTCTGTGGGAATTAAATCCAGTTTACTTTAACATTTTAGCAGCAACATTCAGGATAGAGGCAATGCAGAGAGAACTGGCTTGTGTGACTAGGGCTTTTCCCTGTCAGCGGATGCCCTTGTGGGGTCTGTGAGTGGCATTAGCTTCTTATACAGTCTGATCTCCTGGTCCACGTGTACTCTTCAAACCACATCACTGAATAAATGAAACCGACTATTTTCGAAGGGCTGTTGTTGGGAACTGGTTGCCTAAATTGCCTGCAGCATTTCAAATACGGAAATGAATGAGTTGGTAAAAACCGCTCAGAAGTAAAGCTATTCCTGGGCATAGTGACATTTCAGTTGATTAAATGAGACACAAATTTTCCACGTTAGTGCAACATTATGAAGTTCAGAGTTGGATTTCCAGGAAATAGTTCTCTCTTTCTCCTTCTCTCTCTGACAGTAACTCCATCCCCCTTTCTCTTGTTCTCAAACTCTCTTTCTCTGTGTCTCTCCCCCTCTGCCTAAATCCAACCACCCTTTAACTCAGACCATCTTGAACAATTGATTTACTTAGAACTTTGGTTTTAATCTGAGTTGAATTCCTCCAGATTAATTCATGTGATCCTTGCATTTACACCGAGGGAGTACAACATCTAGTACCCTTCACTTCATTTTTTAGAGAAGATGAATAACACCACAACAGGGTGGTGGGTGAGTGGTTTGGTGTAGAGATGATTGGTATGGCCTTACAAGTCCTCATTGTGGGTGAGCAGAATCCCCTGTTAGGACTGTTGGGGTCTTTTGTATTTTTGTTGTCTTTGGATAAGGGAATCCTTTCTTATAGAATCCCTACAGTGCAGAAAGAGGCCATTTGGCCATCAAGTCTGTACCAACCACAATCCCACTCAGACCCTATTCCTGTAACCCTTCATCTTTACGCTGCTAATCGCCTGACACTCAGGTTAATTTAGCATGGCCAATCCATCTGACCTGCACATCTTGGACTGTGGGAGGAAACCGGAGGAAACCACGTAGACATGTGGAAAATGTGCAAACTCCGCACAGACCATGGCCCCTGGCTTGTTTCCTAAGAAAGTATCCTTGAAAAGACTGGCCCCTTTTCTTTCTGTCACTGTGTTTCTGAGTTGTCGGAGTGGGGGAATTATGTTCTGGTGCACATCTGGGTGCAGCTGACTTATCCTTGGATGTTTAGTCTTGTTAAGTTGATCTTCTGTTTGGTTTGGCTATGTGTAATGGCAGTGATTATTTGATTGCTTGACTTATGGAAGGGATAGTAGGCATATTATCTGGTTGTTGGGGTTTTTCTGATGGGTGGAAATGCGTTGAATCTTGTTGATGACAGGGTCTAAATGTTGCTTTTGGGGTACCCAGAAAAACGAGTAGTTTATTTTGTTCAATGTATAGGAATGATGTGATTATTCTTGGCTTGTCGGTCCTTATTATAGGGTGTCTTTAAACAGGTTAGGGCAGTAGTGGCTGTGTTTATCTGGGTCAGGTGGAAGGTAAAAAATTGATTGAGTTTGGAAAGGGAGAAAGAGGGGGATTTAACCCATGCCAAAACAATTAGTGGGAACATTTTGTCCTCATCTTTTGCCTCTATTCCCCTGGTCCCTTTGAGTTCTCCAATGTTTTGTGCTTATGAACTATCCCCTTTTATATAGCATTTATTTTGCATGAAGCTGATGACAAGATTTAATGAATTTTTGGTGCAAGAGGCTGTTGTCAATATGTACTGTATGAAAGAAGATGTTTTATTTCTACCAATGTGTTTTGACATAATTTGTACAGTGTGTCATATTCAATTTATTGGTTGTACACATTCTCCCTGTCAGTGCTTAAAAATCTGCGATCCTTGAGTAAGATTCATATTATACTTCATTTGGATTTGGTACACCTGACCTGCTTGACACAGATATGGGGTACATGCAATAGCAAAATGATGCATTTGGTATTGTTAATATCTATCATCTTATCCAGCAGAAAAAGAAATTATAAAATGGTTGTAATAAAAGAAAATAAAGATTCAAACATTAGGAAAAAACCAAGAAAATCCATAACTATTTAAAAAAAAACACCATGATCCATATTTATCAGATGACTTGTCAACAATGGAGTTGGTCCAAATAATTCTTGAAACATATTCCTAAGGGCACATTTTACATCGGAAATATGTCCCTGTGGTATAATCCTTCAGCCAGTGACATAATACAGTGCTGAAATAAAAGCATGAACCAAAACAAAAATCTGCATTAATATCTTATGATTCTAAATCCACCAGAGAGAAGCAAAGACTTCTGTCACTAACCCACAACTGGCATCTGGAACAATGCATGAGTAAAGCTTCAGAATCCTTTTAATTTGTTTATGTGCCAGAGAATTTTTTTTTAGATGCACAAATGTTCCAGTTGTTTGTCTTATTTCAGCACTTTAACAATAATGCACAATGTAAATTCCAAAGAAATCATTTCGCTTTACATACATCAGAGTAAACCAAAGAAGCCAATAGGTAGCTGACTCTTAAAGGAGAAGGTACTCTGGTATTTATTGCTGGATTGCTGTCATTTGATGGGATTGAAAATATTTTTGGTCAGCGACAGTCACTACAAGTAACCTGTGGCACATTTTTCAGTGATACTACTCTGAGTTTTCAGGTCTCCCCCTTACTGGACAAGGGGTAGGGATTTGTCTAAAATAGTGGGCAATAGCACACAGCCCCATTTCCTCCATCACAGTGACAACAGCAGTGTCATCCCAGGCCATCCTGCTGGGCAGCCAAAGCAACCTCATGAGCCAGGTAATAGGCACATCTAAAATGCAAATCTGAGGGCCTTGGCACATATAGAATATCAATTAATTTTCTTGGAATGAACTGGTGGATTGTGCAACCAAAAGAGAAAATGCTGGAAAATGTCAGCAGGTCTGGCAGCACCTGTAAGGAGAGAAAAGAGCTGATGTTTCGAGTCCAGACAACTTTTTGTCAAAGCTGGGATTGCGCAACCTGACTGAAAACAATCCCAAAGTTGAATTCCTCATTATTCTTGTACAGCCAAAAAGATTACCACACTGGACTTGGTTACCGGTGCTCTGGCTTTCCACTACTCCACAAACCACTGCTCCCTGAAGGATGCCAGATAGTTTAGAGTTTACTTATTAGTGGTACAAGTAGGCTGACATTAACACTGCAATGAAGTTACTGCAAAAATCCCCTAGTTGCCATACTCGAGTGCCTGTTCGGTACACTGAGGGAGAATTTAGTATGACCAATGCACCTAACCAGCACATCTTTCGGACTGTGGGAGGAAAACTGGAGCACTTGGAGGAAACCCATGAAGACACGGAGAGAACGTGCAGATTCTGCACAGAGACGCAAGCCAGAAACCGAACCTGGATCCCTGGCACTGTGAGGCAGCGGTACTAATCACTGTGCCATCATGCCACTCCAGGGCACGGTGCCCAGATAGGTGAGTGAGAGTGAGCAACATTATAGATCATAAGACACAGGAATAGAATTAGACCATTCAGCACATCGAGTCTGCTCTGCCATTCAGTGGCATCATTAGTTATCTGATGTGATAATCCTCAACTCCACTTTCCAGCTTTATCCCCTCAACCTTTCATTCCCCGACTGATTAAAAATCTGTCTATCTCAGCCTTGAACACATTCAAAGATCCAGCTTTCCGTCAAAAGAATTCTGCAGATTCAATACCTTTTGAGAGAGGACATTTCTGCTCATCTTTCTTAAATATGCAACCGCTTACTCTGAGATTATGCCTTCTGGTCCTGGACTCTCCCACAAGGAATAACAGCCTTTTGGATTCTACTTTATCAACCCCATGAATCCTTGTTTAAAAAGGAGTGGGATTCTCCAAAAATAATTCTAAGTGCCGAATTTGCGTAAAAGCTGGAGTAAATCCTCCTGTTTTTTTCAGCGGGATTTTTAAAATATATCTCCCACACTGCACAACAGAAAGACTTAGCATGAATCACGCTAAAAATCAGTGAGTGAGGCCTATTCCTGCTGGAGAGGCGGGCAGCATAGCACTGAGTGGGCCACTGTGCATGTGACGATCTATCAGTGCTGTGGAACCCACGCAGTCGCCCACACTGCTGGCCTCCCAGTTGTTGGCCAGCTCAAATCGCTGGTCAGCCCTTCGACACCCCCTCCTCCCCATTGCTGGCCATGTGAACCCCCCCCACCCCCAATTGCAGGCCTCCCAGATGTGTTCCCCCCCACCATACATGGCCCACCTTGATCTCCTTCCCTGCCAGCTCCACCCCCCCCGCCCCCCCCCCCCCGCCTCCACCGCCTACAGTTTGGACCCCTCTCCTCGCAGTCCTGATGGCCACGGCCCAGTCACAGCAGGCCACAGCTGAGGGCCTCAACAGGCTTTTTGAGATTCTGCGGCCCGTGGCTGAGAGGCTTGAGAGCCTGCAGGAGACCCAGCAGGACAGCGCCGAGACACAGTGGGCTGTGGCAGCAGCCCCTGAGAACGTGGCCCAGTTGCAGAGGGTCATGGCTGAGTGCTGCAGACTGTGGCACAGTTTCAGAGGGCAATTGCTGCTGCCATTGACAGGTAGCCCCCGACTTAGGTGGCCATTGCAGAGGGCTCGACCACCATGGCAAGAACGCAGATGATCCTCCAGGACTGGCAGGGCCAGGTAATGCAGGAGCTTCTGGAGCTCACTACAGAAGCACTGCCGTGCCATGGAGTGACCCAGGGGCCCACAGGAGCCCCAAGAGAAGAGGAAGGGCTCGAGCCAGTGCCAAAGCCTTCCAACCAGGAGACTGCAGGCTACACCTTCTGGCTCCCCCTTTCCTGACACCGGGGCATCTCAGGGGCAGTACGATAAAGAGGGTGTCATGGATACGTCCCTATCATCTGGAAACCGGCCAGAGCCCTCAAGGTCCAAGGGCATCACAGGCCGTGGTAGGCAGCTGGCCCCCTCCGATGTACATCCTGGGCAGACATTGTGACGTAGTCGTAGACCATGTAAGGTTAAGAAGTTTAGTGGCACTAAAATGGTACAGGTGAAGGATAATACTTGGTAAATAGAATATTTAGACACTTAAGTCTCACGTTCACATGTTTTTATATTGTCACTTATTTTGAAAGCACTATTATTGGCAACAGTAAATGCTATTTCATCCCAAACCTGTGACTAATTTATCTCTAATTCACCTCTAACAGGAATGTACTTACCCCGATGGTCGCTGGAGAGACCCTGCACATTGATGTCAGTGAGGTGGGGGGGGGTCTCTCAATGCTCTTGTTGCTGAGAAAATCAAGGTGCTCAAACAATTCACTGGCTACAGCGGGTGACTTGCATTGGCAGCGGCTTACAGCATCTGCCATGGCGCCCCCAGAACCCACGAGAAATTCCCTCCGCCGCCACCCTGGGGCCCTGCATGGTGGTTTAGTACTCCCTTACCCATACCCAGACATGGGCACAAATGCCAGAGTGCATACGGAGCCAGGTAAGAGTCAGACTAGTTTACACCAGGGCATTATCACAGTGGTGCATAGCAAGTCGTCGCCATCCTTCTGCCTGCCACAAAAACTCGTTAAAACAGCGCACCCAGGCCCACCACTTTGGTGCTATAATGTTGCAGGAGACTGTAGAACTCCAAGGGGGGTGAGGCGGAGGGAGTGGGGGGAGGAATGGAACCCACGTGTGGCAAAACAGGTGCCTAGTGATCACAACGCATGGTGATCAGGGCCTACCTTGCCGCCCTCGCATGCCTGATCCTTGTTGCCGTCAGCCCTTCAATGCCCTCTGGTGGCCATCTCTCTCTACTCCTGCGAGTAGTAAGGCCTTGGCCTCCTCCATCCACAATTCATTCTCCAGCTCCTCCTCCTTAGCTCCAGCAGCAACTAAAAGAACAGCATGATCAATCAGTTGCATTGGAAAAGCTATCTCACCAATCTGAGGAGGGGGGTAATTTGGGGAAGGGGAGAGACAAATGGAGAGGTTAAAAAACTCTGCTCGCCCCCAACACATACTCCCCATACTGCCTTTGGACCTCCAGCAACACAGACCCCCATACTCCCCTCCTAGATCCCCAGCAACGCACATCCCCATTGCCCCCCAACAGATTCCCAGCAACACATGATCCCCATACGTCCCCACAGAACCCCAGCAATACACACCCCCCGTACCTGCCCCACTGACCCCCAGCAACACACACTTCTCACACCCCCCCAAAGACCTCCAGCAACACACACTCCCCATACCCCCACCCCACAGATCCCAGAATGGCAACACAATTCCCCCTTTCCCCCATTCACTAACACACACCCAGAACCCATGCAGTAGTGGTCACAGGCAGTGCTGCTTGACAAGTCCTGAGACTGCAGCACAGCCAGAACAGAGTTTCCAGCCCATCTCCCACCAGCAACAGTGCTGCTGCTGCCTGCACTATGACCCTGAGTCAGCACTAAGACCTGAGGTCAGGGCTCTGAGCCGAGACCATGCTGAGAGTCCAAAGTTGGACCCCATGAACAACAGCAACTCCCCATCCCCCCCTACACACTCGCAGCCTCCCCAACCCAAAACGCAACATGGCCACCACAAAACAAACCCTTCTGAGCAGCATGGAGCAGTTTGACGGCAGAGACTTATATCCTCACTCACCCTCTCTGCCTGAATGAGGTGTTTTCCTGACCAATCCAGCTACAGCAAAAGAGGCATTAAGGCAGGTGAGCTGGGATGATTGGGAGTGAAGCTTACTACATTGTGATGAATGCAGAAAATGCAAAAGATTGATGTTTTGCCCATTTTGAGTGGGCTTCCAATCATGCCAATTTTCTTTTATTAGTAAAGTGGGAATGGGCAAGAAAACAGGCACCATTCCTGCTAGTCACATCATGTCTGATTTTATGACATTTTCCTGTCACAAAGCAGGCATGGTGAGGTTGTAAATTTTCGTGTCCAAATAATATGACACAAATGAGGTTGGTTCTAGATTAGTAAATTAATATGTCAAATTTCTTCCTAACTTAGCTATCTTATTGAAGTCATTCTATAATTTACTATGTGTGAAACAGTCATGGGGCTGGATAACAGAATATGAGAAAGCGTACAATGATGTCAAAGATGCTTTGCAGAAGTCAGAAGTATTGGTTCATTCTAATTTGAAGCTACCATTACTGCTTGCTTGCAACGCTTCACCAAAGGAGTAGAGGTAGTAATTTCATATATTATACCTTTGGGAGAAAAACAACCAATTACTTTTGCATCGTGCACTCTGATTAGCGCTGAATCTGATTTTTATTCTCTGATGAGTTGGTCGCCCTAATCCAAGGCAATGGCAAAGGGATTACCACATACTTATGTACTGAGATAGGAAAATGGAAGACAGTGTCTGCTTTTCATTAATATCTGACAATCTCCTGCCAGAAACCGTGTGGGCCAGAATTTCTCAGCTCCCCAGCATTGGAATGATGGTGTACCTCAAAGATGTGCTGGTGAATCCCTCTCAGAGCTTTACAGGGAAGGGTTTGCAAGGCAATTGTCCAGAAGTGCAAGCTTCCTCTGGGCAATTGCCCTGCAATGGGAAGAATCCGAAAATGCAAGTTAAATCGCTAGCGTCAGATGGTTCCATCAGGGTTACACTAATAGTTACTCTGAAAAAGTGAGAAGAATTAAAATTTCTTCTAACTTCTAAGTATTAGAAACGCCAGATCAAAACCACCCCTTGCCCAACACCTCTGGTGCCCCAGGTGCTCCCTCCTTCATTCTCAACTACTCCCACCCTGAAAAGGTTCCTTCCCCATGGGTACACAATGCCCAGCTTGACTCAACCGCCAAACCCAACTTGTGGAACTGACCTGACACCTCCTGATGTGATTCCCACAGACCCACCTTTATCTCCCCAATATACGGACACAACACAACCCCCCCCCAACTTATAGATCTAACCTGACTCGACACCTGATTTTGACCCCACAACCACCAATTCCCGCCCCAACTTCTGACCCTCTCCGAGCCCAACTTCTGAATACCCAAACGCCAGCCTCACCAACCCACCGACTTCTAGACAGCCAACCTCTGACCCTGACACCCCCAACCCTCCCACACCAACTTCTGACCTTCCCAAATCTCCCATCCCCCAACCTCCACACTCTTCCTGTTCCCCCAAACACCCAAACCCCATCCACTTGCCTTTGATAATTACCTTCTCCTTGGCCTGTCAATTTCAATGGGCCCTTTCAACTCAGCTGCTTTATAACATATAGTGCAGTCAAAAAGGGGGATGGCCTCCTTCAATCTACCAGAGCTGGACAGTGCTGTGGCCTGCAAGGAATCATTCAATGCTGGCCCCAAGCAGCTAAGGCCATTGAAAGTTTCAGCATAGTTTTCATAAACAGGCAAGTGTGCGTTAAATTCTTCTCAATCCTGTGGGTCACCTCTTTCTAACATTAATTGGAAATGATGGCCCTATGTATGTAAATGCAGACCTCAGATGAGAACAAGATGCGACTCAGCTCAGATTAACTTGAGTTTTCCAAGCAAAAACGCAACTCGGGGGTGAGGAATGGGAAGCAATGGTTTCTAAAATTCTTTCATAGGCTGTGAGCATCAATGGCAAAAGCAGCATTTGTTACCTATCCCTAATTGCCTTTGGGAAAGTGGCAGCCTCCTTGAATCACTGCAGTTTCACTGGTGTAGCATTTAATAGGGAGAAAAGGATGACAGAACAAAAACAGATAAGTGGTTCTATTCTTAATAGTGCTTGGTTATTAAATTTTAATATAATGTTCAGTTTCTATTAAAGGTTGTTTCAAGGTTCAGGTTTTCTAATGTAGTGTATGAAATTAAAGAACTATATGTAATTGATTCGACTCAGTATTGGTGCACTCATGCACCCAGAAGTGAAAGAATGCCTATTTTTGTCTATAATTAATGGCTCACTAATAAAGTTAATGGAGTGTAATTTTGTTAGTGGGGGTCTTTAATTCCAGAGAAAAACATGTATTGTGCTGCTCTTTCTTTAATGGGACATTTGGGTCCTTTTATTATAGGAGTGAAACTGGTCTTCATAGTAAAATCCCACATGCTATAAATGAAAATAAAATCTGCCAGTACCATTCTACCCCATACCAAGCTGTTACCAGATACTGAAGAACTATTGCTTAATGGGGGAAATCAAGTGGTGCCATGGATAATGAATCAGAAGCCTGTTTCATACAGTGCCTGATTACTGAAAATGGGTCAAGGCTTTGATGTTACGTTGATTATATTAATACTTTTCAATCAAACATTTATGGCACAGGAGTCCATTATATCCAAGCAGACTGAAAAAGAGCTGTCCAGCCTAATCACTCTTTCTAGTTTCTGTTCCACAGCCTTCTAGGTCATGGCACCTCAAGTGCATATCCAGGAATTGTTGAAATATAATAAGGGTTTCTGTCTCAACCACTTTTTCCAGACCTCCACTACCCTCTGGATGAGAATTTTCTCCTCAACTTCCCTCTTATCCTTTCACCAACTGCTTTATAGCTACACCCATGATTATTGACCCCTCTGCTAAGCAGAATAGGTCCTTAACCATCCACAATATCCAGGTCCCTGGTAATTTTACACACCTTAATTAAATCTCCCTCAGCCTCCTCTGTTTCAAGTCCTTGTCTATCTGATCTCCATTCCTGACAACATTCTCGTAAATCTCTTTGGATCCTTTCCAAGTGCATAGACATCCCTCCTGTAATGTGGGGCGAGCAGAGTTTTTTAACCTCTCCATCTGCCCCTCCTATAATGTGGAACCCAATGTACACAGTACTCTAGCTGTGGCCCAATGAATTTTCATACAACTCTAGCATGACCTCCCTGCTCTTATATACCATGCCTTGATTAACATTTCATCCACTTGTCCTACTACCTTTAGTGACTGGTAGATATGCACTCCAGGCCCCCAGTACTTCTGAATATGCTGGCATTCATTATGTCCCCCCTTGCCTTGATTACCTTTCGCAAATGCATAACTTCACAATTCCCCATATTGAATTCCATTTGCTCCTTTCTGCCCACTGACAAGTTAATTGAAATCTTCCTGCAGTCTTGTTTCTTTGTCAGAATCAGCCAATCAGCCAATGTTTGTATCATTTGCAAACTTTTTAGTCAAGGTCCTGACATTTAAGTCCAAATCACAATGTGCACCACAAATAGTAAGGGACCTAGCACTGAGTCCTGCTCAAAACACTCATCACTCATCAAATATTATCCTTTGCTTTCTGCCTCTGAAGCAATTTTGGATCCAACTTGCCACTTTCTTTTGGATCCCATGACCTTGTCAAGTGCCCTGTTAAAACCCAAGTAGCCTACATCAAATGTGCTATCCTCACCAACTACCCTCATCTCTTCAAAAAAATTAATTCATGTTAGTCATGCCTATCGTTCCCTTAACAAATCCATGCTGACTGCCCTTAATTAATTCACATCTTTCTAAATGATCACTTATACTGCTCCTCTCAATTATTTCCAATCATTTTCCCACCATTGAGGTTTGGCCGACAGCCTGTAATAACTCAGTCTATCCATTTCTCCACTTTTAAACAACAGTACAACGTTTGCAGTCCTCCAATCCTCTGCTAAAAAACCTGTAGCTGGAGATAATTGGAAAATAATGGTTTGCTTTTTTTCCCTCTTGCTTCATTTCGCAGCCTGGGATACACTTCATTGAGTCAGATGAGTTAACTACTTTCAACAATGCTACTTAATATTTTCTCTGTCATGGTATACCATCCAGTATTCCACACTGCTCCTCCTTCACTACAATTTCTGCCTCAGACAACACCTCCTCCCTCATCCCACCAACCTCTTTATGGAGAACCTTTCTTCATTAAGAACCATACCCACGTCTACCACCCCTACACACAGATTATCTTTTTGGTCTCTAACAGGCTCTACTTTATGTATTTATAACGCATCTTCGGATTTGCAAACATAGTGAGGTCTTGAAATTATGTTGCATCAATATTAGTGCATAAATACTTAATGCATTGATGTAATTTTGTTTGTCTTTGATTTTATAGAGGTATTATAATACTGCCAACCGATTAATTTGCTGTCTGGAGGTCTTGGCCAAAGGTTTGATTTGGCTCCTAACAATTTACCATTCATTGATACTAAATCCTAATGGTGTTAACACTTCAGCTTAATGACTTCTCATCAATTCTGAAGAAAGGTCATTGACCTGAAATTCCCCAAAGTTTGGCAGAGTGCGAAAATAGGCAGGAAAAGTAGGTGGGAAAAGCCCACTGGTAAGTTTTTGGTGGCCATAAGAATCTTGAAAAAATATATTCATCATGGGTTTCATGCCACCTCCAAGGTGGGCGGGTCTCCTTCACCAGTCCTGCCATCAGCTGAGCGCTGTCATCATCAGGGCACTCCATTTAAACGCTGCCCCAGCCATGTCTTCCTGGCCCAAAGCACGGGACGGCAGCAAGGAAATCAGTCCCCAGACACTCAGAGGCCACTTTCATCAGAATGTTGATGCAGTGAAGGCACTTTGTGATGTCCTGTACCCATGCACAGGAAGGAGACAAACTAGCAGGGACAACAACCCAGCATGGGAGTTAGTGGTAGCACTGATCAGGGCCAACACCCTGCAAAGGAGGACAGACTTCCAGTGCTGCAAAAGGATGAATGATTTTCCCCATTCTGCCAGGGTAAGTCACTCTTTTCACCACTCTCAATTCACATACCCTGCACACATTCATCCGGAGTTCACTCAATAGCTCAAGCAATACAACCATTTGCTCTCCCACACACATCTTCATCTCCCCTGCAGGTCATCTCCTCACCACCTCACTGTTCCCACTTACCATCCTCACATGTCAGACATCCTTACCATCTGTCTTGGCACGCATCCTGTTTATAGTCTCTCCATCTGTTTTCATCCAGGACTGGCTGGCACATAATAAAGAAGCAAGATCCCAGATGGGCGGAGGAATGCCCCAGTTAAAAGTCTTTGAATTTGAGTAGAAAGCCCTCCAGCTGTCTGGGAGAAACTACACTCCCCCTGTTTTGAGGGTGCAGGGCAATGACAAACCAAATGAGGATCCAGTACAGCATCATCCCACACACTAAACTGATGGGAATTCTGTCTCCTGTATTTGAAAGCCCCTGCCATGCATTAATGAAACCTCCCTCCTCTTGCAGGTCCTCCATCAGGCAGGGATAAGACTCCACTTCAGAGACCAGCACAGAGGATTTTTCAGAAGCTGAGATCAAAGAGCCGTCACAGCTTTCACCAACATAGAGTCGCACACCTCAATGGGATTTATTATTAGAGAGGCATCAGAGTCACAAACTGGTCAGCACCTCACTCTCTCTCTGATCCACAGCAGGTGATCAGATGACATTCCTCTGGATACAGTAATGCTTCAGTTGCTGAAGTTCCAAAGACAAAAACAGAAACATCCAGAAGGGATGTTAGCTACACTGCTTGGATTGAAAGGTAGAATAAGGAAATGAGGTGACTCTCTGAAGCAACTGGGTTAACACAGTAAAGATGTCAGCAGTGTGAAGACCATGGTGTGAGACTTTTGTCCTCCACCGCTGCAGGATATGCACTCCAATCTTGCAAGCACCTGTGGGGGATGACAGGCTTCTCAAGCTTACATCAGCTGTGTTTTTCTTCCAAGAAGGAGGTCAAGAGCCCTCAGGCACCCTTAGGCTCCCTGTTCTGATGATATGTTTTCCAGCCAGTCAACTGGATTCTTGTTGCACAGAAAGGCTGGATGCTCAGTCCAGAGCTTCCTCCATGTATGTTCTGCAAGGTAGCCAGCACATTGGTAGCATTCCCTCACAGTGATGAACTCATCAGTCATGTCTGTTTCTTATAGGGAATGAGGACACCTCCCACAATGTACAATGTACTCATCCCAGCCATTGTCAATGTGTACTCTCTGCACATGTTGTCTGCTGCCGCTTGACACAATAAAGTGTTCGCCTTAGCTTCTGGTGACAATGAACCTCAAGGGCACGGACCCCTGAGGGGGATGTATGATCAGGAGAGGTGAAACTCTCCACATGAGATCACTATGATATTACCCTGGTCACTGACAGTAAGTGAGCTGCTATCAACAAGACAGGAGCCAGGCATTCACAGAAGTTCTTTAAGAAACAATGCATTGTTCGCACTGCAATTCATCATCGTCCTTCCACAACGTGGGAATTATGGGCAACTGCTCCCTCCCCATGACACCAGCTTGATCAGTGAGGGTGTGTGCTGCCAGCAGTCAGACAAGAGAGCAGTGCTCACAGAGAGGACGTGAGGATGAAGGGATGCGCTCAGGCGGTCACATCACCACCATCCATGAGTATCCTGAGCTCATCCACCCTGTTTGGCCATCATCACTGCCTCATACCCAACCTCCTCACCCTCTAGGATGTCCTCTTCATCATCCACCTTGCTATCATCCTCATCCGAGGAAATGTGCTGCTTCTTTATCTCCTCCTTGCACAGTTCTTCCCCCTGTTGAAGCACCAGGTTATGAAGGATGCAGCAGATGACCATCATGTGTGACAACTTCAGCAGGCCGCACCAGACCCATCCAAACACCAGAACCTCATCTTGACATCTCGATGGTCTGCTCCACCAAAGTACAAGTTGCCGCATGAGCCTCATTGTATCCTCTCTCATCTGCAATCTGTGAGCTGCATACAAGCATCGTAAGCCATGTGTTAGTGGGTATTGCCTGAGGAACGAAGACTGTAGCCACTGTAGTCAAAAATGGCCTGGAGCTGAGTGGCTCAGGATGTCTGAGTTGTGTACACTCCCCAAGAACCTAGCAGATACTTGGAGGATGTGGTGAACCAGCTAAAGATTAACGGAGTGGAAGACCTTGCAGTTGATGAACTCTTCTGTCCTGGTTAGATTGATCCCAGGTGAAATTCATGTCATTGTGTGCCCTTGTGAAGAATGTGTCTGTCACCTCACTGATGCACTTGTATGCAGAGGCTTGTGAGCTAAAAGGTCACCCGTGTAGCCCTGAAAGGAGCCAGTCATGTAAAAGTTGATGACAGTTGTGACTTACAAAGCCACAGACAGTGTGTGTCCCCATGTCCCCTGGTGCCAACTCCAGCAGAAGGATGCTTAAATGACCCACTAGATCTTGTATGATAATATACTCGCAAGTTTCGAGTATATTATCAAATAAATAGGTTGGACTAAAACCTGGTGTTGTCAGACTTTTTACTGTGTTTACGCCAGTCCAACGCCGGCATACCCACATCATGACCACTAGATCTTGACAGGCAAAGTCTTCACCGACATCTGCAGGAAAGTCAGTCGCCGCCATCTGTACATCCTGGGCTGTGGAAGATACCTCCGAGCGACTGTTATCTGGGGTTCCTTTTGTGGCAGCGGAGGAGGCCCTGCAATCCCTTCCTCCTCAGGGTTTTGCTGTCGGCTTTGGAGATCCAGACACTTCCATTGACATTTCCTCTCCTCTCTCAAAGAACTGGAGGAATAATGGCTAGTTCCACAGGCTCCATCTCTCCCTCACACCAATCACTGCAAAGTGTAAGAGAGTTAATAGTTAGCTTTTGTTTCCAAGGGTTCACCCTTTGCCCATGCACCTTTGGTAGCTGCATCTTGACAGCCAGTGATCCATGTGTTGGTTACTACATTGGGGAGCTGAAATGGATAGGAACCCACACCACCCTAAACCCACTCAACTTGACTGAGTAGTCATAGCTTTAGCCATTGCACTGCATCCTGAGCTCTCGTGTGAGGCCTAGGCATTATCCCAAGTTTCACTCCAAGGCCTTAAATGCAAGCTGGTCAATGGGGAGGCACCTGTCCAGATGCACCTGCACACACACCTGATGGATCAGAGCATTCTTACAGCCTTTGTCTTAGTTCGCTGTCAAAGGAGATGTATTAGCTTACTCACTTGGCCAGTGGTAGTAGGAAACTATTGCAGTCACTGAATGTGGAGGTCAGCACGCTAAGAATTAACTGATGAACAGCGATCAGTAGCACTCACACACATCAGTGGTGATTTATTGGGCACACATTCAGACTACAGAAAAGTTAATTGAGTTGTAGCTGAACAATCTCAGCTACAAAAGAATTTTCATTACCGGCATACCTCATAATTAGACTTGCCCTCGTCAGTAATAAGCTCGCAGGTGATGCCCATGGCCCACCTTGCCCCACATAGGACTGGATCCTTCAGTCCGTAATGACAGCCAACCCACCCAATTCACTAGCCCAGCTTCCTTCCCAGTGTCAAGGCCCACAAAGAAGTCCAGCAGTTGAAGGACATAACTTTCTGAAGGGTGAGTTTAAGGCTTGGCTATCTTCCCTTCTGGGCCCATCTCTAGCCCCCTTCTGCCCCTGTTTCTTCAGCACATGGAAAGCACTGGGGCCCATGATTTCTCTCCCGGGCCATGGTCACTCTGTGACCAATTTTCCTGCTGGCTCATGCTTATACTGGTCCCTTCTGGCCTCAGTGCCACTTCTGCTAGCCCCTTCACCCTCACTAAAAACAGAAAATGCTGAGAAAACTCAGCATGTCTGACAGCGCCTATAGACAGAGAAACAGAGTTGATGTTTAGAGTCCAATATGATTTTACTTCAGAGCAGTACATTTAGCTCCCTGACTAAGCTTGTCTCAACAAATAATGATGATGTGCACATGAACAAAGTGAAACCAATGTCGTGTGAAATATTTACAAGTGGGATTTAAATTTGAAATGCACCCATGCCACCTTTGTGCTCTCAATAAATCTCATGCTAATGGCAATAAGAGTTGGGCTTGGAAGTTGATGAAGAGCCTCCCTGTTTGACCAGAATGCTCTTTTCTAACCCACCAGTACTGCTGCAGTGTCAGCTAGCAGTGAAAAGCTTCCCCTGCTGTGTGATCACCAGTATCTTCCATGCACACCACTAACTCTTTGAATGCGGTGAATGTGGGGATATGATCAGTAAGTTCACAGATGACGTGAAAAGTGTGGTAAATAGCGAGGAGGAAAGCCTTAGATTACAGGATGATACAGATGGGATGGTCAAATGGGCAGAACAGTGATAAATGGAATTTAACACGGAAATTTTGTGAGGAGATGCATATTGGAAGAATGAACAAGACAAAGGAGTTCACAATGAATAGTAGGATGCTAGGAAGTACAGAGGATCAGCGTGTTCTTGGGCTGCATGTCCAAGGATTCCCAAAAGCTAAAGAATATGTGGATAAGGTGATTAAGAAGGCATATGGGATACTTGCCTTTATTAGCCATGACAGAGAATATAATAACAGGGAGGTTATGATAGAGCTGTATAAAATGCTCATTAGGCTACAGCTAGAGTACTCAGATTGCCACACTATAGGAAGAATGTGATTGCACTAGAAAGGGTGCAGGGCAGATTCACCAGGATGTTGCTTGGACTGGAGCCATTCAGCTATTAAGAGAGGCTGGCTAGCCTGGGGGTGTATTCTTTAGAGTACAGAAGGTTGAGGGGGGATCTGATTGAGGTGTACAATCAGTACAATTAGTAGAGGGATCAATAAGCAGGGGGCATAGATTTAAGTTAAGGAGCAGGAGGTTTAGAGGGAATATAAGGAAAATCTTTTCACCCAGAGGATGATGGGAATCTGGAATTCAGTGCCTGAAAAGCTGGTGGAAGCAGGAATTCTCACAATATTTAAGGAGCATTTAGACGAGCCCTCATAACAATATGACATACAATTCCGTGCTAGAAAACGGGATTAGATTAGAAAGGTATTTGATGGCCAGCATGAACATGATTGGCCAAACAGCCTCCTTGTATATAGTAAAATACTATGACTCTAAATTTTGATTGCAATCTCATGGAAACCAGCATTAGACAAGAGAGCGGAAATAATGCCCTCATCTGCCATCAGGGATGGTGTGTCACAGTTAGAATTCCACCCTCTTACTCCATAATCTCCTTTATTCACATGTTCATTCACTCTAAATCTCGTTAACACATTTCCCCTCACACACAGCCTTGTAGTCACTCATTCGTACATACTCAGGATCATGTGATCATTAATTTTCTTGAACTCATTAACTCACATATTCTTTCTTTCACTCCATAGCTCTCCCACCTGATGTGAACAGAGAGAGAAATATATCCTGATGGTAGGGAGGTTTGTGCTCTGACATTAAAGTGTAAGGGGATTGTCCTTTTTATTTTTCCACTAATTTCAGCGCTCCTACTGTCCTGGCCTCTCTCACTTATCTCTACGTTTTCATAGAATCAAACTGCTAAACTTAACTAATTAGCACTGAATCGCAGAATTGTTAGAGTGCAGAAGGAAGCATGGTGACAAAAGGGGTTAGCACTGCTGCCTCACAGAACTAGGGACCCAGGTTCAATTCTAGTTTTGGGTGACTGCATGTGTGGAATTTATACATTCTCCTTGTGTCTGCAAGGGTTTCCTCCGGGTGCTCCAGATTCCTCCCACAGTCCAAAGGTGCACAGATTATGTGGATTGGCCATGCTAAATTGCCCCTTCGTGTCCCTTGTATAAGTTAGGGGAATCAGCAGGGTAAATATGTGGAGTTAGAGGGATAAGGCCTGGGCAAAATGTTTTGTCAGAGAGTAGATGCAGACTCGATGGGCCAGATGGTCTCCTTCTGCACTGTAGGGATTCTATGATTGAGGCCATTTGGCCCATTTTGTCTGCTGTTCAAATGAGCATTATGGCTTTGTGCCATTTAATATCAGCAATTCTAAAATGAAAGCCTGTTCTTGGTATTTTAAAATGCTTTTTGACAAGTCATAGCCACAGCACTTCCCTATCAAAACGATTCTGCAAAATGCCTTTCTAAATACGTTTCTATTTCAACCTGTATCAGCTGTTCCTGGCAAGTAAGTACATATGCTATAAGGAGGTCAGAATTCCGAGCAGTAATGATAGAATATAGTTTGAAGAAATCATTCTGTTATAAATCTTTCACTTGAAGTATTCCAGTTCACTGAGTTCAAAAAACAAGATAGACAATTAGGTCAAAACATGGAGGATCCAATACGAACAGTGCTGGACCTAATTCTGGGGATATGTTGATGGGGGTAGTCGGGGTGCGCTTTGAGCCACAACATGGTTCAATTCAAAATTGTTATGGACAAAGAAATAGACAAGTTGCAGAAAAGTTGCAGGATTGGGGGAGAGTAGATTTTAACAAAATAAGGCAGGATCTGGCCAAGGTAGACAGGAACGAGTTACTCATGGGGAAATCTACAGAAGAGCGGGGTGGTGTTCAAAGATGAAATGGGGAGGGTACAGGCCCAACATGTTCCCTCTAGGATAATGGGGAGGTGTAACAAACCCAAAGGACCATGGATGACCAGAGGCATTTAAGATACAATAAGGGAGTAAGTCTGTGGGGGCGTTAGTGGAATACAGAAAGTGCAGGATTGAGCTTAAGAAATCAATTAGGAGAGCAAAGAGGGAATATGAGAAAGCTCTGGCTGGTAAAAGTAGGGAAAATCTAAGATATTCTGTAAGTATATCAATGGGAAAAGGATAAGCAGGGAAAAAGTAGGGCCTATTAAGGACCAACAGGGAAATCTGTGGGTGGAGGCAGAGGACATTGGTAGGGTGTTAAACAAATATTTCACATCTGCCTTCAACTACAAGAATGAGGAGGTAGTTATGGAGCTCGGGGAGAGAGACTGTGAGGTTCTAGAGCAAATTGCTATAGAGTGTGACAAGATATTGGAGGTATTAGCAGGCTTAAAAGTGGACAAATCTCCAGGTCCAGATGAATTGTGTCCCAGGCTGTTGTGGGAGGTGAGGGATGAAATTGCAGGGGCTCTGACTCAAAGTTTTAATTCCTTTCTGGCCACTGGAGAGGTGCCAGAGGACTGGAGAACAGCTAATGTGGTCCCACCATTTAAGAAAGGTAATAAAGACAAGCCAAGGAAGTACAGACTAGTGAATCTCATGTCTGTGGTTGGGAAACTACTGGAGAAGATTCTGAAGGAGAGAATTTATCTCCATTTGGGGAGGCAAGGTTTGCTTAGGGATAATCAGCATGATTTTGTCAGGGAGAGGTCATGCCTAACAAAATTTGATTGAATTTTTTATGCATGTAACCAAATATGTAGATGAGGGTAGTGCGATTGATGTCGTTTACATGGATTTCAGCAAAACCTTTGACAAAGTCCCACATGGGAGACTTAATAAGAAGACAAATGCACAAGGGATATAAGGTGATCTGACAAGGTGGATTCATAATTAGTTTAGCAGTAGGAGACAGATGATGGTGACAGATGGCAGTTTCAGTGACTGGAGGCCAGCGATCAGTGGCCCACCACAGGGATTCATACTGGGCCACCTATTGTTCACCATTTATATAAATGACATTGATGACTATGTGGGGAGTATGATCAGTAAGTTTGCCGATGATACAAAAATTGGCCAGGTGGTTAACGGTGAGGTTGAGTGTCTTACATTACAGGAAGATACAGACAAGATGATTAAATGGGCCGATAAGTGGCAGATAGAATTTAACCCTGAAAAGTGTGAGGTGAGGCATTTTGGAAGGAGTAATTTGACAAGGAAGCATGTTATGAAAGGTCTAACAGTGGGAAGTTCCGAAGAACAAAGGGACCTTGGTGTGTTTGCCCATAGATTTCTGAAGGCAGGAAGGCAGGTTAATAGGGTTGTGAAAAAGGCATATGGCACACTTGTCTTTATCAATCGGGGTATAGATTACAAAGGCAGAAAGTTCATGATGGAGTCATATAAAACTTTTGTGAGGCCACAGCTGGAGTACTGAGTACAGTTCTGGTCACCACATTATAGAAAGGATGATCACACTGGAAGGGGTGCAGAGGAGATTCACTAGGATGTTGCCTGGGATGGAACATTTAAGTTATAAAGAGAAGTTGGATAGGCTTAGGTTGTTTCCTCTGGAGCAGAGAAGACTGAGGGGTGACCTGACTGAGGTTTCAAGAATATGAAGGGCTTGGACATGATAGAAAGGGAGCAGCTGTTGTTAGTTGAAGGGTCAGTTACAAGGGAATACAACTTAGAAGTGAGGTTTAAGAGGGATTTGAGGAAAAAGTCTTTTACCCAGACAGTGGTGACAGCCTGGGATGCATTGCCTGAGAGGGTAGTGGAGGTGGGATGCCTCACTTCCTTTAAAAAGTATCTGGATGAGTACTTGGCACGCCATAATATTCAAGGCTATGGACCAAGTGCTGGCTAGTGGGATTAGGTGGGCAGGTCAGGGTATTACATGCGTTGGTGCAAACTCGATGGGCCAGAGGGCCTTTTCTGCATTCTAATATTCTGTGATTCTGTGAATTGATCTTTTTTATCAAAGCATTTGCAGATTGGACAAGCAAATCATTCTGTAGAAAACAATAAAGATACGATCATGGATGTGCAAACAAAATTGTTTCCAAATAACAAGTTTAATTAAGAGCTGAATTATTATTTTTGTAAAGTTACCCAGTCAGTTATGAAGACATGGTGATCTGGAAAATCCCAGCTTTGATCTTCAGTCCATGCTGAGTAAACCGATTGATGGTGGCAGGAGATGCTGGAGTTTGTCTCAGTGTCCCTGGGGAGATTAGTTTCCTAATCTTGATCGCTATCCAGTGTTTGAAGTGAAAGAGTAAGCATAGGATCAGAGTCATGTGATGTCCTCTCTGAGCAAGAAGCAGGTTTATTACTCACTGCGGATAAAACTTCACTGGGGACACATAAGTGGTGATAGTGGATTGCCAAATATTATACATTCTTCCTGATGTTTGTTTTTATTTTATGCCCTCCTCCAAGCTCCCCACCCTAACAGTGCCTCAACACGTCCCTGAATAATGCTCACTAGAGCAAGAAACCAGAAGGCTTTTGAACCTTTGGAATTGTACTTCAAAAATGAGTCAAAACAAAAGGAGGGGAGGGGAGAGCATTGGTAAGAACAGACAGCAAAAGCCTACAATATTTCAGATAAATGGAAACAAATTCCAATAAATCCTTTTCAGGGATCAAACTTAAAAATCAAGACTTCCAGCCTCCCAGCTGAATGTTTCCCATTGGCAGGATTCTCTGGTCTCGCTGCTGTCAATGGCACTCCTGACTCCACTACCCCATACCCCATGAGCTCCAGCTCCTTCTCCCTGTCTGTGACAGTGGCAGGACTAAGGAATGGGAGGAGCAGGAAATCAGCCAGAGGGAGTGGGGGGTGCTGGAGGAGTATGGAGGGGAGCCAGAGATTCCGGCAGTTGTAGAGAAGCAAGGGTGCAAGTGGGATGAAGGGTGTTGGTAGTTGGGCAATGAGAGAGGAGATGGGTGTGCCAAAGAGGAGATTTCGGATGTGAATATTTTAGCATGCTGGAGGTAAGGGGAACTGGGTGTGCTGGGGAGGAGGGGGGCGGGGGGGTTGGTATTGAGAAGTGTTATGGGTGGGTGGTGGGAGAGAGAGGAAGCAGGTGCGCTGGGAGGATTGGGTTGAGGGTGCCAGAGAGGTGGCAGGACTCAGGGTGCCAGGGATCATAGGGAACTCACAGGTATTGAGAAAAGAGAGGAGTCGGGGTGAGGGGTGATTGTTGGTTGGAGTTGATTTGAGTGGCATTAATATTCAAGACGCAGTCCTCTGGCAAACTTTTTAAAATTGTCATAGAAGTGTTGAAGGCATTTAATGGCATATATAAGTTTTAAAAAGTGTCTGAATGGTTTTAAAATATTAAAATTATTTTTTGAAAGCTCACTTGTCATTGAGCTGAAGATTGACCTCAAGGGGCATATCTTCAGCTCACAACATCATTTGAAGTATGTCTTTACCAGCACTGAAAGCCCTTGCAACTTGTCCTGACTGGATTATGAATGAAGAAAACCCGAGAACAAAGACAGAACTGTAGCTGAAAATCAAAGAATGACAACTAACTTCAATCTGAAATCAGAACAGCACTGAAAGGAATGAAAAGCAGCAAAGCAATACAACGGAAGTATGGACCTCTCTCGGTCAATATGGGGTCCAGGAATGAACAAGCTGTTCAACTGCATTGTGATTGGAGAGAAGTACCCGCACGGCATGGAGGCTCTGCATTTTTGTACTAATATTTAAAGGAAGGTGAGATGATTCAAAAAGCTATTAAGGAAATAAACTTCTATCACAGACCTTTGAGATATGGCAGAAAGTCATGTGGACCAGAGACTGAGAAAAATAGTGAAGATCCATGAAAGCCAGTTCAGAATAACACCCAGAGAAAACAACACTGATATTATCTTTATTTTGAAACAAGTGATGGAAAAATATTGGGAAGGCCAATGCAACACGAAGATTGTATTTATTAATCTAGAGAAGGCTTATGACTGGGTGCCGAGGGTGATGTGCTAGCATTTGTGGAGTCCCTGACAAGTACTATTGCAGGACATGTACAAGGGTCAGAAGCAGTGTACACCAGGATCGGCACCAAGCCTCTTCCTTTTTTCGTCATGGATGTTCTGAGCAAGCAAGTGAAACAGGAAGTTCCAGGGTCAATGATGTTTGCAAATGATATTGAGCTATTGTACGAATGATGAGAACATGATCAAATATGTGGGGAACTGCAGAAAAGCATTAGAAGACAGGGATACGAAGAGCAATGGACCCAAAACCCTAATTCATGGATAAAAGCAAAACTGTACAGGGCACTGGTGAGGCCACAGCTGGAGTAATGTGTGCAGTTTTGGTCGCCGCACTTGCGCAAGGATATTTTGGCCTTGGAGGGAGTGCACAGGAGGTTTGCTAGGCTGATACTGGAGATGAGGGGGTTGGACTATGAAGAGAGACTAAATAGACTGGGTCTGTAGTCGTTGGAGTTTAGAAGGATGAGGGGGGATCTTATAGAGACGTATAAAATAATGAAGGGGATGGATAGGGTAGAGGTAGAGAGATTCTTCCCGCTCAGAAAGGACAGCAGGACTAGAGGGCACAGCCTCAAGATAAAGGGTGGGCAGTTTAGAACAGAGTTGAAGACGAACTTCTTCACTCAAAGGGTGGTGAATCTCTGGAATTCTCTGCCTGTTGAAGTGGTGGAGGCTGCCTCGCTAAATATATTTAAGTCACGGGTAGATATGTTTTTGGTAGGCAAGGGAATTAAGAGTTATGGGGAGAAAGCGGGAAAGTGGAACTGAGCCACTTCAGATCAGCCATGATCTTATTGAATGGCGGGGCAGGCTCAAAGGGCTAGATGGCCTACTCCTGTTCCTACTTCTTATGTTTTTATGTTTCAAAATACTGTAGTTACTGGAGATCTGAAACAATAAAAAAAGCTAGAAAAATTCAGGAGGGATGCCAGCATCTGTGGAGAGAGAAACAGTTCATGTTTCAAGTGAAGAATGTGCCCCCTTCCTTACTGCCTTCTTTCATGTAGGTTACAAAAAAAAGCTTGTCCCTACCTGTCCACACCATAGGCTTGGGAAGCTTATTATCCAGGTCAATGAGCTTGCTAACAAACCTAATAGACCTTTAATCATTTATTTACAAACGGCGAGCAGGCTGCCAAATTTGATTTCTGCTCACCCAGAGTATTATGGGAAGCAGATTAGGGCGAGTAAGCAGTTTAGGGCAAGGTAATGGGCTGATCTGATAGGTCAAGCTGACCTGACCTATTTAACACCAACCCCCTTTGCTCCCTCCTGCTTCCAAAAACACATCTAGGGTCTGGTTTTACAGGTGCTGATCATCCTTCGACTACATTGACAGGCTATTCTTGTGGGTGTGAATTACAACATAGAACATAGAATATAGAACATGACAGCACAGTACAGGCCCTTCGGCCCTCGATTTTATGCCGAGCTGCAGCTGTATAGGGCATTGGTGAGGCCGCAGCTGGAGTACTGTGTGCAGTTTTGGGCGCCGCACCTGCGCAAGGATATTTTGGCCCTGGAGGGAGTGCAGAGGAGGTTTACTAGGCTGATACCGGAGTTGAGGGGGTTGAGCTATGAGGAGAGGATGAATAAACTAGGCTTGTACTCGTTAGAGTTTAGAAGAATGAGGGGAGATCTCATTGAGACGTATAAGATGATGAATGGGATGGATAGGATAGAGGTGGAGAGACTCTTCCCGCTCAAAAAAGACAGTAGGACTAGGGGGCACAGCCTCAAGATAAGGGGGAGGCGGTTTAGAACGGAGTTGAGGAGGAACTTCTTCACTCAAAGGGTGGTGAATCTCTGGAATTCTCTGCCCGTTGAAGTGGTGGAGGCTGCCTCGCTAAATATTTTTAAGAAGCGGGTTGATGGGTTATTGATAAGAGAGGGGATTAAGGGTTATGGGGAGAGGGCGGGAAAGTGGAACTGAGCCACGACAGATCAGCCATGATCTCATTGAATGGCGGGGCAGGCTCGAAGGGCTAGATGGCCTACTCCTGCTCCTATTTCTTATGTTCTTATGTTCTTATGTTCAATCTAAAGCTCATCTAACCTACACTATTCCAATATCATTCATATGTTTATCCAGTGACCATTTAAATGCCTTAATATTGGCGAGTCCATCACTGTGCCAGGCAGGGCATTCCATGCTCTTACTACTCTCTGAGTAAAGAACCTACCTCTGACATCTGTCTTATATCTATCCCCCTTAATTTAAAGCTATGTCCCCTCATGCTAGCCATCTCCATCAGAGGAAAAAGGCTCTCATTGTCTACCCTATCTAATCCTCTGATCATCTTACATGCCTCTATTAAGTCATCTCTTAACCTTCTCTCTAACAAAAACAGCCTCAAGTCCCTCAGCCTTTCCTCATAAGTTCTTCCCACCATACCAGGCAACATCCTGGTAAACCTCCTTTGCATGCTTTCCAATGCTTCCACATCCATCCTATAATGCGGCGACCAGACCTGTACGCAATACTCCAAGTGCGGCCACACCAGAGTTTTGTATGTGTCTGACTTCACTCTCACCTGATAATTGTATCTCCCTCCCACTCACTGCCCCCACCCCACACAATTCCAAGCCCCACCTCCACGAATGTACTTCCATCTGAGGTTGCAAGATAAGGATAAATAGTAGGCAATCTGGCTGATTTCCCTCTCCCATGTCCATTGAGGTCATTGAGCCAATAACAATGTCCTCACTTAAATGGACTAACTGAACAGAACCAGAGACTGAAGCTGAAATCTTTTTTATTGCATCGTTCGGCCATCCAGGAACATTCACCACTTCCAGAACTCTCTGAAATAGAAACGGTTCAAAGTTTCTTGAGTTATTAACAAAATAGATATATCCAAACAGTGCTTCTTTGAGGAATTATTTTTGATCAATAAATTGAACTTTATGTTTTCCAATTAAGTTAAACATTTGGAATGGTAATGACATTTTGGCACCGTTCCCAGAAGCTGTTGCAACTTCTGCAGCAACAAAGCTACTGTCAAGCAGATTGCTGACCTAATTTGCTGAGAAAAGTGCCATAATGAGTCCATCAGATAAAGACATTGGAAATGAAGCGTTAGGACAATTAATTTTTAATTGAATCTTCATGTGTTGGTAGATATTTAGATTACTTCCTGCTTTGTAGCAGGGGCTAAGGTGATAAAATATGTATGAATGTTAGCAATATAGGATCTTAAAACAGTTTTAGTGGAACTGAAATAATCTAACCAAGTAACTGTGTAGTGTTAATTTGGTTACATCCTGTTTCCTCCGTTATCATATAGCATGCTAGATCATAGTTAAAGCAAATTAAAGTGCAAATGACTGTTCAACTCAATGAACATAAGAACATAAGAAATAGGAGCAGGAATAGGCCATCTAGCCCTTTGAGCCTGCCTCGCCATTCAATAAGATCATGGCTGATCTGTCGTGGCTCAGTTCCACATTCCCGCCCTCTCCCCATAACCCTTAATCCCCTCTCTTATCAAAAACCCATCAACCCGCGTCTTAAAAATATTTAGCGAGGCAGCCTCCACCACTTCAACGGGCAGAGAATTCCAGAGATTCACCACCCTTTGAGTGAAGAAGTTCCTCCTCAACTCCGTTCTAAACCGCCCCCCCTTTATCTTGAGGCTGTGCCCCCTAGTCCTACTATCCTTTCTGAGCAGGAAGAGTCTCTCCACCTCTATCCTATCCATCCCATTCATCATCTTATACGTCTCAATGAGATCTCCCCTCATTCTTCTAAACTCTAATGCAGCAAGTTCAATGAGTTACATATATAGATTAAGTTTAAACATTCACAAGAATGCTACATTACCTTTTAACCAGCTGTTTCTATTCATGACACAGCAGAAATTTCTGATCTTCATTTTCTTATTGAAAATTATTATCTGAACTATAGAAGCAAAATACTGCAGCTGCTGGAGATCAAAACTAAAAACACAAAGTGCTGACCAGGCCAGTGGAGAGAGAAACTGAGTAAGAGTTTCAGGTCTGCCCAAGGGTAATTGACTGTCAAATGTGAAATATTGGGCTGCATTTTTCCACAGAGGCAGATAGATAGGAAAATTCAATTCATTTCTGGGGTAAAAAATCTTATCTTATGAAGAAAGCTTGAACAGGGGTTAGGCCTACACCCATTGGAGTTCAGAAGATTGAAAAGTAATCTTATTAAAGCACAAGATCATGAGGGAACAGGATAGGGTAGATACCAGGAGGGTGTTTTGACTTGCGGAAGAAACTAGAACCAGGGGAGGTGATTTAAAAATAAGAGATCCTCCTTTTCAAATAAAGATTTGAAGAATTTCTGTCTCTCAGGGGGCTGTTAGTCAGTGGAATTCTCTTCCCCAGTGGAGCCTGGATCATTGTATTTATTCACGGCAGAATTTTGAAAGATAAGGAAGTTGAGGGTTATGGGGGGCAGGCAGGAAAGTGGACCTGAGACCACAGCCAAATCAGCCATGATCTTATTGAGTGCTGGAATAGGTTTGAAGGGTCAAATGGTCTACTCTTGCTCCAAAGTTCTATGTTCCTATACTATGACAGCTCCCAATGTTATCCCAGGAGTGGGCCTGCCAAGGGAATCGGCAGCCTAGTCTATGGAGGTGGACAGTCAATTAAGCCAATAAGGCTCCACTCAAGGGCCATTTTCAGAACCTGTGGCATTTTCTCAGTGTCAGACAAGCTTCCCAACAAATCAAAAAGACAGCCACCACTTGGAAGTGGGCACCTAGTGACAGCCTGGAGGATTATCAATGTTTCGTCCCATTGGCCCGGGTATGAAAGGATCAGCGAGGATGCTTATATCCATGAACAAATTTGAAAAGATTGGATGACAAATGTGGATGTGGCCAATAAAAATCTGCCTCACTTAAGGTTGTGCCATAGGTTCCCTGATACAGGCTTGGGGTGTACATCTGGACCTGATGTCAGGTTCACAATAACCACAGGAACATTTAACCTATTAACTCTGTTTTTCTCAGAAGTATTGTCTGACCAACTGAGTATTTCCAGCATTATCTCATAACTTATCAGCAACATTAACAAGGTAACCTTTATTTTATTTATGTCAAATATTCTTTCTTCAAACCAAGTTTACTTGCATAAACTGGAAGAAATTTAGACTTTCCATCTGGCTATACCCCTACCTTCCCTCGTATAATTTGATGAAGCCTTCTGTATATAGCTGTATTTAACCTGCAGTTGTTGATGGAGCTGTTTGCCATATTCCTGTATTTAAATGGCCAATGTTAATAAAGTTTTTGTGGGAGATTTACAGATTTCTCTGCAAACAATTAAATCTTAACATAGTTTTGAGACACTATGAAAATTCTTCTAAATTAAGTTAGGTAAGTGTTGAGGCCTTCCTGATACACTTGTTTGTTGCATATCCAACAATTGATACTGGCCAGTGCATTAGGGAATGGATGGGAATGAAGGTGAGCATGTTAGCCTGCCTGCACTCCTGCCTCGGGCAGACCCGACTCAAGGCAAATTAAGTTGCTTGGTCCTAAACTTGCCAGCAGCCTGGAGAGGGAGGCAGAAACGCAACTTATGTTCGGTCCTAGCTCACAATTCTCACAGCCCCTGGGAAAATTGGTCCTTTGATGTTTTTAACACTAATTAAAACTTTACCTCCAAGCACTCTGGAAGGCATAAAATGGTATTTTAATGTTGGAAAATTTTCCTCACAACCTCTTTGTACTGCTTGCAAGCATTCCTAGTTGTCTGAAAGCTCCTTATCCAGAAAAAAAAATCCAAAAAGCAAGACATCTTGATTTGCTGGATAAATGTTCTTGCAAGCTATGTGGTTAATTACATTTCACAAAAAACATTAAGGATTTAGTTGACCAAAAGTTGGCATCCAGTTTCAGATACAAAATTCTCACAAAACAGTAAAAACATGATAACATTTTTATGACAGATATCCTGCATTGCACCATATTACCCTTGTTCTCCCCAAAACACCTACTCAAAACAAGTGCAGTTTCCTTGCATCTATCATGTTGCAAATGAAATGCAAAAGGACCTCAAAGAGAAATAAATGTTAAGCTTCAGCATATTAAGTAAAAATTCAGCATAGGAAGTGAAAATACAGCCATGTGAAAATCCAACTTCAGAGGGAACAGGAAGTCAAATTGGCTAGCGTATATAATGGGAAACTGATACACTCCCACCCAATTCAACTTCCCATCACAGCTTATTTATAACCTAATAATTTCATGTTCTTGCTTCAAATTAACATTTCCCTCAACATTTAGATTTTAATTTAGTGAAAGAAAATGGAAAAATTATTGCAGATGCTAGTTTCAAATACCATCAGTCAGCTCTGTAAGATAGGGGCGCATATAGTTATAGGGTGCGCTATAGTTAAGAAAACCCTCCAACGCCTCTACTTTCTCAGGAGGCTAAGGAAATGTGGCATGTCTGCTACGACTCTCTCCAACTTTTACAGATGCACCATAGAAAGCATTCTTTCTTGTTGTATCATAGCTTGGTATGGCTCCTGTTCTGTCCAAGACTGCAAGAGACTACAAAGCGTCATGAACAAAGCCCAGTCCATCACATAAACCAGCCTTCCACCCATTGACTGTCTATATTTCCCGCTGCCTCAGAAAAGCAGCCAGCATAATCTAGGACGCCATGCACCCCGGACATACATAAGAACATAAGAACATATGAACTAGGAGCAGGAGTAGGCCATCTGGCCCCTTGAGCCTGCTCTGCCATTCAATAAGAACATGGCTGATCTTTTTGTAGACTCAGTTCCACTTACCTGCCCGTTCAGCATAACTTTTAATTCCTTTACTGTTCAAAAATTTATCTAATCTTGCCTTATAAACATTCAACACCTTCTTCCATTGAGAAAAAGATACAAAGGTCTGAGGTCACGTACCAGCCAACTTAAGAACTGCTTCTTCCCTGCTGCCTTCAGATTTCTGAATGGACCTACCTCGCATCAAGTTGATCTTTCTCTGCACCCTCGCCATGACTGTAACACTACATTTTGTGCCCTCTCCTTTCCTTTTCTATGTACGGTGCTTTGTATAGCACACAAGAAACAACACTTTTCATTTTATACTAATACATGTGACAATAATAAATGAAATGAAGTCAAATCAAATTAAACATACCCCAAAATGATACAGTTTAACAGGAGTATAAATCCCGATGTCACATTCAATGCACAAAAATAAACAATAACAGTGATGGCAAAATGAAAATATTGCTAGTGAAAAATAATAATGATGTTGACTTACTAATTAGGGCAGACAAGGCAAACATTGCTTTGTGAAACATGCTGGACATCTGCCTTTGATTGATACTCAGTCTTGACCAACGTGGCACTTTCATTTGCCACATCAAACATTCTTATAGTTCCTTAGAGTTAGATTATCAATTAGTGAATGATCATACATCTGGGTTGGACTAAATCCCAGACATGAAAGGACAGTGTTCCAATCCACTGCACTATTCTCTTTTCAACTGTGAGCACTGACATTTTGGCCAGTGATTATTTTGCTAATGGAGGCAGTGAGGATCGGAGAAGATAACGACTGCTTGGCTTCTCAAAGAATAATGTGAAGCACTCTTCACATTTTCAAACATATTAAGTGGAACAGACAAATTCATTACTGGAAGCATGCACGAAGATTTCTTTCAGCTAACAATCTCTGATCCAAATCCTTTCTGTTTGACTATTTCCTGCTGCAGTGCCCCATCCACTGGCTGTTTCAGTGCCAGCACAAAAATGTGCCCAAAAGTTTAAGATTGTGGAATGAAGAAAGGTGAAGACAATTGGATGGATTTTTGCAGGGGTCAAATCCCAAGATCTTTAAAAATAGTAGTCAGGACAGTGATACAGAAATCTTGTCCCCATTTCCAACAGATGTAATTTCTGCAGGGAGAAAGGGCAAGGCATGAATCACACAGACAGGCAACTCAAACTCAGCAGGTGCATTTAAAATTAGTGCTTAATTCAAACAGACTCCACTTTCACTGTTCTGAGGGCCTTATGCCATTGTGTGGGAGTCACAGATTTATGAAGGGGGAAATAAATGCTCCTGAACGATAATGTGTGTTTAAGCGACTTAATCTGAAGTTATTTACATCCCCAGCCCTTTAAAAATGAAAAATAGTCTGCAGCTTTCAGATGGAGTAGAAAAGGAAATGCCTCTGGTTGAAGCGTAATGTTTGATAGGCCATCTGGTGTAGTTCAGAAAATGAGCCATCTGCGCCGACAGTTTCAATAATTTTCATTGTTGACATTTCCCAAGACTCATTTTGACAGCTGAGCCCATTATGAATGTTTTGCTAAGCTTCAAAATCACTGAAACCATTAAACCAGCAGGGCAAGGGTGAGTAAGTTTGATTGATAGTTGTGGGAGGCTCATAAAGGATTAGGTGTCCTTGATGTGTTAGTGAATAAAGATTTGTTTGTTTTTACAACAAATTGAGGGAACATGAATGAAAATATGCTGTAATATCAAACGTGTATGACTGAGAGCTCTTCAAGATTATTCAAAGTTTTTTTTCATTTCCATATAGCTCCTGAGTTCTGCTCACAGTGGATACTACATAAATAGCTTTAGAGGTGACAGGTAGGCATATAGGTGCCATTGGGAATTTGAGTAGGCATGGAAGTGGCATGGGGTGAGGGATAAGGGCCAAGGGTCTAACAGTTTTTTATATAACTAGGCTAAAATCAAGGAGAACTGATTTGGGCCTTCTAACCAGCCTGCTTTGGCACTTGCCCACCTCTGTGGCCACCCCCAAACTGCTCTTGAGCCAACAGGCATTGTTCCATCTGCCTCCAACTCCACAGAATGAAAACATGATGAGCAGGAACTCAATCTGAGAAGGCATGAAGATACAAATTCAGAAGTAATTTGTTTCTCTTCCGTATTTTCTTGTTTAGATCCTGTTTTGTTACAATGGATAATTGCTGGGCTAATAAAATGGCCATAGCTGGTCACATGCTGATAGTTCTAGGAGATTCTAAGCCTTTCAGATGGCTAAATACTAACTCATCAACCTCCTGGAATGTGACGTATGAACATTCCAGCCAACGCAAAGGATTAATAAATGAGATATATGCACCAACAGCTCTGGACAAACGCAGAACTATTAGGCCTCTTCAGGTGGGATTTTCTGGCCGTGCTCATCCCAAACCCAGAAAATCCCACTGTGGGCCAATGGACCTTTGCACGGTCCGCCCTTACTCACTGCGATTCCTGTGGCACGTGGGTCGGGAAAATACCCCCGCCCTCTCATTTCCTATATTGTGCTAATGATTCTACTGCTACCTGTACCAAATAGCACGGCCAGAATGTTACGGTCGTTCACACTGGTGAGATTTTCCCGTCCAGCTGCAGTGAATGGGGATTTGGCTGGACACCAAATTCTCAGACCTCGCTCCAGTGGGAGCATGGCATGAACAACCGGTACGATTGCGCCTGATGTATTTTAATAATGAGGGTCCTGAAAGTATGTCGTTGGCTGAATAGCCTGACCCAAAACCACCCTGTCATGATAGAGTCTTGAATTGTTTCAATTGCTTTAATTATACAACTTGTAAAATTCTGTTTTCAGTTGCAGTTTAACCTTACAATGGAAAGCCAGACACCAGGCTAATAGCCTGCCTCTGACCATTATCTCTCTCAAAGTCAGATCCTAGAAAGAACTCTGGACGGGATTTTCCAGCCTCGCTTATCCCAAAACCGGAAAATCATGCCAGAGGTCAATGCACCTTTCCTTGGTTGGCCTTTCGCCCACTCCAATTCCCGTGGCGGGCGAGACTGTAAAATTCACCCCTTTGTCTTTTGCCCACAAAATGAACGATCTCCCAGAATACAAAAGTACTTTACTGCATCTTATACGTCTAACCTGGGTTCTTAGGGCAAAGATCAAGTCCAGAAATTCAGCCTTGTGTTATGGAGATGCGGTGGGCCTAAATGTTTGTGAAATGGGGTGTGATAATGTCACGAGGGCACCCCGATGTGATTGCAATATTTCAGTCAGTGGGGGTATACATGAGCCGGAAGCACGTCTGTCAATGGTTAAAGGGCTAATTAAGATATTTAAATGGAAGTTGGCTGCAATTTTGAATGGCCTGTGCATTTTTATGGTTGGTGCGCAGGCCACTTATCTAAGTGGCCTTCATGTTTTTCATGAATTCTACATCCATGGTGAGGTCTAAGGCAGATGCAAAAGTGAGTTGTTAGGAGTTTTGCCGTGAGTGGTTTGGACCTGGTTTATTGATAGTGTCTCGTATTTTTGCGTTGTTTTGGAGAACTCTCTATTTTGTGAGCATTTCCAGAGGCCTTCTGCTGATAAAACCCTTCAGTAAACATCACAGAAATTGGGATTATCTCCTCATTTGGAGGGACCTCTTCAGGAGAGTTGGAGAGGTCCAGAAGGGAGAGGAAGCCAGTTGCCCACAGGCTGCATCCCAGAGTTGGACCTATGGACTGGGAAGTGCAGGCAGAAAGGTTTTTTATTCATTCATGGGATTTGAACATTACTGGAGAGGCCAATATTTATTGCCATCACTAATTGCCCTTGAGGAGGTGGTGATGAGCTGCCTCCTTGAACTGCTGCAGCCCGTAAGCATCCAGAATGCTGTTAGGGAGAGAGTTTTAGGATTTTGACCCAGTGACAATGAAGCAATTGGCGATATATTTCCAGGTCAAATTGCTGATGGATTTGAGGAGAACTTGCTGGTGATGGTATTCCCATATGTTTTCTACTCTTGTCCTTCTAGATGGTAATAGCTGTGGGTTGGAAGGAGCTGTCCAAGGAGCTTTGGTGAGTCCCTGCAGTTCATCTTGCAGATGGCACACACTGCTACCACTCTGTTACTGTAGTGGAGGGAGTGAATGCTTGTGGATGGGGTGCCAATCAAGTGGGTTGCTTTTTCTTGGATAACATCGAACTTCATGAATATTGTTGGAGCTGCACTCATCCATGCAAATGGAGATTATTCCATCACATTCCTCATTTGCTCCTTGTAGTTGAACAGGTTTTGAGGAGTCAGGAGGTGAGATACGTGCCATAGTATCATTCCTAACCTCTGGCCTGCACTTGTAGCCACAGTATTTATATGGCTAGTCCGGTTGAGTTTCTGATGATAGTAAACCCAGGATAGTGAAGGATTTGGTAATGGTAGTGCCAGTGAATGTCAAGCGACAATGATTAGTGTAATGTCCTAACTATGTTAAGGCTTGTGGGTTTTAAGCAAAACCAAAAATACATGGTTTCCACCTATATATTCAAAATAACAACAAAAGATTTATTGTTGAAGCTGTTACTTGTACAGAGTGGAAACTGAAACTAAAGCCTGTGAAACACTCCAATGATGCCACCATCAAATCATGTAACTGGCTTTTAAAGCAATCATGAAACCACATAAATATAGTTAGATTATCTCTTATGGGAGATGGTCATTGTCTGACACTTGCATGGTATGAATGTTACTTGCCACGTGTAAGCCCAAGCCTGGATATTGTCCAGGGCTTGCTGCATTTGGTACTTTGCTTCAGTATCTGAGGGTCATGAATGGTGCAGAACATTGAGCAGATCCAGCATGAAGTGCAAGGCAGAAGGGTCTGAAGACGACACCATTATTCAGCGCTATAAATTCAGTCATGCCTCCACATGGGCAACATTTGAGAGGACCATAAGGCTACTCTAGATGAGGTTCCAATGCTTGACTGCTTAAGGAGATCATTTCAACATCCTCCTGAGCACATTTCCCTCATTGTTTTTCTCTGCTGCGCATTACACAACCTGGTTCTGTCACTGAAGGAGGAACACGGTAAGAAATCTCGCAATGCCAGGTTAAAGTCGAACAGGTTTATTTGGAATCATGAGCTTTCGGAGCACTGCTCCTTCATCACCCGATGAAGAGCTTTACAGCACAGGAAAAGACCCTTTGGCCTATCATGTCAGCATAGGCTATCAAGCATCTATCTATCTATTCTAACCCTATTTTGCAATACTTGGTCTGTAGCCTTGTATGCCATGATGTTTGAAGTGCTCATTTAAATGCTTCTTAAATTTTCTGAAGGTGGTAGATTTGGGAACCCTTTCAGGCAGTGAGTTCCATGTTCCTATTACCTTCTGGGTAAAAAAGTTTTTCCTCAAATCCTCTGTAAATCTCCTGACTGTTAACTAAAATCTCTGGTTATTGACCCTCTGGTTATTGACCCCTCTACTAAGGGAAAAATCTACCCTATCTATGTCCTTCATAATTTTGAATACCTCAATTAGGTCCCTCCTCAGCCTTCTCTGCTCTAAGGAAAACAACCCCAGCCTAGCCAGCCCAAAAGAACGCCCCCCCTTGCCCCCCCCCCCCCCCCCCCGCCCCCGCCAAGCCAGCCCCAGCCTAGCCAGCTTCTCTTCATAGTTGAAATGCTCCATCCCAGGCAACACCCTGGTGAATCTCCCCTGTACCCTTTCAAGTGTAATTACATCCTTCCTATAACATGGCAAGCAGACTTGCACACAGTACTCTAGATGTGGTTTAACAAGCGTTTTTGACAGCTCCAATTGAACTTCCCTGCTCTTATTAAATTCCATTTGACCCTGCATAACAAGATTATTAATTAACCCTGACTCATTGCACGATACAAATCTAGGATATCATGTTCCCTCACTGATTCTTTGATGTTGTAATCTAAAAAGCTATCACATACATACTCCAAGGATTATTACTAATTGGGTTTGCCCAGTCTACACATAGTTAAATTCACTCATAATTACTGTAGTACTCTTGTTACATGAATCTTCAATTTCCTGTTTAATGCCATCGCTTACCTCACAATACTGTTTGGAGGCCTTTGTTGTTTCTTGTCTCCATCCAGACCAATTCTACGTCTAGATTTTGTGAACCAATGCCACTTACATTGAAAAGCTTTGTAGGGACATGATTTTCATCAAAAACCAAAGCGGAAAATGATGGAAATACTCAGTAGGTCAGGCACATCTATGGAAAGGAATACCTTTGTTTATTGACCCTTTCCTACAGTTCCCATTCTCCTATCCTCTGTATGGATAGCTGAGTAAAAAGTCTCACAACACCAGGTTTAAGTTATTTGATAGTAATCCTACAAGCTTTCGGAAACGGTGTTCCTTCGTCAGGTGTGTGGAAGGTTCTGATCAGAGAATGGCATACAAAGTCACACACAGTTACAGAATACTGATTAGAATGCAAGTCTTTGCAGCTAACCTGCTATTCAAGTCTTAAAGATACAGACAATGTGAGTGGAGATAGCTTCAGCATAGGTTAAAGAGATGTGTATTGTTTCCAGACAGGACAGTAAGTGAGATTTTACAAGCCCAGGCAAGTCATGGGGGTTACAGATAGTGCGACATAAACCCCAGATCCCGGTTGAAGCCGCCCTCATGTAGGCCATCCTACATCATGGATAGCTGAGGGCAGCTGTAAGTGAGGCAAGTGGCCTGAAATTCACCTTCTAAAATGTGTGAGCTGTCTGATGAGATACGACTGTCACCGGCAACTCAGCTCAATTACTGGAATGAGGCTTGAAGGTTTAATTTCAGCCCGGCCCTGGGCATTCCAATTCAGGCCTGCTCGGGACAAACATTAGCCCAAAAATGGGCCAAACAAATTTATATTCCTCTTTTATTACATTTTTGAAATTATGTGAAATTTTATGCTTTGTTTATTCTGGTGATAATAAAATGTCAAATTGACTAGCTCAGGAGTTTATTTGTACTTTATTTGCAAAAGTCTCAGTTCTTTTGTTACAGTAGAGTTTGTTACAATTGAGCTCAACTCCCTTAGGTTAGGGAGGGGATAATTGACCATGCTGTTGAACCTGATTGCTGTGCAGTGACCCCTGAGAGAAGTAGGCGTATGTGGATGTTAGCATTAGGCTCAATGATATTGCTGTTCGACCCCCTCCCCCTGCTGCCCACTCCCCATAGTAAAAAAAACCTGCCAAAGCCCACTGCCAAGGCTCATGTGTTAATAATGGGCACTTGAGCAAAGTAACAGAAGAAAACTTTGCTTGTAGAACTATACCCCAGCAGGGAGTCAACAATTCTGTGGAAAGGGGAGGGTGTATTGGGGAGAGGGGGTCAGGGGAGGCTGGGGGGGGTGGGCAGGGGGATTGTGGTTTGGTGGTTGGGTGGAATAGAAAAAAAGGACAGAGAACAAACAGTGACAGGTTCCTTGACATGTTAATGTAGTTGGCAAATCTTTCTTTAGTGTTAATTTGCCATACAGTGGATTGCCACAATTCATGCAAAAGTGCCACTGTGTTGCAAGAACATCATTTTACCTCTTGCTAGCTATTGTCATTTTATGTCACCTTGTCATCACTGCTTCCCATAACAAAATATTAATGACCGCACTTTAGCAGCAGAAAGACCTCATGGTGCTGAGTTAGCATATTTCTTTTCATCTTACAAAACCGAGCTTGATAAGAATATCATCTGACTTGTTTTGTTAATCTAAATTAGAATTAGGTCAGCAAGCACTAATTTAATTTTAGTTCTCTCTCCCTGACTGGAATATTGAGCCATGGGTAAGTGTGGCAAAATCTCAGTGGAATCACTTCACCTTAAATTATGCCCCTATTCCATCCTGGTGGGTTTTGTGGCTATACCTTACACCCTCATTCCCAGAATTTCTGTGCCTTCGTGTTTTACATATTAATGTTACATCAATTGCTGATTCGTAGACCTTGACCATAACCAAGATATTCTGATTCAAATATTGAATCTTAATCCTAGGCAGCAGCATTGGGCAGGATTTTTAGGATGACAGGGTTTCCCTTCCTGCCATCCGAGGGATCAGTGGAGATCACATTCCTTACCTGCCCCAGGACCATTTAATGCTTTAACAATTCTTCATTGGCTGGAAATGGGATTTCTGTCTCTCACTGAGGAAGGAGTCCCACCTCAGAGAGCTGCCAGCCAATCTGTTAATCCCTGCAGCATCAGAAATTGCAGTGGACAGGATTGGGAATGCAAGCCAAAGCCACAATCCATGTGCCAGATGTCCAAGACCAGGTAAGAATCGGGTTTCAGGGTGGTTGGGAAGTGAAGCCCAGGAGGGGTAGGCAGAGAGCCCGGGGTGAGGGAGCACTTGCAAGGCTGCAAGGGCAAGGCCTTTTGAAGGGGGGTACCTGGTATTGAAAGGTTGCTGCTGATGGAGGCGCAATTCCATCCCCCTCCCCTTTCCATCTGAGATCTGCACAGCATTACTTTTTGGGCTCCCCCCTCCCCTTCCCCGTCCCCCTCCCCTCCCTGCTGCTGCTCCTGAATTCCTCCCTGCAGCCTGAAAATTGAGGCTGGGCAGGGGATTGCCCTTGTAATAAAGTATTAGCCATTTACGGGACTCAGTTGAGGCACAGCCAGGTTCCTTGCCCAGCCCAGTGTAAAACTGCAGAGAGGTTGGGGTAGGTGAGAGATCAGAAGAGCCATCCGAAAGATTTTACGGCCACCCCATGCGTACTAATCCACCTGTGACAGAACATAAAATTCTGTCCTTTAACATCTAGAAACTTGTAGCTATAAACTATTGCTTCCACTAGAGGTCATGAAAGATCTAATATTGCATTATGGTATTAGGTTGTGACCATAGACCAAAGTTTGCAGATTAATATACGTGTTGCAGAGAATGAATGATTTAAATCTCACGAATTTCTAAATCTTGGCAGAGTCAATCCCCTATATAGGTACAAAACCAGGAAAACTGTCATCAATGTACAGTATCAGATGATGCCTAAATGTGTACTTAAATTAAGTGTGTACTAACACGAAAATAAAGAAGATACTTGGTAATTTGAGCCTAATATAATAAAGGAAATGCGCTGGTATGATTAAAGTCTTTGTAATCATGTGGGATTGGGATAAATTTGATAGAAACAGGATTTTTTTGGTGATGGAGAGGGTGTAAAATAGAAGAACATGCAGAGATTTGGACAGAAAACAGCAGATTATTTTTGCACAGAGGTTATGAGGCTATGGGATGTAATACTAGAGTTAGTGATTTAATGGGAGACCACGCCAGTAGCTAAAAAATAAATTAGATAGGTGGCTGAAAGAAAAGAAAATAAAGAGATATGGGAACAGAGCACACATATAGAATTAGAACTATCGTTTGTGTGGAGGATAAACATCAAAATGGATTGGTTGGACCAAAATTCAGTAATTTTGTGAATGAGATTCCTGTTATAAATGCTTAATCAAGCATATGTTTGATTAAAGCCACTCTAAAATTGTGCCAAGCCTCCCTTCTTTGAGGCAAAAACAGAAAATGTTGGAGACTCAGCAGGTTGATCAACATCTGGAGGCATCAGATAAATTAAATGACTTTGCATTGGAATTGGTAGATATTACAGATGGACAATATTGCAAGACCAATAGAACAAGAATAGTATGCACACACTTACAAGATAATTAGAATGACCTGTAAAGTATTTAAGTGAAAATCAGAAGCTGTTTAAATGGCTGATGTGATGTTAACAGACAGAACAGGAGGCAGAAAGAGGGAAGTTAAAGATTCAGCAACCACACAAATAGCTGGGACACTGGGTTTCTACTGGGGTTCCCCAGTTCTACTGGGGTCAGGTTTTTTTGAAATATTTCTTGCATGTAGTTTGTAGGCTGTTTGTCGGAGAAACTCTTTAACAGTAGCAGTTTGTGCTGAAGGCAAAACAAAGCCAAGACACTGTGACAAAATGGCTGAACTTGATGAAACTAGCCAAGTTGAAAAGCCAGGAAATTGGGCATGTGTTGTCAAACAGCGACACTGTTTGGCCACTAGATGGCTCAAATGATTTTAAAGTAGAATTGCTGCTATATACAACAAAGTGCAAAGTTCGAAATAATCAAAACAATGTGGTACATCACTGACATTTGTATATATCTCCTCTTTAGTCTTTTGTCCCCATACTACGTGCACTAATAGGAAAATTCAATTAGTAATTGTCATTGGAGAAGATGTTTTACAATTGGTATATAAAATCATTTTAAGTAATTGTATACAAAATGAATGGCATTATGTTCTTTTGGCATGAAGCTATTGACAATTTGGAAATTGTAAGCAGCAAGAGGTTTTTAAGTGACTTGGTTGTCAGATTGTATTTACCAATTTGGTTGTTTCTGTCAATTACAATCAATGTTTGTACATGTACCCACTATGTATGCACAAATATCCATTTAAAGAAAGACATCTGAAGATTAAAAGAATTAGTGACCATGACTGACATTTTCTCATGTTTTCTTAATTAACAAAACTCATTTTGCAATTATCCCTTTTACTCACTACAGATTTTCAATGATCCAACATTGGTCTGATTTGTCTGTCAGTCATGACTGACAATTAAATTTAGTGTGACAGCCAGTTAAAGCAATTTTACGAATGCATTAGAAGAAAGAGGCCGTAATCCCAAGTGTGTTTTCTGATCTCTCTGTGAAGGAATCGGTCCCAATCATTGCTTTAAACAGGCGCTTTGTGTCTGATGGCATTTTTGTTCTTAACAGGGGCTTTGAGGCTTAGAACGCCTGAAATGTGTTCCTGAATTTAAAAGTTTACAGACTTTTCCGGTTGCTGTGACTCCTGTTTTGTCTCCAGCAAGAAGTCTATATGGGAAAAATGCAATTCCTTGTGTAGCCTATGACCTTCTCTGGCCTCACTGAATAAACTTTCTGTGTGACCACTTGGTTTCCAACAGCCTTGGCCCACCATTGAAGTGCTTTGACCTATGAAATTAATCTAACACAAACAGTATGTTTTTCTTGTCTTGAGTTCTTTTATTCCTTTCAATAGGTAGAGTGCAGTACTTCTTGGAGCAGACAGGAATATGTTAACTGAAATAAGAAATGCTATGGAATGTAAACTTCACCACCATTAAAGCATCAGGTTAGGCTTTCATTTGACGATTGTTGAAACACTTAGGTATTTTAATGGCTTTTTTAATAAGAATATATGCCTGTATGTGTGCTGCTTAAAAAGTGGTAACATTCTAGAGTCTGTGTGGAATAATTTTCTGTTTTGAATGCCACCCCGTTGATAATTTTGAGGTTTAAAATAAAAAAAACCATCAATTGTTTTTTCTTTTTCAATTTGCATTTGATTTCCATGTCTTATGTCAGACTGTGGGATGCCAGCATGATGCACAGAGCTGGAATATGAACTGCAAATGCTCACACATAATGCGGAACATTGTTCCTGGCTGCAGATGGCCCATTGTTTGCATGTAGTGGGGGTTCTCTATAAACAGCCTGAGGGTTCACTCTGATACAGCTAGGATACTGGCACACATGACTACAGCTTAAGTCGATCATAAAAGACAAGGCAATAACTGTTTTCATGAAGTGATATTCATAGACTGAATAATTGTATACTATACACAAACTTAAAAAGAAGAAACAAAATACCCTAGGTAATGAATATAATTAAATTCATGTTAATAGCATCAGTCTGTGTCAAACGTTAGTGATCTGTTTAGTCTATAGGTGCTGTGCATCCATTAATATTAATTCTTGGTTTTGGCTATCAACCAATATTCCAACTCTGTAGTCAACTCCTCCACTCTCTGCAGCCTTTTGCATCTCAATCTCAAGTTTGCATAATTATTCAGATGCTTCTGTCTGACTTTTGATATCAGGCTGCAAGTCAATCTTTCCACACAAAACTCAACGTCCAACAAACCTACTCTCAGAAGCCATCTTCCCCAACTACGCATCTCCGTTCAAAGCCAAGTTCAATCTATCTGCTGGTATTTGAGGCATGCCTGCAACTCTCCACTGCTTCCCAAGAACAAATCTTCAATCCCTAGATGCTGCCAAGTCCAAAAATAAAAAAAAAACCTGATATTAAGATTGGGAATCACACGCTCACATTCACACTTACAGTGGCTGGTGCTCTGCAGCACTGAGGCAGAAAATTGATATGGATGATTTTCCTCTGCTCAGGTCTTGGCCATATAGAAGATCCAAATAAAACAATAACTTGTGACACCTGGGGCTGTATATTACATCCTCTAGGGCAGAATGGTGGGCAGGGAGCATTGGGGGTAGGGAGTTGCATGTAATTTGGCAACCAGACTATAGTTCTGTTCCCTCTGTAATTTTACCATTGATGGGGAGTCCAACTCACTCACAGTCTGATTGAATCTTTTAAATGACCAATTAATGATCACTCAATTGCCAATTCAATGCCACCGCTAGGATTCTACCAATGGTGGGGGAGGCTGGTGCCAACAATCCAGCTTGCTGATGTGGCAATTGGAAGCCCTCCCCAAGGTATCGTCCCACTACATTGACCCTACAATTCCCCTACAAAGCTCTTGGTAGTACTATTTGGACCAGAAAGGTGATGGCCATTTGGTTGGCTGGCAGATCTCAGGGGTGGAACTTCCTCCCTAATGTGGGTGGAAGTTTCACTGAAGCCAATTCACATCCAGAAAGCCGTTAACTAGCTGTGAGATGAACTAGTCATGCGGATGCGAATTTGCCCCTGACCTTTATTACTGGGCACAATGATACAGACCAGCATAAAGTCACTCCCTGGGTTTTCCCTCATTACAATGTGCAACAATTTCCACAACATTCTTGCTAGATGGCAAGATATTTGCACCTTCAATTTGATTTTTTTTATTGTCACATGTGTTGGGATACAGTTAAAAGTATTGTTTGTTACATGCTACACAGACAAAACATACTGTACATTGTCCATAGTGGAGAAGGAAAGGAGAGGGTGCTGAATATAGTGGTAAGTCATTGCTGGGCTGTTGAGAAAAAACAACTTAATATATGACAGGTCTATTCAAAAGTCTGATGGCAGTTGGGAAGAAGCTGTTCTTGATTTGGTTTGTACATGATCTTTTTCCCGACGAAAGAAGTGGAAGAGAGTCTACCCGGGGTGCATGGGGTCCTGGATTATGCTAGCTGTTTTTCCCAGGCAGCGGGAAGTGTAGACAGAGTCAATGGATGGGAGGCTGGTTTGCATGATGGACTGGGCTACATTCACAACTCTTTGTAGTTTCTTGTGGACTTGGTCAGAGCTGGAGCCATACCAAGCTGTGGTACATTTGGAAAGAATGCTGTCTATGGTGCATCTGTAAAAATTGATGAGAGTCATAGCGGGCCTGCCAAATTACCCTAGCCTCCAGGGAAAGTAGAAGCATTGGAGGGACCAGGACAGGTTTTAGATAATCTGGACAATAGAAACTGGAAGGTTAGTCATGGCACAAATCAATTCCAGCCTCCCAGACTGCCTGGATCCACTACAGTTCGCCTATCACTGCAACAGGTCCATAGAAGACGCCATCTCTCTGGCCCTACACTCAACCCTGGAACACCTAGATAACAAAGACACCAATGTCAGGCTCCTATTCATTGACTACAGTTCAGGCTTTAACAACATTATTTCTACAGGACTCATCTCCAAACTTCATGGTCCGGGGCTCTGCTCCTCTCTCAGCAGCTGGATCCAAGACTTCCTAATCCACAAGCCAGTTAGTAAGGATATGCAACATCACCTCCTCCATGATCATCCTCAATACCTGTACTCCACAAGCTGCGTCCTCAGCCCTTTAACATGGTCCTATATTCCTATGACTGTATGGCCAAATTTCCCGCCAACTCGATTTTCATGTTTGCTGGTGACACCACCATTGTGAGTCAGATCTCAAACAATGACAAGACACAGTACAGGAAGAGATAGAGAATCTGGTGGATTGGTGCGACAGCAATAATCTCTCCCTCCATGTCAACAAAATGAAGGAGATAGCCATCAACTTCAGGACATGCTCCTGTCTACATCAATGGGAACAAAGTAGAAATGGTCAAGAGTTTCAAATTTTTAGGTGTTCAGGTCACCAACAACCTGCCCTGATCCTTCCATGCGGAGGGAAAAGATACATAAGTCTGAAATCACATACTGACTGACTCAAAAACAGCTTCTTCCCTGCTGCCATCAGACTTTTAAATCTACCTACCTCACATTAAGTTGATCATTCTCTACACCTTAGCTATGACTGTAACACTATATTCTGCACTCTCTCCTTTCCTTCCCTATGCGTGGTATGCTTTGTCTGTATAGTGTGCAAGAAGAAATACTTTTCATTGTATACTAATACATGTGACAATAATGAATCAAATCAAATCAAAAGAGTCATTCACAAGGGGAAGTAGGTTCAAGGTGAGGGGAAGGTGGCTTAGGGGGATGTGAGGAAAAACTTTTTTATCCAGAGGGTGGTGATGGTCTGGAGTACACTGCCTGGGAGGCTGGTTGAGACGGTTGTCTCACATCCTATAAAAAGCATCTGGATGAGCACTTGGCATGTCATAACATTCAGAGCTATGGGTCCACTGCTGATAGATGGGATTAGTTGGGAGTTCAGGTGTTTCTAATGTGTCAGTGTGGACTTGATGGACTGAAGTGCCTCTTCTGTACTGTATGGTTCTATGATTCTAATGGATTAAAATGAGCATTCTACATTCCTGTGGCGCGTTTCACACCACTCCACCAGCAAGGGGCAGGTAAGAATGGAACTCGGCTACTCACCATCATGAATCACACTCTCTGGATTTGAAGCACATGCCGCAATTCCTGCGGATGAACAGTGCATGCTCAAAATCACTCCCCATGTTATTAAAGATATAAGTGATATGAGTAGAGTGCAGATAAGTGGCATCAGTCATGATCTAGTTAAATGATCGAGCAGGCTCAAGAGGTAGAATGCTCCTGTTCCTATTTCTTATATTCCTTTGTATACCAAGGAATAGGTCAGTATTATAGATCAGGAATTGTAAAGGCCCAAGACTGACCTCTGGGGAACTCTATCACACACCTTCTCCCACCGCACAAAATATTCATAAATCACCACTTTCTGTTCCTGTCACTCAGCCAATTGGTTTTGTTTTATTTACATACGGAATGTGGGCATCACTGGTTGGGGGAACATTTATTCCCCATCCCTGGTTTCCTTGACAAGGCAGTGGTGAGTTGCCTTCTTGAGCTGCTGTAGACCCTGAGGTGTAGGTACACCCACATGATATCCATGTCATTTATTCTGGTGTTTCATCTGGTGCTTTATCAACTTTAAGTATATACAGCTTATCTAATAACTGCTCCTTATCAATTTTATATTTTTCTAGTGTATTAATTACCTCCTCTTTCGCTATGGTCTGAGTAGCATCTCTTCCTTGGTATAACCATATGCAAAGTAGTCGTTTAATACTTCAATTATTCCTTTGCCTTCCAGCGTAACTTCCAAATTTTGGTCCCAAATCGGCCCTACTTCACCTTTTACTACCCTTTTACTATGTGTATGCCTTTGAAGACTTTGCAATAGCAGAACTTTATTGTTTGCATTTAGAGATGCACTTAACAAGTCAAGAGATTTCAGTTCCTTTGAGTTAATGTATGGACACAAAGAGGATCACATAAAGTTATTGGAAATAAATGTGTGGATCAGGGCGACAATATTACCTCTTAGATTATGTGTCCAAGTACTGAGACAGACTGTCAAAAGCACACACATTAAGGTTTTTCAACAGGTAATGATAAAACAAGCAAATACAGCAGCTGAAGGGTGTACTTTTAAACGAGGGGATAAGGTAGTGTGCAGGATGACCTACTGAAGATTAGATTTACAAAGAACAAAGAACAAAAACAGCCCGGGAAACAGGCCCTTCGGCCCAACAAGCCCGCACCGTCATTTTAACATTACCAGTCCCCCCTCCACCCATGACCCTTATCTATGCTTATGGCATTCCAGATTGAGGGAAACTAATTTAGGGACAATTTATTACCTCCAATCAGCCTAATAGCACATCTTTGGGGTGTGGGAGGAAACCGGAGCACCCAGAGAAAACCCATGCAAGCATGGGGAGAATGCGCAAACTCCCACAGACACTGGCCCAAATCCATGTGTCTGCACAGCAAACAGTGATAGTCACTGAGCTGTCATGTTGCCCAGCATCTGGTCCAGTTTAAGCGCACACTAACAACATGAAGCACTAAACTATTCTTGGACATCCAAGAGCAGCCCTAGTACGACCCATCGCATGTAAGCCTCTTGTTGGACAACAAGGCGGACCGACTTAAAACCTGTGAATTAAAAGAGAAAAACATTAGTATCATTCCACATCCTTGTACATTACCAGGGACGTCCCAATGCTAATGAACCTTATTTAAAACAATGTCCTACATCCTCCCATCTCCAACCCAATCATGTGTCTGTCTAAGTAACTCTTAAACAACTCCAGCGTGCCTGCCTCCACCACCTTGCTCGGCAGAGCATTCCATACCCCCACTACCCTCTGCGTGAAAAACCTCCCTCTAATATCCGTGTTATACCTCTCCCCCCTCACCCTAAGCCCGTGGCCCCTCGTACCGTGTGTCTCTAACATAGGAAATAGCTTACCACTGTTTACTCTTCATAATCTTATATACCTCTATTAGATCCCCCCTCAGTCGCCATCTTTCAAGGGAAAACAGCCCCAATTTGCTCAATCTTTCCTCATAACCCAGTCCTTCCATACCAAGCAACATCCTGGTGAACCTCCTCTGCACTCTCTCCAGAGTCTCCACGTCCTTCCGGTAGTAAGGCAACCAGAACTGTTCGCAGTACTCCAAATGCGGCCTAACCAACGTTCTATACAACTGCAACATTAGACTCCAGTTCTTATACTCTATATCCTTTCCTATAAAGGCTAACATACCATAAGCTTTCTTTACAACCTTCTCTGCTTGTACTGCCACCTTCAAAGACTTGTGCATTTGCACCCCAGGTCCCGCTGCGTTTCTATACTCTTTATAGGTTTACCTTTTATCGTATAACTCCTCCGTACATCATTCCGGCCAAAATGCATCACCTCACATTTATCAGGATTAAACTCCATTTGCCATATATCTGCCCAATATACCAGCCTATCTATATCCCATTGTATTTCCAGACACTGCTCCTCACTGCCTGCCAATCCAGCCATCTTAGTGTCATCTGCAAATTTGCTGATCACACCACTTACTCCCTCTTCCAAGTCATTTATATATACTACAAAAAGAAGAGGTCCCAGTACTGACCCCTGCAGCACACCACTAATGACAGACCTCCAGCTAGAAAAGGACCCCTCCACTACTACTCTCTGTCTCCTCTTAGCAAGCCAGTTCTCAACCCATCTAGATACCTGGCCTTGTATCCCATGAGCCTTAATCTTTTCAACCAACCTACCATGAGGGACTTTGTCAAATGCCTTACTGAAATCCATATAGACGACATCAACGGCTCGTCCTTCGTCGAACGTTTTTGTCACCTCCTCAAAAAATTCTACCAGATTTATAAGGCAAGACTTCCCCTTTACAAAGCCATGTTGCGTATCCCTAATCAGATTGCAACGTTCTAAGTGCTTATACATCCTATCCCTAAGAATCCTCTCCATCAACTTGCCTACCACTGACCTCCAATCAGCCTAATAGCACATCTTTGGACTGTGGGAGGAAACCAGAGCACCCGGAGAAAACTCATCGGCCTATAGTTACTAGGGTTATCCCTCCTACCCTTTTTAAACAACGGTACCACGTTCGCTATCCTCCAGTCCTCTGGGACATCACCTGTGTCCAAAGAAGACACAAAGATCTGCATCAGAGGCCCAGCAATTTCATCTCTCGCCTCCCTAAGGAGCCTAGGATAAATGCCATCGGGCCCCGGAGATTTATCAGTTTTAATGCTACATAAAAGCCCTAACACTTCTTCCCTCGTAATGGATAGTTCCTTCAATTGGTCTACAGCTCCCTCGAAGACTGTTCTAGACATCAAGCCCCTCTCCTTCGTGAATACCGATGCAAAGTATTCATTCAGGATCTCCCCCATTCCCTTGGACTCTAAGCACAATTCCCCTCCTCTGTCCCTGAGAGGACCGATTTTTCCCCTAGCCACCCTTTTGTTCCTAACATAGGAGTAAAATGCCTTTGGATTTTCCTTAATCCTACCTGCCAAAGCCATTTCATGCCCCCTTTTTGCCCTCCTAACTCCCCTTTTGAGATCCCTCCTACTCTCTCTGTATTCCTCCGCCGCTCTCTCCATTCCCAGTTGCTTAGACCTAACGTACGCCTCTCGTTTCTTCCTGACCAAGTCCTCAATATCTCTAGTAATCCACGCCTCTCTAATCCTACCTTTCCCATCCTTCCTCTTAACCGGCACATGCCTTTCCTGCACCCATTTCAGTTTTCCCTTGAAAGACTCCCACATGCCTAACGTGGACTTGCCCTCCAACAGCCTATCCCAGTCTGTATCCCTAAGCTCCTGCCTAATCCGGCTGTATCTAGCCTTCCCCCAATTTTGCACCCTCCCCTTAGGACAGCACTCATCTTTTTCCATTAGTATCCTAAAGTAGACAGAGTTGTGGTCACTATTAGCCACATGTTCACCTACTGCAACCTCAACCACCTGACCCGGCTCATTGCCCAGAACTAAATCCAGTATAGCCCCCTCTCTAGTCGGGCTGTCTACATACTGCTCCAAGGACCCTTCCAATACACATCTTACGAATTCCTCCCCGTCCGAACCCCCAGCTCTAGGCACCTTCCAATTCACCCCAGGGAGATTAAAATCTCCCACTACAACAACCCTGTTCTTCCTGCACTTATCCAAAATGTCTCTACATATACCCTCTTCCACTGCCCGTGGGCTGTTGGGCGGTCTGTAGTACACCCCTAGCATAGTAATCGTTCCCTTCCTATTCCTCAACTCCACCCGCAGAGACTCAATTCCTAACCCCTCTATATTACCCTCCCTCTGCACCGCTGTGATGTGCTCCCTAACTAACAGCGCCACTCCCCCTCCTCTTTTCGACCCTCCCCTGTCGTTCCTACAACACTTATACCCAGGAATATTTAGCTGCCAGTCCTGCCCTTCCTTTAACCATGTCTCCGTCACTGCCTTTACTGGACCTTATTGGGTAAAAAGTGACTAAATGAGATAAACTACATCTTTGACATGCCAGATAGAAGGAGAACGCAACAAATATGCCACATAAATATGCTGAAATAATATTCTGACAGAGAGATAACCAACCAATGCCTGTACTTCAAGTAGTAAAGAAGGAAGAGAAAGATATGACTGTACCTGAGGGTTCAGATAATGACACTGGGCAGCATAGTGGCACAGTGGTTAGCACTGCAGCTTCACAGTGCTAGCGACCCAGGTTCAATTCCCAGCTTGGGTCACTGTAGGGAGTCTACTTGTACTTTACGTGTTTGCGTGGGTTTCCTCCCACAGTCTGAAAGATGTGATGGTTAGGTGCATTAGCCATGCTAAGTTCTCCTTCAGTGTATTTGAACAAGCACCAAAGTGTGGAGACTGGAGGATTTTCACAGTAACTTCATTGCAGTATTAATGAGACACCAATAAACTTTAAAAAAAGAGACTGAAAGTTTTTATTTAAACCCTCAGTAACAAGATTTGCCAATGTAGAGGTGCTGAAAATATTTGATAAAAAGTTGCATAATCTTCTAGCAGAGTCTTCAGGTTACAGCGTCAAATTGCTAAAAGAATAAGAGTGGATATAGGCCAAGAGGAATTTGTTTAGCGAAGCATAGTGTTGATGTGGAAGGACTCCACCCACTAAACAAAACCCTTGTAGACAAAGCACCAAGAAATTGTATCATCAGAGAAGACAGGTGGCACAGTGGCACAGTTGTTAGCATTGCTGCCTCACAATGCCGAAGACCCAGGTTTGATTCCTGCCTAGGGTGACTGTCGGTTTGTAAGTTCTCCCTGTGTCTATGTGGGTTTTCCCTGGATGCTCTGGTTTCCTCCCACAGTCCAAAGACGCGCAGGTAAGGTTAATTGGCCACGTTAAATTGACCCTTAGTGTCCCACGGTTTGGGTGTATTAGTTAGGTAAATACGTGAGGTTTACTGGGATAAAATCTGAGTGAGATGGTCCATCAGAGAGTCAGTGCAGACTTGATGGGCCAAGTGGCCTGTTTCTGTGCTGTAGGCTTCTATGGTTTTGATGAACTCCCCTTCATGTCAATTAATGGGCTTGAATTTAATGCTCTATCCCAGCAGGTTTTGAGGCAGGGTTGGTGGGAACAAGAAATTACATGAACGGGATTCCTTCCGGGATCCTGCCCGCCCTAACCCAGGTAAAAATTTCAGTGCGGTGGGCAGGGACTTGGATGGGAAGCCTGCACTTTCCCCAATAAGTCCCTTAAGTGGTTTCTTAAAGACCTTTTCCAGCCCAGTCTCAATTTTCAGGATGTGGGCTCTGGATAACTCAGCATGGGAAAAGGCAAAAGTTCACATCCTTGATCTTGATCGAGTGGGTAGGGTGGGGGAAAGGGGGGGGTCACTCCATCGGAAATCCCCTTTGGGGCACCATACTCTCATGACCAGATACCTCCGGACCTATCTCCTGATAACCCAATCACGCACTCTCCCCTTGCAACCACCCTCTAGGCAATACATATCCTCTTCTCCCTGGGACTCTGTCACTTGTCTTCACATCATCTCCCTGCATTTAGCCCCAGGCATGGCAATGCAGTGCCTCTTCTGGCTACTGCATTGTAATGATGGATGAGAGCGCTGCCAGCCAATCAGATAGCTGACAGAGCTTCAAGGAGGGACTTCCTTTCACATGTAAATCAATGCAGATGTGTGTATAAAATCGGAGTCGGCAGGGATGCATTCTCCACCAACTTTCGAGATGGTGTGGTTTGACCCCATCTCCTAGCCGAAAAATTCAGACCATGATATAATTGAATTGAGGCAAAGCAATTGAAGTTCACCAGTTGTACTGGTACCAAAACCCAGCGGAACTCGGAGATTTTGCATTGATAATTGTAAAGTAAATGCCAGAACACAAACTGATTCTTATCCCATACCATGAATTGAAGATTGCATCAAAAGCTTTCGAAATTCAAAGTTTATCAGTCAGACTATTGTATTGTGTGGCAAGTCCCAAAAAATTGCTACTTTTGTAACCCCAGATAACATATATCAATGAAATGATGCCGTTCAAAATGAGGAATGCACCAGTTACTTTTCAAAGGCTGGCAAATCAGATTATTAATGGACTGTAGAGCTGTTTTGTCTATATTGATGATTTATTGGTCGATAGTGACACTTGGGAAGAGCATTCAAAACACCTAACTACATTATCTGAGAGACTACAGAAAGCTGACTTAGTGATAAATTTTGTAAAAGGTAAATATGCTAAAACCAATATCACTTATTTGGGACATGTCACGGGGTATGGTTGAGTGTTGTCCAAAGAGGATAAAGTTCGAGCAGTTATGGAATCTGTTGTTCCTGCAACTAAACAAGGGATACTATCGATTCTCGGAATATGTATTTTACAGGAAATTTGTCCTAAATTTAGTACAGTGGCTGTTCCATTAACAAACAATTTGAAGAGAAAGTCAAATATGACTGAATGGATTAAAGGCTGTTTTAATGAATATATTTGGCTGCTCCAAATTTTCACACGTCATTCAAGGTAGCAATTGATGCCGGTGACGTGGGAGTGGGAGTCATGTTGTCACATGATGATGATGATGCTAACATACAGCATTGGTTATTTCTTCAGAAAACTTAGTCCTGTCAATGAATGTATTCCACAGTTGAAAAGGAAGTATTAATAAGTATTAAGCTTTGTTGTGTCTTTCCATCAGTTTGGACATACAAAAAGAGACTGTGATCCATGCAGACCATAATCCACTAGTGTATCCAGAGAAATTCCAGACCAAGAATCACTTTGTGTTTTACAACACAGGAATACAAGAATTAGGAGTAGGAGTAGGCCTGCCATTCAGCAAGATCATGGCTGATCCGATTATGACTTCAATGCTAATTTCCTGTCCAACCCCCAAAACTCTCAACCTCCTGTTGGTCAAAAATCTATCTAACTCAGCCTTGAATAGGGATATTACAGTGGCACAGTGGTTAGCACTGCTGCCTCACAGTGCCAGGGACCTGGGTCCAATTCTGGCCTTGGGTCACCATCTATGTGGAGTTTGCATGTTCTCCCCGTGACAGTGTGGGTTTCCTCCAGGTGCTCCAGTTTCCTCCCACAGTCCAAAGATGTGCAGGTTAGGTTGACTGACCATGCTAAATTGACCCTAGTGTCAGATGATTAACAGTGTAAATATGTGGGGTTATGGAAATATGGTTGGTGCAGACTTGATGGGCCGAATGGCCTCCTTCTGCACTATAGGGATTCTATGGATATGACACAGCCCCCACTGCTTTCTATGAACAAAATTCCACAGACTAATGACCTAGTGAGGGAAAAAAAATCTCTTTATCTCAGTCTTTAATGGGAAACAATTAATTTTTAAACTTTGTCCCCGAGATTCAGATTGCCTTCAGGAGCTACATGCAGATTAAAGTCTGCTGCTTTAGTATCTGACCAGCAGATCACACAGAAGCTGCCATGCTAGTTTGGACACTTGGCCCCATCTCCCCTCTGCTAAAAATTCTGCACCATCACCTACAAACTGATTGATACCTGTGTGCCCATTTCACCCTGCAAAGTCGCCACCATCAGAATAGTGAATTCTACGCCAATGGTTTCAGCTTGCTAATCTTCTCATAGGACTTTGATTCTGGACTCTGGACCTCACATAAACCAATATTTGTTTTCCTTGTGATCTCTGTACTGTAATCATACTGTTAACCATCATTTACATATAATTCCTAAGCACTCATGCCGATCTGGGTGTAGATCTTGCATGTCCACTGGACAGAAGCCATAAAATGCAGAGACGTCCAAGCTCCGAGAAAATACTGCTCTGTAAAAATGTCTTCAGACATCCAGGCCGTGGGAGACCTGTTCCCATTTCTGTCCAATACTCCCATGTTTGCATATTGCACACTAACAACACAGTTGATGTTTAAATGAGCTGATGTTATGTTTTATAATGAAGTCCATCCAGCCTGAAGAGCATCACTGGCAGAAATTCCAATTGAGGATTGAATCATCAGAGCAATTAACTTGAATGGCTTGCTGGGTAATTTCAGAATGAACCACATTACTGTGGAGTCACAATAAGGCCAGACAAGGTAAGGACAGCTGATTTACTTCCCTAAAGGAATGGATTTTTACAACAATTGCTGATAGTTTCACAGTCACCATTACTGAGACTAGTTTTCAATTCCAGATTTATTAACTAAACTTAAATTCCACCAGCTGTCATGATGATTTGAATCCAGAACATTAGCATGGACCTCTAGATTACACGTTCAATGACACTACCGCAACACCACCATCTATCTCCCCCTTCTACTCTCATCGTCTCCAGGCCTGAAAAAAAGCAGTCACTCCAGGAAGCGTGGAAAAACCTGCAGGTGCGAGTGAAACAATGTGGTCCCAAGGACTACTTACTACTGGCAAATGTCCAATCTCTGGAAACAAGCCAGATGAACTTAAAGCCAGACTCATTTTTCAAAGAGAACTGAGGGACTGCTGTGAGCTCTGTTTCATGGAGAAACGGCTCAATCCTGTTTCACCAGGCTGTGCCCTACAACCAGAGGGCTTTGCAATCCACCAAATGGACCAGAAGGTAGGGTCTGCCTCCTAATCCACACGTTATGGTACATAGATGTAGCAACACTGGCAAATTTCTGCTCCCCAGACCTAGAATACCTGACACTAAAATGATGCCCCTACTACGTTCTGCAGGAGTATACCTCTTAAAGTTAAAAAGTTTATTTGTTAGTCATAAGTAGACGTACATTCACATTGTAATGAAATTCCTGTGAAAATCCCCTAGTCGCCACACTCCACGGATACACTGAGGGAGAATTTAGCATGGCCAATGCACCTAACCTGCACACCTTCGGACTGTGGGAGGAAACCCACACAGACACAGAGAAAATGTGCAAACTCCACACAGACATTGACCCAAGCGGGAATCAAACCCAGGTCTCTGGAGCTGTGAGGCAGCAGTGCTAACCATTGTGCCACCATGCCACCTTCTGTTATCTTGACAGCAGTTTACATCCCACCCCACGTGGATGTAAAGACCACGCTAGATGAAATATACCCCACTACAAATAGCCTTGAGACAAAACATCCTGAAGCCTTGTTCATCATGGCCAGGGACTCCAATCAGGCCAAGCTCCAGAGTGTCTTCCCAAGATACCACCAACACATCTTCAGTTCCACCAGAGGCCCAAACATCCTAGACCATTGCTCTACAAATATCAAATATGCCTAATGCTGCCCTCCCACACTTTGGCAAATCAGACCACAGGGCTGTGCTCCTGCTCCTCGCTTACAAGCAAAAACTGAAGTGGGAGAATCCATCAAAGTCATGCAATATTGGTCTGAGGAATCGGATGATCTCCTACAGGACTGCTAAGAGTCAGTAGACCAGTCAGTATTTAAAGAGTCAGCAACCTGAACAAGCCTGAATGAATACACCACTACAGTAACTGTCTCCATCAGTAAATGTGTAGAAGACTATGTGCCAAAGAAGCAAATCTGTATGTTTCCCAACCTGGAACTATGGATGAAGAGGGATATCCACTGTTTGCTGAAGTCCAGGTCTGAGGTGTTCAAGTCAGGTGACCCTAACTTATACAAGAAAGCCAGATATGATGAAAAGAGATCCATCAAAGATGCCAAAAGACAGTACCAGACCAAATCAGAGTTATAGGCTAGCCACATGTCCTGTTATGGCATAACAGGCTACAAGATGAAGGCATGTAAAATCACTGGCACCAACGCACCTCTCCCTGATGAGCTCAATACATTCAATGCCCGTTTTGAGCAAGAGGTCAGCAAGAGCACGCCCTCCACCCAGGAAGCCTCGGAGAACCTGTTTCTGAAGTCACCATTGTAGATATCAGAGCAGCCATCTTGAAGGTCAGTCCACGGAAAACAATTGGCCCTGATGGGGTACCTGGACGTGCACTCAAGTCCTGCACAGACCAGCTGGCAGGGGTATTCACAGACATCTTCAAACTCTCTTTACACCAGTCTGAGGTCCCTAACTGCTTCAAGAAGACAACCATCATCCTGGTACCAAAGAACCTGTTAGACTTTAACCTGGTGTTGTGAGACTCCTTACTGTGTTTACCCCAGTCCAATGCTGGCATCTCCACATCAAATTTCCTCAACTATAGCTCAGCTTTCAACACCATGATTCCTACTCATCTCTAAACTCCTTTGCCTGGGCCTCGGCTCCTCCCTCTGCGACTGGATCCTAAACTTCCTAACCCACAGACCAAATCAGTAAGGATAGGAAACAACACATCCTCCACAATCATCCTTAACACCGGTGCCTCACAAGGCTGTATATACTCCTTACTGTACTCCTTATATACCTATGACTGTGTGGTCAAATTCCTCTCCAACTCAATTTTCAAGTTTGTTGATGACACCACTCTAGCGGGTCAGATCTAAAATAATGATGAGATGGAGTACAGCAAAGTGATAGAGAACCTGGTGAACTGGTCCAATGACAATAATCTCTCCTTCAATGTCAACAAAACAAAGGAAATGGTCATCAACTTCAGGAAGCGCAGTGGAGGATATGCCCTGCCTACATCAATGGGGATGAAGTAAAAATGGCCGAAAGCTTCAAGTTTTTAGGTGTCCAGACCACCAACAACTTGTCCTGGTCCCAACATGCCAACACTATAGAAAGCCCACCAGCACGTCTACTTTCTCGGAAGACTAAGGAAATTTGGCATGTCTGATACGACTCTCACCAACTTTTACAGATACACAGTAGGAAGCATTCTTTGTGGTCGTATCACAGCTTGACATGGCTGCTGCTCTGTCTAAGAACACAAGAAAGTACAAAGGTCGTGAACAAAGCCCAGTCCATCAGTCAAACCCATCCATTGACTCTGTCTACACTTCCTGCTGCCTCAGAAAAGCAGCCAGCATAATTAAGGACTCCACATATCCCAAACATACCCTGTTTCACCTTCCTCCATCGGAAAAAGGATACGAAAGTCTGAGGACACGTACCAATTGACTCAGGAACAGCTTCTTCCCTGCTCCCATCAGACTTTTGAATGGATCTATCTCGCATTAAGTTGATCTTTCTCTACACCCTAGTTATCACGGTAACATTACATTCTGCATTCTCTCTTTTCCTTCTCTATGAATGGTATGCTTTGTCTGTATAGTGCGCAAGAAGCAATACCTGTCAGTATATACTAATATATGTGACAATAATAAATCAAATCAAATAATATAAGTAAGTATAATCATGTTAACAAAATACATAACAGTTGTGCCCAAAATATACCTAAAGAAATTATCTGCAGGTTAATGTGAATTAAATTTGTTTGATATGTAGATAAACCTACAATTATGAATGCTAACCAGTTCAAAAATTCCATCTCGGAATAATTTAATATGCAGCCAGAAGTCTAGTTTCATTAAATGCCTAACGAAAGATTTGCTGTAATCTTCTTCAGAGGATTTTATTGTGCTATTTTAGGAAACTAATAAAAATGTAAGAAAATGCTATTTTGTCTAATCTTATCCAATAAGATTCTTTAATTTTAGTAGCACATGTTCCCTATGCTCCTCAAAATGTACCGATGTCTTGTTCAATTGTGTGAATCAATGATCCTGCACAAAACAATTGTATTGTTTCAGGTTAATCTCATTATCGGTGGCTATGATGTCAAAATACCTTCTTGATTCTGTTTCCAGGTCTGATTTACTTGTTACCCATGATACACAATCAATGGATCTTTAACTATAAGCTTATGATGCTGCCATTCCTCAAACCACATGCTGAGATATAGATATATATAGTTAGACATGTGCATGCACATATTTATTAAAAATATAGCCTTTCCAGATGGCTTAGTGAATATACTCTTTAATGGGTAAGTTGCCAATCCCACGTGCTGCTCACATTTATATTATACTAAAAAAAAATTCAGCATTAATCCACTCTGTCAGATGATAATCCTGCTATTACCTCTTTCCCTCCCCAACCTCACCACCAGCGATTCCAAGTCAGCACTGAAGATTTATAGATCCTCTAGCCTGCAACACAGGCACGATTTCTGGCCCATTCCATCGCACTCATGCTTGCCTGACAAGATCCTGTGCTCCCTCGCAGTGAGTAATCCTTACATGCAATAAATATTTGCAAACTTTACTACCATTTACTCCACACACAAAGTACAAGTTATATCTATCAAACAATGTAGCTTCACAGACTGCTGGAGAATGAAGTCATCTTGTAAGGTCCCTGGAAACTGTGCGCTAACTTGCAAAATGATTATAACGGTCAAATACAACCTGTGGATTGAGAGAATAGAAACTTTCCCATATATGTACGGGATCAGTTCTAATGAGGAGCCATTAAGATGCCATCTGTTTTATATTTGGAGAGCCCTGGATTTGAAGATGCCAGCAACTGGATAAAACCTTTGCATTTGATCCACTTGCATTTTATTGTACTCTTGAAAATGGGTGTACTGATTTCTCCAGACAAAAATTGCACCAGGAATATGCTTAATGTAGGAATGGAAGGCATACTGACTTAACACTTATCATGGGGAGCCTGGATCTATCCTGTTGTTATGTTATATACCCATGTCAAGAAAAGCCCATACATGCTTGAGAAACACTTTTTGCATCCTTATATCCACCCTCCAATCTTCTCTTCCAAGCCCAAAATCTTCTGAATGGGCCATAGAAAGAGATAAAAACCTGCAGCTAATTTGACAAATCTATACAATCTATAAATTTATAAATTGATCTTTGAAGCCTCTAAAAATCCTTCCAAAAATGGAGGTTGTCTTATACGCAAAGTATAAACGTGTACTACTATTGTTGATGTGGACGATCGGTATTTTGAAATATGGGAAAAACATAATACTGGTAATACATACTAAAGTAAAGTGGCAGAGCTTGTTGAATTAATTGTACAAATACACCTTCAATCTCAATTAAAGCATTTTAAAACCATCAAATTCATTATGTTACGGACAGGAAGAGGGTTACGTCAAACCACACTGTTTTCCTCGTCCCATCTGTCTGTAAACAGAAGGTATTTTTTTCAGATTAAGTGAGGTATATTTTCCCAACCGGTTGGTTGTTATGTGATCCAATTTTCCTGATAATCCCACAGCAAACTCGAATTCAAACTAATTCAGAATGTTGGTTTTTTGTGCATATTCAAAAACCGTGAAAAGGAATTTTCACAACTTCCCTCGCTGCACCCACTCAGTTAAAAGGAAGGATGGGGAAGGAAGTTGACAAGGACCACATAAAAACTTAATATTGGTTCATGTGAGTTCCAGAGTCCCAAAGTCAGGGTTCATTGAGGAATTATTTCATGTATGGCATTCAATGCTTGACTAGTTGTAGACCGATGTTGTAAGTTTCAGTTTTTCAGGTGGTGTTGATGCTGCAAAATGAAGCGGACACGCAGAGATTGCATTAGTCCTGTAGATGATGATATGAAGTCTTCCAGTATACTCAGGTTAGATGAGCTGGTTGTCCAACCAAGACAGGGATTGCTTCTGTGTGGCCTCCCAGTTTGATGTTAAACAGCAGACTGCTGCAGAGCTCAGAAAGATAATACTAAACTGCTCAAAAGGCAAGTGTGTTGGGTCATGTGACCTTCATTCGCCACTATTGGGCTTTGTTTTCAGGACTGATAATGCTTCAGGCGTTGTGGACTGGAAAGTATGCCATTTGTGAAGAAGCTCAACAGATCCAAGGATTCTGCTAGCAAGGTTGGCTTATCAAATCCAAATGGAATTCCTGTACCTCCTTTTGAAACTGGTCTGTACAGTACCAGGAAGTCTGTAGGTGCTCTTTCGACATAATGAGGTATGACATTCATGAAACTAAGATAAATCTTAGGGGGAGGCCCGGGATGGGATGCTCTTTCAGAGACTCAGGGCAGACTCAGTGGGCTGGATGGCCTTTTTCTGCATTGTAGGATTCTATGGTAAGGTCAAGCCAGTGGCTGGTCCCTATGGCCATGGTGCACTTGATCTTGAGCATCTTCTTTCTTTCTGTTTTTCACTAATACTGAATTCCATCACTGCAGTATAGTTATTTGATAAGCTAGAAAATGTTAGAACATAGAACATAGAACATTACAGCGCAGAACAGGCCCTTCGGCCCACGATGTTGCGCCGACCAGTTACAAAAACAATGACCCACTAGCCTATACCAATCCCTTTTCGTCCATAAACCTATCCAGAGATCTCTTAAACGCCCCCAAACTAGACGCATTTACAACTGCAGCAGGCAGGGCATTCCAATCCCTCACCACCCGCTGGGTAAAGAACCTACCCCTGACATCCGTCCTGTAGCTACCCCCCCTTAATTTAAAGCCATGCCCCCTCGTGCTAGCTTTCTCCATCCGAGGAAAAAGGCTATCACTATCCACCCTATCTAAACCTCTAATCATCTTATATGTTTCAATAAGATCCCCTCTTAGCCGCCTTCTTTCCAACGAAAACAACCCTAAATCCCTCAGTCTCTCCTCATAGGACCTCCCCACCATACCAGGCAACATCCTAGTAAACCTCCTCTGCACCCTCTCCAACGCCTCCACATCCTTCTTGTAATGCGGGGACCAGAACTGCACACAGTACTCCAAGTGCGGCCGCACTAGAGTAGTGTACAGTTGCAACATTACACTGCGACTCCTAAATTCAATCCCCCTACCAATAAACGCCAAGACACCGTACGCCTTCTTAACAACCTTATCTACTTGATTCCCAACTTTCAGGGATCTATGTACACACACACCTAGATCCCTCTGTTCATCCACACTATTCAAAGTCCTCCCGTTAGCCCTATACTCGACACATCTGTTGCTCCTACCAAAGTGAATTACCTCACACTTCTCCGCATTAAATTCCATCCGCCACCTCTCGGCCCAGCTCTGCAACCTATCTAAGTCTCCCTGCAGACTATGACACCCTTCCTCACAATCTACCACACCTCCAACTTTGGTGTCATCAGCAAATTTACTAATGTTATGAGTTTTATCTTGAAAGTAGCTTTGTTCTTCATTCTTTTTGCTGGAGGACTCATTTCTGTTCATCACTTGCTATGCTATGTGCAATATTCTCTGTATGGGTTTGTCTTAAACTTTCATGCATCTTCTTGACAGCACAGCCTGTATTGTTTAATTGATTCCATGCACAGACTTACCATTTGAGGTAATTAAACATATATTTCTGGAGTTCAAAATTAAGGCTGACTATGAGTTTGAGTATAGTATTTCATAGCTGAAAATTTGGGGGGTTGACTTATCTACTAAGTACATTCAAAACCATCCTTACTGCCCAAAAATTGAGACATGTTATACAACAGATCGACTTACATGGCATGATATTTAGTATTCATTCACACATTTGAGCATCACTGGCAAGATTAGCATTTAGTGCATATCCCAATTGCCCTTGAGAAGGTTGTGGTGAGCTTCATTCTTGACAATGCAATGACTCACTAGGTCATTACATGTCAACCACATTGTCTCTGGGTCTGGAATCACACATAGGCAAGGCCACAATAAGGATGGCAGATTTCTTTCCCTAATGGACATAAGTGAACAAAGGAGGCAGTGGCATAGTGGTATTGTCACTGGGGCTAGTATTCCAGAAACCCAGGGTAATGACCTGGGGACCTGGATTTGAATCCACCACAACAGATGGTGAAATTTGAATTCAATACATCTGGAATCTAAAGTCTAATCGTGACCATGAAATCATTGTTTTTTTATTGCAAAAACATATCTGGTTCACTAATGTCCTTTGGAGTAAGGAGATCTGTTGTCCTTACCTGGTCTGGCCTATATATGACTCCAGATCACTCTTAAAATGTCCTCTGAAATGGACTAGTAAGGTTCAAAGCAGCCCACTTGATTGTTATCCCTTCCACAAACATTCAATCCCTCCACCACTAACAGGTACAAGCAGATAGCCACGTGTACCATTTACAAGATGTACTGCAGGAAGTCACCAAAGTGCCTTAGGCAGCACCTTCTACCACCACTATCATCTTGAAGAATACAGCAGTAGATACATGGAACACCTTGATCTAGAGGTTCCCCTCCAAGTCACTCACCCTCCTCAGTTGGAAGTATACTGCCGTGCCTTCACTTCACTGGGTCAAAATCTTGGAATTCCCTGCCTAACAGGACTGTGGATGTATCTACAACACAAAAACTGAACAGTTCAGGAAGGCAGCTTATCACTACCTTCTCAAGGGCAACTAGGGATGGCCAATAAATGGTGGTCTAGCCAGCGATGCCCACACCCTGTAAATGAAGTTTTAAAAACTAAACCAGCAAAGTCTGTTTATGGATTCAAGTGGGCTGACAAACTAATAGGGACAGTAGAATTTCAGCCTTGGTTTGGTGAGGTCACTTTTCATTTAATATGAAGTTATCAACAGACTGTACCTTTGAAACATTAAGGGCAGTGCCTCTTTAGGCTGAGGTGATTAACAATTTACATGGTATAGGCTGACTGTTGCACTGCAAGATGAAGATTTTTGTGGACAGCTGATGCAGAGCATCTTTGCACTGCTGTCATGGGAGGAAATGGAGCTTGAGGTATGCACAGAAATTCTCCAGTTGTTAATAAAAAAGTTGATGTATGAAGTTTGGGCTTATGCTTGCTAGAGTTTAGAAGGTGAGAGGGAATCAAATTGAGGTGTATAAAATTTTAAAAGTATTGATAGAGTAAATGTAGCCCAAATGTTTCCTCTTATGGGGCAATCTTGAGCAAAAGGTCACAGGTATAGGTTGAGAGGTGATAGATTTAAAACTGAGATGAGGAGGAACTACCTCTCGCACAACAGATGGATGGATTAAATGGATTAAAGGACAGATTAAATGGATTAAAAAATAGTTAATTAACTCTTCAGTGCAGTACCCATATCTTTCCCCCACATGGCCATCTGTAACTTGTTTTGATTTCACAGAGTGCTGGAAGGGATGCAAATCAAACATGCTGCTCTGTCCTGGATGGCGTCAAGCTTCTTGAGTTGTTAGAGTTGCACACATCCAGGCAAGTGAAGAGTATTCCACCACACTCCTCATTTGTGCCATGTAGATAATGGACAGGCTTCAGGGAGTCACACAGTGAGGTTCTCGCCACAGGATTGCCAGCCTCTGACCTGCTCTTGTAGTCATACAATTTAGACGGCTACTCCAGTTCTATTTCTGGTCAATGGTAACTCCCCAGGATGTTGAAAGTGGGGATTCAGCAAAAGTAATAACATTGAATATCAAGGGGTTAGATTCTCTCTTACTGGAGATGGTCATTGCCTGTGCCATGAATATTCCTTGCCACTTATCAGCCCAGCTCTGGGTATTGTCCAGGTCTTACTGCATTTGGACATGGACTGCTTCAGTATCTGAGAAGAATGGTGTTGAACATTGTGCAATCATCAGTGAACACTCCCATTCTGACCTTATGATGGCGGGAAGGTCAATGATGAAGAAGCTGAAGATTGTTGCGCCTAGGCCACTACCCTGTGAAAGCCTGCAGTTGTGTCCTAGAAACAAGATGATTGACCTTCAATTACCACAACCATCTTAGTTATTCTAGGTATGACTCCAACCAGTGGAGAGTTTCCCTTTGATTCCCATTGACTCCAATTTTGCTAGGGCTCCTTGATGCCAGACTTGCTCAATTGCTGCCATGATGTCAACGGCAGTCACCTCACCTTTGGAATTCAGCTCTTTTGTCAATATTTGAAGCAAGATTGTGATGAAGGCAGGAGCTGAGTGATCCTGTCAGAACCCAAACTGAGCATGAGTGAGCAGGTTATTGCTAAGCAAATGCCATTTGAAGGCATTGTTGATGACCCTTTTATTTTAGAAGATTAAGGGTAGACTAATGGAAAGGTAAGTGGCTGGATTGGATTTGTCCGGTTTCTAGTGTAGAGGACACATCTGGGCAATTTTCTACATTGTTAGGTAGATATCAGTGTTGTAACTGTACTGGAGCAGCTGGCTAGGGGTATACCAAGTTCTGGAGTACAAGATTTTGGAACTATTACTAGAATAATTTCAGGATAGCCTTTTAGTGATAGCCTTTTAGCCTTTTTCCTCGGATGGAGAAAGCTAGCACGAGGGGGCATGGCTTTAAATTAAGGGGGGGTAGTTATAGGACGGATGTCAGGGGTAGGTTCTTTACCCAGAGGGTGGTGAGGGATTGGAATGCCCTGCCTGCTGCAGTTGTAAATGCGCCTAGTTTGGGGGCGTTTAAGAGATCCGTGGATAGGTTTATGGACGAAAAGGGATTGGTTTAGATTAGTGGGTCATTGTTTTTTTTTAACTGGTCGGCGCAACATCGTGGGCCGAAGGGCCTGTTCTGCGCTGTAATGTTCTATGGCCCATAACCTTTGCAGCACCCAGTGCTTTCAGCCATTTCTTGATATCACATGGAATGAATCAAATTGGCTGAAGACTGGCATTGGTGATGCTGGACCTCCGAAGGAAGCCCAAATCGATCATGTGCTCGATGCTTCTGGCTGAAGATTGTTGTGAATACTTCAGACTTATCATTGATGTGCTGGGCTCCTTCTTCATTGAGGATGGGGATTTGTGGAGTCTCTTCCTTCAGAAGTGTTTAATTGTCCTCCATCATTCATGACTGCAGAACTTAGATCTGAACTGTTGGTTGAGGAATAGCTTTGCTTTGCCTATAATTTGCTGCTTATGTGGTTTGGGATGTAAGTAGCCCTGTGTTGTAGCTTCACCAGGTTGACACCTCATTTTTAGGTATGCGTAGTGTTGCTCTGCACGTCTTCCTGCACTCTTCATTGGATCCAACTGAGTGGCTTGACAGGCTACTTCAGCGGAAAGTTAAAGTGTTGCCACATTGCTATGACTCTGGACCCGCCCGTAGGCCAGAGAGCCCATACTGCAGATTGCCTCCCCTAAATGACCATAGCAAATTAGATTTTAAGGACAATCTGGAAGTTCCCTCCTACCAGATTTTCATTCCAAATTTATTTAATTAATTGAATTTAAATTCCCACACTGCCGTGATGGGATTTGAATGTATACCTGCAGACCATTAGTTTAGTCTTCTGGATTACTAACCAGATTAGAAAACCCACGATACCACCATTCCAGATAGCTAGTGTTGAGAAAAATCAGTTCCACAGAGAATAAAAATGGATATAGTTTATTTTGTGCTATCTTGAATAGCATTAAGTTGAAAAGCAATTTATTTTTAATAGATTATGGGGGGGAAGGAAAGGTGGACTGATCTATTTGAAATTTCTCTTCATACATGGCTTCATTTTTTTGAATGCATACTAAATTATTCCATAATTACATTGTTGTAATTGTTTCAAAATATTTTTTATCTGGCTATTTATCTCCTGGCCAGTTCATGTTGATGGGTTAACTATTATTGTTTTGCTCTGGGATTATCTCAACGGTCTACTTCCTAGTGTGACTGAGGCAATGATCTTGAATTCATCCTGTCCTTGAGAGAAAATGTTGGAAAATCTCAGCAACTCTGCAACATCTGTTGGGACAGAAGAGCTGACATTTCAAGTCCAGATGACCCTCTGTCAAAGCTTTCACCCTGCTCTTAACATTTTGTGACCCACTTGGTTCCTGATGCATGCCTGAGTGACCTTGGAGAAAATCATATTTACCAGCTTTCCTGGTCAGAGTCACAGAAATTCACCTTCGATTTATTTTATATTCATTCATGGGATGTGGACTAGTTGCCTGACACTTGGGTGGCATGAATGTTATTTGTCACTTATAACAAGCCTGAATATTGTACAGATTTTGCTGCATTACCTGAGGTTTTGCAAATGGTAAACATAGAATGGTCAAGCCCACTTCTGATCTGATGAGGGAAGGTCACTGATAAAACAGCTCAAGATGGTTGGCCCTAAGGCATTACCCCAAAGAAGCCCTACAGCAACGTCCTGGTACTGAGATAACTGACCTCCATCAGCCAAAACCACCTTCCTTTGTGAAGTGGAGAGTCATCATCTCTCCCCCCGACTTGTTTCTTGCCATACTTGGTTAAATGCCGCCTTGATGTCAAGGGCAGACACTCTCACCTCACCAATAAGTTACTATTTAATGCACATTTTCAATTTCTAGCATCACTTTAGTATTCCTGCCTTGTAGTGAGGTGAGATTGTAGAGGAATTCTGTTTTGGAGCATTGGATTTATGTAGCTCTCTCCACTAAGACAAATAACACCCAGTTTACTTATCCATAATAGTTGTAACTTCGACTATAAAAAGGCTAGAATATTTTCTACAAATTTGATTAACATTTTAATGGTATACGTTGTTTAGTTATAATTGCTACTGCTTTTTTTTCCATTTGCAGGATGTGGGTATCACTGGCTAAGCCAGCATTTATTGCCCATCCCACTAAATTGTCCATTTTTGCACACTCCATTAGGAGTTTAACTTTCCTTTTATACAGTGGCTGTAAAGCCACATGAGGAGCAAACATTTCACGTACAGTCTAAGCAACTAGATTTTGGCCTACTCGATCTGGAACCACAGTTGGCAAAAATCACCTAGATGGAAAAGGGAGGGGAGGCTCTTGTTTCACATAGTTTGTCAAAATAAATACCAAGATTAACATTCCATTGTAAGAGAAAAATGTGACGAATGTTCTTGAAAATGCTGGGAATTTCTACTTGTGTAGACTACTAAAAGAGAAATCAATTAATTTAGTTGGTAATTAACATTTTTAAAAAGCATATCATTGTATTATGCAGTAAGGAAGACCTGATGCAGCTCTTTTAAAGAGTCTCACTCATCTACATTTTCCCTATAGCCCTGCAAATATTTCCTTTCCAATTATATACCCAATTCCCATTCGAAAGTTACAACTGAATCTACATCCAAACCTATCAGGGTATTCATTCCAAATCATAATTCGCTGCATGAGAAGTTCCTTTCATCTATTATCCTAAATGTGCCCTCTAGTTAATGACAGTGTAATTTAAAAAAAACAAAAATCTCTTCAAAAGCATATACAATTGTATTGCTTTTGACCAAATCCCTTGGTGGGTTTACGTAACAGCTGATGATTTCCACTTCTATACTTGCCAGCAGTTGATTTACTGCCCATTCACCCTGATGTGCACAGAAGCTGACGCCGAGCATCCAACCTTAGTACTACTGCAAGTTTCTACTTTGGATCAGTACAAAATTTCAAGTGCAAATTCAAAGTAGTCTCACATTGCAGTTCAACAAGTGTCAAGTGCAGCTCAAATCAAACATTCACGGAGTGCCTTGGAACTCTAGTATACATTATAAAACATTTACAGATGTTGCTACTATACTCTCAAGCATTTAAACGTAAGTACTGAAAACAAGGATTGCAGTATGTTCCATCTTACGCAACAGATATCCCCGCAGTGCAAATTTAATAAATTCATAGTACATAGAAACCATTGATCAGTGCCACTTTTTATACTGTACATAAACTTCCCTCCAACTTATTTCAAAGAACAAAGGGAAGTACAGCACAGGAACGGGCCCCTGGGCCTGTGCTGATCATGATGCCTTAAGAAAAATCCTTCTGCTCTGTTCATGTATCCATCCAGATGTCTCTTAAAATGTTGCTAATGTGCCTGCTTCTACCACCTCCTCTAGCAGCACATTTCAGGCACCCACCACTGAAAAACTTCCCCTGCAAATCTCCCTTAAACTTTCCCCGTCACCTTGAACCTGTGCTTCCTTGTAATTGGCACTTCCACCCCTAGAAAAAGCCTCTATCCACCCTATTTAAGCCTCTTGATTTTGTAGACCTCAGTCAGGTCTCCTCAGCCTCCACCTTTCCAATAACATGAGAAATAGCAGGAGTCGGCCATCTAGCCCTTTGACCCTGCCCCATCATTCAATAAGATCATGGCTGATCTGAAGTGGATCAGTTCCACTTTCCCACTTTCTCCCCATAACCCTTAATTCCCTTGTCTATCAGAAATCTATTTACCCGTGACTTAAATATATTCAGCGAGGTAGCCTCCACCATTTCAATGGGCAGAGAATTCCAGAGATTCACCACCCTTTGACTGAAGAAGTTCCTCCTCAACTCTGTTCTAAACTGCACCCCCCCCCCCTATTTTGAGGCTGTGCCTTCTAGTTCTGCTATCCTTTCTGAGCAGAAAGAATCTCTCTACCCTATCTAGCCCCTTCATTATCTTATGTCTCTATAAGATCCCCCCTCAGCCTTCTAAACTCTAACGAGTACAGACCCAGTCTATTCAATCTCTCTTCATAAGCAAACCCCCTCATCTCCAGTATCAGCCTGGTGAACCTTCTCTGTACACCCTCCAAGGCCAATATATCCTTTCACAAATAAGGGGACTAAAACTGTACACAGTACTCCAGTTGCAGTCTCACCAGTGCCCTGCACAGCTGCAGCAAAACCTCCCTGCTTTTATATTCTATCTCCCTCACGATAAAGGTCAACATTCCATTTGCTGCCTTGATCACCTGCAGACTGGGTTTTTGCGATTCATGCACAAGGACCCCCAGCTCCCTCTGCACTGTAGCAATGCTGCAGCTTTTCACCTTTAAATAATAACCCCTCCTACTATTATTCCTACCAATGTGGATAACCTCACATTTGCTAACGTTATACACCATCCTAGTTTATTCAGCCTCTCCTCATAGCCAATACTATTGAAGATCAGGCAGCATCCTGCTGAACCTTCTTTGTGCTCTCTCTCCAAAGCTTCTGATGGTGTGGTGGCCAGAACTGCATGCAATATTCCAAATGTGGTTTAACCAAAGTTTTACATAACTGCAACATGATTTCCCCAGCTCTCATACTCAATGCCATGGCTAATGAAGGCAAGTATGCCATATGCTTTCTTAATCAACTTGGCCACCTGTGTTGTCACTTTTAGGGAACTGTGGACCTGCACAGTTAATGTTCCTCAGGGCTTTGTCATTTACAGTATAATTCACACCTAAATTTGATCCTCCAGAATGCATCACCTCCTATTTGTCCAAATTAAACTCCATCTGCCATTTCTGTGTCCAAGTCTCCAATCTATATATCCTACTGTATCCTCTGAAAAACTCCAATTTATTTCATTTGACCTCTCTTTTTCCTCCCCTTTATGTAGTTATCTAGATTGCCCTTATTCTTTGCATCAACTGTTCCACATAGAATGGAGATGGTGGTTAGGATGTAAAATTCACTACTATTTGATTTATGATTATTGATGTGTTCTGTTCAAAGATTTGAATTCAGTAATTCAAATGTGCAGTTAAATTTAGAATTGTTCAATTCATATTAAATGGTTCATTTTACAACTAAATCTCATAGCAAAGGCCCTTTTATTTCTGCATAAGTGAAATATTTATTCTAACAACCACTTTAGAGAAATGTTACATAACTTTTATTCATTCCATGTCGATTAATAACTTTACAATCAATACAAATACAGTAATTGCAAACTGGTTACAAGTTCGACCCTGCAAACCACTTTAGGAAGTTAAAACTTCAATACATCTTGGACAGCGTATAAAATTCATCAGTGAGATGGCAGATAACAGACAGTAATAAAATTAGTAATTACAGCTAAACTATAAAGATTGAAACCTCTATTCTAATCAATTATAAAATCAAGATGGCAATTTAGTGGCAACCAGCCACCTGCCAGAATACCAAATACGAGAACGTAACAAGGTATTACAGTAACAAACCAGCAATTGCACAAAAATGCAATATAAAGTCTTTTTAGAAAGTGTTCTTCAGAAAAGAAATCTCTCCAAAGCAGAGACTAAACATCAGTTGTTTTCCAAACATCAGAAATTTAAGATTAAAAAACATGCCTAATGAGACAATGCTGTCCCATTCAATCCTATGGTCTCAATTCCAATAACCCGATTAAAAATTCAGGTGCCCCGCAACCTTCATTAGTTTGAGCTCAAACATTTGGTAAAACATCTAGGAATTCACACATTTAATTAAGGCGATACTTAGAGTTGAATTTATGATCCATTTTAAAGTGCCATTAGCCCAATCAGAATGTGTAAGCATATAAATATAAATAAAACCATATTAACAAACTTTACACTTCTACTTCACGCTGCTAGTCTTGCTCATATCACTTTCACCAGGGAACCTCAAGTCCAGACATAAACCTTCTTTCACGCGTTGTAGTGTGGGAGAAATGACTCAAAAACAACCATTTTGCTCGATGTACATTTTTGAAAGAGAAGCTGCCATGGACTTCGCTAGCTCCTCGTCTCGTTTCCTCTGAACGTGTGTCTGTGTGCACCAGGTCTCATACTCTGGGTTGGGCAAGGACTGATCAAACACAGCATCGTAGTGTCCATTGCTGAGCCAACTCAACCATATGCTGGATTTCGATTGATCTTCTGGGCCAAGACAGTGCACCATGGTGGAAACAGTGGGGCTTTCCAAGCTACCTCCTGTGGTCAAGTAAATGTTCACGTTCAGCATCTGGCTCATAGTCAGCAGCTCTGGGTAACCAGCCCATGCCCCGTCCTGGGCAGCATTGATCAAAAACTCCCCAATGTCCCCTTCGATGATGGGATTAAACTCGTCCAGGTGATCTGCGATGTGATGGACTGTTTCCTCTCTCAGGTCCTTGTGCATGCTCTGGTCGCCATACACAGCTTTACTCACGGCCCTGTACAAACAGTTACCGTCTGGAATAATGTGAAACCTGTATTTCTGTCGCTCCCTCAGGTAACTATTCTGCTTCTCCACCTCTGCCAGGTATCGCGCCAGCTTGTCGTTTTTATCCGTCCTGTTCTCCACCACCAGGTCCACCGTCCTGAAGCCACCATCCAGTTCCCAGGGGCTGTTGTTGTGTTGCTCAGCTGCCTCCGAGGCCCGGTGCCCCCGCCGCTCGGTACCCTCACCGTCCGACAGCTGGAAGAGGGACTCGGCGCCCGCCGGGCCGGGCTGCTGCAAGGCCGGACTTGACCGTTGTCCGCACCCGGACTGCTGCTGCTGCTGCTGCTCCTCCTCCTCCAGCTCGTCGGCCGGCTCCCCGTCCGAGACTTCGGCCTCAACCTTGCGGGATCCCTCGCTCAGGATGTCCTCCAGCCAGACGCCCTGCGGCGGACGGCCGAGGGCGGGCTCGGCCTGCTGGATGTGGATGGGCACCATTCTCTCCAGAGGCCGCAGGGGGATCCGGGCGGTGGAGGTGTAGAGGAGCGGGCCCGGGGCCGGAGCCGGAGCTGGGCCCGGGGGCAGGAGCTCGCACGACGAGAAGGCGGGCATGGCGGAAGAGGAGGAGGAGGCGGTGGCGGCTTCGCTCTTGACTCCGACGCTGTGGCTGTCGACAGGCGCTTTATCCGGCGCGGGGATGGAGACTTTGAAGGCGGCCCCGGGGTAGTGCGTTAACACGCTGCTGTAAAGGTGCATGTCGCCACTGCGGCCGCCGGCCCTTTTATAGCGGCGGCCGGCTGATGATGATGATGATGATGATGATGATTAAAAATAGCCGCTGTCATCACCGGCTCCAGGAGCAGGCAGGCTGACCCGGGGACACGATCTGATCCCTCCCTCACTCACTCACTCCCGGCTGCCCGCACCGCTAATTCCAACTGCGACACTCAGGCCTAACTTTATCCCCATTACGTCAGCGCCGGTGCATTAAATCCAGGAGATTTCCCGCAGCTCAGGGTGGGGGGATCCGGGCCGACAAGGCCGCGCCACAGAGCTTTCTCGAACACCGCACTCCAGCCAGCCCCCTTCCCCTGACCAGCCCGGACAGGTCCCGCCTCCCCTGACCTTGTTTACAGCCGCGGCTCGGATACCTCACCGCCCTGGAATGTCACATCCGGCTGGCCAGATCACGCCCCAGCACCCCCCCCACCCCCCGAACCAGGCTCCTGTTCTACATCCCGCCCCCCAAGTCTCCAACACCCCACCCGAATCATAGTCCACACCCCTCCCCACCCACCCACCCACTGTTTATACAGGACCCGCCCTTACCCTTTACCGATCTCTCCCACATTTTGCCCATCTCTTCCACCCACCTAATTGACCTCCCCCCCCCCCGCCACTCTCTCCTCCCTTTTCCCCACCAGCCATTTTCTCCTCCCTTTGCCCCCCAGCCATTTTGTCCTCCCTTTTACCCCCCCTGCCAGTCTCTCCTCCCTTTTACCCCCCGCGCCAGTCTCTTCTCTTTTCCCCCCACGCCAGTCTCTCTTCTCTTCTTCCTACCCCCCCGCGCCAGTCTCTCTTCTCTTCTTCCCCCCTGCTCCAGTCTCTCTTCTCTTCTTTTCTTCCCCCCCCCGCGCCAGTCTCTCTTCTCTTCTTTTCTTCCCCCCTGCGCCAGTCTCTCTTTTCTCTTCTCCCCCCCGCGCCAGTCTCTCTTCTCTTCTCTCCACCCCCCCCCGCGCCAGTCTCTCTTCTCTTCCCCCACTTCGCCAGTCTCTTGTAGCATAAAATTGCCACTCAGATTCTGCTGCTTGAAACTTTCAAGGTAAGTAAGTGGTTACAACTGGCCAATTAGCGATTTCTCAAGGGTTATCATCAAATTACAGAAGGTCAAAAGAAACATGTCAAAATCTAAGACATAAGAGTGGTGAAACTGTTGCTTTGGAAGCTATGCTTTCAGCATTGCTCTCACGATTTTTGAAATTCCTTAGGGTGGACGCAGTACCTGGAACAAACGTTTCACAAATTAGTGAATCCCATCACTGGCTGACAAAAAATTTGTAACACAAACTGAAGCTGTTTTCTGTCTTCGTGTGTCAGTCACTTCTAAATATTTTAGAACTGATAGTAATCCTATCCAAAAGGTCAACTGAAAATAGCACTCAATTCTTTGGTCTAAGGTTATTAAAATAATAATTAACAACTTAAGAAAGGTAAAGAAAATATATTAAGGAGGTAATGTATATTGCAATTATAAAGTTTAAAGATTATTGTTTTGGCACTGTGGCATTAAACCTTAGGGTAAATATGAATAGGGAACATGTGAACCATGTTGAAATATGCCTGACAATTCCTTGGTGATGGCGCTAAGGAAGGGCTAGGAAAAATGACGCAAGATCTTTACACTTGAAAACAATGGCAAAGGCAACTGTGATGCTGGTGGACTGACAGAGTATCCACGTCCCAGAAAAGCATTGAGAATTTCAGGTTATAAACAGTTGCACTTCCATCTGTCCATTTAATTCCAAGATGAAAAACCAATTCTACCTGGATACAAGACTTATGTGATTCATATTTCCATTGGGGAGGGCAGATAAGAAGCTATTTTAAAGATTGGGTTACAGGTTTTAAAATATCACTAAATATCACAGGCAGGTGGATTAGTCAGCCATGGTCTGGGGGAGAAAGAGCAAGCAGCTGGAGGCTGAAAGTAGATGGTTCACTGCATAGGAATGTGTTTGAAAACTTGGCCTTGGAGTTGAAAGATCAAATTAGTGAAGAGTTAAAACAAAGCTATATGATTCATCTAGCTTGTTCTAAAGGGCGAATCTCCAGTAATACTTTCACCGCGAGAGTCATTTCTGGAGTTAGAAATGATGAGGCTGAGAAAGAAAAAGAACAATGAAGTAACACTTAGGACTGATTTCAGGAGAATTAAATGTCTACTTAAATGTATACCTGTAAAGTATGTTTGTTCAGTTGTGCTAAAATTAAAAAGCAAGACATTCTGTGGCTTCAAGTACAAGATATTGACACTGTTTAGTCAGTAGAGCATTTAGTCTTTTATTGCAGTAAATGTCTTAAAACGTGAAATATTGGTGTTCGTCTTTTATCATTAAATTAACTAGAAGTTGAAATTTCTTTTTAAGCACTATCAGTCTATTGCCATCCCTGGGTCTATCCTGCTACTGGTACAGTATATACCCACCAGAAGTGGTGACACAGTGATATACAGTTAAGAGGAAATTGTCTCAGAGACCTCAACATTGATTCTTTACCACATGAAATCTCATGACATTAGGTCAAACATGGGAAAGGAAACCTCCTGCTGATGACTGTCTACTACCACCACCCCTCTGTCAGCTGATGAATCAGTACTTCAACATTTGTGAACACCATTTGGAAAAAGCAGAGGGTGGCAAGGACACAGAATGTACTCTTTGTTGGGGACATCAACATCCATCAACTAAGAACATAAGAAATAGGAGCAGGAGTAGGCCATCCAGCCCTTCGAGCCTGCCCCGCCATTCAATAAGATCATGGCTGATCTGTCGTGTCTGAGTTCCACATTCCCACCCTCTCCCCATAACCCTTAATCCCCTCGCTTATCAAAAACCCATCAACCCGCGTCTTAAAAATATTTAGCGAGGCAGCCTCCACCACCTCAACGGGCAGAGAATTCCAGAGATTCACCACCCTTTGAGTGAAGAAGTTCCTCCTCAACTCTGTTCTAAACCGCACCCCCCCCTTTATCTTGAGGCTGTGCCCCCTAGTCCTACTGTCCTTTCTGAGCGGGAAGAGCCTCTCCACCTCTATCTTATCCATCCCATTCATCATCTTATATGTCTCAATGAGATCTCCCCTCATTCTTCTAAACTCTAACGAGTACAAGCCTAGTTTATTCAGCCTCTCCTCATAGCTCAACCCCCTCAACTCCGGTATCAGCCTAGTAAACCTCCTCTGCACTCCCTCCAAGGCCAAAATATCCTTGCGTAAGTACGGCGCCCAAAACTGCACACAGTACTCCAGCTGCGGCCTCACTAATGCCCTATACAGCCGCAGCAAGACCTCCCTACTTTTATATTCAATCCCCCTCGCTATGAAGGCCAGCATCCCATTGGCCTTCCTGACCACCTGCTGCATCTGCAGGCTGGGTTTTTGCAACTCATGCGCAAGGACCCCGAGGTCCCTCTGCACCGTCGCCTGCTGCAGTTTTTCACCCCGTAAGTAATAGTCCTTCCTACCATTATTCCTGCCAAAGTGGACCATCTCGCACTTGCCAACATTAAATTCCATTTGCCATTTCCTGGCCCATTTGCCCTGCCTATCTAGATCCTTCTGCAGACTCTCCACACCCTCCGCGCAATTTGTCGTTCCACCAATCTTGGTGTCATCAGCAAATTTCGACACCATACACTCGGTTCCCTCCTCCAGATTATCTATATAAATGGTAAATAGCTGAGGCCCCAGCACCGACCCCTGGGGCACTCCACTAGTCACCAACCGTCAATCCGAATAGCACCCATTAACTCCCACTCTCTGCCTCCTATTTGACAACCAATCCTTTATCCACGCTAACACCCTACCCCCAACTCCGTGCCCCCTTATGTTCTGCAATAACCTCTTATGAGGTACCTTGTCAAACGCCTTCTGAAAATCAAGAAAGACCACATTCACCGGCTCTCCTCTATCCTCCGTCCTAGACACATCCTCATAGAACTCCAATAAATTTGTCAGACATGACTTCCCCTTAACGAAACCATGCTGCGTGTGCCCTATCAAGCAATTCCCCTCAAGATGCCTCGCTATTTCCTCCTTGATGACGGATTCTAACATTTTACTCACAACAGACATTAAACTAACCGGCCTATAATTCCCTGCCTTTTGCCTGGCACCCTTCAAGTGGTTCAGTAGCACAATTGATTGAGCTGGCCGAATCTTGAAAAACATGACTGCGAGGCTGAGTTTGTGGCAAGTGGTGAGAGAAGGACCTACTTGATTGCATACTCATCTGTCTACCTCGCACAGAGGCATTTGTGCATAACGACATTGGTAGCAGTGACCACTGCACAGTCCTTATGGAGACAAAGTTTTGCCATCACATTGAGGATATTTACCATTGTGTTGTATAGCACTACCACTACTGTTCCACATAGATCCAGAACAGATATAGCAACTCAAAACTGGGCATCCATAAGGCTCTGTGTGTCAGCAGCAGTAGAATTGTATGCAACCACAATATGTTACCTCATGGTCAGCATATTCCTCACTCTACCATTACCACCAAGCTGGGTGATCTGCTGTGGGTCGAATGAATAGTGCAGGAGATATGGTGTTAAAGATAGAGCACCAGACAATTTGCATATTAAGCAGCATATGATAGAGCAAAGTGATCCCACACCAGTGGATCAGCAGTCCTGCCACATCCAATTGTGAAAGGTGGTGAACAATTAAACAACTAACTCGAGGAGAACGCTCCACAAATATCCCCATTCTCGGTGATGGGTGCAAAAGACAAATGAAGCGTTTGCGGTCATCTTCAGCCACAAGAGCTGGGCAAATAATCCAAACCAGTCTGCTTCTGAGGTCCCTAATATCACAGATGCCAATTTGATTCGCTCCACAAGATCAAGAAACAGCTGAAGTCACAGGATACTGCAAATGATGAGTCATAAGAAATAGGAAATAGGAGCAGGAGTAGGCCATCTAGCCCTTCGAGCCTGCCCCGCCATTCAATAAGATCATAGCTGATCTGTCGTGGCTCAGTTCCACTTTCCCACCCTCTCCCCATAACCCTTAATCCCCTCTCTTATCAAGAACCCATCAACCCGCTTCTTAAAAATATTGAGCGAGGCAGCCTCCACCACTTCAACGGGCAGAGAATTCCAGAGATTCACCACCCTTTGAGTGAAGAAGTTCCTCCTCAACTCCGTTCTAAACCGCCTCCCCTTTATCTTGAGGCTGTGCCCCCTAGTCCTACTGTCTTTTTTGAGCGGGAAGAGTCTCTCCACCTCTATCCTATCCATCCCATTCATCATCTTATACGTCTCAATGAGATCTCCCCTCATTCTTCTAAACTCTAACGAGTACAAGCCTAGTTTATTCAGCCTCTCCTCATAGCTCAACCCCCTCAACTCCGGTATCAGCCTAGTAAACCTCCTCTGCACTCCCTCCAAGGCCAAAATATCCTTGCGCAGGTGCGGCGCCCAAAACTGCACACAGTACTCCAGCTGTGGCCTCACCAATGCCCTATACAGCTGCAGCAAGACCTCCCTACTTTTATATTCAATCCATTCCGGCAGTAATAATGAACACTTGGGTTCTTGAGTTAGCCACATGTCAAGCAGTTCCAGTACAGCTACATAACTGGCATTTTCCACGTATCTGTTCACAAAAGACAGGACAAATCCAACCCAACCAATTACCACCAGTCCACTCTCAATTATCAACAAAGTAATTAAAGTGTCAACAACACCATTTCCAACAATCCTTGGAAATACCTGCTCAACAAAGCTTAGTTTTAGTTCCACCAGGACCAGTCAATTCATGGTCTTGGCCCAAACATGGACAAAGGGGAAGTGAAATTAGGTTTGCAAAGCATCCAGGATTGGCATGGAATCTCCAGAAATCAAAGATCAACCTTCAGGACACTGTTGTGTGCAACCCTGGAACAAAATCATTGGGACATTAAAAATGATTTTTTTCTTTTTTGACCATTTCACACATTTGGGAATTAAATCTTTTTGCTTTTGAATTGCTGTAATAAGGATGGATGTATTGGCTGACTGATGGTTGGAGCGTGAGGGAAGTCATGTGATGAAACCTCCAGCAATACATTCAGTCACATTTGACAACCACAGATGAGAGTTTACTGCCCTTAACATGAAGGCAGCATTTACCAGATTATGGCAACAAGGAGCCCCAGCAAAGCTAAAGTTAGTGGGAATCAGTAAGAAAACACTCGAATGATTGGAATCATGCCAAGCATAATGGAAGATTGTTGTCGTTTTGGAGCTCAATCATCTTAGTCCCAGGATATTGCACAGTAAGAAGTCTCATAACACCAATTTAAGTCCAAGAGGTTTAGTTAGAACCACGAGTTTTCAAAGTGCTGCTCCTTCATCAGATGAATGGAGAGATAGGTTTCACAAATGCCGCATATATAGACAAAAACACAATCGCAAGATAATGGTTGGAATGCAAGTTTTTTTCAGGTAATCAAGTCTTTACAGGTGGAGGCAGTGTGAATGGAGAGAGGGATAATCACAGGTTAAAAAGATGTGAATTGTCTCAAGCCAGGACAGTTAGTAGGATTTTGCAAGCCTAAGCCACATGGTGAGGGTGACATGTAGTATAACATGAACCTAAGATCCCAGTTGAGGCCGTCCTGTGTGTGGAGCTTGGCTATCAGTTTCTGCTCAGCGATTCTGTGTTGTCGTGTATCTTGCAGATCATTTTGGAGAACGCTTACCCAAAGATCGGAGGCTAAATGTCCCTGATTGCTGAAGTGTAGCCCAACTGGAAGGGAACAATCCTGCCTGGTGATTGTTGCATGATGCAATTGTGAGGTTATCCACTTTGGAAGAAATAATAGGAGGATGGAATATTACTACTGTGCAGAGGGACCTGGGGGTCCTTGTGCACAAATCGCAAAAACTCAGTCTGCAGGTGCAGCAGGTGATCAAGAAGGCGAATGGAATGTTGGCCTTTATCGTGAGGGGGATAGAATATAAAAGCAGGGCAGTCCTGCTGCAACTGTACAAGGCACTGGTGAGGCTGCAACTGGAGTACTGTGTGCAGTTTTGGTCCCCTTATTTGCGAAGGGACATATTGGCCTTGGAGGGAGTACAGAGAAGGTTCACCAGGCTGATATCGGAGATGAGGGGGTTAGCTTATGAAGAGAGATTTAATAGACTGGGCCTGTACTCGTTGGAGTTTAGAAGGCTGATGGGGATCTTATAGAGACTTACAAGAAAATGAAGGGGCTAGATAGGGTAGAGGTAGAGAGATTCTTTCCACTTAGAAAGGAAACCAGTTCTAGAGGACACAGCCTCAAAATAAGGGGGGGGGGGGCGCAGTTTAGGACAGAGTTGAGGAGGAACTTCTTCAGTCAAAGGGTGGTGAATCTCTGGAATTCTCTGCCCATTGAAGTGGTGGAGGCTACCTCGTTGAATATGTTTAAGTCACGGGTAGATGGATTTCTGATAGATAAGGGAATTAAGTGTTATGGGGAGCAGGCAGGAAAGTGGAACTGATCCATTTCAGATCAACCATGATCTTATTGAATGGTGGGGCAGGCTCAAAGAGCTAGGTGGCCTATTCCTGCTCCTATTTCTTATGTTCTTATATCCTTTCATCCGTTGTTATAGTGTCTGCATGATCTCCTTTCCTGCAGCATATGAGGTAGACAATGTATATTGTCCAGACAATATTGTCCAGACATATATTGTCTGTGTGGAGTTTGCACACTCTCCCCATATCTGCATGGGTTTCCTCAGGGTGATCCAGTTTCCTCCCACACTCCAAAGATGTGCGGGTTAGGTTGATTGGCCATGCTAAATTGACTCTAGTGTCGGGGGATTTGCTAGGGTAAATACGTGGGGTTACTGAAATAAGGCCTGGGTGGGACTGTGGTCAGTACAGACTCGATGGGTGGAATGGCCTCCTTCTGTACTGTAGGGATTCTATGATGATTCCAGACGACGACAACACAGGATATTGCTGTAGATCATTTGCTCGGTAGTGTTCTAGGCCTAACTGCTTTCAGCTGCATCATCGATGACCTTCTCTCCATCGTGAGGTTAGTGGTAAGGATATTTGCTGATGATGACACAATGTTCAGTATACCATTTACGACTTCTCAGACACTGAAACAGTCCATGCATATTTGCAGCAAGACTTGGACGTTAGGTTCGGGCTTTGCCACATGTGCCAGGCATTGACCATTTCCAACAAGATAGGACCTAAATATCTCCTTTTGACATTCAATGTTATTATTATTGCTGATTCCCTGATATCAACGTCCAGTGAGTTACCTTTGACCAAAAACTGAACAGGACCAGCCATATAATTACTCTGGCCACAATAACTGTAAAAAGTCTGACAACACCAGGGTTTAGTCCAACCGATTTATTTGATAGTAAATCGGTTGGACTAAAACCTGGTGTTGTCAGACTTTTTACTGTGTTTACCCCAGTCCAACGCCAGCACATCCACATCACAATAACTGGTCCGACACTGATTTCTGTGATGAGTAATCCACCTTCTGACTCCCCAAAGTCTATCCACCAGTTGTAAGGCACAAGTTGGGAGTATGATGGAATACTTATCCTTGCCAGGAGGAGTACGGCTGCAACAGCACTTGAGAAACTGAACACAATTCAGGATAAGCAGGTTGCTTAATTGACACCTTGTCCACCACTTTAAACATTCACTCCCTCCACTACTGACACACAGTGGCAGCAGTGTGTATCATATACTTGGCAACTTGCCAAACCTATTTCGACAGCAATTTCCAAACTGGTTGGCAGTTTTGTCCGTGGCAAGGAGACTCTGAACCTGCTGTAAAGTGTATGATGCAGATAGACATTTGGATCATTCTTAAAAGTTATACATTTGTATTTTATATATTAGATGCTGGTGGTTTTATTTGGTTTCTGGCTCAGCAATGAGTGTCCTATAGAAACTAATGCAACATGCAGATTAAAAATTAACAGAATAAAATGGAGAATGTCAACTGCAATAAAATATATTATTGTTCTCATTTACAATCACAATAGGAAAATCATATGCATCATGACTCATTGATAACATGGGATGGTTATTGGTAGACAAAGCAGCACGGTTAAACAAATACCAACAATTTCTGTCTCTGGCAAGGCTGGTATTTTCTGCCCATTCAAAGTTTTACTGTGAAGTTGGGCCTTTCTCTGATGGCAATTCTACAGTCACATGTAGGCCACAATAAGGCTGGCAGTTTAAATCCTGTAAAGGACATTAATGAGAAATGGATTTTTATACAATCCAATGGCTTCATGGTCAACTTGATCTTTCATTTTGAGATTGTTACCTCCATCACTGATGTAATGTTTTTGCTGTTTAATTCATTTGTAAACAAATATATCTCAAAAACTAATGGACAAATTTCAACAAAACTTGAAACATAAGTAGGGTATGTCCCAAGGATGAACAGATTTTGTTGAAGATACAGATCCAAATCCTGAAATTTGTAAAGGATCCATTTACATTGGGAGACATGGCAAATTGACTTTTTAAAGAATGTTGTGGGTTGTTTTATTTAGAATGCTTTTTATTGTTTCAGGATTTTTTGGGTTGTCTCAGCTTGTATAGTGAAAGTTGTCATAACTGTCAAAATGTGAGCAGAGATTTCAGAGCAGGTTGTTGTATGTGTGTTAGCTTGAAATCTCTACAGTGAGATGGAACCTCTTAATAAAACAACTTACAGCTTTCTCGTTACAGAGGAGCAAGGAGGCAGAGCTGCACAGTTTTCAGGAACATTGAGTTAATGCAGTTTGGTAGGAGTATATGCTGTACTGAGTGCCCTCTTCATTTGTTTAAACTGAATTCAAATTATCAAATTGTTATGGCAAAACTTGAACTGATATAACCACCAGTGCTTTAATTAATTAATTCCTCCAATTAAATATTGGGAAAGCTGAAGCTATTGTTTCTGGTCCCTGTTCCAAACTCTATTTCCCATCTGCTGACTCCATTCCTTCCCAGGCAACAGTCTGAGATTAAGCTAGTTTGTTTGCAACCTTGGTGTCACACTTGATCCACGATGAGCTTGCAATCTCAAATTAGTTCCATCACTAAGATGCCTATTTCCATTTTAATGATGTCATCCCACACTGACTGTGCTTCAGTTCATCTGCTGCTGAAACCCTCATTCATTCCTTTGTTACCTATAGGCTCGACTATTGTAATGCACTTCTGCAGGTTTTGCATATTCTATCCTCCTTAAACTTGAGGTCACTCAAGATTTTGTTGCATGTGTCTTAAGTTCCCAGTCACCCCTATGTTCACTAACCTACAATGGTGTCTCTGATTTTAAAAATTTCATTCTTGTTTTTAATCACTCCCAGCTGTAGAACCCTTTGACTTCCCAAGAGTACTGAAGGAAACCTTGAGAAACATTCTTATTATGTGGAAAAATTAAACCAGAAAATAAAATTATTATTGCACAATAGGTACAAACATACAAAAACAGACTTGAAAGATATTTCTATGTCTTGCATGTATATATTTTGTAGTAGGGCAAAGCCAGGGAGCGTGGGCTGCTGCAGGAGAGGAATGAATGGAAAGGGTTAAACAGACAGCCTGACTGTAGTAGCTACACTCACTGCAGACAGACACACAACAAATTACAGATAACTACATTCACTAAACAGTCACACCTCAGGTGAGATGTTTCTGAGGTTACAGCAATAATGAGAATCAATACCACTTATCAAGTCTCCACAATGTCTAGAGGAGCCATTGTGTCTCTGGAAAAATAATCAAGTACCAGGGAAATGGGGAAAATTAACACACTATCGAAATTGGCTTGACAAAGACAACATTTTGATATTGTAAACAGATTGACAGGATGTGTCCAGGAAATGATTAAATTTAAAGTACACAGGACAATGGATCAGCATAATGTGATCAAAACAGAACTTTAACAAATTTAAAGTGACAATATGATGACCTAATCGAAATTTAGCACTTTATAATGCAAAAAAGAATAAGAATGTGTAAGAACCTATGATTAGCAGAGTAGCTTGGAATCAAGGTGGAATTACAGCTCCAAGTTCTGTTCTCTCTCACACATATTGAATAAAGCTGTTTTGTTGAAGTTCTATATGGTCTCAGAAGACTCATTTTGTTCATTTCCTCCGACACATTTACAATAAAAAGTTCTGTTACTTAACCAGTACATCCAAGTCATACCGTCTTCTTGTCATTTTTCATAGGGTATGTGTGAGTGGGTGCTCCTATCACCCAGATCCACTCTCACACATTCTCACTCTCACTCGCCATCATCCATTCTCATCCTCATGCACTCTCACCCTCAAACACTCTCACTCTCACCAACTCTTGTCCTCACCCACTTTGACCCTCACCCAGCCTCATCCTCACCCACTCTTTTCTTTTTGTGTCAGACAGGAATGAATAATTATTGTAATTCATGCACACATATTTTGAATATGAACTATTGCCTATTTACTGTCAACCCTTTTGTAAGGTTCTCCAAGCTCTCCTTGTCAATTCATGCCTCATACCCTCATAGTTCCCTTTATTTAGGTTCAGGATGCCAGTTTCACATTCAAATCCTTCACTTTCCATCTTCATGAAGAATTCTATCACATAATGGTCCCTCTCACCTAATATCATTAATTAATTCTTTCTCATTGCATTGTATCCCGTCCAGAATAGCCTGTTCTCTGGTTGGTTCCCCAATGTATTGGTCTAAAAAAACCATCATGTACACACTCCAGGAACAACTCCTCCACTATACCATTGCTAGTCCAACCTATGTGTAAATTAAAGTCAGTAAAAAGTCTGACAACACCAGGTCATAGTCCAAACGATTTATTTGGTAATAGACTCACAAGCTTTTGAGGTTTCCCTCTTCGTCAGGTGAATGGAGAGTTCTGGCCTCAGACAGAGCATATAAAGCACAGACAGTTTAGAGATTACTGATTAGAATGCGAATCCTTACACCTAACCTGCTGTTCAAGACCTGAAGTGGCTGACAATGTGAGTGGAAGGAGCACTGATCACAGGTACATTGGGGAGACCATGCAGACGCTGCGACAACGGATGAATGAACATCGTTTGACAATCACCAGGCAAGACTGTTCCCTTCCCGTTGGCGAACACTTCAGTGGTCATGGGCATTCAGCCTCTGACCTTCGGGTAAGCATTCTCCAAGGCGGCCTTCACGACACACGACAGCGCAGAGTCGCTGAGCAGAGACTGATAGCCAAGTTCCACACACATGAGGACGGTCTCAACAGGGATCTTGGGTTCATGTCGCACTATCTGTAACCCCCGTGACTTGCCTGGGTTTGCAAAACCTCACTTGCTGTACTGTCTGGAGACAATACACATCTCTGTAACCTGTGATCAGTGCTCCTTCCACTCACATTGTCAGCCACTTCAGGTCTTGAACAGCAGGTTAGGTGTAAGGATTCGCATTCTAATCAGTAATCTCTAAACTGTCTGTGCTTTATATGCTCTGTCTGAGGCCAGAACTCTCCATTCACCTGACGAAGAGGGAAACCTCGAAAGCTTGTGAGTCTATTACCAAATAAATCGCTTGGACTAAAACCTGGTGTTGTCAGACTTTTTACTGTGTTTACGCCAGTCCAACGCCAGCATACCCACATCATAAATTAAAGTCACCCATGATTACAATTGTACCCTTATGGTATGTATCTCTGATTTCTTGATTAATATCTTCCCTTGTATCTGACCCACTCTCACGCTTTCTCACTCTCACCCACCCCACTTTCACCCACTCACCCTCCTTTTGCTCCACCCCCTCGGCTATTCTAGGGCCTCCGAGCTTTGTCTCCACTTGGGTCTCTTCAGTCTCGGGTCTTCTCTGGCACTCCTGGCCTCGGCTTCCCTTGAGGCCTCTGGTCGCTATCCTTCCCCCACCCCTCCCCTCCCCTTGCTCTTCTCTCACCCATCACCCCAGCTTTGACTCTTCTCCGTCCCCTGGCCCTAAGCACGGCTCGCCTTGGACCCCATCTCTTGGGACCCATGGCCAGACTGACCACAGAATTCCTGAACCCAGTTTGGGAACATCTGCCCTAACCAATACAGGATGAGCTTGTAGATCATATTGAATCCTTTAGCCACCCTCTTCTACCTGAAAAACTGGTACTACCTGGTGTAATTTATTGCCAATTAGCTGTCCATTCCACTGTGATGTTAAACCTGATATAAAAAGAAAACAAAATTTGGAAATACGCAGCAGGTAAAGCAGCATCTGTCTAATCTGTTGAACAGTTTCAGAAATTGAGCTTCCTCAGTATTTTTCTTTTATGTTAAACGTGTTTCCATGTTTCACATGGTAGCAGTTTCAATTCATGTAAATGGGCTTTAAAACTAAATTCAACAGTCTGTAGTAATTTGAAACTCAGAGGATTTACGCATTGATTTTTTTCACTTGGTCTGCTGCAATGTTCCAGTGAATCCCGGGCACAAGCTCGAGGAGTGGGAGCATCTCATCTTCCAGTTGGGCATGTTGCAGTCCTCACAACTCAACGTCAAGTTCGGCAACTTTAGATTGTGAAATTTCTCCTCTGTGTCAAACCCCTTTTAAAAATATATTGCCTCAATGCAAACCCCTTCTCCTCTGACACCAGGCCATCTGTCTTTTGTGCTTAAAGTTGCTACATCTTGTTGCAATCTGTCACAGCTACACTTTAATATCACACAGTCTCCCTCTCTTAAGTTCTGACGAAGAACCAAAAGAACTTAAAACGATAACTCTGCTTTCTCTCCTCATAGATGCTGCCAGACCTACTGAGTTTTTCCAGCATCCCTGTTTTTGTTCATTTTCTAGGTGTTTATTGAAATAAGATCTACTCTATCAGTTGTTAGTTCACCAGGTTTATAGATATTCTAAGGAGATTAATTATTAACCTGATTAGGATGTAAAAAATGCAGCTGTTTATGAAGCTGTAATTCAAAACATCCAGCACACACTCTACTTTGTCAGAGGAAATATGCTAGGACTGTTGTTGCACATTTATAATCTCAACACATTCATCTTCAAAAATTCTTCCTAAGATTTTTGTGGTACATAATATTCCTTTTTGTCAGAATATGGTATCAGAAATGTTGTAACCTTCAGATGGATATTAACTCTGGGTATGCAAAGTCTTGCCTTAGAGCCATCAATCTCAGTTTATATACAACTCTTCGGTATAACCTGGTATTTTTTGTTATTACTTTGTCTTGTTGTCGTCTATTTTTTTGTTGTGGCATTAGAGGCAGTTTGAAGGAAGTTCACTGGATTGATTTCAGATTTGAGGGATTTGTCTTATGAAGAGAAATTTGGCGGTTTAGGATAATACGCTCTAAAGTTTTGAAGAATGAGAGGAAATCTAATTGAGGTATAAAATATGATAAACTAAGTAGACATTGTGCAGATGCTTCCTCTTGTGGGACATTCTAGAACAAGAGGTCATAGTTTTAGGATAAGGGGTAACAGATTAAAACAGAAAGGAGGAGAAATTACTTCTCTCAAAGGGTCATGAATCTATGGAATTCATTACCCCTGAGTGCAGTGGAGGCTGGGCAATGAGTAAATTTGAGGAGGAGATAGACAGATTTTTAAGTAGTAATGGGTTGAAGGGCAATGGAGAATGGGCAGGAAAGTGGAGTTAAGGCGGTGACAGAATCAACCATGATCATATTGAATGGGCAGTACAGACACAAGGGGCTGAATTGCCTACTCATGTTCCTAGTTCTTGTATTCTTTAATACAACAAATCTTTCTACATCCTTACAATATTACTGACTGGAAGCAAATGTAATAGGATTTGTTCAAAGAATATGTGCTTGTAACATTTCATACCTGACCTGTTGAAGGCATAAAGGCCTGGTGGGAAGGAGATCAACCTTGCACATTGTTGAATGTTTCTTTTCAGCAATGTTAGTGTGAACAGATGCAGGAGAATTATGAAGAAGCAAGAAACTGCAGGAACACACATGAAAAGTTTCACAGGCTGAATATCTTGAAAGCAGAAAAAAAAATCAGAAGTTAAAATCAAGCTTAAATTTCCACTGGATCCATGTGAAAGCAACTTCAACAAAGCAGGGACAGTAGCGTGCAGGATGAGATAAAACCTTTTGAAAATTCCAGGGAAGCCAGTCCTACGAACTATTTATTTTAAAACTTTAAGTTTATTTATTAGTGTCACATGTAGGCTTACATTAACACTGCAATGAAGTTACTGTGAAAATTTGTGAAGCAGAAAACTCAGTTACACATTTGTCACCAGCTCGACCTATGACTCAGCGCCCCCTCTACATGGTCCCTGAGTCTGGAACACAACAAAGGAAAACACTGAACATGCACATTTAATTGAAAGCCCGAGGGCTTTGCAAGATTTTCATCCTCTCAGCCAGTGAGACATTTGCCTTCCCCACTTGAACCTGACCCACGGCAGGCTGCTATCATTCAAATAAGTGAGAAGTCTGACAACACCAGGTTTTAGTCCAACCGATTTATTTGGTAGTAAACTTTTACTATCAAATAAATCGGTTGGACTAAAACCTGGTGTTGTCAGACTTTTAACTGTGTTTACCCCAGTCCAACGCCAGCATATCCACATCATCATTCAAATGACCCATAGTCATGACCTAACCTGTGGATATTTTGCAGGTTGTTCCTTCTCCATGCCTATTGCTGTCATTTTAAAAGCGTGCCATCGATCCAAAGTGTGCAAAAGTCTTCTCAGCAATTCCAGTGGTGTTATTTTGAAATTTTTCAATCTCTTAATAGGACATTGGCACTTTGAAAATTTTGAGCTGTGGATATCAGTTTGTCATTGGTACGTCAACATGCCTTAGCTATGGCCCAGACCAATCTCACAATTGGAGTTATTAGAGCAAAAGATTCTGCAGAATAGCATAGTTACAGGATTAAATAAAAAGTTGGAGGCAGAACAGCTTAGCATATTACTTTATTTATTGGATCAAATGCAGATGATATTGTTGCCAGGCAAGCCATGTGAATCATCTGCTAAGTTTGGAGAGGTTTTACAATCCTTTGGCCTCTTTATCACCCTGAAATCCAACAAGTCCTTGGAATGCACAAATTTAACAGAGAATGCAGCAATGTAGGGAGCCTTATGATCCATTTTCAATGATCTCTAACACAAAGCAAAAGGATGTGAATGTGGAGATCTGAAATCAGAACTCCAAACTCCAGGGTGCTCCCATTCCCTCTTTGGATGACTGTGCCAGCGCTGCATTTGAAACACATCCGCAGGAAGGACCAATGTTCAACAATGCTGCTAAATGCTTCTACTGTCACAAGCAGGGGCGCTTCAGCATGCTATATGCAAGTTGCTCCCCCATGCCTCACAGATCATCTGAGGTCCATCCGTGGTGTGGCATGTGGTACAGTGGTTAACACTGCTGCCTAACAGCGTCAGGGACCCGGGTTCAATTCCAATCTTGGGTGACTGTGTGGAATTTGTATATTCTCCCCATGTCTGTGTGAATTTCCTCTGGGTGCTCTGATTTCCTTCCACAGTCTGAAAGATGTGCAGGTTGGATAGATTGGCCATGCTAAATTGCTTAGTGTCCAAAGATGTGAAGGTTAGGAGGATTAGCCATGGGAAATGCACAGCATTACGGGGCTAGGGGAGAGGCATGGGCTTTTTCAGAGAGTCGGTGCAGACTCAATTGATCAAATGGCCTCCTTGTGCACTGTAGGAATCCTATGATGATTGATGAAGTTGAGGCAACTGACCCAAAAGACACACATCCCTTCTTCCTGGCCAATATTAGACGATGCGTCTCTTCCTTCTGGAATGTGGCCTTCTCAGCAAACAGCCATCTAGCCAATTTCAAATTAGGTTTTGGTGCCTGAGATACCATCTTAACACATGAAGAAAGATGGGTCTAAAGCCGCTGAGTCTCAATCATGAACACCTCACTTTATGGTGCAAGCAGAGTCCAGCTTCCAGTGTTTGGAATGATTCAAGAGCCATTAGACACAGTCACAAACAGATCACAGAAGTTACATACATTGTGCAAAATTAGCCCTTTCACTCCTCAGTAGAGATGCCTGCACAGCTCTTGACCTTCTTCGACCAGCAGAAGACATGAAGACAACCACAGTTCCCATGCAACCAGAAACCCTGGTCCTCTCAAAAGCCCAATTTCAAAGGAGCAATACAGTATTGTTTTTGTTTGCAACCTCTCTCTTCTGTTCATGGAGCATGTCTGTTCTCTTTTTCAGGTCCTTGAACTGAACCAAGGGCCAGACCAATTCATGGTGCAAGGGGTTACCACAGTACCTCCAGTGGAGGTGACATAGAACCAGAACGACTTTCAGTTGAACCTCTGCCTCCACCAGCAATGACCATACAGTCAGTCGAGATGTTGACCTACAGACAGCCCCGCAACTATCAGCCAGTAGAATGAAACCACAGAGTCCACTGGAACCAGGTAACAGCCCAACACAAACAGAATTTAACAAAACTGAGCCACTTCTGCATTTTTCTTCCATCCACACAGTGGCTTCTCCTCAATTCCAGGCTTCCAGATGTCAAAAAGTAAAGTAAAATGAAATTTATTTATTAGTCACGAGTATGGCTTACATTAACGCTGCAATGAAGTCACTGTGAAATTATTGTGAAATTACTAGAAAAGGCAAAAGAAGATGAAGAAGGATGCAACCAACAGCTGGAATGACTACCAATCCCATCCTCCCAGAAAGAAATAACCACCACTCATGGTACCAAACCACTGCTACTCAATCTGACCCACCAGGCATGGTACATCACTCACCAAAGGAAAAAGCGTATGAAGCCATACCTGCACCTGGCTCCAACTAATGATCTGCCACCAAGATCAACAATCCCTACCTAGATCCTAACACTCTCCCAAATGGTTGGTGAATGAGACATGGCAAATCACCTCAAATCCTGATTTCAAACACCTGAAAGGGGAAGTGATTAGTGAACATGCGGCCAATGCTATAATGCCAATCATAAAATAGTTAAGAGTTAGAGGAGTTATAATTGCAGCACTGAAGTTATGTACGTAAGCCTCATGAGAACACAAGACTTGAATCAAACCGTAAATAACTATTGTCAGTCTATATCCAAGGGATAAAGGAGTGAGTACAGTACATCCCACCAGAGATGTAAGAAGTTTGATCTTGAGCTTAAGTCAACAACGTAGCGCTAGATAGCAACATGTAAGGACATGCCATGGAGCCCTTTCCATACCTGTACCTTCTACTGTAAATATACACATAGTTCAGTAATGTTACTAAAGACTTCTTGGTAACTCTCACAGGACTGCTTAACGGTGTCTAAGTAGTACACAATGGTCATGACAACCCAACAAAATACCAATGATTTTTTTCTATATCCTTACTAAATTACTTCTTCAAAGCAAACATAATGGGATTTGTTAAAAGGATAAGTGCTTGTAAAATTTCATATTTAGCCTGCTGGAGGCAAAAGGCCTGATGGGAAGCAGGTTAATCCTGCAAATTATTGAATGTTTGTTTTCAGCAAAGTTATTGTAAACAGATCCAGGAGAATTATGAGGAGGATACTTGTTCAGGGTCACTTTAATATATTTTTCAGTTAGCAGGTTACAGCAGCATCGATAAAGATTTGGTACAGATTGTTACCCTCTTTCTTAGCAACAGTTGATGGCTGCCTCAGGCATTCCAGGAGAAACCTGGGAAAGACTCAGGTGAAGAACAAAGAGGGTAACGTTGGTCTTGACGTGAAACAGTGTTGGTGAATTGACAGCCCATTTTATGGGTCACATGAATTTTTTTTTCTTTTGAAATCTGGTTTACAAGTTTTTAAGTAATTTGTGTAATAATAGTAGCTTGTTAAAATCCTCGTGGAATTGGATACTATTATTTTTGACACTATGAAATCTGCCTTTGAATCTCATTCAGTACCCATACTTGTTTGATTACTTGCTAAAAAGTTCAGAGCTTGCTGTCAATGTTTGCCATGTTTCTTGGAATTTTGTTCTGTGACACAGTACTCACTAAGAAATAGATTGAAATTTTCTAGCCACCAGGTAAAGTGTTATTGTACATACCTCTGTTCTTTTTCTCCTTGAGGTGCAAGAAAAATGTGAAGATTACATTTTACTAGAATTGAAGCAGACCCTTTCGAAAGAGTTTCTTTCCATCATTTTTATCATATTTTTAAAAATTGAATAAACTGATAATCACCAATGCTTACTTCATATTCATAATGTTACATTCCAGACATTTCCCTAACATTTTTTATTTTCCTCCTTTGAACTAAATGCAACCTTGTATCTGGTATGACTGAAAACAATATGCACACGGGTGAACAATTCACCCTATCATTACTGCAGTAAAAAATGGAAGCTGTGATTTATCTGAAGCAGCAAAACACCATACTGTCAGATCATGTTGTTCAGGATCAAATTTATTATGACAGAGAAATACAGAAAGAAGCAAATCAACAGATAGTATAATATGGCATTTATGTTTTTGATTATTTAAATCTGTTTCTGATTATTTAAATCATTTTCTGAAACCGTAATAGAAATCTTTGGCTTCTCAGAATCCTTTAAATTGAGAATTTTGGTAACTTTCTTACTGAGCATAGCTTTCCACTCACAGAGTTCTCCAGTTTCCTCTCAAATTCCAAAGATGTATGGGTTAGGTGGATTGGCCTTGCTAAATTGTCTGTTAGTGTCAGGGGGATTAGCAGGATAAATACATGTGGTTATGGGGATAGGATTGTTGTCAGTGCAGACTTGCTGGGCTGAATAGCCTCCTTCTGCATTCTTACAATCAGCTGGGAATATGGTCAAACCAGAGGAGCTAAATATATGGCATAAGTTATTCTAACAAGAGTGACAATTTCTTTGCATTTGAGATCAAAACAATACTTTTTCAGAAGGCAGGCAACATGTTTTCAATCAATTATACCTTCAAGCAACATAAAGCACAAAAGGCCAGGTTTTGACATGAGACTAAGTTTTCAACCTTTGGACATTTAATAGGCACAATAAACAAATTGGTTATAAACAACCAATGTGCACCACCTTGCACAGTGGAAATCTTGCATGTATAAACATTCTGCAATGTTAACAATTTTGATGACGTTATCTAATCGTAACTATAGACGTTTCACTGGCAGAGGCACAATAAAGACTTGTCATTCTATTTGGATATTAAGATCAAACTCAGGTGGCATGCTTTTATTCCCTTGCCTTCCACCAGTTCCCAGCCTGCATTTCAAGAAATTACAGTGAAAATCTTATTAAAAATTGCAGCAGAGCTTCCATTTTAAATAATTCCAAACCTCTAAATACTTATCATTCAAATATATTCATAACATTACAATATAATGATTTGTTTGATAAACATTTTGGTTAAATTTTTATTCATGATCACAAAATTGTTATGCTGCAGAAGGAGGCCATTCGGCCCTTCGTGCTTACATCAGGTCTCTAAATATGGTTTAGTGTTATTCCCTTGCCTTTTCCCCATACCCCTGCACATGTTTCTATTCAAATAATCATCTAATGCCCTCTTGAAATCCAGCATTGAACCTGTCTCCATTGCACTTCCAGACAGTGCATTCCAGACCCGAACTGCTCACTGTATGAAAAAGTTTTTCTGACATCATATTTACTTTTTTTGCAAATCACTTTAAACCTGTACTGTCCTGTTCTTGATCTTTGTATGAGCACGAACAGTTTCTCCCTATCTACTCTGCCCATTCGATTTTGAACATCCCTATCAAATCTTCTAATGAAAAGAAACATTCAGAAACTTCTTTGGTACTCTGCTCAAAGGCACACTCAACTCATACTGCCATGTCTTTCACCACGGATAAGGCAAGGAGATCCAGAATCCACTCTGGCCAGAATAGGGATTGAACTCCATGCTGTTGGCACAAATCTGATCCACATTGACCATTCAGCCAACTGACCTCTCAGGAGAGCCAAGTTGCTGCGACAACATGCACTTTTACATGCATGTTGTATTCAGGAGCTATGCATGGTGATGGTAGAGGTTCCAATTTCTATCACATGTCTGATCAGGAATTTCTCCTGTTCTTACCATCTACAATGGCATATATAGGAAGGATTTATAAGTTGATAGTCAACCTGTTTGGCCACACTATGAACACCCCTTCCTTGGTTGTTAAATCCTAGGCTGGGATTTTCTGCTCTCGATCATGTTGGGCGGGTTTGCAACTGGAGTGGATGATCTCGGGAGAAGGCCTGTATCATTTTTCACACTGATGTAAATATATGATATGATTGTCTCCTCCATCTGTCTGTGATGGTGTGTGTTCCCTAATATTCAATGTCAGGAACATCATTTGAACATATTAGCATTTAATTAGTAGGCCTCTATGCCTGAATCATCATCCCCATCAGATAAACCATCCAGGCTGGCATGAAAGCAGGGTGGTGCAACTTGCGACTTGTCTCTCAAGGTATGCACCTGATGAGCAGACCTCCAAGGGAAGCTTAGGTGAGTGCACCACTCAAGGAAGAGAGAGTTATGCCTAGGCATTGACCCTGGCACTGCCCAAACACTGCCAAGGGGCAATGCTTATTGCAGTGCCAGGGTGCATTGTTGGGGGCAATGCTGGGGACACTGCTGGGGGCAGTGTTGGAGGGAAGTGGAAAGATTTCCAGGTGAATTCCTTTGTGCTGGGTCGGCCTTTAAAAAGGCCGTCCTGACCATTGAGGTACTAAGAAAGCCGTCATTGATATAGGCGGCTTCAATGCCGCTGTTCCCATTTGTTGTTGGCCTTGTCAATTTCTGGAAAAATTCAGCCCCTGGAGTGGGATTTGAAACCAACGCCTCTTACTCAGAGACAGGGACACCACTATTTGTATCACCATACCTTCTGAGGAACAACTAAAGAGCTCTTGGAACAACATGGAATAATTTTTTGGGTTTTGCATCAGATTAGCTAACAGTTTGGCTAAAACATCCATCAGCTTCAACAAATGACTTTATGCAGTTAGAACATAAGAAGATAAGAAATAGGAGCATAAGTAGGCCATCTAGTCCCTCGAGCCTACTCTGCCATTCAATAAGATCATGGCTGATCTGATAGTGGTTCAGTTCTACTTACCCACCTGCTCCCCATAACCCTTAATTCCCCTACTGATCAAAAATCTATCTATCTGTGACTTAAACACATTTAACGAGGTAGCCTCTATTGCTTCAATGGGCAGAGAATTCCAAAGATTCACTACCCTCTGAGAGAAGAAGTTCCTCCTCAACTCTGTTCTAAATTGATTCCCCCGTATTTTGAGGCTGTGCCCCCTAGTTCTTGTTTCCATTCTAAGTGGAAATAACCTCACTGCTTCTACCTTGTCTAGCCCCTTCATTATCTTATATGTCTCTATAAGATCTCCCCTCAACCTTCTGAACTCCAATGAGTTCAGGCCCAGTCTACTCAATCTCTCCTCATAAGCTAACCCCCTCACTTCTGGAATCAACCTGGTGAACCTTCTCTGCACCTCCTCCAAAGCTAATATATCCTTTCTTAAATAAGAGGACCAAAATTGTACACAGTACTCTAGGTGCAGCCTTTTATGACATGCTACTATGCAGAGGGACCTGGGGGTCCTTGTGCATGAATCACAAAAACTCAGTTTGCAGGTGCAGCAGGTGATCAAGAAGGCAAATGGATTGTACAATTTTAGCAAGACCTCCCTGCTTTTATACTCCAACCCTCTTGCGATAAAGGCCAACATTCCATTTGCCTTCTTGATCACCTGCTGCACCTGCAAACTGAGTTTTTGTGATTCATGCACAAGGACCCCCAGGTCCCTCTGCACAGTAGCATGTCATAATTTTTCACTGTTTAAATAATACTCCATTTTACTATCATTCCTTCCAAAGTGGATAATCTCACACTTACCAACCTTATACTCCATCTGCCAGATCCTTGCCCACTCACTTAGCCTATCCAAATCTTTCTGCAGACTTTCTGTGTCCTTCACGCAATTTGCTTTCCCACTCATCTTTGTGTCATCCGCAAACTTTGTTACTCTACACTTGGTCCCCTCCTCCAGATCGTCTATGTACATGGTAAACAATTGAGGCCCCAGTACTGATCCCTGCAGCACGCCACTAGTCACCCATTGCCAACTGGAAAAGCACCTATTTATTCTGACTCTCTGCTTTCTGTTAGATAGCCAATCCTCAATCCACGCTAACACTTTACCCCCAACTCCGTGTATCTTTATCTTATGCAGCAACCTTTTGTGAGGCACCTTATTGAATGCCTTCTGGAAATCTAAATATACCACATCCACCAGTTCCCCTCTGTCAACCGCACTCATTATATCTTCATAAAATTCCAGTAAATTCGTCAAACATGACTTTCCCTTCAGTTGAGCCATATCGGGGTACAACTGAATGTTACAAGATTTTGCATAAGTGTAGACATGGTTAAAATGTCTGCATATGTATCCTCTTCTAAAGACTTTGGAAAATTTGGGGAATAGGAATAGGGAAGAGGAGATTAAAAGTATCTGCCATAGCTGGCTAGTATGTTCTCTCATTTCTTGTGTGGAATTTTCCTACCATTGGAGGTGTGACTATGTAGTTCCTATGGATGATCCAGCTGCTCAGTAGAACACAATAGAAGTAGATACATGGTTGAAAGATAGATCTTGCATTTATATAGTACCTTTCACAGCCTCAGGACATTCCGAACATTTTGGTACAAAGAAGTACTTTTGAAGTACTTTTATAATGTAGGAAAATGTGACAGCCAATTTGTGCACATTTAGCTCTCACAAATAACAACAAAATAAACAGTTTTAGTGGTGTTGGTCAAAAGCTACATTTTGACCATAACACTCCTGCTATTCTTCAAATAGTGGCATGGGATCTTATTTGCCCACATTTGAAAGCAGATGGGACCTTCATTATCATCTTATTTGAAACACAGCACCTTATTTTGAGCAGAATTAAGGAATACAATCTCCCACTAGACCTTTAAAAACATAGAAAACATAGGAAGAACATAAGAACATAGGAGTAAGAGCAGGCCACCTCTGTGTTAAATAGCTTACCTCTTATTCTGAGACTGTGTCCCCAGGTTCTGGATTTACTAACCGCAGAAACATCCTATCTACATCTATCCTGTCACACCCTGTAAGAATTTTATACATTTTAATGAGATCCCCTCTCATTCTTCAAAACTCTAGACAATACAGGCCAAGTTTGCCTAATCTCTCCTCTTAAAACAATACTGCCATCACAAGGATTAGGTCAGTAAACTTCCATTGCACTCCCTCTAAGGCAAGAATATCCTTCCTTAGATAAGGAGACAAAACTGTGCACAATACTTGGTGCATTGAATTCATGGGGGGAATTCTCTGGCCTTCCAACTGCATATTTCTCAGTGGCACGAGATGGCATGCTGTTTGCTGGCAGCGGGATTTGCTGGTCCCACCACTGTCAATAAGATTTCCCATTGATCTCACCCCATGCCACCGGAAAACCCATGGGATGTGATGCACTGCTAGCAGGACCAGAGAATCCTGGACGGAGAATTCCCCCAATAATTTATGTTGTTGTTAACTAAGAAGATAAAGGTGGGTGCCTTTTGTGTAAAGTTCACTGCCATTTGTGTTAGTAAATTAATGTTGTTTCATTTGTTGTCACTATTTTGCGAGAGTACTTTTACAGTCATAGAGTCATAGAGGTTTACAGCATGGAAACAGGCCTTTTGGTCCAACTAGTCCGTGCCGCGTCTTTGTTTTTAACCACTAAGCTAGTCCCAATTGCCCACATTTGGCCCATATCTCTTTATAGCTATTTTATCCACATAACTATCTAAACGCTTTTTAAAAGACAAAATTGTACCCGCCTCTACTATTACCTGTGCACTTTGGGTTGCCTCTACAACCTCTGGCAACTTGTTCCAGATACTCACTACCCTCTACATGAAAAAATTGCCCCTCTGGGCCCTTTTGTATCTCTCAATCTTTTGCACAATTATATATTTTGTGGTTTTGCCTGCTTGTGAAATCGGTTATGAAGCAGCTCAACTAAATCCACACCCAGAGTTGCTCCACTTATATATACAGGTGTAATATAAACTTTTACACTTTAAACCTTTATACCTTAGCCAGTCTGAGGCTGGCTGATGCAGTAAACCACAACTGGCTGAGTGGTAGCTGGTATTCAATTGAAAATATTTATTCACTGCAACAGGAGGTTTTTGCCTCGATAATATTTTTAAACATGTACCTTCCATTGTTTGACCATGTCCAGCACGGCATAAATTCAGTGTAGTTTTTAAGGTAGTTAAGTCATGCATGTACAAATGGAAACTTTCCATTAATCCACATTTTAAACAGTTACTAAAAAAGTGATAACATCTTTAGCTCAGCAAGGTCAGGAGTTAGCTATAACCTATATTATGGTTTCAAGTTACCAAATATCAAAAGGAAGGTGTTGAATAAACAAGAATAACTTTCATTTACATAGTACTGTTAAAGTTGAAAACATCCAAAGGCATTATATAACAGAAATCAACAGGAAAACAGACCCTGGGCGATGGGGGCAGGATTAAGAGGAATGATTCAAAGCTTGGTTGGTGAAATGGATTTAGAGAAGTTATTTCAGGATGGAAAGAACAGTAGAACATAGAACATAGAACATAGAACATTACAGCGCAGAACAGGCCCTTCGGCCCACGATGTTGCGCCGACCAGTTACAAAAACAATGACCCACTAGCCTATACCAATCCCTTTTCGTCCATAAACCTATCCAGAGATCTCTTAAACGCCCCCAAACTAGACGCATTTACAACTGCAGCAGGCAGGGCATTCCAATCCCTCACCACCCGCTGGGTAAAGAACCTACCCCTGACATCCGTCCTGTAGCTACCCCCCCTTAATTTAAAGCCATGCCCCCTCGTGCTAGCTTTCTCCATCCGAGGAAAAAGGCTATCACTATCCACCCTATCTAAACCTCTAATCATCTTATATGTTTCAATAAGATCCCCTCTTAGCCGCCTTCTTTCCAACGAAAACAACCCTAGATCCCTCAGTCTCTCCTCATAGGACCTCCCCACCATACCAGGCAACATCCTAGTAAACCTCCTCTGCACCCTCTCCAACGCCTCCACATCCTTCTTGTAATGCGGGGACCAGAACTGCACACAGTACTCCAAGTGCGGCCGCACTAGAGTAGTGTACAGTTGCAACATTACACTGCGACTCCTAAATTCAATCCCCCTACCAATAAACGCCAAGACACCGTACGCCTTCTTGACAACCTTATCTACTTGATTCCCAACTTTCAGGGATCTATGTACACACACACCTAGATCCCTCTGTTCATCCACACTATTCAAAGTCCTCCCGTTAGCCCTATACTCGACACATCTGTTGCTCCTACCAAAGTGAATTACCTCACACTTCTCCGCATTAAATTCCATCCGCCACCTCTCGGCCCAGCTCTGCAACCTATCTAAGTCTCCCTGCAGACTATGACACCCTTCCTCACAATCTACCACACCTCCAACTTTGGTGTCATCAGCAAATTTACTAATCCACCCAACTATACCCTCATCCAGATCATTAATAAAAATTACAAACAACAGTGGCCCCAAAACAGATCCCTGAGGCACACCACTCGTAACTGCACTCCATGATGAATATTTACCATCCACCACCACCCTCTGTCTCCTATCTGATAGCCAATTCCTGATCCAACTTCCTAGATTACCCACAATCCCATACATCTGCATTTTCTGCAGAAGCCTACCATGGTGAACCTTATCGAACGCCTTACTAAAATCCATGTATACCACGTCAACTGCCTTACCCCCATCCACCTCTTTGGTCACCTTCTCAAAAAACTCAATAAGGTTAGTAAGGCACGACCTACCTGCTACAAAACCATGCTGACTATTTCTAATCAATTCATTACACTCCAAATAACTATAAATCCTATCCCTAATAATTTTTTCTAAAACCTTGCCCACAACAGAAGTAAGACTCACCGGTCTATAATTCCCGGCAAAGTCTCTGTTCCCCTTCTTAAACAATGGGACAACATTCGCTATCCTCCAATCCTCTGGGACTACACCAGAGACCAATGACGACCTGAAGATCTGAGCCAGAGGCTCTGCAATCACCTCTCTAGCCTCCCAGAGAATCCTAGGGTAGATCCCATCCGGACCAGGGGACTTATCTATTTTCAGCCCCTCAAGAATTTCCAGCACATCCTCTTTATCAACCGTAATACTGTCTATTTTACACCCCTGCAACCCAATGTCCTCCTCAGCTATATTCATGTCCCCCTGCGTGAACACCGAAGAGAAATATTGGTTCAATACTTCTCCAATCTCCTCCGGTTCCACACACAACTTCCCCCTGCTGTCTGTAACTGGCCCTAATCTTGCCCTGACCAACCTTCTGTTCTTGACATACTTATAGAACGCCTTAGGATTCTCCTTAATCCTATCAGCCAAAGTCTTCTCATGTCCTCTTTTAGCCCTTCTCAACTCACTCTTCAACTCCCTCCTAGCCAATCTAAAGCTTTCTAGTGCACTATCTGAGCCCTCCAATCTCATCCGAACATAAGCCTCCTTTTTCTTTTTAACCATCGACTCAACTCTTTTAGTGCACCACGGTTCCCTAGATCTACCAAATCCACCATGCCTGACAGGGACATACCTATCAAGGACTCGCAGTAGCTGCTCCTTGAAAAAACTCCACATTTCAGACGTTCCCAGTCCCTGTAATCCCCTAATCCAATCCATGCTTCCTAATTCACTCCTGATAGCCTCATAATCGCCCTTACCCCAGCTAAAATTGCTGACCCGAGGTTCATGCCTATCTCTTCCCATCACTAAGGTGAACGTAACCGAATTGTGGTCACTATCACCAAAATGCACACCAACTTCCAAGTCTAGCACCTGGTCTGGCTCATTTCCCAGCACCAAATCCAATATAGCCTCACCTCTAGTTGGCCTGTCTACATACTGAGACAAAAAACCATCCTGCACGCTTTGTACAAACACTGACCCCTCTAGCGAGCTAGAACTATAGCAACTCCAATCAATATTCGTAAAGTTAAAGTCCCCCATAACAATTACCCTATTACTTTCACTCCTAACCAGGATTGTCTCCGCAATCCTTTCCTCAACCTCTCTAGAGCAAAAAACTTTAGGGAGGGATTTCCAGAAAGTATAGCCAAGGCAACTGTGGACATTTCATTTATGGCAGAACAAAGAAATGGTGATTTGCAAAAGACTGGAATCATCAAGCCTAAGGGGCATATTGAAGTGGTTGCAAAATTAGGATGGGATGAATGTATATATGGAGAGCTCTGAAGGCAAGAAATATTTTGAATATGTGTTGAGAGACAAGGTATTAATGTATACCAGCAAGGAAGAGACATACTGCAAAGTGGGTGATAATGTAGCTGAGTTTTGGTGTGTGACTTAGATTCTCTGAAAAAAACCCCGGAGGGTCATTCACCCAAAAAAAAACCTAAGTGTTGATTTTGCATAAAAACTGGAGTAATTCATGCTGATTTTTTCAGCAGGTGTTTTCAAAATGAATCTCCCACACTCTTGTGCACTGCAGAGTTCACCAGCATGAATCAATGCAAAAATCAGTAGGCGGGCCCTATTCCTGCTGGACAGTCCGGCAGCATAGTGCTGAGTGGGCCACTGCGCATGCACCGATTTGTCAGAGCCAATATCCACGCATGTGCAGTGGTCCTTGTCTGCTGGCCTCACGGTTGCTGACCAGCTCGATCAATAGCCAGCCTCATGAACCCCACATTGTTGGTCATGCAACCTCCCCATCACCCAATCACTGGCTGTCCAAATAACCTTGATGCCCACCCCACTCACCCTCGCAGCCCTGATCCCCCAATCTCCCCAGCCCTCCCCCCACCAATAGCACTGACACCCCTCCCAGTCTTGACTCCCTGCCCCCTGCAGCCCTGACCCTACCCCCCACAGCAGGCTGCCCCCACTCCACCCCGATGGCTTGCCCCAATTACTGGTTTTCCTCCCTCTGTCACTGAGCCCAAAGTGCAGAATGGCAGCAAAATCCCCCATCCCCACAGATCACCCTCCCAGAAACCCTGTCCCCATTAGGCTCTGCCCCATTAGGCTCTGCCCCTTGGCACTGCCCCATGCCAGGTGGACTGTGCCCAGGTGTCCCCTGGGCATTGGCACTTGGGCCCTTGGGCAATGCCGGGGGTCCAGTCTGGCACTGCCAAGATGGCAATGCCCAGGAGGCACCACCCCAGTGTCTGATCCTTTGGGGCCTGGATTTCCTCCCTTCACTCCAGTGGGGTCGGGCTGCAAGTTCCCCGCAGATGGAGAGCTATACTAAACCCCACTGGACTAAAATACACCTATCTAAGGGGAAGGAGGGGGTGCTAATGGACCTGGAGACTTCAGTCCCAGGCCTGCTAATTAAATTCAAATATATTTAAATGATCATCTACATACATTATGCAGCTCCGCGCCGATTTCTGGTGAGGAGCTGATGGCGCTGGAAATCGGCGCTGGAAAATGTGCAGAGGCCGTGGCACCCAGCAGGGAGCTTGTGAAACATCTGCATTAGAGTCTCCTGGCCCACTGCGAGACTAAAGCAGCACAGTGGATGGGAGAATCGCCCCCACCCCACCACCACGCTCCGCCCCCCCCCCCCCCCCACAAATGATGAACCATTAAAATGATTTGTAGTTGAAAAGTGTTCAGATATCATAAGAGGCTTACATCAGCCTTTTGTTTCTAGCAAAGTATACATTTGGGTTTTTTTTGTAGTATTATACTGTGTTATATATGTAAAGCATTTGCATCTCTTCTGGTTTAGTGTCACGTGATCTGTAGTGACATAAGCAGAGAGATTTCTGGACTTTTGTGGCTCTTCCATCTTAGACCTGGAACTAGCAATACATCCTTAATAAACCTGCATCATGTTTTACAACAACCCACTAGTGTGCTACCTCATTACTTTTCTCTTTGTGGTAGTATATCAGCTGGGATTCTGCCAATTGTAGTGTCAAGTTCCTCATAGAACTAGTATTTCTCTTCTGTACTAACAGAGTTAGAACATAGATACTCATAAGGTTATCTGGCCCTACTTGAGTTAAGAGATGGACAGAAAGAGCACCTTCTGAATCAATTTTGGGGATTCCATCATTGAGGATAATGCATTCCCACACAAAGTGAAAAACAAATGGAACATGCATCAAAGGTATCATGCACAATTAGTGCACTCAACATAAGGGAAGTGAAGAGCTGAAAAATGGTGACTGGTTTGAGACTAACATCATTGGGATGGAAGCTGCCATTGAAGCCAAGAGGTCTGCTCTCATTAATTACAAGAGAGATCCAAGTGAAAAGGCTCTGAATGCATTATGTACTGCTCAAAACAAAGTTCAATATTCTGCTAGACAGTGCACTAGTGACTATTGGTTGAAATTTTGCAAGAATGTCTAAAAGTCCTTCAATATAGGGAATGCTAGCTGCATGCATGAAGGAATCACATAGGCAACAGATCTGTCAACAGAGAAAATGCCTCCATTGAAAACAAATGCAGGGGAGATCATCACCAACTGCAACAAGGAGTGGAGAGATGAGTTGGGCACTACCTTGAGTTGTACACAAAGGAAAACATCATTATCAAGGAAGCTCTGGACATGATAGAAACCTTGCAGAACTGGATACTGAACACATAGTGGAGCGACATAACAAAACTAATTGTTGTGTAATGGGACAGTAGGTCAATAAAGGTAAAGTAACGATAGTCCAAGATGACCACAGGCTGTTTTCTGTTTTCAGCAGGGGTGGGGGGCTGACTGGTGATGATTTAACCTGAGGGTCACCACACTTCAAGCAAAGGGCAAGGTTGAGAAGGCAGGACTTCATGAATAACCTCCACTGGTACAGGAATTGAACCTGCGGTGTTGGCATTGCTCTGCATCACAAACCAGCTATCCAGACAACTGAGCTAATCAACCCCCTCTACTAATGTCTGCAGTGGCAGGCATTAAGAAGAGTAATATCATAATGCTCAGCAAAGATACAATCCAGTGAAAAAGAAAGATTCTAGGAGAAGGATACATCATCCATGGCTAACTAAGGAAGTTAAAGATAGTATTAATTTGAAAGAAAAGGTACGCAATTCTGGAAAGATGAGTGGTAGATCAGAAGATTGGACAGATTTTATAAACCAGAAAAGAATGTCTAGAAAGGTAATAAGGAGGGAGAAATTAGAGTATGAGATGAGATAAAGATGGTTCAAAATGTAGAAACAGATAGTAAAAGTTTTTGGAAGTATTTGAAAAGAAATAGAATAACTAAGTGGGTCCTCTAGAGAGTGAATCTGGGGAATTAATAATGGGAAACAAGGAAGTATTGAACAGATATTTGGGTGGGATTTTCCGACCACGCTCACCATGAAACTGGAAAATCCCACCCAAGGTCAAGGGACCTTTCCGTGGTCAGTCCCTCGCCCGCTACAATTCCCGTTGCAGGTGGAACGGGAAAATTCAGCCCTTTGTGTCTGTCTTCACTGTAGAAGACACACATAATATACAAGAAATACCTGTAAACCAAGAGGTGACAGGAATTTAGGAACCTAAAATAATTATAATCACCAAGGGAAAGAACTATTAGAACTAAAGACTGATAAGCCTCCAGAACCTGATGGACTTCATCCTAAATTCTTAAGAGAAGTGGATGTTGAGATAGTAGATGCATTGGTTAACTTCTCAAAATTTCCTAGAACCTGGAATGGTCCTGTCAGATTGGAAAATAGCAAATGTAATTCCTCTATTCAAGAAAGAAAAGAGACAGAAAACAGGAAGTTACAGGCCAGTTGGCCTAACATCTATCACAGGGAAAATATGAGGATATATTATTAAAGAGATTATAACAGGGCACTTAGAAACAACATGGTTTTGTGAAAGGAAAATCATCCTTGACTAATTTATTATAGTTCTTTGAACAATTAGCAAGTAATGTGGATAATGGGAGCCTGTAGAAGTGGTGCACTTCGATTTCCAGGTGATAGATGAGGTGCCACATCAGCGATTGCTACACAAAACAAGAGCTCATGGTGCAGGAAGATAACATAGTACCATGGATACATGAATGGTTAGCTCATAGGAAGCAGAGAGTTGAGAAAAATTAGTCAAGCTGAAACCAATGGAGTGCCACAGGGATCAATCTGGGGCTTCACCTATTTATAATCTACATAACTGACTTGGATGACAGGACCAAATGTATGATTGCTAAATTTGTTGACGATACAAAGATAGGAAGGAAAGTAAGTTATGAGGAAGATATAAAGAAGATACAAAGGGATTCAGATAGATTGAGTGGGCGACTATTTGGCAGATGCAGTATAATGAGGGAATATGTGAACTTGGCAGGAAAAATTTTAAAAAAGAATATTATTTAAATGGAAAAAGATTGTAGAACTCTGTTGGACAGAGGTCTAGATGTCCTGAATGATATCAATCTCAAAAAGGTGGCATGCAGATACAGCAAGTGATTAGGAGCACAAATGGAACATTGTTCTTCATTGCAAGAGAAATGCAATATAACCTATGTTGCTGTTCTTTCACTGTTACTGGGTCAAAATCCTGTAAGTCCCTTCCTAATCACACGTGTATCATATTGACTGCAGTAGGTCATGAAGGTGGGTCTCCATCACCTTCTCAAGGGCAATTAACGATAGGCAATAAATTTTGGCTTAGTCTGCAAAACCCCATCCCCTGAATGAACTAATAAAAAAAAGGAAGCTTTGCTACAGTTATTGAGATCACATCTGCAGTTTTGGTCTCCTTAAAACTGAATTAGAAGCAGTTCAGGAAGCATTTATTCGACTGATTCTGAGGATGAAGGGATTATCTTATGAGGAAAGATTTGACTGGTTGCATCTGTATCCATTAAAGAATGAGAGGTGATCTCATTGAAACATATTATCCTGAAGGGACGTGGCAGAGCTCAGGATGCTTTCCTTCTCATGAAAGAGACCAGAACTAGGGGACACTAGGAGTATCCCATTTAAGATGGAGATGAGAAGGTTGTTTTTCTCATAGAAGGAATTCTCTTCTCCTGCGAGCAGTGAAGGCTGTGTCATTGAATATTTTTAAGGCTAGGTTAGGTAGATTCTTGACTGACAAAGGTTACAAAGAGTATAGGGGATAGACAGGAAAGTAGAGTTAAGGCCATAATCAGGTCAGTCATGATGTTATCAAATAGCAGAGCAGACTCAAAGGGCGAATAGCTGACTCCAGCTCCCAATTTGTACGGTCCTATGTGTGCATGACTTACTTGCCATATACTGCCTGAACTCAGCAAGCATAGTGGGATGATAGTAATTGCTCTCTCTCTATATATATATTGTTTTTGTGTTCAAGGGGAATGTTTTAAAATTCAGCTTTTTTCTACAAACAGTCTTTATGTTTGGAGGGAATGAAGGTCAGATGCTGGATAGCAGGATTATTTCATTTTAACCATGTAGTGTTTGCTTAGGTGAGAACACATGGATTTTTGTTTATAGATACAGGTTTCTTCTGGGTCTTTTAATTAGATTGACCAGGCCATGTGATAATATGGTTAATGGGAGGAGTTAGATTTGTAGCAGAGAAACAGCTTTCAATTCTGGTTAAGGTTTGTTTAAAGACAGAAGTCTACAAGCTGCTCTGAAAATCTCTCTCTCAGGACTTTAAAATGGTCTTCACCCCCTATAGCAAGTATGATTATGGTTGCTAACAGTACTTAACTGATAGGTTGAGGGAGCTAGGGCTTTTCTCCCCGGAGAGACAAAGGATGAGAGGCAACCTGATAGAGGTTTATAAGAGGTTTATAAGATGTTGAGAGGTACAGATAGGGTGGATTCTCGGAGTGTATTTCCCAGGGCTGAAATGGTCACTACGAGAGCACACAGGTTTAAGGTGCTGGGGAGTAGGTACAGAGGAGATGTCAGGGGTAAGTTTTTCACTTAGAGGGTGGTGAGTGAGTGGAATCGGCTGCCGTTGGTGGTGGTGAAGGCGAACTCATTGGGGTCTTTTAAGAGACTTCTGGATGAGTACATGGGATTTAATGGGATTGAGGGTTATAGATAGGCCTGGTAGGTAGGGATATGATCAGCGCAACTTGTGGGCCAAAGGGCCTGTTTATGCTGTAGTGTTCTATGTTAATGTGGAATTTCAAGTCTGGAAGAGAATGTTACCTCTTTGGAACTGAAACAGTATTAAGATAGAAATTAAAGTTGTTTCCTTTTATTTTTTAACTTTTGTTCAACTGTTAAGAGTTAAGCTGCTTCATTTTGTTTGCGTTATACTTAAACAATGTTATTGAATAAAATTTGTTTTGCTGTAAAAGATCCCTAATTTCTCAGTGGAATTACTCCTGGAATGAAGCATCCTATCCTCACATTTATGCCAAAATATAAAAAATAGTTGGCATCTAGTCTAACTTCCTAATATCATTTGGGATTCTGGCCCAGGACACTAACAATGTGAACCTGGTACTTTTGCAGCATCTGCACAATTCTCCCTGTGTCTGTTGGATGGGGCTCCAGGATATGCATGAATCAAAGAATATGACCCTGTATAAGAATAAGCATAACCACAATGATAGCAATAACTGTCAAGGCATCTACCTGCTGAGAATCATGGAACAAGTATTTACCAGTGTTGCCCTTGTCTGATTGCTGAACACATCTATCCAGAATACCAGTGTAGTTTCAGAATTGGAGAATCTAAAATTAACAAGATGTTTTCAGTCCAGCAGTTGTAAGAGAGAGGCTGTGAACAAAGTAGACCACTATATATTGTCTGTATTTAACATAGAAGTGTACAGTAGTTAATTTTATGGTATTAAACCAGCAAAATGATCCCCCCAACACCCACCAACCATAACCTCCCCACCACCCCCTTGCCCTGCCACAAATCCCACCATCTTCCCATCCCCCCATCCCCACCCCACACAGCATCCAATTGGTTCTAAAATGATTAGAGGGATTTTACTTATTATTCTTCAAGCAGATATTCAACCAACAGCACTCTCATGACAGTAGCGGCAAATAGGAACTGCTGCTGCTGACCTTTCAGAAGTTTCAAGGTTTTCTGATGAACTTGAAAAAAAATTGCAACCATGAGGCTGCCCAAAAGTCAGAAGCAGTAATGTATAAACTGAGCGAAACTGACCCAAAAGAGCAGCTTTAAAAAAAATTGGAACTGTCAGGCTGATAGTTCTGATTTTCTTTGAAAGCTGATCTTTCGGGTGTACAGCTCTGGCTGCCCTCTGGACAATGGGAAACATTTTTCAACACCCATCCTGGACACTCCTAGCCCCAAGGCTGTAGTGATTTGCATCATTTCCACCCCTCTCTATTGGGGATGGGCCTGGGTTAAGGAGTGAGTCTTATTTGTCCACCTGAGAGGGCGATAAGGTCTCAGTTTAACACCTGACCTTGAAAGATGACAGCTATAACAGTGCAGCACTCCCTCAATACTACAATGGAAGCACCAGTATAGGTTACATGTTCAAATTTCTGCAATGAGACTTAAACCTGCAATTTTCTACCTTAAAAACATGTTTGCTCCTTACTGAGCCACAGCTGATACCAAGCCAGTGGCCCCCATTAAGAGAACATAAGAACATAAGAACATAAGAAATAGGAGCAGGAGTAGGCCATCTGGCCCTTCGAGCCTGCCCCGCCATTCAATAAGATCATGGCTGATCTGTCGTGGCTCAGTTCCACTTTCCGGCCCTCTCCCCATAACCCTTAATCCCCTCTCTTATCAAAAACCCATCAACCCGCTTCTTGAAAATATTTAGCGAGGCAGCCTCCACCACTTCAATGGGTAGAGAATTCCAGAGATTCACCACCCTTTGAGTGAAGAAGTTCCTCCTCAACTCCGTTCTAAAACGCCCCCCCTTTATCTCGAGGCTGTGCCCCCTAGTCCTACTGTCTTTTTTCAGTGCGAAGAGTCTCTCCACCTCTATCCTATCCATCCCATTCATCATCTTATACGTCTCAATGAGATCTCCCCTCATTCTTCTAAACTCCAACGAGTACAAGCCTAGTTTATTCAGCCTCTCCTCATAGTTCAACCCCCTCAACTCCGGTATCAGCCTAGTAAACCTCCTCTGCACTCCCTCCAAGGCCAAAATATCTTTGCGCAGGTGCGGCGCCCAAAACTGCACACAGTACTCCAGCTGTGGCCTCACCAATGCCCTATACAGCTGCAGCAAGACCTCCCTACTTTTATATTCAATCCCCTTCGCTATGAAGGCCAGCATCCCATTCGCCTTCCTGACCACCTGCTGCACCTGCAAGCTGGGTTTTTGCGACTCATGCACAAGGACCCCGAGGTCCCTCTGCACCGTCGCCTGCTGCAGTTTTTCGCCACGTAAGTAATAGTCCTTCCTACCATTCTTCCTACCAAAGTGGACCACCTCACACTTGCCAACATTAAATTCCATTTGCCATTTCCTGGCCCATTCGCCCAGCCTATCTAGATCCTTCTGCAGACTCTCCACATCCTCCGCACAATTTGCCGTTCCCCCAATCTTGGTGTCATCCGCAAATTTCGACACCCTACACTCGGTTCCCTCCTCCAGATCATCTATATAAATGGTAAAAAGCTGAGGCCCCAGCACCGACCCCTGGGGCACTCCACTAGTCACCATCCGCCAATCCGAATAGCACCCGTTGACCCCCACTCTCTGCCTCAAGAACTAGTAGAGGTACACCAAACAACTAGAGAATTTGATAGACGCTTAAGGAGAAATTATTGTCCTTAGCAAGCGGATTATTAATCAGAGATCACAGATTCATATCAATTAAAAAAAGAAGGGGGGGGGGGAATGAAGAGAAATGTCTTCATACAGAAGGCTGTTAAGATCTTGAATACACATCTGACCTGGTGATGGAATTAAGAACATAAGAACATAAGAAATAGGAGCAGGAGTAGGCCATCTGGCCCTTCGAGCCTGCCCCGCCATTCAATAAGATCATGGCTGATCTGTCGTGGCTGATCTGTCGTGGCTCAGTTCCACTTTCCGGCCCTCTCCCCATAACCCTTAATCCCCTCTCTTATCAAAAACCCATCAACCCGCTTCTTAAAAATATTTAGCGAGGCAGCCTCCACCACTTCAACGGGCAGAGAATTCCAGAGATTCACCACCCTTTGAGTGAAGAAGTTCCTCCTCAACTCCGTTCTGAACCGCCCCCCCTTTATCTTGAGGCTGTGCCCCCTAGTCCTACTGTCTTTTTTGAGCGGGAAGAGTCTTTCCACCTCTATCCTATCCATCCCATTCATCATCTTATACGTCTCAATGAGATCTCCCCTCATTCTTCTAAACTCTAACGAGTACAAGCCTAGTTTATTCAGCCTCTCCTCATAGCTCAACCCCCTCAACTCCGGTATCAGCCTAGTAAACCTCCTCTGCACTCCCTCCAAGGCCAAAATATCAGATTCCATAGAATCTTTCAACGGGCAATTAACATTGATATAAGAAGAAAAGCTGGAGCATGTAACTAAATGGGACAACTCTTTCAAATAGCTGGCATAGACTGTGCTATAATATTCTATGATTCTGTTTGCCTTCTTTATGGTCCTGCGCTGGGCTTTTCAAATGGACCCTTAAATTCCTTTGTTACATTACAAATCATAATTCGCAAACTGGAAACATATTAATTTTGTCTTTCTCAGATTCAAAGTGAATGGCCAGCAAAATAGCACCCTCTTGTTGATACTTATGCATGTATGTATATATATAAATCAAAATTGGAATACATCAGTTTAGTTGGGAACTAGAATTCCACATGTACACACCAGCTTTTTTGTCCTATAAGAACATTACAATCCAGTTAGGATTATGGATTTCCCCAGATATACAATTGTAGGTTGGAAAAGGTTCCAGCAAAGTAGCAGAAGAGTTTCTTTTGGTGAGAAATAGGCTTAAAAAAACCAATTCTCAGAGAAATGGCTGTTTGTACACGTGTATGGATTGACCTTTGAAGATGGTTGTGTAATTATTAGGTGACTAATAGAGTACAAACATACATTATTTCAGTGTGTGGGTGGAATGGCTAGAGATGTTTTTCATTGTTAATGATATCCTAAAAGATTCTGGTAATCCAGCTAATAATTAGTGGGGAAAAGGAAAAGAGAACTATTATTTGACCATATCAGGCCCAGAGGTATATGAAACACTCCAGGAGTTGCTTGTTCTGCTATGCCTAAAGACATGCTGCTGTTAGACATTTTGTGTAAGTTTGAGCAGCACTGCATCCCAAGCCATTGGAAATTGTAAAAAGCTATCAGTTTGGAATACAGATTCAGTTGCTCGCTGAGAACACTGGAGAGTTCATCACAACCTTGCAAAAGTTGTTCTTTCATTGTAATTTTGGAAAATTTCAAATGTTTAAAAATAAGTACATTTAAAAACAAGTCAATGTAGTAAATAGTTGACATTGGCAAAGTTAACTTTCAACATAGCTCTCCAAGCAGCATTTTCCATTGACATGGCGGAATGTAACTCAACAGAAGTTAGAGCTAACAATTGCCTGTCATCTGCTGAAGTAAATGAATTGCAGCCGAGTAAACTAAAAGCCCAAACAAGGGCAGTTAGCAGTACTATTCTATAAAGTACTACAGAGTCCTGTTACTGAAGCTCAGGCCAGCATTGGAGACAGAATTGTCCCTTTCTGAAGGCCAAGTACTACATCTGCAAGAAGGGTCATTTTGCCAAGGCATGCCAGAAAATTATTACTTAGCTTAATTGCTTACTTAGAACCCCCCATTGTAAACATTCTGTAATCTCGCACCTCTCAACAGATGTCTGATGAAGTGAAAAATTCAACTGAAGGTCAAGGTCAAAATAATTTTTTTCTAGAGGAAACTTCTTTTAAGACTCGGGCCAGGATGGGTTAAGGTCCTTCCAAACTTTGAAAAGGAAGCTAGGGGTTAAGTTGGCTTTGTAAATAAGTGAACATATAAGTTGAATGGAATTCAAATACAGTCTAACTTTTGCACTAAGGGAAGAAGTGCAATGGCACAGTCTTCTAGCCCTGTGTAAATATGTATATAAATCAAAACCAGAATAAACCATTTCAGTTAGGCTAGAACCCCATGTGAATGTATTAATGTTTTTGTTCTTCCAAACATATGACACCCATGCACTTCATCTACCATCCAGCAGGTCGTTCTGTGTCTTTCAGTTGTCATTACAATTTGCCATATCTACAATAAAATGGTTTTCAGCGACTTTTGATAGTTTCACCCTCAGAGCTCGCTTCCTATTCAAAACGGCCTTTAGTTCAGCGAAATGTAAAAGAATGTAACTTTTCCAGTCACCTTGACACAGCGGCTTGGGCCAATTTTTTTTAAATTAAAGGGCTGTTTTTCAGTCGCACTATGTTTTTGCAGGCTGCACTCAGGTAGGTGAAGGTTTGAAATTATTGACATTCCACATTCCACTCGCTCAGCAACACGCCACGGCTAGTCCTTGCGCCTGCGTAGTTGGTGCTGGGGAATTCCCTCCACTCAGGCAGCGCTGAGGACAGCCCCGGGCTCGGGGGGGGGTCCTGTCGGCTCCGTTACCATGGTGAGAGCCTCAACGGATGGGCCGGTCGGCCGAAAAATGGCGGCTATCACTTCGCCCCTGGAGTCGGTGCACGACAACGATCAGGACCTGGTCCTACTGCTGTCTTACTCGTCAGGAGCCAACCGTCAAACAGGGTAAAGGCAGACAAAGTTTCTTTCGGTTTGTCAGAAGCTGGGGTTTGCAGGAGAGTTGGGGGTGGCACAGTGGTTAGCACTGCTGCCTCACAGCGCAGAGATCCGGGTTCGATTCCCGGCTTGGGTTAGTGGCTGTGCGCAGTCTGCACATTCTCCACGTTTCTGCATGGGCTTGCTGCAACAGTCTGAAAAATGTGCTGCTTAGGTGCATTGGCTATGCTAAATTCTCCCTCAGTATGCCTGACCAGATGCTGATGTGTGGTGGCTGGGGATTTTCACAGTAACTTCATTGCGATGTTAATGTAAGCCTTACTTGTGACATTAATGAATAAACTTTTACTAATCGCTTAGTGCAGCATGTGTGTAAACTGCTGTCAGATTACAACCTGCTGCCAGCCACATCAGACAAAACAATACATTCCTATTCCTGCCAGAGCGTAAATATTTGAAGAATCGACCCCCCCCCCCCCCATTCCTTTTCACCAATTGTCTGGAATTCCCCCTCCCCTGCAACACTGCTTGACTCCTTGCTGCGATGATGTTGAATGGACATTCCTCCAGCACTTTACAATTCAAGTGTAATTGAATTATGTACAGTTACAGAGATTGGACTTGGGTGGGATTGTTGTCGGTGCTGCCTTGATGGGTCGAATGGCCTCCTTCTGCACTATAGGTATTCTATAAGTGGTCCTTGGTCATTTATAAGCCCTCACAGCACTGCATCTGTCCTCCTGCCAACACGTGCCTCTCCAACGTGCTTCATCAATTGCAACCTAGGATTGCATTTTCCTGTTGGAGCCGGCTGATTTTGTGAACCTGGGCATGTACATAGTGGGACATTGGGTGCAGCTGGTCAGTTAATAAGCTGCTTTGAGCTGGGAGTTCATCCAAGTTGGGAGGCTGGGTGGCCAAAGGGCCTCTAGGCCCTCCTTCATTCACAGCCAGGAGACCCATTGTGAATGAAGGAGGGCACCTTCGGGCTGATGGGACCAGCATGCCCTGTATTATCCATTGGATCCTTCTGTGGGTGAAAAGCAAACAATGTCAAAAGCATTTTCCTAAGGATGAATTGAAGTTTGCCAATGGTGTTCTTTGAAGACCTGATAAGCTGCAGGAAAGGATGTCCCAAGGCATGGTACATTAGGAGACCATACAGACGCTACGACAACAGATGAATGAACACTGCTTGGCAATCATCAGGCAAGGGTGTTCTCTTCCTGTTGGAGAACACTTCAGCGGTCACGGGCATTTGGCCTCTGATCTTCGGGTAAGCGTTCTCCAAGGCAGCCTTTGTGACACACGATAGCGCAAACTCACTGCGCAGAGACTGATAGCCAAGCTCTGCACACATGAGGACAGCCTCAACTGGGATCTTGGGTTCATGTCACATATCTGTAACCGCCATGACTTGGCTGGGCTTGCAAAATCTCACTAACTGTCCTGGCTGGAGACAATACACATCTCTTTAACTTGTGCTTAACCCTCTCTCCATTGTTTGTACCTTTAAGACTTGGTTAGCCATAAAGACTCACATTCCAACCATTATATTGTAAATTGAGTTTGTGTCTTTATGTGCCCTGTTTGTGCACTGAAATCCCACTCACCTGACAAAGGGGCAGCGAGTGATCTGAAAGCTAGTTGCACTTGCTACCAAATAAACCTGTTGGACTTTAACCTGGTGTTGTTAGACTTCTGACTACGTTCTTTGAAGAGGCATGATGTGGAGACACTGGGAGACCAGTCTTTATCTTTCTATGCGCTGGTCTTTGAAGACACCAGTGCATATAAATTTTAAGGCATCCTTACCTCTGAGTTGCAGACAATCAGTACAGTGCTGACAAAATTCCGTAACTTTCTAAAAATCCCTCTATAACTAACCATAATTGGCTTCCTGCTGTGGATGAGTGGGTAGTTACTCTCGTAATCGTGAGGGGAAGTTGCAAGCATTCAACGCAGCTTGGGAAAAGGCAGTTAAGGACAGGAAAAGATCAGGGAACCAGGCCAACGCATTCTCCGCTCAAGTTTCCCTGCCCCTTCCAAGCTTGCGACCAGCGCCTGGGAATGTATCCTCCCGCCTCAGAAACCGTAACTGACCTTTGACTCCTCATCCTATTAATGCGCTATTTTATGTCAGCTAACTGGGAATTAAACTTCGTTCATTGTATTCTTTAGATCAAACTGACCAAGCCTTCAGGGCTACTTCAAATGTATCTCTCCACATTTGTCCTTTTCACTTTTGATTTCCTAACCCACTCTTCCCTTCGCTACAATTTTCTCTCTCATTTGACCAATGCATGTTGGTTACTTTTGTTACTCAAGTACTCTACACTATCAAGGGCAGAAGTCTGAGTAGTGTTGAGGAGCAGAAGGATCTTGGGGTCCGGGTCCACAGGACTCTTAAATCGGCCTCGCAGGTGGAGGAGGTGGTCAAGAAGGCGTACGGTGTACTGGCCTTCATTAATCGAGGGATTGAGTTTAGGAGTCGGGAGGTAATGCTGGAACTTTATAAGACCCTTGTCAGGCCTCATTTGGAGTATTGTGCGCAGTTCTGGTCGCCTCACTATAGGAAAGATGTAGAAGCTATTGAAAGGGTGCAGAGGAGATTTACAAGGATGTTGCCTGGACTGGGAGGCATGCCTTATGAAGTTAGGTTGAGGGAGCTGGGACTCTTTTCCCTGGAGAGACGAAGGTTGAGAGGCGACCTGATAGAAGTTTACAAAATGTTGAGAGGAATAGATAGGGTGGACTCTCAGAGGCTATTTCCCCGGTTTGAAATGGTCGCTACGAGAGGACACAGATTTAAGGTGCGGGGAGGGAGGTTCAGAAGTGATGTTAGGGGTAAGTTTTTCACTCAGAGGGTGGTGAGTGAATGGAATCGGCTGCCGTCAGTGGTGGTGGAGGCGAACTCGCTGGGGTCTTTTAAAAGACTTCTGGATGAGTATATGGGGTTTAATGAGATTGAGGGTTATAGATAGGTCTGTAGGTTGGTAGGTGATGATGTGATCGGCGCAACTTGTGGGCCGAAGGGCCTGTTTGTGCTGTAGTGTTCTATGTTCTATGTTCTATGTACTCCATATCCCATAAGTCATGAAATGCCAAGAAACTGCCCATTAATTTATTTGGTTCAACAGAATCATCTGTGCTCTTATTGAGTGATACTGTGTTAAAAGATGTTGCAACATTTTTATGCTGTTTCAATTATATGTTTTTTTATTTCTCTTTTTAGCTCTGGCCCCTCAGATCAGTTGAAGGTTGGTTTCTTTAAAACAGATCGTGCCACTCAAACTGATGTCAGTGAGTTATTGCAACTGAAGGAAATGAGCAAAGATGTTGAGTTTCTCGTCAAGGTGCTTGAACTTTTTTTGAATTTTATGAGATAGTCGTGCTTAATATCAAATAAGAGAATATAGTAATGTAAAATGGGATCAAAAGAACACTAACAGCATAGATACAAAACTGGCAAAAGGACAGGAGCATTGAATAATTTTAACTCTTTGGTTTCAAACTAGAGGAAAGTGTACTTTGACGTTCATGAGGGATTGGTATTAGGGCCATTGTTTCTTTTGATATATATTAATGACTTGAAGGGGCATTATTTCAGAGTTTGCAGATATGAAACTTGACACTTATGAATAATGAGAAGGTTAGTCACAGACTTTAGGTGGACATTGACTGGCAGAGCGGGTATCCAAAGTGCGGATGAAATTCAACAAATTGACATATGAGGTGATACATTTTAATTGCAGGAATGAGGAAACAATGTTAACAAAATGGTACAATTTTAAAGATGCAATTGGATTGTTATCTGAAAAGGAAGAAGTTGCAGGATTACAGGGAGAAGATGGGGGAACTTGTCATTAGAGTCATAAACTTTTACAGCACAGAAAGAGACCCTTTGCACCATCGTGTCCATACCAGCCATGAGCACCTATCTATTCTCTTTCCACAGTCCAAAGGTCTGCAGTTTAGGTGGATTGGCCATAATAAATTTCCCCTTAATGTACAAAGATATGTAGGTTAGATGGATTAACCGTGGTAAATGCACAGGATTACAGGAATAGAGTGGAGAGTTGGGCTTGGGTAAGATGCTGTTTGGAGACTCAGTGCAGACTTGATGGCTTGAATGGTCTCCTTCTGCATATAGGGTATCTATGGTTTCATCATAACCTCCCTGCTCTTATATTCTCTGCCCCTATTTGATGAAGGCAAGTATCCATTTGCCTTCTTAACCACTTCCTGTCTGTCATTGATCAAAAAACTAAGGGATTAGGGAAACAAGCCACAACCTACTTTAAAATAATTTAAAAACACCTCCACTCATGGACAGATGGAGAGAGGATAAAGAAGTTCAATTCTTCTCCTTTCCCTAACAAATGGCACTAGATAAATTGCTCCTATGGTGAGCTGGCACAGCCAAACAGGATGTATGAATATCTTCTGTGTTGTGACAATTCTGTAATCCTGTTATATAGGAGCAAACCTCTGGGAATGGATGAAAGATAGGCAGAACTGGCATCTTAGCATTCCATGACTTAGATGATTTAGCCGAGATAGAGATGGTGATGAAAGAGGTAGGGATGTTGCTTTACTGATTAAGGAGAATCAGCTATACAGAGGGAGGACACTTTGGTGGGATCATGCAGTGAGGCCATATGGGTAGCACTTAGGAACAGGAGTGGTGCAGTCACGTTGTTGAGCTTGTATTACAGACCTCTCAATGGCCAGTGTGAAGTGGAGGAACTGATATGTCAGCAGATTACGGGAAGATGTAAAAACAACAGGGTTGTTGTCATGGGTGATTTTAACTTCCTCAACATAGACTGCGATTTCTTTAGTAATAGGGGCTTGGATGGGGCAGGGTTTGTTCAGTGTGTCCAAGAGTGCTTCTTGAGGCAATATGTAGATAGTCCTATTTGGGAAGGGACAATCTTAGACCTGATTCTGGGAAACTAACTTGGACAGGTGATTGAGTTCTCAGTGGAGGACCATTTTGGGAACAGTGATCGTGATTCTACAAGTTTCAAGACACTTTAGAAAAAGACAGAAGTAGTACCAGAGTGAAAATGCTAAACTGGGAGGAGGCTAACTGCGACAATATTTGGCAGGAGCTAGTGAATGTAGATTGGGGGTGGTTTGAGGGTAGATCCACATCCGATCTTTGGGAGGCTTTTAAAAGTCAGTTGTTATCATTTCATGACAAGTATGACCCTATTAAAATGAAGGATAAAGATGGCAAGATCAGGAACCCTGGGTGACAAAAGAGATCGTGAGCTTAGTGAAAATGAAGAAGGAGGCATACATAAATTTCAGGAGATTGAAAACAGATAAGGCTCTTGAGGAATTCAGAGATAGCAGGAAAGAGTTTAACAGGGACTTAGGAGAGCAAAAAGGAGCCATGAAATGTCCTTGGCAGGCAGGAATAAAGAGAATTCCGATGTTTTTTATGCATATATAAGGAGAAAGAGGGTAGCTAAGGAAAGGGTAGGTCCACTCAAGGGCAGTGGAGGCAATTTGAGTGTGGAGCCAGATAAGGCCGGTGAGATCCTTATCGAGTACTTTGCATTAGTATTCACAAAGGAGAGGGATGTGGTGGATGGTGAGTGTAGAAAGGAGGATGTTGGCATTCTAGGACATGTTGAGATGAAAAAGGAGGAGGTATTGGAGAGGTTTTGAAAAACGTTAAGGTAGACAAGTACCAAGGGCTAGATAAGGTCTGTCCCAGAATACTGAGAGAAGTGAGGGAAGAATTTGCTGAAGCCTTGGCCAAAGTCTTTATATCCTCTTTAGTCTTGGGTAACAGATAACAGAGCTAACATTGTTCCTCTGTTTAAGAAGGGCAGAAGAGACAATCCAGGAAATTACACATTTGTGAGCCTTGCATCAATGGTGGGGAAATTATTGGAGAAGATTCTTAAGACAGGATGTACTCGTATTTGGAAGGGAACAGGCTTATTAGCGACAGGCAGCATGGTTTTGTGAAGGGATGGTCGTGTCTCACAAACTTGACTGAGTTTTTTGAGGAAGTGACAAGAAAAATTGACCAGGGCAGAGTAGTGGATGTTATGTACATGGACTTTGGTAAAGCCTTCAATAAGTTTCCTCATGGCAGGCTCATATAGAAGGTGAAGTGTGTGTTCTCAGATTACGTGTTCTCAGGTGTTCTCAGATTCTCAGAAGGCTGTGTTCTCAGCCCCCTACTATAGTCCTTATTCACCTATGACTGTATGGCCAAATTTCCCTCCCATTCGATTTTCAAGGTTGCTGACAACACGACCGTGGTGGGTTGGATCTCAACAATGACGAGACAGACTACAGGAATGAGATAGAGAATCTGGTGAACTGGTGCAGTAACAATAATCTCTCCCTCAATGTCAACAAAATGAAGTAGATTGTCATTGACTTCAGGAGCGTAAAGGAGAACATGCCCCTGTTTACATCAACGAGGACGAAGTAGAAAGGGTCAGGAGCTTCAAGTTTTTAGGTGTCCAGATCACCAAAACTTGTCCTGGTCCTCCCATAGTTAAGAAAGCCCACCAACACCCCTGCTTTCTCAGAAGACTAAGGAAATTTGGCGTGTCAACTATAACTCTCACCAACTTTTACAGATGCACCATAGAAAGCATTTTTTCTGGTTGTATCATAGTTTGGTATGGCTCCTGCTCTGCCCAAGACCACAAGGAATTGCAAAAGGTCATGAATGAAGCCCAATCCACCACGCAAACCAGCCTCCCATCCGTTGACCCTGTCTACACTTCCTGCTGCCTCGGCAAAGCAGCCAGCATAATTAAGGACCTCACGCACCCTGGATGTTCTTTCTTCTGCTTTCTTTCTTCGGGAAAAAGATACAAAAGTCTGAAGTCATGTGCCAACCGACTCAAGAACAGCTTCTATCCTGCTGCTGTCAAACTTTCAAATGGACTTACCTTGCATTAAGTTGATCTTTCTTGACACCATAGCTATGACTGTAACGCTACATTCTGCAGTCTCTTGTTTCTTTCTCTATGAATGATATGCTTTGTCTATACAGCGTGCAAGAAAAAATACTTTTCACGGTATGTTAATACATGTGACAATAATAAATAAAATCAAATAAAAATCAAATCGTATGGGATCTGAGGTGAGCTGGTAAGATGGATACAAAACTGGCTTGGCTTAGAAAGTAGAAAGTAGCAGTGGAAGGGTACTTTTCTAACTGGAGGTCTGTGATGGGCGGTTTTCCATAGGATCAGTGCTGCAGCCTCTGTTGTTTGTAATATATAAATGATTTGGAGGAAAATGTAGGTGGTCTGATTTTGCAGTTTGAAATTGGCAGTTAATACAAAAATTGGGGGAGTAGTGGATATTGAGGAGAATTGTCAGAGGATATAGCAGGATATAAATCAACTGGAGACCTGGGCTGAAAGATGGCAGATGGAATTTAACCTGGAAAAATGTGAGGTCATGCGATTTGGAAGGTCTCTGCAGAAGGAAAGTATACAGTAAATGGTAGAGCCCTTAGAAATATTAGCATCCAGAGGGGTGTAGGTGTGCAGATCCACTGTTACCTGAAGGTGGCAATTCAGGTGGACAAGATGATCAAGAAAGCATATGGCATGCTGGCCTTCACTGAATGGGGCATTGAGTTCAGGAATTGGAAAATCATGTTGCAGCTGTATAAGACTTTGGTTATGTCGCATTTGGAGTATTGTGTACAATTCTGGTCGCCACACTACCGGAAGGATGTTGATGCATTGGAAAGGGTGCAGAAGAGATTTACCAGGATGTTGCCTAGTTTGGAGAATATGGACTATGAAGAAAGGTTGATTGTTTTCATTGGAGCATGGAGGATGAGAGGGGAACCTGGTAGATGTATACAAAGTTATGAACAGCTTGAATAGAATGGATAGTCAGAGTCTTTTTTCCAGGCTCAAAAGGTCAATTACTTGGGGGCATAGGTTGAAAGTGAGAGGGAAAAGTTTAAAAGAGATGTAAGGGACAAGTTTCCACACAGAGCATGGTGAATGCCTGGAACATACTGCTGGAGGAGGTAGTGAAAGCAGATTTTTTAACAGAAGGCATCTGGATCGATATATGAGTCGGCAGGAAATAGAGCGTTATGGACCACATGGAAGCAAGAAAACATTAAATTAGAGAGGCATCTGTGTCAGCACAGATTTGGTGGCCAAAAGGCCTGTTCTTGTGCTGTACTGTTCTTTGTTCTTTGGGTATTAGTGATATGTGTACACTTACACCCTCTCTGAAAATGGCACAAGTTTTGAAACTGTTTAAAAAGAGCATGAGGAACCCATGACTTCACTAATAGTGGAGTACCACAAGGTAGATAATTCTTAGATGAAATACAATTTCTATACAATTGCACACAGAAAATAAGTCCAAATTGTTTTCCATTGTGTTTGTTGTTCAGAAAGCAGAGAGAGTTTTTGTTGAGCTATATTTGTATTGTTAAATATTTGAAATAACGTATAGAGTTGTTAGTTTAATTTAGTCGTTCTGTGTAAGAAGCGTAAAACTCATTAGATTCATGTTAGACAAAGATGTTTATTGTATGGGGTTTTTGGCCAGCTCAGACTGCTTCTAATGTGCTTAGAAAGGTTTATGACATAAAAAGTAAACATGAATTGGAGAAATAATGAGCTGTTACTAATGTGCTGGCCTTGGAAAAGTTCTAGAGGAGATTCACAGAAATGATCACTGGAATGAAGGGCTTGTCATATGAGGAACGGTTGAGGACTCTGATTCTGTACTCTGGAATTTTGAAGGATGAGGGGGGAATCTTATTGAAACTTATAGCATACTGCGAGGCCTGGATAGAGTGGAATGTGAAAGGATGTTTTTACTAGTAGGAAAAACTAGAACCAGAGGGCAAAACCTCAGGCTAAAAGAACGATCCTTTAAAACAGAGATGAAGAGGAATTTCTTCAGCCAAAGAGTGGTGATTCTGTGGAACACTTTGCCGCAGAAGGCTGTGGAGGCCAGGTCATTGAGTGTCTTAGACAGAGATCGATAGCTTCTTGATTAATAAGGAGTTCAAGGGTTATGGGGAAAAGGCAGGAGAATGGGGATGAGAAAAGTATCAGCCATGATTGAATGTTGGAGCAGACTCGATGGGCTGGTTGGCCTAATTCTGCTCCTATGTCTTATGGTCTAACCAGGGACACCTTTAGGGTAGGAAGACTTTTTGAGTGGAGTTTTAGCTGAATTCATGGAGGTTGACCGAGGAAGGGAGAGAATGTACAACTCTCAGCATTACGAGAAACAGGAAAGCCATACAATGGAGTAATGTGAATGAAAGCAACTTCAAGAGGACCTAAAGGTCTGTTAGTTCTCAAAACCAGGTATTGAAAAAGAAGCTCCAGAAATATTGAAGCGAGAAAGAAGAAAGAGGAACTGCCTTTGGAACAGGAAAAGTTAAAGTTCATAGAAGTTAAAGTTGGACCTGGGAAGAGAAGAACTAGTGAGGTTGGCTGCAAACAAGCCACAAATCTGAAGAAATCATGGCTGCAATTCTCCCTTTGTGACCCTCAACTTTTCTGTTGGGTTGTGGTGGGAGACGCATGTCTGCAGCCTTAAACAGGGATTTGCGCATGCGCACCTCCCGGAGCCAGCGAATATTTGCCAGCCAGATCAGGGGTCTGTTGGGGCCGGGGATGGGGGAGGTGCCACTGCTGGGGGTGAGGGAGTGGGTGGGGGGACGGGGGCATTGCCACTGCTGGGGGTGGGGGAGTGGTGGGGGGTGGACTGCACATTGGGGCGCTCCAGGATGGGGGGGGGGGGTGCTAGGGCTGGCCTGGGAATTGTTGTGGGGGCTGCAACTGGGTGGTTGGGGGGGAGGCAGGGGCTAGAGGGGCAGCGCTGCAAGTTTTGGGCTGGCCAGCAAATGGGGAGTCAGACAGACCGGGACCACTGTGCATGCGCAGTTTTCCAGAACTGTCAAACTCCAGCGTGAATAGGCACCTCCTCCGCCCTCCCCAAGGTTTTTAATGAGATTCCCGACTGGGACCTCTGTAGTGCGCAGAGTGCGGAGATTCAGCTGAGAAGCTAAACTGACAGAACAGTCAGGATTTAGAACAATTCTCCCACCAATTCAGCACTTTTGGAAGAATCACGGCCCATATTTCAGGTTTTTGAAGCTATGATATTCTATTGGAGACTGAATACCTGAATTTTGTGTAAATTTGGATGCATGTTGCAATCCAAGGCAAAAATAACCTGGAAGGAAAACCTGGTGCTGGATTCCGTATTAAAATAGTGGTGAGGAAGCTTTATTTACAGGATTGTTGGAAAACCTCAAGCGGATTCTTAATGAAATGGAAAGCATTGTTTCACAATGTGACTTTTTGGGAGTGGTGTTTGGAAACATCCATGAGATAATCATCTGGAAGGTTTGCAAGAAGAAATCCATAAAAGGTCAGTTGAGTGGCTTTCGCCATTTGGTTTCAGAGTGGAATCTTATCTGTATGCCCGTGTGAATCTAAGAGGAGAGGAAAAGAATACTATATTATTGTCAAACTTTTATGTTTAAAATATGTCATAAGAAAAGAGATTGAACAGTTTAGACCTATACTGTCTGGAATTTAGAAAAGGAGAGATCAAATTGAGGTGTATAAGATAATAAAAGGTATGGATAAAGTAGATGTGGAGTGGATGTGGGGCATTGCAGGACGAAAGATCATGGTCCTATGATAAGCAAATTTAAAAGAGAGTCGAAGAGAAACTACTTCTCCCAAAGGGTTGTGAAGTCTTGGAATTCACTACTTCAAAGTGCGATGGATGCTGAGACAGTGACTAAATTTAAGGATGAGTTAGACAGAATTTTGATTGGTAATGGGTTGAAGGGTTATCGGAAAAGGCAGGAAAATGAAGATGAGGAGCATATCAGCCATGATCGAATGGTGGAGCAGACTCAGTGGGCCGAATGGCTAAATTCTGCTCCTATATCCTATGTTAAAAACTGATTAATTGTTCTGTGACTCTTCCTCTACGTTTTCTGAAAAAAGTTAAGGTTATGATATTTTGAGACAGTGTTCCATTCTGGAATCTTCCCGTCCAGCTGTAATGCTACCTTAAATTATAATGTTGTTACCATTTGTTATTAAACTTTGGATGGAGAAACAGAAGAGCAAAATATTATTAAAATGGTGATAGGTTGGCAGTGTTGGTGTACAAAGGTATCCTAATACGCTAGTGCAAACGTGCAAGAACAGCAAGCAATTGGGAAAGTAAATGTTATGTTGGCCTTCATTGCAAGAGGACCTGAGTACAGGAGCAATGATGTCTTTCTACAGCTGTATTCTGTGCAATTTTCATCTCCTTATCTAAGAAATGGTATACTTGCTGCAGAGGGAGTGCAGCAAAAGTACATCAGAATGTTCCGGGGATGGTAGGATTGTCATACGTGGAGAGATTGGGTCAACTGGGACTGTATTCACTGGAGTTTAGAAGAATGAGAGGTGATCTGATTGAAATGTATAAAATTCTAAGTGCTGGGCACAGTAGACGCAGGGAGGCTGTTTCCTCTGGCTGAGGGATCTGGAACAAGGGTTCACAATCTCTGAATATGGGTAGACCATTTAGGACTGAAATGAGGAGGAATTTCCTCACCCAGAGGATGGTGAACCTGTGGAATTCTCCAGTGCAGAAAGCTGTGGAGGCTGAACAGAGTGTATTTACGAAGGGAATGGATAGATTTCTAGGCTCTAAAGGTGTCAAAAAGATATAGGGAGAATGCTGAGTGTGGTGTTGGCTTAGTGGATCGGCCGTAATCATGTTGAATGATGGAACAAGCTTAAAGAGCCAAATGACCTATTGCTGCTTCTATTTTCTATGTTTCTATGATCCCCAGTGGTTGAAGAAGGCGATTACTCATAAAAGGTGAATGATTGATTTGTTCATTAAGTACAAGATAATTTTAGAAGACTTAGAAAACAATATGTAGTGGAGTGCAAAACTGTTTGCTAGATTTGAGCATATAGAAATCATTATAAACAATGGAGATCTCAGTGATTTTCTTTGTATACTTGGACACACTTAAATTAATGTGTTCAGATAATTCACCATTTGGTAATAGTGTTGCGTGTAAGATTGCCACAAAGTTGGTAACTATTCAATTGATTGGTGCTATGTAATGACTCACAGTATTAGAATATAGCAAATGAAATGTAAACAGGAATAGACCAATTGTCCGTTCAATAAGATTACAGCTGATCCATTTCATTGGTCCATTTTAGCAGAACCAACGGGATGAATGAGTACACTATCAAGGGCAGGAGTCTTGGTAGTGTTGAGGAGCAGAAGGATCTTGGGGTCCGGGTCCACAGGACTCTTAAATCGGCCTCGCAGGTGGAAGAGGTGGTCAAGAAGGCGTATGGTGTACTGGCCTTCATAAATCGAGGGATTGAGTTTAGGAGTCGGGAGGTAATGCTGCAACTTTATAAGACCCTTGTCAGGCCTCATTTGGAGTACTGTGCACAGTTCTGGTCGCCTCACTATAGGAAAGACGTAGAAGCTATTGAAAGGGTACAGAGGAGATTTACAAGGATGTTGCCTGGACTGGGAGGCATGCCTTATGAAGTTAGGTTGAGGGAACTGGGTCTCTTTTCCCTGGAGAGACGTAGGTTGAGAGGCGACCTGATAGAGGTTTATAAAATGTTGAGAGGAATAGATAGGGTGGATTCTCAGAGGCTATTTCCCCGGGTTGAAATGGTCGCTACGAGAGGACACAGGTTTAAGGTGCGGGGAGGAAAGTACAGAAGTGATGTTAGGGGTAAGTTTTTCACTCAGAGGGTGGTGAGTGAATGGAATCGGCTGCCGTCAGTGGTGGTGGAGGCGAACTCGCTGGGGTCTTTTAAAAGACTTCTGGATGAGTATATGGGGTTTTATGGGATTGGGGGTTATAGATAGGTGTTGATGTGATCAGCGCAACTCGTGGGCCGAAGGGCCTGTTTGTGCTGTGGTGTTCTATGTTCTATATTTCCCACCTCCCTGCACTATCAGCCTTTGTTTGATAGTGTTTGTACAGTGCCTTGAGGTATTTTATTAAGTGCAAGTTTCTGTTACCATACTATCCCCATTTCCTTAGTCCTCTCAGTCAATTGATTTTGGCCTTGAATTACTGACTGATTGAGCATCTATAGTTCGCACAGAAGATAATTCCAAAGATTCACAATCTTTGACCTTATTGACCTCTTATTCTGAAATTGTGGGCCAAGTTTTTGTGGAGTTGGAAAGACTCCATTTCTGACATCCAGTTTTTGCCAGTAGGAATCACACAGGAGGGAAACCCAAGTAGGGAAGTTTGAGCTCCATACTGAATTCATCTCGAATCTATTTAGGTTATTGCATGGGTCTTAACTTGAAATATGGGAGTCATGAACTTATGGACTAGACAATAGGAGAGTAGATAAAGTCTGTTTACCTTTCACTATCTGGAGTTTTATTAAAGCACTCTGCTCTTTAAAAGGTAAAAAAAGCTTGGCTTGTCAGTGACAGTTTATAAAAGATCTCTTTGACTGCTTTGGTTGACAGGCATTACTTTGTAAAAAAAAGTGTAGCATCTGGTCATGCAGTTTTAATAGAGCTTTATGTCATTGTGGATGCTTGGCTGAGTTTCAAACACTAACTCAGCAGGGAGTTCTTGAGTTCACAGTTTGATTGACAGTTTAAAATCATTAGCTGTCTTTGTGGGGTCTGAATCAAAGCTTTTTGTTTTTACAAGAGATTAATCACTTGACATGTAAAAGCTTTTGTCATTCCCAGCTCGGCCTTCAAACATATATAATTTATTTTGATTAGATTTAAGATGCCAGTTTCGGACTTGACTAAATCACTTCCAAACTCAATTTAAAATTTAATCTATTATGGCTACTGTTCTTTGGAGGTCTCGTTACTACAAGATTATTAATTAACCCTTTCTTATTGTGTAATAGAATACCCAAAATAGCCTGTTCCTAGTTAGTCCCTTGACATACTGATCTAGAAGACTATCTTGCATATATATTCCATGAACAATTCATCCACACTATTACTGCAAATTTGGTTTGCCCATCCACATAAAGATTAAAATCTTATATCTAACATGTGCCTCTATTTTCCTGATTTATACTCTGCCCAACACAATAGCTCCTGTTAGGTGACCGATTATAACTCTGACCAATATTTCCTCATTTCTGTGTTTATTTCCACTCAAACTGATTCTACCTCTTGAATTATGGAACTACTTACTTTAATTAATCCTTTATTATCAAGGCTACCACAACTTTTTCTATTTTGACTATTTCTTCTAAATGTTAGGTTGGTCACTTTGCAACCATGTTTCCATGATGGTAATAAATCAAACATACTAATTTCTAATGTGACAACCATAAGGTTGTTTTGTTTTAGGACTAGATCTCTTTGGTTTATAAAATAGTGTTTTTTGGGACGCTAGATTTAAGTGTATGGTAGATGAAAGGAATCATGTGACCTGTTCTGAGGTCTGCCTTACAGTAAGCCTGAGTGTTTCATTTCTTAGAGATTTGAGGAAGGCTTATTATTTTATTGAGAAGAAGGAACAGGGTTTTGAAAAGTAGTAAGCAAGGGACAGAACTACTTAAGGCCTGCTACTTAAGTAGAAAAATGCTGACTCTCTCATCAACCACAAAGAATGTGGGTAGACTCTGTCCTCAGGTTGAAGACTGAGTTCATGAGAAGGGATAGAAGGCTAGAATACTTGTCTATCTTGAACCTAAAGAATGAGATCTATGTGTAACCCTCGCAGTGAGAAGAGACTGGGATTGGAGGTTGCCTAGCTGGGAAAGTGAAAAGGAAGCAGCTCATTGGAAGCCTGGAACATTTGTGAATCATTTGTGATGAGAACTGCAACAATTCTGTGGAGAGTGCAATCCGTGATAAATATAAAGAAACCGTTTACTTCGTTGAAAGTCTAAGTTGCTACAAAAGAATAAAACTCCTTACTCAATATTGTTAGTTATTCGATACAATAAAAGTTCTAAAACATGAAATTTTCACACATTTCCATTGTTCACTAGATGTTCAGATTTCTCAATCAGTCTGCACGGAAATTGTAACACTATCTGTTATTCGTTTATTATTTATTCTCCCAGCCCACTACACTTGCTGGGAGATTCAAACAGAGGCCATTTTGCAGGCTCCTCGCTGCACACCACAGCCTCCGCGAGTCTCAAGGCACTGGATTTCTGGCACTGTCAGCTCAGCACCAGAAATTGGCATGGGGCTGCATAAATATTTAAATATTCATTTCAATGTAATTTACATTGGATTAGCTTCTTCCCTCTGCCATGATTATTTCACTCCAGCAGGGTTTACAATAGCTCCCTGCTAGGGGAGCTAACAGCGTGACCCGTTGGAGTTCAGGAAGGTCATTAAAGTCCCCCAAAGGATCAGAGTTAAGGGGGGGTGCCCCCTGGGCATTGCCGGCCTAGCAGTGTGAGCCTGGCCGCTCTGGCACTGCCCAAGGGGCACATTGGCGCTGCCCACCAAGCATTGGCAGTGCCTAGAGGCCAGGGCCAGAGGGGGCAGGCCTAATGGGGGCTGGGCCTTTTAGGGGGGAGATTGGCAGGGAGGTCCCGTAACCAGTAATAGAGAGATGGAAATCAGCGATCAGGACTGGGCATTGGGGTGGGAGTTGGTGTCAGCCTGCCGGGAGGGGGAAGGGTCGGCGCTGCAGGTGGGGAGGCAGGGAGATCGGGACTTACGGGGGAGGGTGACAGATCTTAGTGCTGATGGGTCAGTGTATGGCATGCTCAGTGACCCACTTAGCACTATGCTGCCACCTTCCCCAGCTTGAATAGATCCCACCCCCTGATATTTTGCATGAATCACATCAATGCATAGAGCATGGCAGATTCATTTTGAAACTCCCACTGAAAAAAACGGCAGGATTTATTCCAGTTTTTACATGAATTCGACACTCATAATTTTGTGGGGAAAATTCCTTCCTTGATCTCTAGCATTGGTCTTTTTTTCCAATTTTCTCTGATGCTGCCTTCTTCACTAATGCCCCATTATCTTCACTGTTCCATCCTGACCCACTCTGCTTATTTTCAACCAATATGCTGCTTTGCCCCAGAGTCTCAACATTTCCTTTACTGGTTTTGAATTTTCCTTTTCCCGAATCTTCCCACCTGCGGCTTTATTAGTTTGAAGCTTTATCTACTGCCCTAGTCATTCAATTCACCAGGACACTGGTCCCTACCTCGTTTAATTGGAGTGTGTCCCAGTTTCCTACACCACTCTTTCAATCACACGTTTAATTGCGTAGCAGGAGAATCCATCAAAGAAAGTTGTGCAGTGTTGATCTGAGGAAACGGATGATCTCCTGTGGGGCTGCTTGGAGTCAGTGGACTGGTCAATATTTAAAAACTCTGTGACTAACCAGAATGAATATGCCACTACAGTAACTGACTTCATTAGTAAGTGTGTAGAAGACTGTGTGTCAAAGAAGCAAATCCGTGTGTTCCCCAACTGGAAACCATGGATGAACAGGGATATGCACTGCTTGCTGAAGTCCAGGTCTGAGTCGTTCAGGTCAGGCGACACAGACCTATACAAGAAAGCCAGATATGATCTAAAGGAGTCCATCAAAGATGCCAAAAGACAATACCAGACCAATTTAGAGTCCCAGGCTAGCCACACCGACCTCTGCCAACTATGGCAAGGTCTGCAAGACATAAAAGGCTACAAAATGAAGGCATATAAAATCGCCGGCTCCAAGCACCTCTCCCTTATGAGCTCAATGCATTCTATGCCCGTTTTGAGCAAGAGATCAACGAGGGCGTGCCCTCCACTCTAGAAGCCTTGGATGAATTTGTATCTGGGGTCACCATTGCAGATGTCAGACCAGCTTTCTCAAAAGTCAAACCATGGAAAGCAACCGGCCTGGATGGGGTACCCAGATGTACACTTAGATCTTGTGCAGATCAGCTGGCGGGGGTATTCACAGACATCTTCAACCTCTCTTTGCAACAATCTGAGGTCCCCATCTGCTTCAAGAAGACAATCATCATCCCAGTACCTAAGAAAAACCAAGCAGCGTGCTTTAATGACTATCGGCCGGTGGCTCTAACATCCATCATTATGAAATGCTTCGAAAGATTAGTCATGGCACGAATCAATTCCAGCCTCCCAGACTACCTGGATTCACTATAGTTTGCGTACCACCGCAACAGGTCCACAGCAGACGCCATTTCCCTGGCCCTGTACTCAACCCTGAAACACCAAGATAACACGGACACCTATGTCAGATTTGTATTTATTGACTACAGCTCAGCATTCAACACAATTATTGCCACAAAACTCAACTCCAAACTCCATGGCCTGGGCCTCAGCACCCCTATCTGTGACTGAACCCTGAACTTCCTGACTCATGGGCCTCAATCAGTAATGATAGGCACCAACCCCTCCTCCACGATCATCCTCAACACCGGTGCCCCACAAGGCTGTGTTCCCAAACCCCTACTATAGTTCTTATACACCTATGACTGTGTTGCCAAATTCCCCTCCAATTAGATTTTGAAGTTTGCTGACAACATAGAGGATCGGATCTCAAACAATGACAAGATAGAGTACGGGAATGAGATAGAGAATTTGATGAACTGGTGCAATGACAAAAATTTCTCCCTCAATGTCAAAATGAAGAAGATTGCCATTGACTTCAGGAAGCATAAAGGAGAACATGCCCCTGTCTATGTTGATGGGATGAAGTAGAATGGGTTGAGAGCTTCAGGTTTTTAGGTGTCCAGATCACCAATAACCTGTCCTGGTCCCTTCATGCTGACACTATAGTTAAGAAAGCCCACCAACACCTCTACTTTCTCAGAAGACTAAGGAAATTAGGCATGTCAGCTACAACTCTCACCAATTTTTACAGATGCACCATAGAAAGCATTCCTTCTGGTTGTATCACAGCTTGGTATGGCTCCTGCTCTGCCCAAGACAGCAAGGAACTACAAAAGGTAGTGAATGTAGCCCGATCCATCACGCAAACCAGCCTCACATCCATTGACTCTGTCTACACTTCCTGCTGCCTCGGCAAAACAGCCAGCATAATTAAGGACCCCACGCACCTGGACATTCTCTCTTCCACCACCTTCCTTCAGGAAAAAGATACAAAAGTCTGAGGTCACGTACCAACCGACTCAAGAACATCTTCTTCCTTGCTGCTGTCAGACTTTTGAATGGACTTACCTTGCATTAAGTTGATTGTTCTCTATACCTAGCTTTGACAGTAACACTACATTGTGCACTCTCTCGTTTCCTTCTCAATGAACGGTATGTTTTGTCTGTATAGTGTGCAAGAAACAATATTTTTCACTGTATGTGAAACAATCGGAGCTCTGAACTGTGCATGCGCAGTTAGAAAAAATTTGAAAAAGCGTGCCCGTGTCAGGTTGCTCCGAGCTGCAGAAAGCGGCCCGGAAGCAAAAAACGGGAACAATGGGGCACACACACATCACTGTCCCCCTTATCCGCACACCGCTCCGCTGCCCACAGACATCACTGACCCCCCCCCACCCCCATCCACTCACCCCTCCACTCCCCAGACCGATCATGACCCCCTACCACCTCACCCCGTACCGATCGCCTGCAGAGTGGCAGCGGACCCCATGCAACCCCCTACCAGAGATCAATCTGCCCCACCCCCACCCCCCCTCCCCAGTGAGTGATCGGGCCTCCGTCCCCACTCCAGCAGAAATACATCTTACCTGCCTCCCTCCTCACCCCCCTCCTCAGAGAATGATCTGGCCTCACTCCTCCTGCACCTCCCCCCAAGAGAATGGTCTGCCTCACTCACCTCCACTGCCTCCCTCCCCCAAAACAACAATCTGGCCTCACTCCTCACGCCCCCTCCCCTCCACCCCCAGAGAATGGTCTAGCCTCACTCACCCCCCCCACCTCCCCAGAGGAACATCTGACCCAACTCCTCCTCCCTCCCCACCAGACAACATTCAGCCTTCCCCCCACCAGCAGTCAACGATCAGCCCTCTCCCCCACCAGTCAACGATCAGGCTTCCTCCCCACCAGACAACAATCAGCACCCCCTTCCCACCACCAGACAATGATCAGCAACCTCCCCCCCCCAACATGTGGATCGCGTTAATGGCCTCACACACAACTTTACCACATTTTCGTGCCATATGATAAAATCGGCCATAATGATTCCTTTTTCCAGTTTCTTTCTGTCCTGTTAATCCACCTGGTATTTCTTTGTATTCTCTGCCTAGTATCATCATAAACCTCCTTTTTCTGTATTATGTTGCATTAATGCAATAAATGATTGTTGCAATATGATTAATATTTTGTGTCTTATTCAGGAAATTGCCACACTTAAGAGAACTGTACAATCCCAAATACTGCTCCTAAAAGCAGACTATGGAAAGAAAATGGAGCAGCAATCCTTTGAGCTATATAACAGGATTAATGACCACAATTCTTATCTCCGAGATTTTTATCTGCAGGTAATGATCACATTTAATTTCTGTTTATATACTGCTATGAGTACTCCAGTATAATTTGTGTTTGTATGGTGAGGGTAAGAAGCTAGTTCCACTATCATGCTGCAGTATTAATTTCAACCATTAATTCATTTTCAACCATTCATGAATTAATTGTTCAGTTAAAACAGATATGCTGATGCACAAAATTTACTTTACAATAAATATTCACTTTCTCAGTCAATTGCTTACCGAATCCTTGGGCGCGTGTTGACTAAAACAATTTTGTCCCTAACCAACAGGATTAGTGCAATGAATGTATATTATGTGTAATTGCTTTTAGTTTAATATGGTTGAATTTATTGATTAACTTATGATATGATGGAATCTGTTGTTTCAAAGTTTGTATTGAGGAGACAGATGCTAATTGTAAAGAGAAACTAATAAAGGAAACTGACCTTTATAGTTTATATGGAAATTAAGACTAAAACTGAGATTGGAAACCACAATTTCTGGGAAGACTGGAATAGGTTGAAATCATATGAAAAGATACACAGCCTTCAGAGCTCAGATGCTGATCCCAGTGGTGTGTTGCAGGCAGGCTGAAGAAGGCCAAGGCCATCCAGAAACTGAGAATAGTCAAATATACAGTTGGCATAGCTATTTCCATTACTTGAAGATAATATTGATGAACTTACTCAAGGTGTGGAGATGCCGCCATTGTACTGGGGTAAACACAGTAAGAAGTCTCACAACACCAGGTTATAGTCCAACAGGTTTATTTGGTAGCAAAAGGTGCTGGCTTTCGGAGTGCTGCCCCTTCGTCAGGTGAGTCCAGACCATGCCCATGTTGGTTGTTGGCTGCAGATCTGGCTAAATCCTAGAAGAAGAGGAGCTGAAATTCTTCGAGAGGACAACAGAGTTTTGAAAGACCCTGTGACTGACTTTGATATATGTGCTGACTCAACTGTTGAGAGTCAATTTGTAAGATTTGTCTTAGTGGTACCTGCTGTTTAATATGTAATTTATAGTTTATAGTTGATCCTAATTAGTCTGTTAATTCATGTTTACTTATGTTGCTTCTAGGTATTATTATGTAGATGTTTACCCAGGATAAAAGTAGTTTTTGTTTTATTTGACTCTTGTATAGTAAGCATTCTTTTGTTTCAACCATGGAATCTTCTGGCTTCATTCTTTCAGTTAATAATGGAGTTTTCCAATTTCTTAAAAAGATACTGATCTTGACCTAGATCATAACAATGACTAAAAAGTTCTGCTGATGACTTCTGTTATTGTCTAAGAAAAAGCATGACTTTTTTTAAATGGGTATGCATTATTTGCCATTGCATATGTGTGAAAAATCAGTATGACTTATTAATAGCTCTTGGCATCTGATGACATATAGCATTCCAAAATAAATTTAAAGGCAAATTTTGAGAATTTAGTGATATTTGGTGCATTGATGAGGAGTATATTTATATTATCACCTTCAAATCACTGGGTGGGGTTAAGTTATGAACCAAGTTAGATTAGGTGGGGTGATAAAAGTACCTTTTATATTCTACTGAGATGTGCGCTGAATAATTAAACTGTTTCTTACTAAAAATAATCAACTTGACAGATTCTTTAGTTTATGAAGCTCGTTAGGATGGAAAGATTTCAGACTATAATTCAGGTGAAAATACCAGATGAATGGCACAAATGGTTACTTGAGTCTATTTCTTAGATTTCCGCTAAGCTGCTAAAGAGCCTTTGTGGATCTTCCAGGCCCAACAGGTTTTTGCATCAGTCCATTTATGAGGTTATTTCTACATACTGGTGACAAAGTTTGGAGTATAGATAAAGCTGCTTCTCAGATGGTGGGAAGAGAGATGCTAGTGCCTAATCACATTAGATGTATAGCCTAGTTTGTATGCAACATGGTATCTACAACCCAGAATATTGGATCGGATGTGAGGCAAATAAATGTGAAAAAAACAACCTTTGAGAATATTTAAAAATAGTCCCTGGACTATTTAAGAAGCAGGAGTGTAATAATTTTAAAAATTGCTTTGCTTAACTCATTCATCATCTTCAGACAAGGAGTAGCATCATACAATTTACAAAAGCATTGTTATTTCCAGTCTTAAGGTTATACTCCAAGCATTATCTTAAACCTTTATAGTGTTATTTGTGTGTGTGTATTTAATATCTTGCATGCTCTCACTCTCTCTTTATACATATATAAATATATAGATATGCAACATGAAGCAAATAGTAGTAAATTATTAGACTTAGTAATGTTTGTCATCTTGCTGACCGTTCAAACTAACATGATTATGATTAAGTTAATTGGTTTCTTCGTCTCTGATCTGCATTTAAGCTTCAAAATTAAAATAATTATCTTGTTTAATTCATCAGTCTTGAGCGGTATTCCACGGAGGTCTAGATTAATTCATTTCTTTAAAGTTAAGTGAGGGCAACAGGAACTCATGGAGAAGAAGGAAAAATGGCTGATGGGGAGGGAATAGGGAAAAGGCAGTAGAAGGGAGTGACAAATGGAAAGGGAAGAAGAGAGGATGTGAACATATGAAAAGAGAATTCAAATTGGCAGAAAGTTGAGGTATTGAACAGCCAGCCAGAAAGAGAAGTACACCCATTGGAGAGTAGGGAATGTGTGGTCGGGAAATGGGATGAAAGATGTTGCTGTCAGAGAAAAAATGAAAATATGTTGTGTTAGCCTACAAGGGACAGCTGTTGAGCTATTCAGCTTTAAGGGTTCAGGGACAAGTAGGTGTGAGGGTTGAAAATTTGATCTTTGGATAGGATATGAGTCAAGATAAAGTTCAGTGTGCAGGAGGAATATATGAGTCTAAATCCTATTCACTATCTGAAGTAAAAGTATTGAGATTAGATTTCTCAATGGTGTTGGAACTGTTAGCTGTAAATCTCAATTTGAGGGTTTGTGCTCAGTGAGTGAATAGAAGTTAAGGGCTGAAACTTTGTTGTGATGAAAGGTTTATGGTATGAAATCTTGATCAATAGAAGGGCAAGTGAATTAGTAGATAACTTATTTTTATTTCCCCATGTCACCAAAAAGAAAGAAGTACCTTTTTACAGTGACTGATCTCATCAAATTGTACAGAACACCAGCATCGTTCCAAAAAAACTCTCTACCTGTACGCACTTGTTCAGACATCTGTGTATGCGTATGCATTTACATGAAACTATTTGAATCTTCAGGGACAATGTAGACCAATAACTTAAATTGATGAATTTGCCCTCTGTAGATGATTGTTTTTAATTTATTTTGGGTTTATAAGAACATAAGAAAATAAGAAATAGGAGCAGGAGTAGGCCATCTAGCCCTTCGAGCCTGCCCCGCCATTCAATAAGATCATGGCTGATCTGTCGTGGCTCAGTTCCACATTCCCGCCCTCTCCCCATAACCCTTAATCCCCTCTCTTATCAAAAACCCATCAACCCGCGTCTTAAAAATATTTAGCGAGGCAGCCTCCACCACTTCAATGGGCAGAGAATTCCAGAGGTTCACCACCCTTTGAGTGAAGAAGTTCCTCCTCAACTCCGTTCTAAACCGCACCCCCCCCCTTATCTTGAGGCTGTGCCCCCTAGTCCTACTGTCCTTTCTGAGTGGGAAGAGTCTCTCCACCTCTATCCTATCCATCCCATTCATCATCTTATACGTCTCAATGAGATCTCCCCTCATTCTTCTAAACTCTAACGAGTACAAGCCTAGTTTATTCAGCCTCTCCTCATAGCTCAACCCCCTCAACTCCGGTATTAGCCTAGTAAACCTCCTCTGCACTCCCTCCAAGGCCAAAATATCTTTGCGCAGGTGCGGCGCCCAAAACTGCACACAGTACTCCAGCTGCGGCCTCACCAATGCCCTATACAGCTGCAGCAAGACCTCCCTACTTTTATATTCAATCCCCCTCACTATGAAGGCCAGCATCCCATTCGCCTTCCTGACCACATGCTGCACCTGCAAGCTGGGTTTTTGTGACTCATGCACAAGGACCCCGAGGTCCCTCTGCACCGTCGCCTGCTGCAGTTTTTCACCCCGTAAGTAATAGTCCTTCCTACCATTATTCCTACCAAAGTGGACCACCTCACACTTGCCAACATTAAATTCCATTTGCCATTTCCTAGCCCATTTGCCCAGCCTATCTAGATCCTTCTGCAGACTCTCCACACCCTCCGCACAATTTGCCGTTCCACCAATTTTGGTGTCATCAGCAAATTTCGACACCCTACACTCGGTTCCCTCCTCCAGATCATCTATATAAATGGTAAAAAGCTGAGGCCCCAGCACCGACCCCTGGGGTACTCCACTAGTCACCATCCGCCAACCCGAATAGCACCCGTTGACCCCCACTCTCTGCCTCCTATTTGACAACCAATCCTCTATCCACGCTAACACCCTACCCCCAACTCCATGTCCCTCGACCTTCTGCAATAACCCTAAAAACGTGGGATGTTGGAGCGGGGAGGTGGCTAGAATAAATAGCATAGTGGATTAGTACGTTGATGTTTTGTATGAAGCTTATGTAAAAATACTAATAGTATGCAGTTCCTTATGTTGTTTCTAAATGGCCTACGTGAAGTTTTATTTCAGTTAATAGTAGGCAAAACTATAGCATAAAACTGTTCATCACTTGTCAAAATTGATTTTGTGTCGAAGGTCATAAAGATGATGATATGTAATATAGAAAATAGGACAAGGAGCTCTTTATTCCATTTGTATTACCATTGCAAAATAATGATGCAAAATAAGTATTTACTAAAAAAAGATGTACTGTTGGTCTATGCCTCTGACATCATTGCCACTGCTGGCTAGAGTCATAGACTCTAGAGTCATAGAGGTTTACAACATGGAAATAGTCCTTTAGCCCAAATTGTCTATGCCGCTTGGGAAGTCCCAAATGCCTGCATTTGGCCCATATCCCTCTATACCCATTTTACCCTTGCAACTGTCTAAATGCTTTTTAAAAGACAAAATTGTACCTGTCACTACTGCTGCCTCTGGCAGCAGTAAGTCCAGAAATTCACCACCCTGTCTGTGAAAAAATTGCCTTCTGGACCCTTTTGTATCTCGCTCCTCTCACCTTAAACCTATGCCCTTGAGTTTTAGACTCCCCTATCTTTGGGAAAGATGTTGACTATCAATCTTATCTATGCCCCTCATTATTTTATAGACCTCTATAAGATCACCCCAAGCCGACTACGCTGCAGAGAAAAAAGTCCCAGTCTATCCAGTGTCCCCTTATAACTCAAACCATCAAATTCCAGTAACAAGCTAGTAAATCTTTTCTGCAGTCTTTCTAATTTTAATAATATTGTTTTCATAATAGGGTAACCAGAAATGTACATTGTATTCCAAGTGTGGTCTAACTAATATCTTGCACAACTTCAACAAGACGCCCCAACTTCCAGATTCAGTGTTCTGACCAATGAAACCAAGCATGCCAAATGCCTTCTTCGCCACTCTGTTCACGTGTGACTCCACTTTCAAGGAGCTGTGTACCTGTGTTCTGAGATCTCTTTGTTCTAAAACTCTCCCTGAAGCCCTATCATTAATTGAGTAGGTCCTGCCCCAATTCGATCTACCAAAATGCATCACCTCACATTTGTCGAAATTAAACTCCTTCTGCCATTCATCGGCCCACTAGCCAATTGATCAAGATCTGGTTGCAATCCTAGATAACATTCTTCACTGTCCACTATGCCACCATCTTGGTGTCATCTGCAAACTTACTAACCATGCTCCATACATTCTCATCCAAATCATTAATATAAATAACAAATAACAGTGGACCCAGCACTGATCACTGAAGCACACTGTTGGTCATAGGTCTCCAGTTTGAAAAACAACCTTCTGCAACCACCCCCTGTCTTCTGTTGCCAAGCCAGTTTTGTATCCAATTAGTTACCTCACCCTGGATCCTGTGAGATTTAACCTTATGCATTGGTGTGGGAGGAATGGGTTTGAATTTATGGGGCAGGGGATTTAGTGGTAGGGGATGGGGAAATGGCTGAGGTCTTGAATAACGTTTTTGTTTCGGTCTTCACGGAGGAGGACGTGATAATTTGCCAGGTGTTAGCGATGGAAAGGTGGTAGGACTGGAGGGTCTCAATGACATTATTGTTACTAGAGAGGCGGTGCTCGACAGACTGGAGGGGCTGATTGTGGACAAGTCCCCAGGACCGGATGGAATGCATCCCAGGGTTCTGAAAGAAATGGCGGAGGTGATAGTGGATGCCTTGGTGGTTGTTTTCCAAACGTCGCTGGATTCCGGGGAAGTGCCGGAAGATTGGAAAACGGCTAATGTTACACCGTTGTTTAAGAAGGGTGCCAGGCAAAAGGCAGGGAATTATAGGCCGGTTAGTTTAACGTCTGTTGTAGGTAAAATGTTAGAATCCGTCATCAAGGAGGAAATAGCGAGGCATCTTGAGGGGAATTGCTTGATAGAGCAGACACAGCACGGTTTCGTTAAGGGGAAATCATGTCTGACAAATTTATTGGAGTTCTATGAGGATGTGTCTAGGGCGGTGGATAGAGGAGAGCCGGTGGATGTGGTCTTTCTTGATTTTCAGAAGGCGTTTGACAAGGTACCTCACAAGAGGTTATTGCAGAAGGTCAGGGGGCATGGAGTTGGGGGTAGGGTGTTAGCGTGGATAGAGGGTTGGTTGTCAAATAGGAGGCAGAGAGTGGGGGTTAATGGGTGCTATTCGGATTGGCGGTTGGTAACTAGTGGAGTGCCCCAGGGGTCGGTGCTGGGGCCTCAGCTATTTACCATTTATATAGATGATCTGGAGGAGGGAACCGAGTGTATGGTGTCGAAATTTGCTGATGACACCAAGATTGGTGGAACAGCAAATTGCACGGAGGGTGTGGAGAGTCTGCAGAAGGATCTAGATAGGCTGGGCGAATGGGCCAGGAATTGGCAAATGGAATTTAATGTTGGCAAGTGCGAGGTGGTCCACTTTGGTAGGAATAATGGTAGGAAGGACTATTACTTACGTGGCGAAAAACTGCAGCAGGCGACGGTGCAGAGGGACCTCGGGGTCCTTGTGCATGAGTCGCAAAAACCCAGCCTGCAGGTGCAGCAGGTGGTCAGGAAGGCGAATGGGATGCTGGCCTTCATAGCGAGGGGGATTGAATATAAAAGTAGGGAGGTCTTGCTGCAGCTGTATAGGGCGCTGGTGAGGCCGCAGCTGGAGTACTGTGTGCAGTTTTGGTCGCCGCACTTACGCAAGGATATTTTGGCCTTGGAGGGAGTGCAGAGGAGGTTTACTAGGCTGATACCGGAGTTGAGGGGGTTGAGCTATGAGGAGTGGCTGAATAAACTAGGCTTGTACTTGTTAGAGTTTAGAAGAATGAGGGGAGATCTCATTGAGACATATAAGATGATGAATGGGATGGATAAGATAGAGGTGGAGAGACTCTTCCCGCTCAGAAAGGACAGTAAGACTAGGGGGCACAGCCTCAAGATAAAGGGGGGGGGGGCGCGGTTTAGAACGGAGTTGAGGAGGAACTTCCTCACTCAAAGGGTGATGAATCTCTGGAATTCTCTGCCCGTTGAAGTGGTGGAGGCTGCCTCGCTAAATATTTTTAAGACGCGGGTTGATAGGTTTTTGATAATCGAGGGGATTAAGGGTTGTGGGGAGAGGGCGTGATGTGGAACTGAGCCACGACAGATCAGCCATGATCTTATTGAATGGCGGGGCAGGCTCTAAGGGCTGGATGGCCTACTCCTGCTCCTATTTCTTATGTTCTTATGTTCTTATCAAAGGCCTTGCTGAAGTCCATATAGACAGCATCAACTACACTGCCCTCAGCTACCTTCTTGATTACCCCTTCAAAAAACTCAAATCAAATTCATGAGACATGATTTTTCACTCACAAAGCCATGTTGACTGCCCATAGTCAGTCCTTACCTCTCAAAATGCCTGTAGATTCTGTCTCTCACGATAGACCCGCCAGAGACGTTAGGCTCACTAGCCTGTAGTTTCCTGGCTTTTCCCTGCAGTCCTTCATAAACAAACGCACAAGATTTGCTACCCTCCAATCTTCATGATTTAAGTAACTCTGCTAGGGACCTGCAATTTCCTCCCTAGCCTCTCACAATGTTCTGGGATACATTTCATCAGGTCCTGGGGATTTACCTATCTTGACGAGCTTTAAGACTTCCAACACCTCCTTCTCTGTAATATGTGCACTTCTCAAGACATCACTATTTATTTCCCCAAGTTTCCTAACATCGAGGACTTTCTCAATTGTAAATACTGATGAGAATTATTCTTTTAGAATCTTGCTCATCTCTTGTGGGTTCACACGTAGATGATCTTGTTGATCCTTAAGAGGCCCTACTCTGTCCCTAGTTACTCTTTTGCCCCTTATGAATTTGTAGAAGCTGTTTGGATTCTCCTTTACCTTATTTGCCAAAGCAATCTAATGTTCACTTTTTGCCCTTCTGATTTCTTTCTTAACTTTACTCCGACAACCTCTGTACCCTTCCAGAGCTCCACTTGATCCCAGCTACCTATGCATGTCATATGTCTCCTTCTTCTTTTCAACCAGGGCCTCAGTATCCCGAGTCATCCAGGGTTCCCTACTTCTACCAGCTTTGCCCTTTATTCCAAAAGGAACATGTTTACCTTAAACCCTGGTTAACACATTTTTGAAAGCCTCCCACTTACCAGACATCCTTTTGCCTGCCAACAGATTCCTTCAATCGACTTTTGAAAGTTCCTGTCTAATACCATCAAAATTGGCCTCACCCCAATTTAGAATTTTAACTTTCAGGCCAGACCTATCATTCTCCATAACTATCTTAAAATTAATGGAATTATTGTCACTGGTCCCAAAGTGAACTCTCACTAATATTTCTGATACCTGCCCTACCTTATTTCCCAAGAGGAGATTAAGTTTTGCCACCTTTTTCTTGGGCCATCTACATAGTGAATGAGAAATTCCTCCTGCATACTGTTGCAAACTTGAATAGATTAATTGCATATTGGTGTTTGTAAAATTGTAAAATGCTAGGTAAAGCATTGCATTCCCCCTTTAAAAGTTGGTGCTTTCACTGTGCTTAAAAAGTTTAAAAAAAATGCAAGTACATACAGAGACCTCAGATGGAACAAAAGAACATAAGAACATAAGAAATAGGAGCAGGAGTAGGCCATCTAGCCCCTCGAGCCTGCCCCGCCATTCAATAAGATCATGGCTGATCTGTCGTGGCTCAGTTCCACATTCCCGCCCTCTCCCCATAACATAAGAACATAAGAACATAAGAAATAGGAGCAGGAGTAGGCCATCTAGCCCTTCGAGCCTGCCCCGCCATTCAATAAGATCATGGCTGATCTGTGGTAGCTCAGTTCCACTTTCCCGCCCTCTCCCCATAACCCTTAATCCCCTCTCTTATCAAGAACCCATCAACCCGCTTCTTAAAAATATTTAGCGAGGCAGCCTCCACCACTTCAACGGGCAGAGAATTCCAGAGATTCACCACCCTTTGAGTGAAGAAGTTCCTCCTCAACTCCGTTCTAAACCGCCTCCCCTTTATCTTGAGGCTGTGCCCCCTAGTCCTACTGTCTTTTTTGAGCGGGAAGAGTCTCTCCACCTCTATCCTATCCATCCCATTCATCATCTTATACGTCTCAATGAGATCTCCCCTCATTCTTCTAAACTCTAACGAGTACAAGCCCAGTTTATTCAGCCTCTCCTCATAGCTCAATCCCCTCAACTCCGGTATCAGCCTAGTAAACCTCCTCTGCACTCCCTCCAGGGCCAAAATATCCTTGCGCAGGTGCGGCGCCCAAAACTGCACACAGTACTCCAGCTGCGGCCTCACCAATGCCCTATACAGCTGCAGCAAGACCTCCCTACTAATCCCCTTGTCTATCAAAAACCTATCAACCCGCATCTTAAAAATATTGAGCGAGGCAGCCTCCACCACTTCAACGGGCAGAGAATTCCAGAGATTCACCACCCTTTGAGTGAAGAAGTTCCTCCTCAACTGCATTCTAAACCGCCCCCCCTTTATCCTGAGGCTGTGCCCTCTAGTCCTACTGTCCTTTCTGAGCGGGAAAAGCCTCTCCACCTCTATCCTATCCATCCCATTCAACATCTTATACGTCTCAATGAGATCTCCCCTCATTCTTCTAAACTCTAACGAGTACAAGCCTAGTTTATTCAGCCTCTCCTCATAGTTCAACCCCCTCAACTCCGGTATCAGACTAGTGAACCTCCTCTGCACTCCCTCCAAGGCCAAAATATCCTTGCGTAAGTGCACACAGTACTCCAGCTGCGGCCTCACCGGCGCCCTGTACAGCTGCAGCAAGACCTCCCTACTTTTATATTCAATCCCCCTCGCTATGAAGGCCAGCATCCCATTTGCCTTCCTGACCACCTGCTGCACCTGCAGGCTGGGTTTTTGCGACTCATGCACAAGGACCCCGAGGTCCCTCTGCACCGTCGCATGCTGCAGTTTTTCGCCACGTAAGTAATAGTCCTTCCTACCATTATTCCTACCAAAGTGGACAACCTCACATTTGCCAACATTAAATTCCATTTGCCAGTTCCTGGCCCATTCGCCCAGCCTATCTAGATCCTTTTGCAGACTCTCCACACCCTCCGCACAATTTGCCGTTCCACCAATCTTGGTGTCATCAGCAAATTTCGACACCATACACTCAGTTCCCTCCTCCAGATCATCTATATAAATGGTGAATAGCTGAGGCCCCAGCACCGACCCCTGGGGCACTCCACTTGTCACCAACCACCAATCTGAATAGCACCCGTTGACCCCCACTCTCTGCCTCCTATTTGACAGCCAATCCTCTATCCACGTTTACACCCTACCCCCAACTCCATGCCCCTTTACCTTCTGCAATAACCTCTTGTGAGGCACCTCGTCAAACGCCTTCTGAAAATCAAGAAAGACCACATCCACCGGCTCTCCTGTATCCACCGCCCTAGACACATCCTCATAGAACTCCAGTAAATTTGTCGGACACGACTTCCCCTTAACGAAACCGTGCTGCATCTGCTCTACCAAACAATTCTCCTCAAGATGCTTCGCTATTTTCTCCTTGATCACAGATCAAGGAAACATTTGTACTGAAGGGCCAGGCAACATTGTTGCCAAGACAACAAACAGGCTTTGGAATTTTTTAAAATTCAGTCAATCAAATTTGAATCAGGCACTTAGATACCAAGGACCTTTTGAATTTTCTGGTTTTGGCAACCTAGGACCAATCATATTGTGAGGCGTATTGATATATCATCACAGGTATAAAAGGAAGAGGGCAGTGCAACAGAGGAAGAGAGAGCACTGTCATTTGTCAGAGTAACAACTGTTAGTTCAGTTCTAGAGTAAGAGAGAACTGCCAGCTCACAGCTTCATTTATGTCTTAAAACACCATCTCGGTAGAAAAGGCACGCAAGAAGAAAGAAGATCCAAACAGAAGAATCAACAGAAAAGACTCAGAATATTCTGGAAGATGCCAAGTCTGGTTATAATTTAGAGTGATTAAAATTCTTTTTTTGTTAATAAGTGGGAATTATATTTATCTGATCAGCATTCCATTAGAATCATATTTTATTTGGTTCGTTAACAGTTTAGTTAACTTGTTCACTGTTAGATAATAAATTGTTACTTGTTGATTTTAGAGAGAGTGTCAGGGAGTTATTTTGATTTAACCACTAAAAGTTGCTGAAGAGCAGATCTTACCAATTCACACTCACTTTTACAGATTGAGGCGAGGGACTCCTCTTTGAGTGGTTAGAGGTTCTCAGAGGGGGGATCCACCTCTGCTTCATAACAATACACTCGACAAATTTCCCTCCATCCAAGCCCCCTAATACTGTGGCTGCCCCAGTCAATATTGGAAAAGATAAAGTCCCCTATTTTTACCACCCTATTTTTCTTGGAGCTATCTGTAATCTCCTTACATATTTGCTCCTCAATTTCCCGCTGAGTATTTGGGGGCCTGTAGTGAATTCTATCAAAGTCACTTCTCCCTCCTTATTTCTCAGTTCCAGTCATATAGACTCAGTGGACAAACTCTTGGATATCTCCCCTCTCAGTACTGCCGTGGTGTTCTCCCTAATCAAAAAACGCAACTCCCTCTCCTTTCTTACCTCCTGTTCTATCTTTCTTATAGCATCTGTACCCTGGAACATTGAGTTGCCAGTCCTGCTCCTCCCTTAACCATGTTTCAGTAATAGCTGTAATATCCCAGTCCCATATACCCATCCATGCCCTGAGTTCATCTACTTTGCCTGTCAGGGCTCTTGCATTGAAATAAATAACTCCCTGACACTCTCTCTAAAATTAACAAGTAACAATTTATTTATCTAACAGTGAACAAGTCAACTAAACTACTAACAAACCAAATAAAATATGATTCTAATGGAATGCTGATCAGATAAATATAATTCCCACTTATTAACAAAAAAAAGAATTTTAATCACTTTAAATTATAACCAGGCTTGGCATCTTCCAGAATATTCTGAGCCTTTTCTGTTGATTCTTCTGTATGGATCTTCTTTCAGTTTAATCCAGACTTCCCTTGCTCTCTGCCCTGCTTTCTCAGATCACCTGTCCTGTCATGTTATGTACACTCTCCCTGTGTTTTATTTCCCTTAGCCTTACTGGACCCATTCACTGAGTTCTTCACTGTCTCTGTACTCTGTACTATAGGCCTTTTGTGATTTTTGTCTTTGGTTTCTCTGCCTTCCACCTTTCCCCTTACTACCTTTTGTTTCCGTCCCCACTTTACTTCCCTCTGACTTCTTGCATTGAATCCCATCTCCCTGGCACATTAGTTTAAACTCTCCCTAACAGCACCAACAAACACTCCCCCTGGAACATTGGTTCCAGTCCTGCCCAGGTACAGACCATCCGATTTGTACTGGTCCTACCTCCCCCAGAACCGGTTCCAGTGCCCTCGGAATTTGAATCCCTTCCTCTTGCACCATTTCTCAAGCCACGTATTTCTCTTAGCTGTACTGACATTCCTATTCTAACACGTGACACTGGTAGCAATCCTGAGATTACTACCTTTGAGGCCCTAATTTTAGTTTAACTCCTAACTCCTACAGTCAGGTTGTAGGACCTCATCCCATTTTTTAGCTACATCGTTGGTGCCTACATGCATTACGACAGCTGGCGTTCACCTTCCCCCTCCAGATTGTCCTGCAGCCACTCTGCGACATCTATAACTGAGATTACATAAATACTTGACAATAAAGGTGATCATGTTTTGACCTGACACTTGCTGGCTGAACTCTTTTGCTTCCACTGTAGTGATTATTTTTCAGCTGTTGGAGATGTGTGGTTACATGTTGATGTGGAGATGCTGGCGTTGGACTGGGATAAACAGAGTAAGAAGTCTCACAACATAGAGTCCAACAGGTTTATTTGGTAGCACAAGCCACGAGCTTTTGGAGCACTGCTCCTTCATCAGGTGAGTGGGATTTCAGTTCACAAACAGGGCATATAAAGATACAAACTCAATTTACAAAATAATAGTTGGAATTTACAGGTAATCAAGTCTTAAAGGTACAGATAATGTGAGTGGAGAGAAGGTTAAGTACAGGTTAAAGAGATGTGTAATGTCTCCAGCTAGGACAGTTAGTGAGATTTTGCAAGCCCAGGCATGTCATGGGGGTTACAGATAGTGTGACATGAACCCAAGATCCCGGTTGAGGCCATCCTCATGTGTGCGGAACTTGGCTATCAGTCTCTGCTCAGTGACTCTGCATTGTCGTGTGTCGCGAAGGTCGCCTTGGAGAACACTTACCTGAAGATCAGGGACCAAATGCCCATGACTGCTGAAGTATTCCCCAACGTGAAGAGAACACTCTTGCCCGATGATTGTTGAGCAGTGTTCATTCATCCATTGTCGTAGCGTCCGCATGGTCTCCCCAATGTACCCTGCCTCGGACGTACCACACTCATCTCTTGTATGTGTATGGTATGTCATACACATATCATATGTGTATGTCATACCATACAGATATGGTATGTAATATGTGCATATGACATATGCACATACGTCATAAGTGCTTAACCCTCTCTCCACTCACATTGTCTGTACCTTTAAGACTTAATTACCTGTAAAGACTCACATTCCATCCATTATTTTGTAAGTTTGTGTCTTTAAATGCCCCGTTTGTGAACTGAAATCCCACTCACCTGATGAAGGAGCAGCACTCTGAAAGCTAGTGGTTTGTGCCGCCAAATAAACCTGTTTGACTTTAACCAGGTGTTGTGAGACTTCTTGCTATATGTTGAGGCAGCATACATTGATTTTTCAAAAACGTGAACAAAGAGAAAAATACATATGTAAGAATCTGTGTTTATATTTGGTCTAGCATGCAGTAAGGAGAAAGTGCAATCTTTGAAGTTATCATATTGTGCAATATGCTAACCACAGCTCATTACGTTAACTAACTTATTTTAATTTTTGCAGAGAATTGATGTTCTTCGTAAGAGTTTTAAACAACAGCTTGATAATGAAATAGCAAAGCTCATGGCTGGATTCAAGGTTAGTAGTCCTGACTCTGTTTACATTTACCTTCCAATATTGGCACCAGAAAGGATGCATTTAACATTTTAAAAAAATTACCTCATTAATGCAATATCTGATTTTTTTTCATTCCTTTCAGTTTCTGGCTACAATACATGACTCTGTAGCACTGCTTATTTTGGTGCTACAGGACCCAAATGACTGAAAATACTGGCAGGGTCTCCTTTCCCAATGATTCCCAACACAGCTTGATTGAAGGATTGTGGAGCGATATCCTATGTGTGCACCTGGGCATTCAGAATGGGCAGACTGTAAGGTCAGTCAGTGTTGAATGCTGATTTGGCACCTGACCTGTCATTTTAGATCCTGTTATCCCTGTTAAATAATTCTATTAAGCCAGCACAGCTGCACTGGAGTTCAGTTGCATAAAGGAACCTATATCAGCGTTACTTAAAGGCATCACTTCAACTTTCAGATGAGGTTCTTCTGACTTTCTCTTTGCTGCTTGGCAGTTAGTGGAACTGCTATGTTATTGAAAGAGTTGACAGAACACTGTCTATACTTTCTGCTGCCAGCATAATTAAGGACCCCACACACCCTGGACATATTCTCTTCCACCTTCTTCCGTCGGGAAAAAGATACAAAAGTCTGAGGACATGTACCAACTGACTCAAGAACAGCTTCTTCCATGCTACCATCAGACCTTTGAATGGACCTACCTCGTATTATGTTGCTCTTCCTCTACACCCTAGCAATAACTGTAACACTAAATTCTGCATTCTTTCCTTCTCTATGGACAGTATGCTTTGTCTGTATAGTGTGCTAGAAACAATACTCTTCATTGTATACTAATACATATGACAATAAATCAAATCAGAAGTTTCTTTCAATCAGAAGGGATGGTGCTGGATCTTTGGAATGAACGGTGTGATTTTAAAAGGCCTCTGTGTGCTCTGCTTGCTCTTTAGTAGTCATAGTTGTAGTCCTTCTTGTGAAAGGAACAGCGATTTATTTCCAAGTCATGGTGGTAAGTAACTTGAAAGGTATCTTCCAGGTGGCAGTGTTCCCATAGATCTTGTCCTTCTAGATGGTAGTGGTCATGGGTGTGGAACGCATTGCCTAAAGAGCCTTGGTGAGTCCCTTCAGTGTGTCTTGCAGCTGGTACACACTGCTGCCACTGTTCATCAGTAGTGGAAGAAGTGAATGTTTTTTGAAGGGGTCCCAGTCAAGTAGGCTGCTTTTTCTTGGTTGTTGTTAAGTTCTTGAGTGTTGTTGCAGCTGCACTCTTCCAGGTAAGGGGACAGTACTCAATTACACTTCTGATTTGTGCCGTTGTAGATTATAGACAGGCTATGGGAAGTCAAGAGATGAGTTACTTGCCACAGAATTCCTCGCTTCTGACATTGACCCAGACCTGCAGTGGCTGTGCAAGGGCAGCACTAGATGGGGTGGCATGGTAGCACAGTGGTTAGCACTGCTGCTTCACAGCTCCAGGGACCTGGGTCCGATTCCCGGCTCAGGTCACTGTCTGTGTGGAGTTTGCACATTCTCCTCGTGTCTGCGTGGGTTTCCTCTGGGTGCTCCTGTTTCCTCCCACAGTCCAAAGATATGCGGGTTAGGTTGATTGGCCATGCTAAAATTGCCCCTTAGTGTACTAGGATGCTTAAGTTAGAGGGATTAGCAGGTAAAATATGTAGGAATATGTGGGAAGGGCCTGGGTAGGATTGTGGTTGGTGCAGACTTGATGGGCCGAAGGGCCTCTTTCTGCACTGTAGGGTTCTATGATTCTATGATGTAGCTGTCAAGACCACCAAATCCCTCAATTTCTGTGCCATTGGATCTTTTCAGACTGGAACTGGCGACATTAGCAATTTATCTTATTTAGCAACCACCTTGGAAGTTATCAAGACCTTTACACCAGGGGAGGTCTCAATAAGCAGAAAGAAACAGGAGGTGCGAGCACATGACTTTTCCAGGATAGGGGATTTCACCATGGTGCAGGGAGCCATAGATTGTGCACATCACACAAATGTTGCATCTCAACAGGAAGACGTACTGAAAAGACAACGTGTTCCATTCCTTAGATGTACAGATGGTTTTCAGTCAGGCATTTTCAAACTCTAGCAGCAATTATAATGCTTTCATCCTGTGCAGTCAGTGGACCCAGACACCTTTTGAACCATTACATCATTCCAGAAGATAGCTGCTCAGTGACAAGGGCAATCCACTGTTCACATGGCTGATAAGCCTGCCCCCTCCACCACCCAACTACACATTGATAACAATATGAGAGTGACAGCCATATGGTCCATTGGTGACCTGAAGTAATGGTTTTGCTGTTGGACTGCTTGACGAGTGAAATCCTCCGCTAATCTTTAGAGAATATCTCCCAATTCATGGCAGTCAGCTGCATCTTAGGAACATTAGAAATAGGAGCAGCAGTAAGCAATTCAGTCCCATGAGCCTGGTGCACCATTCAACTCGATCATGGCTCAATCCCATTTTCCCACATTATCCCAATATTCCTTGATGTCTTTAATATCTACAAACCTATCAATCTCTGCCTTAAACATACTAAATAATTAAGTTTCCACAGCTCTTTATGGGTAGAGAATTCTAAAGATTTATCACCTTTGATTGAAGAAATCCCTCCTCATCTCAGTCCTAAATGGCCTACTCCTTATTCTGAGACTGTGTCCCCTGGTTCTGCATACCATCTCTCTCTCTCTCTCTTCCTCTCTCTCTCTCTTCTCCCCCCGCCACCCCACCACCCCCCACCCCAACTGCTAGAGGAAATATCCTTCCTGCATCTACTCTGTGGAGCCCTATAAGAATTCTGAATGTTTCAGTGAGATCACTGTTCATTCTTGACAAATCCAGAGTCTCCCCACTCTGTCCTCAAAACACAATCCTGCCTTCCAGGGAAGTTTTCAGGTCACCAAAGGTGTTTAAAAGGTGCCTCACAAACGGTTGCTGCAAAAGGTTAGGGTGCACGGATTTGGGGGCAAGGTGTTAGTGTGGATAGAGGATTGGTTGTCTAATAGGAAGCAGGGAGTTGGAATCAATGGGTGCTATTCTGGTTGGCACTTGGCGACTAGTGGAGTGCCGCAGGGATCAATGCTGGGGCCTCAACTGTTTACCATTTACATAGATGATCTGGAGGCGGGGGCTGAGTGTAGGGTAACGAAATTTGCTGATGACACGAAGATGAGTGGAAAAGCAAATTGCGCGGAAGGTGCGAAAAGTCTGCAGAGAGATCTGGATAGGCTGACTGAGTCGGCGAGGACCTGGCAGATGGAGTATAATGTTAGCAAATATGAGGCTATCCACTTTGGTAGAAATAATAGTAGGAGGGATTATTATTTAAAAGGCAAAAAGCTGCAGCATGCTACGGTGCAGAGGGACCTGGGGGTCCTTGTGCATGAATCGCAAAAACCCAGTCTGCAGGTGCAGCAGGTGATCAAGAAGGCGAATGGAATGTTGCCCTTTATAGCGAGGAGGATAGAATATGAAAGTAGGGAGGTCTTGCTGCAACTGTACAGGATACTGGTGAGGTCTCAGCTGGAGTACTGTGTGCAGTTTTGGTCGCTGCATTTGCGGAAGGATATATTGGCCTTAGAGAGAGTGCAGAGAAGGTTCACTAGGCTGATACTGGAGATGAGAGGTTTAGCCTACGAGGAGAGATTGAATAGACTAGGTCTGTACTCGTTGGAGTTTAGAAGGCTGAGGGGGGATCTTATAGAGACATATAAGATAATGAAGGGGATAGATAGGGTAGAGGTAGAGAGATTCTTCCTGCTTAGAAAGGACAGCAGAGCTAGAGGGCTTAGCCTCAAAATAAGGGGGGGGGGTGGGGTTGCAGTTTAGATCGGAGTTGAGGAGGAACTTGTTCACTCAAAGGGTGGTGAGTTTCTAGAATTCTCTACCCATTGAAGTGGTGGAGGCTACCTTGCTGAATATATTTAAGTCACAGGTAGATAGGTTTCTGATAGACAAGGGAATTAAAGGTTATGGGGAGAAAGCCATGATCTTGTTGAATGGCGGGGCAGGCTCGAAGGGCTAGATGGCCTTCTCCTGCTCCTGTTTTTTATGTTTTTATGTTTTTGTTGCAACCCCTTTATGGCAAGCATGTTTTTGCTTGGGTGAGGAAACCAAATCTACACAATGCTCCAAGCGCAGTCTCACCAAGGCTATATACAACTGTCGCAATATAGCTTTAAATCCTGTATTCATCCTCTTGCAATAAAGGCCACATACTGTTATGTATGTTGCCCCTTTAAGAGAATGGGTCAGGTGTCTAGGGACTGAAGTTATGTTGACTGAAGTTTTACCCTGGCTGAAGTTTGGCTTGATAGTCTTATGCTGATTGTGTTGGGATACAGACATGTTAATAAACCGTTAATTTACCACCACTGACCTCGTAGTTTTTTTTATTAATTTCACTATCAAATGTCAAATATAACAACTGGCGATGAGGCTGACTCATGGCTGATTGACTGCATATCACTGCCAATTTTTGGGAGAGGGAAGAAAATTCATGTTGCCATCCTGGACTCCAAAAACGTTACGAATTTCCAAGGTATTGAGATCGTCTCAAAGGAACAAGCCTAAGCATTGGCAGTAACGGTCGTGAGGGGACTTGGACTGCATTCAATGCTGCAAGAATTACTCTCCAGGAAAGCAAAAGGAACTGGTCATAAAGGGGACTCTGCTCAAAGTCAGAGGCCAGGAATAAGAAAGAGATCTCTCTACTGGGAGTACTGAGAATGTTGGAGGAAGCAGTCATGAGGGGACTCGGAGGGCAGCCGACAGGGAGAGCTACAAAAGTATGCTCCTGGATGTAGAAATTAAAATTAAACTGTAATGTGATAAATAGCGAACTCGAAAACAAGGTTACAGGATGTTCTGGGGAGATAGAAGAATGTATTCTAGGGATTCCTAAGAGATAAAAGGGGTCAAGATAATGATTCAACTAAAGTCAGAAGCTTGTCTGGTGCCATATGCCATTTGGCTGAAGGTAGAGGCCAAATTAATATGGGAGTGCTGCAAGCAGTCATGACCAGTGAATGGGCCACCCTAATTGTGCCAGTCTTGAAGACTGACAGCATAGTGAGAATCTGTGGGGACTTCAAGATAACCATAAACCCAATAGTGTGTGTAGATCAATACCTCTTACTGGATTGGCATTAGGGAAATCATTTCAAAGATGGACATGTCTCAGGCCTGTCTTCAGATGGCAGAGGCAGAAGAGTCCCGAATATCCTGACATTCATAACTCTTCAGGGGCTCTTCTGCTATAAGTGTCTTCCTTCTGGCATCACTTAGGCACCAGCCCTTTTTCAGAGGGCTATGGATCAAATTTTAAGTGGGTTACCTGGGATCCAGTGTTACTTGGATGATATTTTGATGACAGGCTCCACCGAGGAGGAGCATTTAAAGAACATTGAAGAGATTCTCAGTAGGTTGCAGGAACGTGGCCTGCATATAAAGAAAGAGAAATCTTCGGGCCATACACCAGAATACCATCTATGGCAGGGGCACATTTACAATGATGGGCACTACTTATGTCAGCATACTCCTACAATATATGGTACAGACAATTCAAACAACCTGGTAATACTGATGTACTTTCAAGGCTGCCTGTTCCGGAAGATTGGCAGTTGAAAATTATATCTGTATAGTTATATCTGTATCAGTGGCCCAAGTTCAAAATGCTACAAGAAACGACCCATTCTTAAGTCAAGTAATAGATTTAGTCTTTAGGGAAGACTGTTCATAGTGTTATAATGCAGGCCAGAAACTCCAAAGTGTTTTATGAAGTCTGCTTGGATCATAAGTTTTGCTATTTCAATTTGGCTATGGTATGAATGAGATGTTTTACTTAAGGTATGATTCAAATGACCCACTAGGGAACTTTTATCAAACAAAGTTTATTTAAGAATATAGTTAACATATAGCAATAACCTTTACCAAGTACAAACGAGGAAAAAGACATGATATTGGATAAACCTTAACACCTAAATGAAATGTTCTAACCAAACAAACTCCCCCATAAACTTATACCTGCCACAGATTTAACACAGAAAATAAGGATGCTCACGTAATGCTGGAAATTAGTCCTTTGGTTGGAGAATTGAAATTCTGACTTCCCAGCGACATAACTTCCAGCAGCCCTCGTTACATACATAGACAAGCTTGAAGTCAGAACAGCTTCCCAAACCACCAGAGGGGAGAGAGAGAGAGTCTAGTCCCTAGCTAACAAACCACCAACAACAGAACTTTCACCCCAGGAAGGCGAGAAGATCTGCTTTTTAGTTAGCCAACAGAATTTACAATACCAGGGAGAGAGAAACACATCAGTCTGATGTCCATACATCTTCTAAACTAAAACAGCAGCCCCAAACTGGAAAGTAAAAAAACTCCTGTCACCTGACCTGTCAATCGTTCTTCCTCCAACAATTCTGGGTCATAAGAAATCCCAGTAAGTACCTGAGGCTCAGAGTAAAAGCAAACAAGTCCTCATTTAAACCATTGAAGCAGCAATAAAAGGACTTCTAAGCAGACAGTTTGGCAACAATGAAAAGAAAAACCTGTCTACAAACTGCAGAAAACACAATTTCAAAAAAGACAAAACATAATTTCAAAAAAGAACATTTCTTAAAGGCACCCTAGGGTCACAATGGGAATCAGCATATTTTACTTTTTTTTATAAATATATAAAAAGGAAGAGGCTGACTAGGGTGAACATTGGACCCTTAGAGGATGAGAGGGGTGACTTAGTGGTAGGGGATGAGTGGCAGAAGCCTTGAATAACTTTTTTGTTTCGGTCTTCACAGAGGAGGACGTGAATAATTTGCCGGGTGTTAGCAATGGAAAGATGGTAGGAGTGGAGGGCCTGAATGACATTATTGTTACTAGAACAAAGAACAAAGAACAACCCAGCACGGGAAACAGGCCCTTCAGCCCAACGAGCCCGCGCCGCCGCATCACCCTACACCTATTCTACCCTGCATGTCTACGAATGGGACCCTACTCAGTCAGATTCAGGGAAGAAATAGCGTCAATTTGGTAAAAACCGATTAGCCTAAGAGCACATCTTTGGGGTGTGGGAGGAAACCGGAGCGCCCGGAGGAAACCCACGCAACCACAGGGAGAATGCGCAAACTCCCACAGACACAGGCCCAAATCCATGTGTCTGCACAGCCAGCAGTGCTAGTCACTGAGCTGTTGCGGCGCCTGTCTACCAGTCCAGGATCAAGCACACACACCGACATGAAGTACTAGGCCACTCCTGGACTTCCAAGAGCAGCCCACGCACGACCCACCGTGTGCATGCCCCTCGCTTGACACGAGGTGGACCTCCACCTGTGGAATAAAGACAAAAAATATTAATCATACAGCCTGCCCTTCCGGTGTCTCCTGAGGTTTAACCCTATTTAATAGCCCCTACCATATGCCTCCATTCTCGTTTCACTCATGTGCCTATCTAACTGCATCTTAAACGAGTCCAACGTTCCTGCCTCCACCACCCTACTCGGTAGCGCATTCCAGACCCCCACAACTCTCTGCGTAAAGAACCTTCTTCTCACCTCCAAATTATACCTCCCCCCCCACCCTTAAATGATGACCTCTCGTGTTCATACCCAGTCTAGGGAGCAGTCTCTCACTATTAACTCTATCTATTCCCTTCAGTATCTTATATACTTCTATCATGTCCCCTCTCAATCTCCGTCTTTCCAAGGAGAATAGCCCCAGTTTCTTCAATCTCTCCTCGTAACCCAGTCCCCCCATGCCAGGCAACATCCTGGTAAACCTCCTCTGCACCCTTTCCAGAGACTCCACGTCCTTCCGGTAGTAAGGTGACCAGAACTGGACGCAGTACTCCAAATGTGGTCTAACCAACGTTCTGTATAACTGAAGCATTAGACGGCAGCTTTTATACTCTATGCCCCTTCCTATAAAGGCTAACATCCCATAAGCCTTCCTAACAACGTTCTCCACTTGTGACGCAACCTTCATGGATTTGTGAACCTGCACTCCCAGGTCCCTCTGTATGTCTATACTCCTAATCGGCCTACCTTTTATCACATAGCTCCTCTCTGCATTATTCCGTCCAAAATGCATCACCTCGCATTTGTCAGGATTAAATGCCATCTGCCACCTATCTGCCCACTGCACCAACCTATCTATATCCTGTTGTATCACCTGACAATCCAGTTCCGTACCCGCCAACCCTGCCATCTTGGTGTCATCAGCAAACTTGCTGATCACACCACCTACGCCCTCTTCCAAGTCATTTATGTAGACTACAAAGAGGAGAGGTCCCAGTACTGAGCCCTGCGGCACACCACTGGTCACTGGCCTCCAGCCCGACAAGGTCCCCTCCACAACTACCCTCTGTCTCCTATTTCCCAGCCAGTTCTCAATCCACCTAGCTACCTGGCCTCGTATCCCATGCGCCTTAACCTTTTCTACCAGCCTACCGTGAGGGACTTTGTCAAACGCCTTACTGAAATCCATATAGATGACATCAACGGCTCTCCCATCGTCAACCGTTTTTGTCACCTCCTCAAAGAATTCCACCAGATTCGTAAGGCAAGACCTCCCTCTAACAAAGCCATGTTGCGTATCCCTAATCAGATCGCAACTCTCCAAATGCTCATACATCCTACCCCTAAGTATTTTTTCCATTAACTTCCCTACCACCGACGTCAAACTCACCGGCCTATAATTCCCAGGGTTATCCCTACTACCTTTTTTGAACAACGGGACCACATTTGCTACCCTCCAGTCTTCTGGGACCTCACCTGTGTCCAAAGAAGAGACAAAGATGTGCGCCAGAGGCCCAGCAATTTCATCTTTCGCCTCCCTAAGCAGCCTGGGATAAATACCATCAGGCCCCGGAGCTTTATAAGAACATAAGAACATAAGAAATAGGAGCAGGAGTAGGCCATCTAGCCCTTCGAGCCTACCCCGCCATTCAATAAGATCATGGCTGATCTGTTGTGGCTCAGTTCCACTTTCCCGCCCTCTCCCCATAACCCTTAATCCCCTCTCTTATCAAGAACCCATCAACCCGCTTCTTAAAAATATTTAGCGAGGCAGCCTCCACCACTTCAACGGGCAGACAATTCCAGAGATTCACCACCCTTTGAGTGAAGAAGTTCCTCCTCAACTCTGTTCTAAACCGCCTCCCCTTTATCTTGAGGCTGTGCCCCCTAGTCCTACTGTCTTTTTTGAGCGGGAAGAGTCTCTCCACCTCTATCCTATCCATCCCATTCATCATCTTATACGTCTCAATGAGATCTCCCCTCATTCTTCTAAACTCTAACGAGTACAAGCCTAGTTTATTCAGCCTCTCCTCATAGCTCAATCCCCTCAACTCCGGTATCAGCCTAGTAAACCTCCTCTGCACTCCCTCCAGGGCCAAAATATCCTTGCGCAGGTGCGGCGCCCAAAACTGCACACAGTACTCCAGCTGCGGCCTCACCAATGCCCTATACAGCTGCAGCAAGACCTCCCTACTTTTATATTCAATCCCCCTCGCTATGAAGGCCAGCATCCCATTCGCCTTCCTGACCACCTGCTGCACCTGCAAGCTGGGTTTTTGCGACTCATGCACAAGGACCCCGAGGTCCCTCTGCACCGTCGCCTGCTGCAGTTTTTCGCCACGTAAGTAATAGTCCTTCCTACCATTCTTCCTACCAAAGTGGACCACCTCACACTTGCCAACATTAAATTCCATTTGCCATTTCCTGGCCCATTCGCCCAGCCTATCTAGATCCTTCTGCAGACTCTCCACACCCTCCGCACAATTTGCCTTTCCCCCAATCTTGGTGTCATCAGCAAATTTCGACACCCTGCACTCGGTTCCCTCCTCCAGATCATCTATATAAATGGTAAATAGCTGAGGCCCCAGCACCGACCCCTGGGGCACCCCACTAGTCACCAACCGCCAATCCGAATAGCACCCATTGACCCCCACTCTCTGCCTCCTATTTGACAACCAATCCTCTATCCACGCTAACACTCTACCCCCAACTCCATGTCCCCTGACCTTCTGCAATAACCTCTTGTGAGGTACCTTGTCAAACGCCTTCTGAAAATCCAGAAAGACCACATCCACCGGCTCTCCTCTATCCACTGCCCTAGACACATCCTCATAGAACTCCCCTTGTATGGCACCTTATCAAATGCCTTCTGAAAATCAAGAAAGACCACATCCACCGGCTCTCCTCTATCCACCGCACTAGACACATCCTCATAGAGCTCCAATAAATTCGTCAGACATGACTTCCCCTTAACAAAACTGTGCTGCGTCTGCTCTATCAAACAATTCTCCTCAAGATGCCTCGCTATTTTCTCCTTGATCATGGATTCTAACATTTTACCTACAACAGATGTTAAACTAACCAGCCTATAACTCCCTGCCTTTTGCCTGCCACCCTTCTTAAACAACGGCATAACATTAGCCGTTTTCCAATCTTCCGGCACTTCCCCAGAATCCAGCGACGTTTGGAAAATAATCACCAAGACATCCACTATCACCTCCGCCATTTCTTTCAGAACCCTTGGATGCATTCCATCCGGTCCTGGAGACTTGTCCACAATCAGTCCCTCCAGTCTTTTGAGCACTGGAATTTGAGCGTCGGTATTCACGAAGGAGAGGGGTTCGGAATCGTGCGGTCTCTTGGAGGGAGCGGAGGTTCAGTTGCAGGATATAGTTATTACGAGAGAGCCGTCCTTACGCTACCTAAAAGCCCTAGCACTTCCTCTCTCGTAATAACTATATCCTGCAACTGAACCTCCGCTCCCTCCAAGAGACCGCACGATTCCGAACCCCTCTCCTTCGTGAATACCGACGCTCAAATTCCAGTGCTCAAAAGACTGGAGGGACTGATTGTGGACAAGTCTCCAGGACCGGATGGAATGCATCCAAGGGTTCTGAAAGAAATGGCGGAGGTGATAGTGGATGTCTTGGTGATTATTTTCCAAACGTCGCTGGATTCTGGGGAAGTGCCGGAAGATTGGAAAACGGCTAATGTTATGCCGTTGTTTAAGAAGGGTGGCAGGCAAAAGGCAGGGAGTTATAGGCTGGTTAGTTTAACATCTGTTGTAGGTAAAATGTTAGAATCCATGATCAAGGAGAAAATAGCGAGGCATCTTGAGGAGAATTGTTTGATAGAGCAGACGCAGCACAGTTTTGTTAAGGGGAAGTCATGTCTGACGAATTTATTGGAGCTCTATGAGGATGTGTCTAGTGCGGTGGATAGAGGAGAGCCGGTGGATGTGGTCTTTCTTGATTTTCAGAAGGCATTTGATAAGGTGCCATACAAGAGGTTATCACAGAAGGTCAGGGGGCATGGAGTTGGGGGTAGGGTGTTAGCGTGGATAGGGGATTGGCTGTCAAATAGGAGGCAGAGATTGGGGGTCAATGGGTGCTATTCGGATTGGCGGTTGGTGACTAGTGGAGTGCCCCAGGGGTCGGTGCTGGGGCCTCAGCTATTTACCATTTATATAGATGATCTGGAGGAGGGAACCGAGTGTATGGTGTCGAAATTTGCCGATGACACAAAGATTGGTAGAACGGCAAATTGTGTGGAAGGTGTGGAAAGTCTGCAGAAGGATCTAGATAGGCTGGGCGAATGGGCCAGGAACTGGCAAATGGAATTTAATGTTGGCAAGTGTGAAGTTGTCCATTTTGGTAGAATAATGGTAGGAAGGACTATTACTTACATGGCGAAAAACTGTAGCATGAGACGGTGCAGAGGGACCTCGGGGTCCTTGTGCATGAGTCGCAAAAACCCAGCCTGCAGGTGCAGCAGGTGGTTAGGAAGGCGAATGGGATGCTGGCCTTCATAGCGAGGGGGATTGAATATAAAAGTAGGGAGGTCTTGCTGCAACTGTACAGGGCACTGGTGAGGCCGCAGCTGGAGTACTGTGTGCAGTTTTGGTCGCCGCACTTACGCAAGGATATTTTGGCATTGGAGGGGGTGCAGAGGAGGTTCACTAGGCTGATACCGGAGTTGAGGGGGTTGAACTATGAGGAGAGGCTGAATAAACTAGGCTTGTATTCGTTAGAGTTTAGAAGAATGAGGGGAGATCTCATTGAGACGTATAAGATGATGAATGGGATGGATAGGAAAGAGGTGGAGAGGCTCTTCCTGCTCAGAAAGGACAGTAGGACTAGGGGGCACAGCCTCAAGATAAAGGGGGGGCGGTTTAGAACAGAGTTGAGGAGGAACTTCTTCACTCAAAGGGTGGTGAATCTCTGGAATTCTCTGCCCGTTGAAGTGGTGGAGGCTGCCTCGCTCAATATTTTTAAGATGCAGGTTGATAGGTTTTTGATAGGCAAGGGGATTAAGGGTTATGGGGAGAGGGCGGGAATGTGGAACTGAGCCACAACAGATCAGCCATGATCTTATTGAATGGCGGGGCAGGCTCGAAGGGCTAGATGGCCTACTCCTGCTCCTATTTCTTATGTTCTTATGTTCTTACACCTCTACCTGTCAGTGAGGTGGGAGTTGTCCATAACAGATGGATATCTTTTGTGGGACCAGTGTCATATGCTGTTCAAACCCAGGGTAAACGTGTCTAGAGGAGACTCAGGATCAGTTAGTGGCTGCTCCACATCAAAGAAAGGAACTCCTCTCTGATTGTTGCAAGAATCAACTGAGTCTTGTGCTCCTGAAACTGAGGGAGTTCTGACCAGAGAGGAAGTATCAGCAGAAGTTACTGACAACAGTAACTAGGCAAGAGAAGAAGCACGAGAGCTTGTGGGAATACAGGGAAGAACAGCTGAGAAGAGCTTGGACGCCACACTCAGTCAAATGTTACCTTGAAGTCAAGGCCAGTCACACTTAGCGCACCTCTGGAATTCAACTCCTTTGTCCATGTTTGAACCAAGGCTGTAATGAGATCAGAAGCTGACCCATTCAGAACCCAAACTACGAGCAGATTATTGCTAAGTAAATGTTACTTGATTGCACTGTTGTTAGCCCCTTTCATCACTTACTGGTGATCAAGAGTCAAATGATGGGAAGGTAATTGGCCAGGTTGGATTTAGTCTTGTTGCTTAAGTACTATATACATCTGGGCAATTTTACACATTGCTGGGTAGATTCCAATGTTGTGGCTGTAATGGCCTGGCTAGGGAGCGTGGCAAAATCTGGAGCAGAAGTCTTCATTCTATTGGCAGAATATTAGTAGGGCCCGTAGCCTTTGAATAACCAATGCCTTCAGCTATTTTTTGATATCATGTGGAGTGAATCAAATTGCTTGAAGACTGACATCTCTGATGCTGGGGACCCCTGGAGGATCATCCAATTGGCACTCTGAAGATTTTTGCAAGTGCTTTAACCTTGTCTTCTACATTGATGTGTTGGGTTGCTCCACCATTGAGGATAGGGATATTTGTGGGACCTTCTCCTCCAGTGAGTTGTTTAATTGTCCACTATCATTCATGAATTGATGTGGCAGGACTGCAGAGCTTAGATCAGATTTATTGGTTGCACAATGGCTTAACATTGTCTATTTTGTTTGGCACACAAGTAGCATTGTAGCCTAACCAGATTAAGGCCTCATTTTTACCTGTACCTGGTTTTGCTCGACATCTCATAGAACATAGAAAAGCTACAGCACAAACAGGCCCTTTGGCCCACAAGTTGCGCCAATCATATCCCTACCTACTAGGCTTACCTATAACCCTCAATCCGATTAAGTTCCATGTACTCATCTCCTCCTACTCTCTTTATTGAACCAGAGTTGATCCCCTGGAGGCACTGTGGCCTGATGGCAAAATGGGTCACATTGCAAAAGGTTGTTGGGCTAGACCTGACTTTCCTGAGAAGAATGTTCAAAAGAAGAATCTGGGCCCCTTCAGGAAGAGGAACAAGTTTCATTCTACAAAAAGAATTTGCAACGTGGAAGAAAAGAATTACGACTGTGAAGAAGGGAATGTTCAGAAAGAGCTGAACTGAATGTCCTTTCCATACAGGGAGGATTACAGAGACTCTGGGTGATTCTGAAGTTAAGTGGACAACATATTAGCATGGATGTTAACACCAGTGCTGTTACATCTTTAATTCCTGAAAATACATACCAGCAGAAGCTGAAGCACCTTCCTATAAAATCAGCTGATGTAATTTTAAGGCCATACACAGAAGAGATTATGCTGTTAAAAGGTCACATCATGGTCAATGTAGAGTTGAGCGGACAAACAGTGGAGCTGCCTCTCCACGTAGTTTGCGATAATTTTTCAGCTCTGTTTGGTTGGTGGTTGGAGAAAATAAAACTTAGTTGGAATGCGGTCTACCTACAGCACGTTCTAGGTAAATGCAAGAGAATTTTCAAACAGAAACTTGGCTCAATGAAGGGAAAGTGAAACTTAAGATAATTCCTAATAGTTAACCAAGAAATCTTAAAGCAAGAGCTTTATACAATTTGTGCCAAGATCAAAGAAGAATTAGTATGACTTGTTAACTCTGGTGTGTTGGGGTCAGTTACAATGAGTGATTGGGCTACTCCCACTGTACCTGTCATTTTAAAACAACCATTAATCCAGAGTTGTATGCTGGTCAAAATCTGCTTCCTTTAATTGAAGATTTATACGCTGGGTTACTAGGTGGGCAGAAATTCAGCAAGATTGATCTTTCACAAAGGATAAATAGGGTGGTCACAAGGACTTTAAACTGACAAGTGCAGGGGAAGGGAAGAGTAAAACTGCAAGAACTACAGTGCTTAATAGGAAGTAAAGCAGCAGGTTAGCATGTGGGGAGAAGGTTATAACTACATGGAAACTTATAAAAAGAATTAAAAAAAAAGGTGGTGTTCAGTGGAGGTGTTATGACTCGAAAAGAAGATATAAAAACTAGCACTTTGCCTAAATACTCATAGCATTCGAAACAAGGTAAATGAGTTGATGGCACAAGTCATCACGAATGAGTGTGATTTAGTGGCCATTACAGAGACATGTTTGTAGGGTAGTCACGACCAGTGGTTAAATATCCAGGGGTGTCAGACTACTCATAAGGACAGACAGGTAGGTAAAGGAGGTGGTGTAGCTCTGATATTTAAGGATTGTAAGGGCAGTAGTGAGAGATGATGTAGATTCTATGGAGAAAAGTGTTGAATCCATTTGGGTGGAAATTAGAAGTAGTAAGGAGGAAAAAAATCACTGATGGGCATAGTTTATAGGCCTCCAATTAATAACATCACGGTGGGGTGAGCAATAAGCAAGGAAATAACTGATGCGTGTAAACATGGTATGGTAATTATCATGGGGGATTTTAATCTACATGCTGATAGAGAAGAAGTCAGGAGATGTTATTAATGGAGGTGTTAGGATTCAAGGCCAAGGCAGCCTTAAGGAAGAGTTCACAGAATGTATTTGCAATAGTTTCCTTCAACAGTATGTCATGAAACCTATAAGAACATAACATAAGAAATAGGAGCAGGAGTAGGCCATCTACATAGTCAGCATGGTTTTGTGGCGGGTAGGTCGTGCCTTACTAACCTTATTGAGTTTTTTGAGAAAGTGACCAAAGAGGTGGATGGGGGTAAGGCAGTGGACGTGGTGTATATGGATTTTAGTAAGGCGTTTGATAAGGTTCACCATGGTAGGCTTCTGCAGAAAATGCAGATGTATGGGATTGGGGGTGATCTAGGGAATTGGATCAGGAATTGGCTAGCGGATAGGAGACAGAGGGTGGTGGTTGATGGTAAATATTCATCATGGAGTTCGGTTACAAGTGGTGTGCCTCAGGGATCTGTTTTGGGGCCACTGCTGTTTGTAATTTTTATTAATGATCTGGATGAGGGTATAGTTGGGTGGATTAGTAAATTTGCTGATGACACCAAAGTCGGAGGTGTGGTAGATAGTGAGGAAGGGTGTCATAGTTTGCAGGAAGACTTAGACAGGTTGCAGAGCTGGGCTGAGAGGTGGCGGATGGAGTTTAATGCGGAGAAGTGTGAGGTAATTCACTTTGGTAGGAATAACAGATGTGTCGAGTATAGGGCTAACAGGAGGACTTTGAATAGTGTGGATGAGCAGAGGGATCTAGGTGTATGTGTACATAGATCCCTGAAAGTTGGGAATCAAGTAGATAAGGTTGTTAAGAAGGCATACGGTGTCTTGGCGTTTATTGGTAGGGGAATTGAATTTAGGAGTCGTAGCGTTATGTTGCAACTGTACACGACTCTGGTGCGGCCGCACTTGGAGTACTGTGTGCAGTTCTGGTCCCCACATTACAGGAAGGATGTGGAGGCTTTGGAGAGGGTGCAGAGGAGGTTTACCAGGATGTTGCCTGGTATGGAGGGGAGGTCCTATGAGGAGAGGCTGAGGGATTTGGGGTTGTTTTCGCTGGAAAGAAGGCGGCTAAGAGGGGATCTTATTGAAACATATAAGATGATTAGAGGTTTAGATGGGGTGGATAGTGATAGCCTTTTTCCTCTGATGGAGAAATCTAGCACAAGGGGGCATGGATTTAAATTAAGGGGGGGTAGTTATAGGACGGATGTCAGGGGTAGGTTCTTTACCCAGAGGGTGGTGAGGGATTGGAATGCCCTGCCTGCTGCAGTTGTAAATGCGCCTAGTTTGGGGGCGTTTAAGAGATCCGTGGATAGGTTTATGGACGAAAAGGGATTGGTTTAGGTTAGTGGGTCATTGTTTTGTAACTGGTCGGCGCAACATCGTGGGCCGAAGGGCCTGTTCTGCGCTGTAATGCTCTATGTTCTATGTTCTATCTAGCCCTTCGAGCCTGCCCCGCCATTCAATAAGATCATGGCTGATCTGTTGTGGCTCAGTTCCACATTCCCGCCCTCTCCCCATAACCCTTAATCCCCTCTCTTATCAAAAACCCATCAACCCAAGGGTGCAAGCTATCCTAGATCTAGTCCTGTGTAATAAGACAGGAAAAATTAATGATCTCATTAGTTAGGGATCCTAAGGAGCAATCACAGTATGGTTGAATTTAAAATATACATGGAGCGCAAGAAGGTAAAATCCAATACCAGTGTCTTGTGCTCAAACAAAGGAGACTACAATGGGATGAGGGAGGAGTTGGCTAAGGTAGACTAAGAGCAAAAACTTTATGGTGGGACAATTAAGGAACAGTGGAGAACTTTCAAAGCGATTTTCACAGTGCTTAGCAAAAGTGTATACCAGTGATAAGGAAGGACTATAGAAAAAGGGATAATCAGACATGAATGCCTAAGGAAATAAAGGAGGGTAACAAATTGAAAGAAAATGCTTACAAAATGGCAAAGATTAGTGGGAAACTAGAGAATTGGGGAACCTTTAATGATCAACAGAAAACCACGAATAAAGCTATAAAGAAAAATAAGATAGATTGTGAGAGTAAACTAGGTCAGAATATAAAAACAGAAAGCAAAAGTTTCTACAAATATATAAAATGAAAAAGAGTGGTTAAGATAAACATTGGTCCTTTAGTGAATGAGAAGAGGGATTTAGTAATGGGAAATGAGGAAATGGCTAAGGCATTGAACAGGTATTTTGTGTCGGTCTTCACAGTGGGAGACACAAATAACATGCCAAAAATTGATGGCAAGGAGACTATGGCAAGTGACGACCTACAAACAATCATTATCACTAAAGAGGCAGTGTTAGGAAAGCTAATGGGGCTAAAAGTAGACAAGTCTCCTGGTGTTGTTGGAATGCATTCCAGGGTACCCAAAGAAATGGTGGGGGAAAAATCATATGCGCTCATGATAATTTACCAAAATTTGCTGGACTTTGGGGCATTTCCAGCAGATTAGAAAACAGCAAATGTGACTTCACTGTTTTAAAAAAAGGAGGTAGACAAAACGTGAGTAACTATAGGCTAGTTAGCTTAACTTCTGTAGTGGGGAAAATGGTTAAATCTATCATCAAGGAAGAAATAGCGAGACATCTGGATATAAATTGCCCCATTGGGAAGACACAACATGGGTTCATGAAAGGCAAGTCATATTTAACTGATTTAGTGGAGTCCTTTGAGGAATTATGAGCACAGTGGACAACAGGGAACTGGTTGATGCAGTTCATCTGGATTTCCAGAAAGCATTCAACAAGGTGCCGCACAAAAGGCTGCTGCATGAGATAAAGATGCATGGTGTTACAGGTAATGTATTAGCATGGATAGAGGATTGGTTAATTAACAGAAAGCAAAGAGTGGGGGTAAATGGGTTTTTTTTTGGTTGGTGATCAATGATTAGTGGTGTGCCTCAAGAATCAGTGTTGGGACCGCAATTATTTACAATTTACACAGATGCTTTGGAAATGGAGACCAAGTGTAGTGTGTCAAAGTTAGAACATAAGAACATAAGAAATAGGAGCAGGAGTAGGCCATCTAGCCCTTTGAGCCTGCCCCGCCATTCAATAAGATCATGGCTGATCTGTCGTGTCTCAGTTCCACATTCCCGCCCTCTCCCCATAACCCTTAATCCCCTTGCCTATCAAAAACCTATCAACCCGCGTCTTAAAAATATTTAGCGAGGCAGCCTCCACCACTTCAACGGGCAGAGAATTCCAGAGATTCACCACCCTTTGAGTGAAGAAGTTCCTCCTCAACTCCGTTCTAAACCACCCCCCCTTTATCTTGAGGCTGTGCCCTCTAGTCCTACTGTCCTTTCTGAGCAGGAAGAGCCTCTCCACCTCTATCGTATCCATCCCATTCATCATTTTATATGTCTCAATGAGATCTCCCCTCATTCTTCTAAACTCTAACGAGTACAAGCCTAGTTTATGCAGCCTCTCCTCATAGCTCAGATGACAGTAAGTTCTCAGATGACAGTAAGATGAGTGGTAGAGAAAAGCGTGCAGAGGACACTGAACCTCTGCAAAGGGATATAGATAGTTTAAATGAATGGACAAGGGTCTGGCGGATGGAGTACAATGTGGTAAATATGACATCATCCACTTGGTAGAAATAACAGCAAAATAGACTATTATTTAAATGGTAAAAAATTGCAGCATGCTGCTGTGCAGAGAGACCTGGGTATCCTTGTACGTGAATCACAAAAAGTTGGTTTACAGGTGCAGCAGGTAATTAAGAAGGCAAATAGAATTTTGTCCTTCATTGACAGAGGGATGGAGTTTAAAAACAGGAGGCTATGTTGCAGCTGCATAAGGCACTGGTGAGGCCACACCTGGAATACTGTATACAGTTTTGGTCTCCTTATTTGAGGAAGGATTTACTGGCACTGGAGGGAGTGCAGAGGAGATTCACTCAGTTGATCCTGGAGTTGAGAGAGTTGGCTTATGAGGAGAAGTTGTGTAGTCTGGGACTTTACTCATTGGAATTTAGAAGAATGAGGGGGTATCTTATCGAAACATATAAAATTATGAAGGGAATAGATAAGATAGAAGCAGAGAGGTTGTTTCCACTGGCTGGTGAAACCAGAACCAGGGGCATAGTCTCAATATAAGGGGGAGCAGATTTAGGACGGAGTTGTGGAGGAACTTCTTCACCCAAAGGGTTGTGAATCTGTGGAATTCCCTGTCCAGTGAAGCAATTGAGGCGACTTCATTGAATGTTTTTAAGGCAAAGATAGATTTTTGAACAGTAAAGGAATTAAGAGTTATGGTGAGAGGGTGGATAAGAGGAGCTGAGTTCATAAGAAGATCAGCCATGATCTTATTCAATGGTGGAGCAGGCTGGAGGGGCCAAATGGCTTACTCCTGCACTAGAATCATAGAATCCCCACAGTATACAAAGAGACTATTTAGCCCATTGAGTCTGCACTGACCACAATCCCAGCCAGGCCCCATCCCCACATATTTACCTACTAATCCCTCTAACCCACACATCTCAGGACATTAAGGGCAATTTTAGAATGGCCAATCAACCTAAGCCGCACACTAGTTCTTATGTTGTTATGTAAGCAGATTTATAGACAATTGTAGCCTCTATATCTCAACCATTACTCACCATTGTTGCTCATAACAATCTTTTTCATTATAAAAGGTTATCTTTGGGGATTACATCTTCAGCCCTATTCAAAAATTTGATACATCTGATTTTAAGTGATCTCTCTGGTGTACAATATTACTTGGATAATATTTCAGATTCAGGGTCCAGTGAACAAATCCATTTTAATAATTTAGAAGCAACATTGGGATGTCTTCAAGCACATGATCTGTGTATCAAGAAAGAAAAGTGTGATTTCTTTTTCCAGACGTCAGACCAGTATTTGAGTCACATTATTGGTAATAAAAGCGTACATAGTATGTCTAAAAAGTTGGACGCTATTTTAGAAGTACCACATCCAACAAGTCTGATGCAATTGAGATCTTTCGTAAGATTAGTAAATTATTATGATAAATTGTTCCTAACTTAGCCAAATTATTGAAACAATTGCATAATTTATTATGTGTGAAATAGTTTTGGAACAACAGGCTATGGAAAAACGTACAAGAATGTCAAAGATACTTTGTAGAAGTCTGAAGTATTGATTTATTTTAGCCTGAAGTTACCATTGCTCCTTGCTTGCAATGTTTCATCTAATGGCGTAGAACAAAGAACAGTACAGCACAGTACAGACCCTTCGGCCTCGATGTTGTGCTGAGCTTTGCCCGAAACCAACATCAAGCTATCCCGCTCTCTATCATTCTTGTGCGCTTCATGTGCCTATCTAATAACCACTTGAAAGTTCCTAAAGTGTCAGACTCCACTATCACAGCAGGCAGTCCATTCCACACCCCAACCACTCTCTGAGTAAAGAACCTACCTCGGACATCCCTCCTATATCTCCCATCATGAACCTTATAGTTATGCCCCCTAGTAACAGCTACATCCACCCAAGGAAATAGTCTCTGAACGTCCACTCTATCTATCCTCCTCATCATCTTATAAACCTCTATTTTGTCGCCTCTCATCCTCCTCTGCTCTAAAGAGAAAAGCCCTAGCTCCCTCAACCTTTCCTCATAAGATTTACTCTCCAAACCAGGCAGAATCTTGGTAAATCTCCTCTGCACTCTCTCCAATGCTTCCACATCTTCTTATAGTAAGGTGACCAGAAGTGCACACAATATTCCAAATGTGGTCTCACCAAGGTCCTGTACATAGGTGTAGCATAACCCCCACAGCTCTTAAACTCTAACCCCCTGTTAATAAATGCTAACGCACTATAGGCCTTCTTTGCAGCTCTATCCACTTGAGTGGCAACCTTCAGAGATCTGTGAATATGAACCCCAAGATCCCTCTGATCCTCCACATTCCTCAGAACCCTGCTGTTGATCCTGTAATTCAAATTTGTCCTACCAACATGAATCACCTCGCACTTATCAGGGTTAACTCCATCTGCCATTTTTCGGCTCAGCTCTGCATCCTATCAATGTTTCTTTGCAGCCTACAACAACCCTCCACCTCATCCACGACTCCACAAATCTTGGTGTCATCAACAAATTTACTGACCCACCCTTTAGTCCCCTCCTCCAAGTCATTGATAAAAATCACAAATAGCAGAGGACCCAACACTGATTTCTGTGGTACATCACTGGTAACTGGTCTCCAGTCTGAAAATTTTCCATCCACCACCACCCTCTGTCTTCTATGAGATAACCAGTTACTTATCCAATCGGCCAAATTTCTCTTTATCCCACACCTCCTTACTTTTCTCATGACCCGAAACCTTACTAAAATCCATGTATATGACGTCAACTGCTCTACCTTCATCTACACACTTAGTTACCTCCTCAAAGACTTCAATCAAATTTGTGAGGCAAGATTTACCCTTCATGAATCTGTGTTGACTATCCCATATTAAGCTGCATCTTTCCAAATGGTCATAAATCCTATCCCTCAGAACCTTTTCCATTAACTTACCGACCACCGAAGTAAGACTAACTGGCCTATAATTACCAGAGTCATTTCTATTTCCTTGAAGAGAGGAACAACATTCGCTACTCTCCAGTCCTCTGGCACTATCCCCATGGACAATGAGGACTCAAAGATCAAAACCAAAGGCTCTGCAATATCATTCCTTGCCTCCCTAAGAATCATAGGATATATCCCACCTGGCCCAGGGGACTTATCAACACTCAGGTTTTTCAAAATTGCTAATATATCTTCCCTCAGAACATTTACCTCCTCCACCCTATCAGCCTGTATCACGCTCTTCATCAAAAACATAGCCCCTCTCCTTGGTGAACACTGCAGAAAAGCATTCATTCATCTCCTCTCCTATCTCTTCTGACTCCATGCCCAAGTTCCCACTACTATCCTTGACCTGCCCTAACCTCACCCCGGTCATTCTTTTATTTCTCACATAAGCATAAAAAGCCTTGGGGTTTTCCTTGATCCGATCTGCCAAGGACTTCTCATGCCCTCTCCTAGCTCTCCTAAGGCCTTTTTTTAGCTTATTAGTAGGGGCAATCCTGCCACTTATTATGCCTTTGGAGAAAAAAACCAATAGCTTTTGCTTTGTGTTCTCTGATTAGTGCTGAATTTAACTGTATCCAGCTGAAAAAGAAGCATTGAGTATAATTTTTGGCATATGAATGTTTCATCATTACTTATATCGTTATTTCACACTATTGACTGATCATCGACCCTTAACTACTATTTTTGCACCGAGTAAAGGCATACTGTCGATAGCTGCTCATTGATTGCAAAGATGGCCACTGATCCCATCTACACATTCGCACGATGTAATATATTGTCAATCAGGATGCCATGCTTATACATTAGCCTTTACTTACTGAGCAGTTGCCACCAGTTAGTTTTGCTAATATTTATTTTTCACTAGTAAATCATTTGCCTATGACAGCTTCTTATACCAGAAATGACCCCATGATGGGGAAGATGATGAATATGGTATTGAAAGGAATGTCAGCTGGAATGCATCATCCTCTTCCTGATTTGAAACCATGTGTGTCAAGAAAACTTGGGTTGACTGTCCAAGGTGAGTGCCTACAATAGGGAATCTGAATGATCGTTCCTCCTAGTCTGCATGGAAAAGTTCTTGAACAATTCCATGAAGGACATCCTGGTATAGTGCAGATGAAGGAATTGGTACATAGTTATTTTTGATGGCTGGGTCTGGATGCTCAGATTAAAGAAAAAGTGAGTGTCAATCCTGCGCACGATTATGTCTCCTTTACACTCTTGGCTGTGGCCTAAAATGCCATGGCAATGATTACATATAGATTTTGCTGGTCAGTTTGCGGGTTGCATGTTCTTAGTCATAATTGATGCACATACAATGTGGCCAGAAGTTATCATGAAATCTTCAACATCTGAGCAAACCATTGAAAATCTTGACAAACATTTTGCAACATCTGGTAAACTGGAACAGATTGTTAGAACATAAGAACATAAGAAATAGGAGCAGGAGTAGGCCATCCAGCCCCTCGAGCCTGCACCGCCACCCAACAAGACCATGGCTGATCCGCCGTGTCTCAGCTCCACATTCCCACCCTCTCCCCATAACCCTTAATCCCCTCGCTTATCAGAAACCCGCGTCTTAAAAATATTTAGCGAGGCAGCCTCCACCACCTCAACGGGCAGAGAATTCCAGAGATTCACCACCCTTTGAGTGAAGAAGTTCCTCCTCAACTCTGTTCTAAACCGCCCCCCCTTTATCTTGAGGCTGTGCCCCCTAGCCCTACTGTTCTTTCTGAGTGGGAAGAGCCTCTCCACCTCTATCCTATCCATCCCATTCATCATCTTATACGTCTCACTGAGATCTCCCCTCATTCTTCTAAACTCTAACGAGTACACCTGCGCAAAGATAGTTTGGCCTTGGAGGGAGTGCAGAGGAGGTTTACTAGGCTGATACCGGAGTTGAGGGGGTTGAGCTATGAGGAGAGGCTGAATAAACTGGGCTTGTACTCGTTAGAGTTTAGAAGAATGAGGGGAGATCTCATTGAGACATATAAGATGATGAATGGGATGGATAGGATAGAGGTGGAAAGACTCTTCCTGCTCAAAAAAGACAGTAGGACTAGGGGGCACAGCCTCAAGATAAAAGGGGGGCGGTTTAGAACGGAGTTGAGGAGGAACTTCTTCACTCAAAGGGTGGTGAATCTCTGGAATTCTCTGCCCGTTGAAGTGGTGGAGGCTGCCTCGCTAAATATTTTTAAGACGCGGGTTGATGGGTTTTTGATAGGAGAGGGGATTAAGGGTTATGGGGAGAGGGCGGGAAAGTGGAACTGAGCAGCGACAGATCAGCCATGATCTTATTGAATGGCGGGGCAGGCTCGAAGGGCTGGATGGCCTACTCCTGCTCCTATTTCTTATGTTCTTATGTTCTTAGTTTATTCAGCCTCTCCTCATAGCTCAACCCCCTCAACTCCGGTATCAGCCTAGTAAACCTCCTCTGCACTCCCTCCAAGGCCAAAATATCCCTGCGTAAGTACGGCGACCAAAACTGCACACAGTACTCCAGCTGCGGCCTCACCAATGCCCTATACAGCTGCAGCAAGACCTCCCTACTTTTATATGCAATCCCCCTCGCTATGAAGTGATAATGGTTCACAATTTACTTTGGAAGAGTTTGAAGATTATCTCAAAGTAAATGGTATTCAGCATATAAAATTTTACCTTAACAACCATCAACCAATGGATTCGCTGAAAGCTTCATATAATCCTTGAAGAATTCTTTAGAAGCCCATAAGTAGTAAGATTCATTATTACATTGTGTGATTAGATTTTTGGCATTTTATAGAAACACTACTAATGCAACTACCCAAAGTTCATCTGCATTTCTGCTCTTAAAGAGAAAGTTGAGAACTACGTTTGCTTTGTTGTTCCCTCCTGAGACTTCAGAGAGAGTAGAGCATCAACAACAAACTCACGTTGCTAGATGAGAAGTGAAAGCCAAACAACACTCATTTCAGCATGAATGGGTACCAACCATAGTTTTAGCAAAAACCAGGTCCGATGTCTTACACAGTTCAAACAGAAGATAAACTAGTTTGGTGACAGTATGCTGACTAGTTGTTGTCATCTTGAAATGATTTCTCAGAATCATCTCCAGAAGGACCAACTTGGCTTTGGCAACCATCTCAGGAGGAGGAAGCATCTGGGCCATAATTTCTTCAGAGGGGCTATTCATGAGTGTCTCATCAGATTCTGGTTTTTCTGAACATATCCCCAGATCACCATTGCTTTACACTTCCCCACCTATTACTCTTATGACCATCACACTGTTCTCTTGGTCAATACCCTGACATAAAAGACACAACAAATCATGGAATCAATAATATTGTAGACAATACCATGCATCATTAATCATTATACACAGTCAATGAGAAAGTCCATCAGCAGGACATGTATTCTTCTTTGGTTGTATATGATATTCTGAAATTTGGCTGCCATAAAAGACACCACAAAAAACTATTTCTGTCCAATAATGCTTTAATGTGAATACTACCACTGCAGGTGACTTAGTTGAATCTGAGTTACCTGATGATTGTATCTCTGCTCCTGTACCAAGTGACAATGATACAGATTTTAGTTCCAAGAGAAAAAATCCCTACTGAAGTTCCAGATCATACGTCTAGGGTCAAAAACAGCCAAATTTCAGAACGATATATACAACCAAAGAAGAATACATGTTCTTCTGATGGACTTTCTTATTGACTGTATATAATGATTAATGATACATGGTATTGTCTGGAATATTATTGATTCTATGTATAACATTGTAGTGATTTGTTGTCACAACCACAGAAGTAAAAAGGGAGGGATGTTGCAGGTTGCTTTAAGAACTGATCATACGATTTTATGGTGATGTCAATAGGGTGTTGTAAACTGCTCTTTTACTTTCAGTTTTGTACTCACTGCAGAGCAGAGGAAAGCTCTTCAATAAGTTTGTTGTTGTTACTCTAAATCAATCGGTGCAAGCCACATATTTTCTTTCTGTGTAAAATCCACAAACTCTAACATAGCTTGGACTTTACAGCAGAAATGTGGGTTTGAGGTTACTTCAGATTATCCATCATTTTATTGAAGTTTGGACCAGGCCCGACTCCTCCTAATTCATATATTCTTATGTAAACCCTACACAACCTTGCCAACTTGAGGGTGCACCCCTTGCCAGCATGGCTTTGGCAACCATCTCAGAAGGAGGAAGCATCTGGGACATAATTTCTTCAGAGGGGCTATCCATGAGTGTCTCATCAGATTCCAGCTTTTCTGAACATGTCCCCAGATCACCATTGCTTTATACTTGCCCACCCGTTACTCTTATGACCATCACAGTGTCTCTTGGCCAATACCCTGACATAAAAGACACCACAAAACAACCATTTCTGTCCAATAATACTTTAATATACCATATTCAGCTACAAATCCTGTGCCTTCCCTTACTGCATTTGTGTGGCCCGGTATTCCTATGCAAAGGCTATAGCATTCGGGAACTCTGGATGACAAGAGAGATTGTGAGCTTAGTGAAAAAGAAGAAAGAGGCATACGTAAATTTCAGGAAATTGAAAACAAATAAGGCTTTGAGAAATACAAAGATAGCAGGAATGAGCTTAAACAGGGACTTAGGAGGACAAAAAGGAGCCTTGAAATGGCCTGGGCAGGCAGGATTAAAAAGAATCTCAAGACTTTTTGTGCTTATATAAGGAGGAAGAGAGTAAGGAAACTGTGAGTCCACTCCAGACAGTGGAGGGAATTGTGTGTGGAGACAGATGAGGTGGGTGAAGTCCTTAACAAGTACTTTGCATCACAATTCGCTAAGGAGAAGTATGTGGTGGATGGTGGAGTGTGGATGTTGAAATTCTAGGACATGTTGAGATAAAAGGGGAGATGTTGGAAGTTTTGAAAAACATTAAGGTGGAAAAATCCCCCCCAACCAAATATGGTCTATTCCTGAATACTGAGAGAGATGAGGGAAGAAATTGCTGAAGCCTTGGCCAAAACCTTTGTATCTTCTTTAGTCACAAGTGAGATGCCAGAGGATTGGAGCGTAGCTAACATTGTCCCTCTGCTTAAGAAGGGCAAAAGAGACAATCCAGCCTGTCAGCCTTATATCAGACATCAGTTGTGGGGAAATTATTGGAGAAGATTCCAATAGGGACAGGATGTACTCACATCTGAAAGAGAATAGGCTTATTAGTGATAATGGTTTTGTGAAGGAGAGGTTGTGCCTTGATTGAGTTCTTTGAGGAAGTGGCAAGAAAAATTGACCAGGGCAGAGCAGTTGATGGTGTGTACATAGATTTTGGTAAAGCCTTTTATCAGGTTCCTCATGGCAGGTTGATACAGAAAGTGAAGTCATATGGGATCCGAGGTGAGCTGATAAGATGGATGTAAAACTGGCTTGGGCATAGAAAGCAGAGAGTAGCTGTGGAGGGATACTTTTCCAACTGGAGCTCTGTGACAAGTGATGTTCCATAAGGATCAATGCTGGGGCCTCTGTTGTTCGTAATGTATAAATGGGTTGGAGGAAAATGTAGGTGATCTGATTAGTAAATTTGCAGATCATACAAAAATTGGGGGAGTAGCAAATAGTGAGGAGGATTGTCAAAGGATACAGCAGGATATAAATCGGCTGGAGACGTGGGCCAAAAGGTGGCAGATGGAATTTAACCCAGACAAATGTGAGCTGATGTGATTTGGAAAATCTACGGCAGGAGGAAAGTATACAGTAAATGGCAGAGCCCTTAGAAATGTTAGCATACGAAGTGATCTAGCTGTGCAGATCCACAGTTCCTAGAAGGTGGCAACTCAGGTGGACAAGGTGGTCAAGACAGCATATGGCCTGCTGGCCTTCAAAGGTCGGGGTGTTGAGGAAAGAATTCAAAAATCATCTTACAGCTGTGTAAGAATTTAGAGGGGTTGCATTTGGAGTATTGTGTACAATTCTGGTCGCCACACTACCAGAAGGATGTTGATGCATTGGAAAAGGTGCAGAAGAGGTTTACCAAGATGTTGCCTGATTTGGAGGGTATGGACTATCAAGAAAGGTTGAACAAACTTGGGTTGCTTTCATTGGAGCGTCAGAGGATAAGGGGGTACCTGGTAGAGGTTTACAAGATTATGACAGGCTTGGATAGAGTGGATAGTCAGAGTCTTTTTCCCAGGGTCATGAGTCAATTACTCGGGGGCATAGGTTAAGGGTAAGAGAGGGAAAATTTAAAAGAGATGTAAGGGGCAGGTTTTTCACAGAGAAGGTGATGAATGCTTAGAATGTGCTGCTGGAGGAGGTGGTGAAAGCAGATTCTATAACAATGTTCAAAAGACATTTGAAGAGATACATGAATAGGAAGGGAATGGAGGGATATGAATCACATAGAGGCAAGAAAATATTAGATTAGAGAGGCATCTGTGTCAGCACAGACTCTGTGGGCCAAAGGTCTTGTTCCTGTGCTATACTATTCTTCATTCTTTGTTGGCTGTTGATTTTCAATGGGGGAGACTGCAGGCAGCCTTGCAGAACACGCACATGAAGTCTAGGCTTGAGGGCATGCCTACGGCACCACTTCCCCATAATTGGTAGCACTTAGGCTGGCTGGCAAGTTGGTAGGTAGCAGCAAAGGAGGTGGTGGAGTGGTAGTGATGGATGCGCAAATGTTTTCATTCTGAAAGACGGCAGCCACAGCTACTGTCACTGGCTCGGCAATCGTAGTAGTCTGCTGGCTCACTGATTGCTGTTCTGTTGTGTGACTCTGTAAAGCATTTTGAGCACTGGTATTCACAACCACGATGTCAATAGCCTGAACTTCCATGGCACCATGATATGCTTGCATGGTAACAATCAACAGACCTTCATCAGGATTCCTCTATACCTCTCAAACTTTGGGTGGCTTCTGCTTGTGCTATAGTGACCATGAAATGCGGCATCACAGTTGAGTTCTCATAGGATTGGGCACCACTACCAAACTGGAAAGGACAGACTCAAGTTTTATGCAAAGCTCTGTGTCAAGTTGCAGCCAGACTCCTCTATGCGTCTTCACAGTGACAATAGGCTCTGTGGCAGGCCTGCCAAAACACCATGCACTTCATCGCGCAAAGCCTTCAACACTATCCCATACAGTGTCTCAGAAAACAGAGATAGTTTTAATTAATCTGTTTTCATGGGAATTTCAACTAAGGCATGGCTTTATGTAATCTTAATTTTCTGTTTTTGTATTTGAAAGGGATAATGATTTCAGTTTGGTTTAGATACAGGCGTGGTAATGAGAGTTTGTGATGTGAAAGCGAACAGAATTTATACGAAAACTAGGTTGTTGCTTAAAAACCAGGGACTACCCAAGGACAGAAATAACTTTTCAGTTGCTTGTAAACTGGAGCCAGGAGAAACTGGGCAAGTCAAGGGTGCTGCAAGGCACAGATTTCCCAAAAAGAACAAAGGAAAATCCCAAAAAGCAGGGAGCAGGGACAAAAACAAAGTTTCAGGAAGATAGGTTAATTAAAGGAACAGGAAGTAGAACAAGGTCTTGTTCAGGACAATTCAGGTAAAACATAGAAAAAGTGCTCTAACTTTAAGAGAAAGCTGCAAGAACCAGATTTAAAGTCAGCAAGGTGAGAAACCAGATATCCAGGATAAATCAAAAGCTTGGTGATACCTTAACACAGCCTGGGAAGCAGTGGTATTCTGTTGGCATGACTGAGTACCTGAGTGATCGTGTGGAAGCATGAATGCTTGTAGCAGTCCAAGACAGAGGAATATCAAAAGGACAGATAGAAATCCTGGAGATGTATCCTTGATGAAGTCATCCGACGGAAAGCTTTGATTAGGGGAAAGATTCCAAGCATGTTCTTCGAGAATGGAGTTGGAAAAACATGTGAATGCCGGAGTTCCAGTGAAACTAATTGGCTCATTTGGTGTCAAACCTCTGGAGAGATTTGATGAGAAATCAACAGAAGGTTTTTTGGGTTATATCTGTCACTTCCAGAGTGTGGTGTGTCTGCTCACATTTCCCCTTTGGCTTACATGGACTGTGTACCAACACAACATTAGAGTGTGAGAAATTTTGTAACTTGTGCATATATCTGTGAAGGTACAGCTGGAGTGAAGGAGTAATGTATTGTAGTTAATGTTTTCTCGTTTAATCAATGTTTTATATTTTGTTATAAGTTAATCAGCAGTCATGTGATTCTGTTCATCTACATCTCTAAACAACAAATAAAAGTTATGATCTAATGAACTGAAGTCCTGGGATCTGACCTGTCGAGTAGTAACATCAGATGGGATTGATAGTGGATCGTAACAAGTGCCCATTGAAGTCCTTAACTGAGTACTGTGCAACAGAGCTCATCTAGAACCTTGCCTTACAGTGAAATGTCACACGTTATCCTTTCCTGTGACCTGGCTGCAGCCCATCATGCCTGGCTCTCAACTTGTGAATATCCTGCTTCTCTGCTACTCTCTGTAACATAAAAACATAGAAGATAGAAGCAGAAGTAGGTTATTTGGCTCTACTAGCTTGCTCCACCTTTAATTTTGATCATTACTGATCATTAAATATCCTGATCCTGCCTTCCGCTCATACCTCTTGATCCTTTTCGATCCAAGAGCTATATCTCATTTCTTATTAAAATCACACAATTGTTTTGGCCTCAACTACTTTCTGTGGTAATGAATTCCATAGAAATTTCTCCTCACCTCAATCCTAAAAGGTTGTACCCCTTATTCTCAAACTATGACCTTGACTTCTGGACTCCCCCTCATATGTGCAGTGCCAGGTTATGAGCTGGTAGCTCAGTGTCAGATGAATTGGTGGTGTATCTTTGTAACAATACCAAAAATTGTTTCCTGTGACATGCTGGAGTCATGCAGCCATGCCTATCCCCATGTTTTTTTGCTGCTGTCTCCTTTCATATGTCACCCTATCTTGCAGGAGTGATGGAGAAATTGTCAGTGAGTGTGCTGCAACATGTATGGACAATGTGCCTGTCATAGCTGAATAGGTGGGAGTATGTGGAAGCTGTGATATGTGGATGTGAGGTATGTAACAGTGGTAAGTTTGTGAGGATGAAGTTAGCAAATGAATTTTGGGCATGTTCTGATTTCTAGAGATTTCTAGTGGCTGCCTAATGAGAAGTTTGTGTGCATCATTTCTAATAGGTGCAGGATAATCATGCAATCCCTGTGTCTGCTAATGGGCCTTATTGAATTTCTCCCTCCGCTCCCCCCACCCCCCAATGAATCTAAAAATGATCTTACTATAATATTTAAGCTACTTCTGAGGCACTTTTACCAGATGTCATTCCTTGTCATTTATATATCAGTTTTTCAGTTTTTTTGACTTGGGCACATTTATTTGCATGGTAGATTGATGGAGGTGAGAGCACAAAATGTCTGCATTATAGACATTAAGATCTCCTTAGATAGTTATCGGGATCAAGGATGACTTATTTCCACTCCACTTCAATGAGTTCTTAGATGGGTGATAAATCATCTGCAGACTTTGCCACATGTGAGACAGGTTGTGCTTGAAGGGTTTGGTAGGTCAGTTGTTAAGAGGTCTGCATGCTCACTTTGATGACTAGCCTTCACCTCTGCACATTCCCAATAAAATCTTTTAATGTTTTATTTGATTCATCATGGTATATGGTTGCTACTGGCTGCCCATCTCTAGCTGCCTTGAAGTGAATGGCTTGCTTGGCCATTTCAGACTCAAAGAGAGGGCTGTGGATTGGAGCTGTAAGCCAGACTTGGTAAATAAATAGATTTCATTCTCTAAAGAACATTAGCGAACCAGATGAGTTTTTTCATGGTCATCATTGAATATTTAATTCCAAATTTTCTTTATTGCCATTGTGGAGTTCAAACTTGAGTCTCCAGGGCATTACCCTATGTCTCTGGATTACTAGTCCATTACTACACCATTGTCTTTCCCTGTGTTTGGTGCCTTGCTGAATGAGCATTCTGCATATTGTTGATCACAAACTGGAGACTCCCACAAGTCAGCAGGCATGTTTGGCATCTTCAGGGTCACTTTGAGAACATAATTACAGCATTTCCGATGTCCTCCTTGGAGCCTCCTGCCATGACCGAGTTCAGATTAGAGCAGTTACTTTGGAGTGTAGTGTCCCACAGAACTGGTTTTGAGTGTTTAGAGCTTGATGCTAGGCAAGTTGGCTTGGAAAACAACACCACTGCATTATTGCACTTCTTGCCACAGAATTTGGAGGATCTTGTAAGGACACAGCAGGTGGTCCTTCTCCAATACTTGAAGGTGCCTGCTGCAGCTTGTCCAATTCTCTGAAGCAGACAGGAGTACGAGGAACACTGCTGCCTAGTAAACTGTGACCTTAGTCTCAGATTTGAGATCGAGCCCTTTTGAACATGGCAGTGGTGCATCTTGGTCCATCGATGGTAGCTTGGACTAACCATTCAAATAGAATGGATACAAGAGCAGGTCAGAGGCTAGGAATCCTGCAGTGAGTAACTCGCCTCCTGACTCCCCAAAGCCTGACTCCCTAAAGCCTGTCCACCATCTACAAGGTACAAGTCAGAAATTGATGGAATACTCTCCAATTGCCTGGACAAGTACAGCTCCAAAAATATAGAAGAAACCTGACACATTCCAGGACAAAGCAGACCCCTTCCACAAACATTCAATCCCTCCATCACCAATGCACAATAACAATAGTGTGTACCATCTACAAGATGTATTGTAGGAGCTCAGCAAAGCTCTTTGGGGAGCATCTTTCAAACCTGTGACTGCTGCCATCTGGAAGGACAAGGGCAGCAGATTCCTGGGAACACTATCACCTAAATGTTCCCCTCTAAGTCACTTTCCATCCTGACTTGGAAATATTTCTCCGTTCCATGATTTTCACTGGGTCAAAATCCTGGAACTCCTTCCTTAACAATATTATTAGTGTGCCTACACCTCAGGGACAGAAGCAGTTCAAGGCAGCTCATCACCACCTTTGAAGAGCAGCTAGGGCTGGACAATAAATACTGGCCTAGCCAATGATGTGGATGACATTTTTAAAAAGGAGACCACAGAGTCTGGAAGTAGCAAAAGTATGGATGATGTTTTCAGCAGCAGCAGATAGATTGAGGCAAGACTAAATATGGATGATATTAGAGAGATTAAAGCATGTAATTTTGGTGATGGAGAGGATATGAGGTTGGCAACTCCCTTCATGGTCAATTAGGATGCCTCAGTTGCGAATAGTTTCGTTCTTGACGCATCCACAACCCCCACCCTTCAAAACTTGCTCTATTTAGTCTGTTCGTTCCACTGATGTACGTTCAACTTATGTCAGAAGCTGGAAATATACTTAAATGCTATCAGTGTGGATTAGTGCTCATGTTAAAATGAAAGTATATTGCTTTTAAAATAGGAATTAAATAATTACAAAACGTAAATAGATCAGCATGCTGTGGCACAGTGTTAGCCACAGTGTTAAAATTTTGGCCTTGGGTCACTGTGTGGAGTTTGCACATTCTCCCTGTGTTTGCATGTGTTTCTTCCAGGTGCTCCAGTTTCCTCCCACAATCCAAAGATGAATGGGTTAGGTTGATTGGCAATGCTAAATTGCTCCTTGTGTCAGGGGTATTAGTAGGGTATATGCTTAGGGTTATGGGGATAGGGCCTGGATGGGATGGTTGTTGTGTAGGCATGATGAGCTGAATGATCTCCTTCTACACTATAGGGATTCTATTATAATGTCTTTGTAGATATTACTCTTAACATAGACCTACACATATCAGCAAAATATATTTTACTTTTAAATTTGTAGATAGGTGTTTCTAAAACAATTGATATAGGTCTTGGAAATTATTTGCAAGAAGTTACCTTTAAGGGAGAATATATCATGCGCATTAAGGCCTGATTTTTAAGGATTTTCACAGCCTATCATCCAGAGATCACCCACCAACTCTGACAGGCACAATACCATTTTACACTCAAATGTGTGTTGATTAATGGCAGATGGGAATTCCACTGTCACTTGGAAGGAAGTTCTGCTTTGATGAGTGGCTGACCAAACAGATTGGCAGACAGCTCTCCAGCACATTCAGGCACAACACATCACAGTGGCTGGAAGAGGGACTGCACCCAGGCCTGAACTACGCAGGAACGTCATGATGTGGAGATGCCCGCGTTGGACAGGGGTAAACACGGTAAGAAGTCTCACAACACCAGGTTAAAATCCTTTTGAGTGCTGCTCCTTCGTCAACTCAACTGATGAAGGACCAGCGAGCGCTCCAAAAGCTAGTGGCATTTGCTACCAAATAAACCTGTTGGACTTTAACCTGGTGTTGTGAGACTTCTTACTGTGTCTACCCACGAACTGCAGTGCTGGTCCTGGGAAGGGGAGGGTGAATGATACCCTGGGGAAGGGGAGGGGGGTGAGTGGGAGGAGGGGGGCTGGGGGGGTTGTGGTTTGCAGGAGTGACATGATGTTAGGGACTAGGCTGGGGGGTTGTTGGGGGTGAAAGAGGAAGGACTGGATGTCTCCAGTCTATGAAATCTGTAAGGGTAGGGCATCCCCAATCTGAAGGGACATTGCAAGATCAGGGATGAGAACTACATATATAGTGTAAAGTTCTGTCCGAAGTGTTGTTGTTCATTAGGACCCCCACCAACCCTTCAAAGATCACTGAAAAGTCAGAGGGGATCCTGCCCACGAGCCAGATGGCTGTCCAGCAGCAATTAAACGTTGAGAGCATTACTTTTCTTTTATTCATTAGATGTGGGCATCAGTGGCATCAGTGTCAGCATTTATTGCCATCCATAATTGCCCTTGAACTGAGTGGCTTAGGCATTTTTAAGACTCAAGCATAATATTGTGGATCTGGAATCACATGTATGCCAGACAAGGTAAGGACGTTAATGAACCAGGTATTTACACTAATTGACAATGATTTCATGGTCATCATTAAACATTTATTTATTGAGTTCAATTTTCATCATTTTCCATGATGGGGGTTGAACCCAGGTCCACAGAACATTACCCTGGATCTCTACAATATCTCTGCGCCACTATCTCCCCTTTATTGCAAGACTTTGCCTTTACCTCAAGAGGAAGACCTGCCTTACAAAGCTGCTAGTCGATCAGATGGCCAGTCCCAGATCGAATATAGTCCCAGAATGCCAGTCTGGAGTGGTGGCCACTGCTGGGACTATAGGTAATCCACACCAAGGACACTAAGTAAGGGTTCACAGGTCTCAGTAAGGAAGGTGTAGGGCCAAGTTCAAGAAGTTGGGGAAGGAATGGGTTTAAAGGAAGGGAGGGGTGGGGTGATCTTGAGGGTGGGCACCTGCAAAGAAGAAGGCAATAAGGTTGGCAGGCTCCCTGTGCCAACCTCAGCCCCTTAAAATTTCAGATGGGTTGCAGGTGGACGGGAAATAGATGATGGGAAGGCCAGCCACTGCATTTTTCATGTCTCTCCCACCTTCAAACCTGCTGGCAGGGGAGCATACAATCCAGTCCTATGTGTTTAATTAATCATTGTTGCCATCTGTTACAACAATCTAAGTGGAGTTGTTGGTGGAGCCAAACATAGATTAACCTACAATTAAAATTTATATTTTTGGCTTGCTAATATCAGACAGCTGATTGTTGATGAGCTCTTAGTTGTTACAGAGTGCTATTAGTATTTCCAAATAAAATCCTTTGAAAAGTATGCATTTCCTTCACTTTCTTTCAATGGTTAATTTGGAACGATGCCAATAAGGCACTAATTTCACTTTCTCAATCCATAGCGTCTGTGCCCTTCTGTCACTCGGTCTCCGATCATACTGTTGGGTCCTATTTCTGAAAATATGATTGATATGCAAAGTCCACTATTAATAGCTTGCTCATCTTCCCTCCTGTGTCTGGTTCCTTGTCATTGTGTTATAGCTTTAAAACTATTAACTGGAGGTCAGATGCTTTCTAAACAACAAGGGTGGAAACAGACTAAAAGCAGCATGTGGTTGTAACACAAAAAGCAACTATATCTGCTTTGCCATCTTGTGGCCAGTTGACAAATGCATTTCTCATGGACTTGAGACCCCTGTAATGCTTCTTTGTAATCTTGCATCAGCCTCTGGTAGCTATCTAATGATAAGCTTTAACTTCAGTTCACTGAGCTTTTTAAACACTGTTAGTCATTTCTGTATTCAAGCATTAAAAGTATAATAGCCCTCAATTAACAATTGATTCGTGAATTTTCAAAATACACATAGTATAATTTCTGTGGCGTCTATTGTTCATGTGTAAATGTTGCTTGAATTTTTAAACATATTTTGAGTAAATCTTTCAATGTTACTTTGCAACCCAGAGAACGTAGCACAAGACCATAAATAGTTTCTAATTATTTTTTCTTATTGAACTACAACTAAAGGTTCTTGCAAATATTTTCTTCACTTTACCTCAGCCCTAATCCCATTTAAGGTAATTTCTCGTTTCATTTAAGTTCACCTTTCCTTCTTTGTACAGTATACTACTATTCCTTGGTGAGATAACAGATTAACTCTTTAAAGATCTTAGCTATTCTTTGGGTAGGGGGTTTTAGTTAAGTCGGGCAACATGGTCAGTGCAGGCTTAGAGGGCCGAAGGGCCTGCTCCTGTGCTGTAATTTTCTTTGTTCTTTGTTCTATTCCTGCTGTATAGCTAACAATAATGTTTTTAGTTGAATTGATCTAGCATCCTTAAGAGTAAAATGTTTCAAGATGCTTCAAGTAAAACTATGACAACTAGCTACAAAAGTAACTTTTAGGACAAGTGACTAAAAGCTTGGAACAAGAAGTTTTAAGGATCTTTTGAAAGAAGGATAGGAAGGTCAAGAGATGGAGAAATTTAGGAAAGGAATTCTAGATTTAGGGCTTAAGTATCTGAAGTAACCGATGATAGATAAATTAAAATTTACTCAAAAGAGAAGGATTGGAGAAGTTTGAAGGTCTCAAAGGCTTGTAAAACTGGAGGAAGCTATGGAGATTGCAAAGAAAGAATATGGAGAGATTTGAAAACAAGAATGAGAATTTTAAAAGCAGTTATGGGAAGCATGGTGGCACAGTAGATAGCACAGCGACCTCATAGCACCAGGGACCTGGGTTTAATCCTGGTCTTGGAAATTGCATATTCTCCCCGTGTCTGCATGGGTTTCTTCGGAATGCTCCAGTTTCATTAGACCATAAGACGTAGGAGCAGAATTAGGCCACTCGGCCCATTGAGTCTGCTCCACCATTCAATCATAGTTGATATTTTTCTCATCCCCATTCTTCTGCTTTTTCCCCATAACCTCTGATCTCCTTATTAATCAAGAACTTATGTATCTTTGTCTTAAAGACACTCAATGATCTGGCCTCCACAGCCTTCTGCGGCAAAGAGTTCCACAGATTCACCACTCCCTGGCTGAAGAAATTCTTCATCTGTGTTTTAAAGGATTGTCCCTTTAGCCTGAGGCTATGCCCTCTAGTTCTAGTTTTTCCTACTAGTGGAAACATCCCTTCCATGTCCACACTATCCAGGCCTCGCAGTAACTTGTAAGTTTCAATAAGATCCCCCCTCATCTTTCTGAACTCCAACGAGTGCAGACCCAGAGTCTTCAACCACTCCTCATACGTCAAGCTCTTCATTCCAGGGATCATTTTTGTGAACCTCCTTTGTATCCTTCCTTAGAAGGATGTGCTGGCCTTAGGAAGGATCCAAAGGATCCTTTGGGGATCCTTGTGTCAATCAGTTTTGGGGCCCAAAACTGTTCACGATACTCAAAATGGTATTTGATCAGATCCTTACACAGCCTCAGAAGTACATCCCTGCTCTTGTATTCTAGCCCTCTTGACATGAATGTTAACATTGCATTTGCCTTCCTAACTGCCTGAATCTGCATGTTAACCTTAAGAGAATCTTGAACAATGACTTCCAAGTCCCCTTGTGTTTCTGATTTCCAAAGCATTTTCTCATTTAGAAAATAGTCTATGCCTCCATTCCTCCTTCCAAAGTGCATAACCTCACACTTCTCCACATTGCATTCCATCTGCCACTTCTTTGCCCACTCTGCTAACCTGTCCAAGTCCTTCTGCAGCCCCTCTGCTTCCTCAACATATTTTTATATTATCTGCAAACATAGCAACAATGCCTTCAGCTCTTCCTCCAAATTTTTAGTATATATTATGAAAATTTGTGGTCCCAGCACTGACCCCTGAGGCACATCACTAGTCAACGGCTGCCTTCCTGAGTAAGATCACCACCAGTACCTCCACAATTTTCTCAGCTATCTCTTTTAGAACCCTGGAGTGTAGTCCATCCAATTCAGGTGATTTATCCACCTTCAAACCTTTCAGTTTCCCCAGAACCTTCTCCTTTGTAATCACCTCTACACTCACCTATGCCCCTTGATTCTCCTGGAGCTCTGGCATCCCACTGGTGTCTTCCACTGTGAAGACTGATGCAAAGTAACAATTCAATTCCTCTGCCATTGCTTTGTTTCCTATTATTACTTCTCCAACCACATTTTCCGGTAGTCCAATAGCTTTTTTTGTCTCTTTCCCACCTCTAAAATATTGAGAAAAACTTTTCCGAACTTCTTTTATATTACTAGCTAGTTTACACTCATATTTCATCTTCTTCCCCCCTTATTGCTTTTTTAGTTGTCCTCTGCCCGCTTTTAAAGGCTCCCCAATTCTCTGGCTTCCCACTAATCCTTGCCACTTTGTATGCTTTTTCTTTTGCTTTTATGCTGTCTTTAAGTTCCCTTGTCAGCCATGGATGCCTTGTCCTCCCCTTAGCATGTTTCTTCTTCCTTGGGATGAATTTCTGTTGTGCCTCCCAAGTAACTCCCAAAAACTTGTGTCATTGCTGTTCCACTGTCTTCCATGCTAGGCTCACTTTGCAATCAACTCTGGCCAGCTCCTCCCTCATGTCTTTGTAGTTACCTTTATTTCATCGTAATACTGTTACATCTGACTCCAGCTTCTCCCTCTCAAATTGCAGGGTAAATTCTATCATATTGTAGTCACTGAGCCCTAAACACATGAAGAAATGGGGGTGCGGGGAAATGGAGCAGAGGTGGAATGTAGAAAAGGGGTTTTGGGGGAAGAAAAGGGAAGAGAAGGGGAATGAAGTTGAGGGAAAGAGTGGGGGAAGAAAAATGAAGAAAGACAATAAAGAAATAAAAGATAGAGAGCAGTTAAAAATGAAATGAAAACAAAGGGATCAGGGTGGGTTAGGGCTAATCATTTGAAGTTATTGAATTTGATGTTGAGACCAGAAGGCTGTAAAATGCCTAGCCGGTGCGCTATCCCACTTCCCTCACTGCTTCCCCTTTCCACAGTCTACCTCTGTCCCATTTCCCCACCTTCCCTAACATCTTCATCTGTCACAGCTTACCGCTTCTCTGCCATTTGGCCATTCACACCCTTTATTCTCTCTGTGGACAGCTTTAGCATTCTTTTCCCCTGGTTTCTATGGCTATGACTCATCCTTCATTTCTTCCCCCTGTAGTATAAATATCTCTCACTTTCTATGCCTTTTGGTGTTGGCAAAGGGTCATCTGGACTCGAAACATCAGCTCTTTTCTCTCCTTACAGATGCTGCCAGACCTGCTGAGATTTTCTCTTTTGGTTTCAGAATCCACCATCCGTGGTAAATTACTTTTATCCAGTGTCTATCATGGACCTGTTATGGCAATAGGTGAACTGTACTGGATCCAGGCAGTTCAGAGACTGGAGTTGATGTGCCGTGACTAACTTTTCGAAGCACTCCATAAGGCTTCAATGCAGACTCAATGGCCGAATGGCCTTTTTCTGCACTGCAGGAATTCTATAATTCTATGATTCTATGCAAAGGTTTTGCTTGTTCCTTGTTAAGAATATCCAAGCCTTTTCCGAGCTGGTAAGAAACCCACCTATGCGCTGGGAAGTGGGCATAGAACTATGTCTATGAATTGTGGTTGCAATATATTGAAGCGTCAGCACACCTTGTAAGAATAATGGGCATTTTTATCTCAAAAAAAGGCATTCGTTCCTCAAAGATCTCTTTAAACCCTCATGAGTTTCAATTAAATTACAATAAGTAAATCAGCAAAAAATATTTTGCTAGACAATTCATTAGAAAATATTCAGGTTGTAATCTGAGGAATCTGCCAAAACAGACAGCCTCTTTCTGGCATAAGAATGTAAACAAAAAATTCCTGTTATTACATCATAAGCATTTATGAAATCTAAATTTGAAGTTCATTATAACATTTATTCCAAATGTGGAATGGCAAAATTTTTAAAAGCGTACAACAGGAGTTCAGATCTTCAAGCCTATTCTGCAGTTCAGTTGAATCGTAGCTCATGTGTGTCTAAACTTTCTGTAACACTAATATCCATCCCTGACAATATTCTATCGATCACAATTCTCAAAATTCACAGTTCACAAAATTCACAGTTCACAAAATTCACAGTTCACAAAACTCACATTTCACAAAATACTGTGAATGCTGGAAATCTGAAACAAAAGCAAAACAAATTAAAGAACTCAGCATATCTTTTTTTTAATTCAAGCATGAGATGTTGGTGTCAATGGCTCGGCCAGCCAATCCTTCCCTGAATAATATAAGTGAATGAGGTAGGTTTTTGTGACAGTCAGCAATGGTTTCATGGTCATCTTTAGACTTTCAATTCCAGATTTTTATTATTGCATTCCCATTTCACCATCTGCCATGGTGGGATTTGAAACTGGGTTAGAATAAAATAGAGTACAGCAGAATAGACTAGAAGGATTTATATCCAGAAGAGTTCCCAGCAGAAGGGTTCCAGAGCATTACTCTGAGTCTCAAAATTACTATTCGAGTTACAATACCACTACGCCCATTACCTTATTAAATAGAGTTAATGTTTCGAGTCCATCATGAATCTTTGAAAATAAAGACTCCAAAAGTTAGCCCTGTTTTTTTCTCTTTATGGATACCGAATCAGCTGAGTTTCTTAACCAGTTTTTGAGATTAAATTCTCTTGTTTGTAAAGAAATTGCATGGCACTTGCCTGGTGTGAATGTTACTTGCTACTTATCAGTCCAAACCTGAATGTTGTCCAGGTCTTGCTGTAGCGGGCACCATAGGGATTGGTGCTGGGACCCCAGCTATTCATAATGTGTATTAATGATTTGGATGAGGGAACAAAATGTAACATCTCAAATTTTGCAGATGGTACCAAGTTGGATGGGAGGGTGAATGGTGAAGTGGGTGCAGAAATCCATCGTGGACAGGTTGAGTGAGTGGGCAAATCAATGGCAGATGCAGTATAATTGGTATAAATGTGAGGTTATTAACTTTGGAAGCAAAAACAAAAAGGCAGATTATTACCTGAATGGCCGCAAATTGGGAGAGGGGAGCGTGCAGCAGGATCTGGGTGTCCTTGTACACCAGTCGCTGAAGGTAAGCATGCAGGTGCAGCAGGTGGTAAAGAAGGCAAGTGGTATGTTGGCTTTTATTGTGAGACGTTTCGAGTACAGGAGCTGAGGTGTGTTGTTGCAATTTTCAGGACTTGGTGAGACCACATCTAGAGTATTTTGTGCAGTTTTGGTCTCCTTTTTTGAGGAAGGATGTTCTCGCTCGTGATGGAGTGTAGTGAATGCTGATCCCCAGGCTGATTCTGGGGATGGAGGAGAGATTGACTAGGTTAGGATTATTTTCACTGGAGCTCAGACAAATAAGGGGGGATCAGACAAATACAGATAGAAGTGAGAAAGTAGGGTCCCCAACTAGTGTCCTCTTCTTGAACAGAGAGGAATATGATAGGATGAGGGTGGAATTGACTAACATAGACTGGGAGTGCAGGCTAGTTGGTCGGAACAGTGGAGGATTTTTAAGGAGATTTTTCTCAGTACTCAGCAAAAATATATTCCGGTGATAAAGAAGGTATGTAAGAAAAGGGATAACCAGCCGTGGATAACTAAGGAAATGAAGGAGAGTATTAAATTAAAAACCAATGTGTACAGAGTGGCCAAAACTAGTGGGGAATTAGAAGATTGGGAAAGCTTTAAAAAACAACAACATAAGAACATAAGAAATAGGAGCAGGAGTAGGCCATCTAGCCCTTCAAGCCTGCCCCACCATTCAATAAGATCATGGCTGATCTGAAGTGGATCAGTTCCACTTTCCCGCTTTCTCCCCATAACCCTTAATTCCCTTGTCTATCAAAAACCTCTCTACCCATGACTTAAATATATTTAGCGAGGCAGCCTCCACCACTTCAACGGGCAGAGAATTCCAGAGATTCACCACCCTTTGAGTGAAGAAGTTCCTCCTCAACTCTGATCTAAACTGCACCCCCCTTATCTTGAGGCTGTGCCCTCTAGTCCTGCTATCCTTTCTAAGCGGGAAGAATCTCTCTACCTCTACTCTATCCATCCCCTACATTATCTTATACATCTCTTTAAGATCCCCCCTCATCCTTCTAAACTCCAACGAGTACAGACCCAGTCTATTTAGTCTCTCTTCATAGTCCAACCCCCTCATCTCCGGTATCAGCCTAGTGAACCTTCTCTGCACTCCCTCCAAGGCCAAAATATCCTTGCGCAAGTGCGGCGACCAAAACTGAACACAGTGCTCCAGCTGCAGCCTCACCAGTACCCTGTACAGTTGCAGCAAGACCTCCCTACTTTTATATTCTATCCCCCTCGCTATAAAGGCCAACATTCCATTCGCCTTCTTGATCACCTGCTACACTGCAGACTGGGTTTTTGCGACTCGTGCACAAGGACCCCCAGATCCCTCTGCACCGTAGCATGCTGCAGCTTTTCGCCTTTTAAATAATAATCCCTCCTACTATTATTTCTGCCAAAGTGGATAACCTCACACTTGCTAACATTATACTCCATCTGCCAGGTCCTTGCCCACTTGCTCAGCCTATCCAGATCCCCCTGCAGACTTTCCACACCCTCCACGCAATTTGCTTTACCATTCACCTTCGTGTCATCAGCAAATTTCGTCACCCTACACTCAGCCGCCTCTCCAACAAAGAACGACTAAGAAAATGATAAAGAAAGGAAAGATAGATTATGAAACTAAACTAGCACAAAATATAAAAACTGATAGTAAAGCTTATACAAATATATGAAAAGGAAAAGAGTGGTTCAAGTAAATGTTGGATCCTAAGAAGATGAGAAGGAGGATTTAATAATGGGAAACAAGGAAATGGCTGAGGCCTTAAACAAGATTTTTGTGTCGGTCTTCACGGTTGAGGACACAAATAGCATACCGACCATTAACGGTCGTGGGACTGTAGGGGGTGAGGTCCTTAAAACGATTACTATTACTAAAGAGATAGTGCTTGGTAGACTAATGGGACTAAAGTCTGACAAGGGTCTTATAAAGTTGCAGCATTACCTCCCGACTCCTAAACTCAATCCCTCGATTAATGAAGGTCAGTACACCATATACCTTCTTGACCACATCCTCCACCTGTGAGGCCGATTTAAGTCCTATGGACCCGGACCCCAAGGTCCTTCTGCTCCTCAACACTGCTAAGACTCCTACTCTTGATATTGTACTCCTTCATCCCATTGGTCCTGCTAAAATGGACCACTACACATTTATCCGCATTGAAGTCCATCAGCCACTTCTCCGCCCAGTCTTGCATGCTATCTATGTCACGTTGCAACTTCTGACATCCCTCCAGACTATCCACAACACCACCAATCTTCGTATCGTCGGCAAACTTACTAACCCATCCCTCCACTTTGAGTACTGTGCGCAGTTCTGGTCGCCTCACTACAGGAAGGATGTGGAAGCAATTGAGAGGGTGCAGAGGAGATTTACAAGGATATTGCCTGGATTGGGAGGCATGCCTTATGAAGATAGGTTGAGGGAGCTAGGTCTTTTCTCCCTGGAGAGACGAAGGTTGAGAGGTGACCTGATAGAGGTTTATAAAATGTTGAGAGGAATAGATAGGGTGGATTCTCAGAGGCTATTTCCCAGAGCTGAAACGGTCGCTACGAGAGGACACAGGTTTAAGGTGCTGGGGAGCAAGTACAGAGGAGATGTTAGGGGTAAGTTTTTCACTCAGAGGGTGGTGAGTGAGTGGAATCGGCTGCCATCGGTGGTGGTAGAGGCGAACTCGCTGAGGTCTTTTAAAAGACTTCTGGACGAGTACACGGGATTTAATGGGATTGGGAGTTACAGATAGCTCTATGGCCTGGTAGGTATGGATATGATCGGCGCAACCTGTGGGCCAAAGGGCCTGTTTGTGCTGTAGTGTTCTATGTTCTATGTTCAATGTAAAGGTAGACAAGTCCCCGGGCCCGGATGGAATGCATCCCAGGGTACTGAAAGAAATGGCAAAAGTAATAGCAGATGCGTTAGTAGTAATTTATCAGAATTCGCTAGACTCTGGGGAACTGCTAGCTGATTGGAAAACAGCTAATCTAGCACCGCTGTTTAAAAATGGAAGTAGACAAAAAGCAGGTAACCACAGGCCAGTTAGCTTAACGTCCGTAGTTGGGAGAATACTGGAATCCATTATTAAAGAAGAAATAGCAGGACACCTGGAAAAGAATGGTTCGATCAAGCAGACGCAGCATAGATTCATGAAGGGAAAGTTGTGTTTGACAAATTTACTGGATTTTCATGAAGATGTAACGAGTGCGGTTGACAGAGGGGAACCAGTGAATGTGGTGTTTTTAGATTTCCAGAAGGCGTTCGATAAAGTGCCTCACAAAAGGTTGCTGCAGAAGATTAAAGTACATGGAGTTGGAGGTAAAGTGTTAGCGTGGATTGAGGATTGGCTATCTAACAGGAAGCAGAGAGCTGGAATAAATGGGTACTTTTCTGGTTGGCAGTTGCATGCCACAGGGATCAGTGCTGGGGCCTCAACTGCTCACCATATACATAGATGATCTAGAAGAGGGGACCGAGTGTAGGGTAACAAAGTTTGCTGATGACACAAAGATGAGTGGAAAAGCGAATTGCGTGGAGGACGCGGAAAGTCTGCAGAGAGATTTAGATAGGCTGAGTGAGTGGGCGAAGATCTGTCAGATGGAGTACAATGTTGGCAAGTGTGAGGTTATCCACTTTGGAAGGAATAATAGTAAAATAGACTATTATTTAAATGGTGATAAATTACAACATGCTACTGTGCAGGGGGACCTGGAGGTCCTTGTGCATGAAGCGCAAAAACTCAGTTTGCAGGTGCAGCAGGTGATCAAGAAGGCAAATGGAATGTTGGCCTTTAATCACATGGGGGGATGGAATATAAAAGCAGGGAGGTCTTGCTGCAATTGTACAAGGTACTGGTGAGGCCGCAACTGGAGTACTGTGTGCAATTCTGGTCTCCTTATTTGCAAAAGGATATATTGGCCTTGGAGGGAGTGCCGAGAAAGTTCACCAGGTTGATACTGGAAATGAGGGTGTTAGCTTATGAGGACAGATTGAGTGATTGGGCCTGTGCTCGTTGGAGTTTAGAAGGCTGAGGGGTGATCTTATAGAGACATATAAAATAATGAAGGGACTAGATAGGGTAGAGGCAGAGAGATTCTTTCCACTTAGAAAGGAAACCAGAACTAGAGGGCACAGCATCAAAATAAGGGGGAGTCAGTTTAGAACAGAGTTGAGGAGGAACTTCTTCTCTCAGAGGGTAGTGAATCTCTGGAATTCTCTGCCCATTGAAGCATTGGAGGCTACCTTGTTGAATATGTTTAAGTCACAGGTAGATAGGTTTCTGGTCAATAAGGGAATTAAGGGTTATGGGGAACAGGCGGGTAAGTGGAACTGAACCGCTTTCAGATCAGCCATGATTTTATTGAGTGGCGGGGCAGGCTCGAGGGGCTAGATGGCCTAATGCTCCTATTTCTTATGTTCTTATGATCTCACAGTAACTTATAAAATTCTAACAGGACTGGACAGGATAGAAGCAGGAAGGATATTCCTGATGGTGGGGGAGTCCAGAACCAGGGGTCACAGTCTGAGGATACAGGGTAGACCTTTTAGGATGGAGATGAGGAGACATTTCTTCACCCAAAGAGTGGTGAGCCTGTGGAATTCATTACCACAAGAGATTGTTGATGCCAATGTATTCAAGAGGCGGCTAGATATAGCACTTGGGACGAATGGAATTAAGAGTTATGGGGAGAAAGCAGATTAGGCTATTGAGTTGAATGACTAGTCATGATTGTAATGAATGGTGGAGCAGGCTCAAAAGGCCAATTGGTCTCCTCCTGCTTCTATCTTCTATGTTTCTATTTTTCCATGATTGTGGACATGGACAATTTTAGTATCTCACAAGGTGCAAATGGACATTATGCAATCATCAGCAAACAAATTCACTTTTAACCTAATAATGGAGTGAAGATAATTGATGAAGTATAATAATGTAGGAAATAGGAGCAGGATTATACCCTCAAATCTGCTCCACCATTCAGTTGGGTCAAGACTGATCTTCCTCATCTTCACTTTTCTGCCCGGTTTCCATATCCCTTAATTCCCTGAGAGACCAACAATCTGTCTATCTCTTAAATATATTCAACAGTGAACTATTGACATTCCTCTGGGATAGAATTTATTTATTAGTCACAAGTAAGCCTTACATTAACACCACAGTGAAGTTACTGTGAAATTCCCCAAGCTGCCACAGTCTGGCGCCTTCTTTGGTTCAATGCACCTAACCAGCATGTCTTTAGAAAGTGGACTGAAACAAGAGCACTCAGAGGAAACCCACGCAGACTCCACGAGAATGTGCAAACTCCACACAGACAGTGACCTAAGCTGGAAATCGAACTCGGGTCCCTGGTGCTATGAGGCAGCAGTGCTAACCACTGTGCTACCATGCCTCCTGTCATATGGCAATGATTCACAACCCTTTGAGTGAAAAAATTTCCCTCATCTATCCCAATTGACTGGCATCTTATTCTGAAATTGTGACCTAATTTTTTCAGTGTCCGCGATCTGGAGAGTTGGCAGAAATGCATCCCTGCTTACTCTGACAGGCCCTCTGCCATTTCACACTCACATGAGCATTGATTGACATCAAGGCCACATTTGATTGAATGCGGCATCAAGGAGCCCTAGCAAAATTGAAATTAATGGGTATTGGGGGCAAACTCTCCACTGATTGGAGTCATACCTCGTACATGGGAAAATAGTTGTGGTTGTGGAGGGTCAGTCATCTCAGTCCAAGACATCTCTGCAGGAGTCCCTCAGGGTAGTGTCCAAGGCCCAACAATCTTCTGCTGCTTCATCATTGACCTTCCGTCATAAGGTCAAGTGGGATGTTTGCTGATGATTGCACAACGTTCAGCACTATTCACTGAAGCAGTCCATGTTCAAATGCAACAAGATCTGGACAATATCCAGACTTCAGCTGACAAGTGACAAGTAACATTCACACCACATAAATGCCAGGCAACGACCGTCACCAATAAACGACACTGTAACCACTGCCCCTTGGCATTCAATGGTGTTACCATCACTGAATTCCCCCAATGTCAGCATTCTGGGGGTTATCATTGACCGGAAACTCAACTGGACTTACAGAGTAGGTCAGAGGCTAGGAATATTGCGGAGAGTAACTCAGCTCCTGACTCCCCAAAGTCTATTTGCCATCTACAAGACGCAAGTCAGAAGTGTGATGAAGTACTCCCCACTTGCCTGGACGGATGTAGCTTCAACAAAACTCAAGAACTTGGACATAACCCAGGACAGAGCAACCTGTTTGATTGGCATCACATCCACAAAGTCTACTCCCTCCACCACTGAAGCTCAATAGCAGCAATGAATACTATCTACAAGATGCACAGCGGCAATTCACCAAAGATCCTTAGACAGTACCTTCCAAAACCATGGTTACTTCCATCTAAGAAGACAAGGGTGGCAGATACATGGGAACACTATTACCTGTAAGTTCCCCTCCAAGCTACTCACCATCGTTACTTGGAAATATGTATCGCCATTCCTTAGCAGTTGCTGGGTCAAAATCCTAGAATTCCCTCCTTAACAACACTGTGAGTCAACCCACATCACCGGACTGCAGCATTTCAAGAATGCAGCTCACCACCATCTTTTCAAGGGCAACTAGGAATGGGCAATGAATGCTGGCCAGCCAGCGACACCATGTCCTTTGAATGAATTAAGAAAAAGTTGGACTTACATCCATCCTTGGAAAGAAGAGTCATCTTGGAGAGCTGCCAGCCAATCGAATTAGCCAACAGATTTGCAGCATATCTAGGCAAGTGCTGCAGAGCCCGTGCCTGGGACTAAATGCAGGGAGCTAGTATGAAGTATGAAGGTAAGTGGCAGAGAACAACAGGGAAGTGAACTCTTCGGGGGGGAGTCACAAATAGGCAATTCCATTATCAAGGTAAACCGGTGAGGGAGGGATGTCTGGAGGTATCCGGTTCATAAGTGGAGGGCACCCCAATTCAGAATGGGGCTTCCAATGGGGGCATCCAAGCCCCCCAACTTTCCCATCTGAGATGGAGGATATGAACATTTTCTCTTTCGCACCCTGAGTTATCTGACGCATGACAGCCATAAAATTGAACCGGGCAGGAAAAAGTCCTTCAATAGTCACTTAAGAACCTTAGCTGGGGAAAGGGCAGGCTTCCTATCTGGTGCTCTGCCTGCCCCACTGTAAAATCAAGTCTAGGTTGGCGTGGACAGGATCCCGGAGAAAATCCTGTCCTCGCAATTTCACGTCCCCTCCACTTCACAGTCTACTGGGAGGAGCATAAAATTTAGGCCTGTATCCTTGTGTTTTGAATTCCTCAGCTTGGGGAAAGTCTCAGTGCCTACCCTGTTCAAGTGTTTCAAAACCTTCAATGAGATCATCTCTCATTCTTCTAAACTATAATGAGTATGATTTAATTTACTCAGCTTCATCATAGGACAACACTCATTCCGGAGATCAATCTAGTGAGCCTTGACTTTATTGTCTCAAATGCAAATATAGCTTGCCTTAAATATGGAGGCCAAATCTGCACACACTGCTCCAGGTGTGGTCTCACTACAAAACCTGTATAATTGTTGCAAGACTTTCTTATTCTTGTACTCCAATCCAACATGCCATTTGCCTTCCTAATTGCTTACTGTATGTGTATCTGCATGTAACTTTGTTTTCCTTGTATAAGTCCATGAAAGTTCCATTAACATCAAATATTTAAGTTTCATGCTTTTAAAATAAAGTGCTTAACTTTTCTGTTCAAATAACATTAATGGGAAGCCTGCTGCCTTGATCTTACTGTGATCTTTACTTCATTTTCCTAACTGTTCCTTTGACTCCCTTGTAGATCAAAGCAAATTCTACAGATTTCTCAGCAATTTCCCCCAGACACATGTCATATTGTGAGCTAACTGGCCTCACTGGAACTCTATCTTCCATGCAGGGGTTTCCAATCTCCGCTTTTGAAGAACCATGCCTTGGAATTTGCTCTGAAACAATGCTTTCTCTTGATTGTCTTCACCAAGGATATGCATCCGGTGTTTTAACCTCCCCTTTCAGAATTCCTTTGCCCTGGTTCAACATAACATAAGAACATAAGGAATAGGAGCAGGAGTAGGCCATCTAGCCCTTCGAGCCTGCCCCGCCATTCAATAAGATCATGGCTGATCTGTCGCTGCTCAGTTCCACTTTCCCGCTTTCTCCCCATAACCCTTAATCCCCTCTCTTATCAAAAACCCATCAACCCGCGTCTTAAAAATATTTAGCGAGGCAGCCTCCACCACTTCAACGGGCAGAGAATTCCAGAGATTCACCACCCTTTGAGTGAAGAAGTTCCTCCTCAACTCCGTTCTAAACCGCCCCCCTTTTATCTTGAGGCTGTGCCCCCTAGTCCTACTGTCTTTTTTGAGCGGGAAGAGTCTCTCCACCTCTATCCTATCCATCCCATTCATCATCTTATACGTCTCAATGAGATCTCCCCTCATTCTTCTGAACGCTAACGAGTACAAGCCTAGTTTATTCAGCCTCTCCTCATAGCTCAACCCCCTCAACTCCGGTATCAGCCTAGTAAACCTCCTTTGCACTCCCTCCAAGGCCAAAATATCTTTGCGCAGGTGCGGCGCCCAAAACTGCACACAGTACTCCAGCTGCGGCCTCACCAATGCCCTATACAGCTGCAGCAAGACCTCCCTACTTTTATATTCAATCCCCCTCGCTATGAAGGCCAGCATCCCATTCGCCTTCCTGACCACCTGCTGCACCTGCAAGCTGGGTTTTTGCGACTCATGCACAAGGACCCCGAGGTCCCTCTGCACCGTCGCCTGCTGCAGTTTTTTGCCCCGTAAGTAATAGTCCTTCCTACCATTCTTCCTACCAAAGTGGACCACCTCACACTTGCCAACATTAAATTCCATTTGCCATTTCCTGGCCCATTTGCCCAGCCTATCTAGATCCTTCTGCAGACTCTCCACACCCTCCGCACAATTTGCCGTTCCCCCAATCTTGGTGTCATCAGCAAATTTCGACACCCTACACTCGGTTCCCTCCTCCAGATCATCTATATAAATGGTAAAAAGCTGAGGCCCCAGCACCGACCCCTGGGGCACTCCACTAGTCACCATCCGCCAATCCGAATAGCACCCGTTGACCCCCACTCTCTGCCTCCTATTTGACAACCAATCCTCCATCCACGCTAACACCCTACCCCCAACTCCATGTCCCTCGACCTTCTGCAATAACCTCTTGTGAGGTACTTTGTCAAACGCCTTCTGAAAATCCAGAAAGACCACATCCACCGGCTCTCCTCTATCCACCGCCCTAGACACATCCTCATAGAACTCCAGTAAATTTGTCAGACACGACTTCCCTTTAATGAAACCGTGCTGCGTCTGCTCTATCAAGCAATTCCCTTCAAGATGCCTCTCAATTTCCTCCTTTAATGACAGATTCTAACATTTTACCTACCACAGACGTTAAACTAACCGGCCTATAATTCCCCGCCTTTTGCCTGGCACCCTTCTTAAACAACGGCGTAACATTAGCCGTTTTCCAATCATCCGGCACTTCCTCGGAATCCAGCGACGTCTGGAAAATAACCATCAAGGCATCCACTATCACCTCCGCCATTTCTTTCAGAACCCTCGGATGCATTCCATCCGGTCCTGGGGACTTGTCCACAATCAGCCCCTCCAGTCTGTCGAGCACCGCCTCTCTAGTAACAGTAATGTCATTAAGACCCTCCAGTCCTACCACCTTTCCATCGCTAACACCCGGCAAATTATTCACGTCCTCCTCCGTGAAGACAGAAACAAAAAAGTTATTCAATACCTTAGCCATATCCTCATCCCCTACCACTAGGTCCCCTTTCTCATCCTCTAAAGGACCAACATTCACCCTAGCCAGCCTTTCACCACATGCATTGAAGCTTCGCCTTCCACACATTTTTTTAGCTACCTAGTCATACCAACAGAACAACACTGCTTCACAGGCCAGTAGTAAGGAGTCACCTACCTTCTGGTCATCTTCAATCTCTGGCTTCTCACAAGCCCACTTCATTTTCCATCTTCTTTCTGCAGCTTTGTCTTTTTAGAGATTATCTCCACTCCTCAATGTTAACTTCATTGAACAGGACCTCCTTACAACCCTTTGCTCCTTGACTTCTCAATCTTCCTGGAATATCTTTTGTCCCATTTCTGGCTTGCCTTTTTCCCAGCCGATTAGCTGCATCCTCAAAAACCTCTAAGCAATTTGTCAAACATGACTTCCCTTTCATAAACATGTTGACTTTGTCATGCTAAGATTTTCTATGTGCATCATTAAGGCATACTTAATAATAGATTCTAGCACATTTTTGATAACTAATGACAGGTAAACTGACCTGTAGATCCTGTTTTCTCTCTTCCTGCTTTCCTGGAAACTGGAGTTACATGTGCTAACTTCCATAAGAACATAAGAAATAGGAGCAGGAGTAGGCCATCTAGCCCTTCGAGACATGGCTGATCTGAAGTGGATCAGTTCCACTTTCCCGCTTTCTCCCCATAACCCTTAATTCCCTTGTCTATCAGAAACCTATCTACCCTTGACTTAAATATATTCGGTGAGGTAGCCTCCACAACTTCAATGGACAAAGAATTCCAGAGACTCACCACCCTTTGCGTGAAGAAGTTCCTCCTCAACTCTGATCTAAACTGCACCTCCCCCCCCCTTATTTTGAGGCTGTGCCCCCTAGTTCTGCTATCCTTTCTGAGCAGAAAGAATCTCTCTACCTCTACCCTATCTAACCCCTTCATTATCTTATACGTCTCTATAAGATCCCCCCTCAGCCTTCTAAACTCAAACGATTACAGACCCAGTCTACTCAGTCTCTCTTCATAGGCTAACCCCCTCATCTCCAGTACCAGCCTAGTGAACCTTCTCTGTACTCCCGCCAAGGCCAGTATATCCTTTCGCAAATGCAGTGACCAAAACAGCACACAGTACTCCAGTTGCAGCCTCACCAGTGCCCTGTACAGTTGCAGCAAGACCTCCCTGCTTTTATATTCTATCCCCCTCGCTATAAAGGCCAACATTCCATTCGCCTTCTTGATCACCTGCTGCACCTGCAGACTGAGTTTTTGCGATTTGTGTACAAGGACCCTCAGGTCCCTCTGCACTTCCAGTCTGCTGGAACCATTTTACAATCCTGGAAATTTTGGAAAAATTATAACCACACACCAAACCAGAGTCCCAGGCTAGCCATACGAACACCCACATGACATAACCAGCTACAAGGTGAAGGCATGTAGCATCACCGACACCGATGCATCCCTCTCCGATGAGCTCAATGCATTTTACGCCCGTTTTGAGCAAGAGGTAAGTGAGACGACGGCATTCTCCCCAAAAACCTCAGTTGAATTGGTATCTGAGGTCACCATTGCAGATATCAGATTGGTCTTCTTGAAAGTTAACCCACAGAAAGCCACTGACCCGGAGTAACTGGATGAGCACTCAGATCCTTTGTGGACCAGCTGGCAGTGGTATTCAGAGATATCTTTAACCTATCCTTACTCCGATCTGTGGCCCTACCTGCTTCAAGAGACGACCATCATCCCTGTATCAAAAAATAGCCAGGCGGCATGCTTAATGACTATTAAACAGTGGCTCAGACATCCATGATTATGAAGTGCTTTGAAAGGTTAGTCACGGCATACATCAATTCCAGTTTCCCAGATTACCTGGATCCACTACAATTCGCCTATCAATGCAACAGATCCACAGCAGACGCCATCTCCCTTTGAGAAAAAGATACAAAAATATGACATCATGTACCAACTGACTCAAAAACCGCTTCTTCCCTGATGCTATCAAACTTTTGAATGGATCTGTCATATATTAAGCTGATCTTTTATAACACCCTATCTGTGGCTGTAACACTGTATTCTGCACCTTTCCTTCTCTTCAATATTCTATGAACAGTCTGTTTTGTCAGTATAGCGCAAGAAAGAATATTCTTCACTGCATCCCAGTACATGTGACAATAATGAATCAAATCAAATCATCGATGAAGTGACCCTGCAATGTGATGCCAGCAAAACCAGACTTGGAACAATTACTATACAGCAAGGACCACCAGTTGCATTTGCAGCCAGAGCATTAACTCAAACTAAACTATTTTACAGATTATGAAAGCATGTCTAGCTGTTATGTTTGCATGTGACCATTTTAATCACACCTGTGTCGGAGAGACAAAGTGACAGTAGAGCCTGACCATAATTTTCTCCAAAGCAACAACAATGGATGTTACTTCTTTTGCAGAGACATCATTTGGAAGTGACGTACAAGAAGGAAGGTGGGTAAATGTTGCTCACTTGCTGTTGAGAACTGTACTCCTTTTGAAGAAAGTTGACATTGGTAGCACAGAATGTGAAACCTTCCAGATTTAATAAGAAGGAATAGCATACCATGGAAGTCATCAACCCAGCAGCAACAATGAATCTGATAGACAAGCGTGTTGCTCAGATCAAGAAAACTGTGCAATGAGATGCAACTCCCCAAGTGCTGCAGGAAGTAGTGATGACAGAATGGCCTGATCCATCAAAGACAAATATGCCCATGGTAAGAGAGTAATGGACATAGATGAATTGATTGGCCAAGGTGGCATCTGGTACAGAGCTACAAAGAAAATTATCCCTAAGAAGATGAGAAAAGAGATGCTGAAATGCACACATGCAAGCCATCAAGGAAATGAATCTAGTCTGAAGAAGGCAGGAGAAGTACTTTATTTGCCAGACATGAGCAATTATATCAAGGACAACATCAGTCAGTGCAGTGTTTTTAATGAACATCAAGCGAAGGAGCCACTTGCAGCTCATGATATTCCAGACAGGCCATGGGTAAAGCTTGGTGTGGATCTCTTCATTCTCACTAGCACTGATTATCTTGTCACAGTTGACAATTATTTAGATCACTTCAGAGTTGGAGCAGCTGACTTAAAAACATAAGAACATAAGAACTAGGAGCAGCAGTGGGCCATCAGCCCCTCGAGCCTGCTCTGCCATTCAATAAGTTCATGGCTGATCTTTTTGTGGACTCAGTTCCACTTACCCGCCCGCTCACCATAACCCTTTACTATTCAAAAATGTATGTAGCATCCCAGCAGCCGATGTAGAATCAGGATCCAGAGATGATCATGACCAGTGACTATTTTTGAAGTGGGTAAGATTTCACTGCCAGTTCCACTGGTGGGAGAACTCCAGAACAAGGTCACATAGTGTTAAAAAAGGCCACATAATGTTAAAATTAGAGGTAGACCATTTAGGGTGATGGCCGGGAAGCATTTCTTTACAAAATGAGTAATGGAAATCTGAAAATCTCCACGAAAAGCTGTTGAGTTTAGATCAATTAAAAATATTAAGAAACTAAATTATTAGACTTTTCTTAGGCAAGATTAATAGGGGATATGGAACCAAGACAGGTAAATGCAGTTAACATAAGATTGGCTATGATCTAATTGAGTTGTGGAGCAGGCTTGAGAAATGAAATGGTGTATACCTGAGATGAGATGAAATTACAACAATAATTATGCCTTTTTTATTAAAATGTTTATTATTTTGATTACAGAGATACTGTTCAGAAATGTATGCACAGCATCAAACAAATCTTGAAGGTAATTTCACAACCCAGGATATACTTAAGCAGAAAGATGAACTCATTTCATCTTTAAAGGAGAAATTATTGCTGTATGAAGCCCATGAAGAAATGCACCAGGTATGTACTTGTAAAACTCACCAAGTCAGTTCCTTGTACATGTTTTTGCATTTCACAGTTTATTTTATAGTCATTAGTGTGTTGGAATATTTATAATCTGGTTGTTTTGAAAATGACTTTTTGCATATTGGCTATTTTGTTGAAATTATGCATGCACACATGGTCAAGTCACTGTGTTATGTGTTTGACTAGTCCCAATATGTGAAATACACAATTGACAGATAGGAAAAGAACAGTTAATCCTTGAAGCATTTCCCACACCATGATGATCTGGCCATCATGACTAAACACTTCTTCCCATCTGTTCCAATTTCTTCTCTTCATTACCCATCTATAAACAGAAATGTTTGATTTTGATATCTCCTGTTATAAGCAGTGGTTTGTTTCCCAAACCCTTAGTTTTGACAAGATCCTCTTTTTAGTATTAACAAATTTGAGGTAGGATTGTGGGTGGGGTATCCAAGATGACCAGTACTGCCTAAACTTCAGACAGTATAAGATTCACAAAGCCAGTGTCTCCATATAAACATGTAACTTTATTGAACCAGCAGCTGCTAGAGACCATCAAAGGGTCAGCACAGCTCTCTGATAGAGCAGCTAGACCTCTCCAAAGAAATTGAATGTATACAACTCAAAATAGGTCAATTATAGATTTTCTTATCAATTATTCCCATCTTTAATTAGCTTAAAATCAATCATCTTCAACATACACAAATCAACAATAATACCTGTCATGTATCTTAGCCAATCATATCTTACTCCCTGATGTAATGGCATTTTATTAGTCTGTAGAATTCAGAAGCTAACTCCTGACTTGGCTAACCCTTCTTCCCCTGTTGCCTAGTAACCTCAGATGCTAATCCAAAGTTTAAGTGAACTCCCTGGAAGATTGTTACAAATGACTCTACGGCTAGGCATGCATCATCTTGTCTGGACAGTGAATAAACCCTATTCATGAAGTATGATTAAGTAGCCTAAATGTTTTTTCCATCCAAAACTTTACTGATATATTTTGCATATTCCCAAGATCTAAAGAAAAGGATGTTGGTGGTTTAAGTTTCTCAACCTCCTTTTGAATGTATGTAACCAAATAGGTAATGTTCTCTAAAGTGTCAGATACTTATGTGCAACACTTTGATCCAATCAAAGCACATGTGCCACCCATAGTTGCCAAAATGAAGTCTAATGCCATTTGATTCTGTAGAACAGTGCGCATTGCAACCAACTCATCACTGATCTCAATGAGGGCTGTAGCAGGATCATTGACAACCTATTCCAAAACTGAGAAAATGGCTTCAATCTTGATTTGCAATCTTGTATATGCGAATGGAGGCATCATAATACCAAATAAGTTGTCAATTTCCACAAGAGCACGTTGATTTTTGCCAGCTGATAAGAATGGTAAATATATGGGACTACATATCAAAGGTAATACGACCTCTGCCATCCAATTGGTGGCCATGGATATGCCTTGTTTCCACAAATCCAATATGTATCATTGAGAGTTGAATAGGTGTGTTACCCTTTAGAACAGAATGGAATATTGCAAGATCGATATTACTAGGTGGATTCACACAAAGCCGACTACTTAAATCTACTGAGTGTTGACACTTACTTGTGCCCAAGTCTTCTCCAGGACCTTTTTTATTCTCAACACACAATATCCCTTTTGTTTTTGATTCTGCTTCATTTAAAATAAGGCTGGTACTGTACAGGATGTTTTGAAAATAGGTGAGTATCTATTCATGTGACCTGCCCACCTGTACAAGATCTATTTCTATAAAAATCTATTCCATCACAATCTCTCAGAAAACCCAGTCGACTCTGCCAATGGCCAGAAGGGGGGATTGTAAGGGGGGAACCCTTAAAGGTTAATAGAATTTTTAAACCATTGGACAATATTGGATGGACAGAACTCCAGTATTAAGTTAAATGACCCTGGGATGCTGCTGCCTTATGCTCCCTGAAAGACTGAGTAAGCTGATCTCACACAATTAAATCTGACTATGACAAAGGCCCTGGATGGAGAAGTATTCCTCCCTCAGCATTATAGGAGTGTGCAAATAATCCCAACATTTAGATATATTGACAGTTCTAGCATAAGCCTATGCCATATGAAGATAAGTATTAGTAGTAGTTGTTGACGGACTGTCTGTATTAAACATAATAAATTCAACAATAAAAGAACAGAAAAGTTTACAATCATTTTGATAATTATCAACTGACAGTCTCAATATTCTCTTTCATTTCTCCCAGCTGTTGGTCAATATTAAGAAAGACAAAAATTCATTTACAGAACTGCGCCACAATTACAATGCCTTAAATTTCAAGTCCAGAGCTTGCCAATCTGTCTTGTAATTTGGTCGTTGGTTCTTATGTTCTGTTGACCGCGAAAGTATCTGGGTATCTTCGCACAATTTCTGCAAACAAAGTGCCCTAAGGCACTTGAGTTAGTATCACATTAACTAATTCATTTATATTTCTTCTATTCCAATATTATCCTGATTTCCCCATTCCATAACCTGGCCTAATCTAATAACTCCACTGGAAATTCAAATTAATCATATTACCAGTAATGTGGTTGCAAAGCCTTGATGATCCCCTGATGTAGGTAATGTAGGAGGGTTTTCCTCTGCCAATTTCATCCAATCTCTATGATGTTGTTGAACGATTACCTGCTTTTTGAGAGAATGTAAATGGTCTACCAAATCGTTCATACACTAAAACACTGCTTAAGAACAAAGAACAAAGAACAACCCAGCACGGGAAACAGGCCCTTCGGCCCAACGAGCCCGCGCCGCCGCATCACCCTACACCTATTCTACCCTGCATGTCTATGAATGGGACCCTACTCAGTCAGATTCAGGGAAGAAATAGTGTCAATTTGGTAGAAACCGATTAGCCTAAGAGCACATCTTTGGGGTGTGGGAGGAAACCGGAGCGCCCGGAGGAAACCCACGCAACCACAGGGAGAATGCGCAAACTCCCACAGACACAGGCCCAAATCCATGTGTCTGCACAGCCAGCAGTGCTAGTCACTGAGCTGTTGCGGCGCCCGTCTACCGGTCCAGGATCAAGCACACACACCGACATGAAGTACTAGGCCACTCCTGGACTTCCAAGAGCAGCCCACGCACAACCCACCGTGTGCATGCCCCTCGCTTGACACGAGGTGGACCTCCACCTGTGGAATAAAGACAAAAAATATTAATCATACAGCCTGCCCTTCTGGTGTCTCCCGAGGTTTAACCCTATTTAATAGCCCCTACCATATGCCTCCATTCTCGTTTCACTCATGTGCCTATCTAACTGCATCTTAAACGAGTCCAACGTTCCTGCCTCCACCACCCTACTCGGTAGCGCATTCCAGACCCCCACAACTCTCTGCGTAAAGAACCCTCTTCTCACCTCCAAATTATACCTCCCCCCCCTCACCCTTAAGTGATGACCTCTCGTGTTCGTGAGAGCAGTCTCTCACTATTAACTCTATCTATTCCCTCCAGTATCTTATATACTTCTATCATGTCCCCTCTCAATCTCCGTCTTTCCAAGGAGAATAGCCCCAGTTTCTTCAATCTCTCCTCGTAACCCCGTCCCCCCATGCCAGGCAACATCCTGGTAAACCTCCTCTGCACCCTTGCTTCTCGGCAAACTTCAAGTTGTCCTCCCCCTGTTAGTACATGCTCTGAGAGGTGCTTTCCCCTACCAGCCATCAGTTCAAAAAGGGTTAATCATATCCCTCAGGATGGAGTAGCTTTTTGTTGTAATAATATTGCAGGCAAAGCCTGTACCCAGTTACTTCCTTCTTCTAAAATGACCTTGGCTAAACTATTCTTCAGTGTTCGATTCATTTGTTCTACCTTTCCTGAGCTCTGTGGGTGACATCGTATGTGAAACCTTTGTTTTATCCCTAGCATTTGATAGACTTCTCTTAACAGTCTTCCTGGGAAATGAGTTTCCTGGTCTGAGTTAAATTAAGAGGCTTTCCCCACCTAGGTATTATACAATTTGCCAGTATCAAAGCTACAGTTTTGTCTGTGGTATCTTTACAGGGAAATGCTTCAATCCATTGAGTAAACTGATCAATAATTGCTCAACAATAGGTCTTCCCTATTGCTCTAGTTAGTGGCCCTGTGTATTCCATTTGCAGATATTCTCAAGGTCTTTTGGCTCTCGGCTAGTTTCTCATCTTAACCCTTCAGTGATGGCCTGGTCCCACTAGGGCATACTGTAAGCATCTTTGACAGAATTTTGCTATCATTTCCCATATGCCATTCCATCACTAACAATTTCCAACTAAATTGACCATCTTATCTCTATTTGTATGAGCTAATCCATGATATATTTTTAAAAGGTTTGCTGTTCTGCTTCTGGTGTTATTATTTTCTCTTCACTTCTCCATATACAATCTTGACCTTTCTGCCCCCCTTAATTTTCCCACTTCTGCTTCTCTTCCTCTGGCACTTGTTGCTGTACTTGCTTTACATTAATGTCTGCGATATCACTAACTTGTAATGCTGCCACACCTGCTCTTTCTGTCCCTTCCCAATTTTGTTCTAACAAATCTTTCACTGCCTTGTTGGCTTGACTGTCTCCTTTCTGGGCTTGACTTTTAATTTTCTTATGTGCTTGCACTTTGATTATAGCTGCTTCTAAAGCACTACTGGCTGCTTGGATTAGATCTTTAACCAAATTCTCATGCTATACATATCCACTGCTTGAGGTAATGAAATCTCATCTGTTCTAAGCTGTTATATAGTCATAAATTACCCCAAAAGCACATCGACTATTGTATAGATGTTAACTCATTTTCCTGTGTCCCATTCTAAAGTTTTAGTTAAAGCTATCAATTCTGCTACTTGTGCTGAATTGCTCCCTAGGATTTGTTCTCCTGCAATCACTGTTCTCTCAATATTTACCACTGCCCACACAGTGTGGGGTTCTCCATTAATATATTTTCTCGCCCCATCTACATTTCAGTTAATCATCCTTTCACCTGTGAGTGGTTCTTCTGCTAAACCCTCATTCACTTTTGCAACATATTCCTTGCACTGTTAATCCTCCTGCAGAATTTTTCCTTACATCTCTGCTGATTTCTATATGTGTGTCTTCTGGCACAAGATTTGCTTCCCATTTTGAACGTCTTCCATCAGAAACTGCTTTTAACCTCCGTACTTCTAAAAGCTGGACAATTGTGTGAGGACTGTGGAGAATTATTTTTTCTTCAAGGTGAGTGGCTCTGAAACACTTACTGCCCAAGAGGCACATGCTAATGCTCACAACACATTGGTGCATACCTCTAGCAACTGAATCTATTGGGCGGAGTAGTACCCTACTGCTCTTAATCTGTCTCCATGTTGTCCATTGCAGCTTGCATTCCATCATTTTCCTTACAAAGAATGTGAATCAGTTTAGTGAGATCTAGTAATCCTGATGTAGGAGCTTTCACCATAGCTTGCTTTAAATCAGAGAAAAAATGTGTTTCTTTCTCTTCCCCAGTCTATTCTTTCATGCTTGCCCTTCCTCCTTTAATCAAATCATGTAAAGGTTTTGCAAACATTGCATAATCTTCCACAAAATTCCTGCAATAGTTAAAAAAAATCCAATATTTGTCTTATCCCTTTTCATTTGAGAGGCCTCTGTACACAATACATAACTTTCTTCTGGTCCTCTGGAATTTTTTTTTACTGAATTCTATAACATAATAACACCTTTTAAACAGAAATCAATCCTTTCAATTTGATTCTGGCAAGTAACGTATTCTGATTTCTCACTCTTTATCTTAAATAGCATCATTTTGTTAAGGTAACTTGCTTACAGCACATTTTCTAATGTCAGAATTCTTCCAAGTTCAGAAAACAGTGTTGTAGGCTTTCAAATGTCCATTAGTGTCTACCTTATCTCCTTAAAAAAAAACTTTGTTCCTTCATCCATAGCTATCACCCAAACTATATTTTACTTTTTAGAATCCCTTTAAATGTTTCTTTTACTACCCTGTTCACTTCTCCATTTCTCATCTGTATATCGTATACCTGTAACTTTCCCTTAATGTTCATTTATTCCACTGGATTATCTCTCTCATTTCAAATCATAATAATCTGTCAATTTAGTGGTAAGAGCAGGCTTACTTTCTTGGCAAGTATTCAAAAATCCCGGATTAATTGTCTTCTCAGAATCTAATTCTAAATTTTCATTGCCGATTGTAGGACTTCCACATTTACTGTCATATTGTGGCTACAAGAGGAGGTCAGAGGCTAGGAATGCTGCAGCGACTAATTCACCTCCTGACTATCCAAAGCCTATCCACCATCTGCAAGTTACAAGCCAGGAGTGTGATGGAGTACTCCCCACCTGCCAGAATGGGTGCAGCTCCAACAACATTCAAGAAGTTTGACACCATCCAGGACAAAACAGCCCACTTGATTGGCACCACATCCAGAAACGTTCAGTCCCTGCACCATCAATGCTCAATAGCAGCAGTGTGTACTATCTACAAGATGCACTGCGGCAATTCACCAAAAATACTTAGCACCTTCCAAACCCACGACCACTTCCATCAAGTAGGACAAGGGCAGCAGATACATGGGAACACCACCACCTGTAAGTTCCCCTCCAAGCCACTCACCATTTTGACTTGGAAATATATCGCCGTTCCTTTGCAGTTGCTGAGCAAAAATCCTGGAATTCCCTCCCTAATGGCATCGTGGGTCAACCCATATCATAGACTGCGGTGATTCAAGAATGCAGCTCACCACTAGCTTCTCAAGGGCAACTAGGGATGGGCAGTAAATGCTGGCCAGCCAGCACCATCCATGTCCCACAAATGAATTTTTAAAATCACAAAATATCACTCCAGCCTAAGCTTTAAAATTTGTATGTTTCTACAACTCTGCTCCCATAAACTGCCGTAGGCAACAAATCTTGGAACGATATAAAATCAAATCAACTGTTTGCTGAAATAGTTAACTCTCCTTACAACTTTTCAGACATAATGTAACTCCTATCTGGGATTGATGCAACTTATAAATTTTCTTTTCCAAAATGGCAGAGCTCAAATCTCTATCGAATGCCTATCCTTTCTTGAAGGCGACCTTGGCCACCAATAATTCTCAACATTAGGAATTTCAAGAATTTATATTCATTCCAATCTCTATTTGATTTTAATTCTGCATAGATCCCACCATTGTAAAAACCCCTTGTGTTCCAAGTTCTCTGATGCCATGCTTTACAAGGTACGGACATGCCAGCGTTGGACTGGGGTGGGCACAGTAAGAAGTCCCACAACACCAGGTTAAAGTCCAACAGGTTTATTTGGAATTATGAGCTTTGGAATGTTGTTCCTTCATCAGGTGAGTGGAGAGATAGATTTCATGAATACGGTATATATAGACAAAGACACAACTGCAAGATAATGTTTGGAATGCAAGTTTTTTCAGGTAATCAAGCCTTTACAGGTACAGATAGTGCGAGTGAAGAGAGGGTTAAAGAGGTGTGAATTGTCTCAAGCCAGAACAGTTAGTAGGATTTTGCAATCCCAGGCCAAATGGTGGGGATTACAAGTAGAACATAAAACATAGAACATTACAGCACAGTACAGGCCCTTTGGCTCTTGATGTTGCACCAACCAGTGGAACCAATCTAATGACCCTCTAACCTAAACCATTCCAATGTTATCCATATGCTGATCTACTGACCATTTGAACGCCCTTAAAGTTGGCGAGTCCAAAACTTTCAAAACAGATCCCTGAGGTACACCACTTGTAACTGAACTCCAGGTTGAATATTTCCCATCAACCACCACCCTCTGTCTTCTATCAGCTAGCCAATGCCTGATCCAAACTGCTAAATCACCCTCAATCCCATGCATCTGCATTTTCTGCAGTAGCCTACCATGGGCAACCTGTTCAAACGCTTTGCTAAAATCCATATACACCACATCAACTGCCTTATCCTTATTCACCTCTTTGGACACCTTTTCAAAAAACTCGATAAGGTTTGTGAGGCACGACCTACCCTTCACAAAACCATGTTGACTATCCCTAATCAACTTATTTCTCTCTAGATGATTATAAATCCTATCCCTTATAATTCTTTCCAAAACTTTGCCCACAACAGAAGTAAGGCTCACCGGTCTATAATTCCCAGGATGGTCTCTACTCCCCTTCTTGAACAAGGGGACAACATTTGCTATCTTCCAGTCTTCCAGCACTATACCTGTAGCCAATGGCGACATGAAGATCAAAGCCAAAGGCTCTGCAATCTCCTCCCTAGCCTCCCAGAGTATCCTAGGGTAAATCCCATCCGGCCCAGGGGACTTATCTATTTTCATACTCTCAAGAATTGCTAACACCTCCTCCTTATGTACCTCAATCCCATCTAGTCTAAAAGCCTGTATCTCAGTATTGTCCTCGACTACATTGAGTTTTTCCTGCGTGAATACTGATGAAAAATATTCATTTAGTGCCTCTCCTATCTCTTCAGGCTCCACACACAACTTCCCACTACTGTCTCTGACTGGCCCTAATCTTGCCTTAACCAATCTTTTATTCTTGACATACCTATAGAAAGCTTTAGGGTTCTTCTTGATCCTATCCGCCAAAGCCTTCTCATGTCCTCTTCTAGCTCTTCTTAACCCTCTCTTTAGCTCTTTCCTGGCTAATTTGTAACTCTCCAGTGCCCTAACTGAGCCTTCATGTCTCATTTTTACATAAGTCTCCTTCTTCCTCTTCACCAGAGATTCAACTTCTTTAGTTGACCACGGGGTGGTGATTAATGGGAAATATTCAACCTGGAGTGCAGTTACAAGTGGTGTACCTCCGGGATCTGTTTTGGGGCCACTGCTGTTTGTCATTTTTATAAATGACCTAGATGAGGGTGTAGAAGGATGGGTTAGTAAATTTGCTGACGACACCAAAGTCGGAGGAGTTGTAGACAGTGAGAATGGATGTTACAGTTTGCAGAGGGACATAGATAAGCTGCAGAGCTGGGCTGAGAGGTGGCAAATGGAGTTTAATGCGGAAAAGTGAGAGATGATTCACTTTGGTAAGAGTAACAGGAGTACAGAATATAGGGCTAATGGAAGGACTCTTGGTAGTGTCGACGAGCAGAGAGATCTCAGTGTACATGCGCATAGATCTCTGAAAGTTGGCGCCCAGGTTAATAAGGTTGTTAAGAAGGCGTACGGTGTATTAGCTTTTGTTGGTAGAGGGATTGAATTTCGGAGCCGCGAGGTCATGTTGCAACTGTACAAAACTCCGGTGCAGCCGCACTTGGAGTATTGCATACAGTTCTGGTCGCCGCATTATAAGAAAGATGTGGAGGCATTGGAAAGGGTGCAGAGGAGGTTTACCAGGATGTTGCCTGGTATGGTGGGAAGGTCTTATGAGGAAAGGCTGAGGGACTTGAGGTTATTTTCGTTAGAGAGAAGGTTAAGAGGTGACCTAATTGAGGCATACAAGATGATCAGAGGGTTAGATAGGGTGGATAGTGAGAGCCTTTTTCCTCGGATGGTGATGGCTAACACGAGGGGACATAGCTTTAAATTAAGGGGTGGTAGTTATAGGACGGATGTCAGAGGTAGGTGCTTTACTCAGAGGGTAGTAAGGGCGTGGAATGCCCTGCCTGCAGCAGTTGTGGACTCGCCAACTTTAAGGGCGTTCAAATGGTTAGTGGATAAGCATATGGATAACATTGGAATAGTTTAGGTTAGAGGGTCATTAGATTGGTTCCACTGGTCAGTGCAACATCAAGGGCTGAAGGGTTTGTACTGCGCTGTAATGTTCTATGTTCTAATCAATTTATTTCTCTCTAGTGTGACATGAACCCAAGGTCCTGGTTGAGGCTGTCCTCATGTGTGTGGACCTTGGCTATCAGTTTCTGCTCAGCGATTTTGCGTTGTCCTGTGTCTTCATACCTCTTTAACCTGTGATTATCCCTTTCTCCACTCACACTGTCTGTATCTGTAAAGAGGTGTAAGGGGTGTCAGGGATGGGTAGTACCTCTCGTGGGGGAACATGTCGCGTCCTTTTCAGGACAGTTTGTCCACCCTTTGTCTCCACCTGGCACTCAGCTTTCACCTTTGGCTCCCCGTAGCTGTTTGCATGAGACAGCGGCCACACCCCGGGCGACAGATTTGACAAGCCGGCTAAACCAGATGAGGGTAGCTGACGGGTCTCAACCCTCGGTGATTTAGGGAGATGTCGATCCCAGCATGTGAAGACAGACTCTGGCGGATTGAGCGAACGAGACCACTGGAAGGTCCAACGGTCAACAAAGCAGTCTCTGTAGGCATTGCGGAACGCGAAGATCAGGGCAAGATACAGAAGTCATCCTGGTCATCATCCACTGCACCTAGTCCCATCTCCAGCCATCTTGACTCTTGTCTTGCCATGGGATCCAGATTGGAATTGGGAAGCAAGAGTGAGGCTGACGCTGCGCAACTCTCCCTCACTTTAATCCAAATCAAGCGCTCATCTCGACACCATCATCATCATTGTCCTGTTCAACCTTTGAAGTCCTGTGGTGATGGGCAAGCGATGACGTAGCAGGTATGGATACATTGGGAGCTGTAGTCACGGACCTGCACACAGGCGGCTCAGGTCTAATAGTCATTTTCTGCTGACTGAAGCAGCAGTGAAACTCAGCGTCTACCTGGGCAACTGAGTAGTCCTCTTCAGGAACGCATTGCTTACCTCCGTAGAATGAGGAAGTTGCTAGAAAAGGTGCCCTAAACATTGCCTGCTTCACTACACCCTGGCCAGTTTACCGCGGCTGGTGGGGATCCCATCTTGCGGTCGAACAAACAAAATAAAACACAAGGTGACACCGCTCACCATTGGCAGTTGGAACATGCACACGCTTTTGGACAACCCTACAGCAGACAGACCAGAAAAACAGCCTTAGTTGCCAGAGAGCTTGCAAGATACCACATTGACATTGCAGCCCTGAGTGAAACTCATCTTGCCAACATAGGTCAGTTGACTGAAACGGGAGGTGGATACACTTTTTTCTGGAGCGATCGTGACAGCGATGAGCATCGTGATGCTGGAGTTGGATTCACCGTCAGGAGTCACCTTGTTCAGAAACTTGCTAGTCTACCCAAGCATGTGAATGACTGACTTATGACATTACAGCTTCCGCTACAGAACAGAAGTCAAGCCACCCTGATCAGCGCTTATGCCCCCACAATGAACAACCCAGACGAGATGAAAGACAGGTTCTACGAAGAACTAGATGCCCTACTATCAGCAGTGAGTAGTACCAACAAGCTGATCTTGCTTGGCGATTTCAATGCAAGAGTAGGGTGTGACTCAGCAATCTGGCAGGGAGTTATTGGGAGGCATGGAGAGAGCAAGTGTGACAATAATGGCCTACTCTTAATGAAAACCTGTGCAGCACATGACCTCCTCATCACCAACACAACCTTCCGTCTGCCTACCCGTAACAAGGCCTCTTGGATGCACCCCCCTGTCTGAGCACTGGCATCTTATCTTCAATGTCATTGTCAGGAGAAAAGACAGGCAGGATGTCAGAGTGACCAAGGCCATGTGTGGTGCTGACTGCTGGACAGATCACAGGCTCATTGTCTCCAAAATGAGGCTTCGCATCAGACCCAAGAGGCGACCACAGGGAAGCAAGGTTATGCGGCCAAGCTAAAGAACCCCAGCATAGTTTCAGCACTAGCTGAAGACTTAGAAATCAAACTTGTTGATCTACACCTTGCAGGCAATGTTGACAATGACTGGAAATGCTTCAGGAATGCTGTTCATTCATCTGCACAGAAGATGCTCGGGCCCTCTACCCACAAGCAGCGTGACTGGTTCAATGAGAATGATGAGGAGATACAGGCTCTACTTGTTGAAAAGCACCGTCTTCATCAGGCCTGTCAGAATGACCCATCATCAGCTGCCAAGAAAAATGCATTTACCAGGGCTCACAGGACAGTCCAGAATAAATTGCGTAAAATGCAAGATGCCTGGCTGAGCACCAAGGCAGATGAAATACAGGGATACACTGACAGAAACAACTTGAAACAGTTCTATGAAGCCTAATGGTAGGAAGGACTATTACTTACGGGGCAAAAAACTGCAGCAGGCGACGGTGCAGAGGGACCTCGGGGTCCTTGTGCATGAGTCGCAAAAACCCAGCCTGCAGGTGCAGCAGGTGGTCAGGAAGGCCAATGGGATGCTGGCCTTCATAGCGAGGGGGATTGAATATAAAAGTAGGGAGGTCTTGCTGCAGCTGTATAGGGCATTGGTGAGGCCGCAGCTGGAGTACTGTGTGCAGTTTTGGGCGCCGCACCTGCGCAAAGATATTTTGGCCTTGGAGGGAGTGCAGAGGAGGTTTACTAGGCTGATACCGGAGTTGAGGGGGTTGAGCTATGAGGAGAGGCTGAATAAACTAGGCTTGTACTCGTTAGAGTTTAGAAGAATGAGGGGAGATCTCATTGAGACGTATAAGATGATGAATGGGATGGATAGGATAGAGGTGGAGAGGCTCTTCCCGCTCAGAAAGGACATTAGGACTAGGGGGCACAGCCTCAAGATAAAGGAGGGTGAGGTTTAGAACGGAGTTGAGGAGGAACTTCTTCACTCAAAGGGTGGTGAATCTCTGGAATTCTCTGCCCATTGAGGTGGTGGAGGCTGCCTCGCTAAATATTTTTAAGACGCGGGTTGATGGGTTTTTGATAAGAGAGGGGATTAAGGGTTATGGGGAGAGGGCGGGAATGTGGAACTGAGCCACGACAGATCAGCCATGATCTTATTGAATGGCGGGGCAGGCTCTAAGGGCTGGATGGCCTACTCCTGCTCCTATTTCTTATGTTCTTATGTTCAACACTCTCTATGGACCTTAATCTCTCAGGAGTTCCCCCCTCCTGAGTACAGATGGTACAACTCTCATTACAGAGAGGGCTCAGATTCTGCAGAGATGGGCTGAACACTTCGAAGCCTCAACCGACCGTCATCTATTAATGATGAGGCAATAGACAGGATTCCCCAGGTCGATATCAACAGCATCATGGATGACCCACCGATAGGAGCCGAAGTCACGAAAGCTGTCAGTGGCAAAGCCCCAGGGACAGATGCCCTACCTGCAGAGATCTACAAAGCTGCTGGTCCTGTGCTTATCGAGAAGCTCACCAAGTTGTTCCAGTCCTTTTGGAAGTAAGGATCCATTCCTCAGGAACTTAAAGATGCTTCCATCATACGCCTCTACAAGATGAAGGGTAATCAGCAAGTATGCAACAACCACTGAGGAATCTCGCTGCTCTCCATCACAGGGAAAGCCCTCGCAAGAGTCCTACGAAATCGTCTGGTCACTTATCTGGAGCTGGGCCTGCTTCCAGAGTCACAGTGTGTCTTCCGCAAAGGTCGCAGGACTATTGACATGATTTTTGCTGCGCGCCAACTTCAGGAGAAGTGTCAGGAGCAGAATCGCGAGCTGTACACAACCTTTGTCGACCTCGCAAAAACCTTTGATACCGTCAGCTGACAAGGCCTGTGGAGGATCATGTCAAAGTTCAGCTGCCCCCCCAAATTCATTCAGATGGTATGCAGTGGCACATTATAGTGAAGAACTCTGGGAATTCTTGTTGATAAGCAAAAATGCAATAGGGAGTGGACAGATAGGGAGCCCATGCTATTCCATATAAAGTTACACAGATCTTTTAGGACTTGAACACAAAAGAATTGAGATGATGATGAATCTACACAAAGGGAAGTATTTAAGCACCAAGGGGGCGATTTTGGGTGCAGTGGCCACTTAAAACCATGAAAAGTACTGGTACATCGGAAATCCAACATGATCCTGCCCACTTCCAGGTTTAACTGAGGTGAGAGCAGGCAACCTCTGTATGCTGTTGGGTAAGTAATTTCAACAATTTAACAGTTAATTAATTGTGAAATTAGCCTAGGATTCTGACTTTAACAATGGAGAGCTATTGATCAATTAAACTGACAAGCTTGTAAACCTTTCAACAGTGAAACTGCATTGCTCCTAGGCTGTCTATGTGAAAGACTTTTGCTCAGCGCTTGGGTGAGCCTGATTTCATCTTTTACAGTGATTTCCAACATTTTAGAAGTCATTCCATCTACTTTGAGTTTCATTCGCCTTGATCTGATCTACCTTGCTGGCCTTCACCACAATGTTAGAGCAGTTTCTGCAGCTATTCCTTGGTATTTTAATAAAGATATCAGTGGAAGAGGGCATAGTCCGCACTATCAAGTGAAACTCATTCACCTGCTCAATCATTCTCAATTTGGGTTCCACAGTTCCTGTTCTCATTCCATCCTTGGTTCAAACATGGAAAAAAGAACTGAATGCCAGAAATGAGATGGAAGTGACAGCCCTTGGCATCAAGGCAGAATTTGACTGAGTGTGTTATCAAGGAGCCTGGAGTTAATGGGATTCAGGGTAAATCTTCTGCTGGTTGGAGTCATACCTAGCATAAAGGAAGATGGTTGTGATGGTTGGGGGTCAATAATCTCAGCTCCAGCAGAATACTGTAGGAGTTTCTCAGGGTAGCATCATAGAATCCCTACAGTGCAGAAAAAGACCATTTGGCCCAACAAGCCTGCACCAACTCTCCAAAAGTGCATCCCACCTGGGACTTCTCCTCCACCCTACCCCTGTAACCCTATGCTTTTACCATGGCTAATCCACTTAACCTATACATCTGTGGACTGCGAGGAAACTAGAGCATCCAGAGGCAACCCACGCAGATTTAGGGAGAATCTGTTAACTTCACACAGGCAGTCACCCAAGGCCGGATTCCTGGGCGTGTGCTAACACTGCCACTACCGTCCTAGACACAACCATCTTCAGCTGCTTCATCAATGTCCTTCCTTTGAGTATAAGGTTAGAAGTAAAGATATCCACTGATAAGTGCACAATATTCAACACCAATCACAACTCCTCAGACACAGAAACAGTCCACATCTAAATATAGCTTGACCTGGACAATTTCCAGGCTTGGGCTGACAGGTGGCAAGTAACATTCGTGTTACACAAGTGCCAAACATTGACCATCTCCAACAGGAGAGAATCTAACCATCAGTCCTTTACATTCAATGGCATTATCATCACTGAATCTCCCAACTGGACAAGCAATATAAATACTGTGGCTACCACTAGGCCGGGAACCTTGTGGCTAGTAACTCACCTCCTCTCCTGTCTCCCCAAAGCTTGTCCACCATCTACAAGCAAAAATCAGGAGTATAATGGAATACCCTCAACTTGCCTGGATAAGTGCAGCTCCAAAAAGCTCACTACCATCCAGGACAAAGGAGCTCAGTTGATTGCTACCCCTTCCACAAATATTCAATCTCTTCATGACCGACAAACAGTGGTGACCATGAGTGCCATTTACAAGATGAACAGCAGGAATTCACCAAGGTCCTTGAGACAGCACCGTCCAAACGCAAGAGCACTACCATCTAGAAGGACAACAGCAGCAGACATCTGGGAACACCACCATCTGGATGTTCCCCTCAGGTCACTCACCTTCTTGATTTGAAATATATTGCGATTCCTTCACTGTCGCTGGGTCAAAATCCTGGAACTCCCTAACAGCATAGTAGGTTTACCTACACTTCAGGCACTACAATGGCTCAAAGAGGCAGCTCACCACCTTCTGAAGGGTAACTATAGAACATAGAACATTACAGCGCAGTACTTGCCCTTCGGCCTTCGACGTTGTGCCGACCAGTGGAACCAATCTAAGGACCCTCTAACCTAAACTATTCCAATGTTATCCATATGCCTATCCACTGACCATTTGAACGCCATTAAAATTGGCGAGTCCACAACTGCTGCAGGCAGGGCATTCCACGCCATTACTGCCAACCAGGATGGGTAATAAATGCTGGCCCAGCCAGCAACACCCACATTCTGTAAATGAATTAAAAGATGATAAGGAACAAGTGGACTAGCAACATCAACAATACAAGCAGCAGCAGAGCAACAGTAGCAGCAGCATCAGCTGCTTGTTTTCTCGTCCTTAAGTCACTTCACAGGCTGGAAGGGATAGATGCAGAAATCCAGCTCAAAAGAAGCAATAATGTAAAGTAAAATTTATTTATTAGTTACATTAACACTGCAGTGAAATTACTGCAAAATTCCCCTAGTTGCCACACTTTGGCGTCTGTTCGGGTCAATGCATTTAACCAGCACGTCTTTCAGACTGGGAGGAAACCAGAGCACCCAGAGGAAACACACGCAGACACGGAAAGAATGTGCAAACCCCACACAGACAATCACCCAAGCCGGGAATCGAACCCACATTCCCACTGTGCTACCATGACATATCCCATCACAGGTCAACTGGCAAAAAAAAAAATCAGCTTTCTCAACATGCCTGAGCATCAGTGCCTTGTGAATTATGGTTGGCACAATGGCACAGTGGTTAGCACTGCTGCCTCACGGTGCCAGGCACCTGGGTTTGATTTCTGGCTTGGCTTGCTGTCTGTGTGGAGTTTGCATGTTCTCCCCATGTCTGTCTGGATTTCCTCTGGGTGCTCCGGTTTCTTCCCACAATTTGAAAGATATGGTGGTTAGATACATTGATCTGAACAGGTGCTGGAGTGTGGTGACTAGGGGAGCTTCACAGTAACTTCATTGCAGTGTTAATGTAAGCCTCACTTGTAATGAATAAATGAACTTTAAAACTTTAAGTTTTAGACTCTCACAGCACGTCATTGCTGACATTCGCAGCCTCCTGGAGAAAGACTTCCTTCACTGTGGGGCCAGTGAGCATGCAGTGTCAGTGGCCATCAAGGCAGCTATCACTGGAGAATCACTGCCCAGTTTTCTGTCTTCTCCTGCGGTTGTGCGTTCTCCTCTGGAAAAAGAGGAAACATACAGTTTTGTGTGTGAAAAATGGATTTTGCTGAGAAGATGCAATGACAGTATTCATGGTTGTGAGATGTCAATAAAGTGAACGTGAGTGGAAGTGTTGGTTGTTCAGATGAGCATCCAAGACAGTGTCAAGTGAAAGAGGAATGAATGGAGCTGTATGGTCAGAGGAGTGATGTACAGCAAAATGTTGGGGAAGTCAGAGCACAAGGTTTGATACATGAATGTAATGCCACTCAACCCTTCTGCCCTCCTGAGGTCATTGAATCTTTTGGGCTCTACCCAGTTATTGGAATCAGTTGCTCAACCGCTTCTGTCAACACCTGCTTTGCTTCAGAGGTTGCATCTTCTTCCCATTCATTGGGAACAATAATTAATTTCAGTCACTCTAACCCTCCAGCAGCACCTTTAGGAAAGAGTCAGAAACTTGGCAGAGCAGCTCTTCCACATCTCCTCTGCAATTCTGTGGCTGCTGAAGCCTCAGGAAGCAATATAGAATTTAGCATTTCTGAGCCCTGCTGGAGTGCCTTTAACTGGAGATTCCTCTTTTGACAGAATGTGGGTTATCGTCATGATATCCTCTGTGATTGATTTGAAAATACAGAAGCACAGTGCTAATGCTATGGCTGAGTTAAAGTTGCTGAAATCAAACAAATGGATTTACAACTTTCTGCTTGTCCACAACACTCCCCGCTTCCACCTCACGCCCCCAACCCCCACTCTCACCACCACCAACCCCGCAACACAAATCATATCCACAGTCCAAAATCCACACTAACACCCTTTCTTCCAGCCTGTAATTCAGTGAACACCAAAGTCTAATTGAGAACACAGCCAGATCAGCCATAATCTTACTGAATGATGCAGCAGGTTTGAATAGGTGAATGCCTAATTTTACACCGAAGTTCCATGTTCCTATCTCTTCTCACACCAACTTAGAGGTGTGTGTCCATACACTTCATCACATCCCCATCTGAACACACATCACTGACAATTACCTTCATTTTAAGGCAATTAAAGTTCACACGTCTATTTTACACATTCTATTACTCTCACGCATAGGTCTCTTCCTTCCCTCCTTGCAGTAGAAGTGAACAATCACCAGCAGGATTAGACAAAGAATTGGAGAAGACCCTCTAACCAACACTGCTGAGTTTGAATGTGCCTGACCATTGGAGATGGGAAAATGGGAGTCTCCCAGCTAACCATTGACAGAACTAAATCGCACACTGCCATTTGATATACAATACTCTCTTTTGTTGTCTTGTTGGCTTCATGCCAGCGATCAATGAAATATGATCATATGTATAATGCTAATTTCTCACTTTCTTACGTTATCAATTCTAGTTCATGAGTCTTTAATCTCCCACAACCTCTTAAAGTGTGCAGCAAAAGATGGTGCAGGAGGAAGACAAAAACTCTTCAAAACTCATTCTGAGAGTGTACAGTCACAAAACTCAATGCAGTCCTTGCACCATCTGATACACGTACTTGTTGAGATCAAGAACAGAAATATTAAGGTTTTAGCCCATGTCTCATACAAGACTGAAGGGTAAAAATGGGGACAGCAATGAAGAGTTTGATTTGGAGGGAACAGGGCACTCCAAGCTATGCTCAACTAAACACAGATCATGAACCTCAAGAGATATTGTTAGAAGGATCATTCTGGACCAGCAGCAAAAAATAAGTGAGGTTCGGAAAGGCTTTGTTCAGTTTGCAGATAGATTTAGAAGTTGTCTCATGCATGAATGCCATGATCTCTTTGCAGCAATGTTTTTGCATGAGAACATCATATGGAAGTCAAATGAATGCATGCTGGCTCTTACCAATAAGCATGACACTTTGAATGTCACCTTAGTTGGAAGATGAGACCCTAGCCTCGGCCCTTCTTCACCCCACTGATGTGCAGTTGCATACTCTCCAGCTCATTGCTAGCAGGTGGGTCATGAGAGTGAAGATGGAGAAAAGGAACATGAAAGTGGGAACTCTTTTTGAAGTATTTCCATTTCTCATCCATTGCCTTTTCATCAGTCAGTTCCCCACATGCTGCCGAATACCTTGATGGCTGAGGCTGCCCCTTCACAGGTGCATGTTGATCATTCTTTGGCACTGTCTGCATATGTTTCAAAACTCAAAGAATTTCAGTCAAGGGCTAGCTTTACAGTACCATGTAAGAGTAGCAGGAAAAGGACAAGTAACAGAGATTTCTGAAAATATAATAATCATCTGCTTGTATCATAAACAACAATGGACAAGCACTGATCCCTGTGGTGCCCCATGAGTGGCCCTATTCATGATATTGCAACACTATCTACGTCTACATTTTTTTTTCTAATTCAGGCAATATTCAAGCCACCTTAGAAGCTGCTTTCTGATCCAATGCTTTTTCTATCCTGTGAACTTAAATTTGTGTGTTCTAACTAACAGTATTAAAAGCCTTGCAGAATTTTAACTTATCACATCCATTTATTGTCTTCTGTTGCCTTTCCTTTCTAATGCCCTTGAATGTGTTCTCACCTCCTGAATATTTGCCCACCAGTCCATGAGCTCCATATTTGATTTCCTCCAATTGGGTCCCCACCCCCTTCGCAGCTGCAGATTACCCTTGTCAAAGTCACAAATGATACTTCTTGTAAACCTCTTCTGTATTCTCTCCAATGCATTATATCCTCCCTCCAGTGTGGTGCTCAGAACTATACACAACATTTCAGCTGAGGCCTAACTACTGTCTTGTATAAGTTCAGCATAATCTCCTGGCACTTGTACTGTGAGTGGACCCAAGTTCGGAAAATCGAGGTAATCAGACCTTTGCATGGTCTGCCCTACCCACTACAATTCCAGTGGTGGGTAGGATGGGAAAATTCTGCCCTATGCCTCTATCAATAAAACCCAGAATACTATTAACTGCTTCTCCACTTGTCTACCATTTTTAATGACTGATGCACATATAGGGTCTCTCTGCTCCTGCACCCACTTAAGAATTTTACCCCTTATTTTATATTGTCTTTCCATGTTCTTCCTATCAAAATGCATCACCTCACACTTCTCCACATTGAACTTCATCTGCCAACCATCTGCCCACTCTACCAACTTGTCTGTCTATGTACTTTTGAAGTTCTATTGTCCTCTTCACAGTTTATGACATTTCCAAGTTTTGTGTTATCTACAAACTTTGAAATTGTCCCCTGCAAGATTTGGATCATTAACATATATCAGGAAAAGCAACAGTCCTAATACTAATCTCTCAGGACCATCACTACAAACTACCTCCACCCTGAAATTTATCCATTGATCATTATTTTCTGCTTGCTATTATTTACATAGCTACTGTCCCTTTTATTCCATGAGCTATAACATTTCTCACAAGTCTGTTGTATGGCACTGTATTGAATTCCTCTTGAAAGTCCATGTCACCACATCAACAGCATTACCCTCATCAACCCCTTCTGTCACCTCTTCAGAAAGCTCCAGCAAGTTGGTGAAACACAGGCCGTGATTCTCCCAAAAGCACTGAATTGGCGGGAGAACTATTTTAGTTCCTGACTGTTTTATCAGTTCAGCTTCTCACCTGAATCTCTGCGCTCTGTGCACTGCAGAGGTCCCAGTCGTGAATATCATTAAAAACCCCACAAGGCAGGGCCGATTTGCGCTGGAGTCTGATAGTTCAAGTAAAGTAATATTTATTTATTAGTCACAAGTAAGGCTTACATTAACACTGCAATGAAGTTACTGTGAAATTCCCCTAGTCGCCACATTCTGGCGCCTGTTCAGGTCAATACACTTAACCAGCACATCTTTCAGAATGTGGGAGGAAACCGGAGCACCCAGACATGGGGAGAAAGTGCAAACTCTACACAGACAGTGACCCAAGCCAGGCATCGAACCTAGGTCCCTGGCGCTGTGAGGCAGCAATGCTAACCACTGTGCCACCGTGCTGCCCACAGTTCTGGAATTCTGCACATGCATAGTGACCCCGATCTGTCAGAGTCCCCGTTTGCTGGTCAGTTCAATTGCTATAGCGCTGCCCCTCAGCATACCCCACAGCCAGATCGCAGCCCCACAACAATTCCTGGGCTAGTCCTGACCATCACGGAGCGACCCGATGCACAGCCCCCCATATTCCCAGCAGTGATGAGCACCCACCCCCCCACCCCCCCGACTCCGGCAGACCGTCCCCCCAGCCCACTCAATTTGCTGCCCTCCCTCCATCCCAGACCTTTCCTGTCTCCAGACTAGCAACGGGACCCCTCACCCCCACTGATCGCCCACTAGGCCCTGGCCACAATAGGCCCTGCCCCTTGGGCATGGGAACTTTGCCCTTTGGCATGGGCACTTTGCCCCTTGGGTAGTGCCAGGATACCTATGCCCATGGGGCACCACTCCCCAGGGCCTGACCCTCTGGACAGCCCCGATTGCCTCCTCTTCACTCCAGCAGGGTCTCGTGCTTGTTCCTCGAACATGGGGAGCTAGTGTAAACCCCACCAGAATGAAATACTCCTGGTGGGGTGGGAGATTCCCGATAATCACATTTAAAACATATTTAAAATACATTTTAATAAGATTCAAATTACTTACCTGTCTTCCCACCGGTTTCCAACATGGTCTGACTGGTGACTGTTCGCTGGCATTCCCAGCGCATGAGCACATCCCGGTTCAAGCTAGCGGCGCACATCTCCCAGAAAAGTTGCAGGTCGCGATGGGAGAATCGCAGTCACAATTTCCCTTTTAGAAATCCATTCTGCCTCTTCCTAATCAACCCACATTTTTCCATGTGATGATTAATTCTGTCCCGAATAATTGTTCCAAGTCTACGCTGACTCCGTCCTAACAAGGTAATAAAAACAGAAAGTGCTGGAAATGCTCAGCAGATCTGGCAATCTGTTGAAGAGAGAAACAGTGTTAAAGTTTCACATTTATCAGGCAGAAGAGACCAATATCTCAGAAGATCACAAGATATGGGAACAGAAGTAGGCCAATCAGCCCATCAAACCTAGTCTGCCAATCCATAAGTTCATGGCTGATCTGTTTGTGGTCTTAACTCCACGTCATCATAATGCTCAAGTGCCTTGTGGATCAAAACTCTGCCTAACTTTGCCTTTAATATATTCAGTGACCCAGTTCCACACCTCTCTGTGGAAGAAATTTCCAAAGACCAACACCAACCCCCCTCCCCCCGAGAGAAGAAATACATCCACATTTGAGTCCAAATGACACCCTTTATTTTGAAACTATGCTTCCAGTTCTAGATTTGAATGAAGAGAAAGCATCCTCTGAGTAACTAGTCTGTCAAGCCCTCAGAATCTTTTATGTTCAACAAAACCATTTCTCATTCTTCTAATCTCCAATGAAACATCGACCCAACCAGTGCAAACATTCCTCGTAAGAATTTCTGGAACTCCATCTGTTGTATATCATTAGTGTTTGCACACTGGAGTTCGAGTTCTTGTATGCAATAAGGTGAAGTAAGATCAACCCTTCTCCTATTTGATTCCTTGCAGCACAATGTCACATCCGAAAGTTCTGTTCTTCTGACTCTGGACTTAAGTATATTCCCCCAGTCTCCCATTTCCCTCCATTGGTGGCAATGTTTTAGTCTACTCCTTGGAATCCCCTCCCTAATCCCTCTTTCTCTTTCCATCTCAATAAACCTGTAGATCTCACTCTTTGACCTAGTTTTCAGTCACATCTTCCAATCTCTGCTTCAGCATTGGCATCAAATTCTTGATGCTTTATTATACAGCATTTTTTCTGTAAATTAAAGATATATATAAATGTAAGTTGTTGTTGATCATGACAATGTTGTAAGGTACAAAAACCTTGCTAAATTTAAAATCCTTGAATGTTGCTGATCAATAATTTGTAGAATACAAAATACTTGAAAGGCTACTTTGCTTGTTTTCTGAAAGAGTAAAAAAATTACATGTATCATCAGTCAACCCCAGTTAAATAGATTCACCGGTCATTTATTGCATTGTTGATTGAGGACGAGGATGTAAGTAGTAGAATTGACCAAAGAGAACCAGTCAGTGTGGTTTATTTAGATCTTCAGAAGGCTTTTGACAAGGTCCCACACAACAGAGTACTATGTAAAGTTAAAGCACATGGGATTGCTGGTGATGTCTTGAGATAAAAAGCTGGTTAGCATAAAGGAAGCACATAAATCAGTCTTTTTCTGATTGGCAGTCAGTGACTAGTGGGTTCCGTAGCGACTTGTTCTCGGACCCCACTGTTCACATTATATATGAATGATTTGGAAGAGGGAACTAAATGTATTATCTCTAAATTTACAGATGATACAAAGTTGAGTGGGAGGATGAACTGGGAGGAGGATGCAGAATGCTTCAGCGTGATTTAGACAGGCTGAGTGTGGGCATTTGTATGGCAGACGCAGTAAAATGGGGATAAATGTGAGATTATCCACTTTGGTAGCAATAATAGATTTACCTGAATGGGTGTAAATTGAGAGAGGTGTCCTTGTGCATCAATTACTGAAAGTAAACATGCAGATACAGCAGTCAGTAAAGAAGGCAAATGGTATTGTGGCCTTTATAGTGAGAGGATTTGAGTATAGGGATAGGGATGTTTTACTGCAATTGTATAGGGCACTGGTGAGGCTAATCTGGAGAATTGTGTGGAGTTTTAATATCCTTATCTGAGGAAGGATGTCTTTACTATAGAGGGAGTACAGCACAAGTTTGTCAGACTGATTCCTGGGATAGCAGATCTGTTATATGGGGAGAGACTACGTGAGTTAAGATTATATTCACTGGGGTTTAGAAGAGTGAGAGGGGATCTCATAGAAACTTACAAAATTCTAGCAAGGTTAGACAGAGTAGATTCTGAATGTTCCCAAAAGTAGAGGAGTCCAGAACTAGGGATCATAGTTTGAGGATAAGGGGTAAATCTTTTAGGACTGAGGTGAGGAGAAATTTCTTCACCCAGAGGGTGGTGAATGTGTGGAATTCACAACCACAGAATGTAGTTGAAGCCAAAACGTTGTCTGATTTCGAGAAGAAATTAGGTACGGTTCTAGGGGCTAAAGGAATCAAGGGATATGGGGGAAGGGGGATCAGGATAGTGATTTTGATGATCAGTCATGATCAAAATGAATGGTGGAGCAGGGTCAAAGGGCCGAATGGCTTACTCTTGCTTCTAGTTTCTATGTTTCTATTTTCTATGTCTGTGTGCAGGCATGGCTGCTGAATGTGCTAATGGAAGAAGTGACTGCTATAAATGTAACACACTGGCTGGAATTTTACTGGCATGCCTGCCCCGATTCCAAGGTTGGGCGAGGCTTGGAGAATGGCATTCTCTTTTGGCCTCGGGCGGAATTGTATGAATTTCGGGCGGACGTGCCAGTAAAATTCCGTCCACAGACCGTGAAATGTCTTGAAACATCCTGTAGAGGTGAAGGATATTATATAAATACAAATTATTTTCTTAATAGCCAAGTGCACTTATTTTGGGGAAAACATCAAAATAAATAGCCAAAGAGGACTAGGGATGTTATATATTAATGTGTTGTAATTATGTTTTTGAACATTTTTTTAAGCATTGTGAAAGGAAAACATAACTGAAGGTGCCAGTGCTGACCAATGATGGCTTGGTTCTGATAAATTACTTTTGTAGTTGAGTTACAGGAGGAATCTCTGCAATAACAGATCATCATTTCCTTAAGTTGCTCTAAAGACAATATTTTATATTGTCAGCTCTCAAAAGCAGTCAGTATATAAAGTTAGTGTGATATTGAGTAGATAGGTATTTACAAATCATACAGTATTTACACTTCATCACTAATCTTAACATGTTATTGCAAATCTTTTAATTATGTTCAAATTAGGTGCAAACACTGGATGGCAATTGTATATTAGCAACTTCTATTCAGAAGCTGTAATTAGTTAGAATGAAATAGTTCTCACTTGCCCAAGCTTGTTTCTCTCAATTATTGCTTCAGTGTCGTACATAGCAAGTTCCTTGCTTTTTTTGAAGCTCCGGACTGCTGCTGGGGGCAGATGGCAGAGAACACCAGCACAAAACCTGCCACTCAAAGTGTGACAGATGACTGTAGCTACAGAAAACCGTCCCTTTGTTTGTCTTGCTAATGAGTGTCCTCATTGCGGTAGGAGACTTGAATAGTTAATTATCTGCAATTCTTAATTATAACAGGTGGTGGAGCTAAAGGTAAGCGTTAACCAATCAAAGGATAAGCCAAATCTTGAAAGATAATAGTGTCTTTGCAGTTTTCTGGCAGTATCAAAAGAAACAAATACCTTTACCTTTTAATGAATCACTTATTTATCCAGTGTGAATATTTCATTGTTGTTTGTACTAGTCATTTCAAAATAATGGAACGTTAAAAGTGTTTCCAATGTTTATCTTGCATATTGCAGCAAGGCTTACTCAATTATTTTCCGTTCACATTAACGTTCAATCCAGAGCTCATAGATTAGATGTACTGCATATATAATTAAAAGCCTTGCTGTAACCTATTACTGCCTAATGCTGGAAGCTTTTATATTACATCTTGTCTGTTTTGTTGCCTTTATAGTTTTAATCACTTCAAATTCAAATACATGTGTTTATATGTATTTACTTCTGTTTACTGTTAGGAATGTCTATTTGACTCAAAACAATCCCTGTGAATATAAACCAGCAAGTCTACTTGGGATTGCTTTTGTATAAGCTAGGATAAATTAAGATATAGAAATTACATTTAAATTACTTTTATCAAGTATTCACTCTTAAGCACCTGCTTTAATAAAGGACTCCAAAAAAATTACACTACACCAATGAAGAGTAAAACTGGTCTTTCTGTAAATTGAAGAGAAGTGTTCAATAGCATCAACCCGCCTGCACAGCCTATGCGTGACAGGCATGCAAAGCCATGTTAATGTTCAGAATATGAATTATCTCCGGGTGGCTCCATCACAAAGTAGAAAACCAACTGTGTATATATCAGCAGACCTGATGGACTCCATGCGGCTTCAAGCCTGAAAACTTCACTACTTTGACATGTGACGTGCTCTTTATGACTGTGGCAGTACTGTCAGTGAGGAATGGCAACAATGGCAACAAGCCCCCTCCTTAGCTCTGTGCTCTGCCACCCCTGGTGTTGTCCGGCTACACACTCCCCTGCCTGCCTAGTTACGGACAGCAGTCCTCGAGCACACAGGGGGATGTGGGTGGATGGGCCACAGCTGCCTGCCTGGACACAGCTTCCACAATACATGGACCTGAATGATGAGGGCACACAAACAGTATGATATGTATTATTCTCATCAATAAAATGTCCCCATGAATTATTGTCTTTGTATGTAATGTACTACCGGCTTTTTAGCAAGATTCGGTTTTGGAGGGGTCTACTTTTTTTTCCCTCTGCACATTTCTCTTTTTTTGTGTTGTTTCCTATTCATATTCCAAATGATTCATAAAAGCCAGAAAGTTGGATGACAGCTTTGTTGTGGAATAATTTTCATATTGGCTACACAGCTTGCCATTTCTGCTTTTTGTTTTCTGTTCTGACAAAAGAATTCTGTGATTTTTGCAGATCAATTTTGACTTCCAGGACAATTTTGAGATAGAACAACTTACTGAAGAAAATGAAGAACTGAAGGAACAAATGAAGTTTCTGAAGAAGAATGCTGAAAGGATGTCGGAAGCCATTCATTCGGGCGAAGTTCGAATAAATGAATTAGGTATTTATAAACAATTCAAAATAAACTGTAATGCAAAAAGACATTATTTGTTTAAAGGGTTTTCATGAATTCAGTTTTTGGAGGATGTGTAATTTCAATGAATTGTCACACAGGAAAATGAAAGACTCTACTATTTAGTCTGGATATAGATAAATGCAAGGTGTGTTTTTTATGAGTGTTTGAGGAAGTAAATATTCAACAGGTGTTATTTTTGCCACACAATGATGCAGGTGCTAGAGTTTACACATAGTAACTGTTGTATTTTATCTATGTGCTGTCATAACTTAGGTTGCAGTTTTTCTCTGTCTAATGTTGAAACATGGTCACCATGCAAAAACTAATATGAAGAGTCGTACTACTATGATTGTGTAAATAAGAAAAATACATAATAATGGTTTACATGAATTTTAAACTCTTGCACGTGTTCTTTCCTTGTTTAAAAATGCTCTTCTCCATTTCATCTTATTAGTTTATTATTTTTGTTCCTAATAGAGCAGAATTATAGACTATCCCAAAAAAACTCAATTCTTTTTAATGAATTGGATGAGCAGGCATGACCCCATCTAAAGGTGGTACCAATGGGAAATTCAATATAGTTTCTTTCTGGTAGCTGTTACCCCAAATACTTGATGGTTGATGAAACTCTTATTCATGCAGCAGGTAGTTTGAACAACTCATTTCATGAGTATTTTGTTTCAAATGCATAGGTGTGATATGTATTCCTATTTATTTTCAACAAAACTCGTCAATATAGTGCATCACTCCATTCAATTTGCACTTTAATTGATTAGATACAGTGCAAGAAAATATTAGTTGTGTTTGACAGACACCATATTACTTATTGCTGTTTGTGAACTAATTTAATGGTGTGTCTTGCTTTTGATAAGAATTGCTTTGAGCAGATAAAGAACCACCTGCTAAACCACTTTGTATTGGCTGTGACTAACAGAGAACGACATTCACGGGCTGGGCACACAGCCACACTTGGCCCTTGAACTACTACCTAATATCCATTAGGCCAGCCGGCTAAACAGCAGGGGCAAAGCAGTGAAGGTCAAGGATAGTGTTTAGGGTTAGAATCCTGCTAGGTGCTCCATCCAACGTGGATTCCAGTAGGCTCTAGAGTCTGACCTTCAGCATTGAGAAGGGACACAAGCATCTGAAGATCTGATTTTCACAGTCTGCCTTTCTCCTTTTTTTTAGAGCAGGAGATTACAGGGCTAAGAGAGAAAACTGAAAAATCTTTGACTACAATACGAAAGGTACTGTTTCCTTTATCAAATATAAAATGACGTGTTTTTTGATTCACCTTAAGGAATTATATTTAAATATCTTTCAAGCTAAAATACATAATGAGTGTACACATGAACCATGTTTACTAGTACAATGCCACAAAATATAAATGTTCTGCTGAATCAATATGTAAGGAGTAAGGAAGAATAATAGGTGTTTAATTTCCGTGAGTTGGTGATCACTGCTTACCTTGTTCTCTGGTTGTAGTTGTTAAGATCTGAAGAGAATTTAAAAATACAGTTGCAAGCTGAGGAATCCAAAAGGGAAAGAATGGTGAGTAAACTATTGAGCTACATAATTTTCATTGATTATTGCAATAATGACTACATGGTTTACTGCACTGCAGTCAATTTTATATTATTTGCAATATTTATGCTTATGGTTTCATTTATATCTACATGTTTGCATCTTAAGTGAGTGAAAACATTATGTTGAATTCAAATGCCGAAAGATTGCTGCTATAAATTAAGTCTTATGTAAGCTCCTGTATGAAGGTGATCTGAAAATACTTGCAAACATAAATTGAAATCATTTTAGGTTTATCCAGGCTTTAAATGTCTAGTCAAGTCCTCTGAATATTTTTGTGACATACCCATGACACTATAATTTGATCGACATGATTTTTAGATTATGGGAAAATAACTTTTGAACTGGAAGATCAACATGGACTATATTATGTTCTATGCAACTCATAGTCATGCTGCTAACATTGCAAAAGTTGGTTTTGGAATTATTCCAGTATAAACTACACTCAAAAGCAAACTATTTCTACAACCCTGTTTCTTGCATGAAATGGAATTTTCTGAAGAAAGGATGTCATGAAAACATAAAACAAAACTATTTCTTCTTATTCTCTTTCCCCCTACCACTGGGAGACCAAAATTCCTGCCCTGAGGTCAATGGACCATTAAATGGCCTGCCCAATTTTCTGTCTCACCTACAATGATTCCCGTGGTGGGCAGGATTGGGAAATTTGCCCCATTGCGTCCAGCATAATTGACATTAATATGTCAGTTGGTATTACAAAATAATTGTGGATAAGGAAGGCTTGATTCATTCATCCAGATAAATCCTATTGTGTATCTCTCCCTCTCCTCCCACCCCTTCTGCCTGTCCCTCAAATTATAACATTCTTTTGTCCTTCCCATGTTTTTTCCCCCACAGTTCTATGTGGAAGTTTATTCCAGATGTTGATTGTTCTGTGCATGAGTGAGAATTTTTAACATCTGGTCTAACATTAGTGTTTTCCAGTCTGAACCTATAAATCCCCTAGACCTATTCCCACAGTTCAATTTAAAAATATTTTGTGGGTTAACTTCAATCTCTTATAACTCCATATACAGGCAGCGCGGTGGCACTACTGCTTCCCAGTAACAGGAACCGAGGTTCAATTTCTGGCTTAGGTCACTGTCTGTATGGAGTCTGCACGTTCTCCCTGTGTCTGCATGGGTTTCCTCCTGGTGCGGTAGACAGAGGGGAACCGGTGGATGTGGTGTTTCTCGATTTTCAAAAGGTGTTTGATAAGATGCCTCACAAAAGGTTGCTTCAGAAGGTTAGGAAGCATGGAGTTGGGGGTAAGGTGTTAGCATGGATAGAGGAATGGTTGTCTAATAGGAGGCAGAGAGTTGGTATCAATGGGGGCTATTCTGGTTGGCGGTTGGTAACTTGTGGAGTGCCGCAGGGATCGGTGCTGGGGCCTCAGCTATTTACCATTTATATAGATGATCTGGAGGAGGCGGCTGAGTGTAGGGTGACGAAATTTGCTGATGACACGAAGATGAGTGAAAAAGCAAATTGCGCGGAGGGTGTGGAAAGTCTGCAGAGGAACCTGGATAGGCTGAATGAGTGGGCGAGAATGAGTGGCAGATGGAATACAATGTTACCAAGTGTGAGGTTATTCACTTTGGCAGAAATAATAGTAGGAGGGATTACTATTTAAAGGGTGAAAAGCTGCAGCGTGCTACGGTGCAGAGGGACCTTGGGGTCCTTGTGCATGAGTCGCAAAAACCCAGTCTGCAGGTGCAGCAGGTGATCAAGAAGGCAAATGGAATGCTGGCCTTTATAGCGACGGGGATAGAATATAAAAGCAGGGAGGTCTTGCTGCAACTGTACAGGGCTCTGGTGAGGCCGCAGCTGGAATACTGTGTGCAGTTTTGGTCGCTGCACTTGCGCAAGGATATTTTGGCCTTGGAGGGAGTGCAAAGGAGGTTCACTAGGCTGATACCGGAGATGAGGGGGTTGGACTATGAAGAGAGACTAAATAGACTGGGTCTGTACTCATTGGAGTTTAGAAGGATGAGGGGGGATCTTATAGAGACATATAAGATAATGAAAGGGATGGATAGGGTAGAGGTGGAGAGATTCTTCCTGCTCAGAAAGGACAGCAGGACTAGAGGGCACAGCCTCAAGATAAGTGGGGGGCAGTTTAGAATGGAGTTGAGGAGGAACTTATTCACTCAAAGGGTGGTGAATCTCTGGAATTCTCTGCCCGTTGAAGTGGTAGAGGCTACCTCGCTAAATATATTTAAGTCACGGGTAGATAGGTTTTTGACAGACAAGGGAATTAAGGGTTATGGGGAGAGAGCGGGAAAGTAGAACTGATCCACTTCAGATCAGCCACGATCTTATTGAATGGTGGGGCAGGCTCGAAGGGCTAGATGGCCTACTCCTGCTCCTATTTCTGATGTTCTTATGTTCTTATGCTCCAGTTTCCTCCCACAGTTCAAAAGATGTGCTGGTTAGGTGCATTGGCCATGCTAAATTCTCCCTCAGTGTACTCGAACAGGTGCCAGAATTTGGTGACTAGGGGATTTTCATAGTAACTTCATTGCAATGTCAATGTAAGTCTATTTATCATAATAATAAACAAAATATGTTAATCTCCCAGGTACCAACTTGCTTTGCTAAAAATCAAAGTTCTTTTTCTCTTTTCTCATAACTCTTATCCCTGAAATAACAACATTGGGAATAGCTTTAGGGCTATTCTCTACAAAGTCTCCAATGCTTGAATACATTTCTTCCTTCTTGGCAGCCAGAGCTAGATGAAGTATTCAACATGTGATTGAAACATAGAAACATAGAACATTACAGCGCAGAACAGGCCCTTCGGCCCACGATGTTGCGCTGACCAATTAAGAAAAAAACAATGACCCTTTAACCTAAACCAATCCCTTTCCATCCATAAACCTATCCACGGATCTCTTAAACGCCCCCAAACTAGGCGCATTTACAACTGCAGCAGGCAGGGCATTCCAATCCCTCACCACCCTCTGGGTAAAGAACCTACCTCTGACATCCGTCCTATAACTACCACCCCTTAATTTAAAGCTATGCCCCCTCGTGCTAGCTTTCTCCATCCGAGGAAAAAGGCTATCACTGTCCACCCTATCTAAACCTCTAATCATCTTGTATGTTTCAATAAGGTCCCCTCTTAGCCGCCTTCTTTCTAACGAAAACAACCTCAAATCCCTCAGTCTCTCCTCATAGGACCTCCCCTCCATACCAAGCAACATCCTGGTAAACCTCCCCTGCACCCTCTCCAATGCCTCCACATCCTTCCTATAATGTGGGGACCAGAAGTGTACACAATACTCCAAGTGCGGCCGCACCAGAGTTTTGTACAGTTGCAACATGACGTTGCGGCTCCTAAATTCAATCCCCCTACCAATAAACGCCAAGACGTATGCCTTCCTAACAACCTTATCTACTTGATTCCCAACTTTCAGGGATCTATGCACATATACACCTAGATCCCTCTGTTTGTCAACACTATTCAGAGTCCTACCGTTAGCCCTATACTCTACACATCTGTTATTCCTGCCAAAGTGAATTACCTCACACTTTTCCGCATTAAACTCCATCTGCCACCTCTTGGCCCAGCTCTGCAGCTTGTCCAAGTCTCTCTGTAAACTATGATACCCCTCTTCACTATCTACCACTCCTCCGACTTTGGTATCATCAGCAAATTTACTGATCCATCCTTCTATACCCTCATCCAGATCATTTATAAAAATTACAAACAGCAGTGGCCCCAAAACAGATCCCTGAGGCACACCACTTGTAACCGAACTCCATGACAAATACTCACTATCAACCACCACCCTCTGTCTCCTGTCAGCTTACCAATTCCTGATCCAATTAACTAAATCACCCTCAATCCCATACATCTGCATTTTCTGCAGAAGTATGGGATTGAGGGTGATTTAGTTATTGGGCTGGAGAACTTGATCACTACCTTCCTCGGCCTGTATTCTATTGTTTTGGCTGGATAGTTCAACATCTAGTTGGCTTAATTGATTTATTCTCTCCATTGTTGGAGATGTTTAGCTTTACAAGCAAAGATTTCTAGGGATCCTTCAACTTTACCCATAACTATTTTGATGCCACTCATGGATTGTCACCTTTTTTCTCCTCATATGTGAGCATTTTGTACGTATTCATGTTAAAATTCATCTGACAGTATCCTGTACCAATATGGCCACATTTAATTGAGTTTATAAATCCAGGTTTTTATTTAAAATAACAAATTAGAATTGTTTCAATACTGAACTGTATGGTAGAACATTTAGTATTTGCCACTGCCCCAACCACATTCTGGTTAAATGCTATAGTTGCTGGAGATTGAATGTCCAGGAATCTTCTCCCGCATTCAGAAGACCAAAGCTGACATCAGTGCCAGCAAGTCCAAGAGCAAGGCCTCCAAATGACCCATCAACAGAGGGATAGGACAGCTGTCTGTGAGCCACCACAGGCTCCATCTTGGATCCACCTGTGCCATCCAAAAGGAGACACTCTTATGGGATTCTCTCTCTGTGCCAATCAGAATGCAGCTCTTTGACAGCAATGTCCACACAGGGCTGTTTTCAGGGCCCTTACGCACATACTGATTGTGACAGGTTGGAGCAGTTCCCCAGCCACCCTACACAGGTCAAATACAATGTATTATGTTTATTTTTAAAGATGTTCAGTATTTTCCAATACAGGGTGACACGCCATATTGTCTGATCGTCATGGCAATGTCACACCAATCTGTGGCCAAGACCTGAATCACAGACCGTATCCTGAATGTTCTCTGATCCAGTGTTACTCCAGGACTGAGCCTAATCTGCTGCTTATTATCCAGTTGAAAATAAAATCTGCCTTCACATGAAATGGAGCTTTAATAAATAACAGACTGTTATGAGAATTCAGCACTTGCTACTATGTTTACATACTTCTTATTTGCAGTAGATTGTGCCAAGTCTTGGTGAATCTATATACATCAATTTCAAAAATAATTACTGCTGTTTTTTTCCAGAAGCTTATTGAGATAGTTCAAATGATTTATTTGAACTGCTTTTATTAACCAATGATAAATAAGGACTGAAGTATTTATGGCATGCCTTATCTGCCTAAAGTAAGAACATACCAGTTCTTTATTCTACCTTCAATATAAGTTTCACCATAGATAGGTGTAGATTTCTTTATCCTTCAATCAGAATTCAGTAAGATACCATTTGGTAGCTGTGTTTTCATTAGATTTTATTACCATTTTATTACCATTTTAAGTTTCAATGCCAAAAGATAGCAAAGCTATCAAATATTATCTGCCAAAATGTTATATATCCCAGGATTCACTCATGATCTACCTCATATATGAGTGAATCTAATGTCACACCCATCAGTTGTGGTGCATTTACTTTTGTACCTGTTTGGCAATATGTCCTATGTCATACATACCTCATATTTTTGAATCATGCAGTAATACTACTTTAAATTCTGATGGGGACCACAAAAATAGGGAGGTTATTCAGTTGTACAGGACACTGGTGAGGCTACACTTGGAATACTGTATGCAGTACTCATCATCTTATTTAAGGAAATATGTAAATGGGTTAGGAGCAGTTCTGAGAAGGTTTACCAGACTAATACCTGGACTAGGTGGGTTGTTGTATGAGGAAAGCTGGCCAGGCTAGGCTTGTTTCTGCTGGAATGTAGAAGAGTCAGAGGCAACTTGATTGAAACATGTAAGATCCTGAGGGGTCTTGACAGGGTGGATGTGAAACAGATGTTTTCTCTTGTGGGAGAATCTGGAACTAGAGGTCACAGTTTAAAAATTGGAGATGAGACTTTTTTTTTCTCTGTGCGTTGTGAGTCTTTGGAACTCTCTCCTTGAAATGTGATGGAAGCAGAGAATTTGAATATGGTAAAAAAACACTGCCAACATCATCTGTAAGAGCGTCTCAAAACTCCGAAAGATAGCTTGAATCACTGATTCTCAGTGACATATGTTTCTTTGGAATAATGTGAAGAATATGTACAACCCAGTGAGGAACCAGTCCTTAATAAAGAGTATTTATTAAAGTAAAAGAAAAATACCCGACAAGAATGGGAATGGTACATGGGATTTAATGGGATTAAGAGTTGTACAAGGGATTTAATGGGATTGAGAGTTATAGATAGGCCTGGTAGGTATGGATATGATCGGTGCAACTTGTGGGCCGAAGGGCCTGCTTGTGCTGTGGTGTTCTCTGTTCGATGTTCTAAGAAAGACTAATATACACTACACTAGCCACATTCCCTGAGCTCACCACGATACTCATTTTCCCAAACAATATACACTTCAATAACTCTATAAGTCAAATCCAACTCATAGTTACCATACAGTACAACCCAGATAACCAAGTGTGGGAAAATGTCTTTTACTGGTTCAGTGAAAGTACAAAACTGCATCTCTTAGAGAAGAATATCTGCCATGGCTCTAAACATTAGATGGAATAGGTTTTTCCTAGACGGAACTGGCTTCTCTGCAAATTTTGGGGTGCCTGGCTGTTGGATAGAAACTAGCTTTCTTCCCCACTGAGGGTGCTAACAGTGTTACTGTTCAACCACTTTAATATGCTGCCCAGTGGATTTGGTTGTCTATCTCTCGAATTCCTTGCCTTCAGAAGTTATCAGCTTGTATAGCCACACTGACCTCACACTTTCTAATCTTATTACTGGGCAGATCACATCGCAGTTAATTCTGTGGATGTCTGCTGATCCTGTTTCATTTGTTATTTTGCTTCCATCTCAAATTCACTGTTCACCTCAGTACCTTCCAAATTCTGAACAAATATTTTGCTTTTTAAGGCAGAAATGGATAGATTCTGAGTAAGCTGGGGGCAATGGGGGGGTGGGGGGGGGGGGCAGGAATGATAGGATATAGAGGGTAGGATGACGACTCTGGGTCAGTACTCGTTGGAGTTTAGAAGAATGAGGGGAGATCTTATTGAAACATATAGGATACTCCGAGGCCTGGATAGAGTGGATGTGGAGAGAATGTTCCCACTAGTAGGAAAAACTAGAACCGGAGGACACAACCTCAGGCTAAAGGGACAATCCTTTAGAACAGAGGAATTTCTTCAGCCAGAGAGTGATGAATCTGCGGAACTCTTTGCTGCAGAAGGCTGTGGAGGCCAGGTTGTTGAGTATCTCTACGACAGAGATAGATAGGCTCTTGATTAATAAGAGGATTAGGGGTTATGAGGATGAGAAAACAACCAGCCATGATTGAATGGCGGAGCAGACTCATTGGGCCGCGTGGCCTAATTCTGCTCCAATGTCTTATGGTCTTATGGATGGATACAGATTTGAAGGTACTTTCAGATCAGCCATGGTTTTATTAAATAGCAGAGGAGGCTTGAGATGCTGAATGGTCTACTCTTGCTTATTGTTCATATGGTCCTGGCAAGCATAGCACACAAATGTTGGTACTTCTCAAGCATCTGCCACATCAAGGGAGGAGGGTGAAGTGGTGCTGGCTACTGCTTTTCCCAGATTTATTGCCACTTTCAAAAGTGTGTTAACCAGGGTTCAGAGTAAACACACTCCTCTTAGAGTGAAGGGCAAGGCTGGCAGAAGTTGGGAACCTTGGATGACTTGAGGCCCTGGTCAAGAAGAAGAAAGAGGCACATGACATGCATAGGCAGCTGGGATCAAGAGGATCTCTTGTAGAGCATAGTGGGTGTAGGAATAGAGTTAAGAGAGAAAGCAGGAGGGCAAAAAGGGAACGTAATATTGCTTTGGCAGATAAGGCAAAGCAGAATCCAAAGAGCTTCTACAAATACATAAAAGGCAAAAGAGTAACAAGGGAGAGAGTGAGGCCAGTTAAGGGTGAACAAGGTGATCTATGTGCAAATCCACAAGAGATGGGTGAGATCCTAAATGAATATTTCTCATAAGTATTTACTGTTGAAAAAAGCATGGATGTTAGGGAACTTGGGGAATTAAATATTGATGTCTTAAGGAGTGTACATAATACAAAGAAGGAGGTGCTGGAAGTCTTAAAGTGCATCAAGGTAGATAAATCTGCAGGACCTGATGGAGTGTATCACAGGACATTGTGGGAGGAAATTGTGGGTGTCCTACTAAGATATTTGAATCATTGATAGTCACGGGTGAGGTGCCTGAAGATTGGAGGGTGGCAAATGTTGTGCCTTTGTTTAAAAAGGGCTGCAGGGAAAAGCCTGGGAACTACAGGCCAGTGAGCCTCACATCTGTGGTGGATGAATTGTTGGAAGGTATTTTGAGAGACAGGATCTACAGGCATTTAGAGATGCAAGAACCAATTAGGGACAGTCAGCATGGCTTTGTGGAAAATCATGTCTCACAAATTTAATTGAAGGAGTAACAAGAAGGTAGATGAGGCCAGTGCAGTTGATGTTGTCTACGTGGACTTTAGCAAGGCCTTTCACAAGGTACAGCGTAGTAGGTTGTTGCATAAAGTTAAATCTCACAGGATCCAGGGTGAGGAATCTAAATGGATACAAAATTGGCTTCTTAACAGAAGCCAGAGGATGGTTGTAGAGAGTTGTTTTTCAAACTGGAGACCTGTGACCAGCAGTGTGCCTCAGGGATCAGTGCTGGGCCCACTGTTATTTGTCATTTATATTAATGATTTGGATGAGAATATAGGGGACATGGTTAGTAAGTTTGCAGATGAGACCAAGATTGGTGGCATGGTGGACAGCAAGGAAGGTTATCTCCAGTTGCAGCAGGATCTTAATCAGTTGGGCCAGTGGGCTATCAAATGACAGATGGAGTTTAATTGAGACAAATGCAAGATAACGCATTTTGGTAGATTGAACCACGGCAGGACTTACTCAGTTAATGGTAGGGCGTTGAAGGGAGTTACAGAACAAAGAGATCTAGGAGTATATGTTCATAACTCCTTGAAAGTGAAATCACAGGTGGACAGAGTGGTGAAGAAGGCATCCAGCACGCTTGGTTTCATTGGTCAGAACATTGAATACAGAGTTGGGACATCCTGTTGAAGTTTTACAAGACATTGGTAAGGCCACACTTGGAATTTTGTGTGCAATTCTGGGTCACTCTGTTATAGAAAGGATATTTTTAAACTAGAAAGAGTACAGAAAAGATTTATGAGGATGCTACTGGGACTTGATGGATTATAAGGAGAGGTTGAATAGACTGGGACTTTTTTCTCTGGAGCATAGGAGGCTGAAGGGTGACCTTGTAGAGGTCTATAAAATAATGAGGGGCATAAACAAGGTAGATAGTCAGTATCTTTTCCCAAAGGTAGGGGAGTCTAAAACTAGAGGACATAGGTTTAAGGTAAGAGGGGAGAGATACAAAAGTGTCCAGAACGGCAATTTTTTCATACAGAGGGTAGTGAGTATCTGGAACAAGCTGCCAGAGGTAGTAGTAGAGGCAGGCACAATTTTATCTTTTAAAAAGCATTTAGATAGTTCATGGGTACAATGGGTATCAAGGGATATGGGCCAAATGCGGGCAATTGAGATTAGCTTAGGGATTTAAAAAAAAAAGGGCAGCATAGACAAGTTGGGCTGAAGGGCCTGTTTTCCATGCTGTAAACCTCTATGACTCTCATTTTGAAGTAGTTTCTTAAAAATCTTTTGAAGATTTTTCCCTTTTTTACAAATAGCGCAACAAACTGGGTGGCTCGTGGCACAGTGGTTAGCACTGCTGCCTCACAGCACCAGGGACTCAGATTTGACTCCTGCTTGGGTCAGTGTCTGTGTGGAGTTGCACATTCTCCCCGTGTCTGTGTGGGTTTCCTCCAGGTTTCTTGCCAAAGTCCAAAGATGTGTGGGTTAGGTTGATTGGCCATGCTAAATTGCCCCTTAGTGTCAGGGGATTAGTAGAGTAAATGGGTGGAGTTGCAGGAACAAGATGTGGGTGGGATTATGCAAACTCGATGGACTAAATGGCCTCCTTTTACACTGGATTCTATGATTCTATGAAACCCTCAAAAAGTGATACAGTACAGCATGATCATTTTCCCACAAATACATACAGAAAAAGACAGAAAAAAAAACCCATCACAGTTGGTTTGGGTAATAGAATGCAGCCAGCACCTTCCATCAGAATGAAAGGATATTTCAGAGAATAGGGATAGCAGAATAAAGTCATAAAAAGGCACGGTGGTGCTCACCCTCACTTTGAGGATAATGGCGACGGAGCTACATGCCTTATGGAAAACCTTGTAGGAGTATGTCAGACAATGTAAATCCTAAAAATTTGAATTAGGTGCCCTGTTCCTTCCAGCATCCATCTGATTGAGCTCAGGGTATACAAGTCAGGAGTTCCATTGGGATACATTCCATAATTTTGAATTGAAGGAGATTTTGCACTAATCCATGAGGAAAAGCTATTTTCTCGTGCTGCAGATGTTAGGATAGTAAACAGCCTTTTCCCATTATTATCAATTATTTTTATATCTGGGAGACCCAGAAATAAATGCAAAGGATTAAACTCTGAGGCCATATTGAAAATCTTCTCAAGCCCTTTAAGGACAAATATGAGGTAATGTATTTTGGAAGATCAAATACAGATGGGAAATGGCAGAGCCCTTAAGAGTATTGATAGGCAGAGGGATCTGGGTGTACAGGTACACAGGTCACTGAAAGCGGCAACGCAGGCAGAGAAGGTAGTCAAGAAGGCATACAGCATGCTTGCCTTCATCAGCCGAGCACTGAGTTTAAAAATTGGCAAGTCATGTTGCAGCTTTATAGAATCTTAGTTCGGCTGCACTTGGAATATGATATTCAATTCTGGTCACCATATTACTAGAAGGATGTGGAGGTTTTGGAGAGAGTAACAGAAAAAATTTACCAGGATGTTGCCTGGTATGGAGGGCATTAGCTATGAGGAGAGATTGGAGAAACTTGGTTTGTCCTCACTGGAACGATGAAGATTGAGAGGCGACCTGACAGAAGTCTACAAGATTATGAGGGGCATGGACAAAGTGGATAGTCAGAAGCTTCTTCCCAGAGTGGAAAAGTCAATTACTTTGACTTTTCAAGGGTGAAAAGTAAGGGGTGCGAGGGGCAAGGTTTAAAGGAGATGCACAGGGCAAGATTTTTACACAGAGGGTAGTGGGTGCCTGAAACCTGCAGCAGGGAAGGTAGTGGAAGCAGATATGATAGTGACTTTTAAGGGGCATCTTGACATACATGAATAGGATGGGAATAGGGGGATATGGTCCCTGGAAGGGTAAGGGGTTTTAGTTCAGTCAGACAGCATGATCGGTGCAGGCTTGGAGGGCTGAAGGGCCTGTTCCTGTGCTGTAATTTTCTTTGTTCTTTGTTCTTTGACAATAAACCAGTAGGTTTTAATTTTGACACAGAATCAGAAGCAATACAGATAGTTCCCCCCATACCCACCTTGTATTTTTGGCACGAGAATATAGTTGGATCAAGCTTGGCTCAGCTTCCCGCCTCGACACTCCATAGTGTCCAGCCCAACCACAAGGCCCTCCAAAGAATGCCAGCTTAAAGGGGTTACACCACCACACTCCTTCCCCCCATCTCCTGCAATCACCTAAGAGGAAAACAAAAAAAAACACATCATTAACATAAGCAACAATTCACAGAAAAACATCAGGGGAAATCCCCATGAAAACTTGGCATATGTTTTGTCAGCCTGACAACTTCCAAACTCTTGCAGAATATCTCAACTCTGAGCTAGGTTTGTCTGGATATGAAAAATCAGGTCAGGTCAAGGCAAATGGCAAACTCATCAATCCAGGGTCTAAATCATCCTCGGTAGCTACCATATTCTCCATTACTGAAACAACTAGGTGCTCGTGTTCCACATTTACGATCGGGATACCCATTCCCAATCCAGGCGGATCTACATGTACTGCTGGAATCACCTTTTGATCCCTTGTATCAGACACTGCTCTCCTCAGGTGATCTACATGTTTCTTGATGTGCGATCTTTGCATCTCTACAATATAAGAGACCAGCCCTGTCATTTCTATGCTCTTTCCAGCCACCATGGGGTGTCAGTGTGGCTCAGCTGGCTGGAACAATGCAGAGAGATATCAACAGCATGAGTTCAATTCCTGTACTGGCTAAGGTTATTCATGAAGGCCCTCCTTTTCAACCTTGCCTCGCCTGAGGTGTAATAATCCTCAGGTTAAATCACCAATAGTCACTGCCTATGGTCATCTGGGACTATGGTGACTTTATCTTTTAGTAGTTACCCATGCCGATCCTGCTGCAAAATTTCTTAACATGACTAAATCTTCATCTTGGAAGACTCTGTCGTTCTTCCTTGATCGTGATTTTCTTTCTCAGAGGCTTATTTAGCATCCATGGTCCCCATCAAATTTGGAACTATCACATTGAACAATGTCTTTAAATGATGAACCAAAAGCAATTTGGCTGGCATGACCCCCATGGTCACATTTTGCCTAGTGTTATCAGATAACAAAAAGCTGGTGACCCATAAAGGTAGAGATCTATTAACTTGTTTCATCATTGAGGCCTTGAAGGCTTGCACGGAACGTTGCATGAACCAATTTGATTGTAGGTGCTAAGGTGCTGACCTAACATGGAGAATGCCATTTGATTTTACAAATTGCTGAAATTACTCCACTGTGAAGGATGTACCATTGTCAAATGCTAAGACCTCCAGGGTCCCATGAATGGCAAAGATTTTTCTCAATTTATCAATGGTAACAGTGGCTATTGTAGACTTCATCAACTGGACATCCAGCCATTGCAACTGAGCATATTTGGAGATAATACATTTATTAATGATTTGGAAGAAGGAACGAAATGTGTTATCTCAAAATTTAAAATTTACTTATAATCACAAGTAAGGCTTACATTAACACCACAATGAAGTTATTGTGAAATTTCCCTAGTAACCACACTCCAGTGCCTGTTCAGGTCAATGCACATCCATCAGATTGTGGGAGGAAACCGGAGCATCCAGAAGAAACCTACGCAGACACAGGGAGAAGTTGCAGACTCTGCACAGACAATGACCCAAGCTGGAAATTGAACTTGGATCCCTGACGCCCTGAGGCAACAATGCTAACCACTGTGCCACCGTGCTGACCACAGATGATGTGCAGATGATTTGCAGATAATACAAAGTTGGTTTTGAGGGTGAGCTGTGAGGAGGATGCAAAGATGCTTCAGTGTGATTTGGATAGGCTGAATGTATGGGTATCTGCATGGCAGATGCAGTATAATGTGGATAAATGTGAGATTATCCACTTTGGTAACAATAATAGGAAGACAGATTATTACTTGATGGGTGTAAATTGAGAGAGGTGGATACTCAGCGAGACTTTGGTGTCCTTGTGCATCAGTTACTAAAAGTAAGTATGCAGGTACAGCAGGCAGTAAAGAAGGCCTTCATAGCGAGAGGATTTGAGGATAGGGAGAGAGATGTTTTACTGCAATTGTATAGAGCGGTGGTGAGGCCACTTCTAGAGTACTGTGTGCAATTTTGGTTTCCTTATCTGAGAAAACCTAACAAGGATTACTATAGAGGAAGCACAGCGAAGGTTTACTAGACTGATTCCTGGGATGGCAGGTCTGTCATATGAGAACAGACTAAATTGGTTGGGATTATATTCACTGGAGTTTAGAAAAGTGAAATGGAGTCTCATAGAAACTTATAAAATTCTAACAGTGTTAGACAGGGTAGATTCAGAAAGGATCTTCCTCATGGTGGTGATTCCAGAACTAGGGATCATAGTTTGAGGATAAGAGGTAAATCTTTTAGAACTAAGTTGAGGAGAAATTTCTTCACCCAGTGAGTGATGAATATGTGGAATTCACTTCCACAGAAAGTAGTGAGACCAAAATGTTGTCTGATTTCAAGAAGAGTTTCAAATGGAGTTTAATCCGGATAAATGTGAGATGATGCATTTTGGCCGGAATAATGTAGGGGGAAGTTATAAGATAAAGGGTAAGCCCGTAAGGAGTATAGAATCGCAGCGAGACCTGGGGGTGCAAGTGCACAAGTCTTTGAAGGTGGCAGTGCAAGTGGAGAGTGTGGTGAAGAAAGCCTACGGTATGTTAGCCTTTATAGGAAGGGGTATAGAATGTAAGAGCTGGAGTCTAATGTTGTAGTTGTACAGAACGTTGGTTAGGCCGCATTTGGAGTACTGTGTCCAGTTCTGGCCGCCTTACTACCGGAAGGACATGGAGACTCTGGAGAGAGTGCAGAGGAGGTTTACCAGGATGTTGCCTGGTATGGAAGGACTGGGGTATGAGGAAAGATTGAAGAAATTGGGGCTCTTTTCTCTTGAAAGACGCTGACTGAGGGGGGATCTAATAGAGGTATATAAGATTATGAAGGGTATAGATAGAGTAAACAGAGGTAAGCTATTTCCTATAATAGAGACACATAGGACAAGGGGCCATGGACTTAAGGTGAGGGGGGAGAGGTACAACACAGATATTAGAGGGAGGTTTTTCACACAGAGGGTAGTGGGGGTATGGAATGCTCTGCCAAGTAAGGTGGTGGAGGCAAACTCGCTAGAGTCCTTTAGGAGTAACTTAGACAGGCACATGACTGAGTTGGAGATGGGTGGATATAGGAGATCCTTTTAAATAAGGGTCATTAGCATTGGGGCGTCCCTGGTAATGTAAATGGGTATAGTATGATAATAATGTTTTTTCTCTTTTCATTCACAGGTTTTAAGTCGGTCCACCTCGTGTCCAATGAGGGGCATATACACGATGGGTCGTACTGGGGCTGCTCTTGGTTGTTTGAGATTGGCCTAGTGCTTCATGTCGTTAGTGTGTGCCTAAACTGGACAAGATACGGGGCAAGATGACAGCTCAGTGACTATCGCTGATTGCTGTGCAGACACATGGATTTGGGCCGGTGTCTGTGGGAGTTTGCGCATTCTCCCCGTGCTCGCGTGGGTTTTCTCCGGGTGCTCCGGTTTCCTCCCACACCCCAAACATGTGCTGTTAGGCTGATTGGCAGGAATAAATTGTCCCTAAATCAGTTTCCCTCAATCTGGATGGCCATAAAACATTAGATAGGGGTTGTGGGTAGAGAGGTGGACTGGTGTTGTTGAGATGGCGGCGCAGGCTCGTTGGGCCGAAGGGCCTGTTTCCCGGGCTGATTTTTGATCTTTGTTCTCTGTTCTTTGTTCTAAGAAATTAGATATAGCTCTATGGGATATGGGTGGAAAGGGAGGATCAGGATATTGAATTTGATGATCAGCCATGATCATAATGAATGGTGGAGCAGGCTCAAAGGCCAAATGGCTGGTTTCTGTGTTTCAATGTGCATTTACTAGAATCAGAAACCTATGGTCCATAAAGGGTTTTGCAAAATATGTACTCTTGCCCAGGGTCACCCCGGCCACTTCCACAGTTGCAGTGGCCTGTTTAGCTTGACAACTAAAACATTGACTAACCATACTCTCTATATCTGTATCAAGGCCCAGCCACCACATATAACTTTTGGCTAGTAATTTCATTCTGCTTTGAGCTGGATTTGAGTCACGTAGGTCTTGCAACAATAGCCATCTTCTTTCCATATCCCGTATTCACAAGTTATCTCCTTCCTCTTTTGCTGATAGGGCTTTAACAGCTCTGACTTCTCACATAGCCACCTTTACATTACCATCTTTTTTAACCTTTGATAATATTGGGTCTCTATCTGTCCAATCCTTACATGCTTCGCTGAGACCAGCAAGGACTGTATCATATGCAGTGGCAGCACTACCTGTTGTGGAACTAGTGGTGCCAACCTGCTAAGCGCATCCGCATATAAAATCTGTATCCCTGAGAATGCTGAAATATATAATTGTATACGGCCAATAAGAGAGCCCACATCTGGACTCTTGCTGAAGATATTGGCAGCACTGATGAAATTTTTGATTGTATATATGACCACCAAGCTTTCCTTATTGATTTGGGAACATTTTGTTCCACATCAGGAAACGTCCTTGAGGCAAAGGTAATTGCCATTTGCTGCATTAGGCATTCTGCTCCCACAGAATGCTTCAGAAATCACCAACAAAGGCTTGGTTCGATTGTGATGCACCAATAATGTCAATGACTCTCGAGCCTGTTTGATTTTTGCAGATGCCACATTCAGGTCTTCTCCCCATCACCGTGATGTTTCTTTAACAGTTGTAGATTGGAGCTAAAATGGTAGTTACATTTGGTAGAAACCTACTGTAATAGCTCACTATTCTGAGAAATTACTTTAATTCAAAGATATTTGTGGGATGTGGAACCTTTTATGGCTTTTACTTTATCTTTAGATGATTTAGATCCCTTATCGAGCTCCTTAGCCAGTTTCTTCACAGGAGTTAAATGAATCGTGGTTTTTATTTGCACATTCTGTCCTAACAGGTTTACTCGGCACCATACTTGTGAATGGTACATAATTTCTAAATTGGCAGGCTTCTTGGTTGTGCTCTCCCCCACAATGAATAGAGGCTTTTGCCCTCGATGTTGTATCTCTTTTATTGGACTCTTCAGTACCTGCATTTGGGTTGGCCTTCACAACAGCCGTTTCCTGCCACAAGCAGTTTATTTCATTTAGCATGCATTGCAATTCACTGACACCCTGTTCTGCATTTTCAGTCACCTGAGCCAGCTTCACAACCTTTTCTAGTGAAATTCTGGTCTCAGCCAATTGTAAAATCAGGCTGTTCATACCATAGGAAAAACAGTCCCTCAACATTTCCCCTAAAGCTGGGTCAAATTCTGCAATGCTCTGTTAATGCTCTCAATCTGGCCATGAAGCCTGTGACTATCTACCCTGGCTCTCAGACTGCTGGGTGAAATTCATACCTCAACATAATAATTGAGGGTCTAAGGTTAAAATGATTCTTAACCAGCTGAATCACCAGGTCAAAAGTTTGTGTGTCTGGAGCATCAGGCGATGTAGAACTTCTGATTAAATTATAAGTCTATGGGTCACAAACTGTAAGCAGAATAACGTTCTGCTTTTCTTCAGTTATCTCATTCACTACAAAGAAGTAATGTAGCCTTTCAATAACTGGCCCCAATTTTCTACCTAAGGGTTGAAATGTTATAATTTCCCGATTAAAGGCATTTTAACATGTGCCTATATCTTATCTTTGACACGCCAATTTCTCTTCCCTCTAGCTGTGCACTGCGATCCCCAAGTTGCTGGGAAGTTTTTACTCATCGCCAGTATAATGAATTGAGGGCAACTCAAAGCTTCAGAGCAAAAAGGCTTTATAGCCAACACAATGATTTGTTATACATATAAATAAGGTTCAACAGAATAACTATGTGACTGTACAATACTCTCCCTGGCTCCAATTGCCACTTGTTCCTGACCTTAGATAAGCACTCTTGCACTCAATGTGCTCAGTTTCTCACCTCGACATTCCATAGGGTCTGGCTTGACCATGTGGCCCTCAAGGAATGCCCCGTTAAAGGCACCACACTCTTACAATAGCCTTCCACGGAGTTCAGAAAGGCCAAAGTCTTAGCAGGCTTGTTGAACATCCTAAAGGTTCCATCAAAAGTAACCCTCCTGATAGCAGGATATAGGAGGCTTACTGCATTTCAGTAGCTTTCAGATATTTTCTAACCTCATCAAAACTTCTGCATCTTTGTTGTATCACCAAGAAGTCTTGGAAGAAAGAGACCTTTTCTTCCTCATGGAGCAAGGCCCCACCATGTTTGGCCACTTCCACAACGCCTTGGCTACCTCTGAAGTTACAAAAATGCACAATAATAGGCCAAGATTGTTGGTTGCCTCTAGGTCTTAAAGACAGGACACTATGTGCCCCTTCAAACTTAATACGCCCAGATTTTGCACTGAGATTGAGAAAACTTGATAGCCAGCTGTCAAAAAAATGAACAGAGAGCTTACCCACAGCTCCTTCTGGATTTCAGATCACATGGATATTCTTCCTGTGAATATCCGGTTCTCCAGATTTATCAGAATATCTGACATACCATGCAGCTGATTTTCTAAGGATTGCAAGTGGGCCTCAAAAGAGGAAGCTATATTCTCAACAGTAAGGATTTTTTCCTTCATCAAGCCTCTTACTGGTATTCTGCAGTTCATCTGTGTGAGCACTGATATTCTGTGTCAAAACAACCAGCCTGATGTCTTTGACTTTAATAATATTGTCATCATCTGCAATGCGTTCAAGAGTGCTAGATCAAGAGCCTGCTTCCCAACCCAGTCACCATGTTTGTCAGTGGTGGTGGGGGGATTGAATATTTGTGAAAGGGGAAACAATCAAGTGGGCTGCTTTGTCCTAAATAGTGTCAAGTTTCTTCAATATTGTTGGAGCAGATGAAGATGACGGGCTTAAACACTACTCTGTGATGTCCTGGAGCTGAAGTAATGGACCTCTTATAACCACAACCATCTTCCTTTGTGCAAGTTATGACGGCAAGCAGCAGAGGGTTCTCACTGAATCCAGTTTTGCTAGAGCTCCTTGATGTCATACTCAAAGCTCCCTTGATGTCAAAGGCAGCCACGCTCATAGAGTCACAGAGTCATAGAGGTCCTTTGGCCCAACTTGTCTATGCCACCCTTTTTTTTTAAACCCCTAAGCTAATCCCAATTGCCCACATCTGGCCCATATTCCTCTATACCCATCGTACCCATGTAAGTGTCTAAATGCTTTTTAAAAGACAAAATTGTACCCGCCTCTAATACAACCTCTGGCAGCTATTTCCAGACACTCACCACCTTCTGTGTGAAAGAATTGCCTCTCTGGACATTTTTGTATCTCTCCCCTCTCATGTTAAACCTATGCTCTCTAGTTTTAGACTCCCCTACCTTTGGGAAAAGGTATTGACTATCTAGCTGATCTGTGCCCCTCATTATTTTATAGACCTCCAAGAGATCACCCCTCAGCCTTCTACGCTCCAGAGAGAAAGGTCCCAGTCTATCCAGCCTCTCATAACTCAAACAATCAAGTCCCGGTAGCAACCTATTAGATCTTTTTTGCACCCTTTCTAGTTTAATAATATCCTTTCTGTAATTGGTGACCAGAATTGTACGCAGTATTCCAAGTGTGGCTTTACCAATGTCTTGTACAAGTTCAACAAGACATCCCAACTCCTGTATTCAATGGTCTGACCAATGAAACCAAGCATACTGAATGCCTTCTTCACCACTCTGTCCATCTGTGACTCCACTTTCAAGGAGCTATGAACATGTACCCCTAGATCTCTTTGCTCTTTAACTCTCCCCAACGTTGTACCATTAACTGAGTAAGTCCTGCTCTTGTTCAGAATACCAAAATGCATCACCTTGCATGTATCTAAATTAAACTTTGTCTACCATTCGTCAGCCCACTGGGCCAATTGATCAAGATCCTGTTGCAATTGGAGATAACTTTCTTTATTGTCCTCTCACCTCACCTCTGGCATTCAGTTCTTTCGTCCATGCTTGAACCATGGCTGTGATGAGGTCTGGAGCTGATTGGCCCTGGTGGAGCATCTGTGAGCTGGTTATTGCTGAGTAAGTGCCACTTGCTAGCACTGCTGGTGATCCCTTACATAACTTTACCGACTAGCCTGATGAGGAGGTAATTGGTCGGAGTGAATTTATCCTGTTTCTTGTTTCTGGGATATACCTGGGCAATTTTCTACATTGCCAGGTAGATGCCAGTGTTGTAGCTGCACTGGAACAGTTTGACTAGGAACAGAGCAAGTTCTGAAGCACAAGTCTTCAGTACTATTGTTGGGACATTGGCAGGACCCATACAGCCTTTGCAGTATCCACTCCATTTCTTGATATTATGTGGAGTGAATCAGATTGGCTGAAGAACTCTGGAGGAGGCTGAGGTGGATCATCCACTCTGCACTTCTAGTTGAAGATTGTTGTGAATGCTCCAGCCCTATCTTTTGTATCGATGTGCTGGGCTCCTCCATCATTAAGATGGGGATATTTGTGAAGCTTCCTGTTCCAGTGAGTTGTTTAATTATCCTCCACCATTCCCGGTTCGATGAGACAGGGCTGCAGAGCTCAGATTTATCTATTGGTTTTGGAATCGTTTAGCTCTGTTTATTACTTGCTGCATATTTTGTTTGGGACACAAGTAGTCATGTGTTTTAGCTTCACCAGATTGACACCACACTTTTAAGTATGCCTGGCATTGCTCCTCACATGCTCTCCTGCACTCTACGTTGAACGAGGGTTGATCCCTGGTAATGCTAAAGTGAGGGATTTGCCAGGCCATGAGGTTGCAGGTTGTGGTTGAATACAGTTGTGCTGCTGCTGCTGGCCTACTGTGCCTCATGGATGCCCAGTTTTGAGTTGCCAGATTTGATCAAAGTCTATCACATTTAGCATGGTTGTGGTGCCATACAATGCAATGATGGTATCCTCAATGTGAAGATGGGACTTTGTCTCCACACACATTGTGTGTTGGTCACTCCTGCCAATACTGTCATGGAGAGATGCATCTGTGGCAGGCAGATTGGTGAGGATGAGGTTAAGTATGTTTTTCCCTCTTGTTGTTTCCCTCACCGCCTGCCAGAGTCTCAGTTTAGCAGCCATGTCCTTCAGAATCTGATCAGCTCAGTCTGTGGTGGTACTACCAAGCCACACATGATGATGGACATTGAATTCCTCCACCCAGAGTACATTCTGTGCCTTTGCCACACTCAGTGCTTCCTCCAAGTGATGTTCAACATGTGGGAGTACTGATTTAATGGCTGAGGGGGAATTGTATGTGGTAATGAGCAGGAGATTTCCTGATCCATGTTTGATCTGGTGCCATGAGATTTCATGGGATAAAGAGTCAATGTTCAGGACTCCCAGGGCAACTTCCTTCATTATACCATTGTGCTGTGCCACCTCTGCTGTGTCTGTCCTGCCGGTGCCACAGGACATACTAAGGAATGGTGGGGTGTTTGGTACATTATCTGTAAGGTATGATTCCATGAGATGACTATGTCAGGCTGTTACTTGACTCGCCTGAGAAACAGCTGTCCCAATTTTATTGAATTATAGAATCATACACCACAGAAGAGGCCCTTTGGCCCATCAAGTTGCATTGAAATGTGAGAAACGCCTGACCACCTCCTCCCACTACCACCCCCTTCCCCCCGCCACCCCCACCCACACCTAATCCCATTTACTAGCACTTGGTCCATAGCCTTGAATGTTATGTTCACACAAACCCCTAGCTGTTCGTAAGGTAGACTATGCAGGGTTGAAAGAGCTGTGTTTTCCGGTGCCTAGGTCAATGCCAGGTGGTCTGTCCAGTTTCACTCCTTTTAGTTTTATAACTACTACAATATTTACCTATTGTAACTGTTAATAATGGTAGGAAACTGTAGATCTTTTCTGGATGAATGAGCTCAGGTTGCCTCTATTTTTCTATATTTATTCCATGAAGTCAAGCTAAGTTGTTTTCACATTTCCTCAATTTGCAGAATCTAGAGAGGTATGTGGTGCAGTGCTGGTCAAGGGAGAAAATAATTTAAAGACAAGGGAAGACATCAATGTGGATTTTTTTTTAGGAAATCACTGATCAGGGACCAACGTATAGCATTGAACAAATTCCTTTTTTTTATATTAACAGTTGGAAGTACAGAGATTAAAAATGGAAACTGCATTAACTACTGCAAAGATGCAGGTAAGTGGGCAACTACTAGCAAGTCTGATTCTCCAACAATCAGGTATGTGTTGTCATGAACAAAACAACGTCTGTATTTAATATCTGGATTAGACAGCAAAAAGCACACTTAGCACCAATGTCTCAGAAGCGAAAACTTTTATCTGGAAGATGGTGGTGCACTGAAGAATTTAAGATGATCCTGTAGCAGATAAAACTCATCCTGATATGGAAAAAATTGAGCAAGATTCAGTGCTTTATTTACTGTAGAATTACTGGTAGCATTTAACTGGAAGAATTATAGCACACTGGTCTATTTACTGCAGCATCATTACTAACATCAGCCATGCTACATAAATGAAGAGCAGTAAGTATTTATTCCACATTGATTTGTCTCTTAGTCTTGGTAATCACTTAATTTATACAAGTTTAGACAAACTGATTAAAACTGACAAAAAGAGTAGCATGAGCTGGACCATCTATTACTAACAAATATTACTGGACCATGTATTACTAACAAAAACAGATAATACAAAGGGGGAAACTAGCATTTTACAAATGGGCTAACAAGGAGAGAGGAGTTTGTTATAAAAGTTAAGAGAGCTCTCCACCCCAATTTATTTTTAAGGAATTCTGTCGTTTCATATATTCTTCACTTTTGTTACTACACTTATTATAGTCACAGCTGTGACGTGGTAGAATGTTAAATGTAGAGATTAAGCAAGAAAGTAGCAGAGATAGAAGGTGAAATTCTGCCACTAGCCCCTGGCGGGTTTGGTGGCAAGTGGGTGCAATGAATCTGATGGGAGCCAAAAAGTCAAAAATTTATTGACGCATAATAGAACACAAAACATTACAGCACAGTACAAGCCCTTTGGCCCTCGATGTTGCACCGACCAGTGGAACGAATCTAACGACCCCCTAACCTAAACTATTCCAATGTTATCCATATGCCTATCCTCTGACCATTTGAACACCCTTAAAGCTGGCGAGTCCACGACTGCTGCAGGCAGGGCAATCCACGTCCTTACTACCCTCTGAGTAAAGAACCTACCTCTGATATCCATCCTATAATTCCTACCCCTCAATTTAAAGCTATGTCCCCTCGTGTTAGCCATCACCATCCGAGGAAAAAGGCTCGCACTGTCCACCCTATCTAACCCTCTGATCATCTTGTATGCCTCAATTAGGTCACCTCTTAACCTTCTCTCTAACGAAAATAACCTCAAGTCCCTCAGCCTTTCCTCACAAGACCTTCCCACCATACCAGGCAACATCTTGGCAAAACCTCCACTGCACCCTTTCCAATGCTTCCACATCTTTCTTATAATGCAGTGACCAGCACTGTACGCAATACTCCAAGTGCAGCTGCACCAGAGTTTTGTACAGTTGCAACATGATCTCACGGCTCCGAAATTCAATCCCTCTACCAATAAAAGCTAACACACCGTACGCCTTCTTTAACAACCTTTTCAACCTGGGTGCCAACTTTCAGGGATCTCTGCTCATAGAACATAGAACACTACAGCACAAACAGGCCCTTCGGCCCACAAGTTGCACCGATCACATCCATACCTACCAAGCCATAGAACTATCTGTAACTCCCAATCCCATTAAATCCCATATACTCATCCAGAAGTCTTTTAAAAGACCCCAGCGAGTTCGCCTCTACTACCACCGACGGCAGCCAATTCCACTCACTCACCACCCTCTGAGTGAAAAACTTACCCCTAACATCTCCTCTGTACTTGCTTCCCAGCACCTTAAACCTGTGTCCTCTCATAGCGACCATTTCAGCCCTGGGAAACAGCCTCCGAGAATCCACTCTATCTATTCCTCTCAACATTTTATAAACCTCTATCAGGTTGCCTCTCAACCTTCGTCTCTCCCGGGAGAAGAGACCTAGCTCCCTCAACATATCTTCATAAGGCATGCCTCCCAATCCAGGCAACATCCTTGCAAATCTCCTCTGCACCCTCTCAATAGCTTTCATATCCTTCCTGTAGTGAGGCGACCAGAACTGCGCACAGTACTCCAAGTGGGGTCTGACAAGGGTCCTATAAAGTTGTAGCATTACCTCCTGACTCCGAAACTCAATCCCTCGATTAATGAAGGCCAGAACACCGTATGCCTTCTTGACCACATCCTCCACCTGCGAGGCCGATTTAAGAGTCCCATGGACCCGGACTCCAAGATCCTTCTGCACTTCAACACAGCTAAGAGTCCTACCCTTGATATTGTACTCCTTCATCCCATTGGTCCTGCCAAAATGGACCACTACACATTTATCCGTGTTGAAGTCCATCTGCCACTTCTCCGCCCAGTCTTGCATCCTATCTATGTCACGTTGCAACTTCTGACATCCCTCCAGACTATCCACAACACCACCAACCTTCATATTGTTGGTGAACTTACTAACCCATCCCTCCACTTCCTCATCCACGTCATTTATGAAAATGACAAACAGCAAGGGTCCTAGAACAGATCCCTGGGGCACTCCACTGGTGACTGACCTCCATGCAAAAAAAGACCCATCCACAACCACTCTCTGCCTTCTACAGGCAAGCCAGTTCTGGATCCACAAGGCCAAAGCCCCTTGGGTACCATGCCCTCTCACCTTCTCAAGTCTTGCATGGGGGACCTTATCAACCGCCTTGCTGAAGTCCATGTAAACCACATCCACCGCTCTTCCTTTGTCAATGTGTTACCACCTTATCCACCTCTTTGGTCACCTTCTCAAAGAACTCGATAATGTTTGTGAGGCATGACCTACCCTTCACAAAACCGTGTTGACTATCCCTAATCAATTTATTTCTCTCTAGATGATTATAAATCCCATCTCTTATCATTCTTTCCAAAATTTTGCCCTCAACAGAAGTAAGGCTCACTGGTCTATAATTCCCAGGATGGTCTCTACTCCCCTTCTTGAACAAGGAGACAACATTTGCTATCTTCCAGTCTTCCGGCACTATACCTGTAGCCAATGACGACATGAAGTTCAAAGCCAAAGGCTCTGCAATCTCCTTCTTAGCCTCCCAGAGAATCCTAGGATAAATCCCATCCATCCCTGGGGACTTATCTATTTTCATACTCTCAAGATTTGCTAACACTTCTTCCTTATGCATCTCAATCCCATCTAGTCTAAAAGCCTGTATCTCAGTATTCTCCTCGACTACATTGACTTTTTCTTGTGTGAATACTGACAAAAAATATTCATTTAGCGCCTCTCCTTTCTCTTCAGGCTCCATGCACAACTTCCCACTATTGTCCCTGACTGGCCCTAATCTTGCCCTAACCAATCTTTTATTCTTGACATACCTATAGAAAGCTTTATGGTTCTCCTTGATCCTACCCACCAAAGTCTTTTCATGTCCTCTTCTAGCTCTTATTAACTCTCACTTTAGCTCCTTCCTGGCTAATTTGTAGCTCTCCAGTGCCCTAACTGAGCCTTCATGTCTCATCTTTACATAAGCCTCCTTCTTCCTCTTCACCAGAGATCCAGCTTTCTTAGTACACCACGGTTCCCTCGCTCGACCACTTCCTCCCTGTCTGACAGGTACATATTTATCAAGGACTCACAGTAGCTGCTCCTTTAACAAGTTCCACATTTCAGTTGTTCCCAACCCCTGCAGTTTCCTACTCCAACCTATGTATCCTAAATCTCACCTAATAGCCTCGCAATTACCTTTCCCCCAGCTATAACTTCTACCCTTCAGTATATACCTATTTCTTTCCATCACTAAGGTAAACGTAACTGAATTATGGTCACTATCACCAAAGTGCTCACCTACCTTCAAGTCTAACACCTGGTCTGGTTCATTACCCAGTACCAAATCCAATGTGGCCTCACTTCTTGTTGGCCTATTTACATACTGTGTCAGGAAACCTTCCTGCACACATTGGACAAAAACTGACCCCTCTAACGTGCTTGAACTATAGCTTTTCCAATCGATATTTGTAAAGTTAAAGTCCCCCATAACAACTACCCTGTTACTTTCGCTCCTATCCAGGATCATCCTTGCAATCCTTTCCTCTACATTTCTGGAACTTTTTGGAGGCCTATAAAAAACCCCCAGTAGGGTGACCTCCTTTCCTGTTTCTAAGCTCAGCCCATACGACCTCAAAAGACAAGTCCACATCAAACGTCCTTTCTGCCACCGTAATACTGTTCTTGACTAACAATGCCACGCCTCCCCCTCTTCTACCGCCTTCTCTGCACTGACTGAAACGTCTGAACCCCAGAACCTGCAACAACCATTCCTGTCTCTGCTCTATCCATGTCTCTGAAATGGCCACAACATCGAAGTCCCAGGTACCAATCCAGGCTGCAAGTTGGTCCACCTTATTGTGTATGCTCCTCGCATTAAAGTATACACACTTCAAACCACCCTCCCACCTGCCAATACACTGCTGCGACCTAGAAACCTTATCCATGACCTCCCTATTCTCAACCTCCTGTACATTGGAGCGATAATTCAGGTTTTCATCACCCCTCTGAATCAGTTTGAACTCCCCGAATAGCATTGGCAAATTTTGCCCCCCCAAGATATGGGTACCCCTCTGGTTCAGGTGCAGACCATCTCTTTTGTAGAGGTTCCACCTACCCCAGAATGAGCCCCAATTGTCCAAGTATCTGAAACCCTCCCTCCTGCACCATCCCTTTAGCCACAAGTTCAAATGTTCTCTCTCTCTATTCTTCTCCACACTATCCCGTGGCACGGATAACAAACCAGAGGTAACAATTCTGTTTGTTTTAGCCCTAAGCTGCCAACCTAACTCCCTGAATTTCTGTCTTACATCCCCATCCCTTTTCTTACCTATGTCATGGGTGCCTGCATGAATCACGACTTGGGGCTGGTTCCCCTCCCCCTTAAGGATGTCAGACACTCGATCGGAGACACCACGGACCCTGGCACCTGGGAGACAACATACCAACCGTGAGTCTCGCTCGTTCCCACAGACTCTTGTATCTGTCCCCTTAACTATGGAATCCCCAATCACTAATCCTGTTCTCTTCTTCCCCCTTGCCACCTGAGCGTCAAGGACAGGCTGTACTCCCGAGACCTGTACCCCATGGCTTACCCCTCCTGTTCATGTGGCAATTCTTCCAGTGGTGGGTTAATTGCGGGTCACTCTTCCCATAAGCAGGCAGTGCAAACTTCATTTTCATCCATTTGCATCTCATGAATGCTTGTTAAAATAGCTGCCCACCAACACCCCATCAGCCCTTTAAATTTTGCGGGTATTTATGTCAGCACCAAACCCAAGCATGCACAATGCCAGTCCTCAGTTTGCCAGAGATCTCAAAGTGAGCGCAACAACTTTCTGCCACACTGTTCCTGATATGTTGTACTTCAGCGTACCGGGGCAGACCAGTTCCTGCTCTCCATCTCTGTGTCAAACTCATTGGCATCGGCAGCACCAAGCTGCTGGACCCATGTACCATCTTGTATCATCACCTCAGATCAGTACTGCACCTGGGTTGGGGAATACAGGGGTCTCCTTCCGCCCTGGTGTCACACACCAGTGCCTATCTAGACAAGACTGCGCTGCGGGACTCATACAATTATTGCAACAAAGGTCCGAAGTTTGATCAGGTGTCAAGTGTGAGATGAAGCTGGGGGGATGGGGGTTGAGAGGGGTATGGCCTAATGAAAATAATGGAAGGAGGACTGTGCAAGAGGTGGCAGGGGAGAGGTGGGGGGAGAGCGAGGGTTCATAATGGCACACGAGGTGAAGGAGGTGAATGAAGTAGATGAATAATTGAAGGCAGAGGGAAGACAAAGAGGAGGAAAGCTGAGAAGGTTGCGTGAAAAGCTCACAGACAAGGAGTCAAAGGGATGCCACATCATTTACTGAAAAGAGATGGATGAAGAGCCCAGGTGAGTAGGGAAGGGTCCCAGGGGGCATGGGCACCTCTCATGTATTGGGTTTAGCAGGAGGGTGGTTTAAACAAGGAGCATACTTCTTCCTGAGGCTACTAGTCTTTTCCCTCTGGGTTGCTGATGTCCTGTACAGTCTGGTGAAGACAGGCGAGCTGGAGAGAGTGATATGAGTGTGCTGGACTGGTATTTAAGTATGCTGCCAGGACCTCCCAACCCATCAGTTGAGGGTAGGGTGGACAAATCACTGCATGTCCACCAAGAGGGTCAGAGGGGGACTCATTTGTGCATAATTAATAAGCTTCCGGGTGCAGTTGTTGACTGGACAGCAGCCGCTGGAATGGTGGCATAATAGTGAGGACTGCTGCCTCACAGTGCCAGGGACCCAGATTCAATTTCAGACTCGGATAATGTCTGTGTGGAGTTTGCATGTTCTCCCCATGTCTGCATGGGTTTCCTCTGGATGCTGCAGTTTCCTCCCACACTCCAAAAAGATGTGGGTTAGGTTGATTGGCTGTGCTAAATTGACCATTTGTGTCAGGAGGATTAGTAGGCTAAATATGTGGGGTTACAGGGATAGGGCCTGGGTGGGATTGTTGTTGGTGCAGCCTCGAAGGACCAAATGGCCTCCTTCGGCACTGTAGGAATTTAGAAACCATCTGCCCCTTAGTCTCAAAATGGGAGAATTCCGCCCAGTGGGGTATTTTCATTTTTAAATAGATTACAATAAGCATATAACTCATGTTCAGAAAGGTATTAGATTTCTTGACTGTTCAGGAGCATTTTCTGCAATAGTATTTCATAGAATCAACAATAGGCAAGGCCATATTAAATTTGGTAATGATGTAGTTAACAGCTTAACAATTAACATTTATTTAACAGTGTTCATAATATAATGAATTTCTAAGAATTTCTTGCAAGAGAGAAAGGGCTGGACTTTCATCTTTTATTAAGTCTTTCATGGGATGTGGGTGTCATTGGCTGGGTCAGCATTTAATGCTCATCCCTAATTGCCCTTGAATTGAATGGCTTGCCAAGCCATTCAAGAGTCAATCACAATGCTAGGGATCTGGAGTCACATGATGATGAGACTGAGTATGGATGGCAGATTTCCTTTTCCAAAGGACAGTGATGAACCAGATGGGTGTTAATGACAATCAGCATAGTATCATGATCATCATTAGACTTTAAATTCCAGATTTTTTTATTGAATCTGAATTTCACCATCTGCCATGGTGGGATTCAAACCTGGGTCCTTGAATTACTAAACCAATGACAATACAGCAACATCACAACCTCCCCTAATAGTCATGTGCAAACCAGAAGTTGACCACTTACAGATGTTGTGATCCTGCCTCCTGACCAGCAGTGCACAATCTGCATGGCATTGTGTTGGGGATGGGCTGAAGTCATGACCAATGCCTCCTGCGTCAGCATAGAAGCACAATCAGAGTTGAGAGAGGCTTTAGATATGGAGGCAGGTATATCCTGTCTTAGGACTGTTAAAAGGCCCACCACAGCTGTCATCATAAGAACATAAGAACATAAGAAATAGGAGCAGGAGTAGGCCATCTAGCCCTTCGAGCCTGCCCCGCCATTCAATAAGATCATGGCTGATCTGTCGTGGCTCAGTTCCACTTTCCCACCCTCTCCCCATAACCCTTAATCCCCTCTCTTATCAAGAACCCATCAACCCGCTTCTTAAAAATATTTAGCGAGGCAGCCTCCACCACTTCAACGGGCAGAGAATTCCAGAGATTCACCACCCTTTGAGTGAAGAAGTTCCTCCTCAACTCCGTTCTAAACCGCCTCCCCCTTATCTTGAGGCTGTGCCCCCTAGTCCTAGTGTCTTTTTTGAGCGGGAAGAGTCTCTCCACCTCTATCCTATCCATCCCATTCATCATCTTATACGTCTCAATGAGATCTCCCCTCATTCTTCTAAACTCTAACGAGTACAAGCCTAGTTTATTCAGCCTCTCCTCATAGCTCAATCCCCTCAACTCCGGTATCAGCCTAGTAAACCTCCTCTGCACTCCCTCCAGGGCCAAAATATCCTTGCGCAGGTGCGGCGCCCAAAACTGCACACAGTACTCCAGCTGCGGCCTCACCAATGCCCTATACAGCTGCAGCAAGACCTCCCTACTTTTATATTCAATCCCCCTCGCTATGAAGGCCAGCATCCCATTCGCCTTCCTGACCACCTGCTGCACCTGCAAGCTGGGTTTTTGCGACTCATGCACAAGGACCCCGAGGTCCCTCTGCACCGTCGCCTGCTGCAGTTTTTCGCCACGTAAGTAATAGTCCTTCCTACCATTCTTCCTACCAAAGTGGACCACCTCACACTTGCCAACATTAAATTCCATTTGCCATTTCCTGGCCCATTCGCCCAGCCTATCTAGATCCTTCTGCAGACTCTCCACACCCTCCGCACAATTTGCCTTTCCCCCAATCTTGGTGTCATCAGCAAATTTCGACACCCTGCACTCGGTTCCCTCCTCCAGATCATCTATATAAATGGTAAATAGCTGAGGCCCCAGCATCGACCCCTGGGGCACCCCACTAGTCACCAACCGCCAATCAGGATGCCACAAGACTTTACAGAAGTTGTTTGAGTAATTCATCAATAAAGTTTTAACAGTTGGCTGAACTTTGAGCTGAGTATTTATTATTAATTTTGAAGTCATTGCCAGCCATTAATAGGTTATCCTTCTGAAAAGTTGGCTCAGTTTGAAGGAACCCTGAGTAAACTCCCAACCCATTGTATATCCATTACTGTCATGATCTGAATATTGCCGATCTCCTAACTATGATCTTCCAAAGTTCCCTCAATTCAGAACGTTCCTTTAGATTGGAAAATTTTGCATGTCACTTAATTATTTAAGAAAGATTAGAAAGGGAAACCATGGAATTGTAAGGAAGTTAGACTAACATCTATTGTTGAGTAATTACTTGAATCTATAATTAATGATTGATTAACCAAACACTTCAAAACTTTACAGCTGATCAGGTAGATTTTGTAAAAGGTAGGAATGCCTGAGGAACATGATTGAAGGTTTTAAAAAAATAATGAAAGTAGTCTACAAGGGAGTGTCTATTGCTGTTATGTAAATGAGCCTCTGGAGGGTATTTGATAAGAGGCTATTAGCTAAAGTTGAAATTCATGTAATTGAAAATCAATTATTAACTTGATTAGGAAATTGGTTGAACAACAGGAGATATCAACTAGGGATGAAGGGCAGGTACTCTAATTGTCAGGATGTGACCAGTCTTTTTTGGGCCTCAACTATTCACTGTTAATTTGCTTGACTCAGATGAAGGAGAAAAAGCCCTACGTCCAAACTTGCCAATAGCACTAAGATAGACAGTATTGTTAGCAGGGTAGGAAACAAAAAAAAACAAAAATTGATAGATAAATGGGAAAACTATGATAAATGGAATTCACCATGGGTGAGGTCATCCACCTTGAACCTATAAAGGAGAGAATACCACACCTTCCTGAGTGGAATTACAATGGATGCAGGGAAAGTATTGGCCTGATGAATTTGCAACCAGAGAAAGTAGTTGAGGTCAAAACATTGTATGTTTTCTCAAAGCAGTTGGATATAGCACTTGGAGCAAAGAGGATCCAAGGGTATCGGAGGAACGTGGGATCAGGCTGGATGATCAGCAGAGAAGGCTTACCAGACTGATTCCTGAGATGGCAGGACTGATGTATGAGGACAGATTGAGTTGGTTAGGATTGTATTTACTAGAATTCAGAAGAATGATGGGGGATCTCAGGGAAAGCTATAAAATTCTCACAGACTAGACAGGGTAACTGCAAGAAGGATGTTCCCGATGTTGGGGTGTCCAGAGTAAAAAGTCTGACAACACCAGGTTTTAGTCCAACCTATTTATTTGATAATATACTCACAAGCTTTCGGGGTTAGCCCCTTCGTCAGGTGAATGGAGAGTTCTGGCCTCAGACAGAGCATATAAAGCACAGACAGTTTACAGATTACTGATTAGAATGCAAATCCTTACACCTAACCTGCTGTTCAAGACCTGAAGTGGCTGACAATGTGAGAGGAAGGAGCACTGATCACAGGTTAAAGAGACGTGTATTGTCTCCAGACAGTACAGTAAGTGAGGTTTTGCAAACTCAGGCAAGTCACGGGGGTTACAGATAGTGCGACATGAACCCAAGATCCCTGTTGAGACCGTCCTCATGTGTGCGGAACTTGGCTATCAGTCTCTGTTCAGTGACTCTGTGCTGTCATGTGTCGTGAAGGCCGCCTTGGAGAACGCTTACCCGCAGGTCAGAGGCTGAATGCCCGTGACCACTGAAGTGTTCGCCAACAGGAAGGGAACAGTCTTGCCTGGTGATTGTCAAGCGATGTTCATTCATCCGTTGTCGTAGCGTCTGCATGGTCTCCCCAATGTACCATGCTTCGGGACATCCTTTCTTGCAACGTATCAGGTAGACAATGTTGGCCGAGTTGCAAGAGTATTTACCATGTACCTGGTGGATGGTATTCTCACGTGTGATGATGGTATCCATGTCGATGATCCGGCATGTCTTGCAGAGGTTGCTGTGGCAGGGTTGTGTGGTATTGTGGTCACTGTTCTCCTGAAGGCTGGGTAGTTTGCTGCGAACAATGGTCTGTTTGAGGTTGTGTGGTTGTCTGAAGGCAAGAAGTGGGGGTGTGGGGATAGCCCTGGCGAGATGTTCGTCTTCATCAATGATATGTTGAATGATATGTGTCCAGAGCCAGGGGTCACATAGGGTGACTGTTTAGGATAGAAAGGAGGAGAAATGTCTTTACCAAGAGACTGTTCAGCCTGTGGAATTTGCAATCAGAGAAAGTAGTTGAGACCAAAACATTGTATATTTTCAAGAAGCAGTTGAATGTAGCACTTGGAGCAAAGGGGATCTAAGGGAGAAGGTGGGATCAGGCTATTGAGTTGGATGATCAGCCTTGATCTTAATGAATGGTGGAACAGGCTCGAAAGGTCAAATGGCCTCCTCTTGCTCCCATTTTCAATGTTTCTATATTTCTTACTGTTTTGTATCCAAAAATATTAAAGATTGAATTTTACAAATTTGATGTAAAGATTCATTAACATTCCAATTTTTGAAAAATATCACTATTTTAGTTAACACAAAACGTTGTTTTTCTTTAGATGCACATAAATTATATCAAATTTTATGAGTGCAGTCTAAATGTGCAAACGTTCATCTCATTGATTATAACCATTTGGCAAGGTTGTGACATTTGGTGAGAACAGAACATATGTTTAGATAAGCTGAACTTGAGAAATGTAGATGTTTAGTATGCGTGTTATCCCTTCAACAAATGAGGTATTGAGTAACCACTAAACTTCTTCTGATGCAGGATTCATAAACACGCTCCAACTGTGTATATTTCTCATAAAGGCAGATTAAAGATTTACCATCAATAGCTCTTCCAAAATTCAAGTATACAATTGTTTAATCCTGCCCACTTTAATTTTTTAAAATATACTTATTTAAACAGCTACTGCTAATCACAACACTGAATTACTGGTCTGGGAAAGCTACTGAGTTGCAAAACATGAGTTGGCAAAGTTACCATACATGGGGTTCTTGCAGGATCTTGGAAATATAGAAAATTTAATGTCTCTGGTTTTTAATCTAAATTGCTGCTAAATTTTACTTCAATCCCCTTGAAACTAGATACAAATTGTTTTAATTCAAAACACTATTAATTACATGAACACTATTTTTTTCTCTTTTATGTAAACACAAATGATCAGAGTAAGCTTATAACCATAGCTCCTTTTAAAAGTTATTGATAGGCGATTCTCTTTGTGAAGTTACCTGCTATCTAACTAAAAATTGAAATTGATTTAGTGCCAATGAAAAAAGCCATAACTACATTTGTGAAGCAGACCTCAAATTATACTGAGTTACAAACTGTTAATAGCAGTACTATTAAATTTGTGAAATATACACAATTAGTCAGGTCTTAAATGTACTTCCATCATGTGTTTGAGAGTATGTAAATTCCACTTTCAATAAAATGCCATGGCTTGCATGGAGAAAGTAGTTAACATTTTAGCTATGCTATGTAATATTGCATAAGCTGATGTTGAAATCTGTTTCAATCATTTGTTTCTCGCTTCAGCAAAATTAACTTAAACAATCCACAAGAAATAGTCACCTTTATTTTATTCTATTTGTGGGTTAAGGGCGTCGCTGGCTGACCAGCATTTATTGTCCATCCCTAATTGTCCTTGAACTGAGTGGCTTGCGAGGCTTTTTCAGAGGGCAGTTGAGAGTTAACCACATTGCTTGGCTCTGGAGTCACATGTAAGCCAGCCCAGGTAAGGACTGCAGATTTCTATCCTAAAGCATATTAGTGAACCAGATGAGTTTTTCCAACAATCGACTATGGTTTCATGGTCATCGGTAGATTCTTAATTCCACATATGTTTTGTTGAATTCGAATTCCACCACTTGCCATAGCAGGATTTGAACCCAGGTCCCAAGAACATTAGCTGAGTTTCTGGATTAATACCAGCAATAATACCATCACCATCCCCTAAGTGTTCCTTCCACCAATTTTGAGATTTTCCCCAGGGAAGGAGAGTCCACTCAATGTCCAGCCTGCCAGGTGAAACCTGGTGGATTGGTGGCTGGGCAGGAGTAGGGTGTCGTCTTTTTGGGCTCCCTGTACCATCAACGACCCTCCAAAGTAATTCTATCACTCCGTCACTGGGTTTCCCCTACACACAACTCCCTCCCTGACTAAAGCAAGTCATGTTGCAGCTTTACAGAACCTTAGTTAGGCCGCACTTGGAATATAGTATTCAATTCTGGTTGCCACACTACCAGAAGGATGTGGGGGCTTTGGAGAGGGTACAGAAAAAATTTACTAAGATGTTGCCTGGTATGGAGGGCATTAGCTATGAGGAGAGATTGGAGAAACTTGGTTTGCCCTGGCCAGAACGATGGAGGTTGAGGGGGGACCTGATAGAAGTCTGCAAGATTATGAGAGGCATGGACAGAATGGATATTCAGAAGCTTTTTCCCAGGGTGGAAGGATCAATCACTAGGGAGCACAAGTTTAAGGTGTGAGGGGCAAGGTTTAAAGGAGATGTACAAGGCAGATTTTTTACACAGAGAGTAGTGGGTACCTGGAACTCGTTGCTGGGGGAGGTAGTGGAAGCGGATACGGTAGGCACTTTTAACCCTCTTGAAACTAAGTGCAGAACTTCTTAATTTAAGGGGCATCTTGACAAATACACGAAGAGGATGGGAATAGAGGGATATGGTCCCTGGAAGAGTAGGGGATTTTAATTAAGTGGGGCAGGATGGTCAGTGCAGGCTTGAAGGGCTGAAGGGCCTGTTCCTGTGTTGTAATTTTCTTTGCTCTTTGTTTTCTTTGTCCAAAACAAACCATTAACCTGTTGAAAACTTCTGAATGACATAAGGATGGATGGCAGTTTAGCTGCTTTAAGTTAGACCTTGGATGAGGAACATTATAACCAATAGCCTGTTATTGAGAAATCTGAAACTGGACATTAGAGAGGGAAACAGCAGCAGTATTAGCTTGCTATTGAGTGACCAGATGTACAACAGAGTAGGAGCAGGTCATCTGAGGTGCTACTGGCAATAAAGAGTGCAGAAACAGCATCTGAGTTCTTTTGATATGTCAGAACAGTAGAGTGCAGGGGGCTCAGGTTGTCACATCCAAGTGATGGAAGACAGCTGCAGCTTTCTGAAAGATGGGGTGCTCCCTGGCTATTGGTCACACATTACCAGTAGCTGTCAAAATGACCATTGTCCTCAACAGTTTTTCTTCTGGATCATTCCAGTGCTGTGCCAGAGGCATATCTGTGATCTTCAATTCCATCCACATATGTTAAAAACAGGCTGTTTGCTGAAACTGGCAATTATATCAGCATTGTCTGCGTTAATGCCAGTCAAAATGAGCCTGCATTCATAATTGCATTTCTGACTGGCTTCATTGACAGTAAACACTTGGTAATCTGTGCAACGGAGATCCATGTATTTGTGAAACACAAGGGCTTCTGATTCATGAGCATTTAGGTTTCTTTTAAATTCATTCATAGGATGTGAGCATCACTGGCTGCGTCAGTATTTATTGCGCATTCCTATAATTGCCTTTGAACTGGGTAACTTGCTAAACCCATTTCAAAGGACATTTTAAGAATCAACCACAGGACTGTTGGTGTGGAGTTATATGTCGGCCAAACCAAGTAAGGACAGCAGATTTCTTTCCCTAAAGGACATTAGTAAACTAGATGTTTCTTTTTGACAGTCGATAATGGTTTTGTTATCATCATTAGACTTTTGATTCAAGATTTTTATTGAATTCAAATTTCACCATCTGCCAAGACATTCAAACTCAGGTCCCGAGAACATTACCCTGGCTGTCTGGATTACTAGTCCAGTGATAATGCCGCTATGCAACCATCTCCCCTTAAGTATGGAATCATGAAATATAGTAATGTAGGTGTACTTGAGATTCCTGGGTAACCGTCAGGAAGCATGTCTGATAGAAGGTAAGATATTCTGTCTTCAGACTTGGCTGATGAAACCCATTGGGAACCCAATTAATGAAGCCCCACAAGCCAAGATTGTCCAGCCATTCCAGTCCTGCCACAGCGACCCTCTGCTGCAGGTTTCCTGGTGAACAATGTGAAAACCCTTTCACAGCCATGGGATGGAAGATCCCATTCCCAGCCAATGGCAGGATGTTTCTGCTGCCGCAAGGCACAGAAAGTCCTGCCCACTGAAAGTTAACATGCTGGTGCAGCAAGGAATTAGGAAGACTAATAATATTGTGAGGCGCCAGATCCAAAACTGCAAGATGTGTTATGAAGTTGGCACAAATGTGAGCATAAGGTGTTTCTTCCAGGTGTGATTGTTTTAACTCACTAGGAAGCTTTTATCAAAACAAACATTATTTAACAACACAGTGAGAATATAACAAAAAGAATTAGTATAACTTTTACTAATTGAAATACTTAAACATGATTTGGTATAATTCTTAACAACTACCTATTTTTATAGACCCAATTTAAGCAATATCTCCACAGATATAAATCGCTCTTCAGAATTAGTTACCATCAAAAATATATAACTCACATGGATGCTAGGTTTCTAGCCTTTTAACATCTCTGGACAGAAATCCAGAAAGAGACACCTGTCTACTAACTCCCATACAGCAGCCTCCAAAGAAAATCCTATCTTTAAACATCAGAACCTCAAAGAAACCTATTTTCCGGCAGGTTCCAGTCTCCAATATTCAAAGAGAGAAAGAGCTACTTCTCTCTGCAGATCCCAAGCAGCAGCTGAGTTTGTTCCCTCTGTCTGAATATAGCCCCGCCAGTCACACAATGTCCCTGTCAATCAACCTAATCAATCCATACTCTGAAAAGCCCCGGGGAAAACACTAAAATAACAGAACAGCATTAGCCCAGATTAAAACAAACATTTTAGCAATTAATATCAATTGTGCTGCTGCAGCAACAAGAGGGGTTGCTGGTTACAGACAAAGCAACACTGGTTAATAGAACTGACAGCTGAAACAAATCCTGCTCAAGAAACATGACACAAATACATTTCTTAAAGGCACAGTATCATCATAATATGTTAACCTTTATCGCAATAGGATTTGAGTACAGGAGTAACAAAGTCTTGCTTCAATTGTATAGAACCTTGGTTAGGCCACATCTGGAGTACTGTGTGCTGTTTTAGTCCTCTTATCTTCAGAAGCATATTATTGCCATAGCAGGAATACAACAAAATTTCACCAGACTTGTTTCTAGGTTGGCGGGAGTGTCCTGTGAAGAAAGATTATAGAGTTTTGAAGAATGTGAGGTGATCTCATTGAAACTGAAAAAATATTTGAAGCAATAGACAAGGTAGGTGCAGGTCAGATGTTTCCCTGGTTGAGGAGTCTGGAACCAGAGAATACAATTTCAAAAGAAGCGACTAAGAGGAACAGAATTTTGTTTATTCCGAGGATTATGAATCTTCGGAATTCTGTACTCCATAGGGCCATGGAAGCTCAGTTATTGAGTATGTTTAAGGTAGAGATTAATAGATTTCTAAATACCAGTGATGTAAAGGTTCACAGTGATAATGTGGGAAAAAGACATTGAAGTGGATGATCAGCCATGATCATGTTGAATTTTGGAGCAGACTCAATGAGCTGAATGGCCTATTCCTGCTGCTATATTAACATACTAATAAAAGCAAAATACTGCAGATGCTGGAAATCTGAAATAAAAACAGAAATGCTGTAAAAGCTCAGCAGGTCTGGCAACACCTGTGGAGAGAGAAACAGACGTTTCAAGTCCATTTGACTTCTTCAGAGCTACAAGAAAATTTTTAGGTAAGATTTTATATTGTGTAAGGGTGGGGTGAGGTTAAGTTTTTCCAGCATTTTCTGTTTTTAAACCTGCTCCTTCTATTCCTATGGTCAAATTAATTCAAAATGAGTTGCCCAATATCTGTACAATTGGAAAATTAATAATTCTGATTTGCCATATTAGCAATCCAATGCATCTAAATCTCTTGGTGGTTTAAGGGACAGTAGAAACATAGAAACACAGACAATAGGTGCGGGAGGAGGCCATTCGGCTCTTCGAGCCTGCTCTGTCATTCATCACGATCATGGCTGATCATCCAACTCAATAGCCTGATCCTGCTTTCTCCCCATAATTTTTGGTCCCATTCATGCCAAGTGCTATATCCAGCCGCTTCTTAAATGCCTTCATTGTTTTGGCATCAATTACTTCCTGTGTAATAAATTTCACAGGCTCATCACTCTTTGAATGAAGAAGTGTCTCCTCATCTCCATCCTAAATGGTCTACCCTGTATCTTCAGACTGTGACCGCTGGTTCTGGACTCCCCCACATCGGGAACATCCTTCCTGCATCTATCCTGTCCAGTCCTCTTAGAATTTTATAAGTCACTATGAGATCCCTCCCTCATTCATCTGAACTCCAGCAAAAACAATCCTGACTTAGTCAATCTCTTCTCATATATCGGTCCCGCCGTCCCCGAGTCAGCCTGGTAAACCTTTGCTGCATTCTATATGCCATAATCCTTCTCTACTGCAAGATGTGAATCTCACTGATAAAATCATTCAATTGAAATAAGAAAAATCCCATTTGCCTCATTGAAACAGTAACATTTGCAGTAAACTTAGTTTCATGAGCTCTTAGGGGCATGATACATCAAAAGAAAAGGTTTGCTTGAATTATTGAATTTATAGGAAGACAAAGCACTTAACCTCAACAAAATACCTCTTTTTCTAGAAGAAATACAAGTGAAAACATCAGAGAGCCTAGAAATTATGGCCATGATTCTCCCAAATTGGCAGGAAAACTGTTCTAAATCCCTACTAGTCTGTCAGTTCAGCTTCTCACCTGAATCTCCACACTCTTTTCACTGCAGAGATCCCAGTCAGGAATCTCATTAAAAACCCAGGGGAGCGGGACATATTCACGCCAGAGTTTGACAGTTCTGGAGCTCTGCACATGCGCAGAGGCCCTAAACTCCCATTTACTGGCCAGCCCGATAGCTGGCCAGCTTGGGACCCCCGCAGTGCTGTCCTTTCCGTGTGCACTGCCCCCCCACCCCCCAGCCAGTCACGGCCCGAGAATGGCCCCCACAGCAATTCCCAGGCCAGCTCTAAATCCCCCCTCCCCCAAAGCATGCAATGTCCAGCCCACCCCCACCCCCCCCCCGCCCCCCCCCCCCCCCCCGCCCCCCCCCCCCCCCCCCCACCACCCACCCCACAAGCAGTGGCGATTCCCCCCTCATCCAGCAGATCGTCTAACCCCTCTCCCCGGGGTCAGTTACTAACAAAGCATTTCAACTTATTGCATTACAGTTACATTTACTTCAAAAGTTGAAGTTATATGATTTACCTTTTAGTTGCTAATTCCACCAAATGATCAGGGATTTACCATATTCCTATAGTTTTTGATTCCAAGGGCCTGTTATGTTAGTATATTGAAATTATGAACTCAGGTCATTAAATCTTTATGTACTTTTTTTTTAATGAAGGAGCACATTTTATCTCCAGTGGTCATGATCTCAGAAGCTTAATTATCTATCTTTCATAGAATTGACATATTTATCAATTATTTGGTGTGATACAAACCTGCAAATAGGAAAATTAGGTCACAGATGAAACATTATGAAAATGAAAAGAATTATAACATAATTTAGTTATATTCAGAAATGCGGACTCATTGCCGAGAATTTCTCTCTGATTCATCAGTAGCAATTTAAAATGATAAGCTGCAAAGTATTTTTTTTAACATATCAAATTTTACATGGTTGTAAATATTATTATGAAGTAAAGTGTTGTAAAAGATGCACAGGTTATGAATTCCTGAAACGGTAACTACTTATAACTGGTTAGTGACAAAGTGACTTGATATTTGTCTTTATATATTGCATTCAAGTAATAGCACCGGACAACAGGAAGGTCATTGTACAAACTGTAAAGCACTTTGTCTTTACTCAACAAATGAGGTCTTTACAGCACACGTTTTGCTGCACAAGAGTATTGATTTGCTATGTTGAATTTGTTAAATTGCAACCTAAGATAGAAGAGATTCTGCTTGTGCTGATAAAAAGGAAGAAATAGCTATACTGTGCATAATGTTTGTCAGCGTTGTTGGCAGCGTAATTAACCAATTATGAGTAATTCATCAATTTAATTCTTGTATTCAGCTGAAAGTATTTTTTCAAATCGTGATCTTTGTCTCTCATCTGCTCCTTTTCACTAAATATTTACATTGTCATTAATCGATTTGTATGTTTTAATAAATGTCAAACCTCATTGTTATAAAGTTTTAGGGACTAACAGCAAATATCTCATACATCTACCCTGGATCATTGTTTGAACTGTTCTGTTGATTATAAAAATGAGCATCATGCAGACCTTGGGGAACATTTGATATTAATGATTTTCATGATTGGAGTTTGTAATATTGAATTCATTATCTGCAAGTTAAACTAACTATAGCCAATTTAAGCGATTAATCAATATTAACAACTGACTTACTCAGTTTTATTCATTTAATTAGCCAACAAAAATTACCAAATATACCTAAAAAATGACTGCATTTGCTGAAGCAGCAGCTGATGATGAGAAAAAATTGATGAGAAATCTACAAAGTGTTGTTGAGGATCTACAGTTCACATGGTTCATAAACAAAGTGGAGGAAAGTATATTTATCACCAAGTTTGCTGACAATTAGTTGATTAATAGAAGATTTACAACATTCATCTGGACCAATGAAGTGTTCTGACAATTGACAGCTGAATCTTAATGTGAATAAATACAACATCAACATTACAGCAGAACGACACGAAGGTTGGTGGTGTTTTGGATAGTCTGGAGGGATGTCAGAAGTTGCAGTGAGACATAGATAGGATGCAAGACTGGGCGGAGAAGTAGCAGATGGACTTCAATCCAGATAAATGTGTAGTGGTCCATTTTGGCAGGTCTAATGGGATGAAGGAGTATAATACCAAGGGTAAGACACTTAGTGTGGAGGATCAGAAGGACCTTGGAGTCCGGGTCCATAGGACTCTTAAATTGGCCTCGCAGGTAGGGGATGTGGTCAAGAAGGCGTATGGTGTACTAGCCTTCATTAATCGTGGGATTGAGTTTAGGAGTCGGGAGATAATGCTGCAGGTTTATAAGACCCTAGTCAGACCCCACTTGGAGTACTGTGCGCAGTTCTGGTTGCCTCATTACAAGAAAGATGTGGAAGCTATTGAAAGGGTGCAGAGGAGATTTACAAGGATGTTGCCTGGATTGGCAACATCCTTGTAAATTGCCTTATGAACATAAGAACATAAGAACATAAGAAATAGGAGCAGGAGTAGGCCATCTAGCCCTTCGAGCCTGCCCCGCCATTCAATAAGATCATGGCTGATCTGTCGTGGCTCAGTTCCACTTTCCCGCCCTCTCCCCATAACCCTCAATCCCTTCTCTTATCAAAAACCCATCAACCCGCTTCTTAAAAATATTTAGCGAGGCAGCCTCCACCACTTCAACGGGCAGAGAATTCCAGAGATTCACCACCCTTTGAGTGAAGAAGTTCCTCCTCAACTCCGTTCTAAACCGCCTCCCCTTTATCTTGAGGCTGTGCCCCCTAGTCCTACTGTCTTTTTTGAGCGGGAAGAGTCTCTCCACCTCTATCCTATCCATCCCATTCATCATCTTATACGTCTCAATGAGATCTCCCCTCATTCTTCTAAACTCTAACGAGTACAAGCCTAGTTTATTCAGCCTCTCCTCATAGCTCAATCCCCTCAACTCCGGTATCAGCCTAGTAAACCTCCTCTGCACTCCCTCCAGGGCCAAAATATCCTTGCGCAGGTGCGGCGCCCAAAACTGCACACAGTACTCCAGCTGCGGCCTCACCAATGCCCTATACAGCTGCAGCAAGACCTCCCTACTTTTATATTCAATCCCCCTCGCTATGAAGGCCAGCATCCCATTCGCCTTCCTGACCACCTGCTGCACCTGCAAGCTGGGTTTTTGCGACTCATGCACAAGGACCCCGAGGTCCCTCTGCACCGTCGCCTGCTGCAGTTTTTCGCCACGTAAGTAATAGTCCTTCCTACCATTCTTCCTACCAAAGTGGACCACCTCACACTTGCCAACATTAAATTCCATTTGCCATTTCCTGGCCCATTCGCCCAGCCTATCTAGATCCTTCTGCAGACTCTCCACACCCTCCGCACAATTTGCCGTTCCCCCAATCTTGGTGTCATCAGCAAATTTCGACACCCTGCACTCGGTTCCCTCCTCCAGATCATCTATATAAATGGTAAATAGCTGAGGCCCCAGCACTGACCCCTGGGGCACCCCACTAGTCACCATCCGCCAATCCGAATAGCACCCATTGACCCCCACTCTCTGCCTCCTATTTGACAACCAATCCTCTATCCACGCTAACACCCTACCCCCAACTCCATGTCCCCTGACCTTCGCAGAACAGGCCCTTCGGCCCACGATGTTGCGCCGACCAGTTACAAAAACAATGACCCACAAGCCTATACCAATCCCTTTTTGTCCATAAACCTATCCACAGATCTCTTAAACGCCCCCAAACTAGGCGCATTTACAACTGCAGCAGGCAGGGCATTCCAATCCCTCACCACCCGCTGGGTAAAGAACCTACCCCTGACATCCGTCCTGTAGCTACCCCCCCTTAATTTAAAGCCATGCCCCCTCGTGCTAGTTTTCTCCATCCGAGGAAAAAGGCTATCACTATCCACCCTATCTAAACCTCTAATCATCTTATATGTTTCAATAAGATCCCCTCTTAGCCGCCTTCTTTCCAACGAAAACAACCCTAAATCCCTCAGTCTCTCCTCATAGGACCTCCCCACCATACCAGGCAACATCCTAGTAAACCTCCTCTGCACCCTCTCCAAAGCCTCCACATCCTTCTTGTAATGTGGGGACCAGAACTGCACACAGTACTCCAAGTGCGGCTGCACCAGAGTAGTGTACAGTTGCAACATGACACTGCGACTCCTAAATTCAATCCCCCTACCAATAAACGCCAAGACACCGTACGCCTTCTTAACAACCTTATCTACTTGATTCCCAACTTTCAGGGATCTATGTACACATACACCCAGATCCCTCTGTTCATCCACACTATTCAAAGTCCTCCCATTAGCCCTATACTCGACACATCTGTTGCTCCTACCAAAGTGAATTACCTCACACTTCTCCGCATTAAATTCCATCCGCCACCTCTCGGCCCAGCTCTGCAACCTATCTAAGTCTCCCTGCAGACTATGACACCCTTCCTCACAATCTACCACACCTCCGACTTTGGTGTCATCAGCAAATTTACTAATCCACCCAACTATACCCTCACCCAGATCATTAATAAAGATTACAAACAACAGTGGCCCCAAAACAGATCCCTGAGGCACACCACTCGTAACCGAACTCCATGATGAATATATGAATATACATGATGAATATATATCCTCCATTATGAGGATAGTTTGAGGGAGATAGGTCTTTTCTCCCTGGAGAGACGAAGGATGAGAGGTGACCTGATAGAGGTTTATAAGATGTTGAGAGGTATAGATCAGGTGGATTCTCGGAGGTTATTTCCCAGGGCTGAAATGGTCGCTACGAGAGGACACAGGTTTAAGGTGCTGGGGAGTAGGTACAGAGTTGTCAGGGGTAAGTTTTTCACTCAGAGGGTGGTGGGTGAGTGGAATCGGCTGGCATCGATGGTGGTGGAGGCAAACTTGTTAGGGTCTTTTAAGAGACTTCTGGATGAATACATGGGATTTAATGGGATTGAGGGTTATAGATAGCCTAGTGGGTAGGGATATGATCAGCGCAACTTGTGGGCCGAAGAGCCTGTTTGTGCTGTAGTTTTCTATGTTCTATTAAACAGTACTTTCTGCAGTTTCAGAGTACTGGTGAGGTTCACGTGATCAGCTGGAGGGGTGGGGCCTAGAAATGCTGGCAACATCAGGAATCTGAGATTGGGAAGGGCACATTGATTTCAAAATTAAAGGCAAACACACTCCCCCCCCCCCTTCCAAAACGTAGATGGGACCCCATTCATATGCCACCCTCCCACGGATAAGATGAGCCTCCTCACAAGTAGAAGGAGGAGGCCCAATGGAGGGGGGCAGTCCCACCCCACCAGTGCCCCTTGGCATTGCCTACTGACAGTGCCAATGAGCAATGTCTAAGCATGTCCCTCAACCCCTGGGGCCACAGGCACATTTGCGCCCTTGATAGGCCATCATGACTGGTTTTCAATTTTGAAAACAAATAATAATTCGTACCAACATGATGTCACACCACCAGGATGGAAGAGACGTTGTGACAGACATTAATTACCGTCAAGCCCAGTAATTAATTATATGGTATATTAAAATGAATGGAAATCAGATTCATGCCCTGTCTGTGATTTTCTTGTTTTCCATTTTCCCAGCCTCTCTCTCCCTAGAGGACCGACACTAACTTTAGTTACTCTTTTCCTATTCAGATACACATGGAAACTCTAACTGAGTGCTTTCATATTCCTAGCTAGCTTTCTCTCATGTGCTTAGTTCACCCTCATAAATTTTTAGTTGCTCCTTGCTTGTTTTTAAAATTTGACCAATCTTCTGACCTACCACTTATCTTTGCAGATTTAGACAATGTATCTTTGAATTTGATCCTATCCATAGTCATCTCAGCTCCAGGACATTTCTGCAGGAGACCCTCAGGGTACTGTCATAGGCCCAAGCATCTTCAGCTGCTTCATCAGTGATCTTCCCTCTGTCATAAGGTCAGAAGTGGGGATGTTTGCCGATGATTGCACAATGTTCAGCAGTATTTGTGACCCCTCAGATACTGATGCAGTCCGTGTCCAAATGCAGCAAGATCTGGACAATATCCAGGCTTGGGCTGACAAGTAGCAAGTAACATTCGCACCACACGAGTGCCAGGCAATGACCATCCCCAACAAGAGAGGATCTAACCATCTCCTCTTGACATTCATTGGCACTACAGATGGACATTTGAAAAGGTGCATGGAGAGAAAACAGTGCATAAAGCTGCAAGGTGTATTGCCCAGAGGAGAGCTGTATAGGAGAAAGCTAGGGAAGTCAGAAAGTGATGGAAGACACTTGGAAATGTATGGCACCCACCTTTCCTAACCTAGTAAGGTCATTAAACATCTTTCAATACTACCTAGGTCCTCAGCATCAGACATCCGCTACTACTTACGGCCAGACTTGTTTTCCCCAAGTGGCTAGCCTCATTCCTCCTCATATCCTAAAGAAATAGCACCTCCCTAAGGACTTCTTACCATCTGTAGCATGATCAACAGGACAAAAATCAAATAATCAGGGGAGACTTCCACCATCTTTCTTCCCTTTCTTCACTCACATAAACCTTGAGATTAAAGGTTGGCTGCAGCAATTCTAACCTTTGCTAAGTATCATTAAATAGGGATCCTTCCTTTGACAGAGTGCAGGTTGTCATCATGCCTACATTCTATGGTAGGTCAAGAAAAATTAAATAGGATTATAATACCATAATTAAAATGTCACAGCAAAGCTTGCTGATAAAAGAAATAGTTTCCTGGTCCATTACTTGACCCTGGCCACACTGTGAGTGGGTTAGTTTCAATAAAATTCTGCCCAATAAGCCTGATTTTAACTCCACCTACCCAGCCAGAAAAGAGCATGCAGTGGTTAAATTTTCAGTTGGGCAATTCTCAAAGTATTTTTGCACACTACCATTTTAATTCTGCCCGATCTGATCATGTGTAAGATAGCCCCTGCAAGATTCAATTGTGTTATTTGAACCCCAATGTAATGTTAACTGCCAGTTATGGCAATGGCAGGCATAGAGTGCCAGCAGTGTCAGTGAAAGTTGGCAGTCAACAGAATCACGGTCAGAAGAAGCCCAGACAGATTTCCTCTTTGTAAGGTTTCCTTGTGGACTAGGATAAGGATCCCAAAAGGAGACAAGAGCCTTCCTTCCCTTTCCTAATTGTAGTCACCTTTGGACACCATCCTCCCCACCTTTCCTGTGGACTCCAAAATCTCATTCACTGGCTTTCTCATTCACAAAATCTCATTCACTGGCATTCATTGGCGAGCACTTCAGTGGTCATGGGTATTCGGTCTCTGATCCTCGGGTAAGCATTCTCCAAGGCGGCCTTCACGACACACGACAGCGCAGAGTTGCTGAGCAGAGACTGGTAGCCAAGTTCCGCACACATGAGCACGGCCTCAACCGGGATCTTGGGTTCATGTTGCAGTATCTGTAACCCCCATGACTTGCCTAGGCTTGTAAAAACTCGCTCACTGTCCTGTCTGGAGACAATACACATCTCTTTAACCTATGCTAATACTATCTCCACTCACGTTGTCTGCATCTTTAAGACTTGAATAGCAGGTTAGCTGTAAAGACTTGCATTCTAATCAGTATTCTGTAAACTGTGTGTGACTTTATATGCCCTTCTCTGATCAGAACCTTCCACACACCTGACGAAGGAACATCGTTTCCAAAAGCTTGTGAGATTACTATCAAATAAACTGGTTGGACTCTCACCTGGTGTTGTGAGATTTCTTACTGTGTTTACCCCAGTCCAACGCTGGCATCTCTACATCTCATCATTCCAGCCAGGATTACAGAGGAGTCCATCCTGGAGATTCATATTTAGACCTGAGAGTTAAAAATGTCTGGACCTTCTATCAATGGCATAATTGGCTTTGGCCATCCCCACTGCATGCTCACCTTGAGTTAAAATCTGGTTGATATTTTCTTAATGTCCAATCTGATGAAATGAATTTAAAGTATAAGTTACTGCTTTATTATGTTCGGTTGAATATATGATTTGCCCTTTATGTAAGTACAATTAATTTTCAAGATCTTACTTGAATCTTTTTTTATTTTTGTTTTATCATTGGTGTCACAATTAGGCTTACATTAACACTGCAATGAAGTTACTGCAAAAATCCCCTAGTCACCATACTCTGGCGCCTGTTTGGGTACACTGAGGGAGAATTTAGCATGACTAATGCATCTAACCAGCACATCTTTTGGATGGTGGGAAGAAACCGGAGCACCCAGAGGAAACCCACAGACACAGGAAGGACGTATAGTTTCCACACAGACTGTAACCCAAGGACAGTAATTCCACAGACACCCAAGAAAATATAATTCACCTGTTATTCGGCTACTAACTTAAACTCATTCCAAGCATTCAGTTTAATGTGACAAACCAAGGACAGGAAGCCACTCAGATTCTCTTAAACAAACTTCCATTTATTTAACACTTTAGGCACCAAACTCAAAATTACAACAGTTGCAACAGTTTAACTTTTTTACTGAACTTTAACTCTTAACTGAACATTAACTCTTTAATTGAACATTAATTCTAATTCTTTAACTGAAAGCAGATACCCAGTTTAGAACAAAACGTCCAGCTCTGTTCCTGATATAGATGCCATGCTCATGGTCCTTCTCTGAAGGTGTTCTTCAGGGCATTCTTGCAATGGCTGATCTCTGAGTTATCACTGAAGACAAAGGACTGAAACATGTGTCTTCATCGTCACACTGTCTCAATCCTCCAGAAAGTTCTGTGGCATTCAGCCAATGGTGTAACCAGAAATTGATCACATTGACTGATCAGCCAAAGGAATAACTTATATACGACTCCACAACACTCATCTAAGACCGCCTGTAAGACCCATAGCTTTATCTGCTCCCAGCACCATCAAGTCTAACTCAAAATAAACAACTTCCCATATTTAGTCACAACAGGAAGTGTCAGCTCACTGCCCACAGACGAGATCAGTCCACAGCAACCTTATAGTTTGCATCTGCATTCGATTATAGCTTGACCAAAATCCCAGTTAGAATTGCTTAGTCGTTCATTCTCCATTCACACACTAGATTTTTATGTATCTATAGAGATTATTTCCAGGGTCTCTACTTTTGAAAAGCCTCAGTTTTAAGAGATAGCTATGTGTGTTATTGCCAGTTTACCTTTGTGAGCCATTTTTCTTGTTGCTTATTTATTTTATAATAAGTTACTGCTGTCTATGTAATTGTATCTTGTCTGGAATGACTGTAAAGGTACAGTTACAGCTATTTATACTTGGTGAAAAAAGCTGCCAAAACTAATTTGAATACAGAGAAATGAAAGGCTTTCTAGGGCAAATATTCTTCTGATGTTTATCATGGATTCAAAAAAAGAGTTACCATGGTGCAGCTTTAATGCTTTGACTTTTCTGAAAGCTGGTTTGTGATAAGAAAATGATGCATCGGTTTTGTAATGAGGTCTGCAACAAAAGTGATATATTTGGTTTTAAGAAATGGTAATTGGTGGTGTCTGGTGCAAATCTTTGATATACAAGCAGAGCTGAATACCAAATTCTAGGTGTAAGATTTCCAGTCAGAAATTATATTCCCCAGGCATCCATTCATGGTAGAGGTATAAACAACATGGCTGCGGTTGTTACATGGATGATCAAATGGCATTAATCTATTTTTTTCTTACTACATTTCATCATCTATTTGTTTTCTTTCATGTTACATCTTCATTTTTGAATTCTCAATGCCATGGTCACTCAATCAGGCACTTACTGCCTTTGAATAAAGGACTGCCAAATATAATTGACAATCATTCATTTTAGTTCAGAAATGCAACCAATGTCATTTGTGCAAGCACCTATGGCCCATAACTTCCATAAACCACAAATCTGGTGGATACACCTAGATTGCATCCACTGATGCCCTCCAAATTTAGCTCTGTTAACAGAAGGCCACTTCTGCTGTACAGTGCTGGTCGAAACATGTGCATTTCTAAACTCAATCTACCCATTCTAACCATAGCATCTTCATCTGTTTGCTATCCACATCATCCTAACTACCCAACCCCACCCCTCCCAAATAATTCTCCATTTTCCCTTCAACCTTGCGTTTAATAAGAGTGACAGATTTTTTTTAAAATGCTACCTTTCTTCTGGGTTCCAAGTTTTTGCATCTACCTGCACGCTCTCATCACTTTCAAATAGTGGATCCAGTTGGAGCCAAGAGCTCCCAGTCCCTGCCAACTCAGCCTCACTGATGTTAATTGCCATATAAGGAATGGATGATGGTTCCAACCTTTGCAATACTGACCGAAGTTTGCAGAGAATCAGGTCATAGAGTCATAGAGGTTTACAGCACAGAAACAGCCCTTTGGCCCAACTTGTCCCTGTCGCCCGTCAGGTCCTGTGAGTTTCTAATGAGCTAGATAGAAGCATTGGAACAGGAGTAGAGTATTCATCACCTCAAGACTGTTCAATTGGATCATGTCTGGTCTGTAAATGTAAAGTCACCATTGTCCTAGATGACCACAGATTGCTTTCCTCTTTGAGGAGAAGCACTGGCTGGTGGTGATTTAACCTGAGGATCACCACACCTCAGGCGAGGGGCAAAGTTAAGAAGGTGGGCCTTCATGAATAATCTCAGCCAGTATGGGAATTGAACCCACACTGCTGGCATTACTTTGCATCACAAGAGTAAGAGTGACAGATTGTTTTTTTTAAATGCTACCTTTTCTCTGGGTTCCAAGTTTTTGCATCTACCTGCATGCTCTCATCGCTTTCAAATAGTGGATCCAGTTGGAGCCAAGAGCTCCCAGTCCCTGCCAACTCAGCCTCACTGATGTTAATTGCCATATAAGGAATGGATGATGGTTCCAACCTTTGCAATACTGACCCAAGTTTGCAGAGAATCAGGTCATGGAGTCATAGAGGTTTACAGCATGAAAACAGGTCACAGGACTGTCAGGTCCTGTGAATTCCTAGTGAGCTAGAAAGAAGCATTGGAACAGGAGTAGATTATTCATCACCTCAAGATTGTTCAATTGGATCATGTCTGATCTGCAAATGTAAAGTCACCATTGTCCTAGATGACCACAGATTGCTTTCCTCTTTGAGGAGAAGCACTGGCTGGTGGTGATTTAACCTGAGGATCACCACACCTTAGGCGATGGACGAAGTTAAGAAAGTGGGCCTTCATGAATAACCTCAGCCGGTGCGGGAATTGAACCCACTCTGCTGGCATTACTTTGCATCACAAACCAGCCACCCAGGCAACTGAGCTAACTGATCTGTACCTCAATTCCATTTATCATAATTTTTCCATATACCCAACAAAATGCATTCATAGAAAACATTTTATAGTATTTGATGTAAGTTTTTAAAAATTCAGAACAAGATTTTTCAAATTGTTCAAACTATTACAATAAAAGTGAAGAAAAAGCATTTGTTTACTACTGTACTTTGAGCTCTGGGTTAATTTTACATTGATTCTGACCAACTTAATTGTGGAAAATTTGATTATGTGACTCTTTAACCTGGAGACAGCCATTTCAATAGGAAAAAAGAGAAAGAGCTTGCATTTATATCACTGTGCATGACTTCAGGTCATTCCAAAGCTTTTTACAGTTAATTAAGTACTTTAAAAGAGTTGAGACTGTTGTAATGTAGGAAAAGAGACAGACAATTTGGACACACAAAGATCCACCAGATAGCAACGAGGTAATGAGTTGGATTTTGTGATCAGTGGTATTTGTCCACAGACTTCCTATTTGCTTTTGCACTGGAAGTTTCTGTCAACAAGCAGTCCGAAAAACACCACGTCTTTTACACCTGGGACGTGTGTGAACATGGAAAGCAATTGTCTAACTTCTTACTTAGAAAAAAACCTCAAACAATAATTAGGATCTGAAGGAATGAGATTCCATGCCTTTACAAATGAATTTTCAGTGCCAGAGATGTTTGACAATAATTAAGAATTACTTTACTGTTGTAAGGATACCTACACTCAGTGGACACGTCCTAACTTTTTATTGGCATTTTAACTCGTATCTAAAAGTATAGGAACCTCATGTGGTTCAATGTGTTTGAATGGGAGCCAGACAACATTTTTGGAAGAACATTGCAACTGGAACAGCAACCTCTGAATTTCAGTCAAGTCATCTGAATTTGTTGCCCAATTTCCATTTAAATGACAGTGAACACTGTTAGCCTCGTCATTATTTTTATTGCAACATTTAGCACATTGAGTTTTAGGCTCAATCTAACATGTTATTGCAGTACATAAATGACTGCTTGTATAAGTGCAACATTTTGAATGCATATGACTACATTTAATAAAATAATAATCTGGGTTTACTGCAGCCATGAAAGTCAATATCATTTCTTTTTACAGAATTTTAATTTGCATTGTGTTCCCTTTAACAGATAAAGCAATACTATTCTGTTCCAAAAATACACAGATCATGCATTGTCACCGCTACCTATTCTTTCTCTGTCACATGTCTGCACCTGTCAACAAACTGACCCGATAGAAACAAGCATTTATAATGCAGAGAAAGTGGAATGTGTCAGCAGCTGACAAAACAAAGTGAAGGTTTAGAGTGGAAAGAGCTAGGGTTCATTATATTTTATAATAGCGAAGTTGAAAGTTCAGCTCGTAAGGAAGTGCAAACAAAGTATCCAGCATGTCCATCAGAGGTGATATATCCCTTTTAAGTAGCAGTTGGATTTACCTCACCTGTTCTGATAATGTGGTTAATGATGCAGCTGGAATTTCCATCTTTTCTCAATTGAAATACAGAATCGCAAATTTTATTGTAATGCATTTGTTGTATGAAATGGCTTCTCTACATCACAAAGAAAGTTACTAGGTGATTGGAAATATTTCAAAAGCTTTAATCTAAAAATATTAAATTTGCTTTAATCAATATGTGAATAATGCTAATCAAAATTCCAGACTGAGTTAACAAACTATTACTTGCTTAAAATTTTCAATGTCATAATTTTTTGTTACAAGTCAGTTTATATGCATCTGTTAGAGTTAATATAATTACTCCTAGGACTGGGTGGCACATTACTTGTGAGATTGGCATAGATTGTCAATTCAGAAATCCAAGGTAAAACATGGGGCAGCATTTTATCATTTTCTGACTGTGTCAACTCAGGCAGGAAAAGCAGTGTGTAACTCGTTGACTACACTGCCGACTATTCCCACTACATTTTTTTGATATGTAGTCAGAAGAAAATCAAGATGGCAGGTTGCATGACATCATGCTGGGTCACCCTGCCAGCAACCTCGGGCCTCGGCTCTTGACAGACACAGCACTCATTTGTAAAAGGAATTAAAATAGAGTCCTTCCACACTGGAAATAAGTCCTTCCACACTGGATTTCTGCCCCCACCCCCACATTATATGGGAGATGTAACAGTGGGGAGATTTAAATGTATGTTCATGGGCTTCCTGGCCTTCCATGGCAGGAATTCCATTATGTCATTGGTCGGGTGCGGAGACATCGAATGTGGAAATCCTGCTGGCGTAAAAGCCATCCGTTTTGGGACTCCCACTTGATCCTCCATCCCCTCTGCCATTTCCACCTGGCATAAACTGGGGGAAGCAGCTGGAAGATCTCCCCCTTTAGTTCCCACAAAAAGAAAAACTAGCTTAAGGCTGACTTTTATTTTGCACCTTAGCCAACAGCAGAAAAAAATCCATTTAAATAACAGTCTGATTTGGTGACAAGAGGCTTTTATGAGGGGAAAAAAGTGACAAAATGTGTGAAAATGACAAAAAGAATCCCTTCCCAGTCTGAGCAAATTCATCTAAAGCAATACAAAATGGGCTTAACAATTGCCCGAGATATTGTGGGTCTGCTTGGATTTAAATTCCAGCTATTTAACCTAGGGTGAGGTGTCTTAACATATGGATTGTATAGAAATTATTCTTCTGAAATATGGGGATAGATTTTCTCCGGAAGTGAATTTTGGATTGTTGGACAGCAGAATGTGACAGTTCATCTGCACAGTATTGGGTGGGAAGAAGGTAGATCTCCGGATAGCAGTCTTTAGAGAAGGGGAACGTTGAACAACAATGACCCGGGCTGATTATATGGACACAGAGTAGCACTTCATACAATCATAGAATTCCTACAGTGCAGATGGAGATCATTTGGCCCATCGAGCTGCACTGACAAGTTTCACCCAGGCCTTATCCCCACAACCCCACATGTTTACCCTGCCAGTTCTTCTGACACTAAGGGGCAATTTAGCATAGCCGATCAACCTAACCCAGACATCTTTGGAAACCAGAGCACCCAGAGGAAACCCATGCAGACATGGGGAGAACATACAAACTCCACACAGACAGTCACCCGAGACTGGAATTGAACCCGAATCCCTGGCGCTGTGAAGCAACAGTGTTAATCACTGGTCACATAACAAAGGCATGCTGGATCAGACGGAATCCTCAAATGTTGAAGAAGTGTAAATGCAAGAAAGCACTCAAATCTACACAGAAAGTCTATAGAATGATCAAAAACATTGAAGATTCTCAGGAAGATAATGTCTAGGGAGATTGAAGAACTAAAATCCAATGTATTATTAATGCAAGGTAATATACAGAAATTTTGGGTCTATGACTGAATGGGAACAAAATTAAAATGGAAGTAGATGGGAGCTGCTGTATATCTTATTGCTAAAAATTTATATCAACAAAAACTCAAGAACGTATCAGTAAAGCTATCAAATATAATCCTGAGAATTTACAGGGAACCAGTGGTTCCAGTGAAAGATCACATCATGGTGCAAATTGAAACAAAGATCAAGCTGAAAAATTGCCATTACATGTTGTGAAAGGAAGTTTTCCTGCACTTTTCAGAAGACAGTGGTTAAACAAAATCAAACTAAATTGGCAAGCAATTAACCAATTGTTTGATGGTAAGAACATATTACAGAAACTCTTAGAAAAATACAAGAAGGTATTTAAAAATATGTTAGGGGAAATGTCTGGAGTCGAGGCATGTTGTAGATAAAACTTGGTAGCAAACCAAATTGCTTAAAGACAAAAATTGTTACACACTATCAAGCCAAAAGTTGGAATGGAACTTGAAAAATTAATGAAAAGTGGACTGGTCAAGAACATAACCATGAGTGATTGGGCAACTCCAATTGTCTCTGTCCCTAAACTAGATCGTTCTAAAAGAATTTGCAGTGACTTCAAAACAATGATAAATCAGTGCTGTGTGTCAGCCAGCACCCTTTACCATTAATTGGAGGCTTATTCGCTGGATTGCCTGGAGGTCAGCAATTCAGTAAGATAGATTTGTCCACACATATCTTCAAATGAAGGTGACAATTGAGTCACAACCACTGTTAATGATTGTTACTCACAAAGAGTTGTTCCAGTATAAATGCCTACTGTTCAGAATAACATCAGCACTTGCCATATTCCAGAAATCCATGGATCAAATCCTAAGTAGCCTTATTGGTGCCTAATATTATCTGGATGACATTTTAATCGCAGGCAAAAATGAACAGGAACATTTCCAGGACTTGGAAGAAGCACTGAAGAGTCTATAGATGCACAATTAATTAACAAACATAAATTAACATAATTTGAAAAAGAAGTGTTGTGACTACAGGATGTGGGAGCTCCTGACCCAGGATGAACACATCTTGGCCTTCCTAATGAGAAGATTTGAGTATAACATAAGGATATTTCACAGCAATTGTACAGGGTATGGATAAGGCACACATGGAGTATTGTGTGCAGTTTTGGTGTCCTTATCTGAGGAAGGATGTTCTTGCTACTGAGGAGTGCAATGAAGTTTTACCAGACTGATTCTTAGGATGGCAGGACTAACATATGAGGAGAGACTAAGTCAATTAAGATTATATTCATTGAAGTTTGGAAGAGTGAGAGGGGATCTTACAGAAACTTTAAAAATCCTAACAGGGTTAGACAGGGTAGATTCATAAAGAATGTTCCCAATTGTAGGGGAGTCCAGAACTAGGGGCCATAGTTTGTTCAAGATGGAAAAGATCGAAAGCAGGAAATTATAGGCCAGTTAGCGTAACATCTGTCATAGGGAAATGCTGAAATGTATTGTTAAGGAGGTTGTATCAGGACAGTGAAAATGTCAATTATATTGTGCAGTCGACATGGTTTTCTGCAAGAGAAATTGTTTTTGACTAATTTATTAGAGCTCTTTGAGGAAACAATAAGCAACATGAATAAAAGGGAATCTGTTGATATGATACCCTTAGATTTCCAGAAGGCATTCACAAAGTACCACAACAAAAGCTACCATACAAAATAAGAGCTCATTGTATCAGGACTAAGATATTAGCATACATAGAGGATTGGTTAGTTAACAGGAAGCTGAGAGTAGCATAAACAAATCATTTGTGAGTGTTGTCGAGTAACAAATGGAGTGCCACAGGCATCAGTGCTGGAACTTCAGCTACTTATATATAGTTTAAAAGTTTAATTTATTAGTGTCACAAATAGTCTTATATTAACACTGCAATGAAGTTACTGTGAAAATTCCCCAGTCTCCACATTCTGGCACCTGTTCAGATACACTGAGGGAGAATTTAGCATGGCCAATGCACCTAACCAGCACGTCTTTCGGATTGTGGGAGGAAACCAGAACTCCCGGAGGAAACCCACGCAGACACGGGAGAACATGCAGATACCACACAGACAAGCTGGGAATCAAATCCGGGTCCCTGAGACAGCCGTGCTAACCACTGCGCCACCCATATTAATGACTTGGATGATAGGACCAAATATATGGTAGCTAAATTTGCTGATGATACAGAAGTAGGTAGGGGAGTAAGTTGTGACAAGGGCATAAGGAGATTGTGTAGAAGACTGTGTGCTAAAAAAGCAAATCTGTGTATTCCCCAACTGGAAAACATGAATGAACAGGAATATGTACAGGTCTGAGGCAGTCAAGTGAGGCAACACTGACCAATACAAGGAAGCCAGATATGATCTAAGAAGATCCATCAAAGTTGCCAAAAGACAATACCGGACCAAGCTAGGGTCCCAGACTAGCCACACCAACCCCAGCCAACAATGGCAATGTCTGCAAGGCATAACAAGTTACAAGATGAAGGCATGTAAAATCGCTGGCTCCAATGCACCCCTCCCTGCTGAGCTCAATGCATTCTATGCCCGTTTGGAGCCAGAGGTCAGCAAGAGCATGTCCTCCATCCTGAGAGCCCTGGATGAACCTGTATCTGGGATCACCACTGCAGATGTCAGAGCAGCTTTCTCGAAGGTCAACCCATGGAAAGCGGCTGGTTTGGATGGGTACCACTCAGATGCTGTACAGATCAGCTGGAGGGGGTATTCACAGACATCTTCAACCTCTCTTTACAACAATCTGAGGTGCCTATCTGCTTCAAGAAGACAACCATCATCCTGGTACCTAAGAAAAGCCAAGCAGCGTGCCTTAATGACTATCGGCTGGTGACTCGACAGCCGTCATTATGAAGTGCTTCGAAAGGTTAGTCGTGGCACAAATCAATTCCAGCCTCCCGGGCTACCTGGATCTGTACAGTTTGCCTGTCATCATAACAGATCCACAGCAGGCACCATCTTCCAGTTCTGCACTCAACACTGCAACATCTAGATAACAAGGATACCTATGCCAGAGTTCTATTTATTGACTATAGCTCAGCCTTCAACACTATTATACCCATGAAACCCATCTCCAAGTTCCGTGGCCTGGGCGTTGGCATCTCCCTCTGTGACTGGATCCTGAACTTCCTAACTAACAGACCACAATCAGTAAGGATAGGCAACAACATCTCTCCACAACCATCCTCAACACTGGTGCCCCACATGCTGTCTTCTCAGCGCACTACTCTGCTCCTTATACACCTATGACTGTGTGGCCAAATTCCCCGCCAATTCGATTTTCAAGTTTGCTGACAACACCACCATAGTGGGTCGGAATTCAAACAATGATAAGACAGAGTACAGGAATGAGGTAGAGAATCTGGTGAACTGGTGCGGCAACAATAATCTCTCCCTCAATGTCAACAAAATGAAGGAGATTGTCATCGACTTCAGGAAATGTAAAGGAGAACATGTGCCATCAATGAGGACAAAGTAGAAAGGGTTGAGAGCTTCAGGTTTTTAGGTGTCCAAATCACCAACAATCTGTCCTGGTCCCCCCATGCCAACACTATAGTTAAGAAAGCCCATCAACGCCTCTACTTTCTCAGAAGACTAAGGAAATTTGGCATGTCAGCTATGACTCTCATCAGCTTTTACAGATGCACCACAAAAAGCATTCTTTCTGGTTGTATCAGAGCTTGGTATGGCTCCTGTCCTGCCCAAGACTGCAAGGAACTACAAAAGGTCCTGAATGTAGCACAATCCATTACGCAAACTAGGTTCCCATTCATTGACTGTGTCTACACTTCACGCTGCCTCGGGAAAGCAGCTAGCATAATTAAGGACCCCACGCACTCTGGATATTATCTCTTCCGCCTTCTTCCGTCGAGAAAAAGATACAAAGGTCTGAGGTCACGTACCAACTGACTCAAGAACAGCTTCTTCCTTGCTGCTGCCAGACTTTTGAATGGACTTACCTTGCTATAAGTTGATCTTTCTCTACACCTTAGCTATGACTGTAAAACTACATTGTGCACTCTCTCGTTTCCTTCTCTACAAACCGTATGTTTTGTCTGTATAGCGTGCAAGAAAGAATACTTTTTACTGTATGCTAAAACATGTGACAATAATAAATCAAATTGGATATAATCTGAAACAAAACATCTTTCAAAAGTTTAATTTAAAGGGGTAAGACGTGACAGAAGAGCTCCAAGCGTGGTTTCCTCCTTGTGCTCCATGTGGCAGGCTGGGAACAGTTCCAGTTCCTGGGTCAGCATGTGTGCAGGAAGTATCTCCAGCTACAGCTCCTGGAAGCTCAAGTTTCAGAGCTGGAGCAGCAGCTGGAGACACTGTGGAGCATCCATGAGCCAGACAGTATCATGGATAGCATGTATAGAGAGGTGGTCACACCGCAGGCTCAGACTCCGCAGCCAGGAAGGGAATGGGTGACCACCAGACAGAGCAAGAGAGATGGGCAGGTAGTGCAGGAATCCCCTGTGGCCATTTTCCTGTGAAAGAGATATATGATTTTGGGTACTGTTTGAGGAGAATGACCTCTCTAGGGAAAGCAGCAGCAGCCAAACTCGTTGTACCACTGTTAGTTCTGCTGCAAAGGGGAGGGGTAAAAATTGTGTCAGCGCAACAGTTATAGGGGATTCAATTGTCAGAGGAATAGACAGATGTTTCTGTGGCTGCAAACAAGACTCCAGGATGTTATGTTGCCTCCCTGGTGCTAGGTTCAAGGATGTCTCAAAGCGGCTGCAGGACATTCTGAAGGGGGAGGGCAAACAGCCAGTCATCGTAGTACACATTGGTACAAGCAACATAGGTAAAAAAAGGGATGAGGTCCTAAAAGCAGAACATAGGAAGCTAGGAAGGAAGTTGGGAAATTGGACATCATAGTTAGTGATCTCAGGATTACTATCGGTGCCACGTGCTAGTCAGAGTAAAAATGACGGGATATATCAGATAAATACGTGGCTGAAGGGAGGGTTTCAGATGCCTGGGGCATTCCCCAGGGAGGTAAGACCTGTACAAATTGGACAAGTTATACCTGGGCAGGACTGGGACCGATGTCTGAGAGAGAGCGTTTGCTAGAACGGTTGGGGAGGATTTAAACTAATATGCCGGGGGGATGGGAACATGTGTAATGAGCCTGAGAAGAAGAGAGCAAGGACAAAATGTGGGGCGAAGGTTTCAACTCCATCAAAAATCAGCAAAAAAGTTAAAAGGAAGGAGATCTCAGGAGACGTTATTACTGGAAGTGTTAGAATTCAAAAAGAAGGTACAAAAACTAGCATAAGGGCATTTTATCTGAATGCTGGTAGCATCTGAAACAAGGTAAATGAGCTCACGGCACAAATCATTGCGAACGAGTATGATTTGGTGGCTATTACAGAGAACATGGTTGCAGGATGGTTACAACTGAGAGCTAAATATCCTGGGATATCAGACTGTTCAGAGGGACTGACGGGAAGATAAGGAGATGGTGTAGCTCTGATACTTAAAGATGATATCAAGGCAATAGTGAGAGATGATATAGGTTCTATGGGGAAAAAAAAGGTTGAATCCATTTGGGTGAAATTAGAAGTAATAAGGAGAAAAAGTCACTGATAGGCACAGTCTATAGGCCATCAAATAATAACATCACCATGAGGCGAGAAATAAACAAAGAAATAACTGATGCGTGTAAGAATGATACAACAATTATCATGGGAGATTTTAATCTGTGTACCAATTGGTCAAACCAGGTCAGTCAAGGCAACCTTGAGGAGGAATTCATAGAATGTATCCGCGATAGTTTCCTTGAACAATATGTAATGGGAGGGTGAGAATCCGGTTGTCGCAGTTCATGTGGGTGCCAATGACATAGGCAAAGTAGGAACTAAGCATCTGCAGAGGGATTATGAAAAGCTGGGGACCAAATTAAAAAGCAGAACCAACAAGGTGGTTATCTCTGGATTACTACCTGAACCACGTGCAAATTGGCGCAAGGTAAATAGGATTAAGGAGGTAAATGCGTGGCGCAAGGATTGGTGTGGGAGGAATGGGTTCGAATTTATGGGGCATTGGCACCAGTATTGGGGTAGATGGATCCTGTTCAGATGGGATGATCTTCGTCTGAATCGCGCTGTGACCAGAGTCCTGGCAAATCGTATAACTAGGACTGTAGATAGGGCTTTAAACTAATTAGCGGGGGGAAGGCTGCAGGGATGGGGGAAATTACAAAATCTAAAGTAAGGAGAAGGTACGTGAGCAGGTTAATGTTGAGGATGTTCCACTAATTAAAGGAGTGGGGGGCATGAGAGTTCCTTAAAATAAGGTCCAGCTAAAGGCTGGTATAAAGACACCACCTGAATGCACGAAGCATTCGAAACAAAGTGAATGAGCTGATGGCACAAATCAGCACAAATGGGTATGATCTAGTGGCCATTACGGAAACGTGGTTGCAGGGTGACCAGGACTGGGATATGAATATCCTGGGGTATCAGACATTTAGGAAGGATAGACAGGAGGAAGAAGCAGGTGGGGTAGCTCGGTTAATAAAGTTTAACCAGCCGTGGTTATCTAAGGAAATAAAGAAGAGTATTAAATTAAAAGCTGATGCGTTCAGAGTGGCTAAAAGTAGTGAGCGATTAGAAGATTGGGAAAAATTTAAAAATCAACAAAGAATGACTAAGAAGGTGATAAAGAAAGGAAAGATAGACTATGAAGCTAAACTAGCACTAAATATAAAAAAGGACAGTAAAAGTTTTTACAAATATATAAAGAAGAGGAGGCTGGCTAGAGTGAATGTTGGACCCTTAGAGGATGAGAGGGGGGATTTAGCGGTGGGAGATGAGGAAATGGCTGAGGCTTTAAATAAGTTTTTTGCCTTGGTCTTCACGGAGGAGGACACGAATAGTTTGCCAGATCTTAAAGATAGAAGGTTGGGAGGAGTTGAGGGCCTGACTGCGATTATTGTCACTAGAGAGGTAGTGCTTGATAGACTAATGGGACTGAAGGTGGACAAGTCCCCAGGACCGGACGGAATGCATGCCAGGGTTCTGAAAGAAATGGCAGAGGTGATAGTGGATGCCTTAGTAATTATTTACCAAAATTCGCTGGATTCCGAGGAAGTGCCAGAAGATTGGAAAATGGCTAATATTACGCCGCTGTTTAAAAAAGGTAGCAGACAAAAGGCAGGGAATTACAGGCCGGTTAGTTTAATGTCTGTAGTTGGAAAAATGCTTGAATCCGTCATTAAAGAAGAAATAGCGGGGCACCTAGAAAAGAATGGTTTGATAGAGCAGACACAGCATGGATTCGTTAAGGGGAAGTCGTGTTTGACGAATTTATTGGATTTCTATGAGGATGTGACTAGTGCTGTAGACAGAGGGGAACCAGTGGATGTGGTGTTTTTAGATTTCCAAAAGGCATTTGATAAGGTGCCTCATAAAAGGTTGCTACAGAAGATTAGGGTGCACGGAGTTGGGGGTAAGGTATTAGCGTGGATAGAGGATTGGCTGTCTAATAGGAAGCACAGAGTTGGTATCAATGAGTGCTATTCTGATTGGCAGTTGGTGACTAATAGAGTGCCACAGGGATTGGTGCTGGGGCCACAGCTATTTACCATTTATATAGACAATCTAGAGGAGGGGGCTGAGTGTAGGGTGACGAAATTTGCTGATGACACGAAGATGAGTGGAAAAGCAAATTGCATGGAGGGTGTGGAAAGTCTGCAGAGGGATCTAGATAGGCTGAGCGAGTGGGCGAGGATCTGGCAGATGGAGTATAATGTTGGCAAATGTGAGGTTATCCACTTTGGCAGAAATAATGGTAGGAGGGATTATTATTTAAAAGGCAAAAAGCTGCAGCATGCTACGATGCAGAGGGACCTGGGGGTCCTTGTGCACGAGTTGCAAAAACCCAGTCTGCAGGTGCAACAGGTGATCAAGAAGGCGAATGGAATGTTGGACTTTATAGCGACGGGGATAGAATATAAAAGCAGGGAGGTCTTGCTGCAACTGTACAAGGCACTGGTGAGGCCGCAGCTGGAGTACTGTGTGCAGTTTTGGTCGCCGCACTTGCGCAAGGATATATTGCCCTTGGAGGGAGTGCAGAGGAGGTTCACTAGGCTGATACCGGAGATGAGGGGGTTGGACTATGGAGAGAGACTAAATAGACTGGGTCTGTACTCGTTGGAGTTTAGAAGGATGAGGGGGGATCTTATAGAGACGTATAAGACAATGAAGGGGATGTAGAAAAAATTATTAGGGATAGGATTTATGGTTATTTGGAGAGTAATGAATTGATTAGAGATAGTCAGCATGGTTTTGTGCAGGGTAGGTCGTGCCTTCCTAACCTTATTGAGTTTTTTGAGAAAGTGACCAAAGAGGTGGATGGGGGTAAGGCAGTTGATGTGGTATATATGGACTTTAGTAAGGCATTTGATAAGGTTCACCATGGAAGGCTTCTGCAGAAATTGTAGATGTATGGGATTGAGGGTGATCTAGGAAATTGGATTAGGAATTGGCTGGCGGATAGGAGACAGAGGGTGGTGGTTGATGGTAAGTATTCGACATGGAGTTCAGTTACGAGTGGTGTGCCTCAGGGATCTGTTTTGGGGCCACTGCTGTTTGTAATTTTTATAAATGATCTGGATGAGGGTATAGTTGGGTGGATTAGTAAATTTGCTGATGACACCAAAGTCGGAGGTGTGGTAGATAGTGAGGAAGGGTGTCTTAGTCTACCGGGAGACTTGGATAAGTTGCAGAGCTGGGCCGAGAGGTGGAGGATGGAGTTTAATGCGGAGAAGTGTGAGGTAATTCACTTTGGTAGGAATAACGGATGTGTAGAGTATAGGGCTAACGGTAGGACTCTGAATAGTGTGGATGAACAGAGGGATCTAGGTGTATGTGTACATAGATCCCTGAAAGTTGGGAATCAAGTAGATAGGGTTGTTAGGAAGGCATACGGTGTCTTGATGTTTATTGGTAGGGGGATTGAATTTAGGAGCCGCAGCATCATGTTGCAACTGTACACGACTCTGGTGCGGCCGCACTTGGAGTATTGTGTGCAGTTCTGGTCCCCACATTATAGGAAGGATGTGGAGGCTTTGGAGAGGGTGCAGAGGAGGTTTACCAGGATGTTGCCTGGTATGGAGGGAAGGTCCTATGAGGAGAGACTGAGGGATTTGAGGTTGTTTTCGTTAGAAAGAAGGCAGCTAAGAGGGGACCTTATTGAAACATATAAGATGATTAGAGGTTTAGATAGGGTGGACAGTGATAGCCTTTTTCCTCGGATGGAGAAAGCTGGCATGAGGGGGCATAGCTTTAAATTAAGGGGTGGTAGTTATAGGATGGATGTCAGGGGTAGGTTCTTTACCCAGAGGGTGGTGAGGGATTGGAATGCCCTGCCTGCTGCAGTTGTAAATGCGCCTAGTTTGGGGGCGTTTAAGAGATCCGTGGATAGGTTTATGGATGGTAAGGGTTTAGTTTAGGTTAGAGGGTCATTGTTTTTTAACTGGTCGGCGCAACATCATGGGCCGAAGGGCCTGTTCTGTGCTGTAATGTTTTATGTTCTATGTATAGAGTAGAGGTAAAGAGATTCTTCCTGCTTAGAAAGGATAGCACAACTAGAGGGCACAGCCTCAAGATAAGGGGGGAGCAGTTTAGATTGGAGTTGAGGAGGAACTTCTTCCCACAAAGGGTGGTGAATCTCTGGAATTCTCTGCCCGTTGAAGTGGTGGAGGCTACCTCGCTAAATATATTTAAGTCACGGCTAGATAGGTTTTTGATAAACTAGGGAATTAAGGGTTATGGGGAGAGAGCGGGAAAGTGGAACTGATCCACTTCAGATCAGCCATGATCTTATTGAATGGCGGGGCAGGCTCGAAGGGCTAGATGGCCTACTCCTGCTCCTATTTCTTATGTTCTTATGTTCTCAATATCAGGGCGATAGTAAGAGAATATATAGGGTCCAAAGAGCAAAACGTGGAATCGTTGTGGGTGGAGATAAGGAATAGTAAGGGGAGAAAGACACTGGTGAATGTGGTCTATAGGCCCCCAAATAATAATTTTGTGGTGGGGTGGGCTATAAACAAACAAATAATTGATGCGTGCAGAAACGGAACGGCGATAATTATGGGGGATTTTAACCTGCATATTGATTAGTTGTCTCAAGTCGGACACGGTGGGCTTGAGGAAGAGTTCTTGGAATGCTGTTGGGTTAGTTTCCTTGAACAGCGTGTAACGGAACCTACGAGGGAGCGAGTTATCTTAGATCTGGTACTGTGTAACGAGGCAGGTAGAATTAGGGATCTTCTTGTGAGGGATCCTCTTGGGATGAGTGATCATTGTATGGTTGAATTTCTGATGCAGATGGGGGATGAGATAGTAGGGTCCCAAACCAGCGTCCTCTGTTTGAACAGAGGGGAGTATGATAAGATGAGGGCCGAATTAGCGAATGTAGATTGGGGGCGCAGATTGGTTGGTAGAACAGCTGAGGAACAGTGGAGGATTTTTAAGGAGATCTTTTTCGGTACTCAGCAGAAATATATTCCGATGGTAAAGAAGGACTGTAAGAGAAGGGATAACCAGCTTAGCTATCGAAGGAAATAAAGGAGAGTATTAAATTAAAAGCCAATGCGTACAGAGCGGCTAAAAATAATGGGGAATTAGAAGATTGGGAAAGATTTAAAAAACAACAAAGAATGACTAAGAAAGTGATGAAGAAAGGAAAGATAGAGTATGAAGCTAAACTAGCTCTAAATATTAAAAAGTTTTAAAAAGATAGTAAAAGTTTTTACAAATATGAAAAGAAGAGGAGACTGGCTAGAGTGAATGTTGGAGTCTTGGAAAACGAGAGGGGGGATTTAGCGGTGAGTAACGAGGAAATGGCTGAGGCTTTAAATAAGTTTTTTGTGTCGGTCTTCATGGAGGAGGACACAAATAGCTTACCGAATATTAAAGATAGAGGGATGGTACGAGATGAGGTCTTTAATGCAATTACTGTCACTAGAGAGGTAGTGCTTGGTAAACTAATGGGACTGAAGGTAGACAAGTCCCCAGGACCAGATGGAATGCATCCCAGGGTTCTGAAAGAAGTGGCAGAAGCAATAGCGGTTGCCTTAGTAATTATTTATCAAAATTCACTGGACTCTGGGGAAGTGCCGGAGGATTGGAAAATTGCTAATGTTACGCCGCTGTTTAAAAAAAGTAGCAGACAAAAGGCAGGGAATTATAGGCCGGTTAGCTTAACGTCCGTAGTTGGAAAAATGCTAGAATCCATCATCAAAGAAATAGCAAGACACCTAGAAGAGAATGGTTTGATCAAGCAGGCGCAGCGTGGATTCGTGAAGGGGAAGTCGTGTTTAACAAATTTACTGGATTTCTATGAGGATGTGACTAGTGTGGTAGACAGTGGGGAACCAGTGGATGTGGTGTTTTTAGATTTCCAGAAGGCGTTCGATAAGGTGCCTCACAAAAGGTTGCTGCAGATGGTTAGGGTACACAGAATTGGGGATACAGTGTTAGCGTGGATTGAGGATTGGTTACCTAACAGGAAGCAGAGAGTTGGAATCAACGGGTGCTTTTCTGGTTGGCAGTTGGTGACTAGTGGAGTGCCGCTGGGATCGGTGCTGGGGCCTCAACTGTTTACCATTTACATAGACGATCTGGAGGAGGGGGCTGAGTGTAGGGTTACAAAATTTGCTGATGACATGAAAATGAGTGGAAAAGCAAATTGCGAGGAGGGAGCGGAAAGTCTGCAGAGAGATCTGGATAGGCTGAGTGAGTGGGCGAGGACCTGGCAGGTGGAGTATAACGTTGGCAAATGTGAGGTTATCCACTTTGGTAGAAATAATAGTAGGAGGGATTATTATTTAAAGGGTGAAAAGCTGCAGTAGGCTACAGTGCAAAGGGACCTGGGGTCCTTGTGCACGAATCGCAAAAACTCAGTCTGCACGTGCAGCAGGTGATCAAGAAGGTGAATGAAATGTTGGGGGATAGAATATATCTAATTTCTTCTTGAAATCAGACAATGATTTGGCCTCAACTACATTGTGTGGTAATGAATTCCACACATTCATCACCCTCTGGGTGAAGAAATGTCTCTGTTCATTCAATGAAAGGAATTGTTACGAGTCCAGAGTTTATAATTGGAAATCTCCGGTGTTCACATCTGGTCATTAAATTGCAAGCAGGAGCTGAAGATATTTTTGGATCTGGTTTAATATTAGTGTTGAAATTGTCTTTTGATCCGGCAAACTGCTGTATATGGAGAATGGATAGAGAACGCACGAGCCTCATTCCCACTGGAATTTATCGTGCAGGAAGGTTTTTTGACTCAGTATGTAGATAGGCCAACTAGAGGTGAGGCTATATTGGATTTGGTGCTGGGAAATGAGCCAGACCAGGTGCTAGACTTGGAAGTTGGTGTGCATTTTGGTGATAGTGACCACAATTCGGTTACGTTCACCTTAGTGATGGAAAGGGATAGGAATGAACCTCGGGCTAGTGGTTTTAGCTGGGGGAAGGGTAATTATGAGGCTATTAGGAGAGAATTAGGAAGCATAGGTTGGACTAGGAGATTACAGGGACTGGGAACGTCTGAAATGTGGAGTTTTTTCAAGGAGCAGCTACTGCGAGTCCATGATAGGTATGTCCCTGTCAGGCAAGGAGGAATTGGTAGGGCTAGGGAACCGTGGTGCACCAAAAAAGTTTTTTCGTTGGTTAAGAGGAAAAAGGAGGCTTATGTTCGGATGAGACGTGAGGGCTCGGGTAGTGCACTAGAAAACTTTAGATTGGCTAGGAGGGAGTTGAAGAGTGAGCTAAGAAGGGCTAAAAGAGGACATGAGAAGACTTTGGCTGATAGGGTTAAGGAGAATCCTAAGGCGTTCTATAGGTATGTTAAGAACAGAAGGTTGGTTAGGGCAAGATTAGGGCCAGTTATAGACAGCAGAGGGAAGTTATGTGTGGAACCGGAGGAGATTGGAGAGGCATTGAACCAATATTTCTCTTCGGTGTTCACGCAGGGGGACATGGATATAGCTGAGGAGGACACTGGATTGCAGGGGAGTAGAATTGACAGTGTTGCAGTTGATAAGGAGGATGTGCTAGATATTCTGGAGGGTCTGAAAATAGATAAGTCCCCTGGTCCGGATGGGATTTACCCCAGGATTCTCTGGGAGGCAAGAGAAGTGATTGCAGAGCCTCTGGCTCTGATCTTCAGGTCGTCGTTGGCCTCTGGTATAGTACCGGAAGATTGGAGGTTAGCGAATGTTGTCCCATTGTTTAAGAAGGGGAACAGAGACTTCCCCGGGAATTATAGACCGGTGAGTCTCACTTCTGTTGTGGGCAAGGTTTTAGAAAAAATTATTCGGGATAGGATTTATAGTTATTTGGAGAGTAAAGAATTGATTGGAGATAGTCAGCATGGTTTTGTGGCGGGTAGGTCGTGCCTTACTAACCTTATTGAGTTTTTTGAGAAAGTGACCAAAGAGATGGATGGGGGTAAGGTAGTGGACGTGGTGTATATGGATTTTAGTAAGGCGTTTGATAAGGTTCACCATGGTAGGCTTCTGCAGAAAATGCAGATGTATGGGATTGGGGGTGATCTAGGGAATTGGATCAGGAATTGGCTAGCGGATAGGAGACAGAGGGTGGTGGTTGATGGTAAATATTCATCATGGAGTTCGGTTTCGAGTGGTGTGCCTCAGGGATCTGTTTTGGGGCCACTGCTGTTTGTAATTTTTATTAATGATCTGGATGAGGGTATAGTTGGGTGGATTAGTAAGTTTGCTGATGACACCAAAGTCGGAGGTGTGGTAGATAGTGATGAAGGGTGTCATAGTTTGCAGGAAGACTTAGACAGGTTGCAGAGCTGGGCCGAGAGGTGGCGGATGGAGTTTAATGCGGAGAAGTGTGAGGTAATTCACTTTGGTAGGAATAACAGATGTGTCGAGTATAGGGCTAACGGGAGGACTTTGAATAGTGTGGATGAGCAGAGGGATCTAGGTGTATGTGTACATAGATCCCTGAAAGTTGGGAGTCAAGTAGATAAGGTTGTTAAGAAGGCATACGGTGTCTTGGCGTTTATTGGTAGGGGGATTGAATATAGGAGTCGCAGCGTCATGTTGCAACTGTACACAACTCTGGTGCGGCCGCACTTGGAGTACTGTGTGCAGTTCTGGTCCCCACATTACAGGAAGGATGTGGAGGCTTTGGAGAGGGTGCAGAGGAGGTTTACCAGGATGTTGCCTGGTATGGAGGGGAGGTCCTATGAGGAGAGGCTGAGGGATTTGGGGTTGTTTTCGCTGGAAAGAAGGCGGCTAAGAGGGGATCTCATTGAAACATATAAGATGATTAGAGGTTTAGATAGGGTGGATAGTGATAGCCTTTTTCCTCTGATGGAGAAATCTAGCACGAGGGGGCATGGCTTTAAATTAAGGGGTGGTAGTTATAGGACGGATGTCAGGGGTAGGTTCTTTACCCAGAGGGTGGTGAGGGATTGGAATGCCCTGCCTGCTGCAGTTGTAAATGCGCCTAGTTTGGGGGCGTTTAAGAGATCCGTGGATAGGTTTATGGACGAGAAGGGATTGGTTTAGGTTAGTGGGTCATTGTTTTGTAACTGGTCGGCGCAACATCGTGGGCCGAAGGGCCTGTTCTGCGCTGTAATGTTCTATGTTCTATGTTAAAGAATTTGTTCGTTTGGGGAATTGTGGATTTGAGCATCCGAGACGTCTGATAACAAAGATGTTCCGTCTGTAATATATCCAAACCAGTTGCTCTGTGCAAATCATAAACATGACTGCGCTCAGGTGAGAGACCTGACCCAAACCCCCAAAACTGTACCATTTTCCAAAAGGAGCAGAAGAAGATGATCAAGAAGGTGAGTCGAATCGCCTTTATAGCGAGGGGGATGGAATATAAAAGCAGGGAGGTCTTGCTGCAATTCTACAAGGCACTGGTGAGGCCGCAACTGGGGTACTGTGTGCAGTTTTGGTCCCCTTATTTGCAGAAGGATATATTGGCCTTGAAGGGAGTACAGAGAAGGTTCACCAGGCTGATACCAGAGATGAAGGGGTTAGCTTATGAGGAGAGATTGAATAGACTGGGCCTGTACTCGTTAGAGTTTAGAAGGTTGAGGGGGGGTCTTTTAGAGACATATAAGATAATGAAGGGGCTAGATAGGGTAGAGGTAGAGAGATTCTTCCTGCTTAGAAAGGAAAACAGAACTAGAGGGCACAGTCTCAAAATAAGGTGGGGGGGCACTTTAGAACATAGTTGAGGAGGAACTTCTTCACTCAAAGGGTGGTAAATCTCTGGAATTCTCTACCCATTGAAGTGGTGGAGGCTACCTCATTGAATATATTTAAGTCACGGGTAGATAGATTGCTGATAGACAAGGGAATTAAGGGTTATGGGGAGAAAGCGGGAAAATGGGACTGATCCACTTCAGATCAGCCATGATCTTATTGAATGGCGGGGCAGGCTCAAAGGGCTAGATGGCCTACTCCTGCTCCTATTTCTTATGTTCTTATGGAACCTACAAGGGAGCAAGCTATCCTAGATGTGGTCCTGTGTAATGAGACAGGAAAAATTAATGATCTTACAATTAGGGATCCTCTCGGAAGAAGTGATCACAGTATGGTTGAATTTAAAATACAGATGGAGCGTGAGAAGATAAAATCCAATACCGGTGTCTTGTGCTTAAACAAAGGAGACTACAAAGGCATGAGGGAGGCTTTGGCTAAGGTAGACTGGGAGCAAAAGGGGTGGGACAATTGAGGAATAGTGGAGGACTTTAAAAGTGATCCTTCACAGTGCTCAGCAAAGTATATACCAGTGATGAGGAAGGACTACAGAAAAAGAGATTATCAGCCATGGATATCTAAGGACATAAAAGAGGGTTTCAATTTGAAAGAAAAGGCATACAAAGTGGCAAAGATTAGTGGGAAACCTTTAAAGGTCAACAGAAAGCGATGAAAAAAGCTATAAAGGAAAGTAAGATTGATTATGAGAGTAAACTAGCTGAGAATATAAAAACAGATAGCAAAAGGTTCTACAAACATATAAAATGAAAAAGAGTGGCTAAAGTAAACATTAGTCCTTTAGAGGATGAGAAGGGGGATATAATAACTAGAAATGAGAAAATGGCTGAGGCATTGAACAGATATTTTGTGTTGGTCTTCACAGTGGAAGATATAAATAACATGCCAAAAATTGATGACAGGAAGGCTATGGCAGGTGAGCACCTAAAAGCTATCATTATTATGAAAGAGGCAGTGTTGGGCAAGCTCATGGGGCTAAAAGTAGACAAGTCTCCTGGCCCTGATGGAATGCATCCCAAGGTACAAAAAAATGTGGTGGGGGAAATAACAAATGCACTAGTGGTAATTTACCAAAATTCGCTGGGCTCTGGGTGGTTCCCACAGATTGGAAAACAGCAAGTGTGACGCCACTGTTTAAAAAAGGTAGACAAGGCAGGTTAAGCTGGTTAGCTTAACTTCTGTAGTAGGGAAAATGCTTAAATCCATCATCAAGGAAGGAATAGCAAGACATCTGGAAATAAATTACCCCATTAGTAAGACGCAGCATGGATTCGTGAAGGGCAGGTCATGTTTAACTTATTTGGTAGAATTCTTTGAGAACATTACATGCACAATGGACAATAGGGAACATGTGGATGTGCTGTATCTGGATTTTCAGAAGGCATTTGACAAGGTGCCACACCAAATGCTGCTGCATAAGATAAAAGTGCATGGTATTACGGGTAATGTAATTAGCATGGATAAAGGATTGGTTAACTAACAGAAAGCAAAGAGTGGGGATAAATGTGTTTTTTTCTGGTTGGCGATCAGTAGCTACTGGTGTGCCTCAGGGATCAGTGTTGGGACCGCAATTGTTTACAATTTACATAGATGATTTGGAGTTGGAGACCGAATGTAACGTGTCAAAATTCAAATGATGACACTAAGATGAGTGGCAGAGCAAAGTGTGCAAAGGATGCTGAAAATCTGCAAAGGGATATAGATAGTCTAAGTGAGTGGGTGAGGGTCTGGCAGATGGAGTACAATTTTGGTAAATGTGAGGTCATCCATTTTGGTAGGAAGAACAGCAAAATGGACTATTATTTAAATGGTAAAAAATTGCAGCATGCTGCTGTGCAAAGGGACCTGGGTGTCCTTGTGCAAGAATCACAAGGGGTTGGTTTGCAGGTGCAACAGGTAATTAAGAAGGCAAATGGAATTTTGTCCCTCACTGCTAGAGGGATGGAGTTTAAAAACAGTGAGGTTATGTTGCAGCTGTATAAGGTGCTGCTGAGGCTACATCTAGAGTACTGTGTACAGTTTTTGTCTCCTTACTTGAGGAAGGATATACTGGCACTGGAGGGGGTACAGAGGAGATTCAGTAGGTTGGTTCCAGAGTTGAGAGTGTGGCTTATGAGGAGAGACCGAGTAGACTAGGGCTAAACTCATTGGAATTCAGAAGAATGGGGAGAGATCTTTTGGAACATGTAAGATTATGAAGGGAATAGATAAGATAGAAGCAGGGAAGTTGTTTCCACTGGCAGATGAAACTAGAACTAGGAGGCATAGCCTCAAAATAAAGGGGAGCAGATTTAGGACTGAGTTGAGGATGAACTTCTTCACACAAAGGGTTGTGAATCAGTGGAATTCCCTGCCCAGTGAAGCAGTTGAGGCTACCTCATTGAATGTTTTCAAGGCAAGGATAGATAAATTTTTGAACAGTAAAGAAATTAAGGGTTATGGTGAGCAGGCTGGTAAGTGGAGCTGAAGATCAGCCATGATCTTACTGAATGGCAGAGCACGCGCGAGGGGCCAGATGCCCTACCCCTGCTCCTAATTCTTATGTTCTTATGTTTTCTAAATCAAATCAAATCAAATGTGTGGTCTCTCATTTAAGATGGAGATGAGAAATGTTTTCTGTCAGAGGATCATAAATAGGTTAGGTGCGAAGGCAAAAATTTGGCAGATGGAGTCTAACTTGTCCACTTTGGCAGGAAGAATAAAAAAGCATCATATTATTTTAATGAAAAAAGATTGCAGACTCTTGAGGTACAGAGAGATCTGGTGTCCTGGCACACAAATCACTCAAAGTTAGTATGCATCTACAGCAAGTGATTCAGAAGACAAATGGAATATTTTAATTTATTGCAAAGGGAATAAAATATAAAAGTAGAAGTGTTTTGCTACAGTTGTATAGGGTATTGGTGAGACCATATCAAGTATACTGTCGAGTATAGAGAGTCGAAGGGTATAAGGAGTAGGAAAGAAAGTGGATTTAAGTCCACAATCAGATCAGTCACCATCTTATTGAATGGCAGAGCAGCTTGAGGGGCTAAATGGCTTATCCCTGCTCTTAAATGAGATACTTGTTTGTTGGGAAGGCAATGACATTGTGGTATTGTTGCTTAACCAGTAATCCAAAGACCCAGGATAATGATCTGGGGATCCAGCTTTGAATCCCACCATGGCTGATGGTGACACTTTAATTCAATAAGAATTTGGAATTAAAAGTCTATTAATGGCCATGAGACCATTGTGAATTGTTGTAAAAACCCATCTGTTTCACTTAAGTCCTCAGGGCCATCCTTACCCAGTTTGACCAACATGTGAGTTGAGATCCATAGCAATGTGGTTGACTTTTGAAATGCAATCAGTTAAAGACAATTAGGGGTGGACAGCTGATGCATAGGAACACCACCATCTGCAGGTTCCACACCAAGCCTAATATTACAAAATCTTCTTTGCCATTCATACATTACAAGCAAATGGGAGAATTCCAATCCATGTTTTGTTTTGTATACTATCAATTGATCAATAGCAGCACACTGTAAAATCTTTTGTCCTGAGCTAATGACTAATTTTGTTTCTCTATCAGATTATTTCTAAATTCAATATTTCATTGTCCACTTTTTCCTTCAATACAGATGGAGGAAAAGGAACGTGCTGCTAAAGAGTTGGGAGAATCCTTAAAACAAAAGGAAACTCAATTGGAAAAACAGAAACAGATTTCTTTAAAGCAAAAAGAAGCCATGAGCACAGAGAAGGAAGTTTGCTCAGTGGTAGAAGAGGTAAAGAAACATATACTATTAATGATTTTGAAAGGAATTGCTTTGAGAATAAAGGAGAGAAATTTCCAATGTGCAATGGTGACAAGTATATTGAAAAGTGAGTTTCCATTTCTTTCACAGAAGTATGCAGAGAAAATTTCTCCTCAAAATATCTTTGTAAATCCAATAATAATATTGGTGCTTTAATGTTACTAATTTTACAATTAAATGTAAAATTACATTTAAATTACATTTAATTACATTTAAAATTAAATGTAAAATGTAAAATAAAATGTAATTTTACAATTAAATGTAAAATTACATTTAATTGTAAAATTAAATGTAAATGGTAACATTAAAACAATTAATTTTATTAATTGTTAATGTTACCATTATGGATGTAGCTTGCAAGTATTTTGAATAAATTGTTCAAAAACAATTACTTTTATTTTCGTATTTCTTCGTAGGTGGTTGTTGAATCCATAAGTAGAGATCAAGCCATTCAAGATTTACAGAAACTCAAGAAGAAAAAGGCAATTCAAGATCAACTTATAGAGAGGTAGCAAGAATGCTATGCAATGAATGCAGCTCAGTGGTATAGCACATTGAAACCTCAGCATTAAATGTTAAGGTTTTTTCACTATTTAAATCCACGTGTCAAGTAACCATTTTCAGTTATGTTGCCATGATGTGTACTGAGCAGAGATTTAAGCACAGCTTTTTTTTCTAGATTTCCGGCATCTGCCGTATTCTGCTCTTGATAAATGCTGATTTGATTTTTGTTTGATTTAAAGCTTTTCAATTTCAGGAGAACAATTGTAAAGACATGAAAAGAATGTGCAATCCCCATCATTCAAGGAAGATAATTATTTCGGTGGATGACATGTTGGTGACAAGACCTAAATTAATCCAGACTTCTTTGGAGGCAGAAGTAGGAAAACCTCTGGATGACTGTCACTCAGTATATATTTGAGGAGCATAGAAACATAGAAGAGGAGGAGGAGGCCATTTGGCCCCTCGAGCCTGCTTCACCATTCATCATGATCACAGCTAATCATCCAACTCAATAGCCTAATCCTGCTTTCTCCCCATAACCTTTGGTCCCATTCGCCCCACGTGCTGTATCTCACTGTCTCTTGAACACATTCAATGTTTTTGCATCAACTACTTTCTGTAAAAATGAATTCCACAGGCTCACCACTTTTTGGGTGAAGAAATGTCTCCTCATCTCCATCCTAAATGACCTACCCCGAATCTTCAAACTGTGACTCCTGGTTCTGGACTCACCCACCATCGGGATGACCATCGGTAGCAAGATCTATTTTTCACTTACATAGCTTATGGCCCCACAACATGTTTCCCTTTAGTAGCTGAGGTGTGCTACATAAGTCTTACATGAGGGTCTCGCTACCTTGACAAGTCTGGAAAGGCTCTCCTGTATGCTCCAGCTCATGTGTGCTACATAGTTGTAGCCTAATCTGCCTTGCATAGTAAATTAATCCAGGCTGCAGTATCAAAGCACATGTCGTTTCTGGCCCTCTCTTCTGTTTAATTCAGTCTAACTTGTTGCCATTGCCATTTACTTATTCTCTCGCCACTTCCGATAGAGGACCAGTTTTTCAGTTCAGTATCAGTTCGAGAATGTCGGGTGGAATTTTGAGCCCATATTAGCCGTCAACATAAATGGCAATGTGGACCCAAACTCTCATGAGAGTTGAAAAACAAGATTCTCACCGGTGAGATCTCATTCCCCAACTTTCTGCACCCCCTCGCCCACGATGTGAGAAAGAAATCTCATTTTACTACATCATCATATCACTAACAAGCAGCCCCATCAGCACTTCCACTGTCATTTAATTTGCCAGCACAACATATAGAACATAGAACATTACAGTGCAGAACAGGCCCTTCGGCCCACGATGTTGCGCCGACCAGTTACAAAACAATGACCCACTAACCTAAACCAATCCCTTCTCGTCCATAAACCTATCCACAGATCTCTTAAACGCCCCCAAACTAGGCGCATTTACAACTGCAGCAGGCAGGGCATTCCAATCCCTCACCACCCTCTGGGTAAAGAACCTACCCCTGACATCCGTCCTATAACTACCACCCCTTAATTTAAAGCCATGCCCCCTCGTGCTAGATTTCTCCATCAGAGGAAAAAGGCTATCACTGTCCACCCTATCTAAACCTCTAATCATCTTATATGTTTCAATGAGATCCCCTCTTAGCCGCCTTCTTTCCAGTGAAAACAACCCCAAATCCCTCAGCCTCTCCTCATAGGACCTCCCCTCCATACCAGGCAACATCCTGGTAAACCTCCTCTGCACCCTCTCCAAAGCCTCCACATCCTTCCTATAATGTGGGGACCAGAACTGCACACAATACTCCAAGTGCGGCCGCACCAGAGTTGTGTACAGTTGCAACATGACGCTGCGACTCCTAAATTCAATCCCCCTACCAATAAACGCCAAGACACCGTATGCCTTCTTAACAACCTTATCTACTTGACTCCCAACTTTCAGGGATCTATGTACACATACACCTAGATCCCTCTGCTCATCCACACTATGAGTCCTCCCATTAGCCCTATACTCGACACATCTGTTATTCCTACCAAAGTGAATTACCTCACACTCCTCCGCATTAAACTCCATCCGCCACCTCTCGGCCCAGCTCTGCAACCTGTCTAAGTCTTCCTGCAAACTATGACACCCTTCATCACTATCTACCACACCTCCGACTTTGGTGTCATCAGCAAACTTACTAATCCACCCAACTATACCCTCATCCAGATCATTAATAAAACATATGACAATTTTACAAAAATGTGAACCTGAACAACCTCACCTCTAAAAGGAATATTGGAGATCAGCACAAAGGTTATCATTAGGGAGTCCAGTGGAGAAGGGGCACCAGGGAGAACGTGAGGGACCCAGTGAAGTTACTCTCAGGAATGGGGGACAGTGGGTAGGTTTGGGGAGGTCAGGTTGAATCTCAGTGCTTATAATGGGGGGGGGAGGGTTTATTGCTTGCAGCTTTCGAGGGCTTTCATATTGTGATCCTTTTGGTCTCCAAGGGGTCTAGCTCTTGGTGTTGACTTTGCACATCTTAGGTTGCCCTTGCTGTTTTCTCAGAAGGATTGTCTTTCTGGAGTGGCAGCTGGAAGTGGGTGGGAGTTGAAAAATCCATAGTGTCACACAGGGGGCACCTGCGAAGCCCCAAGGTGAGATTTGGTAACACACCCATATTGGATGGGTAATGTGGAGTCTCTGACATGGGGTGATGATTTGCTCCATGAGGGCAAGTAGACCCTGACACAGAAGGGGCAAAGAGCCAAGTCACATTTATCCCCCCACCTTCAAGCTGCAAGATACAGCTTTAGGGCATGAGCTGTGGAAGTGCACTGCCAATGGCCCTGGCATCCAGGCTATCAGGGATGTTGTCATGGGTGGCAGGCTGTTCAGGATGAAAGGCTTGAAGGACTCAATACCCATGAGACCGGGATGAATATAGATTAAAGTTAAGGATCAAGTTTAGTGCAATTTAGAGTCTTGAAATTAGCCAAAGGAGGAAGCCATATCCCTCACCCTTCCTTGACAAGTCAATTATACCCATTAAGTCAGTCTTGTAATGCATGATTCCACCACTGATTGGTGCCCATTAGTTAGCCCTTTGCCATTAATAGGTCCACTCAATGGGCAATCAAGGGGGTCAGTCGACCTGACTGCCTCACCCCCTATACTGCAGCTGTATTCATGATCAGGTGTCCCTAGAGTAGGAGCATGCAGTTTCGACAGGCACCATCGAGACCTTCCATGCCCATTGGGCACCGCAGGAACAGGGTGCCTTATCGGCTCTTTTGATCACCTTTTGGTTTAATGTTTTAACTTTCATTTGTGATTTTTTTTGTTTTGGGCATTTCCTCTTTAAGGAGCTGCCCCTTTTATTTTGATCCTCAGGTTATTTAATTTAGTTTAATTATTTAACTCAAAAGAATTGGGAGCTGAGCCCCCCCCCCTCCTCTCTCCCCATCCCACCCCCCCTCTCCCCACCCCCACTCTCTCCCCACCACCCCCCCTTCTCCCCACCTCCCCCCCGCCTCATCACCTCTTAGTTTGATGATTTAAGTTTTGTTTGTGATTTGTTTTTGGTTCGGGTGGTTCTCCTTTAAGGAGCTGCCCCTTTTACTTTGTCCCTCCGTTTATTTAATGTAGTTTGATTGTTTTTGGGAGCTAAGGCCACAGGTATTGAACTCTATGGTTCGTTTTCTCCTCTTGATAAGGGAGAGGTGACACAGGCTTAGCCACCAATATAAGGGGCAAAGACAATGGAGCTCAGGAGGCAGCCCTGCATTGAAAAGTGTTGTGGCTGTATTTCCCGAGCCCCCGAGGAAGTCAGCACACAGTTCAATTCGATGTACATATGTGTCCTCAATCCTCACTCTTGAGGGGTTCTGCAGGCCATTACGGAAGATGCCCATTTGTCATGCAAAGTTGAGAGTGGCACACGTCAGGACATGGCCATTGTGTGAGACAGTAAGGGAGTGAAGCCATTGGAAAGGCACTCACTTAGGGGAATGGGCGTGGATGGATGCCCTATGTCTTTATAGGGCAATGGTCAAGGTATTGAAAAGACTCCTCACTCTGACAGATCAGCACATGCGCAGTGGCCCACTCAGCACTATGCTCCTGGTCTCTCCAGTGAGAATAGGCCCCATGCCTAATTTTCAATGTGGATCTCACTAGGGCACTCTGTGTTGCTCAGAGTGTGGGAGATTTATTTTGAAAATCTTGCTAAATAATCAGCAGGAGCTATTTCAGTTTTCATATGAATTCAGCACTTAGAATTTTTTATGCGAATTGCCCCCCTGAACTCCCAGTACTTAACAAACGTCTTTTGAAAACAATACCTGCTGAATATGAAGCACTGTTTTTTTGCTGTCTCTTTCATCATAATTAAATAACTCAAAAATAGTTATGTGCCAAAAACCTGTGCCTTCATTTGCAACTGGGATTCTCTGGTGCCACTGACAGTGAATGGAGTTTTGGCTGGAATGCCAAATTCTCCGTTCTCACTTGCAGTGAGGTGGACACGGACAAGATCAGAAAATCCCACCCACAGCTTTGAATAGATTTATTTTTCATTCATTAATTAAGTATGTTTGTTTTTTAGCCTTCATAAACAGTTGGATCGAACAAATCGAATGTGGGAAAAGAAATTTGCTATAATGAAACAGAGGTATAATTAATGAAGTTCATGAACAAAATAATTTATTTTCCTTGGCATTATGTTAATGCTTCAGTTAATTATTGTTGCAGTGAATTGTTAAATTGACTTTTATCCCCTTTGCCACACAATTTTGTTCTAAAACAAATCTGTAAACTTTCAGTTACCATGCAATAAAGGATGAGATGTATCTGAGATGCTCTTTGCAACGACAAACACCAATCCTCCACTGTGCTTTTGCACGTTACATGGTAAGTACCTATTAATGAAATCTGCAATTGTAGAAATATGCACCCATTAATTTCAGAATCTTTTTATAATTTCCAATTGACATAAAAGTATTTGTTAACCAATAGATAATGGCAGGAAGAAATTGAAGTGTTAATAAATGTTGAATTTCATGATGGTAATTTGTAATTGAACTATCTGTGCAATGCCTAGTTGAAAGGCCAAAACCATTGCTGCCGGACACTTTGAAGATTGACAGAAATAGTGTAGAAGATAATTCAATTAGAAAGTTAGGTGATGCCAAGCTTGAGACTTTTAAAGTGAGGAGCTCCAAAACCTTGGCATTCTGAGAAACAATAGCTAAGAATAGGAAAGGAAGTAGGATAGAAAATAGGGATCTGTGTCTTGAATGCAATGTTGGGTATGCAGGAAAGAGCCAATGCATGCAAGATATTGTACTTTGAACTTAGGTAGGACATAGGGGAATCTTGAAGGGGAAATGTTCTTACAGGTATTTATAAAATAAAAAGTTGGAAAGTTTGATGGCTAAAGGTGTGAGAATGATGGCCTAACAGGCACTTAGTTTTTCTTTTATGCTGCCCATGGAGATAGAATCATGTGTATAGTTTGGAAGAATGGCATTTAACCCATAATACCTGATTCCTTTGCTGAAACAATGTAAAAACCAATCTCAGTCTGCTGCTCCTTCCCTCCCCTTGTCTTGTCCAAATAACGAAATGATTTTCCTTTTAAAATTGCACTTTCCTTGTGGTAAGTCATTCCAGCCTCCAGAAATCCTCAAGTGTATATATTTAAACGGAAAAGTGCTGAAGGTGAGGATGCACCGTGAGATTTAGAATTTCAAGTAAATAATTGCCTGAAAGTGCAATTTAAAAAAGTAGAATTTGGGGTTTTATTAATACGAGCAGTGTCCAAGAGTAACTATTTTTCAGAAAATATTGGCTAGGACATAGAAGTACAATATGCAGTTCTGGGCACCCCAGTGGAACTCCTTATCTTTTTTCATTTTGTTCTTTTTTTCTACAATCTGCCAGCTTTTAAATGTCCTGTATAAAGAAGTTTCTCCTATCCTCTCTTATTCTTTACATAATAATTTTAAATTGCTGACCAAAGGAAATAAACTTACCCTCATTTACTCCAAATTGCTTCAACTTTAACAAAAGTAACTGAACATGATAAGAAATAGGAGCAGGAGTAGGCCATCTAGCCCCTCAAGCCTGCCCTGCCATTCAATAAGATCATGGCTGATCTGATAGTGGTTCAGTTCCACTTACCCACCTGCTCCCCATAAGCCTTAATTCCCTTATTGGTCAGAAATCTATCTACCTGTGACTTAAACATGTTTAACGAGGTAGCGTCCACTGCTTCAATGAGCAGAGAATTCCAAAGATTCACTACCCTCTGGGTGAAGAAGTTCCTCCTCAACTATGTTCTAAATTGACTCCCCCTTATTTTGAGGCTGTGCCCTCTAGTTCTTGTTTCCTTTCTAAGTGGAAATAATCTCTCTGCTTCTACCCACTGTCTAGCCTCTTCATTATCTTATACGTCTCTATAAGGTCTCCCCTCAGCCTTCTAAACTCCAACGAGTACAGGCCCAATCTACTCAATCTCTCCTCATAAGCTAACCCCCTCATCTCTGGAATCAACCTGGTGAACCTTCTCTGTACTCCCTCCAAGGTCAATATATCCTTTCGCAAATAAAGGGACCAAAATTGCACACAGTACTCCAGTTGTGGCCTCACCAGTACCTTGTACAATTGCAGCAAGACTTCCTCAAGTCCTCAAGACCTGAAAAACACCTTAAATATTTTTTGGTTCAAAGGAAATAGTTCCAGTACCTTTGTTTCTCCTCATACTTATATTCTTTCATTCCTGCTGAATTAACACTGAATGTGCTCCATGGCACTGACACATTTCTATTATGGGGCACCCAAAGCTGTACACAATAATCTAACTGATGTCAAACCAATTTGTTTACTCCTCAGCTGCAGCCCATTTACAGTATTAAATGTCTGTACATCAAATGTATATGCCAATTACTTGTAATATTCTTATCAAGCATTGACAACTGTCTGAGGTCAAACCAGGTCACAACCTTGTTGTCACACTTTATCCATCATCAAGACTGCCTACGAATGCTTCCATAACACCCCCAACTCTGCCCCACCTTAGCTTATCTGCTACTGGAACCCTCATCTGTGCTCTTGTTAGTATTAAATTTGACTATTTCAACACGTTTCTGGCCAGCATCCACCTTACATAAGCTTGACCTCATCCAAAACAGAGGTGTCGATATTTTAATCTCAATAAGTCCCATTCATCCCAACATGCCTATGTTCCCTGACATTAATTGCCTTGCAGTCTGATACACCTTAACTTTAAAATTCTCATCCTTGTTTTCAAATCTTCATTATCACATTCCTCACCTTCTCTGTAACATCCTCCAGCTCTACAAAACTCCAAGATCTTTATATGCCTCTAATTCTGCATTTCCCCAATTACAATTGCTTCACCACTGGCTGCCACACTTCCAGCGCTTCCAACTGTTTAGGCCGCACACTCTTGGATTTCCTTCCTATTACAGCTCTCTTAACTCTCCCTCCTTCTTCAAGGTTCTTCTTAAAATCAATTTTGGTCATCTGCTCAAATAAATCTTTAAACTATATAGCTCAATGCCAAATTCTGTTTTTTTAAATCATACTTATGTCACGCCTTAGACTATTTTACCACATAAGGTGCTATATAAATGCAAGATTTCTCTGGTTTCTGGGATAAACTATTTCTATTCCTTCCCCAGTGTGAGCAACATTCATTTACCCTAACTGTTTTGTTTCCTGAACTTTCAATCCATGATGCCACATTTTCTTTTTGTAGCTTACGCCTGAGTTTTCTAATTAATCTATTGAAACATATAATTGAAGCTAAGTATAAAAAGTATCAATTTCCTTCACCATCCAACTGACAGTTCTTCAGAAACAAGTTTTCACAGTTTAATTTCACATTATAAGGAATTATATTAACGCAATTCACTTGGCACTGCCAAATCAGGCCTGAATTCGGAGGGGGCAGCAGCCCACATCAGATGAAGACCAGAGGGATGAAGAGGAAGCGGCAGAAGAAGGAGGTCTTTTGCAGCAAGAGATATGAGGGATCAGTTCAACTGCGTAGTGACTCTGGAGACTGACTTGTTTCCTGACCTAGAAACTTAGACGAAGACAATATTATCACTGGACTAGTACTCCAGAAACCCAGGGTAATGTTCTGGGGACCTGGGTTCAAATACCATCCTGGCAGCTGGTGAAATTTGAATTCAATAAAAACCTGCAATTAAAAAGTCTAATGATGAACAATGAAACCATTGTTTTTTGATGTAAAACCCATCTGGTTCACTAATGTCCGTTAGGGAAGGAAATCTGGTTCAGCCAGCAATGCCCACATGCCATGAATAAACAAAAATTAAACCCTCTGTATTGGCCGTTATTTGTCACTCCCTAGATAGAAACTATTAACTTCTACTGACATTGCAGACTCAGAAGCTTCTATTAAGCCACGTTACAAATCAAAGTGTCAATTCCTAACACATTAGCTTTCTCAATCATCAGCTAATTTCTTACAGGGTTTTCTAACTGTAGAATTCCTATAAGGTGCTCTCGGCAAAGATGCTAGAGGTTTATAGTGTTTCATGTTAACATCTTTGAGGTTAGGCTCGGCTGCTTCTGGATGCTCATGCCTTTGAGGACCTGGCTGCAGACTGCTGAATCTCAACTGCTACCAATGTATTTTTCCCCAGTTTACCTTCAGTCACCATGGTGGGTATTGGTTAAGAGAGCAGGAAAGGGACTGACATTTGTGGAGGTAGGTAGGGTTCTTGATTGGTAAGGGGAATCAAAAATTACGGGAAAAGGCAGAGAATGGGATTGAGAAAATTATCAGACGTGATTGAATGGCAGAGCAGACTCAATGAAGCGAATGACCTAATTCTGCTCCTACGTCTTATGGTCTTATGAACTTTCAATCCAACAATCTGTTCAAGGTGGACACCAGTCATTCTAGAATGGAACCTAAAACCTGTACATCAGTATTTGAATTTTTGCCGCAGTGCATAAACTGGTGACATTGGCTTCTTTTGTGAGTGTGACTGCAATATTTTTGTAATTGGCCACTCAAGGTAAATTGCCAAGTACTGTTACCATGTGAGATGACACTACTCAGGCTATAGATGCACTCCTTCATATTTCAAACGCAGGCCTGGATTTTACAAGCCTGTGACTGTCTAGTTATATGGTTGGTGGCAAGGCTGCCCACTATTCTCATAGAATCATAGAATCCCCACAGTGCAGATAAGGCCCATCAAATCTGTACCGACTTTCTGATGGAGAATCTTAATAGGCCCTCTCCCTCACCCTATCCCTGTAACCCCTCACATTTACCATGGCTAATCCATCTAACCTACACATCTTGGGATACTAAGGGATAATTTAACATGACCAATCCACCTAATCTGCAGATTCTTGGATTGTGGGAGGAAACCAGAGGACCCGGAGAAAACCATTCAGACGTGGGGGGAATGTGCAAACTCCACACAGTTACCCAAAGCCGGAATTGAATCTGGATTCTTGGAGCTATGAGGTAGCAGTGCTAACCACTGTGCCATCGTGTCACCTTCCTCAGCAATGTAACATTGGGAACGGCATTAATATTTCCTTTAAGGAGGATCCTCTGCCTCTATCTTAGGAGGAGGTCTTTCCTTACAGAGCTTTTGACCAATCGGATGATGAACAGCTCTCTATTCCCATCAGCGCCAGTTGGGAGTGGTGATGACTGCTGGGACTACAGGTAATCTTGACAAAGAAGGGCACACAGATTAAGGTTAAGTACATGGTGCAGCTGATAGGCCCTGGCAGTGGATGGGGTTCTAGTTTCAGAGGCCAGTGGGAGATTAAAGGGAGAGAATGATCTTCATGGGGGATACTGCTGATAGGCACAGGTGACCACAAACGTTGTCGCCAACTTTGCCTGACACCAGCCAGCGCAGCTAAAGTTGCCGGGCTTCCCAAATGACATGGCCAAGATAAAGCATGTGTAAGAATGGTGGGACAGGACAGAGCCCTCAAGAGGCCATTAAGTGGCTATGGGCCATTCATACAGTGCCCCTCCAGTCCCCTCCCATTAAATTTTGAAACAGATCAGGGTCTGACAGGTAGGTCGTGGGCAGGCTATGTGCTAGACTTTAGAAAATGTTCCACCTTCACATTTACCAACCAGGGAAGTGTAAAATCCAGCCCATAAGTGGGGAGACACCTCAGCAATACCTTTGAGGTATCTTCTTCAGAAAGCACTTGCTGCTGAAAGACATCTAAAGGACCCAGCGAAGGGGTGTCGAGATGGTACTGAAGGGATGGGCATTACACAATCTTCAGAATATTGAATTTGTGAAGCATGTTGAATATTTATTGAAGTGACTTGAGGCATTTCAGGTAATATGTCAACATACTGGTCAGATAATCTGCCAGCCCTGCTCATTGTGTTTCCAGGGAACTAATATCTCAGGCTTTTTATTCTATTTGAATGAAAGCTATTTTGTCTAGTACTCTTCCCCTTGTCTTCAATTTTGCAGCTGGGATGCTGTCAGGACCCATAGTCTTTGCTGTGGCCAGTACACTCAACTGTCCTTTAATGTCTTTTTGAGGCTACTAGGGATGGGAAATAAATATTGCAAAGGAATCTACATTTGAAAATTGAGTATGTATGTTTTTGAGGCAGAGTCTAAATAGAGGCAGATGTGGAAATGAAAGAGAAGCAGGAAAGGTAAGCACTGAAATAAAATTGAATTTCCCAGTCCCTCAGGAAATTTGGAGCAAACTGAGATTGGGAAATCAAAATTAATCTTTATTGAAAGATATAAAAGGACACTGGTGTGCCATAGAAAACTTGCAAGTATGTCGCACTCTGCTGCAGATTTTAAACAATGAGTGCCACAGGAGCCTGAGAAAGATTGAGAAAAAATCCCAGAACTGAGAACTGATAATGTGGACCTGAGGAGAGTAGGGGAGGGGGAACCGGGAATGTGGCAGACCCTGAGTGGGAATGCAGCAGTGTGGAGAGCAGAAGGAACTTAAAGGCATTAGCAACAAACTTTAAGAAGAAAAGTTCTTGACTTTTCTTTGTTGTTGCAAAATGGGTGGAAGTAGTTTGTTTGGTGTTGTTAGAACCATTGAATCTCTACAATGCAGAAGGAGGTCATTCGGCCCATCGAGCCTACACTGAATCACCGAAAGAACATCTTGCCCAGGCCTACCTGGAGGGCATGCCAATCTAGGGGCTTCAGAGAACACTTCTTCTACATTTCTTCTTCTTCTTCAGGAGCTGTCTGAGGTAACCAAGATTCACTAAGAAACTGGTCACTGAATTCTACCACTTCAATTGTTGACTGCATCTCAGTCATAAACATCTGATGACCCAAGTACTGACCTCTGTAATACACCACTCAACACATCCATTTCATCTGATACCATAACTTTCATGATCCTCTTCTATCTTTTGTAAACTTTATAAAACAGATCGTTATACAGAACCACATTCAATCCTGGAGGTCACATGAGGCCACAGGATGTCAACATATGGGTCTCTTCCTGCCCTGGTGCAATTTTTCCATGTTTGGCCAGATGCCAGTGTCAAGTGGAAGATCCAGCAACTTTCACTACTTGGACTGCTGCCGGCAAATGTGGGAGAAACCTACTTCATGGGTCCCTAGGCCTATCAGAGGACCCACCCCAAGGTCTCTCTCCATCCCATCCCAGGTTTCTCCTTCCCCACCCTGGCCTCTCACTGTGCACCCTCCTTGCCAGGGCTTGCTGGCCTAGTCCCATCAAACTAACCCCCACCTGACCCACAAACCCTCACATACCTCCCCATCCATCCCCACCATTGGTTGTTGTTGAGGGGATGGATGTTATCCCAGTATTGGCCCTCTCATTAATTCCTCCTGGATAAAAAGGCTCCGTGCATCCACCAGCCTAGTAAGTTGCTATTTACTCAACTTTGCATTTTACTCTGATCCATTGAATTTCAGTTGTATGTTGCAAACCTCTCTGGCAACCATAGTAAATGTAAGTAAATGTGATGTTTATGAGCAATCGGTTCAATGGAAAAGAAGTGGGTGTGCTGTAGAATTGTTTACCTCATTGAAGCATGCTATGTTACTGAAAAGGTTGGGAACCAGAGTTCTCGAACAGAACAGACAAGCTGAAGAAGACTCAAGAAGAGACTAGATCTAGAAGCTGAGATTTGTTTCATTATTATTCATTCACGGGTTGTGGTATTGCTAGATATAGTACAAAGTCTGACAACACCAGGTTTAAGTCCAACCGATTTATTTGATAGTAAACTCACTAGCTTTCGGGTTAGCCCCTTCGTCGGGTGAATGGAGAGTTCTGGCCTCAGACAGAGCATATAAAGCACAGACAGTTTACAGATTACTGATTAGAATGCAAATCTTTACACCTAACCTGCTGTTCAAGTCTTAAAGTGGCTAACAATGTGAGTGGAAGGAGCACTAATCACAGGTTAAAGAGATGTGTATTGTCTCCAGACAGTACAGTAAGTGAGGTTTTGCAAACCCAGGCAAGTCATGGGGGTTACAGATAGTGTGACATGAACCCAAGATCCCTGTTGAGACAGTCCTCATGTGTGCGGAACTTGGCTATCAGTCTCTGCTCAGCGACTCTGCGCTGTCGTGTGTCGTGAAGACCGCCTTGGAGAATGCTTACCCGAAGGTCAGAGGCTGAATGCCCATGACCACTGAAGTGTTCGCCAACAGAAAGGGAACAGTCTTGCCTGGTGATTGTCAAGCAATGTTCATCTGTTGTCGTAGCGTCTCCCCAATGTACCATGCTTCGGGACATCCTTTCTTGCAACATATCAGGTAGACGATGTTGACCGAGTTGCAAGAGTATTTACTGTGTACCTGGTGGATGGTATTCTCACGTGTGATGATGGTATCCATGTCGATGATCTGGCATGTCTTGCAGAGGTTGCTGTGGTAGGGTTGTGTGGTATTGTGGTCACTGTTCTCCTGAAGGCTGGGTAGTTTGCTGCGAACAATGGTCTGTTTGAGGTTGCGTGGTTGTCTGAAGGCAAGGGGGGTGTGGGGATGGCCCTGGCGAGATGTTCGTCTTCATCAATGATATGTTGAAGACTCCGGAGAAGATGTCGTAGCTTCTCCGCTCCAGGGAAGTACTGGACGACGAAGGGTACTCTGTCCATTGTGTCCTGTGCTTGTCTTCTGAGGAGATCGGTGCGGTTTTTCGCTGTGGCACTTCGGAACTGTCGATCTATGAGTCGAGCGCCATATCCTGTTCTTATGAGGGCATCTTTCAGCGTCTGGAGGTGTCTGTCACGATCCTCCTCATCTGAGCAAATCCTGTGTATACGGAGGGCTTATCCATAGGGGATGGCTTCTTTAACATGTTTAGGGTGGAAGCTGGAGAAGTGGAGCATTGAGAGATTGTCTGTGGGCTTGCGGTACAGTGAGGTGCTGAGGTGACCGTCCTTGATGGAGATGCGTGTGTCCGAGAATGCAACTGATTCTGGGGAATAGTCCATGGTGAGTCTGATGGTGGGGTGGAATTTGTTGATATCATCATATAGTTGTTTCAGTGATTGTTCACCATGAGGCCAAAGGAAGAAAATGTCATCGATGTATCTAGTGTATCACATCGGTTGAAGATTCTGTGCAGTGAAGAAGTCTTGTTCGAACCTGTGCATGAAGATGTTGGCATATTGAGGTGCAAATTTGGTCCCCATGGCTGTTCCGTGTGTCTGGGTGAAAAACTGATTGTTGAAGGTGAAGACATTGTGGTCCAGGATAAAGCAGATGAGTTGTAAAATTGCATCTGGAAACTGGCAGTTGTCAGCACTGAGTACTGAGGCAGTCGCAGCAATGCCATCGTTGTGGGGCATGTTAGTGTAGAGGGCCGAGACATCCATTGTGACGAGGAGTGTCCCTGGTTCAACTGCTCCATGTGTGCTGAGTTTCTGTAGGAAGTCCGTAGTGTCGCGACAAAAGCTGGGGGTTCTTTGTACAATGGGTTTCAGGATGCCCTCGACGTAGCCAGAGAGGTTCTCACACAGAGTCCCATTGCCCAATACGATGGGACAACCAGGTGTGTTTGCCTTGTGTATCTTTGGGAGGCAGTAGAGATCTCCGATGCGAGGAGTACGTGGAATGAGAGCATTGATCAGATCAGATTGTTGAGTTGACGAGTGTGTTCTTTGGTTGGATCTGTGGGTAACTGTCTGTAGCGTTCCTCATTGTTTAGTTGTCGGTACACTTCTTTACAGTAATCCGTTCTGTTCAGTATGACGATGGCCCCTCCTTTGTCTGCTGGTTTGATGACAATGTTGCAGTTTGTCTTGAGAGCGTGGATGGCATTGCATTGTGCTCGGATGACGTTCGGGGCTGTCTTGTGAGTGTGGCTGATGAACCTGGTGTTAACGCACCTCCTGATGGTTTGGGCATACAAGTCCAGTCGAGGGCAGCAGCCTTCTGGAGGAGTCCAATTGGACTCTTTCCTCTTAGGTTGTTGCACTGCGGATCTCTCTGTCGGCTGTTCTGGCTCATTGGCTGTCTCATTGTGTTCGCTGTTGGCCTCTTGGGGTTTGTGGAAAAACTCACGCAGCCTCATTCGCCTGATGAATTCCTCCATGTCTGCTGCGAGACCGATGGGGTCCATTTTGGTGGTGAGGCAGAAATTGAGCCCTCGGCTGAGAACTTCGATTTCATCTGGTTGAAGTGTGTAGACCGACAAGTTGACAATAGACCTCCCTGCAGCAGTGCTGTTTTCTACTGTGGTGCCAGGGGAGGCTTGGTTGTTGCTGGCGGTGATGCCAAGTTTTTCAAGTTTCCTGTTCTTGGTGAGCATGTAGGTGGTGTGGTTTCTTTGTCTCATCTGCTTGGCAGAGTTTCGCAGTTGGTCTACATCCTGAGCGCAAGTTGAGAATATGTATTCCATTTTAGTTTCCAGGGTGCGGCGTTTGCTGTAAAGCTGGTGTATGAGGTGGTTGAGGAGTGTGAGAGAGGTGCGACGGCAAAGTCTCTCAGTGTAGTCTATGTTATAGGTTGCCCTGAGTGGGTTTGTGATCTGTAGTCCTTTTGGTATCTTGTCTGCTTTCTTGCATTCTGTAAAAACTTGATGTCTGTGTCGATATGCGCAATCTTCTTGGAGATCCTCTCCACTTGGATCCGGCAGTTTGCGGTGTTGATAGTAGTCATGATGTGGATATGCCGGCGTTGGACTGGGGTAAACACAGTAAAAAGTCTGACAACACCAGGTTTCAGTCCAACCGATTTATTTGATAGTAAACTCACTGGCTTTCGGGTTAGCCCCTTCGTCAGGTGAATGGAGAGTTCTGGCCTCAGACAGAGCATATAAAGCACAGACAGTTTACAGATTACTGATTAGAATGCAAATCTTTACACCTAACCTGCTGTTCAAGACTTTAAGTGGCTAACAATGTGAGTGGAAGGAGCACTGATCACAGGTTAAAGAGATGTGTATTGTCTCCAGACAGTACAGTAAGTGAGGTTTTGCAAACCCAGGCAAGTCACGGGAGTTACAGATAGTGTGACATAAACCCAAGATCCCTGTTGAGACCGTCCTCATGTGTGCGGAACTTTGCTATCAGTCTCTGCTCAGCGACTCTGCGCTGTCGTGTGTCGTGAAGACCGCCTTGGAGAATGCTTACCCGAAGGTCAGAGGCTGAATGCCCATGACCACTGAAGTGTTCGCCAACAGGAAGGGAACAGTCTTGCCTGGTGATTGTCGAGCGATGTTCATTCATCCGTTGTCGTAGCGTCTGCATGGTCTCCCTAATGTACCATGCTTCGGGACATCCTTTCTTGCAATGTATCAGGTAGACAATGTTGACCAAGTTGCAAGAGTATTTACCGTGTACCTGGTGGATGGTATTCTCACGTGTGATGATGGTTTCATTGTTAGCCACTTTAAGACTTGAACAGCAGGTTAGGTGTAAAGATTCGCATTCTAATCAGTAATCTGTAAACTGTCTGTGCTTTATATGCTCTGTCTGAGGCCAGAACCCTCCATTCACCTGACAAAGGGGCTAACCCGAAAGCTAGTGAGTTTACTATCAAATAAATCGGTTGGACTGAAACCTGGTGTTGTCAGACTTTTTACTGTGTTTACCCCAGTCCAACGCCGGCATATCCACATCATGATTGCTAGATATGCCAGCATTTATTGTCCATTCCTAATTGTCTTTGAGAAGGTGGTAATGACCAATCAAAGTAAATCTGCCCAGTTTGAATTTAAACAAAAGCTTGGCAGTTTAATGTTCCCTGATGCATCCTCTATGGCAATGCCTCTATCAATCATAGTTCACTTGCCAACCAATCAGTACTCTCTTCTCATGCAGTATAAATAATTGTTCCTTTTAGAATTAGTGTTCTTGCAAATATGTCCTGATGAGTGCAAGACAAAAAGCTTCAATGGCAATTATTTCTGTTTCAGCAATAACAATAATTGAATAAAGTACTGCTCAAGTTTGCAATGGAACAGGAACACAATTTCCATTAATGCCCTGTGTCAATACACTTTATTTAGTGAACTCTCTGGACAGAAATCCACATCTTTGCTAACATCAAGCAGTGAGCCAGCCTCATATCCATATCATTTTGGCACCTTAACAGATAAAGAAGAGTTACTTCACCCTCAAATATAAAACTCCCATAACCTTATGTTCTGATTTATACCCACTACATTAATACATTAGTTGTTTTTTTTTTATTCTTTTGTGGGACATGGTTGTCGCTGACTGGCTAGCATCTATTACCTAACACTAGTTGCCATTGGAGGGCAGTTGAGAGTCCAACCAGCTACGGATGGAAGATTTATTTTCCTGAAGGACATAAGTAAATCAGATGGGTTTTTATGACAATTGTGATGGTTTCATGGTCATCAGTAGATTCTTAATTCTAGATATTTCTTATTTGAAGTTAAATCCCATCATCTGCCATGGTGGGATTCAAACCCAGGTCCCCAGAACATTAACATGAGATGCTGGATTAATAGTCTAGCAATAATACCACTAGGTCATTGCCTCCCCTTGTGACAAGCTTCGCTCCCTTGTACAGCATTTTCTGGAGAAACACTAGATACCCCTACCAACTCCACTGATTTAGCTCTTAATTTCCAGCAATATGTTTTCACATGCCCAATCTTATGGCAAAAGTAACATGTTGGTCCCTTTGAGTACTACTTATCATTGAATAGAATCATTACAGTGTGGAAGGAGGCCATTTGGCCCATTGCATCTCCATGGATCCTCCAACAGAGTATCTTATCCAGGCCTTATCCCGGTAACCCCAGTAATTAAACCCACTAATTCCCCTGATTTACACATCTGTGGACATTAAGAGACAATTTAGCATAGCCAATCAACCTACCCTGCACATTTTTGGATTGTGGAGGAAACTGGAGTAGCCAGCAAAAACCTACGCAGACAAAAGGAGAACATGCAAACTCCACAAAGTCACCCAAAGCCAGAGTTTAACCTGGGTCTCTGGCACTTTAAGACAGCAGTGCCACCCTGATCTCCCACCTATAATTTTTACTATTCTGAGAAGTAACTGTCTTTTTTATTTCTGTTATCCTCCCCATTGTAACTAGTATTCTATTCATTATAAATGCACTTCTGCAGCTTCTAAATGGATTTGCGAGTTAAGGTTTGCTGCCACATTCATGTTTCTGGGACAGTTCATAGTCATCAGCCATAACAGCAACCTCTCTAAGAAACTTTACTGCCTTCTAGGTGAGAACTTATTGCTAAAGGGGCACTGCTTTTTTTAAATTCTCCATGAGCAAAACTCCTTTAAGGTTTTCAAAATTCGGTCAAGTTTCATTGCTCCATGCTAAATATCAACTACAATTCAATTTTCTCAACAAATCCACAAAGTCTGATTCTGTCTCTTCCTCAGATTTCTAAACTTTTGCCTGTAAGCTTCTGAAACTAACTTATACAAATTAAGCACCGCAATCTTAACTATATCCAGAACTGGCTTGCCTGCAGAAGGCAGAGAGTGGTTGTGTATGGGTCTTTTTCTGAATGGAGGTCAGTCACCAGTGGAGTGCCCCAGGGATCTGTTCTAGGACCCTTGCTGTTTGTCATTTTCATAAATGATGAGGAAGTGGAGGGATGGGTAAGTAAGTTTGCTGATGACACGAAGGTCGGTGGTGTTGTGGATGGTCTGGAAGGATGTCAAAAGTTGCAGCAGGACATAAATAGGATGCAGGACTGGGCGGAGAAGTGGCAGATGGAGTTCAACGCGGATAAATGCGTAGTCATCCATTTTGGCAGAACCAACGGGATGAACGAGTACACTATCAAGGGCAGGAGTCTTAGTAGTGTTGAAAAGCAGAAGGATCTTGGGGTCCGGGTCCACAGGACTCTTAAATCGGCCTCGCAGGTGGAAGAGGTGGTCAAGAAGGCGTATGGTGTACTGGCCTTCATTAATCGAGGGATTGAGTTTAGGAGTCGGGAGGTAATGCTGCAACTTTATAAGACCCTTGTCAGGCTTCATTTGGAGTACTGTGCATAGTTCTGGTCGCCTCACTATAGGAAAGACGTAGAAGCTATTGAAAGGGTACAGAGGAGACTTACAAGGATGTTGCCTGGACTGGGAGGCATGCCTTATGAAGTTAGGTTGAGGGAGCTGGGTCTCTTTTCCCTGGAGAGACGAAGGTTGAGAGGCGACCTGATAGAGGTTTATAAAATGTTGAGAGGAATGGATAGGGTGGATTCTCAGAGGCTATTTCCCCGGGTTGAAATGGTCGCTACGAGAGGACACAGATTTAAGGTGCGGGGAGGAAAGTACAGGAGTGATGTTAGGGGTAAGTTTTTCACTCAGAGGGTGGTGAGTGAGTGGAATCGGCTGCCGTCAGTGGGGGTGGAGGCGAACTCGCTGGGGTCTTTTAAAAGACTTCTGGATGAGTATATGGGGTTTTATGGGATTGGGGGTTATAGATAGGTGTTGATGTGATCGGCGCAACTCATGGGCCGAAGGACCTGTTTGTGCTGTAGTGTTCTATGTTCTATATCTGCAGACAGTTCATCTGAAAGGGTTGAATAAACCTTTCTCTTTGAAATAAATTTGTCCAGCTTTCTGTCAGTCATTCTAACATTGTAGCAATTCTCTCAAATAAGATAAATACATTTAACTCCTTCACTGAATTTAAATATTCCCTGTTCATGTAATCAATGCCTTACTATGTATATTTCAAATTTTCTTGCTTCTTCTTCTCTCTGGAATTCAAGTTTTTCCCTTTTAGATTTTTCCTTTTTGCTTTCTCTTTGCCATGCAAGGCTTTCCTGCACTTCTGCTGTTTGGAATGCAAGTTTAAGTTTTCACTGTTTTTCTCAAATTCCATTTACAACTGAATCCCAACCTGTATTTCATCTAAATTATTCCTTTCTTCCCCCAGGCGCAGATGTTGAGCCAATACTCCAAATATATCTGCCTTTTTGCACATAATTTTTAAATCTATTTTATACTTCCTGTTATTGCCTTCAAATGAAACATTATTACCATAACAAGGCACACGCATATATGTCCTCTCTTTTAAGGAATGCTTCAGCTATAGACATAGCCATGTTAATTTTTCAATGCACACAGCGAAGGTTACCGTGAAATCTTGTTTAAACTCTGGTAAATCCAATTATACTCATTTCAGCCTGTGGATTTGAATCCACAAGCAGTCATTGACTTGTTATGACCCCTGTAATAACTAATAGCTCTAAAAAAGATGTATGAATTTTCAGTGACTGACTGAAAAGATCACACAAAAATATTCAAGTTTAAGACTTATACTGTAACAAACACACCAATGGCACCATTGACTAAATGCTATTTTGTATGCAATTTATATTGTAAACTAAAGAAAAAATTCCCCATTTAATATTTAGCACTATCACAAAACCTCTTGTTACAGTTATATGACATCCAGTCCTTTTAAATGGATACTTCATTCTCCAGGAACCAATCTAAAATTATTCTCAGCTCCCAATGATTTGCTTTATTTTATGGTTCCCAACGAGATAATTTCTAATCCCAAAACTGCTTTACACTGAAAGATTATACTGGAGATGACTTCCTTCTAGCCCAAGTTAGGAGTATCTTCCAGGTTCCTTTAACTCACCCCACAAAAGATTGGGAACAAAAACTGTCTGGAAACAAAAGATTGGGAACAAAAACCTTGAAAGCAACACTGAGAACCAGAACTACCTGGGATCAAAAATCTGGGAATGCAAAACTCTCTGGGGGCAGTACAGTGGCAAAATGGTTAGAATTGCTGTCTCACAGCTCCAGGGACCTGGGTTCAATTCCCAGCTTGGGTGACTGTGTGAAGTTTGCATGTTCTCCCCATGTCTGCATGGGTTTCCTCCGAGTGCACTCGTTTCCTCCCACAGTCCAAAGATGTGTGGGTTAGGTGCATTGGCCATGCTAAATTGCCCCTTAGTGTCCTGGAATGCATAGGTTAGGGGGCTTAGTGGGGTAAATACGTAGGATTACGGGGTTAGGAACTAGATAGGATTGTGTCATTGCAGACTTGATGGACTGAATGGCCTTCTTCTGCACTGTAGGGTTTCTATGATTCTATGATTTCTATTATTTAATCTGAGCCTGAACTCAGACCCATGTTTTGCATGGTGACTAATATAGGCAGATTTTTTTTCGGTTTCAGTTGCAGGATTGCTGCCTCTATAGCATTTTCTGTGTCTCTCAGATGGCTGCAGATTGACTTGTGTCTGTGAGGTTCAGTGATATCTTAAGAAAACTACAATCCAATATCATATTCATCTTCTATTGACATTTCCCCTCCCAAAGCTCAAATATCTGGGGAGATCTGTACCAGGGTGAAGGAGGATCTCACGCCACAATTGATGCACATTCTGTCTGTTCCACTGAAGGTCACAAAGCCCTCAAATTATAGATGCCTGACTCCTTACATGGAGGTACATTTCTCAATCAGCCACCCTGAGTGCTTCACTATCATCATTGATACACACTCTTTGCTCAGGTGAGGGAACACATCAGCTTCCCCAGGGATGTGGTGTCACAGGCGACCTTTAACACTCCTAATCATAGCGAATGTGCCAATTCTAAAATATATCCTGGTTCTCGCAACTCTTACATGAGCACATTGTCAAACTGCAGATATAGAGCTGCCCAAGCAAAGGGAACTATGGTGACTTGTCTTATTGCATAGCAGACTAGCTGATTTGGTAAAAGATATCTGTGGGTTTCTGGAATAAGCAAATGGCATTAAGTGTTGATAACTTTCTCTAAGAATTGTGAAGGTGGTTTACAGATCGGTCTAAAGAAATACTTGAACTTGTCCAAAGCTTCATAAGTGAAGCTTAGCAATTGAGATAGAGCTCCTGGGTAAAGTTTAGCAAAAGGCATTTGGGTATATTAATCCTGCTGGTTGGGGGTAGTCCTGGCATAGTATAATTGTCCTCTGTTATAGTCTGATTAATTGCTTTTTCTCTGTTCTTCTTCCTACAGCACGTAGATCAGGTAAAGTGGAGTTCCCATTAGTAAGCCCATTGTATGTTCCATGTGATATATAAAATAATTATTGTCCAAAACCTTCATTTATCCAAGATGGCATCAGAGGTCATATGAATATGACAAGCCACAGTTTACAAAAGTATTTCTCCACACATCCCTCTTTTCAGAGCAACATTAGGCAAATCCAGTCATTGGCATACATTATCCATAAAGAAAATGATGACACATGAATGAAAAACTATTCTAGTCTTTTCCATTTCATCTGTCTTCACATACACTTTGTACCCATAATTTTCATTTGTGTCTTAATTTGATACATGTGTGAGTGTCATTGGCTGGTTGCCTAGGATCTGCAGGGGTGACTTTGCCTCTCTAGGGGATGTCATTACCATAGCAAATGTCTCTACTATGGTAAATTACAGAATCACAGAATCATCACAGTGCAGAAGGAGACCATTCAACTCATCATGTCTATACTGGTGCACCGAAAAAGCATTCTACTTAATCCCACTCCTTGTTTTATCCATGTAACTTTGCACATTATTTCTTTTCAGGTAGCAATCCAATACCCTCTTGAATACCTCAATAAAACCTGCCTCCACTGTCCTTTCTCAGTTAGAGGACAGTTGACTTCTGGGAGTGAAGATCATTCAATTCCTTGTTCACTTGGCAAAATCTGCCTCATCAGTTATGAAGAAGTAGCTTCACCCGATGCACGTATGTCTGCAGTTGCAATGATATATCTCATTGCTCACTTTTACTGAGTGTGATGGAAGTTACACTGCTCCGCACAAGTTCCAAGTTTCCAAGAGGGCTAACTTTTGTTGAGTGCATTGAATGTTTGCACTTTGATAAGCCTTCCAATGCTCAGTTCTGGCAATAATTTGGCACTTTATCGAAGTGGAATTTGGCTTTCTTTTATCACTTTGATTTTGTCACTCCTTCCTATTACTTCTTCTGGTTTCAGAGGTTTTTAGCTGTTGGAAGAGTAGTCTGGGTGCGGTGGGACATTAGTCGCTGGACTGGTGAAGGTTTGAGGGCGGAGGGAACGTCGAAGATCTGGCAAAAGCCAAAAAGTCTTAAACCTGCCGATATAAAATTACATTGCAATTCTCCCAATGGCACGTCAATGGTGAGTCGATCATCCTGCTGGCAGGTGATGTGAAGGCCATTTGCAATTGTCCCTTATGAATGCTTATTAAAATAATCTTGCTTCACACCAGCGGGAAATCACATTGGTATCAAACCTGACTGCCAAAGCATTATGTGCACAAGGTGGTCCTTAGTTGGCAAGATATTTTGAGGTGAGTACAACAGTGTTTTCTGCCATAATGCTGTGCTGCTTGTGATGCACTGTCACCACTCTGTCCAGGCTGCTGGATGCATCGACCCTCCTGTATTGCAGTCTCAATTCAGTGCTGCGTCTGAGCTTGGGGAGTAAAGGGGTCTCCTTCTCCTTAGTGCTACACACTGCACTGTGCTGTGGGACTCATGCAACCACTGCAAAAGAGTTCCAAAATTTGACTTGGGGTGGAGTGCAAGATGAGGGAGGGTTGGGGTGGCAGCATGGCGAAGACATGGGGGTCAATGTGGAAGGAGGGCTGTGCTGCTATCTGGTGACTTCCACAATTTCACAGCCTATCATAACTTGAAAAGCAAACGGCATGAGCAGGATTTTTCTCCCTCTCCATGGTGTGTCCCACAATGGCAGGAGGCAGCACACCAATCGCTGGTGACAGGATCTTATGGCCCTGTTGCCGTTTCCCATTGAACCCACCCCTCACCACCAGGAAACCCACGGTGGAGGTGGGCCGTTGGAAGGACCGTAAGATCCCGCTGGCATGAACGGCAGCAAGATTTCGGCACATGCCAGATAAAAATAAACATGTCAGACTACATTTTCCTCTGTGATCCTTCTGGAACTTGGACAGGATAGTGGCAGAGAATTATGGAAAATTTGGACAATGTTGCCTCAATGCCTAACCTGTATATCTTTCCACCCACCATCCCACCCACCCTGCCATTCCATAGGGAATCCACTAGCCATTACTTCACCCATTACTTGCAAATGATATGTGGGGGGAGGCGGGAGAGGAATCAACCAAAATTCCAGCATATTTTGCTCCAGTTCACGTCTTGCTATTACTTCCCAATAGCATCATGGATAACGTAACATGGGCTCTTAAAAGTGGCCAGTGTTGTTTCATGGAAGGATAATGCTTTGTCATGAAACACTCATCCTTCAGTTTTATTCCCACTGATTTACCAACGTGGGCCTTTGTTCCTGCCAAGGCCTATGAGACTGCAGCGCCATCAATCTTTGGGAAACCTCTGCCCCTTCAGTGCTGTTTCTGTCTCATGCGGTGCTGCAACATTTCCCATAGGGTGGATGGTAGGTTGTTTCTTGACAGCAGGAATCTCACTAGGAGCACATCATGCATGGGAAATGATCCTCAGCACCTGCAGGCAAAAATCTACCCTGTCACTACTCCATCCTAAAAAGGAATATTATGTAATTACCTCTACGTACGTGGCCTTGGTGAACTAGCTCCACTGTCTCTGGTTTTATAAATTCTTTATTCCCACGTTTTTCCCTTGAAAAGTTGATGATTTTTATCTTGCTGTTTTCCGAGACTTCAGAAGGATTGTTGCAATTTTCGTTTGCCGGGCACTTTAGCTGCAAGGTCAAAAATAGCACAAACTAGAGAGAGAATAAAAGTTGTCTTTGCGATCTGCTATTGGGCTGATAGCCTTTGTTGTGTCCATTGCATTCAACCATTTCTTGATGTTACATGGAGTAAATTGAATTGGCTGAATGCCAGCATCTATAATGGTGGGGACCTCAGGAGGCAGCCAAGCAGAACCATCCATCATTTTACACAATCAAAATATTTTAATTTTCCTTCTTTTATTTTGCTCAAGAAGCTTTCATGAAATACCAGCAACGCGATGGTATTACAATATATGAGTATCACACAGTCACTTTCACAATTCCTGACTATGCCACAGCAGAGGGACCTGAGTGAACTACATTAAAAATGTAACCATTGCTTAGTTGTCAATGGGTTAAATTCACAGGGCAGCAGAAATTTGTTTATGTCAAGTAAGGCTGATGTGGGGAAGGATAGTTAGAACAAAGAACAAAGTATAGCACAGGAACAGGCTCTTCAGCCCTCCATATCCATGCCGATTATGATACCCTAACTAAACTAAAGAAAAATGTTCTGCCCTTACTTGGCCCATATTCCTCTATTCTCTCCCTATTCATGTAGCCATCCAGATCCTCTTAAATGTTGCTAATGTGCCTGCTTCTACCACGACCTCTGGCAGTGCATTCCAAGCACCCGTCACTCTCTGCACGAAAAACTCCCCCCGCACATCTCCCTTAAACATTCCCTCACTCACCTTTCTTTGTTTATTAGTATTATCCAAAGATAAGTTGTACTGATTGAACTATGTGGCTCTGATCATATATGATCATTATATATTCACTCCGCATCTATGTACAAATTGAAGGTGTAGATAAGAGGAAAGACATAAATATGTGATCATAAGGAACTACAATTCAAGGTTAAGGTTATGTTATTGTGTGTAGGGCAGCATGAGCCTCTTTCCTTTAAATACTTAATTTACACTGCCTACTATGATGCAGCCTCAAAACTCACAAAGAAACCATAGGAAGATCTGAATGTAGAGCAGACACATTTGGGGAAAAATGTAGTTTCATGTTTTATAACAAAATACCTAAAGAAAAATTGAGATGAAAAGAGGTAATATATTCTTCCTGTTGAAACTTCAAATAGTATTCAACAAATGCGAGGATAAATCTATGATTTTACACACACTGAATTTCTGATTCAACTATGTCATAACCTCCAAACTCACCAGGGTCAGATTGTGGAGAGGTATTGGAAAATCCCATTCAGAAGTTCCAAGATCAGGCTGTGCAAGGTAATTGCCCAGAAGTTCAACTTCCTCTGGGTAATTGTGATTTAAATCACAAACTTCGAATGGCTCAAAATATGTTACACAAGTAGTTAACCAGGAAAGATTAGAAGAATTACAGCCACTTCTAACTTTTGGGTAGCTATTGTACAACCCCAGTCCAATCACCTCCCACAACCACACCCCCACACCCCGCAATGTAACACCCGCCATCCCCAAGCTCCTCATGGGATTTCCCTGCCCCAGATGCCTGCCAACCCTATCCACCCACCTGACCAAAGGAGGCCAAAACCCCTACTTCATCCAAATTCCCCATACCCGACACCACTCAGCAGGCCTGACCCACTCCAGCCCCACCACTGCCCAACCCTGCAGGTCTGACCCCACCCCAACCAGTTATGTCCTGATCTCCACACAACATGACCTTCCCTCTACCTGAGGTCTGACCTAACATTATCCCCTCCTGAGGTTTCATCCATCCCTGATCTGTCCAGATCCACCTCCATCAATAACCGACCCTTTTCACCCACCCCATGTGGTCTGCCCACCCTCATCCCCTAAGTTCCAAACTCCTCAAGGACCTTTAAATTTCATGGGACCTTTAACTTACTCGGTTTACAGCAGTTTGTTCCACAAAGAGGAGCATGTCCTCCTTTAACCTGATGGAGCTGCACTTCAACGAGTGCAGCACCTGCATCACACCCAACCTACGTCGGAAGGTCAGGCGAGACAGGCTCAGAAAAAAATTCCAATGCTTCCAATCTAAAATTTTTTTCATTAAGTTTAAGTCCTCTGTCCTCACCCTTCTCTATCTCTAACTTTCTTCAATGCTTACACACCTGTCTCTCCATTAACTTTCCATTCCTCTGAGCCAACCTATATTCATCTGACAATTTGCACTGGAATTCACTGCCTAAATATCTCTGCTCTCCATCTCATTCTCCTCCAATTAAACCCTCCTTAAATTCCATCACTTCAGCTAAACTATTGGTCATCCCATCTAGTTCTCCCTCTTTGACTTGCCATCCATTTTTTTTCAGACTGTGCTTCTTTGAAGCACTGTAGATAATTTTTCTATGATAAAGATGATACGTAAATTCAGGATGCTTTTGTTCTTACATGGTAGGATGGATTGAAACACATATAAATTGTATCATAACTGTGTGGGATGCAGATTTGAGTTGTCTCACCACTAGCTTTCCTGTTATAGCCAGTAGAGATAGATAGGATTGTCTTGTTACTCATCATTGAGTTGTATAGACTTGTTATCCTCTTGACCACAGTTGGTGTGCCAGTCAGAAAGACCAGAGAACTGGGGAGAGTATATACAAATTTAATGCTGTTACAGTAAAAATAAAGCACAAGAATACAAATTTTAAAAAATTTTAATGCAATGTTATCTTAATTTGCCATATCTGTTTTTTCACATAGATCCATGATTCTGTTGGGATTGATTTTCAAGGAAGAAATAATATTTGTCCATATTTCCCACTGGTAGGTAAAAGATGGTCTACAGGAAACCTTAAGTTAATTGCTCTTTGATTGCAAGGAACTTGACTTAATTTTATTATCAGCCCCAAATAGGGTCCCACTCAGCACCACATACAGCACAAAGTGAGCGTAACGTGGACAGAGTTCCTAGTGCCCCAGGTGCTGTTAATTTAAGGTGAGATATTTACTAATCAATACAAAACAATCTTGATTATAGAAAATGCTGATAAGTTTTTGCTTCTACCACTTTTAGATAGCTTCAGTGAAGTTATATGCTTAAATAATCAAGAATTCAAGCAACACTTAATGGTTAATAAATATTCCATGATTTAAAAGTGATTGGAGTTCATTATGAAGTTATTACGCAAGTAAATGATACTGAGGCTTGGTATAAATCCAGTATCAAATTGTTAGTATAATGTGCGCCTCCGTGACTGTCTGCAGTATAACTCCAGCCTTCACCAATACTTCTGTCCCTCTCAGAGCCAAGGATTTGAGTGTAATTTCATAGTATGTCAGCTGGAGTCCATAAAATGCAAATGGTGTCTCTTCAATTTCCTTATGAACATCATCCAATAGTGCTATCAAGAACTGATAGACATATAACAATACTGATGTGCATTTAGTTGGAATAGGTAAGTCACACAAACTTTGGGCTCCATTTCCACCTAAACTTACAGAAATATTACATAGGCCTAGGTGTCTTACCTGCACAGTTATACGCTGAATTGTATTTAAAGCCATTATTACAGGGAATATGATATGAATGGTGCAAATTAAATAGCGCTGTTTAATTGGCACTTCACTGGTTTGCTCAATGGTACACAACAGCATTAAGTGATATTATTATGCATTACACTGAACTATTAGCCTTCTGAAATTTATTGGAATATGTTAGGAGATTTGTGTATGCCAAACTGAAGAGTAGCATAATCTAAATAAGGAACTTCTTAGTAGCCTGTTTACGTTGACTTAATATATTAATATTAATAATTAACTAGATCACTTGATATGTCAGAAGCACTGTATTCAAGAACATAAGTTGATACTGGTGCGTAGCAAAACATAAAGTTAAGCACACAGTTTTTCAGTCATCGCATCCTCCTCAGAAAGCATCTGCTGGAAATAGTCAGTTAATCTATTTTGCTCAGATAAGCATGTTTTCTCGTGAGTTCTCACTAAAAGGGGGTTAAAATTGATGAAATACCCCTCAAACCTGCTTCTTTCCCAACTTGCACTTAATACAGCTTTATTTAAAGTCACTATGCTGGTACAATCTCTGCTTGAGATATAAATTTTGTAAGTTTTTCATATCAGAATCTCAGTTGAAGGATTTTTAATTCTTGGTTAAATATTGCAAGTATAGCTGGGCATTATCACATGTATAGGGAAAGTCTGTTTCCTAGTTGCAAAGATAGTCGTTCAATTGTCTAATCCTTTTGTTAAAAAAAAGTGTCTGTCATATGTGCCAAGATGTTTCATACTTAGTCCTCTTTTACATTTTGGAGGACTTGATCTGACTAAATCGTTATACAAGTCACACTAGAGTCCAAGTCCCAACTCTTAATCTTTATGACTGTGTAATTTATGCACAATGTAACTTGGCGTGAAGCAGCAATCACCTGTTTTCAGATTAGTTATAGACTTCCTGACAAAAGTAGCAGCTTTTTGCTACTTAATTATTTACTCGGACATTCATTAGGCATTGCAATATGGTAACAGCTTCCACCTTGTTTTAAAGTTTCTTAATGATTTCAAAAATGCTTCTCTCCACAGGTGAAAAAGTGAGTGAGTCTGTAGTGTATGTATGCAATGAGGATGGGTGATCACTGCTAAACTTAACAGCACTGCCTACATCCCAATAATATTTTTAATGTGAATCTACATTTATTTGACAGGAGTAATTGATAAATATTTTCTTGACTATCCAACAAGTGTAATGACCTTTACCATCAAACATAATTGCATTATATTCATTGGATTTCTGTAACTTATTAGAATTCTAGCTGACCTGAGATTAGGTTCATTTGTGCAGTTAAATACTCTAGAAACCTGGTAGAAAGTTATGAAAAGTCAAATAGCATGGCACTATTTAAATTTGTGAGGGTAACGATCTAGCTATAACTCAAATTGAGATACATTCCAAAGTCAGTTTAAAGGCACTTATTATGACTAAAATCATCTATTAGTGAAAGCAACTTGGGGCTGAACTTGTAGGCCCAGACGGGGCAAGCAGCTAAATGTGTAGGTGGGATTCCATTCCTTCCCCTGTACATTTTCCCTCCCTGCCTACCTTGCTTCAGCTGCAGCCACGAACTGTCCTATCGAAGGGTTTCAACTCCACACTGGTACCCAGCTTTCAAGGGCATTCTTATTGTAAATTTTAAAATTTTGGAATGCCCCCTCTTTCATTCTCACTTATCTTAAAAAGTTTTTAAATGCTGAAGAGTCTCCTATTTGCCCTCCAGCTTTGACAGCCTGCCATTATCCTTAATGAGACAATGAGCCTCTGGCCACTAATTGGCCAATTCAGGGAAAATCACAACTAGCTCCCCATGCAGTACAAACTCCAGTTTGATGCTGACAGCGGGGTCCTGAATCCTGCAGGGAAATTCTGCCTTGAGCACCAAATATCCACATAAGGTGAAGCTTTATTGGTCCCTCACTCAGGACTAATCTTAACAAAGTATACAGGGTCATTGAGAGATTCTCTGTTTAACACGCCAACTTCAGGCACTTGTGCCACTCCGAACGGATCTAGGGATTCTACTAGATAGTCCAAAAGATGTTGTCATGCGCCGCCCACCCATCAGAAATAATTTATCTTGCTGTCTGCAGTTCTTTTCATAAGGATGACGCTTTGAAATGATTGTGAAAGAAAAATAGATTTGTTCTGACCAGGCCATGATCCCAGCCTAGACCCTCATGTGGATTCCCCTTCCATCCGCTATCCTGGCACTCTCCCAGCATCAAAAAACAGGAACTCTCAGAGTAGATATTCTATGATTACACCTTCTCCTGCATTAATAACTTTGGTGGGGTGACTGGAAGCTCTACTCCCTGCTAATCGTACAGGAACCTTGAGAGACAGTCCAAAGTTATTAGGTTAGGTGGATTAGCCATGATAAATGCGAGGAGTTAGGAGGATAGGACAGAGGGGACGCCTATGTGGGATGTTCTTTCAGAGAGTCAAATGGCCTCTTTCGGCACTTTAGGGGTTCTGTGGTAAGGTGGAGAACCAGCATATTTGGGTTCTGGCCTAATTTGCAATACTTCCAGTGCATTCCTAACAAGTTTGGAATGCACTGGAAGGGTTACAGATATATAGCTGTTCAATTTATCTGCAGCAGAAGAAACTGTGTCCATTATATATTAAATGTGCCAGCATTCCATCTTCAAATGTATTGTAAACTCCTATATCAGACTTCATCAATGAGGAACCTATTTTAAAACTTTCAACATTTATCTGTAGTATCTGTTATACCTGTAGGTGGTATCAAAACAAGGATTCACTTCATATATTGTTAAATAACATATTGAAAAGTTTTGAAAAATTCCAGTTGTCTGTGCATGCACTTGCGGTTCTGCCATGGAGTCACTATGCTGATATAATTAGGACCATCTGAATGTACATTATAATGTGTTTTAATCATTTACTCAGTAATATGTTTCCTATACTTCCTTCCCACACAATCTCCCAATTTGACTGATTTTATTTCTGGCCTTGCTGAACACATCAGCTCCCAACCACTGTTGGTTGATGCTCCAACTGCTGATCTAATTTACTGACCCCAAACTGATCTCATGACCAAACATGACTTTCTAACATTTCTGCTGTTCCAGTAGCTGCTGCCCAGCCAACAGTTTAGATGATCTCTGACCTGTTGGCTATCAATGCAACCTTTCTCTTCCTTCTCAGGGTATTGCTGTAAGATCTAATGGCTCCTTTTCTCACTCCTCCAATGTGCCACCCCCATCAATTGTAATGGGCAGGATTTTCCGGCCGCATGCGCCCTAAGACTGGAAATTCCTGCCCAAGCGCAATGGCCCTTCGGTTGGTTCACCAAATTTTCTGTCCGCCTGCTACAATTCCCTAGGTGGGTGGGATGGGAGAATTCTGCCCAATATCTGTGCCTGTTGTCAAACCATTTGTCTCAGCCAATTGTGCTGCCTGGCAGTCTTTCTCCAAGAAAGGCTTTTGTATTTTTTTTAGATTCATGGGATGTGGGCTTTGCTAGCTAGGCCAACATTCATTATCTATTCCTAATTGCTGTGGTGAGCTGCCCTCTTGAACTGCTGCAGTCCATGTGATGTAGGCACTGTAGCTGTAAACAACTGAGGGGCTTTCTAGGCCAGGTAAGGATAGCAGATTTCCTTCGCTGAAGGGAATAGAATGGGCACACTAACATCAGTACCAATCCTGTATTTGTTCATAGACATCATTCAGTGCAGGGTGAGGGTCAATGCTCTCTAGCCCCATTACCAGAGCAGAGGTAAATTTCAGGGCATTGGATCACAACAAGCATTGGTGTGGGAAAGTGCAGGTTCAAAGGATTTGGAGGGAATAAACATAGTCATTGGTGGGAAAGAGAGAAATTGGGAGACAGATGGAGAGACTAGGGACAGAGATACCGAAGGACTACAGAAACAGGTATTGGAGAACCAGGAGGGAAAGTTTTTGTACAAAGGTTGGATTTTTGCCATGACAGAATGTTTCTCCAGATGGCTCATGGACCCTGAAATTGCAAGTCCTGCCCCCAAACGGCACTTCCAATTTTCATGGAGGAGGTTCATATTACACATATGCAGGTTTCAGGAATTCAAATTGGATTTTGGTAACCTAAAAGTCCAAGACCCAAATTGTGCAGAATAACCCAGCTAAAGGCTGGTCTAAAGTTTATGCATTTCTTTGTTTGTGCTATAGACTTTTTGAAGTGGGACTATGAATTCCAATTCTTGTTGTTACAAGGGATTGTACACTCAAATGAGATGTTTGTTATTATAAAGTCTTATGTAATTGAAGAAATGTAAATGTACTCAACCTCTTTTATGAAGAGGGTGTTTTTCAATGCAGTGGTCTTCAATAGACAGAATTTTAATTTATAAACCTTTATTTTATATCATCTCTGCACTGTTCCTGGGGTCTGCTCATGGTGCATACAGTATGATAGCTGTAAGGGCAAAGAGTGGTGCATGAGGGGGTGTCATGGGTTGCCATGAGTCGGCACTAAGATTGCCAACTCTTCCTTAAAACAAGCTATATTGCCCAGGCAACCTGGTATTGCCCAGTCCATGTCGCACAATAGCTTATCCATGTTGTTCTGCAAAATGGTTCCAGTTAGCCCAATTTTAACCTTGCACTTCAGGGACTCCAAAGCCTGTGTGATCTGAGCTTTAGGATTCTTTACCTTATGGGCTTCATCTACAAACACTGTAGAACATTCAAAACAATTGATATCATCCAGACAGAGGTGAACTGTTTCACAGGTTGTCAGGGCAATCTCACACTTCCTCCATCGAACACAACTGAGAGTATGGTCTTTTTGGGGAGGTACAGGAGCATAGTTTGACATGGAGGGAAAGGGAGCTATGGGGGCGGGAACATTGGCATAGGTATGGGGGCTATTGGTGGTGGTCACACGAGTATAGGTTGCCATGAAAGGTATGAGTGGACAGGGTTAATACAAAGACACAGGTTGGCATGGTGGGTATGAAGAATTATGGGGGTGGAACAGAACACGAGATGGCATGGGTTGACCTGGATGATGATGCATGTAGAGTTTGTATATGTGGGAGGGGGTGGAGGGAAGGAGGCTGGTGGAGGGACGTAAGGGCTAGAGAGATGCTTAATGTTTTTCTTTATTTAAAAATTTTTGGTCACAGTGTTGGAGGTCAAGACAGGTCAAGTACCCAACCACCTCCACATCAGCATCACCCTCACTCCTTCCAGGATTGCCCGACCCAACTTCTATATATTCCATACTCCCAGAACAAAACTCCAATGCATGGACAGCCTTTTCAAAAGTCAGATCCCTAACTTTGTGCACCCAACTTGCAAATGAAACTTAAGCCAAAGACAGATATTGAGAGAAGATACGAGAAGTATTTGAACATCAAAGAATCACACACAGAGGGGTCAGTAAATAAATAAATTGGCGGAAAAGATGAAAGATTGAGCAAACAGGGTGAGAAAGGAAATGTTTTGGAATAGAGAAACAGATGGGAAAACTGGAGTAGATGGGACAGCCAGATAGGCAGACATCTGTAGACAATGAGAGAGAGATTGGACGGCTGGATAAACCATAAGTAGGTGGACAGAGACAGTGAAACAGTTAAAAGGATACACAGAGAAATTATGACAACATACAAAAGATCAAACCAAGAGAGGATTCACCATGAGCAAAATTATTTGAAAGCTACTAATGTATTATTAAAATTAATATATTTCCTTATCTGTAAATTCTGTACAGACTTATCAATGTTGACTACGTGCATTCCCTGCTATATTGTAATTACCTCTGTAAGTGAGACCATTAGAAGTTTCCCATGGAGAACACTTACTTGTCTTATTTCCACAGTCTCCACCTCTATTTACATCCTTGTTGTCTGAGGGTTGCTAATCCTGTTTCCATTATGTCATGACATCATAATGGAGTAAGTAGGAAAAAGCAGGCCCCAAGTCAGTATGCACCTTTAGTATTATTAAACACTCCAACCATACGAGCTAACCAGACTTCAAGAGCATCTAGGGAATGGGCAATAAATGCTCACTAAGCCAGGAAAGCCCACATTTCTTGAATGACTAAAAGCTACAACTCTGAAATTACCCTATTAAAAGATAATCTTCTATTATGTATGCAGTTACAGGTTTTGGCCATCAAGTGGCATTGTGAAGCAGATTTGTCAATTCTAATCCAAGAACTTTGATCTGCCATTTTAATTTGTAACTGAAATATTTAACGTCCAAAACAAAAGAGTTATGCATATAACAATAATCTGATTAATTTTTAAGAAGCAAAAAAGAATTAGAAGAAATGTTTTAATTAAATTATCTTTTGTCCAACCTGCTGAGATTTTCCAGCATTTTCTGTTTTTGTTGTGTGACATGGGAGACCATGGATGCCAATGCCCTCTTAGGGAATTATACCCAAAAAGAGACAAAGAGAGAGAATACCTCTATTAAAGTTTTTCTCCTGAAGGCATCAGCTGTTCTAAAAGCTTGAGCTCTGATTTGATATTTTTGACCAATGTGGTGTCACTCTAGAATTGGACTGTGAATTTTAAGCACATGATGACTGCTTGAATTTTTTTAAGGTTGGAATATTTTTCTTCAGCTTCTAGTAGTTCCTGCTCTGTTGTTTTCAAGTTTATTTGAACAAAGCTAGTACATAAATTTCAAAATCTTTATTGAGGAAAAATTTATATTGACTGTTTATAGAGGAACCGAGAAATAATTATGCTGTATTTTATACACACCAGTTGTAGCTATTGTTTTAATTTGCATTTATTACAGTTTGAAATGAAATAATTATCTCCATTGGTTGCCAGTTAGCAAGGACTTAAGTGAATTCATCCACTAGCAGGATAGTGGTTCTAACTGCAAGCAACTGAGGCGGTACAGAGGCACGCATAGTGATTCTTTCACATTTGATTCCTTTTCAAAGAAAATAGCCAGGTTAATTTTGTTAAATATAAATAAAGCATTTTGAGAGAAACAGAAAGAACACATTGATAAGAAAGGGGAAAATAAAAGAAAGGGAGGAGGAGGAAAATATTTTGGAGATTGAAGAGACGTCATGTCTCTTAATCCTCAGGGGTAGTGAGTGGAATTTGTAAGTTAAAGATAATGAACCAACAGCAAAACAAGGGGAGGAAAAACATACCGTCATTGAGTGTGTAGTTTCAAGTGAAAGAAATGGTATGGCGCTGCACATGAAAGATTGGCAGGAGAGGGAAGGAATGGTAAGAGGCTGAAGAGATAAGGGCATGATAGAAGTGAGAATGTTTGGAAATATAAGATCAACTGGAGGAAGGAATAAAAGGAGAACCACTCAAAGGGATAATTTTCCTACATCTGCAAGCCAATTTGCACCCTTACAGTTATTGATGGTTCTTTTCCATGCCACCCATTACGTCCTGCCCATAAGGAAAGAACAAGGAATAGAAAAAGAAACGGAAGAGAAATATGAAAAAAAGACTTGGGGAAAGAAAAGCAGAAGAAAGAGACAGAAACAGAAGGGGAGAGACAGCGCAAAACAGGACAAAAAAAAGGCAGGAAACTGAATCCTCCATCATACCATGTGGAATATCACAAAAGATTGATTGATTTGTGTTGGACACACAGATGTCTGTTAGCACTCCAGTTTGGCAAATGCAACAAAATCAAATAAGGTACCAGTGTCCAGTCAGGAAGGTAAAAACATGCTGAAAGCTGTGTAAGAATCTAAAAGAACAATATTCAAAATATTGCATTTCAAGGGAAATATGTTCTAACCTGCTTTCTTCAATACCTGTACCTGTGATTATCGACAAAGTCAGGCAGTAAGTCTCTGCTATGTATCCTCCACTATATTGATAGTGTATTACACCAGCATTTCTAAGGAAACATACTCCAAAACTAATCTGATCACACACCTGCAGCCAGGAACCTAGAGCAATAGCCTGAAGTTCACACAAATGAAGTGGGAGAATATGCTGGAAAACTTCAACCTGCTTTCCAAATTGAAACTTCATAAAGAGTGAATTTGTATCATCTAAGGAACTTACAAACCCACTGGCTATGAAAAACGATTGACGTTCAACTGTTGTTTGGTTAATTCTAGATGAATTCAAGCTGAATTCAAGTCTGTGAGTTGCTCCAATTCAGGTTGAGAACATGATGATTTTTCTCCAAAATAATTCATCTTCAGAGTATGTTAAACAAAGTCTTTTTTCATGCATGGTTCATGTTTATTACTAATACACACCAAGCACTTTCACACACCTTTTTTTTATCTCAGTGATTGATTATTTGGTTTTTCTACACATTTTGATTTTTTTGCAACATTTAAAACATTCCAGTCTTCATAAAAGCAATGACTTTCTTTATTTCACATTAGTTTCAATAAAATGTCAGTTGTATGAATGTACAAATATTTCAAAATGATCCAAATATTGGAATTTAAAGAAAGCTGCATGAATTGACATTTTTTTGGAATAAGAGTTTAATAAAAGTTAATTGTTCAATTCTGTGTGGCTTCATGCATTATTCCAAAGTGGATTATACATTTTAACTAATAAGAGCAACATCTGTAGTGTCCAACACTACAGTTTCAACTTGCATATGACATTTAAGTTGTAAATACACTTAAAGTTGTGGGATGTTATTAAGAGTGTGTGTGAATAAAAACACTGGGAGTGCTTGTAAAACAGTTTCAGGCCTATTGTAGGGGAGGAATAATGGATTTCTCAGAAGCCGTTTTGATTTTATGCATGTGCAGTGCCATTGTGAAGTTGTAGCATTGTGCAGCTTTCAGTGACATCATTTATCATTTCAACACCTCACCCCACCCCTCCCCCCCAAAAAATCACACACAAAACACTTTTATCAGGACTTGCTTATGTTTCTTGCAAACACTGAGACAGAACCAATGATAAACTACAATGGAGTTTTGTCACTTACTGTGACATGCAGAAGATTGGCAGATTTATGCAACTATTGGTACTAGTCTTACTTTTCAGGAATAATATAGTGCTATTGGTTATTTGTTTAGTGTTTGATGCTTAAACCATGTGAACCCTGAAAGCAGATCATCAACAGCAGACTTTATTCAAGGATTAGAAATAATGTTATCACTAGAATAAAACGTTGGTACCATACACAAACCCTACTCTATTGGAAAGGGCAAAGTCTTTAAAGTCATGTTGTCCAGTTTGCTTTCATCCAGGCTGCTTCAAAACTGAGAAACCTAATGGTTAATATTGTGTTTCATTTAAGCACAAAGTGCATAGAATTCTTTCTTAACTGCTGCAATTTTGTTTGGCCTTTCACTATTTTTCAAACTAAATTATTCTGTGCAATATGGTGGACAATAAGGACAAAATCTTGATTCACTCCAACTTATCAGTCACAATTAATCAATCTTAACAATGGAAATAATGATGTGTTCAAAGAATCTGAAAGCTCTAGGTCATTTCTAGGGCAGCCTTCTTGTTTCTTTTTAGCTTATAGCTTTTAGAAAAGTACCGTTTTCTAAAATCTGATGAAAGAAAAAACTGTAATCCCAGCCATGGTTAATTGTTAGTAAACCGCAACATAAATTCGTGAAACTGGTTCATATCCAAATTCTAGCTATAGTTTACATTTCTGTGCCTTCATGAGAAGCTTATTGTAACATTTCCAATTCCAATGCTAGCAAAAGGGCTAACCTGCAGCTTGAGCTGGTTACACGCTTTAGTTAAGTGCTCCCACCCACTGCCTTTGGGTCTGTGCAAGGTCTGTGACCTGTTTAGAATTTTCAAGTGAAATGTCATGTTGCCCCTCCCAAATGGGAGTTTCTGCTCTCATTTGATCAACAAAAAACGATTGGGGACGGTAAAATCTGTGTCTCTGTATTGTAATGTGGAAAAGTTCACAAAAATGCACCATGCAAAAAAGCTAATATTTATTATATTACCAGTGAAATTCCCATAAAACTTTAAACACAGTATTTATCCCTTTTAAAACTGCAATATAAATATTTAAATGTACAGCAAATGCAAGAAAATGTAAAATGCAAGATTTTAAATGTTTTCCATTGTGAAGATGTATTTTATTACCTTTAGATGATAATTCATATGATTATGACATGATTATTCTGTATATTTGAAAATTGTCACGCAATTTATATTTCAATGTTATTATCCAGTTGTTAAGTGTATATGTTTGATGTATATATGAAAAGGTAATCTTAACCTTGAGGAAGAAATGTTGCATGCTACATAAAATCATTTATTTTCTAATTAGTAGAAAAGGGAACTAACCAAAAACCATATAGCATCAGCCAAGACTGTATTGAATCTCCAAGATACCATATCAACAAAAACAAATTAACTTAGTAAAGGACATACGAACAGGAACAATTATTGTATCTGTTCTTATTCTTAAAAGAAAGGTGGCCAAAATTGCTAAGTGGAGTAAACTTGGCATCCTTTGAATCCACCGCTGCTGTTTTGTTTATTTTCAGTTTATCAAAACATTTATTTTATAAATTGGAAATTTAATGAAGGTGACTAAGTGTTTCAGTGATGCTTTTAATACACAAAGCAAAACAGGTGTGAGGAGATCATGAAGGAATAGAATACACAGATTTGGAAATTGAAATTTGCCCAGATTCTTTCAGGACTTAACAAAATTTTGTAATCATTAGTGGATTATGAAGGATCTTCCTGGTGAGTGAATAAGTTAAGTTTTCCTTACTACATAAAAAGGTACTGAATAATTTTGTTTAAATAAACTGCAACTGAGCAGCTGATCAGTTCAGATGGCCATTTGGATTGGAAGCTGCATCCTGAAGTGGTTTGTATCTGCCTGAACTGAGCTCCATTATTGCAGAAACCACTGCATCTTTTATGAAATGTCTGTTCAGACTTTCTTCTGCCAACACTAGATACTAGCCCATACAAAATAGCTAAGTAGATTGATATGCTGTTGTATTGGTTACATTTGCACTGAAGACAAAAATGGCAGTTGTATTGCAAGAGGGCTGTAAACCAACTCTGATGGCATGAACCACATTTGACATACATAAATAAGGCCACTGCATTAACATCATGAGATTGCCTAATGTTCTGCCAACACAGTGGTTAGCACTGCTGCCTCACAGCCCCAGGGACCTAGATTTGATTCCTGGCTTGGATCATTGTATGTGTGGAGTTTACACATTCTCCCCATTCTGTGTGGATTTCCTCCGGATGCTCTGGTTTCCTCCCACAGTCTGAAAGACATGCTGGTTAGGTGCATTGACCTGAACAGATGCCAGACTGTGGTAACTAGGGGAATTTCACAGTAACTTCATTGCAGTATTACTAATAAATAAATAAACTTCAGTAAACAAATCTTTCATCCCATTCTTAAATTTTCCATTCTTTATTCCCACCCTTCTTGACATTCACTAGAAAACTTTATTAGTGATAACATATCAAATTTGAGGACATCATTTTAGACCTAAACTATTGTTATGATTAGGTCTTAGCACTAAAGCGAACATAATACCTTATAATATCATATAGGAACATTAAGGGTTGGAATGTCACTATTTTAATGAAATTTGCCTCGGTCTCTGCTTAGAACAGAATGTCACTCTAATCAGTTCAATTCTGTGCATTAATCTGTAAAACGGTTTTCACTTAGATAGCATGTTGCCTCAAAGTGCTTCATGCAAGAGGAATTGCTTTCAAAGTAATTTCACTTGTTGGTTTAGAAGCAAAGATGGCATATAATTTGTACACAGCAAGGTCCCACAAATAAAGAACCAGTTCACCTGTTTTGGTGATGTCGAGTGAGTGGTGACAGCTGGTTCACTACTGTTATCAGTGCCCTGAAATATTTTTTGCAAAGAGTGCATGGGCTTTAGTTTATTGTATAATTTTTTTTTGAAAGCGAAATCTGACCATTTTTCATTCCCTGACTGTTGCATTGAAACATCAGTCTGATGTGCCCAAGAGTTGGAGTGGGGCTTCAATATATAAGCTTCTTATTCAGAGGTGAGATTTCCACCACTGAGCCCAGATGAAGTGACAATAAATATATATTATATTTCTGTGTACAAATTTGGGTCTGCTGTAGTTACCTTCTTGGGTTCTTTTTCTCTTGAATATGGTGTGAGCATCTTAATTTTATGAAAATTGATTCACAATGATTCAGTTACAGGCATGTAAGTAATCCCCTATGATCTGAACCAGACAAAAGTATCTTCTGTTATTCTTCTATCACTCTGAAAGAAAACTGAGCAAATAAAGTAAGCCAGGGTTTGGAACTAATCATGTTACAGCAAGCAACCATAAAGGGTAAAAGTTGTGATCAGCATGTGATGATTAATTCAATCAGTACAAAATACCTTTGTTTGATGGTTAAAACCAGTAGAGAGCGTGTTACATTTACAGTGGTTCACCATATTTGACTTAAGCAAGATGTATTCTAATTATCCTCAAGTTTAAAACTTTTCACTTCAGCTAAGGCCCTCAATACTTTACCCATAACGAACTCTAATTTCTCTTGCAGCCTTCATGATTCAAAAACTTGTGATTTTGGCGCGGGTGGATGAAAGCTTTCCATCATACTGCATGTGAGATGCTTACCTAAAGAAGCGAATATGTGTTTAGGAGGTCGTCTTTGTGTAAAACGACTTGCATTTTGCACATTAGTCACCAATCGTCTGATGGATTTGCGTTACACTAAAATCCTGTTAGATAATTAACAATAATGGCGCTCGTTTACGTTTTGCATTTTTTGCCTTTAACATAAATTGACTATACAATGGAGGGCAATGGAATTCTGAAACGATTTCACTCAAGACCAAGGCCTATGTAACCCAAGAAGAGGAAGTTCCCTGGTGGGCTGTGAGCCATTCCTCACTTGCGGAACAAGCAGCTTGTCTCGCTTTTTTTTGTCGACCGTTTTAAAACAAAAGATGACAAAGCACAAGATTCACTTTAAACGCTACCGCTTGTAAGTAGACGAGTGAAAGCAATTAGCCATTACTTTATGAATCAGGATTAGTGGAACACTCATGAAACTATCCGAGGTCTCTGACACCACTACTGCCAGGTATTTCTGTACTTCCATCATGAGACATCATTCTTTGATTACAGTGGCCTCTAGCTTTACATTTAGAGCAAGTTTATAGTGTGGATTTTGCCTTCTTATTGCGCTACATTAAGATAATTCAATATTTTGTCCACCAGTTTATACTCAGATTGTTTATCAGAAGACTCAACTGAGTTTGAAATTAAAACACAAGACAAAGGCTATGACATTTTATTATTTGAACTTTGTTAAAAGTAACGAAGCATTTCTGTGATTCCGGCCGCTTTTTAAGTGTTGATTTTTTTGGATAGGATCGTCTGCTCCAAATAAATCCTTTCTAACATTCAGAAATATTTTGCACACTGTTGTTGATTAGAGAGCATTATGTGTGAGACGGTATAACTTTGTATTGTCCCCTCGCGTCACTTAGAAGGCACGTGCCTGTGTCCAGCCTCACCTACAGTGTAACCATAGCCTCTTGTCATCCAATAATCACTTCTGTCCAATTTAAGTTGGATCCAATAAACAGTGCTTTCCATACGTTGTATTTCCATCTTTCCATACATTGGTTTATCTTAATCTTATTCCTGAAAAAATCTGAAAGAATGGCAAATTACATCTTCTAGACAGCGTGGAATAACCAAAAAAAACTCATCTCTGCAATGTGATTGTGGTCCGTGTTTCCTTTTAATCTAAAATAAATATTGAGCATTTTCACTGGCAAATGACCTGTGTTACACGAGTTACTTTTGTGATCAGTGCCAAATTCATTTAAAAAGATATTTTAAATTGAGTTTTTTTTAAAATGCTGGTACTGGATAAGAAACGTTGTTGATGCACACACACATACACGTTGTAAGCTACTTCCCAGTTATTCAAAAAACCGCTGGCTGATGATTTCTTTCTACTTTTATTTGTTCACAGATCTTCTGATAACACGTGTTGATGAATAAGCACCACGGTGCTGGAAACCCACCTCTCCCACTCCAACCTATAGGCTTATAGTAACAAGGGAATTGTTAATCGAGCAGTCAATGCCAAGAAGAGCCGTTTTGGTGGATTTAACTAAGAAATATAGGCGCACGATGTCCAGCACAAACCATGGAATTTTGCGACACTTAATAAAAATCAATGTTGTCTTCCTCGCCATGTTGTTTTCTGTACACCCTGAAGTTCACAATAGGATCGGCATAATGGTCGTGTTGAAATAAGTACAACCTCCAGTTATGTTGTAGTTGCATTCTTTTATCCCCAACTCCTAAATTAAATATTTAAAATTAAAACTTTAATGAACTAAACATTAGTTACTAAAAATTCAAAGGGTACTCTATTAAGGAAAGGCCTTCAACGCGCATGGTGAAAACCTGGTGATTGTATTTTATAACACTTTTCCTCAATCTTCTTGCAGTAAGTCATTACGGTGGTATAAGCATTAAAGCCAATTTTACGCAATGATGGTGTCTGGACTGTTCATTTTTTTCTGAAAGGGGTTGCTATCACTACTTTGCCAAGTCATTTTAATATTCATATCCAATGCATCAAGCCCATTCGAAAACCGATGGTAATTTTTTATTTGTCTTATACACAGATGTTGACCCACTCCGATCAAACAGCGCTAACTCTTTGTACCGAGAAGAATTTACACTGTGCCTACTCTCACTTTTGAAACAAAATGCTTTACTTTTCTCCCAATTGTGTAGTGTAACCGGTGGCGTCTGCTGCAACAGCAAGAAGGTAAAAGATGTTTGAAAGATTTGAATAGTCAAACGCTTTGGTTTTCTAATGTGTTTGTCATGGTAAAATACAGCCCCTGTCTTTCACCCTCTCATAAATCAATATCCTCGGACAGAAAGTTTTATGGTGAGTTTAACACTAATTTAAATATTTAGTAGGGAACACTCTGTTGTATTTTAGCATCTATTCGAACGTAGTCACAAAATTTTGTTTGTAAATTAGAGTCCTTCTTAAAACCATTTGCCCTTTTTTTCCAATTTCAAGTTCTTAACCATACGGGAACGTATCGATTCGCGTATAGTTTCACCTGCATTATTTAACTACACACTATTTTAATCAGATTTTTAATCATACCGGATACAACGCAACCCCTTAAGCTACAATAGCACTTCTGTAAAAAGAAGCAGATACACGATCACCTGTGGAAATGTGGATGTTTTAGAAACTCTAATTGTTTTTCACCAAATAAATCGTTCATCCGGTGAATTGGGCTCAGTGAGGTGGGGGTAGCTGGATTGATGACACTTGCTGTTGAGCAGGGTCCTTGAGCTTCTCACAACCTGTTGAAATTCAGCGAGCGGGTTAATCCCAATCGTGCTGGACCTCTTCCCAGACCTGGCTCCTAGCCATTTCCACTAATCCTCCATGCAGACCAAGTACCTCCACAATTAGACCTTCAACCCAAGCGGAGATCTTTCAGCCGCATCTAGCAGCTTCCACCAACACAGGATGGAGAATCTAATGCGCAGTAAGTGGTCTGTTGAGGAGTTGGATAAGATAGGCCAAGCAGTGGTTTCACCAAAAATGGAACTAGAAGATATCAACCTACGAAGTAATTGGCACATCTCTTTAAAGTCTCAAACAATATTTTGTTCATTTCCATTAATGGCATTATTCCAGTAAGTCAACACAAAAAGCAATCTCCTTGTTCAGCGACTTTTCACAGTCTCCTGTTCTGAAGGAAAGATCCCCATGAGAATGAGTCATTCCTTTACACAATTCACCGCGCTTTAACACAGCAGGTATGTAACAATAAAGCTGTAAAAAAAAGTATTTGTCTTCACCAGCGGATATACATACCTCTCTATATAGAATAAAGCTGAACAGTTAAAGCTTGACTTGACTAGCTTTCTTTTGGCCAAAATTGAGGAAAGTGTGTGTGTGTGAAATACAGTAAGCAAAATGTCTATCATCTGTGCCGTATGTTCAATAGAAATAAGAATGTGTATACTTCCGAATGTAATTCGGTCAATGCTGATTTCACAATGAACTTGAATATTCAACATGAACAATTTGGATAAGAAGTATATGGTGACAAAACAGCCACTGTACTTAAACATGTAACTCGCAAACCTGTGCTTACTATTTATCAAACCAAAGATGCTGAACTTTCACAGACTTTAATGTAGTCTTTTTTTTGGAGGAACTCGTCTATTCTTGCTTACCTATTTCGGCCTCGCGGTGAGGAATGCATTCATTGCTACTCGCAGCTGCATTAGTCTTCCTAAAAAAAACCTGCTGAGAAATGCATATAATAAGAAAAAACAGATCGGTTGGATAGCAAAGTAATTAATGCCTTAAAGAGCTGAGGGTTGGTTTTTAGTAGTCTTTTGGGAATGAGAGGTAGCCGGTGAAAAATGACGCATGCTTTTGCACTTGGGGAGCTGGCAACTAGCAAAGCCCCCTACTTCACAGAGGTGAACAAAGGAGGTCGACTGGACTAGATAGGTTGTAACAGGTTTCTATGTGTCTCCCCCGCAACACACATTGAGTGCACCATGGATGTGCATGGAATATTTTCTGCGGAATAGTGTATGTGAAAGGGAAAATAACTTTTATCCGGCGCTCTCGATTCATGGAAAGCAAAGGTTGAAAAACGAATTCTGCCCAAACAAGATTTTTCATTTCGTTGTTGCCAACGTTTTAATTTTCCGAGTTGATTTAATGTTAGCGTGGTTAGATATAAATCTTGTTGGGTGATACTGTTTAAAGCATCAATTGGAGAACTTGCGGTTCACTTTTTTGGGGGATCGATTTGAATATGAGTAACATATGTTGTGAGGCATCACTTTCCCTTTTTAAATAAATATCATTCAAAACCTTGCTGGAAATGCTCCTTCCAACTTAATTAGTGTGGTTGCATTGCTCCCTGGATGACTGAACCTCTCCTATCCGTGCTGTGCATAGTGACTTTTAACCTCAGTTCGCAAGATGTGCCTGAAAAGTTAACAGATACAAAGATACTATTCTATAGCATTAACAAAAAAAAACAGCTAAACACTAAACAAGATCTTCAACTTGACCTTGGAAAGGGGTTTTGTGCCTCTCGCTAATCTATCAAATCCACGATCCATGACAATGATGTATTTAAAAGTATTGTCAGATGAATGGTTTGATAAATTCACTGCTGAAAACGGTGGGGTCATTTGTAATGATATGTTCAAAAACTAAGTCTGTTCAGCAAAAAAAAAGTTTTGTGACACGATGTAAGGAAATGAATTGCCAAATCAGCACTGTAATATTGCTCGGGACCAAGAAAAAAAAAGGCTGGGAACAATGCTCCTCATATTAAACGCGATATTTAGATGCTTTGGTTGGGAACAAAAGTCATAGCAAGACGTCTTTATGGCTAATTCAGTCAAAGGCACATCCCTAGTTTTCCCGCAGAAAGGTCACTGTCGTTGTGTTTGGTCCACCGAGGGGGTGTTTTCAGATTGAAAACTGAGCCAGCTGTCTCTGTCATACTCTCGCCATTGGAGAGCACCAACTGTGCATGGTTGTTAGCCACATTCTACACCTGCAAAACCTACCGATTACCAACACTTTTCAATTTTTAACATTGCATAAACAATGCAAGCAGCGGCTCACAGCGTTTGACAGTGTAGCAACTCGGGTAGGTACCAGTATCGCAATTGCGTGAGCTGCCCATTGATTGGCCGTGAGCGAAGATCAAAGGGGGACTTCAGACAAATGTTAAAAAAAACTTGAAAAACAAACTGACCAATAACTTTTCAAGGCAATCTTTCTCCTTCCTCACTCCAGTTTAAACGTCAATTGTTTTACTTCTGAACTTTAATCCTAAGTGCTTTGGAACAGTTGACTGATGAGCGAACTGCCAAAGTATTTGCAATTAAATGTATGTGAAACGTAAGACGCAATGTCAGTGTGTATAACTTCACACATTACCACGTATTAGGCTGCAAACGAAACATTTTTATATCTTAGAGTGAAATTTAGGCTTTAAAAATCCTATTTTACCTGTTCTGTGCATCTAGTAATTCGCTGTCGGCTGCAACGATTAGCTGCCATTTCTAAAATTCCGTTTTTTTAAAATAAACTTTTCACTGGAAGAAATCACTCAATGTTTCAATTCATCCGTGTCTTGCCAGATCCCATGGATGTTGTACACTAAGCCAGTTAACCTGTATTTGTCTGAAATTGTTCAATAAATCATGCAGATTCCTCAACTGCCGTATAATTGGATAAAATGTGGAGTGTGGCTGAAAGTTGTTATTAGATCTGAAGATTTTTTTTTGTCACTATATTTGTGCCCCTCGAGCTATTTCCATAGCAACGCAGTGGAAAGAACTTTAGCATCATAAATGGTTGAAGTTCATATCTGATATCACGCTCCCATTTTCCTTAGACCTGCACCCTTTCCATGTTCAAGTTTCATGTTATCTTTTGAGCGTCTAAAGGAACACCTAATCTGAAATGTGAGTAAGATATTGCAGTGTCTCTAGAATTATTGCATTAGTGGAATAATTTGTGAATTTCCACACTCACATTGTTACTGTTTTTTGGGGGGACTAGGGCACACAAACTGGCACTGGGTTTGAATGCGCTTAGTTGATCAGTACCCGAAAAAAAAAGTACTTGCATCACTGCCGTTATGTCAACATGGATTTTTATTAATGTGTCTGTTTACAAGGTGAGGGGGAAACTCTTTTCTTGAGAACAAAGTATTTGGACCAGTTGAAATGCGCCTTGTAAAGAAAAAAAGCCTAAGAACTGAGACTCTTAAAAGAGTGCGCAAGTTCACGGCGGACACATGATCTAACCATGTATATACTTTTATTTTATACTTACACTGATTTTATAAACAACCAACATAATCTAGATTCGCAGCACTTCATTTGGAAGTTTTGTTTTCAAAAAGCTTAGTTATCAGAATTGTGCCA